>NW_001509762.1:1208871-2408871 GCF_000149645.3 Aspergillus fischeri NRRL 181 | reverse complement strand
ATCTTCATCCAACTGGACGGCCATCGATATGAGGGGTTTTCCCCTTGGGCTGCCAGTGGACGATAAGGGCTATGGCCTTAATTGAGTTCATTTCTGCCTTCCTTCATTGACTATCTAGTCTGTTTCTAGATATTATTCCATACCTGATCGAGGTACCTACATAGACTGAAACCTATCAGGGTGTGAACTTGCATGACCTGCATACTTTCCTGGCAGATGTGATATGCCATAGATTCAACGGCCCAAGGTAGTTAAGGTAACTCTCTGACAAACCGGTTCGAGCAGGGAATGGCCCAATGACAGCGATTTCCTGGCCTGAATGCCGGGCAGATCCGTACTTAGACAATCTAGAGCGCCTACGTGGGTGGGGGACTAATAATGTATGGAAGAAGTCTCATATCTCGTGAGCAGTTCCCCCACTATGGTTAAGGATCTTTCGAGACAGTTCGATAACAAGAGACGCGAGTCTGGAACACCCCACTGCATCTAGCTGCGATGTCCCTGTTTCTGCTTGTTGAGAAGCACATGGAATCGTCCTACTATGGTATGATGTAGACAATTTCCCCTCTGCTAATTCTCGAAATTAAGAATCACCCATGTTTTATCAGGAAGTAATTGCATTGCTGGAACTGAGGTTGTCTTGAGAGTGCCCCTCCTATACCTCTCTAGTTTGGGCGACGAACACGAAAAACGTCACCGCTAAAGGGTAACATCACCAGCTTCCAGACTGCTAGGCGCTTTTCCAAGTTTTTCCTCCCGCTTCTTCCTTTCCTGGTTATCTTCTTCACATCAATCATTCAGTCTCTAATATCGCTCAATCTATCATATCGGCACTACCTAGTTATCCCAGTCGCATCTAACCCCATCCCCTCCTTATTCCCAGACTGATTGCAGCTTTACCTTTGAAGCGGGGCTTCTGTTTCCAGGTCGGGCACCTCTCTGCGAGATAGCTACGAGTTCTCTCTGTCATGTCGAGCACGAACGGGTCAGAAGGCGACCATCGCCTCCTGATTGTCTCGAATCGCCTTCCCATCACAATCCGACGGTCGGAAGGAGGAAAGTATGAGTTCTCCATGTCATCGGGCGGTCTGGTAACTGGTTTGAGCGGTCTCTCGAAAACAACCACTTTCCAGTGGTATGGCTGGCCAGGCCTGGAAGTTCCAGAGGATGAAATTGGGTCGGTGAAAAAGAGATTGAAGGATGAGTTCAATGCGACTCCGGTGTTCATGGACGACAAATTGGCTGATCGTCATTACAATGGGTTTTCCAGTAAGTGACCAACCACCAACAGTCTATACAGTCCGCGCCTGGCGGTGTGCGAGCGACAACATCAACAATCCATTGCTAACTGGAGTATTCAGACTCGATCCTATGGCCCCTCCTTCATTACCACCCCGGCGAGATCGTTTTCGACGAAGGCGCTTGGGATGCCTATCGTGAGGCCAACCTTCTATTCGCCAAAACAATTGCAAAGGAGGCGCAAGACGGCGACCTGATTTGGGTACAAGACTATCATCTCATGCTCCTTCCAGAATTGCTCCGCGAGGAGTTACGGGCGGCGGGCAAAAAAGATAACAAAATCGGCTTCTTCCTGCATACACCTTTCCCCAGCAGTGAAATATACAGAATCCTACCGGTGCGAGGCCAGCTTCTGCATGGTGTGTTGCACTGTGACTTGATCGGCTTCCACACATATGACTATGCACGTCACTTCTTGAGCAGCTGCTCACATCTACTGTACGTCTACTCAATATCCCAATTGAGCTCCACGATAGTCGCTAATGGCGCTCTATAGAGGCTTGGTCACGACTCCGAGCAGTGTCAAATATGCAGGCAGATCCGTAGCCGTAGGCGCTTTCCCGATCGGAATTGATCCGGATAAGTTCACCGACGGTCTGAAGAGCCCCAAAGTGCAAAATCGCATCGCAAGTCTCGAGAACAAGTTCCAAGGCACCAAACTGATGGTCAGCGTTGATCGCTTGGACTACATCAAGGGTATCCCGCAGAAGTTACATGCCTTGGAGGTCTTTCTTCAGAACCACCCGGAGTGGGTGGGCAAGGTCGTCCTTGTTCAAGTTGCCGTTCCCAGTCGACAGGATGTAGAAGAGTACCAGAATCTCAGAGCGGTGGTGAACGAGCTCGTGGGACGTATCAATGGCAAATTTGGTAAGAGAGATCCCCTTGCTCAAGTCCGCTGATATCACATTGCTGATACCCTCACCCAAACAGGTACTGTGGACTACATGCCTATTCACTTTATGCACAAGTCAGTTAGCTTTGATGAGCTCATCGCCCTGTACGCTGCCTCCGATGCCTGCGTTGTCTCCTCTACTCGAGACGGGATGAACCTGGTATCATTTGAATACATTGCAACGCAGCAGAAGCGCAAGGGCGTTTTGATCCTTTCCGAATTTGCAGGAGCCGCTCAAAGTCTCAACGGTAGCCTCGTTGTCAACCCATGGAACACCGAAGAGCTCGCTAGAGCGTATCATGAGGCTGTTTCGATGAGTGATGAACAGCGCGCCCGGAAGTTTGAGAAGCTTTACAAGTACATTTCCAAGTACACGAGGTTCGTATTTAACCCTGCGAGTTCATTACCAGTATGCATACTGATTGCGTTCAGTGCCTTTTGGGGCAAATCGTTTGTGGCAGAACTACTTCAATGTTCGTCATGATGTGATGAAAGCTATTCCTTTCTTTTCCTCGTTCTACTCTCCTCTGGGATATGGATTCAAGGGTGGCGAACTGTCCTTGCACAATGCATAGCGATGACCAAACAATAGGTAAATAGAATAATAGCGATAATAGGCAACGAGACACGAAGCAACTTTTCTTTTGAGGTCTTCTCTTCAATTGTGTAAATTCAGGGCTCCATCAACTCGAGACATAAATGCTCGAAGTCACAGTGAAGTCATGCTGAAGATCCCTCGATGTCATTAGCATTGGCATGAATCCTGCCTTAGGCAACCCTAGATGCATACTAGGACTAGGGATAGAGCATGAGATCATAATGACTATGCCAGACATTTTCCAGGAATCTAAGCATATCAAAAACACCCAACTCCTCTACCCCGCATCTTGGAAATAAGTCCAGCCCGAACCGACAGACCGATCGTTGCAATCGTAATTCAACAATATCTATCTGCTGTGTACTGATTTTCCTGCTTTGATTATGGGACAAGTTACTGTGATCGACGTCAGGTATGTAAAGCCTCCTCCAATTGTATCCTCAGCTTTCAAACATGAGCCACTCAAGTATCGTGGCTTATCGGTCTGGCTCGCTCTCTGGGACTAGTACTAGTGGCTTAGTAGTCCTGGCGCAGTAAGCCAGTCGGGAGTTGGGAAGTCCGGAGCCTCATACGACGGTACAGGCTGCCTTACTAGGTACCCGTGTATATTTTCTCAAACAAGGGCGGTGCATTTTTATTGGCTGTTTCGGGCTTGCTTCTATGCGTTAGTTGGTGTCGACTGCAGGACCAGCTATTATTATTGTCCTTTGTACTCCATGCTGTACCTCCAACTCCTCAGAAAATTACTACCATGAAGTCTAGACTCTACTTTGATGGCGCCCTCGGTCATTCCTCTCGAGACGTTCCAAGATCGCCCAAAATCATGAGAACCTGGAAGTTCGCAAGGTCTGCATGCAAAAAGCCAGACTGTCCCAGAGTGACCCAGACCAGGACAGAGGCATTTGCCAAGCCCCCTAGCTCAGGGTCTAGGGCTCTGAGAGTCGAGAAGTTAGAATTTCTGACTGTCATGCGGTCGAAATCAGAAACCGGTTTAGCTGGGTGGATCCTACGCGCCACACTAGTCGGATCTTGTCTAATGCCAAGACGGACGCTTGCGCGTCTCCGCCACCAAGTTCTCCCTCCTAGGGATAGGATGCGGTAATCCTGTAACGCCCGGTGCTGTGTCCAGGCTCTTCTGTTCTGTTTTTATTCCCCGAGGTGCTGGGAAGGTGCTGGGAAGGGTGCCCTGCTCCGTGGGTTGTTCAGGGTCTCAGGGACTGTATTGAAAAAGATCGAAAATGAAATCATACCTACGTCCGATGCTAACTATGTAGTTTGCGCTTGACTCCTGGGCCTGGGCACATACCGGTCTATATTTTTCGATCTTCGGTATGATGTGGCAATAAGGCATGATTTGCGGACCTGGTGAGTGCGCATATCCTTTCGCTCTGCAAATAAACATGAACTGCTGTCAGAGTGGGGATGGCAAACTCATCAGTTGTGCCCTGTGCACGTAGGCCGCGTGTGGATTCGTATTCCGTAGCCTGAAAGTTTCTACAGGGCTACGGGATTGTCTCTAACCTGTATGACAATAGTAATGTATATTTACATAGGCTGTATCCTACAGGTCAACAACACTATCGTTCTCTTGATGGACTGCTGCTTTACAAGGGAATTTAGACATATGCATTTCCACGCCACCGTATTATTTTCGAGTATAAAATCTAGTCATAGAAAACAGGCGCCCTGAACTTGGACCTTCTCCCAGAAACCCCGGAATCCTAAAACACCGATCCAAATCAGGATCTCCATGATCAACATCGGCCATTGACTATTCCGCGGTACAATTACGCTTGTGTGACTGCCAGGGTCTTCTCCTATCCAAGTAGACTCACGACTGATGGCGCATAGGCGCGTCGCCGCGTACTCTTGCGCCAGATGCTTGGACGGTGTTCATGGGAGTGCAGCACATGATCAATACGCCTCGATTCGTCAGCTCCAAAGAGCCAGAGCCTGGGTCGGGCCCGCAGTCGGTCCAACCCGCTACATCTACTGAAGGGGTATTTTCTCGTCTTGTCGAATGTTGTATGCCTTCTGGAGCTGTCCCTGATGCTTCAGAAAATTCTTATTCGCAACTTCTCATGGCCGATGCTGTTGAAGCATATTTGCGCGTAAGGTCTATGGCTGGCCGGTGCATGGTACGGAAGTTGCGCATCCCAAGCATGAAATGGTGATATTTTACTCCGTAATTTGTTGATCGGAGAGCCGCGTAAGACAGGCTAGTCGACGTCAAATTCGACAGCGAATATCCCACGTACGGGTACCATTGCGTGGATGGGAGGTAGGAAGCTTGGCATTCCTCTGATATGGTGTTGAAGATGACGACTCTAAGGAACCAGATGCCTGTCTTCCATACGGAGTAGAGGTAACTCCTCCAGGCTAGAGGTTGACTATGCAGGCTTGCGAAGCAGAAAGGTAGATCGAAGCAGTTGGAGCCAAGACGTACAGAGAGTCATCAGCAGGTGGAGAGAAAACCGGAGTCTCTTTATCAGCAGACTGATCCGAACCAGCGAACACGGCCTTTGTAGTAGTTATCTAGATGCAGCCTGCTGGTCATGAAGACGGTAGTGGAGACCATCAATCATGAACTCGTAATCTGTTCAACCCAAGAGGTGTTGGGCGTTGATGGGTCAATCTTTGGTAATCTGTGGAGCATCAGGAACGATGGAACAGCAATTGAAGGTTAAAATATCCGATTTATGAATCCTAACTTATGGCAAGGAGAAATGACATGGTGACAGTGGCCTGGGATCACCGCCATGGTATCGTCCAATGAGCCGATGTAGAATGATTCCCCAGACCCCTAGACGGAAGGAAGAACTGACACCCAGCATGAGGGTACACGTATGTCTGTCTGCATAACCCCAATCGTCGTGCGTGGAAGGGGAATCAGCAGTCGTTGCGGACAAGCCCAAACTGTCTTGGCCATGGTACGGTTAACTGTTTCGGGGCGGGACACACGCGGCTTGCGGTGCGCTCGCGGGGCCGTGATTGGGGGAGGAGTCCAAGGCTGACGACGCTTCGCCCTCACTGCTCAAGACTGCTGGCGTGGAAATGGGAAAAAAAGCTGGAAAAAAAAGAAAAAATGGAAAAGAAAAAAGGACGGCCCCAATAAATGATTCAGGACTTGAGAAAATCATACTTTCCCACCTTAATAATACCACACTACTATTATCTAGTCTAGTCTGCCTACCTACTCCTTCTGATGATTCTGTTGCTTGTTGCTTGCTAACCTAACCTGAACCTCACTGACCCTTTCATCTCCCCTACCAACACGCCTGACCATCTTCGACACCCTATACAAATCTTACTTGCCTGCTACTGATCGCTATCTTCTTCACTTTTCATTAATTAACGAGAAAAGGTAACTCATCATCATCCTTTTGACTTCCCATCTACTGTCCTTAAGGATTGCCCAGTTTGCTGCTTAACCACCGCCAAGCGGTCGCCACGCTTGGCTGGGCTGTGCGACCATCGTCACCTACCAACTCACTCTACCTTGAAATCAACAAACTACCACGCAGCCAACTTTACTGACTTTTGTCTTGAGTGACTTAGAAGGCAGGCCTCGTCAGCATCTCAGAAAAGGGTTCATCGGTTCTTAATACAACCTGGAGGCACAAATCAATCGATCGCTGGTGTAGTCGACCCCCTACCAGCATGGCGGACGGCAGACAACAGCACACTCGGCGGGCGCCAACAACGGACGTTTACGATGCGACCGAATTGACTCGTGCGTTCGAGCAACTGATGCGGACAAAGAGGTTCAATTTACTTCAGGAACAATCGAGAAGCCGATCTCGCACACAATCGCCGTCTCCCGCTCAGTCATACCACACACCACCACATCCCTCGCGGGCGCCACCACCTCCTCCGATCGGTGCCCATTACCCATCGTCCCAGTCACCATCGCAGCAACAACAACAACAACAGCATCAATTGCCAGCGTCGTCGTCTTTGAGAAACCTTCCAGTCGTTCCCTCACCCCCTCGAGATCAACAATCATTGAAGTTCCGAAATCTCCTGCACGTTCTATCTGTCACTCCGACAAAATATGAAAACCCCGGCCTCCTCGACGAAGCTCTTTCTCTTATCCCACTCGATCGCCTCTACTCCGAGGCGGAGGAAGAGAGCCAGATCATGCAGGCTCAGGCCGCTAGCGTAGGGGGGAAGCCTGAGTGGGGCTATCAAGACTGCGTTATTAGGGCTCTACTTCGGTTCGTTCCTGCTGGGACCGGTTTTTACTTGATGGCTTTGAACTAACAGTAGACATTTGGATAGGTGGTTCAAACACTCTTTCTTCCAATTCGTCAACAATCCCCCTTGCTCTCGATGCTTGATGCCTACAATCGCTCAGGGCATGACTCCCCCGACGCCAGATGAAACAGCGCGTGGTGCAACACGGGTCGAACTATACCGCTGCTCTGAATCGACGTGTGGCGCATACGAGCGATTTCCGCGATATTCTGACGTCTGGCAATTGTTACAGAGCAGAAGAGGGCGTGTGGGTGAATGGGCCAACTGTTTCAGTATGTTTTGCAGAGCGCTGGGTGGTCGGGTACGATGGGTATGGAACTCGGAGGATTACGTCTGGACCGAGGTCTACTCAGAGCATCAAAGGCGTTGGGTGCACGTAGATGCGTGCGAAGGGGCTTGGGATCAGCCACGCCTTTACACTGAAGGTAGGAAATCTTCGATATCAAGCTACACTGTTGTAGCATGCTGACTGACCATATTTCTCAGGCTGGGGTCGAAAGTTATCCTACTGCATTGCCTTCTCCATCGACGGTGCGACAGATGTGACAAGACGGTATGTGCGAAGCCCGGTCAAGCATGGCGCTCCGCGAAATCGTGTGCCAGAGGAGGTCCTCGTCTGGGTCATCCATGAGATCAGGAAAAAGCGACGGGAGAGTATGTCGAAGACGGATCAAAGACGACTTATGAAAGAGGATGAGCGCGAAGAAAAGGAACTCCGTGCCTACATGGCTTCCGCACTGGCCGCGGAGATCAACAACCTTATCCCTCGGCAACAGACCAGTGGTCGGCCTGACGAGCAAAAGACACCTGCTTCAATGCAGGACGCTCCGGTAGACTGGGTTGCTACTCGACAGATGGGTCCCGGCCAGTCTGGCCCTGATCGATCCCAGGACGGCCGGTAACATTTAAGCACGGGTCGGCTATACACATCCACCTCACCTCATGCGGTTACGACCGTCTCCAGGGACACCGCAGCTGGCGCTCATCTCGCACCATGCTGACGTAACTTCAAAGTTCATTCCGTGTCTCCGGCGACTAATGCGACGCTTCGTCTGAACGGAACTGTTTAGATGAGCAGCAGTCGAGGTACATACGATATGCGCATGAGGTTCACCGCCTACCATAGGATTTCCTACGGGTAGGAAGGAAGGTTAGGCCGCTCATCAAAAGCATATCCGCAGGACGCCGATATTCCTATGAGTCCTAAGTGTCGATCTTGTCGATACACCGTCATCCTTTTCCGTTTTGTTGTTCATCGTCCAGAATCTCAACATATCGCGAACACCGGCGGCACCTCCATCCAACGCCTGCGAACTAATGTGTGAATGAACATTCCATCACCACATGACCTTTTGCGCTTACTTTCCTGGCAGTCATTGCCAATTCTCAATGGTGTATCACACCAAGTCAAGGACTCTCCACTTCCTTTCCTATCTACTGCAAAGCTCCTTCCGTCCGGAAGGCTGCTATCACTTATCCACTATTCACTTTGCGACACTTTCTTATTTGGATATGATTAAGGTGTTTGGGAATTAGCACTCTCGATGATCAGCATAACCTTTGAACTCGGCTCTTGCATGTTTGCAAGATTGGCATGATTATACATTTAATTTCTACTATAATCGTTCACATCTTTTTACTTTCTTTCTTTCTTTTCCTTTCCCTTTCTTCCTTCTTTCTCTTGACACTCTTGATTTTCTTTTCGACTCTCCCTCTATGTTTGGGTCAAGCGTGTACGCAAGATTTGCAATTGCCAGTCTATGCCATGAGACACGGAAGCGATACCACCGCTCTGGAGATATGCTTTGCATTGGTGATTATGCTCAACGATGAGCATGTCATCTATAGATGAAGCGTCATTGCCTTTTTGCGAATTGATCTGACTCCTGGCGATCTCAGATATCTATGCCCCATAATGTCAACTAAACTCTTCTATGTTACATCAAAATATTTAAAAAATTTAATAGTTGGACAATTCAGCCAGTTGATACCCTCAAACTTTTCCAATCAGTCTAGTTGACATTTACTTGATCTTCGTAGACAAGTGGGACGAGCATTGTCTGAAGGACGAATCCAAGCCCAACATACAGGATCAGGTCTCGACCATGCTTGCAGTCGCAAGAGCAGAAATCTTCAACTCCGAACTCAGGGCACAAAGGCCACAACCCATCCAATGAAAACCACACAAACCGACCCCAAGTCTAAGACATGCTGCGAAATCATGCAATCAGAAGCATCTACTTTCCATGTTCCTGAGCAGTCAGCAGGGAAGACCCTGTCTGACCCATACCAGTTTAATTGCGATTTGCAGTTTACACTCCTCCAATGGAACCATTTATCCGCCCATTTCCAGTTTCCCAGCACAGAGTTCAATGACGCCCCTCCCCGCGATTGGGGGCCGGCCCAGCCCCGGAGGGTCCAGCCAAAGATCTATAAATATACTTTTTTGTAGGCGAGAAGGGGGTGATCTGCGGGTGGCTAACCGCTTCGGGGTGCTTTGGCTTTTCAGGTCAGGTGGGTGCTGTGCTTTAGGCGTTTGTGAGTGGTGGGTTTGGTTTGGGTCTGTTGGTGTAACTGACTAAGGTCGGCGGTGTCTCGGATCCGAGGGCCGACTGGCGGCTAGCTTGATTTGGTTTGTTTGGCTAGGACTCCTTAAGGTTAGTATGGGAAGAGAGGGTGGGAAAGATAGATATTGTGTTCGGTCACAGTATTATAAAGATATGTACCTCCTCGCTGTGAAGGTTGATAGGAAGTTGGGTCGAGTGGAATCGGGAGGTATATGTTCTCGGAGTATATGGAGCTGGGCTCTTCCAAGCAATGCAATGTCAAAATACATGATCTACTGAAATACTCTGTTTCCAAGCTTAGAATCCATCTTGAATATTGCCGTTAGTCAACACAGATCAGTAACGGGAAGGCCTCCGTACATCACGCAGCTCGAACGGAACAGTCAATGCCCCTCTGGCGCAGATCTCCGTCAATATTCCGAATCTCCTTGACATAGTACGGCTGCCGGGGCAACTGCAGTTTCCACCTGTTCTTCAGGCTCAGCTCCCTCAGTGGCTCTAGAAACACAGGGATCTTCTCCACCGGTTCGCAGAACCAGTTACCCATCAGCTGTAGCGTGAACGACTGCAAGCCCTTCATCCGCGTCAGGGCGCGGCAGGTCTCGACCCACTGCTGGCGTCCAGCGGAGAAATAGACCGTCTTGACCGGATCTTTACTGGGGAGCCAGTGGCCTGGGAACGCCCAGCGCAGTTCGACTGCACGAATGCAGTCCCAGAAGTCGGCGGGGATGGTTGGACGGAGATAGGTTAGGGACCAAGTATTGCTAAACTCAAAGATGTTGAGCGTGTACAACAGGTGGATGGATTCGCAATAGCTAATGTTTCAAATCAGATGAATCTGGCAACGAGGAAGGGAACGACACGGCACCGTCGTCTTCCAGGAAGGAGGTTACTTACATCAGTTTACAGGTCAACGCGAGAGACAGCAGTTGAGTCTTTCGCCTGTCCGCTCCGTCTTTGGCCAACTGCGGAATATCACCGCGACAGATATCGCAGGTCTCGGCAAGCGAACATACGATGTGACCCATCCGGCGGTTCGGCCGCTGGATGATATGAATACGCATCTCACCTAAGACCATCTCCCAGATGAGGAGGCGCAACTCAGGCGCGAGTTTCATCAGTAGCGAGCAGTCGGGCTGGAATGTCCATTCTAGCCGTGTGTCCGTCTGCTTCTGGGACTGGCTTCGTCCGGAGATGGCACTGTGCCTTCTGGATCTGGGTAGGGCTGCTGGCTTGTTGCCTGGATCAGCTTAGTCAGTCATGCATTGCATGAGGCTGCTTTGGATTTTGAGATACATCTCGTATGAGGTGGGATTTGCAACTATGGATCCAGGCTACAGGGGATACTTCTCGACTTACTTTGATACCGCTGGGCCAGCACATCCTCCCAGGAGAAAACCCCCTGCTTGATCCTCGCCATGACTGGATCGACACTCAAAATACCAATATATACCTCGTCGAAGTTAAATGGACCAACGCTCTCGTCACCGCCAATCTAGCTCAGCTCAACCCCGCACGGCATCTCAGCAGACCACGATGGGCTCCATGGATTCAAAATAGGATAATGATAGCAGGTATACTTTGAGCAATTTGGCCCTTTGCTGTGAGCTTTTCAGACGCGTGTAGCCAGCGCAGAAGATGTTTGGATAAAAGGAGGAATGAATCACGCGATGTCCGAATGTCGGGTCATATGTGGCTGGTGGGTGGGGGGAAACCGATAGTAAGCGCGTCAGGAGCAGCGGTCGAGACAATGTGGTCAGGATCAAAAACTGAAGGTCTCATAGTGCAAGTAGAGGAATTGAAGATCAGAATAAGATGAAGTGTCGGTGAAGAAGTATAGAATGGATAAAAGGGGCATTGGATCTAAATAAAGGAAGGGGGAGATAACGCGATGATTCACTGATAAGACCCTTTTGAGAGTCTCCGAGTAGTCTACCAAAGTCTTTATCGGTGGTTCTCGGCAGGAGCAACACCCGATGATTTCCGATTTGGTAGATATCCCGATGTAGTAAATAGCAGTTCAATATACTTGACACACTGATTACATCCTATTAGTGCTGGGAACTTGAGAGGCGCATTTGTCTACAGTCTATATCCACAGACCATATCCATACTCCTTTAAGGCCCAATCAACAGTTCAATATAGTCTTACGATTTTTGTCTGTGTTGGGAGTAAAATCCATGAGTCTTACAGAGTAGTTGCTAACAGTACCCGAGTCCTACGACTACTACTGAGGGATTCCGAGAAAGAGGAGGGAACAGGTCTTTTTCACAATGCCAGCATTTGATTTCAAATCAATAACTGTTCGTGGTATCATGGTCATGAGTTGCACTTCATAAGCGAATGACGAATTCCTCCCTGCAGATCCCTTAGTCCATGCAAATGAGCGATATTTAATGCAAGCATTTGGCCAGCAAAGTCAACAAAAAGTAACGACTGAGCCCTACCCTCCCTTGTAATGAACGACCCGACGACTTGTCTGGCACAAAGGAAACGAAAGTATGGAACTCTGAGAGTTGCATGCCTACTGAGCGGTGGCGGTAGGGCTAGTAAGTCCTAGAGTGTTAGTCGGACATGGCACTGTCAGTCCCTGATACAGCATTGACAGTCCCGCTGATTGGAGTTTGTCAATGGTTTTCTCCGGTGGCACGGTGCCCACATAGGCATTAAAGTTGTAGATGCCGCAGATGCAGCTGTCGACAATGTCTTTCAGGCTCGTGTCGGACATGACGGTTTGCCCATTGCGCAGGAGTGAAAACTGCTGTTTGCCGACGCCCATAGGTGCTGAAAAGGCACTGGCACCGGCCTGTGCTTGGAATGTCTTGCTGCTACTCCCTGAGGTCACCTGAACAGTAGCGGGTGACTTGAGCAATGAGACAACAAACACCTCATCGCTCATTGTCTCGTACCCGTTTGGTCGTCCGCGGAAGAAGTTTCCGCTTGAGTTGTTTGGATTTCCCTGCATGGTAGTGTCCGTTGAGTCGCAATTGATGTCTTTAGGAGTTGGTCTATACCAGTAGATCAACTTGTCTTCGGTGATGTAATTGTTGGCGGACTTTTCGCCGGCCTTGTAAGCAGCAATGAAAGGTTTGGACATTTCCAGCCATCCATTGTGCGGCCTTGAAGAAGCGGTCAGCGCTATACCTGGCGACAAGGGTTGCAATAACCTACATATCCATCACCCATTTGGAGGCTCCGTCATCTGTGTGAGGCGAGGACAATGGTCCGATGTAGTGGGACTCTCCGTAGTCATTCCAGGTGACTATCTCAACGAACCGTGGCCCGAGATTCAGGACCTCTTGCCATCTGTCATACCAGAGAAGATCTGAAGGAAAGACCCAATTCTTGCTATAGGGAACCTCGCCGCCGAAATGGGTTGAGAACCAACCGGAGACAGCTGATTTTCTGTGAGCCATAGTCAAAGGTCGGGAGCTTCGAAGACTCACGTGCAATATACGGCTTTCCATTTAGGGCCGCGATGTATTTACTGTCGCCTTCTGCAACGCTCACGTTATGACCTGGGGTCGGCGCTTTGTTGTTGTCATTGTTAGGCCAAGCCATCCAATTAAGTGCACCTTGGATAGCATTGAAGTCTCCCACTCCTGGATGGAAATTCGGCGCGAAGAACACTTCGGTGCCAGCAGCGGAGTTCAAGGCAGGGATATCGAGGCCATCACCGGCAAATGAGGACGCAAAGACCTTACCATCTACCTTGAGCTGTGCAGGTAGACTGGCATATTGTCTGATCTTCTGTCCCACGGCAGTGGCTTGTCCAGTATTGTACCAATTGAAATCAAATGAGATGAAGACTTTCATGTCATTTCTTGCGGCAGATTCGTAGGCAAAATTGAGCTGCGTATCAGTGTACGGATCCACGCCAATGTTCAAAGCGAATGCATCTATTCCCAATGCTTTGGCACGTTGCATGTCATCGTCGTAGTCCGCGGCGCTCTGCCGGTTGCTTGTGATGCCGATCTAAAGTGAAGTCAAAGGTCAGTCACTTGCTCCGGACTCAACCTAGACAGGTTCTTGACTTACCATAAAATGACAGAACACAAGTCTGTCAGTAGCACTGGCCTCGGTAGAAATATCAGATGAAAAGGGCTTTGGCATCGGAATGGCAGTTGCCAATGCCGACAGCCCAGCGAGGGCAAAGGAGAGTGATTTGAGAAGCATCATCTGCAGACAATTAGCCTCTACTTGAGAACAAATGCAGCAAAGCAAACGAGTGCTTCATCGTGGATATAACCGACCATGATAGTGTAGAAGAGAACGAACTTAATAAGCTAAATGATTGCAACAAGCCAAAAGGAAGGAGTGTTTCGAAGAAGCCAGATTTGGCAGTGTGCTAGTTTGTCAACATGTTCTGAGAGCAGAGACGCCTGAAGGAATGGCCTTTTTGTATTCACAACAAGAATGTCAAAGTCAACTCTCACTGGCCATTGTGAAGGTCCATATTACGGTTGCAGTGTGCTCTGCAAAGATCTCTGATATTTCGTTCTAAGTTGTTCATTGGCCTGAAAACAAACCTCAGGACCGTAGCAGCGTCTCATCATGAGGCCAATGATTGCAACGGTATCACACGAATCTTGTCAAGACGCTCTTTTGGGGATTAAGTGTCCTGTCTCAAATGCTTAGGGCAGTCCCAATGGGCGGATTTATTTTGGCGCCCAGACAGATGAAGGAGACGTTCCAGTCAGAAACTGAAATCGATCGGGTTTCAGCAAAGGCCACGGGAACATTAGAGTCAAACGACGGCATCATCCGGGAGAAGAGAAGCTTAAAGCTTGATGTGCGATCTGTGCATGACTTGATTGATACCAGAAGCTTGAGAAAATATCATTCTTAGAATGATTCGGATAGCCCCGATTGGACCCTAAGAGGGTTGAGGGACGCGAGAGCAGAACACCTCAAACAAAGGTCATTTGTCTCCATTAACATGATTGCCGATATTCATCGAAATGATCAGATGTCGTCATTACTTTAATGATGTGAAAAGCATATTTCGTCTACATTTTCGAGCCTCATGGTGGGGATGGCGGGGCACAACAAAGACGAAACAGTGCCTAGTCAACCTGCAGAACCGCATATGCCGTACACCATGTTGCAACTTATGCCGACAACGAGCTTCTGTAACCCTGAGAAGCCATGAATCCAAAGTCAAGTTTGCGGGGTAGCATTCCTGGCCGGTCAGCCACGCGATCTCATCACCGGACGTACGGAATCTATGTGGTCGTGGGCTTGTTTGGCTATGATTGGGGAAGGGAGGGCTCCGAGTATATGGAATATGCTCTTAATCTGGAAGAATGCAGTCATAAGGGTCGCTGTCGGTAAATGCAGCACTCGAAGCACTTGATGGTTCTAGATGTGGCGCGATGGCTTGCGACCTTATTCGAACCACTGGTGCACTGCGTTTTTCGTTTGTGTAACGCGAAGTTGGATATTCAAACCCGTGTGATGTCGGCATGGTTCCAACTGTCTCTTATTGGAGTCTCTGAGAAACACGCGATAGTAAATCTTAGGATCGTTGTAACGATTCTTGCGCTGCCATCCCTGCCTTCAGTTGCATCTAAAGCCAGAGATCGGCGAAGTAGATGAAGATAAGTTTTAACAGTTCAAACAGCTTGCAGCTATAGGTCCGGTGAAAGGGAAGTTATCGTGTCCATTCAGAACATGTGTCACTGAATGCGCAGCTCTGGGGACATCCATGGTGTTACTGTTTCATGTCGGCGAGTATGCATCCTTGGAGTATATGAAGGCATACGGGGTTGTAGTAAGAGGATCGGCAAAATCGCATAAATTGGCTCAAGACGGGTTGCATCATACCATAATAAAAACGAATCATAGACTACTTAGCCTTAATGTCTATCTGTGTAAGCAACCTAAGTAACTCCCTCCGTCAGCGCTCAGGGGTAGAAGTCAAGGACGAGGACGGATTTCTACAAGACGGCAAACGCAGAGACATAGCTCACGGAGCTGTCAGTCACATTAACTGCATCCGAGCTACGCTCATACCGAATAAAATGGAACGCGCCCTTCTTCCCGTCCTCCTGGGTCCTGGTTGCTTCAATCGCGGCCATGATCACCCCAATGGGATGACGGCCGCATACCGTATTACCTGTTCTTTGTATGGCATCAAGAAAATTCTCGGTCTCGCCTGTAGCTATGGCAGCCATAGTTGCGATATCGAAAGCAGAAATGCTCTCGTGAATCGCTGGCTCACGACTGTTAATTCGGTCTCTCCGCTGGAGGGAGTGACCCGCTGACACCTGCTCAATTTTTTCTTCAAACTCATCCAGGTCATTGCTCGGCTGAGGCAGAACATCGGCGGAAAGAGGAAGCTTCGGCCCAGGCTTGGGAGCTTGGGGGACGTAGTATGTGTAGCTGAAGCGAAGGCCCCAGTGGCAGAAATCTGAGCTAATCACAAACACATTGGAAGGATCTTCCATGTAAGAAGCCAGTAAGGCTCCAAAGGCTTGCTCTGTAGATGCAGAAGTGCTTCCGACCAGGATTGGTACCAGGGGCGGATATTGAGATGTCCGCTTGGTGGGATGTTGTAGTTGTAGCAGGCGGTGGATATAGGGCAGATGGAGCTCAATACTGTGTTCGTCCTCGTCGACCGACCGGGTCATAGTTGTAAAACTGACTGTTGACCCGTTCGGTTTGACCGCTTTTGCCGAAAGAAGCTTAGCGATAAGCTCAGTGTCAAGCGGTAGAGGCTCGTCTGAAAGCGGGGTGTAGTAGGACGTAAGCTGAGGGAGAGCGAGCGTCGAGAGATAGTGGTGATGCGATGGACCTAGGATGAAGATCCGCTTCCTGGTCTCAATCAGTCAGCAAATAACAACAGCAAGCCATGAGCAGGGCCATTTTCTCACGCCTTGGACAAGTCCAGAGCTCTGTATGCGTAAGCTGCACATGGTCCTGAGTAGGCATAGCCCGCGTGACTGGATCATCAGTACTAACTCCTGAGTATGATGCTTTTTTTCCAGTTCTCTATGATACATACGGGGCAATGATAACTCGGGAGCCAGGTACGGGTAAGGAGCCGATTCCCTCGATTTCGTCAGGAACATGAGCGAGCCACTGGTCCAGTTGGCGGGTCAAAGTGCTTCGGTTGTCAGAGTACCATGAGCCTGCATGGGAGGGCTCTCTGGACTGCATAATGTCTGCTTTTCCCTTATTGATACTGATAATTCTTAGCATATATCTTGGAGACTGCAGTGCTAATGTCTTCAGTTATGGTTGAGCAAGTTGGAGAAGCGTCGTCCATGGAGGCGGGGAAATGGGACATCGTCATAGTGGAGACTGGCAACACTAGGTACTAGAGGCGAGGCTAAGAGCTTACGGCCTAATAATAAACAGGGAGTACTCCGTACCCGAGTGCCGAATTACCTCAAATAGAATGCACCATCACCAAATCAATATCCCCAACTTCCTCCGCCAGATCCTTTCAGCCAATATTTATAGCCGTCGTGGTTGCCCATACCACCAGATAATTGCTTCCTCTGGCTGCCTGTCATTGGATGGGACTGCCTGGGTTTGCATACAATCTCCAGTTGCCCATATCTCAGTTCCTCACATCTGCCTATTATAAAAGTGCAATCAATATTCCACTCGGCTTGATATAGACCTTCCACGGAACGCGCTACAATCTCACCTAGTGCTTGCACTTCCGATCTTTGAACAATGTAGCAGTATCCAACACTGTGCCATTCCGACTTGCCACAAACTCATGTGTCAGATGCGAGCAATTGTGGAACGTCAATTTGCTCCATCCATATGCTGGTTCCTGTGTATAGCGGGAGTAGCTCTGGAGAGGGCGGACGAGTGAATCTAGTCCATCATAATGACCTGCAGCTCCGTTGGTAATGTACCAGGGGGCAGTTGGATTAATCAACTCGTTCGGGTCAACGTTGAAGTTGGCAATTGTGGCATTCCGCTCGTAGTAGTGGGCATGGCCAGACAGGACCAAGTCAACACTCGGTTCCCAGACCTCGCCGCAGTTCTCGCAAATGGTGCCACTCTGGTCCTTACTGCTGACATACCAGGGTCTGTGGTTGGTTGAATAAATATTCATCGTTAGTATTCAAATCATGTGGTCAAGTACTTGGTCTGCACTTACCGACAACAACCCATGGAGTCTTAGCCCGATCAACAGAGGCCAGGTCCTTTTCAAGCCAGTTAAGTTGCTGGTCGTAAAGACCGAAGGGACCACTATCTTCGCCCTCGGCTCCAGTAGAGTCCTCTCAAACACAAATGTTGACGATCTTCCCACTGCGAGGTCCAGGAACAGAGAACAGACACAGCTGGGATATTTGCTACCATCCCCGATTTGTGTACATCGCTGCACCTCTACGCAATTGTGTCTAGACCTCAAATAATACTAAAACGATATAACAAAAAGAGAAAAACATACAACAGTCGGGATTCGCTGGTGGTCACCCACCCAACTACTAACCGGCCGGCGTGTGGCTTAAGTACGGCTGAGCGGACGGGAAGCCCTGTTTTCCACACCCTATGGTCGTATGTGCTAGATATAAAGAAAGAGAGGGTATTATGATACACAGGGCAACGAACGAGAGAATGCTCGACATAGGTGCCGAAAGCTACACACTAGCCGGCTTCATCGCCGCCGTCGGTCCCAGAGGCATCATGGCCCTACCCGCTGTGACGAACAAAAGCGACGTCTCGTCCTGGGTGGGATCATGGAAAGAGAACCCCTCGGCCTCTCCGATTAAGCATGAAAGTGACCATCCATGAAGTGGAGGGCTGTCTCGATGTGAGTGATATATCACGCACAAATCTCTTCCACAAGCACACACGAATCAACCTGTCTAACAAGACCAACCTACTACAGCGCTTCAGGCCGATACGGGCGTTTTCGCGAGTGCGCACGACTGCAGCAATCCTTACAACTACAGCGCGATCACGTCTTTAAAAGTAAGTGGCCCAGATCGAAGACAGGTGTTTATTGTCGATGGAGCATATTAAACGCGTACGTGACAAAGGTGACCACGAACTTCCAGCCTGTTCCCTTCATCTTTCAGCCGAGTGCTATCCTGCAGCTGAGACTTCCTGTTGGCCCATACATCCGCCAAAGATCCAGAAGGTAGAGATTGCTCCTGGGACGCCGTTGAGAGGGATATACTGTAGTCAACTACTTAATGGAGAATTTTTTGTGCCAGCCGACTGATTTGGTATACGTGGCTGATCAGGATACGATATTCGGGATGCTAAGCATGGGGTGTATCTCCGAAGATCTCACTGCAATGGAGAACGGGCTACAACAGAGTTTAGAGGATGAGATAAGGCCTCGAATCATTGGATGAGTTTATCGACGTGGTGCTACGACTCAGTAGTGGTATTGCTGACAGCAGCTGCTACAAGGCACGTTTAGCTGTTTAAATCATCATGACCAGTCGAACTCCGAGATTCTGATGCACTGAGAGAGTATGCTGACCCGATAGGTGTCAATTTGTGATTCCTTAAATTGTCTAATAGAGTGTTTGTAGAGAACACCCGCGCCTCATGCTGCACCGTGAGACGAAAAGAGAAACAAAGAAAATAAACAATAACTACCGCTCTCAAACATATATCATGACGAAGTGAGATAGTGCGAGGCAAAAGAAGAATGAGTTGAGAAATTGTAGAAGAAACACCTGGAAGCGAATACGACAGCGGCTTCTGCCAACTGTTTCGTGACTGTTTTCCCCTTTCGTGATTCATCGGACGGAACCCGATAACTGCCTAGGATGGATGGAGACAGTATATAATCGTCGGGAGTGGCCAGAGGCGATTTCGAAGCAGGGCCTCGTCTCATCCGCGAGGACAAATGTCCCACAGGAAACTAGTATTGAGCAACGTGTCTAAGCGGAAGATTGGACCCATCAGACACAGGGTTCGGCCGGCCCTATCAATGGCATGCGGGGTAGCCTGTGATTTGAAGGCGCAAGGGTTGCTGGGCAGCAAGGAGAGCAGCCTAGAAAATGACCACCATGGCGCTCGGATATTGACGGTGAGAACTCGTTCTCGTAGAGCCTGTACCGTACCATTAAATGCTTCTCGCTTCCGAGTATTACCGAAAGAATTTGCACTTTTGATAGAACGTCACATTTGCCATCAATCGGTCGAAATGGGTTCGGAGATGCTTGGCGGTAGCATGTTGTAAAAGGCAATTTCTTGGCGGGTGAATCGGTGGAACAATTAGTAGCTTTGAGCCGATACGTGGGCGGGCTAGAACTATTAGCGACTGATGCCCCGTGATGTGACGAGAGACGGATAGGCAAGGAATAGACCACAAGCGCCTCGGCGATGTTGCACGAAGAGGTTGTGATCTTCCTTGGCGACAACGAAGCGACGTAAAGGCGGACTTACAGGACTGCTTAACATGCTATTACGCTCTTTCCTGCCCTTCTTGATATGGTTCTTCAGAGCAGTGGAATCCAGCGGTTTGAGTAGCTCAAAGCTACATAGCAGCTCTCCCGACACTGACATAATGGCACCCCAATTATCGAACTCGCCACAGTACTACAGACGCCAGTCAGCAAACACAGTATTCTTCACGGGAAAAATCATGCAAAAGGAAAGTTCGGTACTCACGTTAGGAGCCGAGAAGACAGTGACTAAAATACGGTCCTGATAAAACTCGTACCCGTCCTCGACCACCATATGCGCGCGACAGACCAAGTCGAAGTCATGACGCTGCAAAAAGTTCATGATCACCTTTTTACCGAAGCAATAACTGACACCGCGTTCGTTGGGCTCCCAATCTTCTTCCATGTCTGCCGGGTCGCTCCACAGGAGATCATTGAGCAGGCCATAGTCAGGTACGTCAGTGGGCCTTGCAATTCCCCGAATATCATCCATGTGAGAGAGACTAGGAGACAGTCCGCCATGGACACAAAAGATCTTGCCAGCGACGGTAGCAGCGATAGGAAGGCAGTTGAATGTATCGATGAAAGTCTTCCAAATCTTGATGTTGCAGCGCCGCTTACACTCATCGTAGAATCCATAAACACGAGTGACATTGGCACATTCATGATTACCGCGGAGAAGGAAAAAGTTCTCGGGATACTTGAGCTTGTAACACAAGAGGAGCAGGATCGTCTCCAAGCTTTGTTTGCCACGGTCGACATAGTCGCCTAGGAAGAGGTAGTTGGAAGCGGGAGGAAAGCCACACATCTCAAAAAGTCGAATTAGGTCTGTATATTGGCCATGGACATCGCCCACAATCTTCACAGGAGCCGACAGCTCTAGCAATGCAGGCTGGGAGAGGAAGAGCTCCCGTGCCGCTGAACAAATGGCCATAATCTCCGCATTCTTAAGGCAAACGGTCTTTGTGACTTTGGTGGAGTAGCCAGCATCGAGCAGTCGCGAGATCATGTCATCAAGGTCGATAGACTTCAGGGCACCCATTCCCATACCCGGAGATCCAGACGTCTCTAATGGAGCATTCATGATGAAGTCCAGAATAGGATTCAGTTGGTTTTCTCTTTTGATGAGGATCGATTCGCCGACTTTCTGGGTCGACGGGCCCGTGGGCGCAGCGCCGGAGGGAGGTACATCGGATACATGGTCGACCTCGCCACTCTGCTGCATTGCATTGACATCTTTATGACCTCGTTTCAAGCTACTCGACAGGGAAGGAGATGGAGGAGGCTCAGGAGCATCGGGTTGAGAAGAGGTATCATCGGGAGACTGGACGCTTTGGTTGGTGGAACTGCGTCTACTGGTTGTCGACTTGACCGATGCTGCGTCGGATTTATCGTCCGACAATCCTGCAGTCGATCCTCTAGGACTGTCGCTACTCCGAATCTTGGACCGGATGGAGCCGCGAAAAGAGCGAAGAGACTCTTTAGTATCGGAGCGAGAGAAGGATGGATAGGACTGCAGAGAGTCGCCAGGGCCAGAATTGCCCTTGGAATGCGACTGACCCATTACTGCAAGGCGTGGATATCTGCCAAGCTCGAGATTGTATGATCCACAAAAACGTGTCTATTCAAGGCGGATACGAAGTTCCGGGCTCGCGCTGGAATGCTCGGGCCTGTCTTGGCCTGCACGACGGTGCTGGGATTATAAAATAGGATGGAAATCCGCCTGTGAGAGTTGAGCGGAGAGTATGCCTTCAAAGAGTGGTCGGGCTTAGTTCCAGATGCAGAATATTGCAACGCTCGTTCGTTTGCCGGCCGATTATTGTCGTTACAGGAAGAGGATTTCCACAGCAGTCGTACCGACCGTTCAAGTCGAGGAAGGAGGAGGGGAATTTGCAGGAACCGACCGAGACGAGAATGGCATCACAGTACAGTGTCCAAGCCACAGAGCTAGCTGGTCGGAAGGGAAAGCTCCGATTCGCTGGTAAGAAGAAGCTTCTAAGATATGAGAGTTAGTATGAGCGGAGCAGGGAAATGAGGGACAGGACACTGGGGAAGTGAGCAGGTGACCAACAATGAAATACTACTAGGGGAATGGTATGTGTGTGGAGGTGGCTGGAGAGGACTTGCGTGACGGGATGAGTTTTGAGTTGGAGGGGAGGGAAGAAAGGATTGCACTAGATGGGGAAATACTGCGTCATTATGGGGTGTGCAATGGACGGAGATACGGTACCTGGGACTGGAGCAGATCGAAGGGACGAGATGAACCTTTACGAGCCTATGAGGCAGTACAGATCGACACAGTATGAGGGGAAAGAAAAGGGTGTGAAGCTGTGAGGAAGTAGAACGGACTGAAGAGAGGGAAAAGAGTTATTTTCTCTGTTTGTTGCAAGTGAGTTGATTGTGGCGTAGAAGAAGAGGTCAACAGGTGTACTAGTACGGAGTAGGTACCGCTCCGTTTGCTGGGATTTGCTGGGCAGCAGATTGTCACTCTCGCCTTCTCAATCTCCAGGCCGTCATTTTTGGGTCTCGATCATGCAGCGGGTGTGGGCATTCCCCGGATCATCTGTCGGCCCGGATAAGCTCGGGTCTTGGGTTTGGTGCGCCTCAGGCTTTATCGAAGAATTGCCCCAAGTCGATGATGGTGATACTGGTGCCTAGTTCTATAAATAATCGGAATACCTCTATGGTTACCCCGTGGATTCTCCATGTTTACTTCGTCAGAGAACCAATTTCTGATCATTGCCTATCACAGTGTGTTATCAAAGTCATTAGCACCATCACATTGACAGGCCCGCTGCTTGTCTTACATCAAAGATGAGAAAATGAGGTAATGGTGGCCAATCACCAGGAATGCCTCATTATCATCTTTCCACTTCTACCTTTAGACTTCCGGATGTTGCTGAGCCACTGGTCAATCAGCGCCTCTGGACTCCTCGTGACTGGCAAGTGTGGAATTGAATTAGACACATCTCAGCACGGACAACGCGATCTCGTTTTCCCCCTCTTTTCTCTTGGCTTGGCGTGTTTTTCCAGCGTTCTGGACTTCTGAGTTGTTGAAGATCACAACACATTCTACAAAGCGATTTGAATTCAGTCTGGAGAGCATGTGATGGGCCGTATGAGTCAGCTGTTCTCCTAGCACATAGTTAACTAACTTATACATCAGTAGTCTAATGCTTCTCCCATTTATACCCATTTTGGATGCATTCTGATTGCTTGCAGCCCTTGATCGTATTTCTTGAGTTGGTGAATATGTAAAATGCTTCTGGGGGCACTCTGAATTATTCTCAGCCCACCAAATTTGGCTCTGTCAAGCTTAAGGGGCCATACAAACCAGACGAGTCTGGATTAAGCTATGCCGCCACTCGCCTTGATCAATCAAGCTAGCTAGTCTGTAGCGAATTGCTTTGTGACTCGACAGGTTTTGAGTCCCCGACATTGAACGGGATAATAGGTATCTTCCTCAGTTCACTGCAGGAACACCGCCATTTCAAACCCCCACCCTAGGCCGGCTTCGAGCTGACTGTAGCTATCACTGCCAAGACATATGTCCTGCGCCAAGTGTTCTCCGGCTCTGTCTCCTAGCCACGTTGTAGTCATATAGATCATGCGAGAAGCTGCGTTAGTTATCCTGGCAGGTGTCTTGGCCGCGAGCGATGATTTTTGATTTGTGCAAAGCAGGAATTTTCAAGCAACAGCTCTGGTAATCTCCTCGCTGCTGAATACGCGGAGGATGCAGATTGTTGCACAGGGCAGTTCACCATAACTCTCATCATCCCCTACATTCGTTGTAGAGCCTTGGCCACGCGACTTGAGCCGGCCAAAATCGGAGCAACTGTGGCAGACAATGTCCGCGTATGGCTTGGCATCACCAACACCAAATGTGCCCGACGAAAGAGAGGTGTTATGACTTCCGCAATGTGTCTCGTAGATGGCTCTGTTGAGGCGTTTCCTCGAGTTCGATTTTCGTGATATGCTGCCCGGGAACAACGACAAGACCGATAAATCGACTGGTCATATCCACTGTGACATTTTTCGGCTCAGGGTTCGCTTCGATTTGTTCGTCATTGGTGTTTGCCGTAGCATCCCTGATGGCTGATGGGGAGGGAAAGCGATATTCGTACGTGCCCGCGAGGATAATGTTCCTTTCCTAAGAGACATGAGCCCCAGTCAGTGATTGCTCGTAATATTCTCCATAATATTTGTCCGTGCCTCTACTTCAAGATCCGGGAACTGGGTCATGACGAGGTCATGGCGCACTCACCGCATCTGTACATTTGAAAGTGCCTACAAACATGCGCGTGTCTGTAGTGTGCACCCGTAGTGTTTGTCCGATCAACGATTCCAGATAACGAATGGCTTGCATTTCATCCATGATTTTTGTTTTGCCGCTGTCGGTCAAGGCGAAGGTAGCAGTTTTGCTTTTGACTCGGTGCGTTCGCCCAATGGAAGACGTACGTTGGTCTGTTTTGGCAACTGAAGAAGAACAACAAAAGACAGCTCGACGCGGCAATTGGTGAAGGAATGGGGAGGATTGATCAAGACCTCAGAGTCTTCTGGCCAGCAGAAATTTGGTTGGATTTCGCAAATAACTGTCGACTGGCTGACAGTGCCGGATAGCTAGAGTGTGACGGCCTGACAGACAGTTGAGGGCTTTCAAGGTCTCCGCCTCAGTGTGGTCGCATGTGACACATCACCTCACCATTCATTAAGATGTTGATATCAACATGGATAGTAAACAACAAACGATCCTCTACTTCAAGAAGGTAATATGATAATATGGATTATTCGTCTCATTATATTTCGACTACTTCTTTTTAGGTGTATTTTCGATAAATATGATGCGGGTATATTCGGGCTTGGAGGCGTCGTTGGTGATGGCCATCTTGGGCAGAAACCAACCTGTACATAGCCATAAACAGATCAATGAACGGTCAATGCTGGGAATGAGGGTGCTTAAGCAATCAGGATAATGCACTAAAGCGGTCAATCAGACCTATATGAAGGGAACACTTGCGGATACATGGCAGCAGTGTCTCCGGTCGGATGTTTTAGGTACCCAGATAAACAAGAGAAGGTATATATCATCGCGGGTATTGGGAGTCGCCGATACGCTCCAGTTGCAACATACGTGCGGACAGCCGATTCGAAGGCGATAAGACCATCATGCCCACGCCAGAGCTCCAGCCCATCTCTTCGAATATTGACCTGAATCGTCGGAACTTGATTCCATCCTCATATCCGCATGGGCACTCGCAAACTGTGGTGCTGAGCTACTCGAGCTGCCTTCACTTGAGACGCCTGGAGAGGCTACAATATGATTGCAATTGTGCAGGGGAATGCTCTTCGATTGGGAGGTATGGTGCATTTGTCGGTCTGCGGTGTCGTTTGAATGGGGAAGAGGAGGGGAAGCGTGATACGTCTGAAAGAATTTATGCAAGGTTTGTTGGCGGGGGTCGGTAATTTCTGATGGCGGTAGTGGTTCTGAATCCATGTCTTCGTCTTCATCCTCATCCTGAACAACTGGAGGAGCAGGTCCGTGTTGGTGCTTTTGAGCATTGAACAACCAGCGGAGAGTATTCTCTATAGCCATCAGTCAACACGGCTGAAGTATATGAGGCTTAAGACCAGGCCCGTTTTTACCATATACCACTTTCTCGTCTGGTCGATCATCTCTGAATCGCTTCCGTGTTCGGCTGTGAAGATGTCTTGGAGAATCTTCCACAATTCGCGACGGCCCTGCGACAACTGGCATCATATTTACGGGCGACAGTGCGGAGAACGAAGCTTTTCGTTTGAGAGACATGGCCCTCTAGTGCGCTACAAACAAACAGGCAGAAGTCGAGGTCCTCAAAGTCTCCGCGCTGCCAATCGGCCGCTTCTGCAAATGGCGAACTTGTAGAACAATGGAGAAGCAGTATCACGAAGAAACACACGCCTGCGCGAGTTCATTCGCAGAAGAGCGCAGAAGAAAAAGACGAGAAGTAGTGTATCCACGAGGCTGAAATGCACGGGGTTGCTTGAGAGCACATATGCAGGGAAATTGAGAGTGGTTGGCTGCGCATCGCGTCCTGGCGATACGAAAAGTCGCGTCATAATTGGTGTGCCAGAAAAATGTACGCTAGGCCACATTGAGATTAATTGGCATCATGAGGGAAGATCTCCATCACAGTGAAAAGAAGCAATTGACTGATTGATACTCAACATAAGATTAATGAGTAGCGAAATGATGGAAATCAGTCATTGTTTTCAGGTTTGAGTACTTTTCGTCTGGCTGTCTGTATAAGGTCAGTTACACATTCTCATGGTAAGGCCTGCAAAATCACACGAGCTCTTGCACAATTTACTTCTTCATAACTCACACAGCCTCGAGTCACCCAGAGAGTTGAATGTAATCAGTTAACGAAGGGGAAACATTTTCTACGATCAGAACACAAACTGGTCATCTTCTCAACGGAAATTGAGGTACAGGGATTCCTAATAAAAGGAGCGGGCAGAGAAGCTGCCTACCATATATCTCGCAATGGAAACCAGCGAAGGTACAAGCGAACAACGCGATGAACTGGGGTTATAGTCGAGGATGCTTACAAAACAAGCATGACTCACAGCTCAACAAAGGTCATCAGATCCTACCTTATTGATCTGACTGGAATTTTTGCTTCGGTCGAGATGCGTAGCAGCCACTATGGGCTACTGATGAATACGTTCGGCATGTCGCTTTTGGCTGGACCTCATGAGCCCTTTCTCAACCCATGGAGAGATCAGGAAGTTGGGACACGCCCACTGAGACGGTTGAGATTAAAACTGTAGTTGCGGCCATCAGGGGTGCAGAGACGTGATCATGGAACCCTCCAGTTTCGTCGAAGGTACCAATGAAAAAGGCTCATTTCAATGGGCGCAGTCCGGAGCGCGTCATATATCTGCTTCAAAAGGACCTCACCATCGGAGAGGAGCGCAGTTGGATACATGTTTGAAAAGCCCAGGGCACAGCTCCCGTCAGGGCCAACGCAAGAAGGGCTGATGTATGTAAATTCAGGCAGCCGTCCCAAATGCGCCCCTCGAAGGAGTCTTTAAGGACTTCATGTTGGATGATGCGCTATTGTTCCACGCATAGTAGAGCGCATCAGCATCTTCAGGTGTCAGGCGGTACTTGGTGGTCTTGCGGACAATAGCTACATTAGGGAAGGATGCCTACTTTTTCAGTCTCGTGCTGGTTCGATAGGCTCCCAGCGGGGTTTGTAACAACGTCAAGTCCATCGTGATTTGGTATACTTGCTCACAGACATCAAGTGTCGCATAGGTACAACACCCACATTCCTTGACTGGCTGCTTGTAAGCACGTGTGATGGAACACCGCAGCATATGGACAGAAAATAAGGAACAATGCAACGACATGCCGGTAAGCCGGGCTTATCTCCGAAGGTTACTTTAGTTTAGTTGTAACTTTATTGAATCATCACTCGAGACAGGACCTGGTATGGCCAGTTCATGTACGCCAATGAGGGCGCTAGGCCAGTGTGCACTGTGCACAGAGTTGCACAATACCAGAGTCCAGAACTGGCTATGCTCCTAGATGCATCGAGATTTGCAGCTATTGGTCTGTGGGACGGGGTCCAATCTGAATTGAAGGGAAATCCAAAGAGCATACAGTCAAAACCCCATGGTCCTATGGGGGGATCCATCGTCATTATTGACTCCATGCGAACATGAAGCAACTGAAATGCCGTTGATTATAAATAATGAACAACTAACTACTGACTGCCGGGGCCAGTTGCCATCTTATTCTTTCGGCTTCCCGATTCCTGCCTGCCCGGGAAAGTCTCGACTCTTTGCCTTGATCCGATCTCCTCGTCTACTCCACCAAAACTGGGTGCTTGCGGGGGTTACTTCGGCCATTGATTTCATGCAACAAATAGGCAAGGTGACGTATGCACCTGCCTAATCTTATATAATTGGATTAGCTACAAAGGCTGTCAGAATGTGTAATCAAAAGCTAATCTCTTCATACTTGACTCGACTGGTTAAGCTTTGACTAGTGCTAATAGACTGATTCGGGAAGCCCCCAGTCCCTTGCCAATTTTCGTAATAATAATGTGAGCGCATGATTTGCACGTGCTAAATAATATAATTAAAAGATATAGAACTCATCGCTAGGACTATACCTAGGGTGAATAAAAACAACCTGGAAAATGTTTCGACAGCAACCCATATATAATCAGACATAAGACTTTCATCTTCCTTGCTCCTCAATCAAAACACCCCACAATTGTACTACAATGGATGGTATTGCATCTTCCATTTTGGCCGCCGTCGCAGCGTCCACTCTCTTCACCGGCTCTATCGCGGCTCCTCCCATCCAGCAGAATGGAACCTATCCTATGCAACTTCGTCTGGCATATTCGCCGGACCACACAGCATGACCGTCAGCTGGAACACCTACTCGCAGTTGCCTCATCCAACAGTTTGCTTTGGGCGCAGCCCCAAGCATCTAAGCCGATGTGTCTCTTCTAATGTCTCCATAACCTGTCCCACTTCCACGACTTACAGCAATGATGTCTCAATAGCCGGGTTGGAAGCTGATACACTGTACTACTACCTGCCTCAGCATAGCAATGCGACTACTCCCTACACCTTCAAGACTAGCCGTCAGGCCGGTGATCAGACCCCTTACACCGTCGCCGTCGCGATTGATATGGGTCTCATGGGTGCTATGGGTCTCACCACAAGTGTTGGAAAGGGGGCTCATAACCCTCTTGGTCCTAACGACAACAATACAATCCAGTCCTTACTGGCCCAAGAAGTCAACACTGACTTCCTTTGGCACCGTAAGTCTTCTCACAGTAACGTCTACGGGAGCAAAGATCTAACATCTCTCAGCTGGTGACATTGCGTACGCTGACTACTGCTTAAGGAGGAGGTCCAGGGTCCTTCCTAACACCACCATAGCCGATGGTGCTAAGGTGTAGGAGAGCCTGCTGAACCAGTATTACGACGAACTGGCAGTTATTACTGCTCACAAGCCCTATATGGTTGGGCCTGGTAATCATGAGTCTAACTGTATATACCTTTCTCTGGCATACATATTTTAATGATCTGTTAACCGCCACCGTAGGCGATAATGGTGGCACCACTGATAGTGTCCACACCATCACCTACAATGTTGGCATCTGTATGCCTGGCCAGACTAACTTTACCGGCTTCCGAAACCACTTCCGCATGCCCAGCGCTCAGTCTGGTGGTGTGGAGAATTTCTGATACTCATTTGACAATGGGATGGTCCACTATATCCAGCTTGACACTGAAACAGATCTTGGTCATGGGATAGTCAGTCCTACTATCATCAGGATGAAAGTGATACTCGCGAATGATCTTCGGTAGGACACTATATATTCAGCTCTTCCCTAAAGTCCAGCACATACGACCATAGGGTGTGGAAAACAGGGCTTCCCGTCCGCTCAGCCGTACTTAAGCCACACGCCGGCCGGTTAGTAGTTGGGTGGGTGACCACCAGCGAATCCCGGCTGTTGTATGTTTTTGTCCTTTTCCCTCATTTTATCTGTTTATCTTGCTTTCTCTATGGACCTAACTAGACTCTTGATGTCCATCCTTCCAAATTTAGGCAGATGTGCTGGCCGATCCTGATGTACTACGCTGCCGATGTAGTGGGAAACATTTGGTGCTATCCTTAGCAGATACTAACTAGACCACCCACCCCTGTACCACCTACCCCAGTTAAGAATGGCCTATCCTCTAGTCCAAAGTTTCGATCACACCTCACTATCGCACGGTCAACTCAACATGTCCTGGGGCAGTCGTGACTGACCCACGGAATACAAAAGGTATGAAGAAAGCCACTAGATACACACCTGCGCGGAAGTCACTTTTGCCAGGATACCGTCGGACTATGATATGGGATCTTGGCGCCCCAGACACACACAGCGACTGCGACCATTCCATCGTAGCGGCCAAGGCCGTTCAAATACTCAAAAGACCGAGATGAGTAGAGATGTGTGGAATCCTAGAATGAAGGCTGGGTGTGGCCAAAGTCCTTGACGTGGTTTATACAAACTTGGAGCATAGGGCTGAGGGTCATTCTGCAACTCGCCTTTAAAGGCTGGCTTTTGAAGAGCAGCCTTTGAAGCGTGCTTTGCTGGAGAGAATGAGATTCATCTCATCGTTTTCGTTCGGCCATTAAACTGATGCCTGGACTTCTACGGCTCATTGCGTAGGAATAGGCACCATGCGTACATCAGAGAGAGATGAAACTGGAGGTCATGGTTGTCGACATGCTGCCGACATCACCTGCCCGTCGTGTTCGGTGCCTAAGGCTAAAAGAGCTAATGTCACTGCCTGCAGCCTCGTAGTCACTGGTACAGGCAGAAGGCAAAGGTTCATTCCAAGAATAAACTTTTATCCATTTATAAATAGACCTATCCAGCTCGCCAAGTGAGTACAAAAGTTGAAAAGGACAGGAAGATGGAAGAAAATATACAAAGCGCCAGATGACAGATGTGCAGAGTATGACGTTCAATGGCGGATTCAGAGTATAAAATAGAACATTTTGCCAATGGGATTCGCAAAGTCAACAATCAAACATTGGTGCCTAGAGTTCTCGTCAGACACTTCTGCAAACAAGTCGATTCGCGGCCTATGCGTAATCCCTGACGTAGCGACCTGGCAACTCAACGTCCCACATAGGTCTCTCGACAACGGCAACCTCCAGCGTATTGCCCGCAGTACTGTCTTCGACGCCATCCTCGGTCGACGAAGGGCTGAGAGGCACAATGCCGAGTAGATCACGGTACTTGTACGTGTACCACCACCGACGTGCCGGTTGAGTTCCATTCGACTGCACCAATTGTTTCTGGGGCGTGTCAAGCATGTCATGGTCATTCGGCTTCCGAGCCGGTGTATCACTGGATCCATTGAGCGAGAGAAGCTTATCACGAGGCCCAAGAGAGACTCGCTTTCGCGGAGTGCTGATTTCGTCTTCCTCAAGCTTTCCTCTTCTGAGTCGCGCCAAAGCTGCGTCATGACCTGCTGCAGAGTTTTCGTCATACTCGAAGGCCTCTTCGTCTCCTGCTGCTTGTGGGCGTTCCTTGTCTAGGGAGACCCACTCTCCCTTGGAATCATCGTGTCCTTCGATCTTGCGATATTTGGAGCCAAAGTGAACATCTGATTGAGCCAGTGACATTCGATCACCAGCACCACTATTCGCTTTACTTCTCTTCTCTTCTTCCTCTAATTGCTCACGCTTTCTCTTGTGAGCCGAAGATGCCTTAACGAGCTGTGTCGAAGAGTCTCCTTCTTCGTGGCCATCTGCGGTTTCCTTCATCTCTTCCGAAGAGGGAAAATCCTGATTCAGGTCAAACATCCACAACCAAGAAGTACCGTACAACCACAGGCGGTCACGAGACTCGGAAAGATCCCACAAGCAGCCCATTGCGCGGTCCTTGACCCCCTTAAATTGCTCCGGAAGATAAGCCTTGGGATTCCTCCTTGACCAGTCCGATAGCTTTCCTTCGAGAGCGTCGAATTCCACAAGCTGGTGTTCGCTCGTGAGAGCCATCAATCGACTCTCGCCCCTGAGAGATATTTGGGAAGACGGATCAGTACCGTTTGTGAGAAGCTTTGCTTCTGCCGGGCTTTGGGGGCGGAAAGAGAGCAAAAGCACCCCAGATTTGAGTCTGGGTATAGGTGAGTCAGCATTGGCGTACTGCCAGCGCTCTCCGTCTATCACTGGTCTTTCATCCTCATCGTCCGAAGATTCATCGTCAGAATCCGCAGCGCCGTTGCGCTTGTTGGCAGCTACTGAAGACGAGTCCTCGACATTTTTCAGGAACCAGGTATCGACACAGCCGGAAAGATCACCGGTCGCTAGAATTCTGCTGTTCTCGGAAAATACAACGCAGCGCACAGTTCTCTCGTAGTCCCCTAGAGTACCATGAGAAGCCTTCTCGTGACGAGTGTGCCGAGTCGCCCTGTCAAGTTTGACAAGCTGCGGTAAGATCTGTGGTTTGTCCTGAGGAGACGAAGCAGGCATGACCCTGGCCAGGAAGGTGGCGCTATTAGGTCGAACCACACAGAGCCACCGGCTGTCCGGCGATATGGCCACAGCTCGTGCACCATCCGTAGAGAACGCGGCAGGAACATCCAACTTTGTTATGCGTAAAACCCCTCTTTCATCACTCTTTCGTCGTCGGACGGAGAAAACCTTGACCTCGGAGACCGTAGCCACAATAAGAATTTTTCCGTCCACGGAGAGCATCGCTGACGTGATGTTTTCTTCGCCCTGTGATAAAGCGATAGGGCACGCCTTAGCAGCTTGTCATTTCATCAAGGGTATTTTGCATTCTCACCTGAATTAAGACCTTTCCGACGAGCCGATGCTTCTGCCCATCCAGATTATCGTGTGGTGTGGTAGGGCCACGAGACACGCGCCAGATGCTGACCTCTCTGTCCCAGAAGCTCATCACAAGCCTAGAGGAAGGAGAAGATGCCAGTTGAGGTATTTGCGGCAGACTGGAGAGCTTCCTGTGATGTTCTTTTCCAAATTCACGCAATGGGAGTACGACAGGTGAGGCGTCGGGACCTAAGGAATGTCAACTCGCCGAAAAACCTCACAAGAGGAAGCAAAGGGAGTTGAATCTTACCTCCAGAAACAATAATACTGATATCCCTTGTCTCATAAACAGCAAAAGTCTTAACGTCGTGGGTGTGGTACCGACGGTGCATCACTTCAGCCCATCTTCCCTTCTTTTCGCCTTTCTCTCCCGGACTTTTCCTGTACACAACCGTCCTCTGGTCCGCACCTCCACTGACGACTGTATCTCCATTGGCGCTGACAGCGACATCGAGGGTATCTGCTAGATGACCTTGTATACGTTGAATAAGGGAGTAGTTCTTCGCATCCCAGAACCGGATCTCGCCTGCGGAGTCGCCGGAAACAATCGTACCGTCCGGAAGGCACTTAACCGACCAAACCAGTAATTCCTTGGGACCACCAGCCGGCCCTTTGCCGAGAGAGATTGTACGCAGAAGCTGCCCAGACCGAATATCGAATAGTCGAATCGAGCTGTCCGCATAACCAGCCACGATGGTGTTGCGATCTTGGAAAGTGACGCTAAGGACTCTGGCTCTCTTTGTCGATGGACGCATCAGTCGTAGAAATTTCAAGTCGCCGTCGGCAGTAGACAAGATCACGATTGAGCCATCCGCGCATCCAGCCGCGAGATGCTGCCCGGTGTACTCTCCCTCTGCCGGCGGCAGAGGCTTTCCATCCTTGCCGCGCTTCGTAGCCTGCCATCTTGGTTGCGCTGCTATACACCAGATTTCACCGTAGTTTCCACTCGAGTGACGCATGGGGCGGCCTTGCTCCAGATTCCACTCCGTTACCGCGGTCGAGTATCCAATGCTGAACAAGCGCAGTTTTCCCGGAATCTTGGTCCCGTCAGGTCCAGCCTCTGGCGGATCGAGAGTCCATGCAAGCCCTTCTATACTTCTATCTTTTCCTCCGCGCATGACCGTCTCCTGGAACCAGGCGCCGCGCATTGGGTTCCAAATCTCGATATCGCCATTTGCGCGGCCGATGGCAAGCCGGAGGGTAGGGACACCTCGACCGGCAAGTTCCGCAGAGGGAGGATGAGAGAATGAGAGCGCATTGATCGCCTGGGGGTTGTAAGGCACGAAACGGCAGCGATGAATATCCATTGTTGGCTATCTGATGCGATCAAGGTCTTGTATTGAAAATTTCGAAGTAGAAAGGAAGGGAAGCGAGGAGGGTAGATCCGTCAAATGAGGGAGATATCTACCTTGGCTCAAAAGTTAGAGCCAGCCGCTAAACGATCATTCCGGTGGTATTGGGTAGTGTTGTTCGTGGTGTTAATCGTTTCTGACGTCCTTTTTTGCTTCTCAACTTTTTTTTTCTTGCCTGTAGAATACAATTTTTAGCGCGCCAAGAAAAACTCCGCGGAGATATGTCACGTGATAATATCCAGCTATTACGGCTATGGCCCTCATTTCTACTGACCTCCAGAGATTAGCCATCAAGCAATGCGGTGAGGCCTTTGATTTTATGAACTACGCCTCTGAAAGCGCTATGGCAATACAATAATGTTGCCCGTGTCATACCGGCGGTGACCCAGTAGACGCCGACCACCTTAACGCCGATTCTCATCCGAGTTCTGACAGACAGTTTTGAGATAGACAATTAGTGGCATAGTTTTGTTCAATGTAACGTAATCCACCACCGAGCGGCACACACCACCGAGCGGCACATGATTTTTACCAAAATTAACAAACCAGGAAATCTTCTACTACTGCGCAATCAGAATAAAGCTATTTTCATACATAAGAGAATTATATTACCTATTAGGGCAGCCAGTTCTAATATGACCAATTTGATGACAGTTACTACATCGTGGTGGCGCACGCTTCCTAGGCATTGTTTCCACTGAAACCAGCCTCTCTGCTTCTTGAGCAAGCTGCTGGCCTTCAGCCCCTGTTAGAACGCCCCCTGAGGCAATAAAAGATCGAGTAGCTGCGCGCTTTCGCTTTCGCTTCTCATTTGCTGCACGAAGCTCATTCATCTGATGTTGTAACAGAATAACGTCGTGCATGGTGGATTCAGCTGCCTTTGCTAGCTGACGGAGTGCTTCGTTTGGGGGGCTTTCGGAGTTGCGATTAATAAGTTGCTTGATAAGCTCCATCTGCTTTTGCACCTCAGCAGTAGTAAAAGGGGTCTTTGCAACCCATGACCCGTCTGAGGGACCATGAGCTGTGGTTTGGGGTGTGATATTCTTAATAGTAAGCTTATCCAACACCCTCTGAGGGTTTAATGGAATCAGACCAGAAGCTTCAAAACCACTGCAAATATTCTTGGGTGATATAGCCTTTCGTGACTCTCTATAGAGATCAAGAAAGTTTTGCTTATCAATATGATGAATACCATGTTGGATGCTTCTCATCACCTCTGCACCATATGCCTCCTTTAGGGGTGCAAAGCAACCAACATCAAGAGGCTGTAAATGATTTGATGAATGAGAAGGCATGTATAAAGGAATGATCTGATGATTCTTGCAGAAAAGATCAAACTCTGCAGATTCATGGCTAGCATGGCCATCAAGAATCAGAAGCCGATATCTCCCTATTGTACGTGCCATGGTATGCTTCTGAAAGACTTTTTCCAACCATGATAGGCCAAGCTGATTGTTGGTCCATCCATTATCACTAAGACTAATCAGCCAGTCGTGGGGTATATCTTGATACCATTGGGATTGATGGACTTTGCTAGTAAAGATGATCATAGGTGGTAGAGCCCATCCAGAAGTATTGATACATTCAATGGCAGTCACCCATTCGCGATTCCCTGGCTGTATGGCTCGTACGCGACTTGTTCGATGACGGGATGCAGTAATAACCTTTGCAGTATGGGCTACACCCATTTGGAAGCCAGTTTCATCAAAGTTGTAGATATCCTGCTCAAGAATACCATATTTTACTATAGTATTCTGAACTAGGTCGAACCACTGTTTGATGATCTTTGGATCCTCACATTTTGCACGTTGATAATCGTACTTGTGGGTGTATTTGGATATGATCTCATCATGTTGTTTGATAAAGCGAGAAACCCAGTTCAAGCCAACAGCCTCAGGCTCTCCCTTGTGAGATAGTAATAGATTCGCCATCGTCCGTACCATATCCTGGGTTGGAGGGAGACCACGCTCATCCATATCAAGAATCCACTTCTTAAGAGAAGCTTCTTCCAAAACTGTGAGCTTCTGGCTGTTTGCTGGAATGTTCAGGCGTGCTTTTCGACCTTTGATTCGGTAAGTGAGCGTACGATATGGTACATCATACGCTGCGGCTGCTGCGCGGATGCTCTTAAATTGGCTATTTTTAAATGCTTGAATTGCGAGCTGTATTCGGTCCTCTGATTCAGCAGCTGGATCTGTAGATCCTTGAGGCATAATGATGAGTTGGTGATACCATGAAGCAATCTGTTAACTAATCAGGGGATGAGGTGGTAGTGTATCGAAAGTTTGTGCCGCTCGGTGGTGTGTGCCGCTCGGTGGTGGATTACGTTATCTAATTTATGCCTGTCCTCATGTCCGGTTAGATATCCAGATTTGGATGCAGAAAATGTAGACGGACTGTATCTGCTATGCCGTCTGTTACCTGTGGAGCAAGGACATTCTATTTATATATACTACGAGTGACCTGCTACGCTCAACCCGGCTACCCTTTCAAAAGAGAGCAAGAAGCGCCCGTGAAGCCAGCGGAACATAAACTGACCGGGATAGTTCGTGTTGTCAATAGAAAAACTGAAGCTCTTGAGCAACCAATATCCAAACACTCGAGTCTACGGAGACCGAATATCAGACACGCAATGGTTACCACTTAAGAACAGGGTGTGGTACTACCAGAGTCATGTCGCACAAGCATGCAGCTGGAGGTCAGATATCGACATCGAATCGGAGGCTGAATCAGTGTTTGCGCCAGGGTACGAAACGCTAAGTCTACACCTCTATAAGAGGATTGCTAGTAGTATTGCAGCACAGCATACATGCAGGTGTATTATTCAAGAACATATAGTCTAGACGGTATCACCGGACAGGCCTAGATGTAACCTATAGTGCTAGAAAACTCAGTCAAAGCCTATCACCCAAGGCTTGCTGAACTTTCATAGACATATGTCGTATCAATGACACAAGAAGAGTTCAAAGTCGTTGGTTGTTGATAGGCCGGGTCAAGATCGGGGGACTGCCACGTCAGTCCAGTCCTGGTCCCGTGCGGCGGGGCTAAGGGGGAAGACTTATGCACGTCTTCTGTGATGCTTGCCTGTAAGCTCAAATGAGTTGATACGACGCGATGGTGTCGGAGATACGGATCAATTGGAGAGGAAGTTCAACCCACCTGATTAGATGGGTTAGCATACATGGCACTGAAGAGGTACAATACACATTGGGATAATTAGTGAAGCTGATAGCCGATGTATGGATATCAGGCACCCCAGTAGCCATGTCTGGATCCAGTCAGCCACTGTTCAATATGAGGAACTTAAAAGTGAGATAAGGATCGAGATGGAGCACGTCGAAATCATCGACAATGAAGCCGGACAAATAAGCAGTTAAGGTGGGATTCTGAGTTCCTAGCCCACTAAAATTTTTACCCATGTCCAGCTGAAGGAGTGCCTGTGTCAGCTCTGATTCGATCCCGAGATGCGCATGGTGCGGGGTGTCGATTGGTCTGATTGGCAATGGCATCATCCCTGATAATCATGACAATGCTTCTCCTTTTAGAAACATGAGCCGCACACGGGATTGTGGTCTTCGTAAGTTGCGCGTCTGCAATTCCTGGAATCGAGTAATCGGCAGATACCTAAGCACTAGGGGCCATATTCATGATTTGGAACACTTGATTCCAGGTCTGGCGCAAGGTAAATCTGACAGACTGGAGGCGTCAGGAATTTCGAGCTCTTAACGGCCTATCGTCTATGCAATGGCACGCGCTCGTGGACTCGTTACTCTTTCCCTATTTAGTAATTTCTTTGAAGTTGGAGAGGACGGTCATTATTAGTACCGCACAAGCATACTTCGGGCGCACGCAAGAGCGATACTACGTCGTTACGAGAGGATGATATGCTTTACTCGGCTACATGCGTGTTTCAAACTATTTACGGACATGGGAAATCTACTTGCAAGGATAGTAGCCCGATGCTTGCCCAATGTAGACACGATACTGAGTACGGAGTAAATCCAGTGCCGTTCCATCAGTCAACAGGCAATCTGCAAAGAGTACAAATGTAGTTTAAATGATAGTCTGGGTTTTCTCGGCCGTTTCATCTCTAACAGCATCGGGGCTTCTTAAAAGTCAACCAGTAGAACAGGAAAGGGCCTAGCGTTCCACAATTCTAGCCATCGCGTTGGGTAAGCTGCTTTATCGGCTGCTACTTAGACTACCAAGATGTCCCAGAATGAATGCTGAGCAGCTTGTACTGAACATTGCTGCAAGCTCGATAAGCTGGCCATTTGCAACGGTGACCTGCTTAAACTCAGCGCAAGCTCAGGAGCTCATGCAGCTGGCCTTCGGAGTAGGAGTCCTTAAAGGCAAAGGTAATCATTGTTGCACGCAAGGATCGAAGGAGACTTCCCCCGTCTTCTCAGAAGGGATAACTTCTCTTGGTGATGATCTCCAGGACAATAAACTGAGACACATTGATTGCAGAGGTGAAACCTGTAGGACAACTCATAAGGCGATATCCGAAGACATGTGACTGTACTTTCATGGAAACTTCCAAAATCCGATAGTGATAATTATAGTGGTGTACAAGGCAGCACTGCTTTTAGCTTCAGGAGGTGGCTGACATGGTAGTCTAGGGGCTTGGAAATCGGCCTCTCCTTTTCCAGCCTCAGGACCCAATACCTAGAGGCCGTAAGACACGCTACGCCCTCTAGCAATCTCGGGAATCTTGGAAACGTCTCACAGCTTGCAGGGTTTCCAAGGCATAGGCGAATCCGCCGCAAACCGGACGGGTAGCTAGAAGCGAACAACTCCGTGTTAATCACCAAAATCCTTCTGATTTAACAATTATCCGGGATTAGTCAATGGTGAAGCGTGAAAAGCGGGATGGGCACCTCTTTCGAATTTCTGGATCCGGATTATCTGGAGAACCACGCGCCAGATTAGCAACAAGCGCGATGACAATCTTGTCGCGATTGTCGAATCAGGGCGCGTCAAAGGCACGTTGAATTGTGTTGCCAAGCACAAGGATAAGACTTCCCCTAACTAACTTTCAGGAGCAAGAATCTCGGTTTCGTCTCGACTTCCAACGTGCACAGAATAGTTATAGAGAAATAGGGGCCTTGTCAACGTAAATTGAGAGTGCTGTCTCATGCAGTCAGGGAAGAATCCTCTGCAGACTGTACAAATCAACTCAATGGGAAAAATAGCACAGAATGGTCGTGGAGAATCATCCCCTTTTGAAGATCGTGATTCAAGGTTCCAGAACGGGCAGGCCGAACGCGAGTCCAACAATGACGCAATGATTTGTACAAAGAGGACACAGTATCACATAGGGAGTTCAGTTGTCTATCTTCACAATCCGCATTAAATCCACCCACCAAGCTTTGTCTCTTGTGATTCTGTGATAAGTACACATATTAGTTATAATCATAGATTTACCATCAAGTAGGACATAAAATATTCTCATTTAACAGAGGGATAATAACATGAAAATTCAACAAGCAGTGAAAAGCAATTATTTCCGTTTAAGGCTTTGGGGTCAAATGTGGAGTCGTTTATTTACACTACAATCGGGACCCACTCTCTCCTATCCACTAGACTATATATTTCCTAGTGCCATGTATGCAAAAAGGTCTTGGTATCAGACATGGTAATTCTGAGACAGTCTCCTCATCCGCCTTTACTGTATACTGACTCAATATTACTCCGTACATACGTACAGTACACCAAATATTTACCATCGTACGATGCTACAACTTGTTTGCTGACTGTTGTAAAGAAACTAAGGAGGCGGAGAAGAGAAAAGAAAGAAGGATTCCCATGGTTGGGGCTCTCCACTGCCCCAGCTGTGAGAGGCACAGCCTTTCCAGAATACAACATATTGCCAGAGCTGCATGAGTGATGATGGATTCACGTTTCCCGCGTTATTGATTGGAGCCTTGAGGGCTATGATGATGATGATGATGATGATAATTTGTTAGAAGATCTTGACAACCTGACTAGAGAAAACAAAAAAGTCATTCGCAATAATCAATGAATTGCAAACATGCAGTTGGAATTTCTTACACTCGATGACCAGCTTAATTGAGAGGGGATTTCATGGCCAACTCACTGATCTTGTGATGATCTACTGCTACCTCAATAGACATTGAAAGCCGAGAGAACTAGTTAATGGTTATTACTGCCTGACCGAGACTGGACCACAAAATTGAAGAAACTGAGAATGACATACCTTTTTTAATGGTTTTCACCCAGGTGGAGGTGTATGTATCTCGTCCACCACCAAAAAAGTGTTTTTTCTTAAGGATGCCTTCGAAGATGGCCACAGTGGGCCATGTATCTGTGTTAAGATTGAAGATCGCAATACATGCTTAAAATACATACCTCTTTCAGCAAAAAGTCATAATTGATGAGGTTGAGATTGAGATTCTCGGCTACGGTGGAAGGTAAGATTTTTGATCTGTAGAGAGAGCCTCAGAGACGCATCGACTATTGAGCGATCTCTGTGCAACATTGACACAGCTGACTTGTCCTTGCTTTACAGAGTAGAGTCCTTTGCACATTGATATTCTGCATTCCCCAAACTCTATAGTTCAAGTATCTAACCTTGAACATTGGTGCAACTCGCCTGTCAACTTTAGTTGGCACAACATCCATATCTAGTATGTATTCGGGAATTTCACTTACATTCTCCCATAAATTGCTCATTTCTCTATGATAGTTTCTGTTGTTCTCTAAAGCGTTCTGTTGCTCCTCTTTCGCCCCTCTTCAGAAGTTTTTCTCTTCACCGCATCACTGCTTCAGACGATACCCGCAGCATCCGGGTACCGCTAACTACTTCGTAGTCCTTGATTTCGTACAGAGTACACACGTTATACATAGCTTGACGCATACGAACCGGTATAGCTACAAGTTTCCAGTGGATCAGGATGCCTAGTTGCGGGGCAGGTAGTATGAACCATGAGGCGAATCATGATGCCTTCTGTACTGTTGACATTGTCTCAGGTTTCGCCGTTCCGACCTCTCGGAACGGCCCAGAGTGCCGAAATCGAAATATTATCTAATCGTATCCGCTGGTTGCTTGAGAGTCGAAATGTCCAAGTGGGCGGAAGAGTTTTCGCTGGATAGGTCTATCTAAGTGATGTAGATTTTTTCTTCAAGATCCGCAGTGGATTTGTTTCGGCATTCTGTTTCTCGCGAGACTCGAGTCTGCGAGTCGAGTTACTTCCATTGGGACTAGTGGTACGGATTGCTTACCATAGTACGAAAAAAGAGTATTTTTGGCTTCTGAGCCGACACGGAATGCTAGTGGTTTTTGACGCTTGCACAAACTGGGAAGGCGTCTAGAAAGAAATGGAAGGGAAGCCCGGAGCCAAGATCGGGTTTAATTATGGGGAAGCTGGAGATTTGCTGGTCGCTTTCTCCAGTTGACAGATCATCAAGCAGGTGTAGAAGCCTTCATTTACAATTCTACACAGATCTCAAAGATCTTCCTACCGATAACCTGAGTGGGCCTTTCGTGGAACAGCTACAGTAAACGTAGAAGTCCGGTGTACCATTATGATGGCAAATCAAGATATGTTATGGATAATTACCGTGATCAATCATGATACTAGCAGACTGATCCCTCAATTTTAAATTCAGACGTCTTCAGCATTCATAATGCCAGGAGTATGTTGAACAAGCCCTTGCATAAACTGATCCTGATCGACCGTTATTGCAGTTGAGGATTGCTTATTGATGAATAGACTGTTTTTCAAGCATAAATCTGTGGATCGAAAGTCTGCACTTCAGATTGAAGGATCATAGTAGATCAAGGAGTAAATGCCTTAATAGCGTCTCACTATTCTGGCCATCTGCAGGTACGCGCAAGGGACAAGTGAGGAAGCAACAAAGCAGTCCTCAAGCTTCCAGCGATCACCACTACACGATCCAGCCTCCTCTTTGGTGAGCGAAATTGAAAAGACCATTTACACTAATCTCGAGCCTCTTTACGCGTTTGATCCAAATTGACCACAAAGGCTTCAAAATCCTGCCGTCTTGTGCTTGCTAACAGTACGGGGGTTTTTGGTCAACAGCATGGACTCGGACGCTTGGCGGTAGTACGTATGGAGTAGTACTCCGTAGTTGGTGCAACATGCCTCGTTTGTTTGCTCCTGTCACCCATTCTCCGTCAGCATTTCCTCGTTCCTCGTATAATGTAGTAGTTAATTGGATGTTCTGCTGACTAGCCAATAGCTTCTCTAGTTGTGATACATGAGAGAAACTCTGACAGCCCCTGGCGTCCTCCAATTCAACCTTTGTATTCTCCATTAACGGACCCAGCCAGACGGATTACGTTCATTCGTTTGCGGTGTACATGAGTAGCTAAAATATCTCACTAATGAGTGAAGTATCTACACCGAGTCACCGACTGATGCTCCATGATAAGGGCCCAAATTGGAGCCACTATAATAGTCTGTTGAGATCATATGCGGAATGAATTCCGGGGGCCACCTTATCAAAAAGGGGAAACCCCAGAACTTTGGAGCCAAGTAAGGGTTAGATGAAGTTCAATATTGTAGCCACTCGAACAATCAAGCCATCGCAGTAGATAGTACGCAGTGCATTATCGGATAGACACCAATAGAAGGGAGTATGGATTAATTCCAGGCTCCAGCCACAGTCATGACTTCTGAAATCTGAATTGGGATTCGACTAATCTAGATGCAGCGTACTGAGTTGCGGCTATGCCCAGCCACTTTGGGAGTGAGATTCAAAATCCAGATACTAGTTTAAAACTAGTGAGTAACGGATGACCAGTACTTTCTATCCAAAGATGAAGCAAAGTCAGCTAATCATCAGCATATAGTTATCATATTCATAGGTTATCTCTCCGCAGTCATCGCATAGGACGCAATGCCACAGTGGGTTGGCATGCACTTAGACAGTTACACTTTCTTCTGACATGTGTAAGGACTAGACTAGGAGTCGCTTACAGGGTGACGACTGCCCACTTGCTCAGTCACTAGTGTGTGCGGAATTGCGGATATTGTGGCTCTCAACTTCGACAAAGATCTGAAGATCCGATAGCATCTTGTGGGCTATGAATATCAATGAGCCTGTTGGTATGGTGTGGTGCTTGAGGCGAGGTTATTGAAAGATCATGACGTTTCGACAGCCCACCCCCGCTATGGATTTGAGGAGTTGAGACATCAAGGTTCATCCAGCACAAAGGTGAAAGCTTCTTAGCGAATGATGTCTCTAGGGGAATCAGAGTAAGAAACTCCAGCCCGCAAACTTAATCTTGGTCGATGAAAGGAGCCTCCTAAGCCCATTATTATTATCTCTGAGATTCAAAAATTGGCGACCGAAACCGAGGTAATCATGTGGACTGGAGATCGATGACAACGCGTCGAGGAGCTGTTCCACGCGAACAATAAAGATTCCCCAAACCCGTACCTTGGGTGCGTTCGTGTCGCAACCATTCTCGTGAGAAATTTAATTGGGTTTCAATAGCGTGGGCTTGTGCTAGCTCCCCACACTTATTGAATTTCAAGCAAGATCCCTGTCAAACTGAAGACAAAGAGACCCATGGCGGGAGTATCGACTGGTCGAGGTGCGACAGGAAGCGGCCGGGCTGAAAGAAGTTGGAATCCATGGTGTTGGGATATTGCAGCGACCGGTTGTGAATGGCTGCGGCACCGGACATGCGATGAAGTCAATGGAGGTAAGGGCCATTTGCTGGACCACTCAGCAGCCAACAATGGCGGTAGAAGACCCTGGGACGCGACCGGCTGTATGCACGTATATGCGTATAGATGTAAGCCTGTATGTATGTGCTTACCAGTCAGACAGGAAGTAACTAGTTGCTTACGTAGAGGTATGTTTCGAGTATCCCAGAATATTAATTTGATATTCACAGCTCTATTACACGGTGTGTAGCCTAATTAGCAGCTGGCAGTCAGCTCCTCTACGCACTTAATGAGAATGCAAAATGCCACTTTGTGTTTGATTTCTGGCTTTTGAATATCAAATATATGAAATAATTTAGAGGGAAAAACAGCATATGTTCATCGTTTTCATTAGATTTCACAGTAGACATGATCATGCTGCTATGACCTTTAGACAAGTGGTAATTACACAGCTGGATGTCGCTTCTACCTAGCTCCTCCAAAGTGGTGACGCAGCTTGTCTAGTCGTAGGTTGCTCTACCCTATACGGAGTAGTTGATACATAAGTACAAAAACTAGCCCCAGACCCGGTAATCAGCATGATATCAATAGTGGTACGCCTCGTAGCCTTTCATTTTGCAATTTTCTAGTCTTCTCTAGCCAAGGGCCCGAGGTGTTCCTGGCCTGAATCAGGGAGAAGATGAGTGGTGAAGACTCAAGACTGGTCGTTAGCGACGGAGATCAACCCCACTGAGAAGCCCACCGAAGGACTGCTGCTGCTGGCCGCTGTACGAGGCTTGGTTTGAGAAACAGCGGCTTTACCGGAGCCATTGGAACGGTTTATTTCTTTCCTGGAGAAACAAAGACTCCTCTGTCAGGGGAGAATCAAACATACTTCCAGCTGGAATCGCAACACCCTATTCCGGAAATCTAGACTATTAGTTTCCTAGAAGGGTACATAGGGGTCGATAATTGATGGACGATTGGAAGGGCTGATTGGCTGGCAGGCACCAGACACTTGACTGAAAGAAGGCAGTTACTGGCTTACGAGACAGTACATCTGATCATTACACTAAGATAGGAGGCAGACATCTTACACTGCTGCGGTACCACTATCCTGGCAGCTTTTGTAAAGCTACTATTATTATTGACTTTTCACATTCAGCAAGGGCGTCTCCTCTGGGCTCAGGCCGCGTTAGGTAGATTTGCTACTAGATAGACTATGTAGTGCTAGTGTTAAGGATTACTTGCGTGCGAGGTCTCATATATGGTCTCCATAGGAGTACTTCTGCCTATTATTTTTGAGTGTTCCGTATTATTTTATGTGTCATCTTTATACCTGATCCAAAAAGGTAAACAGCGCGCTCAAGCAAAGTCGCGTAATTTTGCCCTGCGCTTCTTATCCGGGTAGAGGTGTATCACAGATGGTTTCGGTGGTCAGGAGAGTTCTGAAATACCAACTACTACGCTTGTTGCATCCCCAACCTGTGACACTGCTGTTTCAGAGCAAACTACGTATGTACCTCACAAACGGCAATTAAGAGAATCATCAGGCTTCTTGTAAATCCTGACAGCCAGCGTTGTAGAGACTGTGAGAGTTTACTGGGTCCAGAGAAGAGACAGAAACTCCCAGGTCTGCCTGACACGAATCCGTAATTGAGATGCTTCGTAGTGTACAGAACCAGAGGCTTTGGTACAAAAAATTGAAGACGGCCTCTGTACTCCGTACGCAAAAGCGATACCATGACCGTCGGACTCATTACCAATTTACCACAAACCATTACGGGAAAAGCGTCACGCTTTACGATACAGTGGGCAAGCAGCTAGCCCGCAGCGATTCTCTCGACTTCAATCTCGGGCTTTCGTCCCGTTCATTCTCTTACTCTTTCTTCCTTTTCTTTTTCCTCTTCTACACCCGTCTGGAGAGAGAGCAACTCCTCCTCACTTTCCTCTCCTCCTTTTCTTTCAGACTTCTACCTCCTCTCCCTTCTCTCCTACCCCTCTCCTCCCCCCTTTTCTAGCCTCCCGCCAATTCTCCGGAGAGATCCTCGAGACTGGTCTACAGGCAAAGAGATCTTGTTGACTGTTATATCAGTCGACCTCGTCTCCAGCCCGCTGTACTAGCTCTCCAGTCGAGCCGTGTCCGTCAGCTGTTGCTTTGACGTTCCTCTATTTCGACGTTTGTTAACTCAAACGGCGAATTCCTCACTTTCCCTGATCTGACATTCGGTGTCCTCGTTGCTCCGTGACGTCGACGATCAGGTTCCCCTAACTCTGCTTCTGCCGGTTAGAAGAGCGATTAGACGGGGATCTTGTCAATTCCTTCTCGTTCATCGATTCTTTGTACATGATTCGGCCTGTGTTGTGATACTGGGAAAGGTGAGACTCGGCTTTTCTTTTGCTGTTTTCGTTTTTTGAGCCATTGTGGCTATGGTGTACATTTCGGATTGGGAATTTTCAGGCCATGGTTGCACCTTCGCCCAGCCGTCAATTGGCTTGATGCAAGTTGGATTATCTTGTTCGATGGAAGACGAGCGTCTGGATGAAGGGTCTTCCAGAGTGAGACCAGCAATTGTCGATATCAGAGACGCGGTTCAATTGCCATTGCAACGCTTTGAGACTCGATCATCTTCGAGAGTTCGTTTGCCTGATCCGATGTTGAATTGACGTGATCTGCCACGGTTCGAGAACAACTGGGTCGGGGGTGACCGGACGGTCGGATGGGTTCACAATAGCTGGCTGGAAGACGGTGGCTCGCAGGCGGAAGAAAAGATTTCAAATACTCTTCTCTGAGTTTTATGGAAGTTTCCGCCTACATTGAGTCGATGCCAAGCGAAGAGTTTACTGCAAGTGAATTAAGGGGTCCTAAGTGTGGTGAATGGAATGTGGGTGGCATACTTGAAGACGATCACGAAGGCCATTCGCAGCATATCTGAGAGATCTCCTACCTACTGTGGTCTAATGCCAATTTGGACGAATCCTGCTTAAGCTACATTTTGCTGCACGTTCCACGAAATTGGCTGGCTAACTTGTCAATCTTGCTTCCAGGAGATACCAAAAATTTCCGTCCTCCGGTGCCTGCTCTCGACATCCTCTCTATCCCTTTTATGCGAAGTTGGTTGTCGAACGCTCCTCTTACCCTGCGACAATAGCCCAGTACAAAGATAACAATCAGGAGACGCTGCACTGTAACCTGTACGTTGTGCTCATTCTTCTTTACACGTTGAGCTTCCCCCTGACGATCTTCCCCCATCCCTACATAGGGTTCGTGCCTGTGTACTCCGTTCCACATTCCGCAGGAGCCATACCCGACAAGTGCAAGCACCTGTTCCTAGGGTGAAGACGTTCAGTCGTACTTCATCTTTGGGACTGGCATTCGAGTCCAATTTAGCAGGTCATTCTTGCACCTTTACCTTAGCCTAGATGCTAGACTCGCCGTCACGGTAAGGGTTGCATAGTGCCCTCTGCCCGAAGGCCTTCTTATCTGGGTTAGTATCTTTTCTCCTCCCGGAGTCGCCCTTCCATGCTCGTTGCATTTATTGCTCATGCCCTCCCCCTCCCCTCACACCCCGACCCTTCTGCTTGATCATCTCGCTGGCTCGCTCGTTTCTCAGCCCAGCCTTCCTACACCTTGACGCTCCTTTTTGTTTCTTTTTTCTTTTCGAGTTCTTATATGTCTTAATAATCATTCCTACTAACACTGTCCGCTCTTTCAGCTCCGGCCTTGAAGACCCTTATCCCCGGCTATCTGGTCATCTTTGAACCTCCTAGTTTTCAGACTATTGTCTCTTCACTGGGCGTTCCTTAATACTTCCAACTAATTTACACTCATTACTTGCAATTAATCTTGACGACTGTCGCTCTCTTAATTCCGTCGTTTCCTGATAGACGCAGTTCTTTGTCAGGTCCACTCCTTCTCGAAGCATACGCAGCTTTGATAATATTTTTCCGATCGATATCATCCAACCGCTCGACAACATGGCCTATCACAAGCGTCCAACGTCCAGCTACCAGCCCTGTGACAGCTATTTTGTGGAGTCTTATGACGACTTCCCTGCTCCTCGTATCGACCTCAAGGAACATGCGAAATTGGTTGCCCGGGAACGTCAGTATGCCATTGCGGATGAGCTATCCAAGGCTGCCAGTGATGAATTCCGCGATGACATCCTGGCCCACATGCTGGACATGGACGTGAGTGACCCTGATTGGTGGAGCTCGGAGAGCATCAACTGACAATGATTTCCCTTCATTCTAGGCTGCCACTCTCCCCGATGTTGAGTCGATTGATATACAAACTGAGATCCAGTGGTTCATGCGTCCCTATCTGCTTGACTTCCTGATCGAAGCCCACACTGCCTTCCAATTACTGCCTGCAACACTCTTCCTGACCGTAAATCTACTCGACCGATATTGCTCGAAGCGTGTTGTGTACAAAAGACACTATCAGCTGGTTGGATGTGCAGCCCTGCTCATTGCGGCGAAGTATGGTGATAAGAAGGATCGTGTACCTACCATCAAGGAGCTTAAGTCGATGTGCTGCTCTCTTTATGACGACGACATGTTCATTCAGATGGAGTGGCACGTTTTGCAAACTCTAGGATGGACAGTCGGACACCCAACTGTGGACAGCTTCCTTCAAATTGCCGTTCTGGACACCCCTTATGACCCCGAAGTTGAGCATCTGGCTCTCTATATCTTGGAAATCTCATTGTTCCACAGGGAATTCGTCTCCAAGGCGTCCGCTGACCTTGCCAGAGCTTCCTTGGCCCTGGCACGGTGCATTCTGAACAGACCTCAGCCTCGTCATACAGAGTGGGCGTCGCAGTACGATTCGATGACCCTGGTGGGTCTTTCCCAGCAACTTCACCAGCCATCTCAGGTCTTGTCCCGGAAGTACTCTTCGTCCCATTATTCGCGGGTTGCGAAGATCTTGGAGCAATTCCTTGCCCGGCAGGCTTCGATCACAAGCTACACTCCCCCAAGTCCAACCTCCGATGTACCCTCGGATTCCAAGCCTTACTACGGGGAGATTGGACTGGCAACTCCGCAGAAGGCGCAGTCTTCGAACCTGCCCAATGGGTATCCCACTCCTCCCATCACACCGGAAAATGAAGCGTTTGCCAATGCCTGCAACCCCAACTTCGTCAAGGAGGTGCCAGAGACTAACACATGCTCGCCATCACCGTCGCCACCCCCGATGCAATACGTGGACTCTCACCCGTACAACGCAGAGGCCGCATATGCGCATCAACCGTTTGAGCAACCTCAGATGAGCTTCACTTCCAGTTTCTGAGCTGGACCAAAGTGGTTGAGGAAAGCCCTTGGTATCATCGGATACTTAGCTCATTTGACTGCTGGCATGTTTGACCTGCGAGTCGTATCACAGCTGCCGGACCTGACTTGACTATCTATCATTGAACTACCCCCCTAGTTCCGCAGTCGACCGACCTGATTGCGAGAACTCTATCACCTATTTCCTTGTGTCTTCTCTTTTTCTTTTTTCCAAAATTGCATACCCATTTCCCTTGTGTTCATTTGCACATCATTCTGGGTGTTTTCAAGTTGCATTTCACCATTTATTTTACATCTAGCATTGCAAGCGCGAGCCGTTCGAGTCCAAATTGCATTTGTCTGTTTTTGTTTTTTCTTTCTAGCCCTTTCCCATTGATGTGTGGAGTGCTGCGAACCATTTTACCTAGCGACTTCCTCGATGGCGGTCTGCTCTGGTGCTAATTGGCATTCATATCTGATTTTTCCCCATCCCTTCTTACCTACATCATACAATCATACCCTCACATACCCTTAAAGTACTAATGAGGATCTTCCTCTTACTCCTCGTACAAATTTGACATGAAACCCGGCCCTGATTGAGGCCAGGAAAGTGTTGGTATGCGGAAGGAGAGACATCCCCCCTCCCGGAAAAATCAAGAACAAAAAAAGAAAAAAACACTTGAAAAGCACAAAAAGAGGAACGAAAAAAGGCGGCTCCTTTTTCTGCTGTTGTGAAGTCGGTGAAGAATGAGTGGAGCCAGGTGGATGGGCAAGGAAGAAGCATATTGAGCATTTGCAAAATCCCCTCAGACCCCCTCTGTTATTAGATCCCCGTCATCGACCCCTTTCTTTTACTTCTTCTTCTTCTTCCTAGGGGAAGATGAGTGGTGGATTTTGAACGCTGGATCAGCAATAAAGATATATCTGATTCCATACATACTTGCATACATACTATTGGCAGACTGAATGACATAGCATTATGCCAGTATCATTCATCATTTAAGCGTACAGGCAGCCCGTGATTCTTCGTAAGCTACTGTTAGAGAGAGATCGCCAGGGCCATGCAATCTCTTGGTGACCAAGTCGCGGAGCATCACGACTAACGGGGTAGGCTTTTAGGGAATATGATTATATAACATTCCAGCTATGTCCGCATTTCGGCGCAAGAGGAAAGAGGGATACAAGGTAACAGGGGCGTGTAGAAATTCCGGGGTCAACGAAGATGAGCCTACGCAGTGAAGCAGAGCAGGAGAGGCAGACATATTACTCTACACACTGAAGCTTGCTACTCCGTGCTACCAGAGAATACAAATGATGAACGAGTGCCAGGAGAATCAAAAAAGTAGCGTTGTTTCACAATAATTATTCTATTGCGATTATACGGCCAAGTCATAGCCACGAACACAATTCAGTCAACCGCACTTGTACATGTGGAAGTCAACCCGAAAAAAGAGTTCGTCCAAGGAAAATGGCAGCCTGATCTCAATTTGGATCAAAAACGTGTGCGAAAAAGCGAATGTCATGAGCAGGTAGTCGAGTTCATCATAGATGGCGATCACCATCTGGACAGGGAACGATTCAACCTCACGAGCTGGAGTTTGGTCGGTTCCAGGATCCCAGTGGGAACTTGAAGGAAAAACAAAAGAAAGAACCCGGTACCCACGCTATGCGAAACAGAAGATGAAGGAAAGACCCAAACATATTCTGTAGTGACGATGGTAATAATACAGCAAAGTAAGGGAAGGAAAGCAGACAGTGATATGCGGATCAACCATAACTGGGGTGATATGACCACTTGCAAGGTGCAGGACTGAAGGATCAGGACTCCGGACTATTCAGTCCTGGCTGGCGACGATGTTGATGCAAGGGTTGCTCCACACTATCTCCCATGCTTGATACGAGCATGGGGTACACCGCATTCAAGACCTCTTGTCACTTGGACGCGGAGGAATGTGACACGTGTGAGAGACAAGGAAAGGAAATAAGGAGAAGAAAAGATGATAGAAAACAGTCGCAGAAAAAGACAAGAAACTCCAGTCGTAAAGTACAGTGCATCCATAAGTGGTAATAGTACAAAAGGGAAAAGGGAAGGGCAAAAGGGGCGAGGAGACAATTTCGCGGAGAAAACAAGGGCAAGATCCGGGGCGTTGATGGAATTCCAAAAGGGACTGGATCGGCTCGGCAACGGACATTCTGTTCAGGGGTGGTGTCGGCCGTGGTATCGATCTATCACCATCATCATGAGAGCGTGGTGTTGTTGCGGTGACGAAGATGGACTTGAACCAAGACGAGAACAGAAAGGTCCAGAATGTTGAGAAGGCATCCGTCGACAGCCGAGAGGGGAGTAACTTTGCCCATAATCGATAGATGGGAGATGGGGTGATGACTGAGAGACAAATCCTCCCGTCGTCCACGGTCCGTCGTTATTATTGGAGGTGTCGATCGTTCCGCCTCACTTTTCCATTCCCAAAAGGGTACCAAGGGAAGCCGCGCGGATAATCAGCAGGCCATTCCCCAGCCGCTCTTCCCGCCCAGCTTGAGTAGAAAGCAGCAACTGCCAGCAGCGCTTGGGGCAAGAAGAGCAGACTGGCCCTATTTACGTTGGTCATGTATCAAACCCCCTTCTTTTCCATTCCCTTTTCCATTCTTTCCCCATTCTCCAGAAAATAGGGAAAGGATGCAGCGGTGGATAGTCTACTTCCACCGCTGTTTGTCCCAATCAGAAGGCCGTGTCTCGTCATACATTTGTCCTCCCTGATTATGTATGATTACCGGGGGTTGGGTTCGGCGTGGGACAGGATTCGACCCTATTGGAAGCAAAGAAACAAGCGCCCCAGTTAGTGACAATTCTAGATTTGAAAGATCGAGATCCTTTCATGAAAGAGTATCAAACCAGCAACAGGAACATACCTCGCAGGTCTGTGACAACTACTCTATCACTGCTGCTGGCGCTGCTGGCCAGGGTGGAATTCGAATCGTTGACTTTGTGAGGCATAATGGCGGATTGATTTGAAGAGGGTCGAGAGATGGATTGTTGTGAGTCCAAGGATGAAAGAGGGTTATATAGATAGATCTGGAGAGTATATGTGGCGGAGCAAGGGTGAAGACGGGCAAAGTAGGCGACAACAGGTGACGGGTAGATACTCTAATTCAGGAGCAAGAAAGAAAGAGAGAAGTGATTAATATAGAAGAGGAGGAAAGCTTGTTGCACTTGAAGCTGAATGTCGATGCTAGTGGGTTGAAGCTAGAGAGATAGTGAGGATGGGGACTGGGACGATGGGGCCCTTTTGTATGCCCTGTGTTGCTGTATTAAGAGGCTATGGACGGTCAAAAGAGGAATAGACAGAAGTATTGAAGTTTGATACAAGAAGTAGACGAAGAGGATAATCAAAACAATGGAAACCGAAATGAAATTCTACATGAATCCAAAATAAATGCACTAAAATAGCAATTGGAGACACTCAACGCGAGAGATGGATCAATCACAGCATGTACTATAACTATACGCATAACGGTTATTCTCCTTTAGAATTGTTATGTCAAGTATGGAATACGTGCAGCCATTGGTAGAGAAAGAGACGTCATCTTTTCAGTTATTATCCATCCAGAATGCAGGAATCTCGAAAATACACGACAAGGCATCCTTCTTCTGGGGAACACTTGCTGGACAGTGCTGGTAGGACTGTAAGATGATCCATTCAGAGCCGTTCTGGTGCAACTCATTCGACTCCACTGATGCTGCCAGGGGCAAAAAGCCAAAAAGAAAAGCCAAACGACGGGTCGTAAGACGAGGCGACAAACCAGATTCGATAATTCCCACAGGGTGATGCAGATGGCGGTTGATCAACTGATCTAGTCTGTTGGCTTATAGTTGACCTTTCTGGATAGTCTCAACCACATCATTTCATACCTTCTGCTGGACCATCGAGGAATGGCGAAATTGTGCGTTGTAGTTTACAGCAAATAATTCTTCTCATTATCTCGCAGTAATATCAGTGATAGAAACCAAGAGTTCAGTAACGTGGTCTCCATTTCAGACGCATTGACCTGTCCAGGTACTGAGGTGAGGTGAGGTGAGGTACTCTGTGCTGCCCAGTCCTCCCTAGCCACATTCCATACCCTTGCAGCGTAAGCATCACTGCTCAGCCTGATGAGGCTGAAGTGTCAATCGCCATCCTGCTTCCTAGGTACATGTCTTGAGACGACGGGCAGGCGCTCTACGGAGACTTCCGTCAACACTCTATACGCAATTCCCAACAATGATGAGACCAATGACGATGGAGATTACTGTGTGAAGTGCCAACTGAGCAGATATCTACTGACCACCGTCTGGTGTGGCTGTCATGCAAAGGCTGAGGCGAGTGGCTGCCTGGTCTCGCGTTCAAGATAGCCTGGACTCTGCCTCCTTCGTCACTGGTGATCCTACGAGGTATTGACCTGTTTGCATCGCCAATAACTCCGTAGACCCCATATGATTTCATTCCGTCGAATGAGGGATCATTACTGTAGCACTTAGCCTCCTAACTGCTACGATGGGGTGAGGATGAGCTGTCCATCCATGCCATGCCTTAGGCTAGCATTACCGGGTGTTACATAGCTCAACGAAGGCTACTGTATTGATCAGCAGTGATTGGAAGGGCTGCAGTATTCAACGTAATGATACGTGGACTACTGAATCCCCACTGTCTAACCTGAACAAGGAAAGCCTCACTGATGTGGGTTTGATCACCTGATCCTGTACTATTAATAACTAGTCCTGTTACAGAATAGTGCTTTGGTTAGTCAAGCCCATAACAATCTACTCCGGACCTGGACTCAAGCCGGCAAGCCATCTGAAGGGGAAATTAATTAAATGAAACACGAGCATTTAGGACGACGTTTCTAAACACTACCAAATAAACGAAGCTAAAGACCTGTGTTGAGCAAGCAGGAAACGAGTATTCCGTACCAAGTACCGAAGTACCTCCATGGCCTACCTGTACTCCGTACAGACCAAAAATACCCCATGCCAAATCCATAGCTCCCTGATCAACAACAGAAGGGCATAGTCTAAAAGCTACTCTGTCTAGACTCTAGATAGACCGTTTCCGTCCAGATGGAGCAAGGTACGGGGTACGACGGAAGATCACAACACCATCGTTTGGTCTATGGAGTTAAGCACGAAGTACGACATCATGATGGTCAATGCAGACGCAGTATGACCCTCTACTTGCTTGCCAGCACTCCGTACTGTCCAAAGAGACGATAGCTTTAGGGGGCACAGAGTACAACTGTACAAGTCCAACCTCTTTCTAGACTCTCCCTAGACCCACCAATTGCCGACTGAGCTCTGATCACTCCCCAACGTACTCCGTAGAAGAAACAAGTAGCGGAGTTGCGGTGAGCAGTTGGCGTTTTCATTCTGCTTGACGTGAGGTACACTCGGCGTACCTGAGTTAACACTCATATGCATGTCACTAGGAGTAGCTGTACAACCTGTAGGCTAGTGCTGCTCTGAGTCCATCCCTCTTGGAATTAGACCTTACAGTTAGGTCCGCTGTGGGTGACGCGGGAGTTCCTGAGACTAGTATCAAGCTATGTAGATTTACAGTACTTTCTTGACCGACACTTCCTGGCTATGGCTGGGCGTTAGAAAGACCGTCTAGGCTACTGTCTAAGGTACCTGCTGTAGGTGTTCAGAGTGAGTAGACCAGAGGCAGGTAAGACTCCATGCCGGACCTCCTCTTTAGGAGAGTGGGTAATCTTGTGTTGAGTTGGCTGTCCGTAAGGAGGAGAAACAACTCAGAATGCTTCTAGATGCCATAGGGGCATTATTCTCGCGCTCTTTTGGTACCAGTCATTGCTGTTGAAGCTGATGTTGATCGTGCGCTGGACGGTAGCGGCATCGCCGCGACGAGTTGATCAGTAACCACTACCTACCTTTCGTGTTCCTCAAATAGCTTCAGAAGTCAGGGCCCTCGCTGAGGAACCATAATTTTGTCTCTGATGTTTCAGTATGATATGTGGATTGTTTCAGACTGGGCTGGGAGGCTATTAGAAAAGAAGTGTAATGGGCATGGATTGACAGGGCATTTGGACCCAACGTATATTCGAGCCAGCCGTGCAAAGAGTGACCACGCCTGATTGCTCGTCTCATCATAAGAGATAGTTACTACATCACCGTACATCTACGTAGATGTTCAAATACAAGAGTGAGTTGCTTGCTAGGTGCCAAGCCGCGCTGTCAGCGTGCCCAATCACTCCTCAACGCCTAACGTCCAGCCCATGTATCCCGCAAAGTCCATAGGGTCACCGCGATTGCCCATTGCCTGCCTTTTTCCATCGGTCGGCCCAACCATCATTCATTGTTCTTCGAATCCCCAGCGTCCTTCGCCCTGTGGGACCCGCTTGTTGCACCATCGTCATCGTAGTGGTATGAAACGTGGCCACGGGCCGCACGCCGCCTACCGCGCCCGAAGGCTTCTTATTCTCTCCAGTACCGCGTTCAGAAATGGAAGTCTCCTTCATATTCGGTGGTCCCTGATTCTCCTCGCCATTTTGCAGGATCCGTTTCTCCGTGGGCCTCGAGGATGCGGCCAACCAATTATACTCGTTGCTACCCGATGGCTCAAGAACTGGTCGAGGCGGATGAATGCGTTGCGTCTGCGGACGATGACTTGAAAACTGAGAGGGAATGACGCTTTTGAAGGCGGCATTTGGCAAAGGGGCGTGGTTCGCTTGCCCGGGTAGGCATCTGGCACCAATCTGAGGCTGCGAAGATGCCATCGCCGCTGGTAGACATGGATCCTTGGCTTGCGTCGAAGACTTGCCGAAGAATCGCGATATGTTCTCTTGAGAAAGTCCAGCCACATTGCGACCGGCCGGCCCTGTGCTGTTGCGGTTGGATCTGCAATCAACTTCGGGGACTGAGGACTGCGCGGCTTGCGAAGCAGACGTGGTGCTGATGTACTCTCGCGCCGTTGAGAAACCGAGCGACACGTTTGTGGACATGGATAAATGCGGATTGTTAACGGTGTACGTAGAGGATGACAGATAGGTAGTCGTCGAAGAAGACGACGGATTTGGATTGTAGCGCCGCCTCTTGGGGTCGGGCTCCTCGCCCCAAGCCCTCGAGCCATCCCACTTAATTACGGCATCGGGGGCTTCTTTGCCATCGGCCGTCCATTGATCATCTCGCAACGAAGGGACTGAGTCGTACGCCGCAAGTATGCTCTCGGATGAGGGCCGGGGTCGCCGCAGGATGTCGGCAATTCCATAGACGACCTTCTCCTGCAGGTTTGGCCCAAGTGGTCGAAAGCGATTTTCAATGATCTTGGGCGGAAGGAAACTCGTCACGGTTGTCGTCGCTTCCTCGTTGCGAGATTGCCTCAGCGGATAACTCAGGTATAACAGCGCCTGCGCTCTTGTCATGGCAACATAAAGCAACCGTCTCTCTTCGTCCGAGTCCTCTGCGCGCGAGTGGGGGATAATGCCGTTGTACACAGCCGGCACAAACACCACGGGCCATTCCAGGCCCTTTGCCGCATGAATGGTGGAAATGGTCACTTTTTCTTGGGGTTGGTCCCCGTCTTCAGAGAGGACTTCGGTCGATAACGCCACGTTTGCCAGAAATTGCGACAATGCTTCTTCACCCTGATGGGCCTGCTGTTGGGCAAGCCCCTGAATTTCAGGCAGACTATCATCCTGATCCTTTTCCGCCGCAGTCGCAGCCACATCACCTGCCTGGGCCAGGAGCTCTTCGACGTTCGCCCATCGATTTTCCTCATTCTGACAGTAAGTTGTTGTAAGATATTCTCGGAAATTGAGTTTCTTGATCATAAACTCAAGAAGCTTGCGAGGTGCAGAGCCGTCCGCACATTCGAGGAGTTTCTGCCTGGATGATTCAATGATCCCAACCAGAGTGCAAAGGCCTTGGTCAGTAAGTTTGGACAGGTTTTTGTCGGTCGATCTGCGACCCTGCGCTACATCTTTAATGAAATTCCACAAAGGGATCTTCGCTGCGTCTGCACCATTCATCAACGTCTTCACGGACTCCTCGCCGATCTTTCGTGACGGTACGTTAATGATGCGCAGGAGCGCGTCACTGTTTCCGGGATTGCTTATGACTCTCAGGTAGTCCAATAGCACCTTGATCTCGACTCTGTCGAAGAAGCGCAGACCACCTACCATCCTGTACGGTACGCCTTGCTTTCCCATCTCAGATTCGATATGTCGCGAAAGAGCAGCCGATCTGAGCAGGATCGCAAAATCCGAGTAGTTGAGCAATTTGCCTGTCATAGCTATGGACCGTTTGATCTCAAGCACGATCCATTGCGCCTCGGCTTCCGCAGTCGGCAGCTTGCGCAGCACAGGCATTGTTCCCGGGCAGTGAGTCGGCTGCAGCTTCTTGGATGGCCTAGATGAGTCCTGCTCAATGACGTCCTGCGCCGATCTTAAAATAGAGCCAGATGACCGATAGTTGTCTTCTAATAGTATCACCGATGTGTCCTTGTAATGCTGTTGCATTCGCCCGAGGTTCTTGATCTCCGCCGACCTAAATCCATAAATGCTTTGGTCCGGGTCTCCAACCACAGTGATCCGGCGATTTCTCACTGCAAATAAATTCATCAACTCGTACTGAATATGGTTGGTGTCTTGAAATTCATCGACCAGGACTGCCTGCACGTTCGAGACGCACTGTGGGTGTCTTCTCAGCAAATCGGCGCATCGGAGAAGAAGGTCGTCGTAGTCGAGCAAATTGGACGTCGCCAGGTAGCTCTCGTACTCGCGATAGACTTGAACAAATTCGTGATGCTCCGCCGACTTCGAACCCCTGGAATACTTCACCGCGGCCTCATCCGGGCTGACCCCGTGAGCTTTCTGGTGAGATATGCGCGCTCGAGCAGTGTTTGGCTGGATGCTGCACCGTAAACGTTTCACTATCCTCTGCAGATAGCATTTTTTAGTAACAGATGACTAGAGTGTATAGAAAATCACGGTGCCAACAGGTGATCCCTACTTTGATAATTGCCAAGCTATCGCTGGAGTCTGCGATGCCGAAACCCCTCCGCAGCCCGATCAGATAACCATAGCTCACCAGGTACCGACGGCATATTGAGTGGAAAGTTCCAAGAATCAGTCTAGACTGTACTTCATCGCCTACCAGCTTCGCGAGCCGTTCTCGCATCTCACGACTCGCTTTGATGGTGAACGTGCAGCAGATGACATCCTGCGGTTGGTATCCATAATGCGATAAAAAATACGCGACGCGTGCGGTCAATGTCTTCGTCTTTCCTGAGCCAGGAGGAGCGAGGACTTGCAAGATGGAAGCAGGAGAAGTTACTGCGGCTTTTTGAGCGGTGTTCAGACCTTCCAATGTGGAATCCATGCGGTCTAGAAAGATAGAGTGCCGTTGTTTAGAGTTACATGGACTTCACCCCCGACAGGCCTCGACACGCTCCGACACGAAATCATGTGACCTATTATGTGCAAGATGGCAAACACAGGAGTCGTTGGTTCTACGAGTGACATTTCAGATATACCACTAAATAGTTGACGACATCTTAATAATACTCATGAGAACACATTATTCGAAGTATTTCTTCGCGAACAGAGTGGGTATCATAACATTGGAAGGACATAGCTGAGGGCGCATGAACCAAAGCAAGAAAGATATCCCGGGTTCATAAGACTAGAAAACTCCTAATGATTGACCTCTGTAACTTCGGAATTCTCGAAACATACTTGGGTCAATCACAGATTCACCACGTGCAGCTGGATGGCATGAATATGACTGAAGGCTCACTAACTTGGGCCAAAAATACCCAACGGAATTGTCATTGCCACCACGTAGTTAGGCATGTTTACCGCCTCGATAATTTGTAGATCGCCTGCTACACTGGCTAATATGTATGCCTCGCAATGAGTTAAGCCCTTAGTGGCCACCATCCACTGAATGATGTTCCGGACCGCTGTCTTGGAAGCCTCGTGAAGCGTTTGGCTGACACCGGTTGTTGCGTATTGGCCAGATACCGGCATTTTAGTTGTCGGCAGATTGCTGGACGAGGTCTCGTATTGCGGACTCGTCACCCACGGCATGTCCTTGCACAGTTCGAATCGAAGTGTAGCCTTGATTGAGGTCTCGATTGCGGTTCCGCATACTTCTCCATGGCCCTGAGCAGCGTGGCCATCACCACAGCTAAATAGAGCCCCGTCCGTTTGCACGGGCAGGTAGAGGGTGGACCCGACGGTCAAGTCACGGCAATCCAGATTACCTCCGGCGTTTGTCGGAGGAACCGTAGACAAGTCCTCGTCTGTTGCAGGCGCCAGGCCGATACAACCCAGGAATGGGCGCAAAGGAATCCGTATATTATCCTTGAAAAGAACGTATCCTCGTTCCTTATTTATTTGCCAAATATGAAGTGAAGGATCCGGAAACTCGTCTGCTAAGAGTCCAAATCCAGGGATAGTAGCTGTCCATCCCCAGTCCGCCGTCTCCAAAGCGATGACTTCAACTTTCAACGTATCGCCCGGTTGCGCATTTTGAATATAAACTGGACCGAAGACCGGATTTGCCGCATCCATATCCAAGGAGCTTATTGCCGAAGCGTCAGAGGTCCTCTCAATTCGCCCATTACTGCTGTCAATCGTATCAAATGTGACGACCTCCCCTGAAGAAATAACTAATGCAGGTGGGATCTTTCTCGACCATCGTGCATGTCCACTGTCGCGCCCAATATGGAACATCTGGCATGCGGGTGTTGAGTTCATGGCGTTGTCCTGGATGGTAAGAGCTTGATCGTAGGGGTGCTCGCGACACCGGAGAAGAGTGATTGAACCTTAACAGTACGGGTTCTCGCTCCAGAAAAAGGACGGAAAAGAAAGGAGGACACCAAGTCAGAGGAACTTCCTAGAACGAAAGCAACTGAATCATGAAGTGGAATCATTTTCACTTTTAGCCTTCCACAAAGAATGGCAGATCTATGATGAATCCGATATCATTAGCCAATCGGAAGTCCCCACTCAGAGGGAGTGTCAGATTGTCAAATATTGGTAGCGGCAAATTCCACGAGTCTCTCCTGAGTCCTAATTTGAGAAAAGGATGAGACATTAGTAGACTGGATAGGCAGGTGGTATCTCACAGCAGGGAACAATGATAATGACATGACAGGGCTTAACTAAAGCGAACCGGAATCTATACGAGAGAGGAAGGTGATGGAGCTCTTCGTCCACGCAACCCTTGGATCAGTGGACCTCATGGTGAACAGAGGTCGGGGAGCTGCCGCAGGAAGGGGTCCAATCAGGGGGTGAAGATTTCGTTATATTTGGCGTTGTACTCGGAACCCGTCCATACCAGTCCATCGAAGTATTTACTATTGTTCCACTGAGAATTGGCGGTTGACGCATGGACGGACGGGGAGATCAGATTCAGGTCGGGCTCGCTGTTTTCAATGGAGTCTTGATCGAGCAGGTTCTCTACCTAGTCAGCCATGACAAAAGTTATTCTGCATACTCCGTACTGAGGACTGGAAGTGGGTGTGATGGAGTCACACACAGTGTATTTAGCGTGGTTATTATTATAATCAACTAGCGTTGATGCTTGTTGACTGGAGAAAAGCACCTTCTCTTTCAGGTATAGACAGTCTTCGGCATCTTTCCCTAACGGTACTCAGGATAATTAGAACTACAGAATATGTGGTTAATACTCCGAATCTGCTTTATAGATCAACGCCACAGGATTGTGACTCGCATATGACCTCTGTGTCAGTTCGATCTTTTAATTTGGATGAGCGACTCTGTATTCCCACGTCTATCAATCTAATCCAGCTGCAATTTAGCCGCCCATGAAATGCAATCCAATTTTTTCATATCCCTCCAGCCCGTGTCCAAGATATCCAGAATTTACCACCTGTAGTGTATGTATCATCTCATTTAATTGCATACCTACACTTCCATGACAGATATTACAGGGTCATGTTACTGCCTTCTTCTGATAGTTTTCAGAGGCCTGCTCTGCCTTGGCTCTAGGTGTTTTGACCGTCCAATAGAGCCACAATACAGGACGCGTTATCGCTTCCCCCCTTTGCCGTTTGAGCTGCAGCAGTAGTCGCAATTTCTTGAGCTATGTCGCCAGCTCTCATCCCGCGCATGGATAATCTCATCACATGATGGATCAATGTTGCATCGTCAATGTCATCACTAACGCCGTCGGACGTGACCACCACGAGATAACGTCGATCTGGCGAAAGCGTCATCCGGGTCATGTGAGGTTCCACGGACAGAAAATTACCTCGGGTCTCTGGTGCTGAAGTACTAGCAGACGCCCGTCGGGTCTTTGAGGATGAATATTCGTCACCGGCATTGTTGATTGGGTTCTTATACTGAAGATCCCCCAGCGCTCGTGACATGTTCAGGCTGCCTAGGAGGAGTCGAGATGGCAAATGTCAGGAACTTGATGTAGCTTTGAGCTTTCTGCATAACAATACGCACCTAGACGAGCAGTCCCTCTTCTCGTGCTGACAGCGCCGCCAGCGTCTTCAATTCGAGCCTTCTCATCGGGTGTATCCGGTTTGTGAGATTTTGAAAGCCGTCGCTAAGGCATCAATCAGCCAAAATCCCTTGGGAATCAGCAAACCCTCCTCACTTACGATTTGGGATGGGTGGTCGGTTCGGTTATCGCGCTCGGCCAGGATGACGTGTGAGTCTCCGAGATTGGCTACAACGAGATCGCCCTTGGTGAGATTGACGAAGCACAGCGCGACAGTGGAACCGGAAACGGCAGGCTCGGTGGTTAGATTGTTGAAGGTGTCCAGCAAAACAGCATCTTCATCGATCAATGCCCCTCTTATGGCTGCTTCATAGTCGCCTTGGTCGAACTCGGGACGCTTGGCGAGTAACAAGTGCAGGTTCCGGCTGGCATGATCCGATACCAGCTCGGAGCCACTTCTTAAGGTCAGCCTACATCCTCTCAGTAACTAACTCGACAAAGCTCTTACTGCCCGTCGTAGACCGCGAAATAGGTGAGCTTATCGTTTGTCTGGGAAGGAAACTGATCGGGCAAGACGAATGTGCAACGATCCTCCTGAAAAGGTCGACCCCCTTGGACCTGGAGTCGGATTAGTCGAAGAATAACAGCTGTGCTGCTGAGTGATTTAGAGAACAGAAAGGGTTTCTCACTTGGCCTGCTCCTGCATCGAACAACAGAAGCGCATCTGAGGTAGACAAGATGGTATTGCGAAACATTTGGTATCTGAAGTTAGTTTTAGAATAGATAATAACCTCTCAACGTATCACCTCGGAAAGATGCTCGTGGTTGTCATCTAGGAGAGTCAACGCTGCCAATGGTTCGAATATTGGCCAACCAGGTGGTGGCGCCTCGACACCATGACGCCTTGAGATCAATCACAGCTGTTTGCTTAGCCGTCATATCGTGCTCATCCATGCATGGCCACCGTAGGCCCTCATCCGTGGATTGAGCGTAGCACGATAGCCTGCTCGACAGGTTCTGGTACACTCATGGACTTCTCATGAGCAATTGGAGATTGTTCTCTGCGGATAAGCATGATGGGACAGAAAATCGTGTAATAATCAGTAACCAGCTATGAAGACCGTCTTCAGGGGAGCAGGTAAGGTGAATAGTATATCCTTTCGAAATAAGTAGAGGTAGGTACGGAGTACTGTATCGTTGTGTCTATCCATACCATAATTCCACGCCGGGTTGTAAGCACAAGCCACTAACTACTTTGTTTCTGTCGTCATTTTTGCCTTCGTTCCCCTCCGCTGCTCAGGCACCTTCGCTCATCGATTTCTACAGACTATTCTAGACCTCGGTGCTCCGGTATGGGCTGGGTCGGAGTAGTGACGCTTCTTGCGACTGCATGCTATTTGTTCTATCGATACCCTCCTGCATCATGGACTCAAGAGCTCCCTTCTGCCCCTTCGCCTCAGCCGCCGGGATCAACCTCCGATGAAGCCGAGACAACCAACCTTCCTTCGGAAAATAATAATTTACAGAGGAATGAATTGAAGACACCGGAAAAAGAGAATGAAGATGCGGAGGATCCCCAAACGACACCAAAAGCGTCAGCGACGAAGGCACCGACTCTTGATGTCCCGACACTCCATCTTGGCAGCGACCAGACTGACGAGGCAGCGGGTCCGAGTAAGCGAAACAATGAGCAGCAAACACGCGATGGCTCTGCCAAATCGCCACTGGATTCTGAATCTATCACTTCAAGCGAAATGAAAACGATTCCCGCGGTGCCTCCGCGCCAGACCGGATCCAGCACCTCCTCCTTGATGCCTCCCCCTCCCCCTCCACGTCTACGACCGTCGACGCTACAGAACCAGCAGCCTCAGCCAACCTCATCGCTAAGTCCCGGACGGTACCTGCCACATCTCAGTGGGGCCAGCGCACTTCGTCCGCCACCATCTGCTGCTGCCTCTCTGCGCGTGCCACCGGGCAGCCGCGCCGCAAGCAACAACTCGCTTGCGCCTACACAAGTCACGCTGAAACCGTCGACTACAGCGAAGAAGGCGATTTTGGAACCAGGATACTCGCCGCTCGATTGGGCCGCGCTCACAGCGAAGCCGAACAATAATCTGCGGGGTGCAAACCTACCCCCGACTCTCATCAGAGTGTCACCGTCAATGCTGAAGGCGCAAAATGGACGCAAGGGCAGCGATGCGTGGACTTCCTACCAGGGCAAGGTCTACAATATCACTCCGTACCTCCCTTTCCATCCCGGGGGCAAGGGAGAGCTGCTTCGGGGTGCAGGCAAAGACTCTGGGAAACTGTTCATGGAGATCCACCCGTGGGTGAACTGGGATGCGATCCTGGGGGAGTGCCTAGTAGGAATTCTCGTATCGGAGAACGAAGCGAAAGCCAACGAGAGCAGTCTCGATGCGATGGACTGATTTTATAATTGGTATTTGGCGGAGTAAGGTACATGTATAGACTTGGGGCGATGTAAATCATGTTTTATTTGCTCAGCTAGATAGATACCCATAGAGAAGTCCGCATGGGGACCATCAACCTATAAGACAACCTGCAGCATTCCCGCGAGGCTGGGGAAACACTGCCATCTCTTTATAGCCTTCCATCCAACAACCTACAGCTCATCATTATCAACACCTTCAATCTGCACCAACTCCGTCTCAAAAATCAACGTCGCGCCGCCAGGAATGGGCCCAATCCCGCGCTCGCCATACCCATACTCAGGCGGGATCGTCAGTGTCCGCTTCTCTCCCACGCACATATCCAAAAGCCCTTCATCCCACCTAGAGAATAGAATAAATCCATGAGTCAGCCACTACTCCCTGAAACAAAGTTCCCGGAAACGAGACGTAACAACACTCACCCCTTAATGACCCGCCCCGCACCAAGCTTGAACTTCAACGGCTGGTTGCGACCATAGCTCGAGTCGAACTCGGAACCATCCGCCGCGAGGGTGCCCCGGTAGTGCATGTGGACTGTATCGCCCTTTGTGGTCTTACGGTTGCATTCGACGACATGGGTCTTCTTGATGCCGAGGTCGGCGGAGAGGGCGAGGGTGGTGAGGGAGAGGAAAAGGGCGGAGAGAAGTGGAATGCGCATTTTGACTATTATAGATGATGCGAATGAAGGAATTGGAATTTACTGAAGAAGGTACCGGGGTGTAGATGAATTCGAGCGTTGCTGTGGTTGGGGCGGCTGTTGTTGAGAGCGATGTGCTCCAGTCGAGGTAACGTGGTTAGATGGCGATCTGCCGGAGTTTGCTTAGTATGCGGAGTCCGTCGACCAAACGTATCACCATCCAGCATGTTTGATGATTGTGGGTTTTGTTGCTTCTTCTACAGTCTGACATGTTGACCATATAATGGAAACTGCTACTTTGTTACGAGAATGCGGCCAAGTAGGTGAACTGAAGCAAATTAGATTATTTGGATATGATCTATATACATATACACGGAGCTAATGTTGTTGACAGTCATGTAGCCAGAGCGAGATTAAGCCCATTTTCCAAGCAACGCCATCAGCAACGCACCCAGACACAACAGACCAAACGCAGCAAGGACGGTTCGGATCGGTGCCTTGCGCATCGATGGACTGAACATAAACTCGTGCGCCATGAGCTCCACAAGAGCAGTGTAGATGAGAATGCCGGCGGAAATTGAGTCGAAAACTCCGTTGACAACAAGAGTGGTGTAACCTTCGGGAGGGTAGCTGTTACGGACCCCCAGTCCGATAGCAATGGCGAGAGGCGTAGAGAGGCCGTATGCGATTCCGAGTAGGTAGGGAGTAAAGCGTTTTGAGCTGGGCCAAGGGATCGTTGCCAGGCGGGAACCCAGACCCAGACCTTCGAAGGTTTGGTGGAAGACCAAGACAATGTAGAGCGTGATAAATTCTTCTCCGGATACCGCCAAGGTCAGGCCAATGAAGATCGAATGGAAGATGATACCGAACTCCAGGATGAAAACCGATGTCAACTGAGCGGAATACTCCTCGATTAAGGAGGCCTTTCCACCCAACTCGGTGTCGCGATGCTCACGGGAGTGACCGAGATGGTCCTCTCCGGGCATGTGGCTTTTGGACTCGACGGTTGCTGGGGGAGCATCAAGAGATTGATGCGCATGATCGTCGTGTCCCAAATCATCCAAGTGGCCATGACCGAAACGTGCGTACCGCATCACCATCAACTCAACGAAGAACAGCACAACAATGGTCATGAGGATGATACCTTCGACCCATGAGTATTCGGTAATGGGACCAGTGAGACACTCATTAGTCAATGCCTCTTCTGCCGGTCCTAAAAGATGGATGAAGGCGGTAGCAATAATGACACCCGAGCCAAAGTACTTCGCGACGAAAAAGGCCCGTCTGAGAAACTTAGAGGTGCCAAAGTTCCGTGCAAAGACCGGAAACACAGCACCCAACATCGAGCCGACCATAATCACGAAGATGGACGATATACGCAAGCCCATGCGCCCGTCATACTCGTTCCCGGTATCACAAGAAGGTGTGGCGCCCGTCTCCGGGTCGCGCACCAGAAGAGTGTGAAGGCCTTGCATGATGGTTTTCCGCGCGACCTAGAATCGACAGAGCCACTGGGAGTATAGACAGGTATTGCAGCCCGACCAGCGACTTCAACAGCACGGACCAGTTCTGAGCTATGAATGAGTGGGATGGAAGAGAAAGATGCACAGATCAGATCACTCAAGGGATCGACACAGGTCAAAGCCCAATCAAATGAAGGCAGAAGTCGGACAAAGGATTCCACGAAGCAAGAAACACGTGGAAACAAGCTTGGATGAGTAGAGGACAAGCGATCTTGTCCTTCCTTGAAGGCTTGGCCGCGACTCTTATAATTGCACCGCCTTGGATCAAGCTGGCAACAGAGTCGGAAAATTCTAATCACGACCCTCAAGGTCCCTGCAGTATTCACTTAGACTGAGTGCTAAGACTTCTAAGCCTGTGATAAGAGCGAGGTCAGAGGCTTGACCGTCGTGTATTCGCTCACAGTTAACACGGTAGCAGGGATTTTGAATCCGCAATTGAGGACCTTGGTGGCACGGCGAGAGACCCAGCAGGCAAGCAGGTATTCCGCGATCCCCAATGAATCGTTCGTATGTCAGATGAGATATCCGATGATGGACTCTCCTTGGTTACCAAATTTTACCACGAAGACAGACGAGAACCCTGTGAGACGGGGATAGGTTCGTTGAGAAGGTGTACAGAGTACAGACGGTGAGAATTGATGGTTGGAAAGAGGACCATGGTGACAGTATATCTCCCACATCACTCTGAATCATCTATCTCATTAGTGGGCGTGGTCTTTTGATGGGGACCTTGGGAGAAAGCGGGTTCCGCAAACCTTTTGGGAACCAGCGAACAGATGTCAACGACGAAGAGTTTTCGGCCCGCGCGTGAGGACCTTGGGAGCACGCCACCCCTCATTTCCACTGCTTCTGATTGGCAGCCTCAGGCCTGGTTTTATCACGTGACAACCTTATGGCCGCAACGAGTCCAGCTCGGTCCAATTACCTTCCGCATGGGATATGCAAGGGCAACTCGAGGTCCTCGCCAGATGAAATAGGAAATCAAAATGATAAAGGTATCGAGACCACCTACGGAGTACTCCGTATATCTATACTACCTAAGAGTAGAATGATCAGAGAAGTCGTTTCATCCGATTTAAGGAAGAGTTGTTGGAAAGAGACAATATATGTAAGTAGGCGGTGTGCTGTTAAAGAAAGAGGTGGAATCGATATCTGCTATTATTTATAGGTTTACGGAGTTCTCCGTGCAAGGTTCTGCTCAGAGAAGCCAGGAGAGAGATAGCTATGCGGAACGTGATTGAGAACGGGTCGCCTGGAGAGTACGCTGAATTTGTTATCATAGTGACTACGGTGGTGGTATATCACACGTCTGTATGGACTTGATAGTACTCCGTACATCCGTTCCGATAATTGGCGTCTGTCGAACCATCGGCTAAATCCAGAGAAAACGGCCGAGACTACTGGCTGCACAAAGAGCATACTCGTATGGATTCGAATGTCTGGACTCTTAATCTGCCGATTTCAGGATGGATGATATGGAAGCCACAACGGCTTGCCCAAAGAATAATGGCACATATTAGGGCCGACGATCCAGTGTCTCCGTAGATCCAGAAGATGTGGAATTCTGAAGCTATCAAAACGCCAGGTCGAAGAGGTGGATGTTCTGATGAGAAACATGATTGGAGCTAACTACTACTACTCCGTATTGACGAAGCTTAGTCTGCCTGCCCATTTCATTAATCATTAGGGTCACGTGCCAGTTCGACTCCGCTGCATGACTGACTCTTCTTCGGACAGCCACATCGCTGACAGCCATCTTTATCGTATGATACACGCAGCGTTGTGATAGAATCGGCCTACCTTTCTCTTGAAGGTGATTTGTAACGACAAATTTCGGCGAGAACAGATGCAGCTGGTCAACTGACTGTGACGTCAATCCTTCCACATCAGCATGGCACCTGTTCGGCGTTACCTTCGAATCAGCAAATTCTCTGTCCTGGAATGTCGAATCTATCTCGAGAATCCGTCAGATTCTCGGTGGCTCCTTGATAGTCGAGATCCTGTGCTCCCCCGGATATTTGCCGCCATTCGTCCGTTGGTGCTACCAAAGTTACGAGAGGAAAATGAAAGGTTATTCGCTAGGAAGAAAGGGAAGCCGGTCAAAGATGTGATAGCTGAAGGTACTATGGGCTTCCTATTTTGGAAATAGTGGATATCCGGTGATTATTGACTCTGATGCAGATGAGTTCGAGGTCGCCTTATTCCTTCGCGAATCTCGCACACGCCACTCACTTTTGACTCGACACAAGACATTCGAGGGCGCCGGAGACACAGATATTCCTGTGATTCGGTCGGAAGGAGGCGGCGACAAGATCTTGGTTGAAAGCGACAGTGAAACTGACACCGATCTGCGCGATATCCCGCAAGCGAACACAAGCGACGCCAATGGCAAGCGCCGCCGAGGGACGGACGTGCAGGGCCCAGGTGGAGAACGCACATCAAAGCGCCAGAAAGAAACTGATTCGCCTCTGGAGGAGCTTAGTGCTGACAGCGATGACAAGAAGCTAGGATTTCGGACACAGTACGAAGGTTTCAATATCTACGGTTGGGTCCTATGTCTGCTGGTGACGCAAAAGGGCGATAAGGCGAGAGCTCGGCCAGCCGCTTCTGATACCTCACGTCAGGCGCTAATGGAAGAGTGGATTTCCACTCAGGCTCAGGGAGACTTGGACGAAGATTGAAGCTTGTCCGATATTGTCAGTGGTTTCGTTGGCAGCGAGACATGGTCCGTGGAAATGTGGCCATGAGTGACATGCAAGGTAGCGAGGGGTTGCCCCTTTCTGTCAGCTCCTTTTACTGTCAATACGGAGATCGGAAGCAACAACGTCATCTGCTACATACTGAAACCTGCATGAATCGTGCCACCACAGTGTCTTACGACAATGAGACATGGGCCGTTACCTCGAGACCAGTGCCTGCAACTGGAGTATTCAAGCATATAGCCTGGATCACTTGCGGCAGGAGCCAAAAGGTCACTTAGATTGCAACCATGTGTCGTGCAGTATCGACTAGAGTGTGCAAAGAGTCGCATCGACTGGCCTGCTGTCGCATGACGGAACGGCAACCCTGCATCTCTTGTCAACCAATCAGCATGCGTCCCAGAGCAGCAATTACTCAATCTTGCCTCTGTTGACAGGCTTGCGCTTCGGAGGCATTGAGCTTCATGTGCAAGTGTCTTAGTTGGTAGCACAGCATGAATGCCTTGCGCAGCAGGATTTGGGATTGCCATACGCATGATGCCAACACGACAATTGTTTGGTAGAGTCTCCAAAAAGAGGTTTGTAGTCATCTTGAAACATACTACTACCTCCTGTTATTGTTGCGTTCGTTCTAGTCAAGCCACAACACCGAAAATAAGCTTGTTGGCTTCCCTTGGGCAGCCATCCGCAGCCATCGCCAGTTCGCTCTGGTACATGCGTAGCGCATCGATTTAGAGTTTAGATTCCCCTTGTTCAATCAGCATCTCCTTGAACGGATGTTCTGACGACAATTTGGCCAAGCATCATGATGCTACAAGGTAATTCTTAATCTCTTCATCAATGTCACCAAGTTATCCATGTCAAACTATGGAGAAAGGGGAAATTGGAGCTATAGGGCTCTCGATAGCGAAGACCGACACAGTTGTTCCTCGAACAAGTCGCACCCACCGCGAAACAAGACAATCCGTCGGGCTATCTCCGTTTCAGGTTCATACAGTTCGACCTCCGGGCCTTGTCTCTGGGCTTTTCTGGCTTACCAGTTATCGCCGCTCACGAGTCCATGGCGGGGTAACAGCGGACACCGGACGTGTCTAATTCCCCGTCAACAAGATACCTGTCGGGTTTGAAGTTTCATCATTCCAACTTCGACTGGCGGACATCGATCGTCTCATGCGTAAGGTCTATAGTCGATCATAATCCTGGTCACAGATCACTACTGCGGCTACATGGATGAACAACCCATGATGATCATGGTTTGACGCCAGAACGGCTTGCTGATCATGTCTCGGCTTTGGTTTGTAGACAGACTATCTGGATACTCCATAAGAATTTTTCCTATCCGCCCATCCCGACGGGAAGTGTAGGGTGGATCACTACTCCGTACTGCAGAATTTAAGTGGTCTCGTGACCATCGCAGCGAAGGAAGCTACTACTAGCCTCATGAGCCCACTTGGCGAGCTTTTAGCAGCTTTAGCATAGCAGTCACTCCAGTCAGACAGTACCGCTTGGTCTCCATTCGCAACCACGTTGGGAATATGGGACTGAATATGGGACTACGGAAGCGACGGACTTAGCAGATCGCTTTGAATATGGAGTCACTATCGAGCAGTGGACCATGGATTCGCTGGTTTCTGGAAACATTCCAGGGTAAAGGAGACAACAGAATCCGACACTGAGGGTCTGGAGAATCGATGGAAGTGAAACAGTAATCATGCCGAATTTTGCTCGGTACCGATGACTACTCTGGGTATCTACTGGGTACATGAAATCAATAATTTTCAACAGAATTTATGATACCCTGAGTGCGACGGTGAACGGCGTAATTCTTCGATAGAGACTACATAAAGCAAAGATACAGTGTTTACTGGCAAGGAGTTTTAAGTCCATTTGCATTATCCACGCAATTGCTAATAGAAACGCAAAGCCGTAGTTATCTGATAGCCCTTGCTGTTGGTAAACGTAGCCGAGATATTAAAGAAACACCTGCATAACGATGATAGTGTAATCCGTATGAAAATGTGCGTCTTCGCAGCTAATTTCCCCGGCCGAAGACCATTTAAAACTCCGGCCTATTACAAGCAGACTAAAATGCTAAGTGTCTATCTAACTCCCAACGGCGTGGAATGAACCCCCCAACAGTGGAGGTCTTAGTCCAATCTTGAAGACGGAAGTTTGTAATCTGCCATGTGCTCGGTCCCTGATTCTTTCCCATGTTCCAAACTTTCCGCTTCAAAGGACTTAGGAGTCGATCGAGGTGTTCGGATTTACCTTTCCATTTCCTCCTCCCTCTTTACGGAGTAATATTGGCGTGTTACAGAGTAGTCTAAGGATTTAAAGGATCCACTGGAGACTATCACGCTGAGACTCAGCCACAGCGCAGGATCCGAAAGTGGACTCCGATTTGATGCGATTAAGCATGACTTTGAACAGATTGAGCTCGAATGTTCCGGAGACATTTACTTCAATAGATTCCAAGCTATAGGAATCGTTATTAATGGCTGAGCAAGCGAGGTATTTCGGAGTGAGACGAACTTCCGAAAAGGGGAAATAATTATTAGACAATACTACCCTCCGTTCCTGATTGACGAAATGGGAGATACATGCGGTAGAACCATCAAACCAAGTATGATTGTTTCATATAGAATCAACTGCGCAAATATCGATGGATCTACTATATAGACCCATTGGTCGTCCATCAGAAGCGTATGGACATTTGCAGCATCTCAATATCTACTCCATACTGAGAACAAATCAACGAATTGCCTAAGCGAGCTGATGCAGAGGCGCAATAGTAGTGATTTGCAGGATGGTCTAATCTCTTGTGCATCTTGCTAGTTACCTACAAGCTGCAGAAGATCCTCCTGCCCGTCTTGCAGAGAAGGCACTAACAGGGATGATAGTAGCATTAATTAAAAGTGCCTTGGCTTTACCCTTGAGATGTCTTGCGACTACACAGATTAGGTATCTCGATGACCTTGTAATGTTGCATTGTGGTGCCACAAATATAGTTCGAGGGGCGTACGCTCTGTACAGACTGCAGGATTTAATATCGAATATAGCACTCATTGGATGCTCTTGGCCTCTCGCAGCAGGGAACAGCTTGTTGCGTCTGAGGATGGAATCGCATAGACTCAAGAAAGTGGCAGCTGATGCGCTCTTTCATTGATTAGTAGTGAAGCGTTGCAGAAGCGAAGAGAAACATTATTTCCTTGGTCACTGTCGGAGCCGTCGGCCTCGGGACATCAGCCACAGCGACGGAAATCAGGACCCAACATAAATATCACCAGCGGATCATGATTCATGACCTACTGAAGGGTAATCATTAATAGTTTGATTATTAGCAGCTTGATATAACACTTAATTAACCTGGAGTATGCGAAACATGTCAAAGGAGTATCACCCGTCTAGATGGATTCTTGAGCCCAAATTGATCATCTGCAAGGGGAATCAGATCTTGTTGGCCGATGGTGTGCTTCGGCCCCTGAAAGCTGAAACAACTTGTCTCATGCATACAGCGGATGTGCAACATGACGGTCTCCATGGTATTTTGTAATATTGTCGTATCTTTACGGAATACGGAGTACATCTCTCCCCTGGATGCTAAAGTTTGAGACAGTTGACCTGTCGAATCTCCAGATTTACTTCAATAGAACGGGTAGTACCCCTGATCATCCTTGCAAGGGATTAGAGGTGACACTGATCTTCTCAACGATCATGCCAGACATGGTCAAGTTAAGACAAACCGGAAATGTTGAAGGCCTGAAATGGATGGTTTGGTGGTGGTGGCTCAGTTCAACTCCAATCCCGGGGTTTTGGACTTGGGGGGTTCCGGCTATGAGTCTATGACTCTATGACTCCATGATGACAGATAGATTTGATCGTCAGATTCCATCTTCCTGATGGTCCGATAGACAAATCAACCTGGCTGCCTGGAGACACTACCGCCAGGCTTTACTATTTTGAGGGCCAGCCTTGCGAGGAATGGTCTTGGAAGGCGTTTGGATGATTGGATTGAACTACCATCAGGATTCTATTCCCTTCCTAAAGATCTGCAACCTTCCACGTGTCTGCCTCCTCCAGGTCTGTGAGCCTATTATGATTTGCTGCAATGTGCCCGGAACACCTGTCGATACAAGTTGCATATTGATGAATGCATGAACATCGGACTATTGATAGCACCAATGCGTTATGAGTTGAGTCATTCTGCTGAAGAATGCTCATCCCATTCCATGTTGATTCTGCTGCCTACTGTCCAGCCTCCCCCAACTTCCCGTGCGTTCCTTGCCTGTACTTACGTAATAATGGGTAATGATGTTGAGAAAAAGATGCATAGCTGAATTTCCATGGTGTTCTGTAAGACCAGATACGCCGAGCCATGGGGCGGAATTTCGGAAATAGGTAGACAAAGAAGTTCAGGAACAGGGAAAAGAAAAATAAGCCAGAGTAACATACAAAGAGACAAACACTGGAGCATGGATCGTCCAATTTGCCACTGTTGTCTCCCACTCCTCAAACAACCAATCTTCTACCCTTTTTAGTTAATGACTTTATTACCTTTTGATGGACCAGTCGCACAGTGTAGTGGGACGTGGACTGGAAAGGGGTAAAAATTGGCGGTGAAGCAAATCCCCAGAGGATGAAGCAGTGGGCCCGGTCGGGAGGAGCTTCTAGAAAATTTCCTTTGAATTTCCGATTGGGGCAAGTGACCCACAATAAAGTCATTACCATATGGCAAAATAATGGCAAAGCTGGACGACGAGTCCCTCGACTCCGTAGTGTAACCACCGTCAGAAAACGAACTATTCCGTACCTACGTCAGTATCTGACCGTTCCATGTGGGGCTCAGTTCCTCTTCATGGCAGGGATGTCCTTTATGTTCGATTATTTTATTTAATCCTTTATTTTTATTTTTATTTTTTTCCTTTTTATTTTTCTCTCAGCTTGGTTCTAATTGATTTATGGTAGCTTTTTTTCTTGTTGATGCCCTCCCGAATTAAAATTAAAATAAATCCCAAATGAAAATTAAAGCGAGGATCACTGATTGCGAGCCCTATATTAAGCAGTGCCTGACCTCGTCTTCAAAATTTACCTTCTTTCCATCTCCAAACTTCAAAGGCCTCAAAGCATAAATACTCGTGCGGTCTTCTATCTAATACCAGAGACGCCTCACTGTCGAGCCTCTCACGCTGATCGATCAATATCCAAGCCCATCAACAACCGTAACCAACTCATCAACATGCCTTCCATCGGTGGTACCGCTTCTCAATTCCCTCCCTGCCCTGGCCCTCCGCCAAAGGGTCCTCTGCCTCCTCTTCCCAAATAAACGATATTGGGGCCCTTTAACGAATTTGATGACCTTGCGCCTTCGAGCGGCTCCTCCACGGCCTTCAATTCCCGTCGGGGAACGATTACTACAACACCGACTCGAGACGCTCATGATCTGGGAGGTTGCAACCTCTGGCATGGATATCACGACTTCAACTCGGTTTTGGCTCTAATACACTTCTTCGGACGATATGCTCCTATTTCGACCAACCCTACTCATACTTTGGACCAATATCCAACCATTCTAATCCACGGAGAACCTCCGACCTTCTCGGCCTCGGCTCTGCCGCAACCACAGTTGCGGAAAATTTGACTTTATTTCTTCTACACTATTTCTTTCTGGAGACATGCGCAGGCGCATTGTTTCCTATTCTACCACATTTATTCGATCTCAATTGCGACATTCGAATCAATCCGGATTTCATCGGATTGCGCGGGTAGCTAATTGATCAGCGCACACCGCCCGGCATCTTACATGAAGATGATATCAACATGGTGTTGAAATGATGGACCCCACTTCGAATTCCCAGCGGCATTGTCGGCAAGGCCAAACCCCGCAAAGCAAGCTGGCGACATGGTCAAGAACTTGGAATTGTCTCAATCTAAAGGGGTGCCTGAACTCTGCACCCAAGCTCCGGGATTTCCGCCAAATCCATGCTGAAGTGTGGAGGCTTGGATCTCCTGATCGCCCGGGCGGTGTCAAAGCGTCTTTGCAGTCAGGGCTACCCATGTTCGAGTGAACCTCTTCAACTTGAACTTCCATTTTAATTCTGGGAGACTTTGTTTCATTCTTTTTCATTCTCTTCTTGATTCTATTCAGATGCTTTATCCTACGCGTGGGAGCCTGACTTTTCTTTTTTCTTTTCTGTTTCTTTGAGCCCAATGGCATGTACTATAGACCTAATATACCCACATCGCATTGTTACCAGCGTTTGGATACAGTTAATAACGACGCAAACTCGTCAAGTGACTTCGTTTCCACCAGATTATCTTATGACTGTGCTACCTCGTAGAACTTGCTGTTTATGTCTCATAATGACAACATCGACTCCGCGTTGTGCAATTGTAAGTTTCACTAAGACGATTAGTGATTGGCCCAGACAAAGAGATACACAATGCACCAAGAGACGTCGAACTTGGATGGCTGACTTCAATAGTGGCCCTGATCCCTGTCAATACATACCGCTCCTATGCATTTTATTGAATCACAAGGCAAGGCAACGGCTGATTGATGACTCGACTCCTCCAGGTAACCAATGGCGCAGGAGTAACAATTTCACCCTCCATTATCGCATGTCGACCTTGAGTGCCTGCTATTCTTACCACCATTGCCCGGATATACCTCACGGACTTGCCCGGGGGGAGGGGCGTCTTTCCAAGGTGCACGGAACCATATATAAGGTTGAGGACCTCCTATTTGACACAGTGCCATAGTGGCGCAATACTAACTATGGAAAGGCACCAACACGAGACCAGAATCGCCTCGATTACGAGCCTGGCTGTCCCTCTTGTGCACAGATTACCTGCAGCCTCCAAAGCCTCACAAGCAATTCCCTGGGCCGTGGCGATGCCAAGTACACAACTCGACAGGCACCGTGTCCCCACCCCGCCAATCTTCAACTCTACAAGTGTTCCTAGATTTCCTGCAACTCAGCATACTCCATGTTAGCTGCATATGTGCGACATATTATCCCGTAGTCATACAAATGACAAACTGACGCATTGATGAATCATTAACGCCAGTTAATCCTTATTGGGTCATGTCCTCCCGCACCAGCTGAGACTGAACTGACTTAAGTCCCTGAGGTATCTACCCTTAGTGGTCAGCGTTGGGTCAGCGTGGTTCGGAAACAGCTCCCGTCGAATCTCCGAAGCAGGTGATAGCCCGTGCCTTGTTTTAGTGGTGTCTTGCCTTGATTTGAGAGGTGGAACATGGTACCTGGTTGGGCTGAACGTTGCCAGTGGTTGGTCAACTGACACAACTGGCACTGCGGAGATGCTTACATCAACTGTTTCATAGATGGTTGCTGACGGCAGAATAATCATTATTAGGTAGTTATCCATTACCGCTGTACTCGCCGGCTTTGGGTTACGTAGATAGCTTGTACGCCGTTCTCCATAGTCATGTCACTCTCGCCCAAACGATTAGGCACATGCGCAAAAGCCGTTTCATTATCTACCTATCCGGCACGGAACAAGTCCGTTCAACGGCCTTGCCTTGATGATAATAGGTGGACATGCCCATTTCTGCGTCCATGTCGCGATATCTCCGACGAATCATCAAGACACCACCTTATCTTGCTTTCGCCGTTTAGCCTGAAACTGCTAATGAGGCTCAGCGGAGACCGGGCGTCGTGTCATCGTGTCAGATAGAAAGCGCTCGCATTATCGATCAGTAAACATCGTATACGTGAGACAGCACAACAATAGCGGGGTGAGATAGAATGCAAAAATGCATGTAATTGAGACATTACCTCACATCGAATACGGATTTACGGCTTCTGCTGGCTTGAAATCCGGCTGCATCGAGGCCATTCCCAATCCAAGACGGAACGATGTACCGAGCCTGTGAGATGTTGATCTTATGCCTGAGGCATCAATATATTTCTCCCCCGCACGTGATTCTACCCAGCTCCAACTCGCCGTCACTCATGTTTCATAGGCGCCTGCTTCCCCGACACGCACGATGGTTCTGGAACTTCATGTCTGGGGTCCGGCCTTTTCATTGCCCTCGATTGAGGCGCAATGTCTTGCGGCCATTGCTTATTTCTCCCTTGCAGTGCCCAAGGACGCGTGGGTGCTGATTGCGAGCAGCGATCCTTCCGTGTCTCCGACTAGTATGTTGAGCCGATGGCAGTATTGCGTCTATTCGGGATCGTATATACTGACTTGCCCGCAGATGAATTACCTGCTGTGAAGAATGGAACGACATGGGTGAGCCGGTTTCGGAATATCGTTGACTACCTGCGTCAATACTCGAACGGGGCATGGGATTTGGACAGGGACCTGAGTGGCATTGACCGGGCGGACAATATCGCGTAAGCCTTCTCAGACGCTTCGAAACACGGTGCCGTTCAAAGACTAACAGCGTGCAGGTTTTCGTCCTTTGTAGAATCCCGCGGCCAGCCTCTCCTCGACCTGTCTCTCTATGTCTCCAGCGAAAACTACTACAACCGGACCTCACCCGCCTACGGCGCCATTCTGCAGTGGCCGAATCAATGGATCATCCCTCCGAGGCTGCGCTCGGCCGCAAAGAGCCGTACAGAACACCTGGGTCTCTCATCGCTAGACCTCCAGGCGGCGGAAGACCAACGGAAACGGGAACACTCGGCCGCCGTCGCTGCAGGCCAGATACCCAAGAACCTCGTTCAACGGCCACGCGACACAGTCTCAAGTCTCCTGGGAAAGACCCCCCAGCAAAACCAATTCAAGCTGGAAGCCCTCACGGCGGAGCTATTCGAGCCCCTCGAGGAGATTCTAGGCCAGAAAACCTACCTTGTCTCCGACGGCGACGCAACAAGCGTCGACTGTCTGGCGCTCGGCTACCTGGCACTCATCCTTGTCCCGGACCTACCGTACTCGTTCCTCCGCAACGCGATGCAAACTAAAGCCCCACGTATCTCGACATACACCGAGCGCCTGCGCCAGCGCTGCTACGGCACCGTTGGCGTCGAGGTCGCGCATGCCTTTGATGAGGCACGGAGATCCGTCACAGATGCCACGCCGTTGCCCTGGCAGCCTGCGCAGCGCGCCAATCTCGCCACCGTCTGCAGCACGCTCCTCAACACCCTCGCCGACGCAACCCCGATCCTCAAAGACATCCGCTCGAGCGAGCGCTTACGACAGGCGGCGCAGTCGCCTGACTCGGGGTTGTCGGGGATAGAGAGCCGCGCCTTGTCCGAGTACGCCTCCGGGCAGAAGAAAGACATGCTTGTCTCCATCGCGGCTGTAGCGGGCGGCGTCGCCGCGCTGATCGGATACATGGTGCATGTGGGATTTATCGAAATCAGTTTCGGGGGCGAAGAGGGGCAATGGGAGGAGGAAGGGCAAGAGGGAGAAGAGGAGGGAGGTTCGGAATTCGCGCTCCCTGAGCTGCCCACATCGGTCTCTGCCACCGAGTTTCTGGGAATTTGAATCAATCGCCGTGTAACCGCTACATGCTGTATGTATTATTAGATACCTCCGTTTAGTTGGGAATAGAGCATCTACATCCTACTCGATTGTTCCAAAAAGGCGATCCCTCCTCGTAACGCTGTGTTCAAGCTAGAGCATTGTCTTCGTCTTTCACCTACTCGGCGATCTTATGGACAGGGGTATTGTCACCTGCATACACTCAGCTGATTGCTAAAGATAGGATCTAGTCTGCCAACTCGGTAGGCGAGTATTTTTAGACCCTGGCGCTTTAGTGAGTTTCAGGTATCAGCTTGTCGGGTCGGAAAACCAGCTCCGTAGGTAGAGGCCTAGACTAGACCCCAAGCGACCAATAATTGGTAGAGTTGGGGCTCTGGAGTGAAGATACTATTTCTGGGTGTAAACTGAGATTCGGCATTTAATCAGAGAGCTGGACAGAGGCCAACGTTCCCAATTGGCTAGGTATCGAAGGGAAAAAGAGGCTGGCCAGTGACTCCTAAGATGCAAGCGTGCGACAGATTAAAGGAATGCAGAATATATACCAAGTAAATTACAATAGCTACAGACATAATGAGGTGGTGTGTACCAGATGTGAATGAAGGGAATCAATATGAACTATGAAACACAAGTCGACGGTGGTATAAGGTATGTACACAGAGAAAGCTGAAATCGTCAGGGGTTGGCGGGATATTGGATGCTTCCTGGAGGTCTCGCCTGACATTGGCGGAAGGATTGGAATGTCACAAAGGTCGTGAGACCGTTACATGCTAAGAGGACGAGGAAAAAGACCCCCAAGACAAGAGATATAATTGGTATCCAGAATGCAAGCCAAAGAGAAAGGATATCACAAAACTACGAGCAAAAAAGACATTTACTCCTTGTAGTCGAGGTTGACGACCAGACGGGTAGGGCCAGGGACGACCTTGCCACCAATGCCATCGACAGCGGCCAGAGCAGCGGTGTAGGCGTCAATGACCTTGGAAAGACCGTGGGTGATGATGGAGCAGAGCTCGCCGGCGTGGTTGCAGATCTTCATACCCTGGACCTCATGGCGGGCGTTCTCGGCCTGAATGGCGGAAACGTCCCAGCCGGACCAGCCATTGTTGATTTTGCTGTCAAAGTCGAACTCACCCCAGGTGCAAGAGTATCCACCATACTGGTCCATGGGCAGCTCGTCGCCCTTGGCGGCGCCCCAGCCACCCTGGGAGTTCTCGTCGAATGCCACGTACTTGGTCTCACCGGCCTTGAGGTGGAGGGTCAGAGCGGAGTTACCGTACCAGCCTGTAAGGCCACCATCGGGGCCGATCTTGTTCCAGAAGACGACGGTCCAGGGGTCAGTGTCGCTGCCAACAAACTGAGCGACGTGCTTGTACTTCTTGGCGTTCTCGGGGGAAACCTCGATGATGTTGCTGCCCCAGGGGTTACCGACGTTGCCCTTGTAGAAGATACCGGAGCCGCTAGGCTCGGTCCTGCCACCGAAGCCGTCGGTGCAGTACTCGCCTTCGGCAGGGGTGTTGGTCCAGTCGGCGGGGACGCCGGACGATGAAGAGCTGTCGGAATTGGAAGAGCTGGGCTCCGAAGTAAAAGCGGCGGCGGCGGCAGCCACAGCGTTGGCAGCAGCGTTGCTGGCGGGAGTAGCCTGAGGGGCGGGAGCGTCGGAGGTCTTAGCCTCACCGGACCACTCGTTGATCCAAGAGACGAGAACACCGTTCATAGTAGCGTAGACAGTGTCGCCGACCTCGCGCTTCTCACCGGCATGGTGGAGGTGGCGGCGCTCATGGCCGTGCAAACGGGCGACCGAAGAGCCAGCGGTCAGCGCCGTGAGGAGGAGCATCGAGTTCTTGAGCTGCATTGTGAAGAAAGGATGGACTTGTGTGATTTCAAGATCGGTTCAAAAATGTTCGGATGAGAGTTTGGTAGAAGCAAAGGGTATCACGCTGCTGGAGAGAACTAGCCCAGGGAACGCAACAACAGTACCAGCGTCTTATTGACAATGAAAGAATGACTAGGAGCAAGACACGAGGCAATGCTCACTTGATAGAGAGTGAATAAGACTTGAAAGGAGTGTGATTTGCGTACCCAAAGAAGGGAGAGAAAACAGACGCTGGAGGAAGAAGAGAGCGAGAGAGGAACGAGCGAGACGAAGAGGGGACTGGGGGGTGTAATAAGAAGAGCGGCAGGGACTGAGGGAGGGTCTGTACGTACTTCCCGTTCTGCACCCGAAATCAAGTCGTTTAATGAAAAAGGGGCGATCAGGGGAAAAAGGAGCCATGCTCGCTGCTGATTGGTCGGCTAAGAGCGACGGTTCCTGAGCCTGCCAACTCTCAGCTTCAGGAAGAATAATGATTGGTTGTGTCTATAGGTTTGTATCCACATAGGACAACAGTCGAGACCCTTGGGTCCCTGGCACAGGGACGCGGGTTGCTGGCCCTTTTTATGGTACGGTATTGTAATGAACCTAGTAGGTAAGGTATCTAGTCTCTCGTGTAGTCCCACCGTTACTCAGGTACCTGCATCGTGCATTTGATGATCATATCTGATGGCTGTAAACAGCACTCAACTGATCAATATGTCAATAGTGATAGATCAATTGAGGTATGGCAGCGATACATTCTTCATCGGGATCTGATATCATTGTCGAAGATTAGATGGTTGGAATGCGGGCCACGTTCCTAGCACCTGACAGCCTGGATGCGCTGGAGGAACAATAATGATAACGGATCCGCCCTGTTCAATCAAAATCGATCTAGAGAGGTACACGTCAGTCAATTCCAGCAAGTGGTACACTCTAGAGAAACTTGTCCGCTGATCTAGGCCAAGATGCTCTTTACTTATCCTCCGCAATGCCAAAATGCCTTGGGCAGAGTCCCTTGTAGTAGAATGTTCACTCAAGAGGCATACCCTTCCATGATTATACGGTTGAAAACTCTTCTTCACTTCGTTAAATCAATCCAGGAACGAGTGAAGATTGGATTTTGAACTCTGAAGACCCATCTAGCCAGCCTGCGCTTCGATCCAGTAGAGTACTCCATGGACTGCAGACCCTCATATGTGGGTCGATACAAAGCAGAAACAGCAAATTCATCTACATCTTTACCCACCGCTAGAATCTAGAATGGCAATTGATTGTATGCGACAAATCGACAGGGAATGTAGATGTATCCATCTCCACCGCCGTGTCCACTGTCCACTGTCCACTGTCCACTGTTGAATTACCACATCCATCATTGTAGTAGTACAACAGGGCAGTCAGGTACCCAAGTCGTTGACTTGTCCAAACTCAGACGAGCAGTACAGAACAAATCTCTCACTGACTTGTAATGATGGCATGCCAGCGATATATCTGCTGTGACCAATGCAGCCTATGTCAGCAGTTTCATTTTCAATTCAACAAACCATGAATTTATGATTGTGTGCGCTAGCCCTTCCAGCACCACAATTGGCGAACGCCTGCCGCCGATTGGGCGCTTAGAACTATGCTACTTAGTAAATAAACACGGTATCCGTGGACAAACTGGCCATGGTTGACGGGCGGAACCAGAGAATTCTCTACCACGAACACGGCTGTGGCAGTCATTTCCAAGGTTGGCGTCACACGTTGTCAAGGTAGGAAATTTTTTCATCAAAGTCCAACTCTCGGCAGCGGGGTCCTTCCGGGAGACTTAGAACATGCAATTTCCTTTTGGAACTCGTCTCCTTGCAAGTGAGGACTCGTCATCAATTTGACAATCGTTCGGAGCTGACATGGCGAAAAAACGGACTACAAAGAACTACTCTGTAGATGGGAATAGTCATGTGACTTGGAGTTTCCACTACTGCACCGGCGGTTACGATAGCAGGTGATTAACAGCAACGTCATTTGCATTCATCCATTATTGCCATAAGTCTACTCCTTATCCTCTAGGTCCACTCCGCCCTGGAACGCTGCTCCTCCTGCCTCTGCGTCTACCTTGAGACTCTCGTCCAAACCACATGTGCGGAACAGCATTTGCGGCGTCAACTCCTTGCTCAACCCCGGCAAACCGTCCCTCTTAAGCTTCTCCATACCCTCACGGATAGCGGTCAGAGCAGGCCCAATTGCCGCAAAGGGGAAGATGATGATACGGAACCCCATCTCCTTGGCTTCATCCGCCGAGATCGACGGTGTCGCCCCATGCTCGACCATGTTCAGCAGCATGGGCCACGGCGCCAGATCCTGAACGACCTGCCGCGCCATCTCCTTGGACGTGATCCCCTCGAGGAAGCCGACATCTGCACCCGCATCCCGCGCCGCCCGCAGCCGTGCCACACTCTCCTCATACCCATGGCCTTGGAGCGCGTCGGTTCGCGCGATCACGACGATGTCACTGCCCATGCGCTTCCGCGCCTGCACCGCTGCCCGGATGCGACTCACGTACGTCTCCTTGTCTACCAGTATCTTGCCTGCGAGATGTCCACAGCGCTTGGTCTGCACCTGGTCCTCGATGTGGAAGGCGGCGACTCCCGAGCGCGAGTATTGCTCTGTCGTGCGAGCGACCATGATTGGGCCACCGTAACCGGTATCTGCGTCGGCGATGACGGGAGTGGAGGGCGAGATGTTGGCGAGCATCTCAGCATTGGCACGCATGTCGTTCAAGGTGCAGATCCCGAGATCGGCTTGGCCGTGGACCGAAGCTGCAGTACCGGCGCCAGTCTGCAATGGCAACGCTCAGTGACCATGACAGTACAATTGTAGGCTGAGCACTCACCATGTACAGTGCATCGAATCCCACAGACAAGGCGATCCGAGCGGAGAGACCATCGTAAACACCCGGTGCGACGATGAATGACTTGAGGTCCTCAAGAGACCGCCGGAGAGCAGTTGCTGCTGTGACAATGGGCATGTTGAACGCGTAGGTGGAAGACAAGGGATGTAGGGTCAATATAGGTTCGGAAGTTGCTTGCTGCTGCTCGGTTGATAACGGGCTATCAATAAAGCTTAGCAACCTTAAGAGTGCGAGGCGTAGCGGTAGATAAAATTTAGGGGCGTCCGCTCAAAGGGATGTTGCACCGGACCAACACACGGTATCACCAACACGCAATACAAGACACTGATTATGTCTCCGAGACAATTACTCAATTCTTCCCTCTCGCTGCTCTCTATTTTTATCTGTAATCTGCTCTGAAGCATGGGCTTGCCACAGATCCGAGATCGGGAATCGGAGTCGATTAATAAGCTACTCGGGATTCTCTCGGGAGTTGCATTTGTGTAGAGAATCCCATCTTGTGACGAGAAATGGATTCGTTCAATGGCTTGGGCTTTCAGTAGCTAATTCAGAGGATTCTATCTAGATATTTCGAATCAGAAACCACTCGCATAATATCAAGCATGTTTTAGGTGGTGAGTAGTCTAGATGCAGCTGCATGTAGTCAATATTTTCTGCTGATGTTTGATAAGATGCGAGTGGCCGCCACCCGTTCTTCTGCCATCTCCAAGTCTCAACTTTCCACCACTAGTACCTCTTAGTCTTCTTCATTCTCCACATTCTTCGACGATTCAGTCCTTCGAATTCAACCTCTCCACCTCTTCATCTTGAATCTGGTCTCTCACAGCATGTCTTTAGACCATATGATTTATTTGTGTCACTAACCTCTTCTCCTCTTTTTATCTTTTCCTTTTCTTCTCCTAATACTTCCCTACCGTTCCGACCTCATGGCGCGTTCCGCCATTGTCCAAGAATATAATCCTCCGCCTACGTCGAATCCCACCCTGAGCGTTGATCAAAAAGTCTCCCTCGAGCGCCAGACGAATGGCATCCCTCGTCCTCAAGGCTACCGAGTCTCATGGCACGCCAATCCGGCCGTGGAACCGCACCACTTTGGCCAGTCGCATCCCATGAAGCCCTGGCGACTCACCCTCACGAAGCAGCTCGTCATGGCCTACGGGATGCACCACGCCATGGACCTCTATCTGGCCCGCGCTGCGACGTACGAGGAGATGGCTGAGTTCCACCAGACGGATTACCTCGATTTTTTGAGGCAAGTGATGCCCGGGGACATGGAGAATCCAGAGCAAAGCGAAAACATTGCGCGGTTCAATTTCGGCGACGACTGTCCCATCTTCAACGGGCTGTACAACTACTGCTCGCTCTACGCCGGCGGTAGCATTGACGCGGCGCGCAAACTGTGCAACAACCAGTCCGAGATCGCGGTGAACTGGTCGGGCGGCCTGCACCACGCCAAGAAGGCTGAAGCCAGCGGCTTCTGCTATGTCAACGACATCGTCCTCGGCATCTTGCAGCTACTCCGCCACCACCCACGCGTCATGTACATCGACATCGACGTGCACCACGGCGACGGTGTCGAGCAGGCCTTCTGGTCCACCGACCGCGTCCTCACCGTCTCCTTCCACAAATACGACAAGGACAACTTCTTCCCCGGCACGGGGCCCCTCGATAGCACCGGCCCAACCCACCCGCTCAACCCCGGCGCGCACCACGCCGTCAACGTCCCCCTCAACGACGGCATCGACGACGAATCCTACATCCAGCTCTTCCGCGACATCGTCGGCGCCTGCGTAGACACCTACCGCCCCGGCGCCATCGTCCTCCAATGCGGCGCCGACTCCCTCGGCTGCGACCGCCTCGGTTGCTTCAACCTCAACGTCGGCGCCCACGGCGCCTGCGTCGCCTTCGTCAAGACCTTCGGCCTGCCTCTCCTCGTCGTCGGCGGCGGCGGCTACACCCCGCGCAACGTCTCCCGCGCCTGGGCCCACGAAACCTCCATCCTCATCGATGCCCAGGACCTTATTGACCCCAACATCCCCGACACCGTCGCCTTCCGCAACCACTTCGGCCCGGACTTCTCGCTCTTCCCCCCTCTGTCGGAAATGCGCAAGCTCGAGAACAAGAACTCCCGCCCGTACCTCGCCGGTCTCGTCCAGGCCGTCCGTGAGCAGCTCCGCTATATCCAGGGGGCCCCCAGTGTCCAGATGAGCTTCATCCCCCCGGATATCCTGGGTCTGCGCGAGGACACGGAGAAGGAGATCGAGGAGGCGACGGCTCAGCTGGAGGAGGAGCGCGAGGAGCGCGAGGGGCCCGGTAGTGCGGCGGTCAAGAGCAATCGACGGCGGGAATTGGAGAGGGGTGCGGGATACCGGGGGGAGCTCTATTCTTGATTGTCTTGCGTTTCATTTTCTCCCCTTGGCGTTTTGTATTCTATGACTTTGGGTGGTTTGCTCGTTTGGATGGGTGGTGCTCTGGCGTTTGGGTCAAATCTTGTTGCTCGATCTATGATATCCCAGAAGATATTTTCTTGTATGTTCAATTCTTTTTGGTTGTCAGTCTCAGCCGGTGGGCAAAAAAGCAGGCCAGAAGGACCAAATCTATTTATTATAGAATTAAGATACTCCCCAGCCTAACCTCCCACCCTTCTATCAATCCCATATTCCGATATAGCCACGTATATGAAACATTATCACCTGAACCTCCCATGTCCCCAATTCCTCGGGCATCAGATCTCCAAGCGCCCTCGCGCCTTTTTATCGCCTCGCTCCCCTCTCAAAATCAAATCGGGTATCCAGGACGGGCGACGCAATTCGATAAGTAAAATAGCACAAAAAAGATAATTGAAAACGAAATGATGTGTTGAAGTCAAACGATCCCATCGGCTGCGTCAGTAGAATAAGGCGAGGGTCATGTCACATTCGTTTAGGCGCTTCTTCTTGGCAGGTTGACTACCATGTCACGGCTTCAGCTGCTTGCGGTCCGGAGATCGCTCTCAAGCCAACGTTTCTCGAACGGGCTAGACGTCCGGACGACTGGCGGGACGTCATCCAAATAGGATGACGGAAGAGAAGCGTTAATATGCAGCAAGATCAAATAGTTGAGGGTAGCGTCACGCTTATTTTTCCTCCGCGTCGACATATTCATCGACTTCGGAGGTCCGAGAATCCTTGCGTTCTACAGAGTTTTGCCCCTCGCTCGAAGGTTGGGGAGCTTCTGAGGCTCCGGAGCCAGTGCCACTACCAGTGTTCTTGGCATCAACAGGGTCAGATGCGGAGGGAGCGGTTTGCTCCTCTTTCTTTGGTACGTGGGGTGGAATTTGGAATTGGCTGTTGTCTTTCTGGCCATCCAGGATGGGCGCGATGGCTAGTATTTGTTTGGCGGCGAGTTCGGGGTTTTGTGAGTCACTGTAGGTCGTGGTCAACTTCCGATTGAAGGATAGAAGAAGGCGCCCGTCACACTTACATATGCGCGCTGATGATCCAGTCCAAGTCCTCCTCACCCTCATCGGGACCTGCGGGGCCCCCGTGAACAGGGCGGAAGAGTCTCGGATGCCATTCCACTCCTTCATCGGCCCGCTTAGCGGCCTCTTCACGTTGACGGTCTTCAATCTTTGACTTTTCGTCCGTTGCTGCCTCGTGGTTGCGGGCAAGGAGCGCCTTGACTGTGCTGTGCCACAACCGTTGCGATTCCCGCTCGCCCTGCTGTTCGATCGGCCGGGTACTGGGTGGTGTATGTTTTGCGTGTGTTGCGTCGAACAGGACATCCTTCTTGTGAGTCTATAAATAGTCAGTATGTGGTTATTCTAGGACACACTCGGGCAGCATACATGAACATCCTTGATGAACATCTCTCCGTTCCAAAGTCCAGACAGCTCATAGTATACCTCGCCCGTTTTCTCATTCTTGATCGTCCCTCCGATTGCATTGTAGGTGCCGGAAAAGTATCCTTTTGTCTTGAACTCGATATCGGCGACTAGATTGTTTTCGGGACAACGGACGTAGCTGTGATCACCGAGCTCATACTTCATCTTTCCAAAGAGGATGCCACGGGCGTACATATTCGGTTGTGTCAGGATGCTGCACACATTTCAATTAGTACCAGATCGAACAAAATCTATCGCTGTAGTCCATGAAAGTGGGATATGCGGCCACATACTATCGTTCGCCCTTCTCTGGGTTTTGGCCGCGGTTCAGGAAGCGTAAAATGGCGACACCCTCCATCATACTCGCCGCCGAGTTTCCTAGGAACTTGCTGCGAGGCTTCAACGTCCCGTCAATTCGGATGTGGTGTTCTGGCGCCATGAAGAAGTAGCTGGACTTCGGAGGGTGGTGCGAAGTCTGTTCAGCGATGTAATACCCTCGCGTGCCATCAGGGTAATCCCAGTAACAAGTGAAGGTCTCTCCGAGAATCGGATTCAGCGGCTTCTTCACGCCTCTGCAGTATCCACGTTAGAAAGGAGGTCTCATCTTTGGAAACCGAATGGGAGCAAGTCGAGTGCACGTACGGAGGTTTGATGTGCCATCCGCTCAGGTAGAACTTGACGACGGAAACGAAGCGCTCGAGGGGGTCATCGATCGTGGGCATGGGAAGAAGGGTCTCCGGATGAGCCATGAAGCTTTCGAGGGATCATGATTAGCCAGAGCATCACAGCGAGGTCCCTGCACACATACTTGGTGATCCGTTCCAGCATGGAGCGAGGCTCCAGAATGAAGGTAGGCAGTACGACTCGGCTCAGGTCTGCGCCCGGTCGGAGCTGGGAAATGATATGAGACAGCACTGAGCAAAGGAGTAAGCGCCTATACACAGCCGAGAATAGAGCTTCAGGGGACGAGCTCCTCGTGCAACTGGATCTTATAATAATTACGTACCATTGCCCTGTTCAGGCTCAACGACCTCATCTTCCCCGCTTCCGCCTTCCGGCTTTGATTCATCCATGGAGGACCGAGTACCTGAAAATTGATGGAAAAAGGAGCCCCAGTCAGCGGACATGATAGAGTGAAATGACAGATGGTGATGTAGACAGCTAAGAGTATATAAAAGAGAAGAATAACTGGAAACAGAATTCGTGGTAATGATAAGGTAACCAAAGTATGGACGGAAAAAATTAGGCGGAGAGAATGGTTAGAGGGGGAGGGACGAGCAAAGACGGGTATGACGTGTTGGAGAGAAGACAAGCAACAACAGTCATGTTATTACGGAGTAGATATATGACAGTTGACAGTATGTACTCCGGAACTCTACTCACTGGAAGTGGCCACAGATGAACGCCGGCGGATATGCGGAACAGGCACAGGCATTTCGTTACTGTGATATAAGCAGTAGTAATAAGTAGAGTCAGATAGATGATTGGGATAGTTATCGCGTGGGGAGAGGAGAGAAGAGAAGGAGAACGAGAAAAAGAGGTCTTCTTGAAGGAAAAGTCGCTTTGGGGAGTCTTTTTCTGATGTCTCTTTTCTTTCCTTCTGTTAGGTAGATAGACAGATATTTATGAAACTAGTGGACAAGTCTTGTGGTTCCTTTGTGAGAGGAGGCTTGCGCAGTATCTCCATCAGGATAATGTTGGAAGAATGAGAGAAGAAACAAAAGAGGATTTTGTATCGATGACTTTTTTTTTTTTTTTTTTTTTTTTTTTTACTTTTCTTTCCCCTCTTCGCTTGACTATTGTGGCATACTATTTTTTTTTTCTAACGACTTTATTTCAATCCAGTCGAGAATAGTACATAGTACTCTTAGTTTATACTGGGTGGAGCAGCCAGCAGGGAGTGACGTTGCCAATACAGAATCCCAGAGAAGGCTGAAGAGACAGTCTTACAAGAGTCCAAGATGTTTAACCTGCCACGTTCAATCACTATGGTAAGATGGTCTCAATTAAGTTCTCCTATTTTCATTTCACTGTTTTACTCCTAATGTCAGGATCCTATACATTGTGTCTCAACACCTGCCACACTCACACGTGTAATCGTATTTCTAGTTCTCACCGACAGATGGCGAGGGGCAGACGCTTGGCAAGTGGGGTTTACTGAGGGAGCGTGTACGCCGTACTCGTATAGATACTCTTTTGATCAATTGGTTAAGATTAACGTGGACTGTGTAGTATACAGGGTATATCTGTCGATCTATCCATCTACCTAATATCTGTAGTCTATGTCTGGCTGTCTCCCAAGTATCAGGGTGACCCTTCTTACACCATCCGGCCCTAACTATATGAAGCAAATCCAAGTCAAGCAATGCTATGGGTGATTATATAGGCAACCATGTCTGAGACCTAAGCTCAGAACCTTGCCGTCATTGGCACATCCCCCTGAGTAACCTCCTTGACGAATTCCATGTCCGGTTGATAGAGCATAACATGAAAGTGTTCAACTGCGTGGACCGACTTGAGCGACTTCCAGTTCTTGAACCAGATGACCTGTGCTTGTTTAGTAGACTGAATCTCTCATCGACAGATATAACAGCAAACCTGTTCCGCCGGCATCCGCGACCGAAACGTCCTCGTCACATAATCATCGATCTCTTTCCTCGCTTGAGGCGTCAAATCATCTGTGGCAGGATCATCTTCCAGCTCGAACTTGGTCCACACGACAAGATGCACAATGCCCTCCTCGACCCCATACGGCCAGTCATTGTACAAAATCCGAATGTCCTCTGCACAGTGTCAGGCCAGGATGACCAATCTACATAATAACAAGGGCAAACGAACCATCGAACTCGAACGGCCGTCCCTTGGGCCTCAGATCATCCGCGTCTCCATCCCCCCAGCGGAGCCTTTCCTTGACCATGAATCGCAGGATCGATCCATACTTGGCCACAATGTGCGCTTTAAATTCTAGATACCTTCTCAGTTCGCTCGGAACACGCTGGAACAGATCTATCCGGTTACTTCCTGGTTATAACATGTCAGCAGCGAGTTGTTGCCGTACAATATACGCCGACCCGGGCCCACTTACTAACAATCTCTCTTACCGTCTCCCAATCCTGCCTCTTGTACTCCGCATCTGAAGTCGACAGAATTGCAATAGACTTGGCCGGTAAGTCGCGCAGAAACGCAGGACATTCTGCCGGCCACTGTGACGGGGGCACATTGACGAGCCAGTACGGTAATTTCTCCTCCAAGTTCCTATTTTGAGATAGGCGCGCGGTTGAGGCGCTGATGTTCTCATCAATAGCTGTGCATGTCGCTGCTGGTGTTGAGAGACTCGTGTCTGTAGACATTGCGTGGCTGGTGTGTATAAGCGGTTCGCCTTGCGTAGTTATGGTATACTTCGGTGAGTACCGAAGCGAACGAAATGAGATCTGCGCTCAGGCAACACTTAAACTACAGGCTGACGAGATTGGAAGATCAATCAAAAAATGGCATGCTGTGTTGAGAGAGGAGAAGTCCCCTCCAGACGGTGGGATGAGATTATGAACTCCTTGAGTTGAATTGACCCTGATCAGCGCAAGGGACCGTTAACTGGCAAGGGGATCGACCCGTCAAAGGACCCGCAAGAGCGCCCAGAATGTTCTCCTATTGTTTGCGTAGCTTTTAACTTCTCCTTGATGTAGAAATACAGTAGGGGTAAAATATTCCAGCTGGCTTTCATTCTTTCACTATCTCGCAATCTTAGAGGGCAGTCCAAGCCAAGAACAACTATGAATGCAAATGAGCCTAGGGAGAATGTCAGACGCATGGTTCTCCACTGCGGAGCGGCGTCATTGTCAATCACTAATTCAACCTAAGCAATGCTGAAACAGCTTTTTTGATATCATGTATCTATCTAATTTGAGTATCTTGATTTTTCCAATAAACGCCTGGATACCGATCGGTACAAACTATCTACCTTAGGGTCAATATCATATGGTCCAAAGCCATAGTCTCACAAACTGCCGTTCACAGCTTACTTCGTGCCATTAGCATGGGGTAGAACCTCAACATACGCTTCAAAAACCAGGGCATCATATAAGCAGTCTCATACTCATGTCCTAATGCTGGGCTCTATGGTCCACCGACGGGTTGCCTGACGCCATAGCAGCTCCTAGTTCAGTTCCGACTCCAAAGTCTATCATCATGTCGATTTCGCTTGAATTCTAAGTACCATGTGCGGAGACGCAGTCCCTCTCGGAACGGCAACTAAGACGCAGTAAGAGCCGCAATCTCAGGCCCGTCCGATCGAATTATCGATACACCCGCTGCTTCACACTCTCGCCTAGCCTCCTCCCATCCTGCACCAGGATCAACGCTTCTGGTCGCATCCTCGACAAGATAACTTTTGAACCCTGCCCTCGCGGCATCCATAGCCGTGTATTTGACACAATAGTCCCCAGCGATCCCGGCTGAAAACACATGCGTGATGCCCCTCTCCGCCAGCACTGCTTTGAGATCAACGTCCACGGACTGAGCATGAACGGCTGGGTCAAGGTTGCCAAACGCATCCGAGAAGGCAGAGTACATCTCAACGCGCGGGTCCATGCCTTTTTTCACGTACAGGTCAATCTTACTGCTGTCGATCTCAGGGATGATAGTGGCCCCCTTAGTCCCTCCAACACAATGAACGGGCCATAGCCTTTGCTCCTTGGTCTCGTTTTCCTTTCCAGGAGCCGGATTGTTCATCTGGAAGACGGACTCAAAGGGGCGATTGTTAGGCTCGGGATGATTGCTCGCAAAGGATACATGATTCTGGGGGTGATAATCTTGCGAGGCTACGCGTATCACGAAGCCTGGGTTGGCGAGCAGGGTGTTGATGAGTGGTGCAATGGAGCGAGCCCCTTGTACCGCGAGTGATCCGTCCTGTGCCTATGAGCTTCTTTCCACAGACATGAGAGCAAGCTGTGCTGACCGGTGGGCAGAAATCTTCCTGCATATCTACCACAATTAATGCTGCCTTCATCATGGGTTGGGTGTAACGGCTTTCCTGGGTTAAGAGCCTGGTGAAATTAGTTTGTATTGCCCTTCCAGAGGCAATGGTCGACCCTATACGGGCACGAAGTATGCGCGTTCCCCTTTTATCCTGGGTTTTGTCTCAGTTATGGCTAGCTTGCTCTGTCGTACTATCCAGTCAGCTGCAGATCATGCACAGCCTGAAGACAATGCAAGCATCCAGCAGCCTGGTAAGAGACATTGTTGTAGGATGGCACTGGCTAGACCGAAATGACGAGACCACACCCCGCGAAATATAGTCACGTGATTCTGCTCTGTTTGCCCAGACGAACTGAGAAAGATCAGTGTATGGAGTAAGGCCCGCAAAGTCTGCAATATTCACGTCGAGCATAAAATCCACAAAATTCATGATAGTGTCAGTGTTATTTTGGCAGGTATCTACGCAAGACCTGTCAAGCAGTTCAGCTGCTCTGTATCACGACTGGTCAGTTCTAGAAGGGTTAGCGCAGGATCCAAGCTCCTGCTGACTCAGCACAGCACCCAAAAGCTTCGCGTGGAGCGAAAACACACGCAAGATTCTTCACTTGTGTCATCAGGGCTGCGGCCCTTCATCCTTCTGTCAAGAATCATACAGTTGACAACAGTACATCAAGCTCATTTCAAGACGCAGATAATGAGAGGCATTCTCAAGGTATGTACTACAAAGTATCAATCTCTACCAACCCATGCTGTGCCATCACATGATGATCTCTTTTTATTGGAGCTGTCCTAGCTACACAATGCGGACAACCTTTTTATACGCATAATTAGATTTCTGATACTTTTACTTTGATCCCTTGGTCATTACTCTTGCAAGTATCACCATTCAGTCTTGCTAATTGAAGCAGCTTTTACAAGGAACAAGTGAACACACCTTCCAGCCTCCTTGATTTTGATCTCATAAAGACGACTCCCGAGCCGTCACTTCCATTTTCTTAAGAATAACACATCACACTTGGTGATATTTGATCGCATCGCCGCTCAACATGGCTCATGACCCTCGACTATCCAGTGCGGGCACTGCCACTCCCAATCCGCCTCCTCCGCCCCCTCCTCCACCCCTGGAGACCTCCACAACAGGGACAGGCGAGGCCCAGGCCGCAGAACCATCTGCTCCCGCACAGTCCTCAGACTCATTCAAGCTGAAGTTCTGCACAGTATGTGCATCTAACCAGAACCGTTCGATGGAAGCCCATCTCCGGCTCTCGACGGCGCCCTCTCCCTTCCCCGTTATTTCATTCGGAACAGGGTCCCTGGTCCGTCTTCCAGGACCATCCATCACACAACCTAATGTCTACAACTTCAACACTACCTCCTACTCGCAAATGTATGACGAGCTCCTCGCCAAGGACGAAAGACTCTACCGTAATAATGGCCTTCTGAACATGCTCGATCGCAACCGGAATCTGAAATGGGGTCCGGAGCGCTTCCAGGACTGGGTTCCCGGAATGCCGCGAGTGGACCACGTGTCGAAAGGCGACAAGGGTGCTCTGGGCACGGAAGGAGGCACGGTCGACGTCATCATCACCTGCGAGGAGCGGTGTTGGGATGCCGTCGTAGACGATCTTATGAACAAGGGCGCGGCTCTCAACCGACCGGTCCACGTGTTCAATGTCGATATCAGAGATAACCATGAGGAGGCCCTGGTAGGAGGAAAGGCCATCCTCGAACTAGCCACGCGGCTGAACGATGCGGCGAACCAGGAACGTAAGATTCATGGTGCCGAGGGCTGGGAAAACGGTAACGGCGAAGCCCGTAGGAGCTTCGACGAACGCGTACCTGAGATCCTGGCTTCGTGGCAGGAGAAGTGGCCCAATTTGCCGGCTTTGTGGACTCTGGCTTGGCTATAGTAATGAGGAATCTTTAGTACTTCATTGCATAACGATAATTCGTGAATTGATATGACTTCGCATATTGTACAGTCAATGTCTTCTCGTAGTCATTAATATACAAATATCACCGGGCAGCCAAATAAATGCTGTTTTGTAAACCCAACTCCAACTAAGCAAAAGGGTATCTCTCGAACAAAAACCCCAACCAGATCGAACGCCGTCTTCCAAATCCATAATATCATCTCTGGCCTAAAAGTATCTCCCGTCGCTCGGTATACCACCGCTCCAGACACGCCCGTCTCTGAGCCTGCGTCATACCCTCCACCACAAGTGCAAACTCAGTGGCACTAGCGAACCCGAACCGCTTCGCCATACTACAAAACTGACGTTTCATCACCTCCCGTGGCGGATGGAATCTGTACCGGATGGGCCGGCCGTCCTTGTCCAGAATAGCATCCCGCCCGGTCCTGTCTTGCGAGGACCCGAAGACCTGTACGTCGCCTAGTTTTTCATCGGCTAGCTCGGCACGTCGACTGAGTCGTTCTTCCACCTTGGACGAGCCGATGACTTCGTTGTTCAAATGGGTGTATTCAACGCCCGCGCCTGCGAGGATGGCCTGGATAGGATCGTGTTTCTGCGCGGTCACGGCGGCCTGGGCCTGCGGCGCGGCGTCGTCGGCATCACCGCGGATCATTGCGGCTAACTGGCTCATGACTTGGTCGTCTTGATTCTTGGTTTCAGAGCTGCTGTCGAGCGTGGTAGTTGCTGTGTCGGATTCGTCGACGGCTATGTCCATGACTTGGACGCCGGCCTTGCTCTCGGCGACATTGGTCTTGTTGACAATGTCCCTGAGGACGATGTTGTTGGTTTTGAACTCGAACAGGTTGTCGAGCCCGAAAATCTCGCCCTTCTGGTCTTTCTTCTCCTGCACTCCTTTGAAGTATCTCCGTTCGGAGCTGGCGTTATAGCCGATGTTGGCCTGCTGTTGCTTGTATATCTGACGCGCGTAGACAATCTCCTCGATCGTGCCGGCGGAGATCAGGCGGAAGACCTCGACGTTGCGGGACTGACCGATTCGGTACGCTCGGTCCTGGGCTTGTAAGTCATGCGAAGGGTTCCAGTTTGGGTCGACGACAACGACTTTATTCGCCGAGGTGATGTTCAGGCCAACGCCTCCAGACCGGGTCGAGATTAGGAAGACAAACTGTTTTGGGTCGGAATTGAACTCGTCGACAACCTTTGTCCGCTCCTCATAAGTCATGGAGCCGTCCAGGTAGCTCACATTGTAGCTCGTGTAATGAAAGAGCATCTGTAGCATCTTGAGAAGACGGACGCTGTGCGAAAACACCAGCACCTTGTCACCGTTCGCATGCCACCATTTCAGAAGCTTGCGGAGGACCTTCCATTTCCCGCAGAATTCGGGGTTGGCGTAGTTGACAATGGAGTCTCGGGTCCGATAGAGCTGCTCCCACTGGTCGGGAACGGCAATCTCCAGCATCTCTTTATCCTTCTCTTGCTTCTCCAAGGAGTCCGCCCCTTGCGGTATGAGTGTTGCAAGGTGGTTGCTGAGCTTCTGGAGTATGGCTATTGCGGGGAATACATAGTTCTGCCATCTGCCCCCGGAGGGCAGAAACTGCCGGCAGCACCAGCCTGCTTTCTTCCCTGAGCCGCAGTCACACTTGTCGGAGGATGTCTTGATGTACTGAACGATGTCGCTGTCGAGGATGTTTTCGTAAGCACTTGCCTGCGTCTCGGTGAGCGGACAGAAAACGACCCGGTCGCTCTTCTTCGGAAGCTGATCGGCTATCAGTGTCTTCATGCGCCGTAGGAAAAACTGAGGTAGGAGATTTTCGACGAGCTTCTTCGCTGTCTTGCGAGCTTTGCTGAGTTGGTACAGAGTGGCATCGTGTGACTGCCCAATTTTCAACGGCTCTGAGATGGTACGTTTCCAGGTCGTAACCGGGCCAAGTTTTCCCGGATTCGTCCAGTTGAGCAGCGTCCACAATTCTTCGTATTTGTTCTGAATTGCGGTGCCCGTCAGCCCGATTCTGCAAAGTGCATTGACCACGTTCATCGCCTTTGTTGTTTCCGAGCTGCGTTCCTTAATGATGTGGCACTCGTCCGCCACCACGCAGTCCCATTCCACCATGTTAACGGCATCCTTGTTGTGCAGATATGTGCCATAGGTCGTAATGAGAATTTCCAAGCGACCTGACCTCGCGGCTTGCAGTGCGAGCTCCTTGTTGTCCCCATGGTATGTATCAACATGCCACCACCCCCAACGGTTGAATTCCGAAATCCAGTTTTGGATCAAGGTCCCTGGACAGACGATCAAAGTGCGCGGATACCATCCGTCCCGGCCACTTCGCCTCATCTTCCTCATCCTTTTGGCGTCTCTTTCATCGCCAGTCTTCCCGTATGCAGCAGTGAGAAAAGCAATCACTTGCACCGTCTTTCCCAGACCCATGTCGTCACCCAGAATGCCCCCTTTCTGATAAACAAACAACTCATGTAGAAAGGCGGCACCTTCGACCTGATAGGGCCGCAGCCATTGGGCAATTGGCGCCGGAATTAACCCGAGCGAGTATGGAAGGGTTATATCCTCGTACTTCCCGCAAGGTTCTATATTCCTAAATGCAGGCTTCTCCTTGAGAAACTCTAACCGCTCATCGTCGGAAAATTCCACGTCATCGAAATCTGGCGGCAGCTTCAATCCGGACTCCTTCAGGTGGTCCATCCGCCGGTCAAACTGCGTTCGACGCTTCTGCAGATAGTCCGGAAGCGTATATTCCATGAGCTCATCGTCCGAGGGAAGCTCTTCCCCATATGCCCTTAGAACGGGTCGCGTGCGAGTGGATTTCTCGTTCTCTTTCTTCGGCCTTTTGCCGACAAACGAGTCAGGGTCCGCCACTTTGGTTTTCTTAGACTTGCGAAGATTGGCACTGCTGCGCTTCCGCTTGATAGCTTTCCTTTCTTTGAACCGCTTGTACGCTGCTTCGCCATCGTTGAAGGAATCGTCGCCACTCTCGGTATCGGCTATGTCAACGACGGAGGTATCGCGGTTGGAAGGGGACGACAACTGCTTGATCTTGGAACGCTCATGATCGGAGGCGGACTGAGGGGGCTCTGGGTTTGATTTGAGTACACGGTCTCTATCTAAACACAAATTCCTCAGATTAGCTAGTAGCTAAAGCCTACATGCGGAGAAACTTACAGCGAGGCGGTATTGACGGCTTGGAGGAATGAGTGGCATCGAGATCGTCATCTTCCGTATTGTCAACAGTCGATACATCGGTATCTTGTAACTCCCAATCTCCGCCCATGCTGAAGAACAAGGAGGGGCAGGAAAATTGCCTCCAGACGCGCAGAGGAAGTGTCCGTGAGGATGCGGAGAGCGGAGTACGAATACTTATCAGGCAGATTTCCCGACTAGGAAAAGAGCTGTTCGCCGCAAACTGAATTTGTCCGCTCTCACTTCGACCTCCGCCGTCTGTCACCTTCGTCTGCCCGCGCAATTCCTCGTACGTCATTTGGGATTGGATAATCCTGAGTCACATCCTATCAGCTTCACAAGCGCTTTTGGTTCATTTGTTGCTTAACATTGCTTAACACCTATTTGGCGTCCCTGAAATCCTCGGAAAAATTCCTCGTGACCAGCACCGTTGCGAAACCTGTTGATGAGGAACAGAAATTGGTGGACGACAACGATAACTTGAATAACTCAAAATGCCTCTCGATACCTCTACAACGTATCCTCTTACGAAGCTGCGCCTTGATGGACGCCGCTGGAACGAGCTCCGACTCCTTCAAGCCCAGATTTCTACCAACCCCGCGAGTTCTGGGTCATCCTTTTTGTCAATGGGAAATACATCGATAATGTGCTCTGTTCATGGTCCAGCGGAGGGAAAGAGGGGTGACGCGACAGGAGGTGCTGCAGGATCCGCGGGAGCTGTGGTCGAGGTCGACGTCAACGTCGCGGGTTTCGCGGGCGTTGATCGCAGGAGGAGAGCCGGGGGCAGCGACAGGTATGAGGCCTTATTGCTCCGCTTCATCTCTCTCGCTACGTTCTAACATGTGCCGACATAGGCAATCTTCACGAATTGCGACGATACTGCGCTCGGCCTTTCAATCCCACCTTCACACCCACCTCTATCCACACAGTACGATTAGCATTCACGTCTCAGTCCTGTCGGCTGACGGGTCTCTCCTCGCCGCAGCGGTCAATGCGTGTACCCTAGCCCTTGTCGACGCCGGTATTCCTATGCCAGGCCTGCTGTCTGCCTGTACCTCTGGTATGAGCGGCAGCGCCTCTACGCCACGTGATCCTCGGAATGACTTTCTGGATCCCCTTCTAGATCTGTCACTGCCAGAAGAGCAAGAGCTTCCGTTCCTGACGGTTGGGACAACAACAGCTATTCCTGTTGGAGAGGACGCTATGGACGAGGACGACGAAGATATGAAGGTCTCTATGATGGTGATGGACTCGAAAGTCCATTGCACTTATCTCGAGACAATGCTCGCCGTCGGAATTGACGGATGCAAGCAGATTCGGGAGATCTTGGAAGGAGTCATCAAAGGGACAAACCGGGGAGTATGATATCTACTTGACATCATGTGTCTCGATACTTTTATACCCTGCATGTATTCTCTATGGGAGTTGGGCGTCGCGTTTATGATGATAGATGGGGTGATTGTACCTTTGGGTGATTCATATTTATTTTTTTTACCATTCCATTTCTTTTACACATTGATAAAATCCTGTAAGGCTAAACTCGTTTTCCATAGTTAAGCAGAGACCCAGTTTCCTTAGCTCAGATTCTAATAATGTTCTGGGGGCTAAAGAAGCCAAGCGGCCGAAATGTGCTCAATTCCACTCGCAGCCAAACCCTAATTGGTTTGGGCTGCAGCAGCGGACTTCTTAGCAAACAGCAAACTGAGGCCTTTCGAGCACAAATTATGAAACAGAGAGCAGAATACTCGAATTGATATCCACTCGATGACTAGCCGAATCATGCGATCGAACCACAGACGAGCGGAGAAAGGGACCAGGGCCTGTCTTGTTGTACGACTTCACTTTCTCCCAGGGTGCCACTGCTTGCTATCTCTATGTAGATAACCGCTGTCTTTCCTCTTTTTCGACTCTTTCCTCTATTGCGCTGGTCTGCTCTCCTGTTCCCTTCCAGTCTCTATTCACCTCCCCTCCCTGTCCCTGTCTGCCAGGTCAGGGATTGACTGACTCGCTACCTCGAGTGCACCTCATCGGAAAATCCTAAAGTTTCACATCTACAGTCGTTCTATCCCACCAGAACAATGGACCATATGAACCACGATATGGACTCCATGGCGTCCATGACTTCGACCATGACCATGGCCATGTCCGCAAGCTCGACTGCCAGCGCCGCCATGAGCACCGGCAGCGCTCATAGCATGGGTGGCATGGATATGGGTGGCATGGACAGCATGCAGTCGTGCAAGATCTCGGTATGCAGACTAGGAGCACAGCACCGACGACAATATCAAACAATAGTCATCCGCTGACCTCCCCAACCGTCTAGATGTTATGGAACTGGTACACCATCGATTCCTGTAAGCTCTCTTCGTTCCAACGTTGTAATGTGCTTGTCCCTCCACAATTCTAACGCCAACATCTCCAGGCTTCCTCTCCAGTCAATGGCACAACACCTCCCGCGGTATGTTCGCCGGCTCCTGCATTGGCGTCATCTGCCTCGTCATCTGCCTCGAGTTCCTCCGCCGCGTCGGCCGCGAGTATGACGCCTTCATCGTCCGCCGCGCCCGCCTAAGAAACCAGTACCTCTCCACAACAGCCTCGTCCCAAGGCCTAACACGTGCCACCGACGCCGACGCCAGCGCCGAGGACTCCCCCAACTCCACCCGCGGCGTCGAAGGCGCAGCATCAAAAGGCGCAGGGCAGACGCTCTGCGGCGCGTTCGAGGACAAGACGCCCGTCCGGCCCACGCTGATCGAGCAGCTGGTGCGCGCCCTGCTGCATATGCTGCAGTTCGCGGTGGCGTACTTTGTCATGTTGCTGGCCATGTACTTCAACGGGTACATAATTATCTGCATCTTCATCGGGGCGTTCCTGGGTTCCTTCATCTTCTCCTGGGAGCCTTTGAATCTGCAGAAGGAGTATGTTGTTCCACTCCCCTTACCTTCCTCGGATGGTTTGCAAGGAGCTCGATCTGACTTGTGTTTTTGTTTAGGAATGACGCTACGGCGGTCACCAAATGCTGCGGATAGATGTGCTCCTCGGTCCGGCCTGCAATTCGTTGACTCGCTCTTGTTAGTCTGACTTCAAATGGCCTCTCGATTGAAGCGTTCCGCTTGCCCCCTCTCAGATCCGCGATAGAAGAAGCCTCAAAGGTGTTTGTAATACGAGATCAATGACAACAATCAATAATAACACGGGAGATCACCGTCTAGTTTCATGATCGGTTTTGTAGTTGTTTTATTGACGAAAAATCAAGATATAGCTGATTGAACCGATCTTGGCAGTCTGAGCCAAATGACCTATGCTTGTATTCAATCAATCGATGGCTGACGCTCACTTTCAGCCTTATATTCTCAGACCCGTCGTCCTAAAAGCTGTCGAACCAGACATGACGTGTAGACCGTATGGTGCAAGCAGGGGCTTAGTTACGGGGGCAGAGTGTAAAGACATACAGGCAATCAGAAATGGAACCGATTAGAAGCAATTGTCGGCACAGATTGAAAATGGACAGAGACATGCTTGGCTAATAATTCGGGAACAGTTCTAGATTACACCACGCAAGAAAGGAGACGTCGGAACCCCCAAGGCCTGATCGGAGAACAGAGAGCCACAGGCTTCATCTGTAGAGTCGTCAGAACCGAGAGGCTCCCCTTTGTTCGAACCCATTATCTTCCCCTTTTCATTGCTTACAGCTCACCACAGTTGACGATCTTGGGACGAGTGTTGGAACGGACAGAACCGCTGCTGCTTCCGAGAGCCTCGATCTCCTTGACGACGCTGTAGGACTTCTCATCCGCAACTTCACCAAAGACAACGTGCTTGCCATCGAGCCAGGAAGTCACAGCCGTGGTGATGAAGAACTGAGAGCCGTTGCTACAAGGCAATCAGTACAACTTCAGGTACCTCTAAAAACATAGGCGAATCGCAGGATACAACTTACGTGTTAGGACCAGCGTTGGCCATGGAGAGGATACCCTTCTTGTCGTGCTTGCGGCTGAAGTTCTCGTCGGCAAATTTGTCGCCGTAGATAGAGCGACCACCAGTGCCCTAAGCGCAAAAAGTGGTACATATCAGTTCTCAAGTCCTATTCAGGACCCAGAAAGCAATATGGGCTAACGGGTCCGGCGAGAGCGGTGTCGTGTATGACGACGACTCACATTGCCACGAGTGAAGTCACCACCCTGGAGCATGAAGTTGGGGATGATGCGGTGGAAGGTAGACTCCCTGTAGCCTTCACCAGCAGGTCTCTTGCAGAGCTCACGGAAGTTCTTGGCTGTCTTGGGGACATCATTATCGAAGAGGTTGAATACAATACGGCCGACCTTGGCTGTCAAGGCACGAAGCAAGATAGCGTCAGTAAAAAGATTCGAAAGCATTAATTGAAGTCCGAATCCATCGAGCCCGCTTTGAGCACAGTTTCTCGCCGATGCTGAAAAGCGGGATGGAGGGGTAATGCAATTGTACCCCAGACCCTAAACCAAGTAGAATAAAGACAGGGAGGGCGCGGAATAGCTTACTTTCAGCGGTGCCCACAGGGGCGTACTCGACGTCGAAGAAGACCTGAGACATGGCGGAAGGGGTTTGATGGAATCTGCGAAGAGACAGGAAGGAGGACTGATTGCAATTGACAACGGAGGAGAGGAGGGGACGAGAAGAGAAGGACGAGCAAGGTGGGGTTATTGTTGACCTCAGGCTACGGGAGAACATTGTTGCTAGTCGGTGCTGGAACTAAAAGGAGGGGCAGAAGCGGGTCAATACGGCGGCCGAATTGGGGGGGGGGACTCGATCACGTGACTAAAAGGTACAATGGAAAAACATTGCGTCAGCCGAAAAGTGCCATGTGTGTAGGTTTAGGTAAGCTGTCGGGAATGTTGCTGGCCTCAGGCTCCCACGTGGTTAGCCGGCCGGCAGTTGACTGCATATAGCAAGCTCACAGCAATCAGGCCCAGTGCTAGGGATGAGCCATCCTTTGCAGGGCCATCAAGAGCACAGCAAACCCATCCAAAAAGCAATTGGGACACATGAAAAGTCCAGTCTCCAGAGAAACTGAGAGGTGCTACTCACCTTGAATTGATATCGAAGAAGATGAATGCTGCAAACGGTGACGTGCTTATGGAAACAGTCGAACCAGACGTGAAGATAGAAGCAGGGGAGAAAAACTAGAGCAGAATCCCAAAAGAGTATGGCACCAAAAATTATGATTATATAATGATACACTGGAGGTACAATGATTCAGGAGCGTGTACGCAGCCCACGCGAGCTCCATAAAGAGCTCACATGAGACACACCCTCTACACGTGACTGCCAAGATCATTAATAAGCCGCAACAACTCGCATGACCATTTAAATATGATACACGCGCACATGGAAATTCAATTTCCTTCTCCTCCCTTTACTTTTATCCAATGCTGTGAAAAAAATCGAGAAATCACAACTTAGTTTTAGAGCAGTTGCCAAGTACTTTACTCTTGTTTTACTCTTTTACAACAATGGATTCCAATCATTTAATTGATGTGGATGGATTTTTCGAGTCGGAGCTTGATTACGAGGTATCAAACTGCTTACAAAACGGTTTGTAATTGATTACTAAGTATTTAAAACAGGAACCCGCTATTCCCATTCCACTTACTAGCGCTAAAAGCTCTTCCCTAACAACACTAAAAATTGAATATATTGATGACCTACCAGAGTATCCCACAAGTCATATTCACGGGTACACATATGTTGTTGCTTCGAGAGGACGGTCACAGCTTGAAATGGAGCAGGTTGCCCATGACGTAAGTATTTCCTAAGCGCTTCACAACTGGTTACTAACTGCTTCCAGATTCAATATGCGAGAAGACAGCTTTACGGACAAAAACGACCAGTCAACTGTCCATTTTTGAAATGCCATGTCAAGAAATGGACCTGGAAATGCTCTGGAATCTATGCTTGTGAATTTTTGAGTCCAGTTCTCCAATCTTATCACCACACCTGTGTGGATGAGACTATTTGGCAGGAAATTCAGAAGTCTCAGAAAGACATTAGGATCTTAGAGACAGATCTTAGCAAGCGGAATGCATACAGGTATTAGTTGAGGAATTCCTAACTATTTCATAACTCATTACTAACTGCTTATAGCTACTATCGATCAAAAGTTGGTTTCTTTCAGAGAGGCCTTGCATGCATTGACCAACTTCCTACATGCAAACCAGTTTTCAAGAGATACAGCCAGATGGTTTGTCTAAGCACTTAATAAATGGTTTCTCAATGGTTACTAACCAGTTTAGAATGTCCACGGAGAATATGCTCCCTATATTGGCTGTATACATGAATCATCTGATGTTTTAACAAAACATCATAGAGGGGCAATTCAAGGTCACACAGTTATTGATTTGCAGTTTCTTGAAGATCTCTTTAATAAAGAGATTATGCCAGCAACCGAAGAATGTAGTGTTTTTGAACCTTTATCATCCCGACGAAAATATTGTGGTAAGTATTTATTAACTGCTTATTAGCTGTTTATTAACTGATTGAAAGGTCGAGATCATCCTCAAGGATCAGGACGATTGAAGCATACACCTTGTGATGTTACTTTTAATGCTTTGGTACCTGTGGATATTAATCAATGTTCATATATATTATTCACATCACATGGTGTGCATAAGCATCCACCACCACCACCAAGCAAGGCACCGGAGAGAATCTTACAAGGGGTAAAAAGTATTATTCAACAAATTCGAGACCCAAGTTTGACAACAGGTATGTATCTGGTAAGTGATTTAGAAATGATTTCTAACCAGTTGTTCTTAGCACAGTTTCTTCGCAATCCACAGCTTGAGGCATTTTGTCGGCAGTATAATGCTTCTACATTAGCAGAGATTCACTCTGCCTTTTGCAATAAAGACCGGATTGCCGCAATCATCCAAAAACAACGTCTACTTTCCTATCCTGACGGACAAGATTGTTAATGGTCTTCTCTTTCTTCAAAACATCGACCAACACGTCAACGTAAGTACAAATACTTATAAGGTGATTCATTAACACTTACTCGGTACTTAGGATTACATCCAAGAGCAATATCATGATTCGCAGGGTACTATGGTTCTGTGTGGCTTTAGAGAACAGATTCAGCTTCTATCTCATCTTCCCTCTTTTGAAGTGGACATGTCTTACAAGCGGATTCGATCCAAAAAAATGAATGAGGTGCTTTTCGCAACATTCTTATCAGATCAGTGCAAAAGTGAGTGTTACATATGTAATTAGAAATAGTTACTAATCAGTTGTTAACTAGTTATCACCTTACTACGAGTCTTTACCAGTGAAGATTCTACTGAGGGATATTATCTACTCTTCAAACGAGTTTTTAATCTGATCCAAAAAGTTTCTCAGCAGCCAGTGCTTTTTGATCCAATTCATGGGTCTGGAATACATGGTATTATTGTTGATATGGACTCGAAACAATATACAGGTAAGCGCTTATCAACCAGTTAACAAGTAACAAGTATATACTGAGTACTTAGGACTTGGCCAATATCTTTCTGAAATCGACCCTCAGCATCGAGATGTGACATGGCATTTGCAACACATAATTATATTTTGCCGAGTCCATTTTCAACGGTCAATTCTGAAGACTATTGGAACTACAAATCAAGGTTCCTCTCTTTGGAGCCGTATGATGAGTCTATTAGACTGCAAATCTGAGGCTGATTATGATACCTTGCTTGACCTACTAATAAGTATCCAACCACTTATTAAGTGATTGTCAGGTAGTTGCTAACTACTTATAGAATATGAGGATGTCAATGTTCAGAACTGGGCAAAACAAAAGAAGAGTACAATTATCAAAGCAGGGTTGAATAAAGCATGCTCCAAAATTCAACCTTATTACTTTGATATTTTACGCAATCACACAAATGCTGTTGAACAGTCCCATCAAAAATCATATGCATCTGGCAAGTATTTGACTTTGGTTGAAGCGGTTAAAAAGTAAGTACAAGCACTTAACAACCACTTATAAAGTACTTTATTCTCCAACACTAATAATATCTAGTTCTGCGAAGTTGGACAAAGATGACATTCTTCAATATAACAACTTCAGACAGTTTAATGTGCATCATTCATATCGAACATCAAATATGGAAGCCAACTATCTTCGCCATATGAGTCGGGAAAGTAAGTGCTTAAAATCAACCACTTTTAGCTATTCAAAACCAGTTATTAACCACTTAATAATCACTCACCATATAGATAGCCGCAAACGCCAACGGTCGACCTCATCTCATAGTACTGAGACTACTCAATCAGCTTCACAGCGATGTCAATCGCCTCAAAGAACCAGGAGATCATGCTCCCAATCTTCTTCACAGAATGGCGATAATGAGTAAGTTTATAAGTACTTGATAAATGGTTGTCAATTACTTAATAACTCGTTAGATCAACAAGATCTTCACATGACCTTCGCCGTGTTGCATCGGCGAATGCCATGAGTTTAGAACAGAGGCGCCAGGAGCTCGAGCTTCGAAAGCTTGAAGCAGAGATCAAACAAAAAGAAGCAGATATTAGAAAGCAAGAGGAGGAAATTCGTTTACAACAGCTTGAAAACGAGAGATTAGAGCTTGATCTCATGGAACGGCGGATTCGAATCCAGGAACTTCAGCAAAGTGATTAACAAGTGGTTTAAAAGTGGTAAGATGGCACAAGTATTCATTATATATAATTGACATCAATCTCTCCATCACAATGACTTTTATTATATACATGTGTGTGTATTATTCCCTAGCAAGCGATTATTAAGTAGTCGGAAAGTATTTGGTTAAATTCATTACGTGTGTATCTGAATTTTATAATATATATTTACAGGCCTTCTGAATTACTCTTCTTTTTAGAAAAAAAAAAAAAAAAAAAAAAAAAAGACACAATCAGAACCCTTTGATATTAATTATTTACTAACTATTTATTAGTTCCATTCCAGTATGGGAACCTTCAAGTAAGGAAGCCATGTAAAACCGCCATGACATTGAAGTGCTCTTTAACTGCTTAACAGATGATTAACAATCAGTTTCCCACCCTAAGCTTCATCCACAGGAGACCACACAGGCGCCTAGTTTCCATTTGTCGGCTCCAGAGTGATATTACCACAATCAAAAAGAACAAAGTAGGCACATTTGTTAATATCCTTGCAGCAATCATTGCGATTTCCACAGGAACTGCAAGGAACCTTGCGCCCCATTTCAGCAACCTTCTTGCGCATGTTTGTGACATGGACCTAAGTATTCAGTAAGAGTTGATCAAGCAGTCAGAAAGCAGTCAAATATTACTTACAGTGCCATCTTTTTTTACTGGTAAAGAAGGGGTACCTGCATCAACAGACATAGCGCAAACGAAGTGAGTATCTGCAGAAGTACTTGCTCCGCCACCATCCTGCGGGTCCACCGCATAGAACAACCACTTGTACCATTCTAAGCAGTTGCTAAGCGTTTAGTAATCGGCTTACAGCAACTTCATAACCACTTACTTGTAGCCTCATCGACTGTCTTCTGGGGCACCCGGCCACCACTATTTCCCTCCTGCAATTTAATATCGCCATGAGTTTCAAGGTGAGTGCGAAGGTTATTGGTTGCGGTGTATTTTTTCTAAATGATTAACAACTGATTAGCAAATACTTGAGTATTAGTTAAAGATCCATACTTGCGACTTCGAGCAGTCCGGCACCCGACAGAAGAGCTCCCCGTAGTAGATCTTGATCGAGCCATCCTCCCTCTGAGCAGTTTTTAAGCAGTTAGAAACCATTTAGGTGATATTTAAACAAGGTAAAATTAAGGCTCACCTCTTCGTAGGGGGGCAGCTCGAGGCGACCGTCAGCCACCTCACTCAAATATCTGATATACCATTTCTGAAATAGAAAATTAGATGTCTGCAATGGAATCAGTTATTCATTGATTCTTAATAAAAACTTACATTCGTGGCAAGGGAGGCCATGAGGATTTTTGTGAGGGCGTTGTAAATGCTTCGAAAGTGGTTGTGCGTGATGAAATCTTTTTCGGGAAGGTAAAGTGTCATGCGAGTATCACATGATTGCTCAGGTAATTACATAAGCGGACTCCACTCGCGCGACCCAAATAATGACCCCGACTCATCTGCAACCACCCCACGCCGCCTGTTCTGACGTATGTCCTAGGACCCTGGGACTAGCACGTACCTCCTATCTAGGTTGTGATTGGGGCAACGAATTAACTAGTTTAGAATAGTGCGTGACACTTCTCTAGGGTCCGCTTTTTGGCCCCAGCGCACTAGGTAACATGGTGAGAGTTCGATGTCAATCATGCGTAACTATTACTTATTTTCAAATTGTATACTAAACTCCACTTACTGCTTTATTCCAAGCATTGGAGATCATTACCCTCCACTACCACCACCAACAATCGCAAGGATCCATTATTGGCAGATAGGTGACAGTATACAAAAGGGCAAGGATCATTGCCTGCATTATAATAGTCTTATTTGGTTTGCCTTAGGAATCTAAGGGCCATAGATAGTACTTTCTTTGTCCTAATTGAGAATACCAAGTCCCTTACTGTGCTTAATGGATATCTCGCGAACCCAATTTGGTCTGAGGATTTAAGATTCCAGCTAATAATGGAAATCATCAGGAAGCATCAACTATTCCTAGCTATCGTCTCTTCCCATATGTCCCAAGAAGAAGAGTAGACGGGGCGGGAGGAAAAGAAGCTCATGATCCCCTGTCAATAACAAATGAATTGCTGAAATCAGAAAGGGATTTGGGAAAAAATGTCAGGCCATACTGATGACTGGCTTGCTCTTTGCATCTTAGTATGTCCCTGATTAATTTAGTTATCATTCAACCCTGTCCAGACAGGACTTAGTTTGTTGGTTTGTTGGTTTTTTACATGCCTTGGGATTCAGCTCGCCTCATTTTCCGAGCCGTGTCTGGTTGAATCCTACCTATGAGATTGGAAGGCGCTTGCCCAGGGTTTCCATCAACAGATTAATGCATAGCTATCACACCCTCACCCAGACTGTCGGGTCGGGAATGTAGTATTCCGGAGTAGTTAGAGGCCGCTGGCATTGCATTGCATTGCGCCAGCGCACAAAGAATCATACAGTAATACCCCTCATCCGTAGTTCCGGACCTTCCGCTCCAATTCCTTGACAGCATGGACTTTAAGCAAATCAGCTTTGGATCAGCTACCTTCCAAAGGTAGTCTCTATTCTCCGTACTTGGGATTTCGCACTCCCGAGAGTCTCAGTCATCTGCGCGAGTTCAGGCATATCTTATGGCCAATATGGGTATAAATACTTTGATTGACCTGCCAGGAGATGTGATTGTCTTCTCCAGAGCTAAAACAAACACCTACTTCACAAGCTCAATCCAAGAATCTTTTTGTACAAAAACATACTTAAAACAAATTCCTGTCTCTCAATCATGCATTCGTTTTTACTCGCAGTACTGGGCCTGATGGCAACATCATCATTCGCGGCTCCCGGGTTAGCCGCTCAGGAGGGCATCAGTGCTTTCGATGCCATGGCCAAGTCGAAATCAGTACCTCTGGGATATGTCCACATCGCGGACGACGGAGTGGCACGAGCTTACGACGAGAACGAATCTGTTATTGACTATGTTCCCTTGACCAATGACCAGCTTAAGCACCTGCTCAAGAACCTTCCAGAAGCATGGAAGAAGGAAGCAGATCATTTACACGCTGTTTTCGATGGCGTCGACGGACGTCAAGTTACGGATGAAAAACAATTGCTCGACCCTCCTGCTGAGCTTCGAAGTCAGATGAATCGTCAGGCACCCCAGTCTAAGCGCGAAGCCAACCCTCTCCAGCAGGCCGACTGGTACTGCGTAGGCCAATCTTGCACCTCTGGTGATGCTTGCCGGTTCATGGGCTGCCGAGCTTGTTCAGATATAGATGCTGTCTTACCAGGAGGAGCAGGTGTTTGCTTTTAGTGAAAGCATGCTTTCTGTTGCCCTCGCACCTTGTCATCTTCCTAGATAGGCTAGTTGCTTCTCACAGTTGCTTCCTTGTCTTATTCCTCCATGAACGATAGCCTACACACGTCCTAGTGCATCCTATCTTCATTCTTCACTCATCTCTTTACCGAATCCTTCCTCAGATTTAGTCAAAAGCAGAGCCGTCGGATCTGCGCAAACTGTTCAAATGACCTTTATAAACTTTGTACGCTGGATATTCAGGTGTGAAAGGTTCGATGTATCAGACTGTCAAGATTTAAAACGGCTTATATATGCGATAACTCTTCTTGGTGATACCTTAGTGCCTGGGGCAGATATTATTTGCTCACTGGTTAGAGAGGTACATACTCACTGCTAAGCAAGTGTACACTTCACCCAATCAGCCACCTTTAAATAGATTTGCCTGTTGCCCATGCTTTATTTTTAGTTTACTTGCTGCCAATGGTGCAAATGCCATTTATTGTGCGCGAGCGACGTGCCATGATTTTACTCAATACAAGTAAGAATGATGAACAAATTGTATCAGAATCCTAGGGATTTGGAAGTGATAATTCTAACAAAAAACGTAGGTTAGGTTTTAGTGGTAAGATGAGTGGCGGATGTCTAATGAACCTGTTAGGAAGGTTATAGTACGCACATGTGATATATTTGTCTGATGAGGTCATGTGTGTAACTAGGAAACTACTTAAATAGAGTAGCTTAAGGCTTTTCTATATCCTTTCTCAGGGCATGTGACCACTGGTCATCACGTCAGCACTTTTCTCGCTGCGTTAGCTCGAGTATCAGCTTCCCCTCACCACATCTCTCACAGAAGTCTTCACCTCCTTTCAACTACACTCTCTCTATTATATAATACAATCAAGAGTTCCATTATATCGCACGAACAGATCACTTAAATCATGTCTTGCATAGTAAGAGTATTTCTCAGCTTGCATCCGCACGATACTGACGCTGCTATAGAAAGACGAAGAGGCATCGAAGGCCATCCCATCCCTGAAACAATCGCCATCGCTCAAAGGCCTCAACCACCTTGCTACCGACGGAGTGTACCGCAGTTTTAGCTCGAGTGGCGAGGTAGTAGATTATAAGCAATTAAGCCCCGCGGAAATTACAATGATGCTGGAGTTCCATGAAAAATACATGGACTCAGAGATCTTTCAGAAGACTAAGAAGAAATTTGACGGTGTGGATGGCAGAAATGTGACTGATTTGGAGCAACTGCTTCATCCAGGACCAGAACTTCGTCCAGTGAGATTTAGAGAGTGAGGACGGCACAATTCTGTTGACTTCTATCTGCCTGTCTCGCCCTTGTTTCCATGTCTATTTAGAAGCCAACTAAGCCGGCTGTGTATTTTCATTTAAAGACAATCCTCTCTGCTAGGACATGATTTAAGCGCAATAAAGCTTGGCTTGCTAATTTGATCCTTCGCTGCAATGTGATAGAAACTTGGGCCTATGTCAAAAATGTGCTGCTATATGTCAGACAACGTCTGTCAATCCTGCCTAAGGTAGAGATCTTAAGGTACTCTTCATTTTCATTTCATTATTACTAAACCAGGTAGGGGCCGGCATGAACACATATTCACAAGATTTTCGCTGATGAACCTCGTATCGTACGGATTGCACCCGAGTCGGATCCATTGATGAGTCCATGGATGACTCTAGCAGCTTCATAGTACGCTTTGATTCCCTCGGAATGTTCAACGTTGACGTTCGCTTGTGCAGGGTCACCATTCCCTCCGCCTCCGACTGCAACTTTTTCGCCAGTAGTAACTTTCAAGTCTGATATATGAAGGGAGTTCGCCTCAGCAACATGGCGGTTTTTCGAAGACTCAGCCAGCGCAACCGGGCTTCCTCCAGTCATCCATCTTCTGCTAATAGTGTGCTGCGCAAGCAATTTCTCGCTGGATTTGGAGATGTCCGTGACGCATAGGAGCTTTTGGAGAATGCCTTTCAACGTCCGATCGCACAAAGTTTCAAAGGGATCGTCTTACCTAATACCGAGCCTGGAAGACATGGAGACATTTGAAAACATGGAGAGGGCTCGTAAGGTTAAGCGACTTCTCTTAAACACCAGAAGGTGCACACAGACGGAAAACGAGTGTCTTGAGCAATTAAAAACATACTGAAAAGTGGACTAGCGGATATAAACCATACTGGTCACCCTGGCAACAATTCAGAGCAGACTGAGGGGGCCATCCTTTCGAAAATAACAGCTGCAAAGAACAAAACCCTCAGTGACTGGGAAGCCGATATATCTTGCTGCATCATTACGCATCTATCGGAAGTGATATCCGAGACAGAAAAGAAGGACAACATTTAGCTGGAGAGAAGTGGGATGACTCGCAAAGGTCCGCAGAACGGAAAGAAACAACACGAACAGAGCTCTCTGATATGTTTAAAGGCATCCAAATCCCATTCAAGACGCCCAAGAATAATCACCAAGGCCATGCTCACGGAGTTCCAAGTCAAGCTATTGTCCAGCAAAAAAGACTTTAAGTCTCGGATGAAAGAGCTTATCGCCGCCTATATGATCTCTCAGAAAAGGGGCCACGCCTTACTGGGGAGGAAGCTCGCAGACTTGAAAGCATGAGGGAAGAAACAGACAGTATCTCCCAGTGTCTGAACATTTGCACAGACGCGTCTGACCTTGCTGGAAATCCTCGAGTAAACATCTTCGAGAATGTGAAGTCAGCTGATGACTCCCACCAGCTGGTTGTGTCCACAATTGGAGACCTTATCTCCGCGAAGCATATCACTACCGGAGCCTGGTTGGCCCAATGGTTCGGGCAGATGTCTGACGAAACACTTCAGCAACTCTCTTGAAATCACAAGTTGGTTCTTCCGGAAGGGAAGGAGCCGAGTCTGACGGTGAGCCATGGATTCCATGAGAAGTACGGGGCTGGGTATCAGCTTGACCATTCGCAGAATAAGGGAAAGAGTTCCCCCAGTGATGGAAGTTAAGACCATCTCCGCAGAGCAATTCGACATCCTATATGTCTCGTTTGCATCTGTGGACTTGTTCCATTATTTCAGAAGTACTATCCCAGTAGTTTGCTTTGGTAGTCTGTCGCAATTTCTTCCATAAATTCAAGTGATTTGCCAGATAAGGGAACCGGAATACATCCCATACGCACTGTATTTCATGGTTTACTGGATAACCTTTCATATTATTCAAAATCTCATCTGATTTTGGCTTCACAGCTTTGTAGATCCTAAGCTGCGGCCTCCAGTCAATGGCCCTTGTCCACCAAGCAGGAAATGCAATGTTTGATTTTACTTGGCAAGGTGGCAGAGGCTCAATAAAACCTCAATCAAAATTTGCTTTATCTACCCCGCATATTTCCCCATTGTCCTCAAAATCGAGAATCAAGTACACAACATCTTAATCATGGCGCCAAATCCAGATATCAGCGCTACTGAAGATCAAGTGTCCGATATCACATGGGAGGAGCACATTGGCGGACGCCCCAATTTTCTTGAGCTGAAATAGGCGGTCAGTGAGAGATGGTGGTACCATTCCAGGTAGGTGTTCCCTTAACAGATTTTAGAACAGGGTTGGAGCCATACGTTGAAGTATACAGCTACATGGGGACGTTGCTGTTCAATACAGGCACATTCATCCTTCCAGCATTATATAGCACTCTTGTCAAGTTATGGGTTGCAAATATGGACTCCTCCCTAGTCATCATAACTGACATCTACACTTATATTGGCACCATTACCAAAGTTCTTAATGAAGGCCTTCCTCATGCAGTATAGGTAACCATCACAGATAAAGGGACTTAATCTCTCAAATCTCATCTAGGGTTAGCGCATACCCTTATACTCTTTCAGACTACTCTTAGGATCATTATGAGCATCATCATTATAAGTGTGGCGAAAGCCTTCTTAGCTACTTTCATCCCGCACAATGTTCAGATAGCTAGCATAACTTACATTCGCATTAGCGCCTTCTCAGCTTTGAGCTCTGCCATTGAAGTTGCCATTTCTAACGCCACAAGGGCCCTGAATAAGCCTAATATTCCCCTTATGATCAGCTCTATCAAGATTCTCATGAACATTCTTCTGGATCTCCTGATTATTTCAAAATTCCATGTTGGCGGCTGGACAGCGAATATCAACATGCAGGCCGGTATACGCCTCAGCTGCGATATACTTGCAGCAGTCTCTGGGCTGTTATACTTCTTTACCACCACACAAATCAAGGGAAGTGGGTATTCCTGGCATACTCAAAATATACCTTCATTGCGAAAATTTCTGGTGCTTCTTCGACCGGGCTTTATCACTTTCCTAGAGTCGGCAATCCGGAATGCACTATATCTATGGTTAGTGGCTAGGATTATCACCCTATCAGAAGACTATGCCACAGCATGGGGAGTATTCACGACGATCCAATGGGGTTTAGTGATGGTTCCAGTTCAAGCTTTAGAAGCTACCTCGTTGGCTTTTATTGGTGTCAGCCAGCTTGGCTGCCGAATCTAGTAAAGGATTTACGGAACTCTCTGAAATTCTGATTCGACCAATCAGATCACGAGAAATAGATCATATTGCTATTCAACTCGCCCATTCAATTCCAATTCGCTGGAATCTATCTTTCCTGTCTATAAATTCTAGTATTAGATCGTAGATTAGAAGAATCAGACCTTCTTCCCTTGATATTCCGTGTATATGCGTTCACCATACAAACGTTATTATCTCGGATTGGCTAACACCTCTTCATATAATAAAATGCCCACATTAGTGTCGTCATTAGCAGTATTGTTACGAGTCACTTCCACTACAAACGCTTCCAGTTTGCTCAGCATGACCTGCAGTCCATAAACGGCGTTCGATTCACTAAACCTCTAAATATTACTTGCAACGTGTATTAAGTGCTAATCATCATTTCAGAGCCAAGTCAGATACGAGTGACTCGTCCATGGCCACTTACTGTGTGCAGGCGCCGACAACATAGACGCCAATCAGAGGCTGCCACACCTTGACTGTGTAAGAAAACAAGGCTGGCACTCGCTATATGTATACAGTACAATAGAAGATTATTTGTTCCCACTTTCATTATTCTCCCTGCCCATCTGGAGCAAAATAGCGCCATCTACTGTTTGGAAGGCCGCACTGAGTAACCACTATGGGCCAGCCAACCCACATTATCGACCCAGAAGGCGAAGCGATAATAGTATTAAGCAATCCAAATGCTCCCTTCGCAGAGCTGAGTGAAGATATGATCCCTCGCGAGTCAACTCATCCGCTCCTGGACGCAAGAGATAACATCAAAAGTCCCGCCGACGAGATTAAAATGCCAGAAGATGACGTGGAAGAGCCTATGGAGCCTCTCAGCAAGAAGAAGAAGATGAGGAAGAAAAATAAGAAAAGGAGATCTAGTCCTTGTTATGATGATCCCATTCCTCTTGAACCTCCCCAACAGCCAATCGAGGAGCCTGTCGTTGAAGAGGCCGCTCCTGAATGGCCAACTACCGGATGGACCGTTGCCGAAGAACCCGCTGTTGAAGAACCCGTTGTTGAAGAACCTGCGGAAACTGGAGTCGCTGGGCGGCTGGATCAAAATTATTTCCGCATCCAAGTATCCGCGAAGCATTTAATCCTTGCCTCGTCTTTCTTCAAGAAATTACTCAAGGGTGCTTGGCAGGAAAGCCTTACTTACCTGCAAAAAGGCTCAGTCGAGATTACTGCGGATACCTGGGATCTCGAAGCTCTCTTAATCCTTCGCGTTATTCATGGCCAATACTACCATGTACCGCGGAAGATCACCCTTGAGACGCTTGCGAAAGTTGCTGTTCTAGCCAACTACTATGACTGCAGGGAGGCTCTAGACATCCTGGCGAATATATGGATAAACGCTCTGGAGGAAACTATCCCTAAATCATATTCTCAGGATTTGATTTTGTGGCTATGGATTTCATGGTTTTTCCAGCTTCCTGCACAATTCAGAGAAGCTACCTCAACTGCCATGTCGTGCAGTAACAATCGGATTGATAATCTGGCGCTTCCGATCCCCGATAATATCATCAGTAAGGATCCATAAGCCGTCAATCATGCCTGACTAATAGTAGAAAGCAGGATCGATGAATGACCATAGGGAAAGAGCGATCGATGACCTATGTCTCCTACTCCATGAGATGTGTGACAAGCTCCTAAGCGGCAGCCGAGGGTGTGGCTATGAATGTAGCTCAATTATGTATGGAGCTCTTACGAAGCAAATGCAGTGGAACGCTCTGCTTTCCCCAAGGCATGCAGCGCCTTTTCCGAGTTTGACCTACAAATCCCTTGTGCAGAGAGTGTCATCGTTCAGGTCGCCAGGGTGGTACGGTCCGTCGTCCCGTTATACCGGATATCAGCACAGCTGTCTTCACTCATCCTTCGGGGCACTATTGGCAGATTGAAAGACAACATTGAAGGTCTTGATCTAGATAGCCTGATTCACGAATAGATAGTGGTCTCCCGAATTTCACCTTGTCGCTGAGAGGTCCCGCTTGACCAAGATAAAGATCTTTCCATCGGCCAAGTCGCTGGCTGGCGGAGCGGGTATAATCGATGTGTTCTCCGGCCACTACTCTACATGATGTAGCAAGCCATTCTGAATGGGAGAGGAAGCGCCATCGTCCGAATTTCCTTCTTGTCGGTGCTGAGGTCCCGCCGAAATATGTTCTCATTCTTTTGTGTCATTCTAGTCTTCATGAATTCCAAAATATATCGCACCGCTAATTGGTAGGAGGAGTTCCCATGGGAAGCCCCGAATCTGCATCAATCAGTACACTTAAACAGCGCACGAGAGAGAGAACCTTATGAGAGCTGAAGGCAACTGAGAGCACAGGCGCGAATACTCAATTAGTCCGCATTTTGCGTATACAAAGTCATAGATTCATCCTATCCAGAAAAGCCAAAAGCAGCTTGCGCGCCTCCTCCATCCTCCTTACATTGGCAAGCTTCTTCTTTTCGTAATCCAGGATAGTACTCGATTTCTTCCGAGTAGCAGCCAAAGCCTCTTCTGTACTGTCCAAGGCATCGCGTAGGACATCTTGCGTTACTTCAAGACCTGGCCTGAGCAACCGTCTCACAACCTCTGTATGTCCTGACTCAGCTGCCAATGCCAGCGCTGTCCTGTTCCTGTGATTTCTGTGCCAGACATCTGTATTTGCTACCTCTAATAGCATACTCACAACCAAGCTTTCTCCAGCTTCAGCAGCGAGAAGTAACGGGGTGTTTCCATAGTCATCCACTGGAAATAAATCCACATCATTTTGCAGCAGAAGGAGCTTCACCATCTCAGCTTGCCCATTGTAAGCCGCAAAAGCGAGGGGCGTCCTGGCAAACAAATCTCGAGAGTTGACAATAATATCCGGCTGGGCGAGTAACGACCTCACAATCTCTAGATCCAAGCATTCTTGGTCAGCTGCGCAGTGGAGTGGTGACTGGCACTTGTAATCTTCGATTGTGGTCAGGTTGATGTCTATGTCGGGATGCTCTAGGAGAGCTCTGACTTTCCCGAGATCCCTTGACTGGATGGCGCAATGTACAGTTGTCCTACCTTCAAAATCTTGATAATTGATGGGGATGATGTTGAGAGAAAGCAGGTATCGAACCACTTCTTCATTTCCTTCTTCAGCGGCACGGAGCAAAGCTGTCTCATGCTCGGCGTACTCATAGTCTTCCAGAGTGTTGGGAATTGCCTCGATTATCGTCCTCACAATGCTGACCTTTCCGCCAATCAGTGCTCGTCGAAAGACCGTGTATCCCTCTCTGTCAACCTTCGGATGATGGAAGAGGCTGTAGAAGAGTCTTCCTTGCCCATCACCGCAGCCACGGCTAATGGAGTCACCTCAGTAACTTCTGCGTCCCCGTCCGCGAGATCGACGTCGATTTCTTCCCTCTGTAACAGCTCCTTCACCACATTGTCAAACCCTCTTGCCGCGGCCCAGATTAGTGGCGCTCTCCCCAGACGATCCTGTAAATTGACGTCCACCTCTTCCGTCATCAAGAGCATCCTCACAACACCCGCGTGTCCTCTCCCGGCAGTCCAATGAAGCGGCGTGTGCCCAGCATTGTTCACCACATCAGCCTCCACCCCAATCCCTAGAAGATACTCGACAAGGGCTACATGACCTGCCAAGGCAGCAAAATGCATCGCAGTATCCCCATTTTCGACAGTCCGCGCATTCCCGTCAACTCCCCTATTGAGCAGAAACCGTATGATGTCCACCTGTCTGCCGAAAGCAGCCGCCATAAGCGGCAAATGGAGCCATTTATCCAAATCGGCAGTATTTTGTATACACCACACAAGCAGTGCCTCCATATCATCGATTCTGCCCAAATATGCAGCCGCCATCAACGCGGCTCTCTTTCCCCCCTCTCTCTCGGGGTCCAGGCCATCTAGAATTGCAGTCCCTCTTCCATCCCCTCTCTGAGCCTGAAGGTGATCGATCAAATTAATCCCCGTCAGTCCGACAAACATCGATATCATTCCCTTTACATAGGTCGTTTGGAGAACCTCGGGTTGCATTTGGCTCCTCCGCGAGAAAAGCTCAACGACCTCATCCACCCCCGCATTGATAGTGTTGATAAGTGGGTGGACACTTCTCGTCGCTAACCCTTGAAGGCCACGATTTCGACACCCAGCTGACCACAGTATTCGTCTTCCCATTGCCATCGTCGAGTAGGTCGGCGGCCCGCGGCGAATGGGAAGGTCGCTACAGATGAGTCCGGCTCTAATTGCTGCGAGGAAATGGTGGATCACGATATCGTCGAATTGCTCTGTAGGGTTAACACGTCCTCTTGGGTCGCTTATTAGGGACTAAGGGACGTACTATTGACGAGGCGTAAGTTCAAAAACCAAAATAAATCTGAGCGGTCGAACATCCGCTCCCTCCTATCTTTCCAGAGCCAGCCCCATCGCCAGCTGGGAGTCGTGAGGCCAAGAATATGATGGAGGATCTCCGGTGGGAGGACGGACATATGGATACTTGGATGAATGTAGAATAGGTATTTTATTAGAAGAACTGGCAGATGAATTTTCTCACTTTGCAGGAAGCGCTAGCGCAAAGAGGATCTCGTATTCTCTGTCTCATGGTTTATTGGCGGATCGAAGGCTCCAAAGCGACATGCATTCAATCTGTCAACCATAATCCACTCAGCTAAAAGGGTGTGTTGACACCCAATCGTAATGGTGGCGGTGATGATAGTAGAGGATGGTTGAGAAAATATGACCAGATGGTGCATGGAACCACAAGAAAAGGGGTGTCCGAGAAGAACATGGATTCGGTTCAAAAAGGACAAGAACGTACTGATCTAATGACTCAATACAGTCAAGGCCAAAACAAGTATTCAGTAGCATTATCTTCTATCATAGCTGCCAAACAAGTATAGATCAACATCAATCCAGCAAGGCATCAAGAGCAATCACTTCACCTTCAAACATCAACCCTCAATGTCGTTGACAACATCCACGCCACAGATATACGCGTGGTATGCTCCACTACTGTATAGGTCCTAATTATACACGTCATTGGACTTGAGCTTGTCGTCTTCGACCTTTGCGTCAGTATCCGGAATGTGGGTTGAAGGTGAGTACACCTTTGTAGTGAGATAGCTTAGGCAAAATAGGTGCAACGAAACTAGTTGGGAACTCTGTCAGGTTGGCTATCTCAGCAACCAAAGCCACTAAAAACATAGATACATCCTGTATCCATATTTTTCCGTCAATCGACGTAGTTCACCGTTCTAGAACAACCCCCTGCAGGTCGACAACAGGGTGACGTGGGAGGCAGTTGATTGGCATAGCTATTCCCAAACATGTCATCCAGGCAGCTAGACGGGTTTGCATGCAAGCGTCCAGTCCACATCTTCTAACCTGGCCCATAGAGCTATTCCCATTGGGTGGTGAGCAGCAATCTTTGCTTGGCCGTAAGCGCTAAGACAAGTAGATAGCTTATTGCCATTCATTGGCAACGAGGGGACTTCCCTTGCCCCATACGAAGCTCGCCTTCTCTCATGCGAAGTTCGCCTTGCCCCATGTGAAGCTCGCCTTGTCTCATGCGAGGTTCGCTTTGCCCTCTTAGAAGTTCACCTCCTTTCAGGGAAGTTCCCTGCATATGTAAAGAAATTCTCCCCTCCCCCAAAGTGGAGTTTTTTCTCTCCCCTCATTTTCTACTTGCCGTATTCTTTGAAATATCCGTCTCGAAGATCGGAAACAATCTTTCCCTCGCGAGCAGCATCGAATCATCCTCCATTCCCAAGGTCCTCTCCGAATTTTTGGATTGGCTTAGGATAGTAAGAGCTCTGCCAATCTTAGCATAATGATCATCCTGAGTCTGTTTGTAACGTACAAGTTTAGAGGATAAGAAAGCCCAGAATCCTGATCTGTCCGCTGAGAATGTAAAGACGCGCCCCATGTCCCGAATACGAATACCTAAGCAAACATCCGCCTCGCACAGCTTGCTGTATTGATGCAGTTTTTTCTCCAAATTCAATCTTCGTCGGCCTCTTTTTTGTCTAAGAAATTTCCTGTCAGACCCAGACTGAGTCGATAATTTGCTACAATTTTTATCATTATAAAAATGAAGAGAACTGGGAAGATAGCTCTCAGAATCCGGTGGGTGATAGACTATGATTAAGAATCAATTGTTTTATTATTATGTACACAGCCCTGGAAATCACGCTTGCCAAAAAAACCGTAAAATGCTTTTCCAGGGCAAGTAGCCGGGGAAAGAACTCTCACGGTTTGTCGTGTGGTCTAAGAAACCGTCCAGTTTCTATAGTCACCCTTTTGGACGAAGGGTATCGTCGGCGCTAACCCAGGAGATGTGATAGGCGGAATGCACACGGTGTCACTGAGTACCTCTCTCGCCATGTCTATCATCATGATGTTGGTGATGATGATGGCCAAAGCTCCAATCACTGGAATACAGCCGATGTTTCCGTTTACCCCAACCCACATCAACGCTAAAATGTCCTGTATGCCCATGGAACGCTTGATTGCTGTCTTTTTCGCCGCACTGGGCGCTGCTGACTACCTCCCAATCAGCATCGCAGTTATCATGGGCATCTGCTTGCTCGGGGGCATTGGGATTGGAGTGACTGTCATTTCCGACAATGTCATTGGACGCACGTGGTGTAGCGTTGTATTTGCCTCCTATTACGTATTAGCTTGTGATTTGGACCGGGGCAGGGATGGATAGGAGATGTACCGTTTGAGACTTCCCGTTTTGCCGGTCCTGTCTGAGCACTTTCTATCTTGACTGCTTGAGACTTGGTGTTCTGATTTTGAAGGGTAGACATGTTTGGTAGTAAGTAGAGCCCAAGCGGAAGAAAACGTCCTTTGAGATGCTGCTTCAGAGATTGAGGGTCGGTGGCTATAAAGAGAGAGCAGAAACGAATTTAAATAGACGTAGGAAGGAGATGAGGAGGAGGAGGAGGAAGAGGAGGAGGAAGAGGAGGAGGAAGAAAATTGGGTGCGGCCCGTCATGAAAAGAAAATGCCTTCACACGAGACTTGTCAGTCTGATCATGTGGCTTCGTAAAGTATGCATTAGTCATACGTACAATATCTGAGCCGAACGATAACATGCTTAAATGTCCTTATTAATGCCTTGTCTGCCTACTATGAATGAACATAATTCTACAATACGTGCGATTAGGCAATAACAGCTCCATTTTCGGGGACCTGCTATCATAACCCTTATATCTTGACATCCTGCCTTCTGTTTGATCATAGCTCATGTTACAGCACGCGCTTTAGGATAATTTCAGCTCAGTCCATAGCGGACTCCCCTGGAATAGCAGGTCATTTACCTGCTCCCATTCATTCAACACTCGGCGGCTTGTCATTACAAGTAACAGTAACAAACTTAATATCCGGCACCTGATAACCGTTCGTGACAGCACCCTGCTGAACATGGAGTCTGTTCGCAGGTTTGACAGCAACCGAAAGACCTTCTTGTCTAACATCATAAAGAAAATAACTCAAGAGGAAGTCGTAAAGCTACTGTAACCTGCGAGCAACAAATCGTTCCAGCTTAGCCAGACAACCTTGTCCATTTAGAGGAGAAGAGCATGGTGGGACATCCTCTGCATGTTGGTAAAGTGCAGAAAGCTTTGGGAACTTCATTTCGCAGCTGGGGCATCTGTAGAGCCACCCTCCGTGCTCGAGATCATCATTTATATACTTCCGGCTCTGGTAACAATCATGGGCTATATCATCAATGTCCTCCTCGGTAGTATCCGACGCGCAACTTCCAGACTCCAGATGGATTAACATTCCGGAAAATGACTTGAAGTTTTGGTAACAACCGTAGCATTCCAGGTTTCGAGGTTGATGTTTCTGTTGATGCTGAAGAAACGGTACTGTTGATTCTGAGATGCAATCGTGTTGACATTTGTAGGCTGGAGACAAACGATCAGGTAGCTTTCAAAAGAGACCTTGGCCATGGAACGCCACAATCGAAGAAGTGGGTCGATGCGGAAACGGGTTTGGTACGCTGAGGCATTGAGGGACCTCAGGGCTGGCCACTATTTGAGTGGGACGTGGCTGGAGAAACCGAAGAAAGCTTAGTTCCACATTCCTACCGCAGTTCATAAAACAGTGGCATGAGGTGCCTGCCAAGCATTTCCGCAGCAACGCCACAACTAGCTGTGGCGCTCCATTCGTTCATGAACATGGATCACGAGTGATCATACCATACGTCGACAGACTACCAGCGAAAGACAAAAAACCCCCCGAACTATGAAATGCAGATGGAGCACTCCAGATCAGTTTCAATTCAACCTCAGAATTTAGGTTAGGCAATTAGTTTGCATGTAGATAAAAGGCCATAGACTGAGTCACGTTCTCGTTCGTCCAGTGTTAGTACCTGCCACCTCCAGAGAGAGCTCAAAGAGGATGGAGGAGTGAGAGCAGTTCGTTCGAATCGAATTTTTTTCCCTTTAATTTCACTTGGGATTGTTGATTCCAGTCGCAGCAGACTGCACTGACGTAAACGTGAAAGATCTCTTAACTTTCTGTCCAGATATTGGACACAATTTTGTAAGAAGTCACCTCGCTTTTCACGAAGCACTTCTAGGAAATTGTCAAAGTGGTGCGTCGATATCCTTTAAACTCTAGTTAACGTCAGCTTGGTACTGATACTGAGGAGGGCGATTACATGCGCTGAGTTAGAAATGTCAAATTCCCCTCCGGATGGGACTAAGTAGATAATAGCACTACCAAACTTTTGAGCAATCCTGTGCCAGTTCCTGCCGTCGTACAATCTGCGTCGAAGGATCTCGTATTGACGCTTGAACTCTGAGCTGCCTCGTTCTAACAGCGGGAATCTCTCGGCTATAATATCTGACGTAGTCTCGGAATCCGCGAATGCTCGACTACTGCCTCGCTGATAATCCAGCCTTTTCCTACTATATAACTCAACAAGGTCCACTTGATGAAGCCTAGATCGAATACAAGCAATTAACCCAGACCCATCTGACCTGTCAAGGGCATGCATAACATCATTAATGGAGCCAACTTCTGGAAAAGGGAGAGCATTTTCATTTCGTCGCATTGCAGTTAGAAGTTCTTGAAGTTGAGCCATAGCAAACGGACTGGCTACGGCAAAGAAGAGGCGGGCAGTCATGAGCCAGTCAGTACGGCATCCAGAGGCACACGCCGCGAGAAGTTTTTGTATGCGAGAGACGCCGTACTTGCATCCCATGATTCTGGGCAACTTTGTCCAGTGAGGCTTTTGCCTTGGCCTTCTCGGCCGCGACGTCGCCCTTTCCGATCGAACCCACGGCAGTTGTAGGAAGGGTAGCCTTGGCGGGGCACGTAGAGCAGCTGCGCCCTCGTCACTCGGTATAAGATGTGATTGAGCGGTCTGGAAAGATGAACTAGCACTCGCTGAAGTATCTGGAGGAGTCGTGGTCTCTGTAGAGTCTCCCAACTGTCCGATTTCCGCTTTGCAAAGCTGAATTCCTGTGCCGGTTAGTGTAAATAGATTTAGCCAAGTTTTGAATTCAGATGCCTACATTATTCACTGTATTTAACAGGTTTTCGATCTGGTCAAACCTGTGCAATAGAGTTAACCTTAGGTCCTGGTCGTATATGGCACGCTGAAGGTCGCGGTCGGCCTGAGCGCACTGTGCATAGTGAGATTCCATGTTACCAATCTTAGGAATTGCGAATGGTTTCTCGTAGTACGAGTTTGTTCGTTCGCATGAAGGGTAAAATAGCCATATATAGTGAGGCGAAAGGCTGGCATGTCAGCAGGGAGGGCACTGTGCTGCGGGACTTGTGTGGAACCAACTCAGTAATCAACCTTCCGCAGCGGCTGGCCCACATTCTCAGAGATGTGGCTGCGGAAGCTGAAGAACGCTAAGCGCTGCAGTGCTACAGCGGTCTACGAAACGGGCATATGTGCCTGTGATGCATTTCCGCAGCCACAATCACCGTGGAGCGCCCAGCAAAAATAGGCCAATAGAATTATATGCACATTTCTCATTGCCAGATTGGCCATGAGACAGCTGTTCTAGAACGTATTCACCCCGATGAGCCATTTCACATAATGGGATACCTCCTGTCTGGCTTTCTCTCTCATTGGGGTCCTCATGTGCCTGATTTCCTCTCAAGAGGATCCTCACAAGAGGGGATTCCTCTTGTTGCATGCCTTCTGAGCCAATCTCCCCATGTCAGACCCCTTCATAAAAAGACATAACCATAAGCATCTAATCATGAATGACTTCATGTGGCATACCACATAAAAAGGTCTAGATATTCCGTAAATCAATATAAGAAATGCCTCTTTGGTGGACAACTGCTCTGCGAGGTCTCGCTCATGGCGCTATAACTCACGTTTGTGCAAGTCTCTTAAGCTGAGCCATATATTCGTATATCATACCCAGAAAGGAATTTATGTTTCTTTGAATGCCACAGAACGGTAGCGCTTGGTAGGAGACCCTGGCTCGGATTCTGTCCGATCTCGTACACGGGAGGCCATCTTCACAAGCTGCCTGTCCTTGTCGAGTCGCCCTTCTGCCGCAAGCCGCTTCTCTTCATCCTCCGAGATCAGGAATATTGCGTTATTGCCATCCACAGTCGCCGCGCGATAACACTGGTCGGGCCTGAGGCTTTGCAGGTTCCGATCATATAGTGAAAATTCCTTCCACATATATTTCAGCGCCGCTCGTTCCAGCGGCGCTGGATCCGAAGGATCTACTTCAAAACGATCAGTCCTCCTCCACTGTTCTCGTTCAAAGGCCCAGAAGGAAATTTCAACCCGTTCTGGTGGCGCAACGCCCCCGCCGGTTGCGTGGCCCCGTCCTCAACTGCTCGAGGGCTCTGACTGTCGGGGTCGCTGGCAGTTCCTCTGGGAGTGGATGCTACAAGACTGTCCACTTGGGGCGGCATTTGCCCTTCGCGGTGAGACGGGCTCGATGGTGAATCCTGCCTTACTTGAGATCCAGGCGAAGCTTCCGGAACAGGCTGCTCCTGGTTAGAAAGGCCAAGCTCCTCCGCAAGTCGTTCGCGTTCTAACTCTTCTTCCAGCCTCTCTTGCTCTTCCTGGGCTCTCATCAGCTGCTCAAGGTACGCATCCGAGACCTCTTGTTGCCTGCCAGTGCCAAGATCTGATTTCGAGGACTCAGGCTGTGGACTGTCCCGCGTCCGGTCTTGAGCAGCGCCTTGATGCGGGCCATCTATAATTGATCTCTCCTCTGACATCCGCTCGGGAGGTTCTGATCCAACGGAAATCCTTGTGCATTGGCTGTTCGTGTCGGCTTCTTCGTGGTTTGCCGAGCCATGCGTAGGTTGCAGCACGCCTGAGTCAAGATTTGGAGTGCCATGCGCTCCCTTGTCGGAGGTTTCATCAGAAGTAATGCGTTCTAATGATCCCATGTGGGCCGTCGCCGACGTTGCTGAATCGATCGTAGCTGACTCGTCCGGCGGCTCCGGACGCGTTCCCCCTTTTACGGTCGCAGCAGCCACAGCTTCTTGAGTAGCAGCCTCCTCGATCCATGCACTCCTGCCTCAGCCACCTACACGTATGCCAATTGAACACCTCTCTCCAGCTGAGGAATGCTCTGCGGCAAAGACCACTAGGAATATGTGCTAAATGATGGGAAATTTTGCACCGACATGGCACTGAAAAGGACTCGAAACTCTCGTGATGTGTTTTAGTTTCCATCAACTGAGCTTCTAGCTCTCGACGATAATCTTCGTCAGTTGATTAATTGAGAGCATAGCGCCCCCATCGTAGCCACTTTTGCAAGAATACTAGTGCTTCCACCATGAGCTCTGCTTGCCTTTCCAATTCAATGAGACGATGACACCAAGTCAGCAAAATATCTGGGGGCTGTGTGTGGAACCCGAAGAAGCGCAGAAGCCGTGCGGTGGTTTATCGTTCGAGGCCAGCGAGTCCGCGAGTTTCTCTATCTCTGCTTGGTGACCAAATATGTGGTCTGGCTGGCCTCTCTGGAGAAAGATTCTTTAGAGTATAACCGCGCATTGTCATGAGGTCCATAATGCTGTGGATGCGCTCTTCAGAACGAGTAAAGCATGCCAATGCAATTGTTAAACGTCTGATGGCCGCTGCACATAAGGATACCCAGCCTGATTTTAGAGCTAATCGTATAGAGGCGAGCGTGACTAAGGAATACTTCGTTGCGAACTTCATCCAGGTGTATGTTGGGTAGAGTATCATCGCTGGAAACGTCGAGTTCGGGTGGCGGGTGAGAAGGGCGGAAATTGTTGCACCGAACCAGGAGGTTAGTTCTGTGCGGTGAGAATGCCTGAATATGGCCACATAGCTGTTCCTGATGTTGTCGCTTCCGCATAGCCAGTGGCGCCGTTGCCAGAAATGGTTCAGGCACAAAATAATCGCGCGCGTATACAAACTCACGGCAAGAGCTCAAAGGTGAGCTCGCCCATCCAACCCAGAAGCACAAACGTATTCTTCTCTTTACTTTTAGACGCCTTGATAGACTGCCTGATGGCCAGCGGAAGAGCCCGAAGAGCTCCGAATGAGCAAAAAATGTTAAATCACCGTCATCTATATAAATGGTCACAATGTCCGTATGCACAATACTGGAGAGGCATAAGAGTTACCTTTCCTAGGTTGCTCCTATTCCGCAGCGCGAGGAGAAAATTGCCTTTATGGTCTAGGTCTACGATCTTAGAAGATTGGACCGTCCTTTTGAAGCTTTGATAGATACTCTTTGCCAGGCTGTGTCCTGATGCTGAGCGACCCCGCGCAAGTTCCGGCGCCGTCCGTTATCTGAGCACTACTAATCCTAGAGGACTTCTTTGAAAGGAACCCTGAAAGTAGACTAATATTTTAAGACTGGCTAGATGTAATATTCCAGTTTCACAAGTCACAGTTGAGTTCACCTACTATGTTATCCTTCTGGTATCAGGCCAGGGTGGTCAGCTCTGGGATCCTGTGGCTTTCCGTGGGGCAAAGGGATTGAAAGATTTGGAAGACACTTGCTTGATACTTGGGTAGTTGCGTTACCCAATACAGGGCTTTGCTTTAGAATTAAAATTCGCCGCGAAGCAACTGCTCATAAATGACAGGTCCAGTTTATCCTTCAATGGCCACTGCCATCAACCTTAGCACGTTGTGCTGTAAAGTCCAGCTGATGATACCTTGGTAAGTCGAGATATGAAACTAGCGACTGATTTTCTCTAGCTACCAAGTCCCACTTCGCCAGTGGATGGATTGCTGGCCCTGTATGAAACCACATGGAAGCCAGCCTTTATATCCATCTCATGTTCTCTCTTCACCCTCTCTAGCTTTCCAAACTTATATATTATAGTCAAGCCCAAGGCGACTGCTGTAGATATCCCAGTGATGATAACTGTCACAACAGCCATGATGGACCATTCGCTATTTTGCGCTGTATACACATTGACGAAAGTAGTGAGTAACCTAGCTATTGCATTCAGAAGAACTAGTCTATCAAATGATCAGCATCTGAAGTTACAAAAGATACTAATACGGACATAAACAACCGGTTTATGAGCCATATGTAATTCTCCCTCCGCTCCTAGCTGAGCCAAGAAATCATTACTGAGCCCAGAACCATCAGAAAGCAAGCGATAGCAAGGAGGGGCGGATTCTGGATTGTACTGAGGATGGCTTTTCCAGCGCGGTTCGTTTCCAGACCTTCTGTGAGAAAGTCGGACTTCTGAAGAGAAGTAAATGTTCCCAGAATAACCAGATATCTAGCAAGCAGTACCCAGTGGGCAGTGCTAGCGGACGTGTTATAGAACCATGGAATATAGTCAAGCTCGAGGAGCATGCGCACATACCGAGTCTCAATGACTGAAGCACTTTCAGCCTCGGGCAGATTGGGTTCAAGATCTTCAAATGGCTGTGTTTGACCCATACTCGCATGTAATGAGCAATAGTGGTAGAACCTGTATGCAGTATTGGATCTTCTTATATGTCGCTGGATAGGGAGGATAGTCATGACTCCAAAATAGGCGTGCAGCCTTCTTTATTGTTCGTGTTTCACCAAGGTGGCCAGTAATACTTTGCTACAGGTACGATATCATTAATATAGATATTGTAATTGTCTGAATTCGTTCCCTTCGACAGATCTATTTACTCTATTGACTCGGTCCATCATGCTTTACAGAGTACACATAGCATGGTCAAGGGTGTATTAAACAAATTCCAAAAGTCTGTGACCCAAAGATAATGTACTGAAATTTCCCCCAAATATTCTTATGCCTTCATCCTGCCGTGGGCCAGTATGATCCTAGGACTCGTTATCGAGCGATCCCGCAGAGGACACTTACTGGACGCAGACACCACGGTCCCAGGCTAATGCGTAGAAAAGGATGCTAATCTTGATAAGTTGGCTGCCAGAGTGCCAGTGGTACGTTTGGAGTTCCACTCACCTTTAGAAGATCCGCTGCGGTTGCTCTCCCAGAGGACCCAGTGAAGTCCTCTGCGAGCAGTCCCATTGTTCCATGAATTGCAGATGTCTCATCCAGTCTCAAGAGTGAGCAAGCTATCGAGCAAACAGCCTGAAGGTCCTTGCTCTTCTGCTGTCTCCTTGGTTCCCTAATCAGGCTGCTTCCGACGTCGGCTATGGAATCTGTCAATAACCAGGTCATTTTCAATATATACCTTTCGGATGGCACTGACCCAGTTTGACTATTCCCTCTTGGTTGATTAGGACTGTGGAAAGTGTGACATTCCCATGGCAGATCCCAAGTACTTCATGCACGTACTTCAAAGCTTGCAGGATCTAGGGATATCAGCATAGTTCATCTCTGGGAGGACATTCTGAAGTTTTTATACCCCTTTTGAGATTGTTGCAATCTCCACCTCGCCCAAGCAAAACTTGGATGATGATTGTTGAATCTCCTCTAGCGAGATACCCCAGGTATTGTAAAGAAAGAAGACGTTCTGTTTTGCAATGAATACCTCTTTCAAGTTAACCAGATTCGGATGAGATGTTTCTTTGAAGTCCTCAACCCGTAGGTCCCTTTCTTCAATCCGTTCTTGGTAGACATAAGCTAAGTGAGAGCCTTCAGAAAACTCGATAGCGCTGACGGGTCCCCAAGTCGGTGATAGGCTGATGAAGAAGCGGTTCAGCTGGTCGTAAGGGGACCCAGACTTCACGAAATTTGACTGAATGTCTAGAGTTTCGGGTAGTGTCATATGCCGTGAGACTCCTCGAACTGGCAATTCGATTAGAGATCTCAGCTTAGGAGTCACTACCATTTTCACAATATCACTAAGATTCGAGGAATTATTCCTGACTTCACTTTGACAAGAAATCGATAGTTGTTCTTGACAGCACGATTAGACCCGTACATCGCGCCTGTTCTTATCTAAGGCTGGACGTGCCGCGCCGCTTTTGAGTCGTGTGGGGACCCAAAACTGGCGTGGCAGCTGGGTCTAAGACGGCCCGAGTACCCATCGACCCGCTTCGGCTTCGACCCTCTGTCTGTTCACTACCGATCTTGGAACATCTCCATTCCCTGCCAAAAGATCCGCGAACGTGATTCACAGGTGTTTCACAGATTGATCTAGTATCACAGGCATGTGCATTTTCCACTAACTCGTCAAAAATATCGAACAATGTGTATACGTAGTAACATTAAATTGCCTTCCATGCCCACAGAAATTCATCTCGGCCCTAATCAAGAGGGTCTCATGAACTGTCTACATGCTGTACTCGCCAGGAGTATCTGCTAGTTTTAAGATCCCTTCCCGCTTTCATGATTTTGAGCATACTCCTGCGGTTATATATTTGTGCGGATACATTTCCAGCGTTCGCTATGGGAACTATCGCAATGAGCATCCCCCGCAACTCCAAAACCGTTATCGATGGCGAATTCGGACGCATGGAAAATATCGCGGAGATTAGGCTAAGCGACGATATCAAGGCTTTCCTAAACGATGCGCATTCCTCGATGGAGTCAAAGGGCGCTTCAAATCCCCAAGGCCCCTGCAAGAGGTCTCTCATCCACTACGCCGCCATGGGAGATTGCCCCGAACTTCTTCGTTGTCTCCTAAGAACTGGTGCTGCCAAAGACGTTCGCGACCAGAACAAGCGTACACCCCTTTCCTGGGCTGCCGAATATGGTGCCTTAGATTCTGTGAAGATTCTTTTGGAATACGGAGCGAAGATCAATTCCGTGGATGATATGTATTTCACCCCTTTATCGTGGTTAATTCATGCGAGTCCACCTACGGACAAAGCAAAAGCGACTGAAGTCTACCTGAGGAAGAACGGCGCGAAAGAGAAGGGCGCCAAGCGGCGTTGGGTCTTGAGAAAGACTAGAATGTTCTGATAGACTTTGTATGTAGATCCAGTGGCTGTGATCTGCCATGAGCCTACTCTTACTCCAGGCCAATAGACACAGTCGGTTGTGATTACATGAGTTAGCTTTCCTGTAATTCTCTAAGTCCATTTGATGTCAGGGTTAGTCGGAACATCAACTTCTTTTCCCCACCCACCCCACCCCCGGATCGGATTGTGTTCCTGTGTACAGGGACGAGCAAAACCAGTTTCACCATGTAAGCATGAGTGTGCGGGGTGGTGAAACTGGGTTTGCTCGTCACTGTAGTACTCTCGTTTGCAGAGCGATGTAAACCACTTTGTCTCAAGGCAGCTTGTAGTCGCATGGCCAGACGGCGTGCCTGACAGTATTGAGCATATTACCAAATTCGCTGCTTCGAGGACTGGCCATGGTTTGCATTTAGGAAGGCGCTCCTTCTGTATCAGTAGAGGAGGTGGAGATTTCGACTCAAGTCCGAGTGCGGCTACGTGGAAATCACTGAAGCGTCGGGCAGAATTCGTGCGCCTGTCGGTCTGCGTCGTCTTCTCGCAGCCTTCATGCGTGGCCTATTGACACTGACATACAGTGCAGATTCTTCGAGACTTCGAATCGGTCAGGGTGGAAGCGGATGGGTCTGCCACTCCGTGTGATACTGTTTAATGAAATTGCGATTTGACGGCTGGGTAAATAAATTGGCTGTGTTTGGTTGGGATAATGCCCTAGGTCTTTGGCTGGGACTTTCACTTATGAACTACAACTGAGAAAAGTTTCACGCAATCCGAACAAGCTAGGCTACCATTCTCCTAGGTTGAACCAATTCGTAATACAAGATGATTTCCGAGGTTTTCCTTGATCTCATCGTTTGCCCATAGCCCAGTCTTTGATGCATAGTCCCCCGGTAACGTTATACCCTTGATAGCTAGCTCGTCTTCCCAAAAATATTCTATCGAGCAGCTTAATTCAAATTGAGAGGGGTTTTCAAGTGGTATCCGAATCTTCCCTATATCAGTAGCGTATCTGTCAAGCTCATACCTCAACAATGTCTTGAAAACAGTGACGATCAATTGATGCATCTCTCTGGCTGTCTTTTCATCCGTCAATCTATCCAGCTGAGCGTGAACCTCTCGTAACAATGATCGTTCGTGGCCGTCAGCTTTCTTCTCAGCATGTTCCATGATCGATCCAGCCAGGTCTGGACCCACTCCGGGATTTAGAATGTTTTTTAAGGGTTGGTGGAGATCGCCCAGTGAAGGACCAAGCAGTCTAAGCATGCTCACAGCCGCTATATTTAATTGCTTGATATGTTTATGACGTCCGAGGAAATCTTGCAGATAGTCAATATCTACAACCCCCCTTAAGTGGAGAAATACCAAGGAAGGCCATTCAAGATCAATCGGTAATCGAATAGTCTCCATGTCAACTTGAAGTTTTCGAAGGTTGTTGAAGAGCAGCGTCGGCAGATATGGCTCCTCATTGGTAATAAGCTGAATCTTTTCAAGAGCCGGAAGAACTGACGGAGTATCCTGAGAGACTACACTAGTGAGTGTGGTTACAAACTCCTTTTGGTGGTGTTGACGAATAACGCCAACCGTTGGTCGTACTACCAATTGCCGCAGTATTGGTTGGGAGGAAATCAAACGAAGCAGATCGGCCACCGTATCGCCAGGCCCTGCTCGCCCGATTGATATCACTCTGATGAATACGGACAGGTCGCGCCAGGCAAGAATTTCATTGAAATAGGTTGAATTTTCTTTGTGGTAGGCACTGCGACGGAATAAGAACGGAGTAGCAATTCGACATCATTTCCTGCAGACAAGATGACATTGCTTGAGAGCTTTGAAGTCAACTATCTGGAATATTGTAGAGATGATCTCCTGCATTTGTCAGTGATGTTTCACATCTCTGTGACGTTGCTCGTTCCCACCTCAGGAAGATTCTCCATTGAGACCCAACAATCCCAGCAATTTATCGTACTTCTGCGAAACGGGAGAGGGCGTCTGCCTTGCAATCCAAAGAATATTTCAATCCGCTGTCGATAAGTGTGTAATCATGAAGGTGTCTCCACTTTTCGGGAGTCGTGAGGTGTTCAGGGTCAACGACGATGAGAATGGATGCGTTTCTAGCGTGGTGTCACAGGTTCCCCTCCATGTGTTTCCATGCCAAGCGATCACGGGTGTGTGCTTGCAAAACCACGTGATGATACGGTCCTGCTCCTGACCTATTAAGACGGAGGTTCATGAGCTCCTTACCACACATAAGCTAGTAGTGCATCCACCTATAGCTATCTATGCCGTCGTCTGCATCCGGATCTTCAAACATTAAATAAGCTAGTAATGCCATAGCAGTCAGCAGCAGCATTTTGTTAAACTAAATCTCAAACACTCACTGTTCAAAAAATTTTCAGGAGCAAAAGGGGGAACAGTGTCAATGTAGGTATGTTGGCTCTAAAGATACCAAAATAAACTGCTAAATCTGAGGGGGCTCATGTTTATATGCGTCGTTATGTCTGCTCTCAGCTGCATGAACAGGGTGTAAGCATGTATTGTGCGGCTGCTAATCAGATTCAAGCTATTGTCAGGAGCTCTTCCAACTGCAAAATCCTTATCAGTCCATTCAATCAAAGTACCCGAATTTAGGGCACTAATCCAGGATTTAATAGCAAGGATAGAGTATGGCCACTGCATTTCTGCCTCTCGCATATCTTACACAGCATGGTGAAACTCTTGGGTTTACAGCCCATCTGATCAGAACTTAGAGACCATTAACTGTTCTAAAAATGAATATCCCTCGCAGAATATGTTATACTCTCTTCGCACTTCTTGTCATTTCCAGGCTACATCGATCCGTACGCTTCAAGCGTCTGGTTGCGTGCCATAACACTAGTCTTCTGGTGGCTAGTTTGGTATTTTGGACGCCTTCTAGTCCACATCGCTAAACAGAACTATGCATAGTATAGCCAGCTATTCAAGCTAAAGCTAGCTATAGGTCAACAATCCACAAATAGTATATCTTGAGATAGGCCCACTCAGTCACGTATGCTTCAGTTGCAGGGGTTTCGTGCCATTCGTCTCCTGCTGAGCCGCCTGCAGCAGCGGAGATTGTTAGGTTGTCCAGGTGAAGATCGAGTAGCAGCACGGCGTTAAACTAGTTTAAAGCCAGTTTAAAGACAGGAAAAAGAATAAAGAAAAGAGCAAAAAACATACAACAGCCGGGATTCGCTGGTGGTCACCCACCCAACTACTAACCGGCCGGCGTGTGGCTTAAGTACGGCTGAGCGGACGGGAAGCCCTGTTTTCCACACCCTGTGGTCGTATGTGCTAGAAGCATGGGATACACTATTGAAAAGTGTCAGGCATATTATGGGAGGAATAGTGTAGCGTGCTGAGAACAAGCGCCCCTCATGAATCCCCGCTGGTCGAGCGCCGTGGTTTGCGTTGGGAGGGCGGCATATTCTTCCAGGAGGAGGCGGAGAGCATCAATGCTCTCGTGCTCGGTGGCATCCAGAATGGATCATACTAGTATACCTCCCCCGGCGCAACGGTTGTTCCTCTGGAGTACACCGAGATATACTGATTTGGTCTGGGGATGTCATTGCGTTTGATGATTTTGAGCAGGAGGCCCGAAGCCAGATCAGTAGACGTTCACTGCCAAGGCTTGTCAACTTTGAAAACAATAACCCTGATGACCGGAGGAAAGGTCTTGAGATTCGACAGGCCTTCCGGGACACTCTCAGCTGATGGACTATGTTATCAACTGTCTTCATGGTGACATATTCCAGCAATAGCTTAATAAAGGTAATAGAGCAAGGTCCTAAGCATTTTCCAGAAAGCACTCAGAGCTGATCCTTTAAGAGGTTCAGATGAACTAGGAGATCTGTACATCACAGCTATTAATACTAACAATACTTGCGCTGGTGATATTTTCTTGGAAGCATACCTCTGTGTAGATTTGAACGGCAATACTACATCCACTTATGTAACCGCGCTTACAACAAGCCACTTATTAAAGATGTTACCTGTGAGAGTCTACGGAATACAGCTGGGCCTAAAATGGCTGTGATGGGCGCCACTCTATTACTTGAGTTTATATAAGTCATTCTTTTTAGTGGTGCTTACATGTAAGCTATTTACTGTGTAACTAATCATTAACATATACTGCAGGCATGCTGATACAATTAGAAAGGCAGTGTGGGTTTCACTCTAAAGGATATATACACTATACTATTTCCCATCCCTTTATTAATATCAACACAAGCTGGGAGAAAAGATCATAGATATTGATAATGCCTATAGGCCTTCCACGGCCCGCGCTCTGAAGGAAAGAGATGCAATTAGGAATGCGGATAACTACTCATTGAGGCTACGGTAACTTTTTCTATCTTTGCCATTTTTTTATCCAGCTTCTCAGGAGGGTTCACCGATATTTAGCAGGAGAATTTGTGGACTGTCATCTGTCAAAAGACCTTTTCAGGCCCATGGGATAAGAGAGACACTATACATTTTTACAGGGTATTCATTCTTATATATTTCGTTTGATCTCATGTATCTCCTGCTTGATTGTTGGATGATTTCTGTCAGATTGACCTGACACACAGCCTTGAAATAGCTTCAAGCTTTCTAGACTATTATGAGTAGGTAGTCCTCAGCAACAATTTCGCTGTACTTATTTGTTATCTCACCCGCCAATGTTTGATAAATAGCTTGCTGGGCTTGAGCTTTGTTGATTGGTTCCCATGGTTATGGTTCTACTCCGCTTACCAACCTTATTGAGTGACAAGCATGCATTAGTGGACCCACTGATCCACCTTCCCCGCTGCACCCAGACAACATGCTAAACCTAAACCCTAATGTCTAATGCCAAAGTTGCCTGTTTGTAGAGCGCTGATCAGAGACCAAGTAACAAGCTTGCCAGATATGATGGCATTATACCAAACAAAATGCCGGCTTAAAGACTAGGATAATATGCAACGACCTAGCAACCAAGCTGTCAGAAAGTGTAGTACAGTCGTAGTGGGCAAATCTTACCTGTGCATGCAGCACGACAACATCGCCAGCCTCGAAACGTTTGATCCAAGAGAGATACCGAGTATATTTATGGATAGAAGCATTTGAGAGTACAAGGAGCAGCCTGAATATTTCAATGAGCTGGCAGCTGACCTCATCACCAGGGAGCCTGCATTCATGAGTATTTTGGTCTGTGGCTGCCTAGTAGAGTGAATGACACATGTTACTATCATGGAAAAGAACCAAGTCTATGACACCACGAGTGGAGGTACTGCTGTTAGTATCGTAGTCAAGCAGTGGTTTAATTAGCTCCCTGTTCTGGTTACTATCTGTCCTTGGACGTCTCTTTGTGGAAGATAGCTGCATGATAAAGAAAGTACAATGTGGCAACATTCCTTATATCAATATTTAGCTTACAGTTCAATAAGCTTATTATACATAAGTTTATGCATCTAATCTTATTCTGCTCGGCATAAGACAAAATGAGAGATGGCGGCATTCCGAAGGACGGAGTCTGCACGCCGGACGACCACATCAGCTAGGCTTTCCGGGCGAAGAGTAAAGACTTCAGGCAAGGTTTAAAGGCAAGATATAATAATAAAGCAAAAAAAGCATCAAAAACATACAACAGCTGGGATTCGCTGGTGGTCACCCACCCAACTACTAACCGGCCGGCGTGTGGCTTAAGTACGGCTGAGCGGACGGGAAGCCCTGTTTTCCACACCCTGTGGTCGTATGTGCTAGGTTGATGCTTTTTAGAGGTTATATAGAATATAATATATAATAATAATGAGCCAGCTCTGCTATGGGCTCGTGAAAGGCAGAGGCAGTGGTCAAGTTGCACTTAAACTGAAAAGTGATATAGACTTGAAAGACCCGTGTGGTTGAAGACCTCTCCGGTTGGCCGTATTAAGTAAGAAAAGAAAGTCTGAATTCTACAACTGAAAGCTGTTGCAATTTATCAAAGTATGGACTAAATTTAGACAGCCATGTGCACCTGGTGGGTGTCCTACTTATCGAGCCAGACATCGAGTTTATTATGGGGAAGCCATCTGTCAGGAAGAAAATAAAGTTATTAGGAATCTTAATCCGTAAATAAATTTTCTATTCGCTAGATCTGGATTGATCTATTAGATTTCGATCTTTGACACAATTGTTGGTGATCATACGATCCATTAATGGCTAAGTGGCGCTGGAAAACATACGACAATGGCTCGGCATTCCGCTCCGCTGTAGATGAAGATTAATCATATATGCGGACTACAAGTCAATCCAGGATTCGGACCCTACTAGTATTAAACTCTCTTGCATAATTGGCATTCGAGAGTCGAGACAAACGTAGTCTTCTGATCAGGCTAGATTTTAAAAGTCTATATATCAGCCTTGCACGCCACTATGTTCCCTATTCATCATTTCATCTCTACCCTGAGTATCCTTACAATAAGTAACGAACATCTTCATCATGCCATCTGGTTCTTGTCTCTGTCAGTCAGTCCAGTACGAATATAGCGGCGAACCTATCACCAAGATAAGCCAAAGCAGACCTTGCAACCGCACACAAGTACATATTAACATGACATAGGCCGTCTGCCACTGTCTCACCTGCCGGAAATTCAGCAGCGGAAGTTCTGTTAATCTTCTAGTCCCCCAGGATCGCTTCCGCCTTGTGAAAGGAACCGCAAAGGAACACCATGAGACTCATGAGAGCGGCATGCATTTGACTCTCCACTTCTGTGGGACCTGTGGCTGTTTGCTGTACAAGACAGCAGATCGGAAGGAATTTGAGGGTGGCGTGATTGTGCTGGCTGGGACGCTGGATGATTCTCACGCTCTGGATGATGCTAAACCCGAGGCGGAATTCTTTGTCAAGGATCGAGCTTCGTGGTGGCCGGCGCTGGGTGATGCGAAGCAGTTGCAGGGATTTGACTGATTGTATCCATGTATGATTGTCTTGAGTCTTTTGAAAGGTTGATTGTAAAGCTTGGACGGGTAACTGATAATAATCTGAATGCTTCTCTGGCTTGAATAGTAGAGGACATCCTTGCAGACATGCTTAGCCTGTGTAGAATCTGTATCCCTATACTTCAATGAGGACATCTCTTTGATCTAAAACAATTCCTCAGAAATACGACGGATGCAGACAGCTACTCATACATACCTCGATGCTTGTCTAACCTAGGGCCAACAGTTCAAGTGATATACATCGACCAAGACGTCAGTTCACATGAAGAAAGAGACGCATAGAAGCAATTGACGCCCCATATGGGCATTGACGTAGAACACCCCTCTCCAACTCACAACAGCCCTTCATAGGTTCAAGTGCGGCTGAGGTGATGGAAGCCCTGCCCCATGGTCTATGTGCTAGACATAGAAGAGAACCGTCTATTAAAATCAGTCGTTGCACTACTAGTGAAAAACATCTAGCCAGTTACCAAGTTATTGTGGAATAAACGATCTTGAGGAAGTTAGAGATGCTGATATAGAGGTAATACAAAGTAGAACAGTGATGCGGGTTGGACATAGAATGAGGTACACTGTACAGAAGTCGCTGGGGCGATTAGCAGTCCCTATTAACGCATATAGTGTTCAGACTCGAGTCCGATACGGAGTAGTATGGTTACATTTCAACGCAGCCACGCACTTTGTGCGGTGTGTGGGTGCGCTGAAATGCATATTGCCTGTCTAGTCAACCATTTCTAGCATAGCAGAGATAAAGTTGACATACAGATACCCCACCTACAACCTCCACTTCTGCCAAATATCCCGCTATTAAGGAATAGCAGAACATGAAGTGGGGTTTGAAAGCAGTATATTCATATTCTTCGGCTCCGAGTCTTCAGCATGGCCGGCTGTCTGAATGGTTTAAAAGCAAGCACCCGAGAGAAAGAGTGGATTCTGCTCAATCCGGCCCTTCTACTTCTTTTCTTCTCTTCCTCTCCTGATCAAAACAATCGCACCGTCAACATGGTTTTCAGCTCCACGTCTAAAGATATTTATCTCAGGCATAGTTGTACTGTGCTTGTGTGCCACGTGCAAGTCGATGGTGAAGACCAGTGGAAGTACAGTGAGATATGGCAGCAGGATATTCTCGGCCTCACTGATGATGGAAAGTTCGATATCACGAGTCCTCTCGAGAGCTCGCGTGTGCACGGTTTCTGGACAGAAGTGATGAAGCCCGTGACTATTCAACTCCACGGAAAAGTCGCGGCGTGTGAAATATGGTCGTGCTGGGAGTCCTCTCTGCTCCCGCCTCTACATCAACCCTCATATGTCTTTCCGAAAGAAAGCAGGGGCTTTATTACCAGGCATTTTGGCGCCCGACCAACCCTCACTTTATTTTTCGAAACAGGGGCTGTAGCGTGGATTTATTTTTTGCAGACTTTTAATGGTTTAAGGTGCAGAGGGCTATATTACAATCGGGCTAGAACCCAGTTTCCACTGATGTGTTTACCGAACGCAAAAGCGCATAGAGTTTTATGTCAATTGATGTTAATAACAGTGAAACTCCCATTAGTATATGAGGTAGCTAAGGATGGGTGTAATAGCACCTGGTAGACCTATGCCCTAGGATTGTTTATCCTCGCATCGTCTGCAGATCCACTCTAATAAATGAGGAAGAAGGCTGGTCCTGCTCTCAGTACTGCATATGAATAGTGAAGCACGCCTGATTCCCACTTCTTCCGCTGCCGATGATATAAGCAAGCTCTGGAAGCATACAGTTCTTCCAAAGTCGTGCTTTGATGAAACAGTAAATGATCGTCGCTGGACAGATAAGCAGATTTAAGCGCCGTGCTTTTGCTTGCCCGTATCCTGTTCTGCCTAGTTTAGAACCTGCAGCTCGCTCTCAGCAAGCTCGATCAGTCGCTGACGATCGACTTTGCTATTTCCGACCTGAAGGTCAAGTGTGAGCCAGAGGTTGAGACTCAAGGCATGGCCGACTCACATTTGAAATTGGAATCGCATCAATGAGGGCTGCACCACCACGGAGTTGCATGCGTGAAGTCAGTTCTGCCCGCATCCAGTACATCAATTCTTCTATTGTCAAGGCAGAGTCTTCTGCCTTGACAATATAACCACGAGGAACAGGCTCTTCATCTCCAGGTCTGTACATCAGGAAGATAGAGATAAATCCATCAGCACAAAGAACAGTAGATAGAAAAGATATATTTGGCCTTACAGAAGTACAGGAATAACAGCGGCATCCGTAATTGCCGGATGCTGTAAGATAGCTGTCTCGATTTCCGCTGCAGAAACGTTGTCACCGTTGATTTTGAATAGGTCCTCGATATGTTCAGCAGCACATTTAGACATCGCGTACCCTTTGGCAAAAAGACGTACCTTTTGGCGACCAACAATATAGAATTGATCACGCTCACCAACCCAGCCAATGTCACCGGTCTTGATCCATCCATCCTCCGTTATGGTCTGCGTAGTTTGCCAGGGTTCATTAAAGTAACCCTTCATTGCAAATGGAGTCCGAATGTAAACGTGCCCTTTTTGCCCCCTGCCTAACAATTTGCCGTCATCACCAAGTATCTTCGCCTCGACACCGGGAAGCAAAACTCCTGTTGTGGCGTCCTCTACCAGCTGGGTTGGATCTGGCATAGTAAAAAGGCCCGCCCTAAGTTGGCCAAGTATTGGATTAAGCCGTGCTCTGAGTGCGGGTCAAAAGAGGAACATCATACAAGGTTACTTACTCAGTCATTCCATATGTACTCTGCACTTGAGATCCATGCAGTCGCTGCCACTGCTCGATCATTTCATAAGAGATGATAGCGCCGCCTGTGAGTACATGTTGTACACTGGCGAAGCGGGGCTTGTCGAACTTTGTCAGAAGCTCGCGTATCAGATGCTTAGGGAGCATCAACCAGGTAGGTTTGAATCGTTCAATTGTCTTCATGAATATTTCTGGTTCAAACCTAGGGGGGAATATAGTCTTATATCGAGCCTTCAAAGGGAGCAAGATGCCTAATATTAAAAATCCCATACCGCAGAACTTGTAATTGCAGAATATGGTTTCGTTTCTCCTTTCGCGGAGGTTGTAGTGCTGTAAAGTTTGTTCAATATTACCAATAAGACTGTAGTGAGTTCGTTCAGCGAGTTTCGAGGAGCCTGTTGTCCTATAACGAAGTTAACAGTTGACATCTGCATCAAGTAGCATGCATACACCAAGTGAACGTACCCAGAAGTGTAGAGCAGGACAGCAGTCATGGTTCTTGCCTCATCGGGAGAGAGTCTAGGCCACTCATAAATGTCACCGCCAGGCGTCTTCAAGAGATGGCCCCAGTGTCTAAAAGCACCGTCTTCTGAAGCGTTGGTATGCTCGCCACCGAGAGACTCATCAACCATAAAAAGACGCTCGCTGGGAATACTCAATGTTGCTGCGGCAGTACAGACAGCTTCGAGATCCTGCGGTGCGAAGAGCACAAGGTCACAGTTCAGTTGTCGCAGACGGGAAATGAGTTCGTCCACAGGGCCAGGGGCGAGAATATTGCATGTTGCTCCAGCAGCAATAACTCCAAGGACAACAAGGGGAAATTAATGTTAGCGTCACCATAGACCATTACCCGCTTTCCTTTAGCCCCCAACCGACTAAGGCCGCAGCCAACTCGCTTCACAATATTCTTGATTTGGTCGATCGAATATCCTGGAAATTCGCCTTCTGCTGCTGATTCCATAAGAGGCTCTGATGATTCCCAGCCTCCTTCATTCCTATAGGGCGAACCAAATAAATAGGACAGAAGGTCTGTTGAGGGTGCGCTCACGCTATACTTGGATCTGAAGAGTGCCATTATTTCCCTGTGTATAGGGTACTGGTTCTTGTCTCTGGGTATAGGGAAGGATTCACAGGCAAGTCTGCGCAAAAGGAGTACCAACAAGTTTGATAAAATATGGTAAGTATGGAGGGTATTCAGCAGCTAGAGGAAAGAAAGGTATTCAGCCTTAAAGAAAAAAAAAAAAAGAAAAGAAACCAGAAAAGGATGAAGTGTTATAAAAGCTGCGTATCTTGAGTCGTGATGCTGTGACTGATTCATGGTTGGCTATACTGCAATGCATCTCAGCTGGTGACACGTCAGTGCAGGCTCCACATACTGTCGGTTGACGGTTCTTTTATTTCAGGCGCTTATCACTTGCAGCCGCGGTGAAAGCATACACTCAAGGTGAAATCCAAATCCTCAACCAGCAGATGTCACGATTATTGGAGCTCATGGTAGTGGATTTCCGAAGGTTAGTCATAATCCTCAGATCGGTAACGGGCTGCTTGTCATATAAGGGGGCTAGAGAAAGAAGCACATATTTCTGATCTATTCCAACAATAGGAGCTTTACGAGCCAATTTGGGAAGAGATGCTTCTCAGACTAAGTACCCAGGGTATTCGGATCCGCTCGATCTGGATTGCAGATACTGCGAACCAATCGGCAAGTGGTATGCTAAATGAAGAGTATCTAAGGAATGACCGTGAGTTGGTTTTATATCCTCCCTGATTGAAACGGTCATCCGTTGCTTGACTTCTGGTAGCGTCATGGTTTGACCGTGCTCGAGATCTCCTCCATATGGTTAATACATTCAAGGCTGGTATGCCGAGACCGATTGTCCGACTGGTCAACAGTACGTCATCTTCAAAATAAGAAAGGTAAATTCAGGGTAGATGAGAATGAACCATCGTTGCACAGTCCTCTTATCTTTACTGCATCCGCACCTTTCACTTCCCTTGTCCTTATGGAACCCGTGCTTGAGAAGAATATCCACGCCGCAAAGGGGCCAATATTCGTCAAATTATCACTTGACAGAAAGGATATATGGCAATCTCGCTCTGAAGCAGCCAAATGTTTCAGAAAAATCCTTTCATAAATGGGATTCAAGGGTACTTGAACGCTGGTTAGAGCACAACCTAAAGGGTTCTAAGAATTAGAACCCAAACCCAACCCATGGCAGGTTCAGACTGGGTTTAGGTTGGGGCTTTTGGGTTGGGTTTAACCACTCCAAGGAACACAGTGAAAGGGGTTACCCACCCCACAGCTGCCAAAAAACAGCAAGAAACACACACCCTCCTCCCCCGCCAAGCCTCTCTCTCATTGGTGCTTGGTTGGATTTGAGGTCACGTTACCCTGACCACAGAAGTGGTGTAGGTGCGCCTGGCACGGATACTAGCCCACGCGCGCTGCCCGCGAAGCTTTGCTTGCACTCCCACAGTCAACTTATTGCTGATCTGGATGCTGATTGATTGGTTTTAATTCTAAGTATTGCTCCTATTCACTGTTATTCCTGCACCTAATTTGCCTGCTTGCTGCAATCTCACTTATACAACTCCCATTTTGCGCATTTCATAGTCACCGTGTGCGCAGCGCGCGTCACCCAAGTTCAGTTGAAGCAGCAAGCTGACTGCTATATCGTCGCATCTCTACTTTGGCCCTCAGTCACATGACATACTCTAGTGACATACACAATGGACGACTCAACACGCCCTAAGGATAAAATTGCAGAGCTGGTCGCTCAATACGGAGCAGTTCCCCCTCCTTGGTTCATGTTCCAGGACACCAGTCCATACAGCATATGCTGGCGTATGGGCGCTGGCGAAGACTATATAATGATATTCTTTACCTGGTGGAAGGAACAAAAAGAAAGCCTTGATGAGTCTCAACGGATTGAGTATTTTCGGAAATGGCCACCGCCACCTCCATGGCTTACGTGGATGATAGAGGTTATCTGGGATCTTAACCCTGAGGATTTCGACGATGATGAGGATTACGGGCCCTACTTCGAACGCACTAAAGCACTTGGCTTTGGGGGTGAGGATGACTATCGACGTGGCTGGGACGAATGGGACGAGACGCCATGAGAAGGGGGCGAGTGGTTAGAAAAGAACGACTGATGTGGGCGATAATGCCCTGAAATGACTGATTAAAGTGGAGAGGTTTACTATGTACATATACACTGCGCTAGCTGCCCGTCAATCTTTGCGCTGCTGCTGTTCACACTCTCTCATATGCTTTGGTCACAGCTTTTCATTCTATACATGTTGCGTCCCCACGATACGGCAGCACGGGGTAAAGCTCGATTCGGTGCCCTCTGGCAGCGCGAGGCTGACGCACAATTTACATGACGTGTGGTCTAAGGTCCACCATGCAATACTGCCGCGCCACGTAGGCTTTTTACTAGGTTCCCTTGGACTTGAAAACGAAGGTGGATGGAGTATTGTGAAGGAGGAGCTCTCAGCCGTCTTACGGCCTGCTCGAAGCTCCCTGGGCCAGAGCCTGTACGACTTTTTCTTGGCAGACACTATGCCCTTCAAATGCTTCTTAAGGATGCGGATGGAGGGGAAGTGCCATGATGTGAGGGGCACCTATCCCGTCAAGAACTTGCGCTAATCAACGTTCGGTGCCTGGGATAGTCTGTAAAAGAGAGGTCCCAAACGTAGCCCTTACAGATTCACCACTATGGAAGGATGCCCTAGCCACATACGAGACATTGTTACATCGTTCTTCGTCCGCATATCTCTCGAAAGTGAACCACAAAAATGGTTCGAGACGGCAAGTCAGATCTAAGGCATATAAACTGGCCACAGCCCTTCAACTGTGGCGGATTTTCTTTTTCATTAGTCTCGCAGTGCACGGGATCGTCAATGGGGTTGAGACGGTTGCCTGCAGACTACACTGGGAGGCGAAACTGATTGTGCTGAGTACAACTTAACAGATAGACCATTACAAGAGACACCCCTCCTAACTGCAACATTCTGCCCTGTTATGCAGAAAGAAACGATGAAATGCAATTCACTCTGACTATACCATCACTGCCGGACCTCTCTTACAATTCTTTGGGCATGAACCAACGCGTCCTGGATTACTCCCACCCTCCGCTTTAATTCTTCTGCATGTCGGGGATCTTGCCCGGCCTCGGATGTCTCGCCCTCTACCGTGACCGAAGCCCGCAAATCCCTTGTAATACTCGAGAGCTCCTCGCGAAGCTTTTGGTCGAGCTGACTAAAAGTCCTCTCAATAAGTCCACGATAGTCGCCAGTCAGCCTGTTGGCCAACTCTAAAAATAAAGGTGAGGATGAGAGATGTCGGTTCATGGTTTGCTTGCGTCTGGAGTCGCTGCCCGTTCCTACGGTTCGCAGTCTGTGGTTAGTGAAAAAAGACGTGTTTGAGAGTAATATGCCAAAGTGGAGTTCTCGGTATCATACCATATTGCTCCCTACAGGTATTATACACCGGACGCATGACGCCCGCAATATAGGAGCTAGCGTGTCCGCCTATTGCGTCGGACTTGATTTTTCTGATAGCAGGTCAGTCATCCTCCGCGCCGAATAGAAGCCGTGGATAAAATACTCAGTTGCATAAAGCAGGTCATCCAAGGAGCTATGGATGGCGTCTCCTATACATCTTTGCCGCGTTTCCATGTTCAAGAGCAAATTACCCAGGCTGTCCGGTGCTATATCATGGTGTTCTAACGAGCGTAGTCAGCCACCCAAATCTTGGGTTTGTCGCCTTTCTTGACGCTGGTTGAAAGGTGGAACAACTCCTACCTTCAATCGAGTCGCAGATGTGCTGAAAAATATCAGACAGTTCTTCGTCAAGTTCATCTCTTTTCTCTTCAAGCCAACCAAGCATGGTATCCCATCTGATGGATAGTTGATCACTTCCCGGACCGAGGATTTCTTCGTTCCAGCAGCGATATGGTTGCTTCGCCGTTTGGTGTGTCCCGTAGTTGCGACACCAAGCGGCGTAGGTCGAATGGTGCCACTGTGAACCCCCATCAGGTACAACTCTATGTGCTATTTCACTTGTCTGTTTGACTTACGGTTGCCCATTCCCTGCTCGCATCGACTGCATGATCTCTCCAACTGTTCCGGGAGTTGCCTGTGCCGGGGTTACTATGATGTCTCTCGAAGGCTAAAGTGAGGTTCTGGGCGCACGTATGGTTTGTATAATCAAATCACTAAACTGTCGCTCTAGACTGCTCTGCGCAAGCCGGACTCCTGACCGAGGAGAGGCAATGCTCTAGAAGATGTCAGCGATTATGCACTCTTGACCATCACTTCGAAGCTGCCAAAGCACTTCCAATCTTGAAAGGATAAAAAAGGAACCGGTTGCCCGATAAGACAGTCACCATACCCGTTGGAGAGTCTGTTCGGCTTCGTTCAAGGCATCGCGCAGAACTTCCGCCCGGCCTACAGTGACGGCGTCGGAACCCGCCAATGCCCATTGAGTTAGGGAACCTAGAAGTGCGGGCACTTGATTTTGCAGAAAAGATTCCGTTGCACGAAGCTGCGCATCTGCGGGAACAGACTGGCAATAGCGACGAAGCTCTGTGATACCACTGAGCTCGAGGTATCCGTTGGCTTGCTCGGGATCGTTTGCACGGTGGTCTGCGTAAAGTTTATTGCTCACGCAGAATACCCGGGCTTGGTTGCTCCAGGCACGCGATAAAGACTCGGTTACGCGCTTATTCCGTCTTACAATGAGTAACCGCTTCAGCCTGACCAGCATTCAGTCAGCACAAAATATCCAATCCGTGCAGCAAAGCAAAAGGGCCACCTACTCGAATTCCAGTGTCTCTTTCTCGTCGCTGTTGGTAATGCCTGGTCACGTTGCGTCCTAACCGCAATTGAGCGGACGAAACTTACCTAAGGGCGAGTTCCTCCGCAGCGAGATTTTGACTTCTACTTCCGCTGGCTTGTCGTCTACGAGACCGTATCTGCCTGATTCTTCGTGCGAGGTTCTGGATTCGGCTGTCAAGATCGAGGATATGTCTGGCGTCGCCCGCAGAGGATGTCCGTGCTGTCTCTCTAGCATCCACATCCTGGGATTGTCTCGTTAGCTCCGGTCCCACCGGGTTGGGGAAGAGAAAGCCTGCCTCTGAACGAGTACAAACGATCCGTATCGGTTGGCCTTGTGCACATCGGCGAATGATATCACCAATCGACTGGTCTGTCGTACAACGAATGATCGTACTAACAATGAACACCTCGTCGCAACTGTGGCGAAGATACCTTTCAGTTGCCCGTTCTCGAGCATAGTTCAGATCACGAAAGCCTGAACGTCTGTCAATTACTCGCCGTCAAAAGATACAGAGCCAGAAAAATGCCTTACCAGGGAGGTCAGCCAGCACTAAGCCAGTGCGCAGAATCGGCGATCGCAAATAAACCCTAGTCACCGTTAGACACGAATCAAAAAAGAGGCTGCAGACTAGATTCTCTCAAACCTGATCAACTTGACAAAAGGCCATAGTGCCGGCCTATCACCCTCCCTTGAATCAGCCATAAGGTTATCCAGCTGCTCCATACATTCATCAGCGTGGCGAGCTACAGCGGAATACAGAAGACTGTCGCGTCCGCCAGGGCGGTGGTCCAACCCAGCCATTGCCCACTCTTCCAATGTTGTCACAATAGACTCTACCGCATCCTCTCCGTCCCTAGAGAGGAAGTCAAGTTCAAGCGCCGGCTGGTTGGGAAAAAGAGAGAGCAATGTGTCCCAGGCTCTCTTAGCAGCAGCCTTGATGTCCTCCTGTTCTGTTGCATCACGAACGTCCCGGTAGGCGTCCGTGTAGTATTTCCTGACGCTTGACAGCAGCTCCTCAAGAAGTTCTCGGATCTCGGCATTATCCATGAAATCTGCCTCGATGGTATAGTTTTGCGGATGCTCCTCGTTCACACTCCGGAACTCTGTGACGACAGTGGTGCAAGCAGCTCCGTCTCCGCTCTGGGGAATTCCACATGAGTACTTGAGATCATTCACAGGAGCCGAAACAAATTCTGATCTTTGAACTCACCGACCGAGCCAGACCCTCTTGGTCAAGGATGGAATTGATGAGACTACTTTTTCCTGCGGGTTCACTTAGCCCTGCGTCTCCTCGCATCCTGAACCCAGCAAGCTTACCCATTCCCGAGTCACCGATAAATCCAACAGTCCGCGTCGCGGGATACGCGAACCTGCTCGCCTCAAGCGTCTGTTTATACAGTTCATGAAAGGCGGTTGTGGGGTCTTGTGCCAGCTCGCGCCGACTCATAACTTGCGCGAGGTCTGCGAGCTCGCCTCTTACATTCCGTAGTGCATTCTGGAGCCGAATGTCGTAGATCGGCACCTGGGGAAGTTCCTCCTGGCGGATATTGTAGAGGTAATCCTCGTCATCGTCATCGTCCTCACTGTTATTGATCTGCAGTGAGTCCTCGTCAGATTCAGGATCGTTGTCGCGATCTGAATCCTTGGCTGCCGTATCCCCCGAGTCCGCTGGATGCAGGTTCGGGGAATGAGAGCTCACAGAACCCAGCGGAGATGATGGCGTCTGTGGCCGCCGTTGGCTCGGTTCTTTGGAAGAAGCACCTCCTGGACTAGGAGTGGCATTGTAGAGGTCCCTGTAGGTCGTATGATGGGAGTTAGGGGTCAACCCAGATTCTCTCGGGCCACTACTGGGATCAGTCTGGGAACTGTGATTTGGATGTCTCATGGCTTCGCTCAGGCGCAAGTTCTGAAAGAGGGACTGGGTGTTGGCTGTGAGGGAGCGTCGTTCGACCTGGTGGTCGAGCGAGTCCTCTACGGAGGATATCGGGGTCAATCTACCTGCAGATGAGGGACTGAAGGAGAAAGTGAACTCGACCGAGGGTAAGACGTGGTCTTGGAGAGGGTTGGATGAGGGTCTGGGGCTCTTCAAAGGAGTGCTGGGAGCGTTGGCACCGTTGTCGCGCATGCTTCACAGCCTCGGTAGGTATGTGCTCTAGGTAATCCAGTTTGTAATCTGACAGACGGAAGAAACTGGCGCTGGGTAGGCCATTTTATATGGAGATTATCTGAAATGATTAGGCTGACTTGTGTGGGGCGGTTATACAGCGCGAGGCTTTTGAGTGGTAAAAGATGCTGCAAGTTGCCTGCGCCGCAAAAAGGAAATCTGAAGTAGTCCGCCTCTGTAGGATTGCGCCATCAGTTCGGAGTACTCCGTATATACAAACAGCAATACTAAGTATATAGAGTCTCTGCTAAAGATTGGCAGAGATGGATCCTTGTCAAAACGCCTCAGCGGGAAAAGGTTCGTTATTGTCTGAACTTACCCCATATCCAATAAGATGTATCCGTACATTGACTTAAACCCAAGCCCCTTTTTCTACTACGTTTGCAAGCCAACCTCGAGAAAAGGCCCCCTGCTGAAACAGCATTCCGAAACCTTTACAAGCGCCGGTAGTATTTGACCCCGCACACACGACTCTCCTGCACTTGACTCGTATTGTTCCATCCACGCCCCTGCATAGGGGCGAAGCAGCGGCGTCGAACCGTTTGTGTTGCACAGGCTCGTGTCCTCGAGGGCTGTATTCTGATACGGTTCTGGCATGGCGCTACGCCGTTACGGCGCTATGCTGGACTCGTGCTACTGCAGCAGGGGATCTGGAATTCATACAATTACCCAAAGGATCGGATAAGCGCATTGCGAGACTATGAACGGTATACCCGTTATGACTCTGTGGTACATATTAGGCGGGCTGGCTGTGATGCCCTTCTGCGGATACCAGCTTGGTTACCTGTCTAGGCCCTCTCATATACTATTGAGGGTCGTCCTATATTCAACGTTGTGAATGTGGACTTGACAGAAGTGTCAGATGCTGCAGATTGCGACCCCGAGCCCCGGTGGAGATGACGGGGTCTGGATAGCGAATGTCGCTCGGGGTCGCCCCCGATTCCAGGAGGAAAGCTGGTGAGACATTAAGACCGACGGCTCTTATTCCGACACTCATATATACGGTTCATGAGGTGGAATACAGCGTCGTTACGCAAGCCGGTGCTCTCAGAAGATAACTACCGCTTGCATTAGGTACGCTCCATCATAGGCTCCTCTCCCCCTCCCCTTGCGCGAGTAGTATCAGAAAGATATGGCACGCGCCTCATTGACTGCAATGACCGCAGGATGCATGTCTCATGTCCAAATCTGCTATTCATATCTGGCCAACTGGAGGTACTCAGGTCCTCTTCATCAACCTGTAGCATTGCCTAGACTGGCTGATGGTTGAGTCAATAATCTAGAGCTAAGGGGATTTTACCATTTAGAGGGAGTTCAGTAATTTAGTAAGCTCAAACCTAGTTCACCATGACTCATTCCTCTCAATGATCTTCCAACCCATCCTCTTAACCGTTTCGAAAAATGCCCGTCGGCGGGTAATGACCGCCTCATTTTTAACCACACCCTTCCCTCGCCATGCCTTGTAGACCAAACGGTACCATGCCACCTTCTGTAGACTGGCATTTTTGATTCTGTTGTCGATTTCTTCCCATGGTAACCCCGACTCAAGGAGGGCAAGCGCGAGGTAGTTGATGGGCTTTGTGTATGACAAGCCACCCCCGATGGGGCGTGTCAGGAGCCGCCTCTGCTGTATGAGACGACGAATTTTCGATTGAGTCTGCTCTTTCTTCGCTCTGTCTTGGGCAGTGAATTCAGGCCAGTTCGCTTTCTTCCATTCGTAGATATCAACGTCGAAGATTGAAGGAAACTCAATTTCCATTTGCGTCCGGAGGTAGTCGGCTTCATGCATGGAGCCAAGCCTGTATGTCACTATGTCAAACAAACTGCTGAGTTCCTCTTTGGCGAAATCGGTTCTCCCGCGCAGAATGAATTTGAGCGTGTTGTGAAACGCTACATTGGGCCCAGCATTGTCTGGACCGGGATTCGCAGCAAAGTATTCTCGAGCCAGGACCTGAAGCCGTCCACATTGTCGTGCATTTCCTGTTCTTGGAAGAAGAGCTTCCCCTGCGTCCCCTTCAGAGGGTGCGGTTGTCGGGATCGCTCGGAGGGACTCCCATCGAGTCTTGTAGGATGCCAGCGGGAGCCCAAGACGACTCTGGTAATTCATCTCCCATTCGTCGTCTTCTGCGCTAAAGTGTATCCTCTGTTCCTCTCCGAAAAAGTGCATTGCCTTGATGGCTTCAAATAATGAATGGCTAAATTCAATGTATGTTGGGTGTGGCGAGATTTCTTGCAACTCTTCTGACACCTCCTCTTCAACCTTGATCAGGGACGCAAGAATGGCAGAGGCGGCCAAGCTGCCGCTTACACGGCCTATACTTCTGCTAACGGGCCAGGAGTGGGATTCGTTCTCCTCTCCGGCGGCGGCAATACCGGTCACATTGAGGTATCGCGAAGATCTCGAGAGATCCGGGCAGACGAGCCAGCCTCCAGAATAGCAGGATGTTATCAGCAGAGTTACTGACACATCGCTGGGAAGCAATCTGCTGATGTTTCGCATGAAGAGTCGCGGAGCGCTCTGAGGTTTCCCTTCGCCGCCAACGAGGACCCCAAAGTTCTCGGCATCTCCATGGCCGAATATCATAATAACTAGCTGTTCGCTTTGGCGTTCCGCAATCAGGGCCTGTTCGCGAACGGTGTTGAGGAATTTCTCAAGGAGGTCCTTTCGGGCGACAACACGCAAGTTCCCCGCAGAGGAGATCTCATCCAACAACTGTATGTCTAAGACGACTCGTCTCTCCCCGTGGGGATCACCGTGTGCATATTCTGTATATTTTCGGACCAAATCATCGGGGCTCTCTGAGGTCAACCAGATTTGGTTAGTTGATAGAGGACCTGGGGAGCTTTTAGTCAGCCAAGTTTCATATGTAAAAGAGAGCAATCACCAAGGAAAGAGACGGATTTACCACGAGGGCGTAGGAGATGGTGAAAGAGGTAAAAGTCCGATATGAACCAGCCATCTTTTTGGGGGCTGGCACCATCACCCCAGTCCGTAATTCCACAAAGCGAAACGATCCGGCTTCTTGGAGGGAGGTCGGGGGGGCAGTGGATCAAGAATTCCATGCCTGCCAGGTCCGCTTTTATTCCTGTCGTGCGGCCAACTGCATTGAAATCCGCGATACTATCAGGCGAGTCACATCTGTCATTGTGAACTTGAAATATCTGGATACCCTGCCAGGTGAAGTGTGATAGAGAGGTCCAAGTGCTAGCTTCTTTCGAACCGTAGCAGATTGAGCATTGTTTTCTGGTTTAAATGGAGGACCCTAACGCGTCGATTCAAGTCTATTGAGACTGGTGAACGGATGAGTGATGTAGCTGTCTGGCAGTCCACTGATTACTTCAGAAAAGACCGAATGTTGATTGCGGCCTCAGCTCAGCACTCAGTATGCTCTATTCCAAGTTCGAAGATTGCGAGACGATGGAAGTGATGATGATCAGGGAGGTGAAGAAGGAAGGAAGAAGCAGGATGGGGATGCCAGAAAGGGGTATTTGAAATGATGCCTAATAGTTAGGTGTTCAAGTAGGTGTCATTATGAGCTCTTAGAGAGGTGAGTGAATGGTAATAGGAACTGACTACAGAGGTACAGTAGTCATGAGCCCACTAGCCCCTAACCTCACTAAAGTGAAATATTAATGATCAGATAGTGAGGCTAATTTGATGTAAATATTAATATTCTTAATAACCTCAGTGCATGCTTAGACAAACATAAAGATATAGAAAGTAGATTAATGTAACTAGATAGACTGTGAAAGGTATCTGATGTATAAGAGATCAATGACTGGGTATAAGTGTTATTCCCTTAATTTGCTTAGCAGCTTAGAAAAGTCTGCTAGTCATTAAATTGTCACAGCCAGAAGCTGATTCAACCAATGAACCAGGTTGGACTTTGGATAGTAAGAAATCGCTCAAAATTCTAACTGGGGCCGGAACATGAAGAGATGTGTGCGAATGGTAAGCAAGGACACCAAACCGACGTGGTCTCCAGCTGTGCCCCAGTGTTTTCGACCAGGGCCTAAAGCAGCATTAATTGAGACAAGTCATTCTATGCACTATTTACATCTGCAAGGACTCATGCCTTGTGTGAAGGATACTTGTTCGCCCATGACCTAATTAGGCTTTTGAGGCCACACTAGGGGTTATCTATATATGAAAAATTGCTATTCTCATCTGCTGCCCAACTCGCCACCGCTTTGGACGCTGCTCCAGAACTATGGGAGAATGGAGGTGTCTGAATCGCGCACGTTTCCTCGCGTCGTCATCAAATCCTCTGTGCGACGTTACTGGCCTCAGTTATTCTCTTGATCTCTATCATGCTCTGATCAAATATATGCTAATAGCCTCGAACAAAGCAAAGAGAACAGGCAACATGCCACATGGCTGTCCAGCGCCGTGCTGCTAGTCCTGCCTTTCTACAGCAATGAGCTAGTCAAATAGCTCTGTCTTCATTAGCTTGATAAAGCAGTCCCTGTACACCTAGAACTAATGTCATTGTGGACTGTTCAAATCTACACTCGACCTCGGAGATATGTCTGTAGCAGCTTTATATGGACATCAGCATCATCGCCATCCTGCGGGGCATCTCGACGAGCGATATTTCTCCTGTTCTAACTCGTATAAACATGTATGATAGCCGGACCTTAGACATCCCTCTCAGCCCAGCTTTGGATGAGCCCACAAACAGTAGGTTCATACTCCCTTAAGATGACACTGTCTCCTTGTAGAAATGTATTTGCATGGCAAAATGCCAATGGCGAGTCCTTCTTCATGAGGACCACTTCCCTCCATCCCAAAGCCTCCTCATTGACTGTAGTCAGATCTTCATAGAACTCGCGGCAGCTGCGTATGTCCGCTGTGCAGCGGTAGATATGCAAGCGGAGAAGCATCCGGCCAAGGGAAGCCTTGCCTTCCTGAAGAAGGGATCGATTGACTCGAACAGTCAAAGTCTGGCTCTCTTTATCATGAATGATTTTGTAGAGACCGCTGCTGTCACGAAGCATGTGTTGGAGCATACCGAAATGTGCCTGGAATGGTTAGAGACATTTGCTTTCGCGCTTGCTGCTACGTACTCTGCTGTGTGCTTGACCCCATTTCTAGAATAGAATTTTAGCTTCTATGGTTTATCTTCATCTAGTTGCACTTACCTTGGTGGATGGGTTGTAATTCTCGAGCGCTCGCAGTCCATCAACTCCTAGTTGCTGATAGAGATTATAGACCACTTGGTCGCAGAAAGGTCAGGCCAAGTCCTATGCATTTATCGGGCTCTTACCGTCAGCAGGTTTGATCTCGCTGTCTCCAGTGCATCCGAAAAGCTCCAGGATCTCAGCAACATCGATCAGATAAGCACCAACAAGTTCAGCGCGACACTCATCCACAGTTGTTGATAAATCTGTGAAAACTCCTGTCCAGGTTTCCCCTGGACCATACCAACTGTCAATTGGCTTTCCAGTGAGTGGGTTCAATGGCGGGTGCTCTCTGTCAAAGTTGAAATGCCCCTGGGAGTCCTCTTGAAGGAGCTTGCTCGTGCCATGCCCCAGTATCTCATGGAGAACTACCCAAATGTAGTATGCTGTAAAGCGGTGCTCCTGGAATAATTTGCGCTCTGATTCATGGATCATATGTATGCCCCTGGCTCGTTTACTTTCTGCTATCATGCGGTTAGCAAAGATAATGTTTTTGAAACCATCTTCTTGTCTGATGTCATTGTACTATCAATTGGAAGTTAATCAACGGCAGTGTCTTTTATGCAGGCGATCACTTACATTTGGGAGATTGATCCCGGGAAACACCAGGCTCGAGCAATAAGCCAGAACTACAGTCTCGTTAGCTCTCTAGATTTGGGGAGAACTCCTTGTTGATGCAACTCACTTTGGACGCTTGCAAAGTCAGGAATATCAAAAAGCTCCTTCTCAAATGGGCCCTTTCCGTTGTTCTCCTCATACCCTTCCGCCCAAGGGAGCTGAGGAATAATATCAGAGGCAATCTCAGCGAGCCTGTGGAGTACTTTGGTTCTTTCTGGATCTGATATTCCGACGATCCCCTCGAACTCAGCACGAACACCAAGAGGATCTCTGTACGGCTCGACAAATCCAAACACAGTCTCGACCCTTGGGGCCTTATCCTTGACCCAGACCCTTTGTGCTTCCCTGTAGGCATTGAGGTCGCCAGAAGAAAAGCTTTCTGCAATGCCTGACAGCAGTTTCTGCTGTTCGCAATTGGCGGCGTACTTCACAGCTTGTCCCAGGCTCTGACTGATCTTCTTAAGTTCTTCTTTGTGGTCACCCCGAACCAAGAGAATTCTTGTGCCATTGGCAGACTGATGATCGGGTTCTTGAAGAGCGGTTTCATCTTCTTCTACTGAGGCTTGCAGGATAGCATATGCCCGGCGGGAGATTCCACCCTCCGTGGTGACACTCTTCCTCAATCTAGTATTTTCAGGAAATATATTTGACGATTCCATCAACTTGGACACGGCGGAGACCTCGTCCATATTGTCAAGGGTCCCATCTCCAAGATAGTACGTGCTTTGGGAGGTGTCGCTCGGGACACCCAGACTATCGGGCAATGGTCGAAACAATGCATCCCGAACTTTTGCAAAAATTTGTGATCTGGTAGGGTCACAGTTCGCCAGCTTCTCCAGGTCATCGGGTGAGATATCAGGGTGGAACTTTTGATCCCCAGAGCCCTACAACAGAATCAAATTATGAAATGCGCAAGACACAAGTGCGTATGTACTCACAAAGTAATTTCCGATATTGGAGAGAAAAACCGCTGCATAATCAAGGAATTTTTCCACTTCAGTCATATCCACTTGCGCTCTTCTTGCTAGCTGTTCCCATTGACCATCACAGCTGTGGTGAAGGGCAATGATGAAGTCGAAAATATCGTTTGCTTCTGGAGACACTTGTCGAAGAATAATTCTTGTCCCATGCCATGCGGCTCTGTCTGACCGTCAGTGTGACTGTTAAATGCTGTTAGTTAGGGCCTCTTACCTGGCCGTGTGGTGGGCGTAGAGCTTCTCTTTGCTGGTGAGGCCTTCAAAGGAGGCCGCTACCGAAAGCTGAAATATCTCGGGCTTACGCATTATTGTGGCAGTTCCTGATCAGTCGATTGCAAAAGCTTAGCCGGGGGGGATTAGTAGTCTAGTACTCCGTAGAAAGGTTCGTAAGAATTAGGAGGATAATTATAGGCATCAACAGCAACCGCCCCGCAAACACATCTCTCTTCTCAGGTGGGTAAATCATGCCACAGTGGGCTATGAGAGGGACAACTGCCACCAAAACAAAGCATATGCAAACTATTGGAGGAGCTGCGTTCGATTAGATTTAGAGGCATGGTCGAGCTTATCGCGGCTTTATTACTGGCGGCGTCTCCCCAAATTCCCCGCCACGGCGGCCTTTGAAGCAATCCCATTAGCTGGGGTGGAATATATCCTTGTTGCTACATGAGACTAAAGCCTCCTAAGCTTGGACGATCAGATCTATGCATCTGCTTACACTACGTATATAGAAGTCAAATGAGGTGCTCTCCATGGATTCGGTTTCATATACATATCCTTTTCACTGGAAAGGACGAAAATGACGAACCCCCCTGAATTATATCTAGCTATTCAACTAAATATAGCTGCAAGCTGGCTGCAGTTCAGCAAGGTCTCGGTATATCTAGGATAATCTCAAGACCTTGCTGAACTTCATGCCCAGCGGCAAGCAGGGTGTGCGGAAGAACGTGCATATCAGGGGCAGTTTGAGATTGACCTGAAACAGAGGGAGAAGTGGTGCTTATATGGCTTTTCCCTTTCTTTTTCAAGTTGATCATGTCATTACATTTCTATATCCCTGAATGCGCCATTTCACTGAGTACACACATTAGCAGGGACTCACAGCAGACTGCTTACTTGTGAAATCATGGTGAGGTTTCAGTGGAAGTCTCATCTGCAGAAGAACACCCAACAATTAACCTTTTTTGGTAAGTAAGAACACGCTCAAAATCTGTATAGTTGCATGTCTCTAAATAGAAACAGCAATCTCCAATCAAATCTCTTCTCAACATGGTAAACATGGTCTCCTTTCGGCACAACAATGGCCTTACCAGTCCAAATGTCAGTCATGGTACAGTTCCTGGCTTGCATGGCAGCTACAGCAAATGCCATCGGAGTTCTTCGACGTATTGAATTGCCAGGAAGCAAAGAATGGCCATATGCAGCGGCTCGAGCAGTTTGAAGGAGCCTTCTTCAAGATTGCCGAGTATCTCGTCACAAGGGAGTCGATCACTTTCGACGAGGTGATGACACTGCTCTGCAAAGACGGCATTATAAGGGAGCTCAGTCACGGCAACAACGATTATATCTCGGCTTTGTATCTAGTTCTCAGTATCGTGAGCTGGCAAACAATGCTCTTTAAGCCCCGGCGCATCGATCATATGCATTTCGAGATTCATGATGAGCAAGGCGGCTACAGGGGCGACGCATATATGTGTTTGAAGATAGAGGTAGCCAGTTGTACGCGAATGCCTCTCAGCGAGTTGCTAATGGGCTTCGGGGTCCTCCTGCCGTCCAGAAACCTCTGTTTGAGTGACGATGAGGCCAGCCGAGAAGCATTCCAGCGAAAGGTCGAGGTCAACGCAAAGCGCTTCAATGCACACTTTCTTACTTCCATTGCTGGTGTTCGGTTGAAGTGGGTTGACACGCTGGCGTGCCACCTGGAGTATAACCCTGCCACAAAAGAACTGTTTCTGTTTCGCTTTCCTTCATTTATCTTGTCTTGCCCTTCGCATTCCTCGGGAGCAGGCAAAAGAACAGTCCTGCAGGCATGTGCCACCACGAATCGGTTTCATTGTCAATGGGCAACAGAAAGCGAGGTTGGCTGCTTGCTTAATGAGATCTTACTGTCATATCGCCTCTTGTTCGGACAAACGAAGAAGTCTCGCGCCTTGTTTCGATCTCTCGATCCCTTCAGCGATGTTCCAAGGGCAGTGGCTGATCCGCTTCTTCCGATCCTCTGTGGGAAGCGGTCTTGTCACGGGTCAGTGCTCTTGGAGACTGCAGAATACTACCTTCCCAGAGACTTTCCGGTTCTTCGGTATCGGCTATCGGTGCTGCAGGATCATCTGGCACGAGCCACGCCCCGTAATGGGTCCAGCTCTGGCGTGATAACAGAGATTCGGCTCACTGGCTGACCTTCTGGGCTGTCATCGTTTTTGGGGCGCTTGGTACGCTGCTGGCCCTATTGCAGGTTATTTTGCAGTCTGTTCAGATTGCTTTCCGGTGATGGAGATATAACATCAGAACCATGTAATTCCATTATTCTCGATTTCTACTCTCGTAGTCTTTATAACCAAACATGTATTGAGGTATCACTACTGCACATCCCCCAGAGCCACCCTCATCCTCGCACTCCAGTCGTCCCGCTTGATCCTCAACAGAATCAAAGGTACCCCACTGAGCAGACAGAAGAGACAGGCTGCTGTAAAGGACCAGCCAGTACCGATAGCATCGAACAGAGGCTGCGCAATCACCGCACTCACACAGGACAGACTGTTCCGCATGAGATTGTTCACCGCAACGCCCATAGTTGACCTCTTCGGCGTGAACTCGGTCAGCATCGTCATGGTCACATTGGTGAGAATCATTCCCGCAAAGCCGTAGAAGAAGTTACCAATCAACTATATCGTTAGCTTTGCCAGTGACCAGATGCAAGACGTACTTACCGGCACCAGCCAGAATTCATGCTTGTCCGCCGTCCACCCCCACCACAGCAATGCCCCCGGGAAGAGAATACCCGCCAGCAGGCAGTTCTCGCCGAGCCGGTCAACAGGATGCAAGATGAGATTGCCCTCGTCGTCAAAGCGCCCCTCTTCCCGCGCCGTCCGTTTCATGATATAATCCTGCCAGCGGCCGCCGATGATCGCACCAAACAGCAGGCCCAGCCCGGCGGGGATATACGCGACTCCAACAATGATCGAGCTCCACGAGTACGGCGGCAAGGCAAAGGTATCTTCAATGGAGACGCAGATGAGGTAGTACGTTGCAAAGACGATGCTGGTGTAATACACGGTGATGAGGATGGGCGGGTACTGCAGCAAGGTAGCCGCCTTGATAGGTTTCAGCAAGAGATTAACAACTCTCATCGCTCTTGTCGACGTAGCCCGCTCGTCCCACTGGTTCTCTTCGAGGTTCGTTGCCGTCTCCGGCATGAAGAATACCATGATGAGAAACACAGCCCACCCATAGATCACCATGAACCACTGCGTGCTGCGCCAGCTCCACCGGGTGACCAGGGCGCCGCCGATAATGGGCGCGAACATGGGGCCGAGCATCGGGCCGAGCATGAACGCGCCCATCGCTTTGCCTCGTTCTTGTGCGTCGAACATATCGGAGATGGTACCGGCGCTGACGGCCTGGAGGGATGCGCTAGCGGCACCGCTGAGGAGGCGCATTGCGATGAACATGCCGATGTTAGGGCTGATTGCGGCTAGGATGCTGAAGAGGCCGAGGAAGAAGAAGGAGAAGAGGTAGACGAGTCGGCGGCCGTAGAGTTCTGCCAGGTGGGACCACCAGAGGGGTGTGATGGCGACGGAGAGAGAGCCAAAGGCGATGGACAGGTTCACGACAGAGACGGTCGTGTGAAGATCCTCAGCGATCATGATGAGGCAGGCTATCGTTCATATCAATAGTGGTTCCGTCAGCACAGGCAGTTAGAGAGGACCTACGGAACAAGACACCACTGCTCAGAGGCACAACCAGTCCTCCTCCTGCCACTATGGCAGTCAGGAACCACTTGCGTCCTGCAGGATATTGTCGCGGGTCTTCGATTGCTGGGACGAAGCACAGAAAGGAAAGGAATCCTCGATGAACATGACGAGGACCATTTCGATTATCTTTCTCCTGCTCATCATTGGCTTTTTCCGTGCGTCTCAGTGACTTCAGATTCTGCTCATCCGGTGGTGATTGAGGTGGTTCGCTTCTGTGGCTGTCGGACATGTTGATCTGCTTCAACTTGGCGATTTCAAGTCTGATACTGTTATGTGTTTTGATCAGCTCTATATATACTGATCATACTTCCCTCTATCTATATCCTTCTTCTTGTATACTTCAGAGTACGCTTTAAAAGCGTCGCACGAGCTGTGGGTCCCCTCGGCCGAGCCCACCCTGGTCTCCTTCAACGAGTCAAAGGCTTCGGAGGATCAATCCGCTACGCTCAGCGGCCCACATCCCCTCCATACGGTATGCCAGTCTGTCGTAGGTGGTATTCCGTATAGAAATGGGTTGTTGAGTGGTTCATGAACTTAATTGTGCGTTTCAAGTCTGGACGGATCGGACATTCATAAGCACCAAGCCTAGGATAATACCCTGGTCATGGATATATATGCGTGAAGTCTGAGTTAGATCAGAGGTCTTGCATGAGTTCGGAATGAAGGATACAGGGTGTGAAGAGAAGCAACCACAAACGTATTCTCATACAGGCTGTCATCAGACAAAGATCAAGCAACGCAATGTACCTATTCCTCAAAGCCCAAACTCGAGAGGTTACAACAGAGCTGCATGAAGTAAGCCCAGCAAATTGATCAGGCCGGTATTCGCGCGTATCAGAAGATCAGCTCGTCTGCGAAGGACAAGAAAACGACATCGGGTCAAACCCCGCAAGGTCAGGAAAGTCAAAGTCCTGCAGATGCGTGAATCCCAGAAAGTTCGCGGCGTCTAATTCAACTCCCATAAAACCCATGCTATCCGACCCTGATCCCGACAACATCGGATTGTCCTGTGGCCCTGGGGTGGGATCGACTGTTCGATTGTCCTCGGTGAGACCCAGGCTCCGGGATCGAATTCGCTCAATCAACCAGATAATGGCTGGCCATGCCCCGGTGGTGTGCTGGCCGCGGATTTCATGGATTGCGTTTGCGACCTGCAGACCCCTCTGTCGAAGATCGGCCCACTCCGGGGTTTGAAATACAGGGCTACGAACCTCAGAAAGGACGTAAAGGATAGGGTAGAAGCCGGCATGTGAGGAAATATGCCATTGGAAGGGTTCACAATCTTTGCTTGAGGCGATTGTACACCAGTTCTCTACGGTTGTGGCGGCATCCATGAATATACTTTGTAAGTCAGCAGATGTAAGACGTTGTTCGGACCTTGGGGGGTTACCTCCTTCGCATGGCCGGGCTGATGATCTTCTCACGGTCCTGGCGAGAAATCTGGATCCAGAATATGACCCAGAATTTGGACTTTAGATGAGTCCTGAGCTGTAAGGCCATTGATTGCAAGCTCACTCTCTTGTCGCAGTATTGGACAAGATTATCCAGCGCCTTCTCCAGCTCAGCTGCCATGGCCTCGGCGGTTTTTAACAGGGTTTGAAGTTCAGACAAGTCTTGCTCTTCTGCCAGATCTCCCTGGGAACCGGCACGCATTCTCTTTCGCGATGCATGTGTGATCTGGATAATGCGGCCGTAACATTGGGCGGCTGTGACCCGAAGCAGATAGATGGTCATGTCTGTGAATTTAGGGGCATCTAAGAGTTTGGTAGAGGGCGCCACTCTTTCTATTAGATCAACATCGTCCACATTGAGAGGGAGACGAGTATCAAAATCAGACTCGTGGATTGAAGGAGCAAACCCATGTCCCTCCGCAGCTCGAAAATCTAGGTGACAGATCTGTGTCCATAGTCGGCGGCGCAGCTCGACTTGCACTATGTCAATCGTTCCCAGTGGTAGTGCCAACGGGTCACGGTGGAGGCCTTGAATAGTGGCCATGCGAATGGCAAGACCCGTCAAGGGCCACACTTTGCCTATATCGTCTTCCCGATATTGAGCTGTCTGTGATTTGCGTATTAGCTATGAGAGCGATCTTCCACCAACGCAAGAACTCACCAGAAAAATGACAAATGCCTGTAAAACCTCAAAGATCCTTGAGGTCATGAAGTGATGTTGCTTCAGGTATACTTCAGTCCCAGCTCGGTACCTTTGCAGGAGATGAGATTTGTCTCTGTTGAAGGCTGTGAAACATCTGTTTCCTTCATACTATTAATGGCTGCATAGAAAATGGACATGGCCAGCGGCTCAAATGCATTAGATTGATGGGGGTCGAATGCCATATAGTTACTGTAACTGCCGTCAACTTGAGTCTCGTCTAGGGAATAATGGGTGCGAATGAATCCATCAAAGCGACGAGCTAAACTGGGACGATGCACTAGTCGCACTATGGGATCGACATTGGCCAGGAAAACATTCAGCAGTAAATAGCAATCTTCTCGGGTGTCGGGATAAAAGCTGTACACGTTAGATCGTGAGGTATCAGTCTCCCAGATTAGATGGTCGTCTGGGACCTCTTTGGGCGAGGACTCTTGCAACTCCGTGAGCAGAGATTGGATATCTTGAATCTGTTTGGTGAATGATCAGATATCCATTCATCTTCACATACGTTTCTCTTCCCACAAGAGTAGCGATTCATTTTTTGCGCACCTCTTCAGCCATCCAGGCCCAGTGTTTTCCCGAGATAAAGCGAGGTACTCCATTCTCCAAGATGAGCACATCCTCCTGCGATTGGCGCTGCGGGGTTGACGCATTTTTGGGAACTGAAGATCGGGTAGTAAAATATGATTCCGGCAAGGATGAACTCTGCTCGGAAGCCTCATATGGCACCGCCTGTGCTTGCGCCAGAATGTCCGCCAGACGTTGAAGTCTGGGATTGATTCTGGTCAGTGTGGAAGAGGATATCTTGGTAGCCGTTGATTTGGTCACCCGGCTGGGTTCTAAGACCAGTCCGGGTGACTGAGGGGCAGACACATAGGAACAGGCATGATTGCCTCGCTCGCATGTAAAACAGATGGGTTGTCGTCGATCGCATTTTACCTTCCGGCGACGACATGGTAGACAAGAGGTGATGGGACGAAAACAGTTGCCAGTGAAGGGAGCGGAGCTGGAGGAAGAAGATGATGATGAGGGGAGAAGGGAAACGGGAGTTAATGAGGGATACATGATGGACGCTGTTGATACAATAACCTAGATAATTAGAAGAGCAGATGAATGAAAAGGCAGACCATGAAAGATAAGTCGAAGCCACAGCCTTAGCAGCTGTTCGTTAATCGTCAGTCTAGTGGTCTTCAATAACTTGATAGTCAAGGTGGCCGGGAATATATATTATGGAGCACAGCAAGTACGCTCAGAGAGAGGGGCATACATACCATGGTGGATAGTTCGAAGCCCTAACTGCAGGGGGAAGACTGGTTATAAGCAACTAAATGAGTAAATAATAGCATTAGATCTGACCTAGATATACCCCTGATACAGTAATGTACTCAAGGTAGTTGTAATTGGTAAAGAAGCTCTGGACTCATACGACACATGCAGAACCAGCAGAGTCTAACATGGACAGGCCAAAAAAAAACAAAGGACTCAAAAAGACAAATTAATTCCGATGCGGGGAATCGAACCCCGAGCTGCTGTGTGAGAGACAGCGATGTTAGCCATTACACCACATCGGATGTTGTTGGGAAAGGGAAATTTTTTCCTTTGATAATCCCTTTTGTGGTAATGGGTCCACCTGTCCATGGTTCGAAGTGGGGCAGAATTGCCGCTGCTCCCGATGATCCTACTGGACACGCTTGCAGTTCAAACGGTCTGCTCGTCTGATTATTCAAAAATTTACTAAACCTTTCAGCAACCATCCGATGTGGTGTAATGGCTAACATCGCTGTCTCTCACACAGCAGCTCGGGGTTCGATTCCCCGCATCGGAATTTGTTCTTTTTGTCTTTTGTCCTCGTCCTCCTGAAGAACATACATATATTTTTCCAAAATCGCGTACGTCACAATCTTCCTGGTCATTATTGTGTCTGCTAAAAGTTCTTTTTGAGTGATGTGACGCTCTATCTTGAAGACCAGTCATGATTAAAATACAGTAAACAAACCCATCATTCCATTAACGCCAAAGACAACCATGATCGCAACAAATGAACATGATAGAGTTAGCCAAACTGAGCTGCAGATGTCGAATTCACCATAGAGAAGACCCTAGGCAGGCCGACATCAACTATGCCGACTTCTGTAGTCTCTGCTGAACCTCCTCCAACAACGCCCCCAGTTCCTTCCCACCCTCACCAGTCTTCCCCTCAACGTCCAGTCCGCGCTCCAGAATAGTCTTAGCCTCCTCCCAGCGTCCCATCTCAGCGAGACACTTGCCCGCACGCCACCAAGCCTTCACATTCGCAACAGGCTTGCAATCACAGCTAGCCTTGGCATCGATCATTCCTTCGGGCCAGGCCTGCTGCGCCATGTACGCCTGCGAGCGGTTGGCGTACAGACCGGATAACTCATCGCGGACCAGATTGACGGGTTCCCAGCCGGGGCGGCTCAGGGCCATATCGATGGCGTAGGTGTAGAGCTTGACGGCCTCGGCATAGTTGGATTTGCGGTAGGCTTGGTTGGCGGTGTCGCGGAGTTTGGTGATCTGGGCGCTGCGCTTGGGGTTGATGGGGAGTGGTGGAGGCGGGATGTTAGGGGCGTCGAGGGCGATTAGTGAGCGGTGCAGGTTGTTGAGGGCTTGTAGCTCTTCGTTGATGGTTGTGGTTTGAGAGGCGGATTGGCTGGAGGAGGGCGGCAGGGAGATGGCTTTGGAGGTCGGGTCGAGGTGGAGGGGGTACTGGTGGAAGATGTCGATGCTGCTGGCCATTTTGATGGGAAGAGGCTGGCCGGCTAATATGTAGGTTTGGAGATATGCGAAATATCAGTCTCAGCTGTTGCGACTGTGTCAGTCTGGTTACATGTATGGAGTTATTGCCGTATTGCACACTTACCAAAGCGTAGGAATTAAAAAGAAGCAGCAATAACTATCGCTTCCCGAGCCTAATCTGCTCGTAGAAAGATATGATGTGAAAGGGGTATCTTTGGAATGGTCACTGATTATTTTGCATTGTCAAGATCGCAAGCTGTCCTGAAGCTATCGAATACGAACAGAAGGCGGTGGCAGAACCCGCATCCATGTGCCTTTATCGGAGGCATATCAGCTTCAAGCCAATGTCATGATTTCAAGCGCTATCTTGGCTCTCAAGATTATCCTCTAGAAATTTCCCGAATTATGCCAGTAGCATGCCTCGTTGTCAGATCGACTCAAAGTAAATGTCAATTTGGAGTATCTATGAATATCCTAAGTCCGCCCCATAAGCTGAACACGTGCGACTCCTCTAACGCTGCTCCAAAACAGCTGCAAAACTAGGGTGATCGTAAACATCGTCAAAGGAACAGAAAAATGCAAACAATTTTGAAGAGGCATCGTTTCCCACGCCGACTGACTGCAACAGATATCATCGCCTAAAGTCAAGATAAGTAAATACTATCGAACAGACCTCGATAGACCAAAGGGCAACACACCTAAGGTCGTACAAGTATATGCGCCTGCAAACACCGCTTCAAGATCAATACCAGAATATAAAGACAATGCGCATGAGTCGAGATCAAGAACCGTTCTTAACGTCCATAGCCACTCAGGGTAGAACCGTATTCAGACGGTTGTGCATAGTGTTGCCCATGCGCGCCGCCGTAACTGGTGCTGTAGTCATGTAGCACACTCCCTGATCCGGTAGTAGCAGTGGGATCGTAGGCACCATGCATTGCAGTCCGTCCGTTGCCATTTCCGAGATCGTCTACCTCGCTTTGGTGAAGTAGAGCATAATCCTCGTCCTGATCGTTACGAACAGAAGCGCCCATTCCAGCACGTCCGGAGCGGAAATCATCCTCCTCTTCGTCAAAGTCGTGCGCAGGGTTCGAGGAGAAAGCCGCCTTGCTCTGCGCAGCGAACGTAGGATCGGAAACAGCATCGGGAAGGGTACCGGTTCGGCGAAAATGCATGACGTTGCGGAAGGACATCCAAGCGGTCGCAACAAACAGAAGGCTGCAAACAAGCCTCATTAGCAAGGATATCGCGCGAAATATGAAAGTCAGGAGGAAACCTACAAGATCACAACCCCCAGAATCACAGTTGCCGTACTAATCTTGCATTTGCTGGCGCTTCCGTACTTCCATGCGTCGCAGCCACTCTTCTTGTTATCTTTATTCTTATCATTGTCACTGTCGCTCTTGCCCTCGGCCTTTCCCTGTGCGACATAGCTTGCGACGCAGATCCACGCAGAGAACCACAGAATGGCGTATAAACAGTCGACTGTAGCGAAGGCATAGACGTTTCCGAATCGTCGAGCACGTGGCCACATGGGCACTGCGACCAGGTAAATCAAACCCGGAATACTGAGCCAACACTTATTGGCGCCGACACATTAGCTTCAAGGTCCACGTTCCTCCTTTGCCGGAAGTACAATCAAGGACTGAGACTCACCAAGGCCCAGTACCAGGCTGACCGCCCATCGATCCCATCACCCTTTGTGAATACGGCAATGGTCAAAGCCCATGCGAGAAAGATGATAAACCCTTGTACCCCATGAAGGAGGTTTTTTGTTCGTCCGGGGTTGAAGGAAGGTCGTGATACTCGCATGCTCGCGGGTGGAGGAGAGGACTGGGAAGCTGACGCTGATGGAACTTCCTAAGAGGAAGTAATTCGAGAGAAGACACCTGAAACCCAGAAATAGATGTCTGATATCCCTGACGATCTCTTTCTTACTCCCGATAAAGTATCAAGGCAGAAAAGAAGGGAGAAGATCGTTGTGGAATGGAGAGAAAATGCTCAAGTGCGCTTGTTTATGCTCGGATTGCGCAGCGCAACGGGGCAACCCGACCGATGCCGTGTGGACTGCGGGCACTAGATCGAGACCCAACTGACGATATCAAGGGGAGAGTGTGCACCAAGTCGCAAAACGCAATATAGTGATGGTTAACTGATAAAGGATTTGATAGAGGATATGAGTAAGAGATGAAGATGAGCTGGAATTTGGTTCTGGTGGATAGCACGCAGTGATATTCTCAGGAATTCTTCTGCCTCGTGCCTCTGTCCAACTATATGTTAATTACCCGACATGCGTCGATCCTGATTCCTGTATTCCACAGATACCTTACTCTCATTATGTATGTTTGTGCACTACTGCTATTCTGAGAGAATCAACTTTGACTTGATTATTCACTCTGTACCCTATTCAATCTCTCGACAAGAGTGATAATAATGCTGAATTGAAGCCTGTATTGCTGAGTAGCCTCTGAGCCACACTAGGTTATATCATATCTGGCGACACAACTCCGCCTCTCTAAGTACGGTGTATTTGTGGAGCCTTCTGATCCTGATTGTCTAGACGGCTTGTCTAAGCAATGATGAATTCTCTGACCTGATGTACTGTCGGCCCATGGTTGAATCCAAAGCCCCAGCTACCTAGGTACGTAGACTAAATTACGCTCGACTGGATGACGATGCTTTTTCACTTCAAGTGGATCTTCAGAGGCGACGCAGCGAACGGGAAGCGTCTCGTCGGGCTAGAACCTTGTACCCAAGTTCTCCTAGGAAACCATTCTATTCCTGGAAACATGGTGTCACTTCAGCCACACTTGGCTTCCACATGCAAGATGTGAGTTTTTGGTAGGATGCAATTAAGATAGATACCTTTCATGCATCTAACTCAAGAGACAACCACTCCCTGGGCTATTACTGCTTTGATACCTCTAGTGATAAATTCTCATTTACATGAAACGGCTATTGCATCTTATATTCGAAACCCCTTCTGATCTGCAATATATAATATTCATCAACAGCTCCTGAACACCGTGCAATAGTCCTGTAGGGTCCGACCCGCAAAAATGCTATCAAGAACAAATGAAAGAGATAGGGGCAAAAGGCTCACTTTAATCTGTTTTACCATGAGCTTCAGTGAAAACACTGAAAGCCATTTCACAGTGTCTAGCTGGTTGATAGATATGAGCATCCCACCACCACGGTAATGGGTCGAAAGAAGAATATCGCCAGTTCTTCCAGAAAACGAGCTGACCTGCCTCGTAAATCAAGTGGTCAAGTAATGGGATTGCTCGCGAAATGACTAGCACAAGTCGCCCATATTCGTGAGTTTTGAGCGCCTCGTATAATCTCGATCCCTGGGACGGTGCCTTGCACATTAGACCACGAATCCCTGCATTCGTCGACTCTGTCAAGCGCGTAGACATGCCGTTAGTCTGTGCAGCCAACACAGTTAAACAGCCAGCAGGAATCGAGCAGGATGCATCTTGGAAGAGATGCCCGACGGCCGCTGCACCTTGCGTGCAGCCTGCAATGTGAATGACATGACGCACGGAGTTTGAATCAAACACCTCATCGACCATCAACTTGACGCAAAGTAGCCCCGTCAAGCGCGGTCCGCCTTTCATCGCAAATCTCTCCATGACTTTGCGGATCGCGATCGCGAGCGCTTCGTCTAGACGGGACCGGCCCCAGCCCAACTGCTGATCCGAGGGACGGATCTTGATCGCTTCGAGGGAACCGCGAACTACAAGCATTTCGGCAAAGTATGTCCCCAAGCGGGTCTGTTGCTGCAGCATCCAGGGGCTATCCTTGGAGATTTGAATCTCGCTGACTTCAGTGTAAGTCTGGCTGATGGTGCGCTTTGGCAGCACAATAACCTTGCTGTCACCTGCGATGGAGCTCGCCCTGCGCATCCGATAAATCTTGGTCGGAGACCGATGGAGTATACTGTGGATAGAGGCGCGCGACTGCACGTGATGGGTTTCCAGCACAGGTAGGTCCTTCTCGACGAGATACTGATTGAAAGACTCTGGACGACTGAATCTGTCTGTGAGTTCTGTGTCCAGATGCATGCATTTGCAGTTCATCCGACTCTCAACCACTTCTTTGGCCATCGCATCTTCCATGACGGTAGCCTTGTCCGAACACGGGATCCAAACGTCCACTTTCTCTCTGTATATGATGTCCAGCAGTTGTGGAATATATTGCGACTGTGAGATATTGTAGAAAGCTGCGAGCGTCCGGGACATGCTATCGCCAGATCGGATGGAGGAATCCGTGATGCTCGCACCCACGACCCGGTGCCCTTCGTAGTACCAGGATCGTGCCACCGCCAGTCCGGGCGGGGTATCTATGCCCGTCACCAGGACCGTTTTGGGATAGAAGTGTTCATTTCTCAACGCTGCCTTCCTCTGACGGCTAGGACACGAGCTCGACAGAAGATGAGAAATAGACCCGACGATGTAAACTGCCAGCAGAATGGCATTGTCGAGGGGTAGTAGTATGAAAGAGACGGCGACCCACAGCAGATGGATTAGCATCCATACCAGGTTTTGGCCGAAATGAAGGGTTTGCTGCTTCGGTATGGAGCCAAAGGCTCGTCGCATCGTCCTGACGGCCATTTTGTTGAGGATGAGCGTTGGAACTCGCAGTTTCTGTTTCTCTTGGTGTGGGCTGCTTCTTGTGCATATTTGACCCCTCCTTCGGAATGCAAGTGTAACCACGTCACCGTGCATTGTTACAACTACTTCATGTACCTGCCATGCTATCGTCTTCTTGATTATGATATACCAATCTTGTCTCCGTTCATTGATCTTGTTTATTCTAAAATCAAATCTCTTTGCATGATTGTTACGACTGAATCAAGTCTTTATGTTACACCAACAGTCCTTCTTGTTTCGTGTACTGTTTCCCTTGGTCCAAGTCAGCCATCGATTACCAGGTGGCATCAGTTGTATAAGTACACATGTCAGGCTAAGGACTCTCAAAGCCATTTCCAAGCTCAATTTTTAAGATTGACTTCCATATCTATGGATGAATGAGGCACAACATATGCGCTATCAAATGGTAGATGCCTAGGCCACTGTCCCAGTTGTCAATGGCTCAAGTGGGCAGTTGATACTCTGAGGATAATGAAGCTGCAACTTCGAAACATGTGAAACAGGGAGTACAGAGTAGCTCTAGATGATAAGAGACAGGCCACAGTTGTGCGTGGCTTTTAGATCAGAGACCGAGACCTTTCCACGCTGCGAGGTGCTGCCCTAAGAGTTAAAGCTAACTATAGTACTCAGTCTGTCTTAGTTTGCCTATTACTCTACTCTATACATTCATCAAACTACCCATTTAAGTACACCATGACTATAAGGAAATGATAAAAGGACAATTCTCCTCCTTATCCAGTCTTCTCCCCACGATGCTTTTATTGAATGGATTGTTTGGAACTTCCACAGGTCCCTTGCATTGCATATACAGATATAGGTCTTTAGCAATGTCACACAGGAAACCAAGGAAGTCAGATAAAGTTGACTGGAGATCTGGAATAGCTTTGTTTACTAATCTAATCCTAATGTTAAAATCAACTACGTCGACTCTAGAGGGAGAGCCCTCTATAGGGTGAAATAAAATTTCGTCTAATGTGTTCCAGTTGTTTTGAATATTACTTGTAGTAACTGGTATGCAGACATGCTAGATTTATAAAGATCACACGACTAGGCGCTTTATCTTGGTGACCATTAGAGGATCATAAAGGAATCAAAAATCCTCAGGATTGAGCAGTGGTAGAAGTTCAGAGACTCTCAAGCTGGTTCCCCACTATTCTCTACCCCTCTGCTGCATTATCAAAAGGCTAGTTTCTATTTTTTAATGTAGTAAATGTTTTTTAGAGACCAATTGAAGATTAGAAGCATATGGACCTGATCGGTGAGAGAAATCGTAAAAGAATCAACGCTGCTAGGTAACGTACTTGATGCTTTGTAGAGAGAATATGCATGTAATTGCGTTTGGCAAAAAGCAAAGAAGCTTTGAAGAATTCATGCTGCTAGGCACTTAACAGGTGTCCAGACGCCCGCTGCTCCTTTCCTAGCTAAGTGCATTTCATTTCACAGACTTCTCTCGTCACCTTTTCCTCGGAGACAAAAGACATCGCTTTCGGCAAGTATATAGTGAGTCAGTCCAAGGAGGAATGCTGTGTAGAAGACCACTACTTTCTACCTATAACTCCACGAACACTTTCAAGACGATATATCATCACTACTTCTTTGATCGCATCTTGATTTTCGCATATTTCATTTTTCTTATACTATCCATTACGTATGGGATACACGTGCCTTGAGGGGTAGAAGGAACTTATGATTGCCTCCAGGTCCTAAACCCCTGTCATTGATTGGAAACGTCCATCAGCATTCGTCAAGTGTGCCTCCGTGGGAGCAGTACCGCCAATTGCATGAGATCTATGGGCCTATCATCAACCTGAAAATAGGACAGCGAAGCAGTGATTGCTTTAGGGACTCAACCAGTTATTCGAGATCGACTGGAAAAGAAAGCTGGCATTTATACTTCTCGCCCCTGCATTGTCAGTATCGCTGAGACGTTTTTCAAGGGCATGATACCAGCGTTCATGCCGGATTGGGATACATGGGACAAAACCCACTGTTTTGAGCAGTCTATTCTTAGCAATCCACGCTCTTCCTACCCTCCTCTGGACCTGGGAAGCAAACAAGATGCGTGATGGAAGCTGAACACCTGACTACTTCTCCCAGTTTGTTGAAGGTTATCTCACGCTATTGGCCTATGGAACGAGGGTATATGAGCATGATGAGAAGATGAGACAGGACTTTCTGGGTTTCCATATCTTGTCGCTGAACCTTATCCAACCCTGGAGCCGGTATTTATATTTTTTACCACTTTCAACGAAAGAAATTGCGGACCGTTTATATAAGGGGATCCAACGCTCCTTTTACGACAAGATGTTATTAGGGCTTTAAAGTGGGCCTTGGAATTGGACACAGTGCATGCAGAAAAGCCCCCTTGGAAATTGCTCCGATAACGGGAGGGCCTTTATCTTCGCCGAGATGGAGTTTGCTGCTACGACCACCTTTTCAGTCATGATGATGCACATATTGAAATTTGCTTGAGGTATCCAGATGAGATGAAGAAGGTACAAAGCGAGCTTGACAGCGTTGTAGAAGTACGGAGACTCCCATGTTTGAAGATCATGAAAGCTTGCCGTTCACAATGGCCTTCCACTCAGAGCTCATCCGAGTCGCCGGCATGCTACCCTTTGCTGCCCCTCACGCCACGTCGAAAGAGGACTTTTAAGATGTAGTCATCTTTCCAACCAATGGGCTGTCAATATGGACCCAGGCATCTACAAAGACCCGAAATCTTTCAGGCTAGAGCGTTGGATTGAATCCCCGCGTCTGCCCCGTCGGCCGTCCTGCCCTCTTAGGTTTCGGAAAACGAGCCTGCCCTGGACAAGTACTCGGACTGAACTCATTGTCCATAGGAGTTACCCATGTGCTATGGGCCTTCCAGCCCAAGCAGGGAGGAGATGATATTCCTTGGGAAGGGCTGTTGACTATGGCCTTTTGGGAAGCTAGTTTTGTGCAACCGCCAAAGCTTGCGAATGTCACAGTGAATGTCCGCAGTGAGCAACACAGGCAGACTATTGAGGAACAATGTTCAGAATACTGGCAACCAAGGACAGCGTTCTGGAGAAAGTTAAGCAGGCTTTCTCTTGGGTCTTCGATGGTGATCTAGCCGGATCAAACGTGCTCTCTGTGTTTTTCTTGGCTTTCGTTTGTCGTTATTTGGTCGAGGTCCGATGGACCTATTTCTTTCAGTTTTCACTAAGCAACGTCTTCCATGTGACTATCCTGCATCAAGCAGTCTCGCCAGTGGTATTATCCATTAGCTCAATTGGTACCTTAGGAAGCAAGATATCTGTCCATGGACTGTTACGTAGGCTGCACTACAGGAACTATCTTCCATGAAATGTCTAAAATCAGACTGGCAATCTATTGCATTATCTTGCAATTGCTTCAATTCGCCCTTTTTTCTTGCCTGTGGTTAATCCACATTTGGTAGCTGACATATTTACTCATCCACGAGCTTAACAGCTGAGCGAGCACATGACTTGTCTGTCACCAGAGGAGGTACAAGACGGCGTGAAGCGTCGTGAAGCGTCCAGACGGACGGCATTCTCGACGATGCTCACTAGTAACGCATGGACAGTGACAGATTCATTCAGGAGGTCACGTTTCATATCATTCAATGTTGTCGCGCTCCAAGGATATTGGGTATGTGCTTCCTGCCACTACACAGCAGAAGTATACAATTAATGATGCATGTTTTACCAGCCTTGCCGGTTTCGAAGCGATGTTGACACTGAAGAGACGCCGTCCTCCGTACAGTTGCCGTGCAAGTTCAAGGTGGTGATAACCTTCAAGATGTGAAGAGGAAGCCTGATGTACTGTCTGGATACATGGACGCACCGGCAAAGTGAGCCCTGAGGTATTTCATCGCCCAGCGGACTTTCTCGCATCCCGGCATATAACAATTGCTTTCTAGACATGGAGAAAACACCTAGATGCTTGCACCATGACATACTTGGAAAGGCAGCCAGGTACCCCTGGAGACGATCCCGTGGAACTTGCCCGCTCCTTTTCCAGCATTGCCTACGGGCATTCCGCTATTAACACCTTTATTTTCAAGCCTCTTGGGGTTGACCCTCGCCAAGAGAACAAACACAACTAAGGTTGTTTTTGGAAAAATTGAGATGGTAGCTCACTAGACTTACCTGTTGTTGAGACTGTCACAGGGATCTGCAACAACACTTTCAAATACGCGTCAGCCCTGAAAAATCTCATGTTAGGTAGAATTTCTGAACATGGGAAGTTGACAAACTTTACTCTGTGCTCTAGAGTTAGATTGGTTCATGCATTATTAAGAGGCTACAGACCGCTGTTGAAGTTCTCGACCCCGGGAGATTCCAAAGACCCTGGACAGCCCGACAAAGCAGGGTCTAACTACCTAAACTCCGGACACCAATGTCCGATTGGTCGAGTATCAAGGCTGTAAAATATGTTTCATGCAATACTACCTTGGTGTCTGCATATGTTGAGTCAACGCCCGATAGTTCTGACTGTATGGTCGGGTTTCATTTCCGTTTGAGGTAGTTTGAGACGAAGTATAGAGATTAGCGATAAGTCCGCGCATCTGATAACGAGTAACGACCAGCATCACTAAGATTGATGTAGCCTACACTGTCTGCATGATTGATAGGGGATATTGATAATTTAGGCTCCCACTTCATGTCGTGACGTAGTAGGTTTTGTCGAATTGCTCGGAGTTAACGGCTCTATCGGTTCTGGTAGAAGCCCGAGGCCCCGGTAAACGCGAAGGTTGTCGAGTGAAGTGCTCGAATAAAAGGCAGCTTGTTTACCCGTTTGCTTTACTATCTTCAATATCACTTCGTCCTTCACATACAACCCTATCTTGCAGTTACATCATAATGGCAGAGCAAAGTCAGCGTCACCCTCGTCCTGGAGAGGTAAGCTATTCATTCGCTACATCTATTGTGCTACGATGTCCGTCTAACGCTAGTCCATGTACAGCACGAGAGCGGAAAAGAGCTCAAGCTGCTGCATTTCATCTACGAACAGCCCGACATTGATCAGATCAGAGGCAACCCGCAACGGGTTCTGGATCTCATCCACAAGTTCGAAGAGAAATATCGTTTCATGAATGTGGGAGCCGCCAAAGGCAAGATCGTCACCGATCTCATTGCTGAACTCAAGCCACATACAATGATCGAATTAGGCGGCTACGTAGGCTACTCAGCCATACTGTTCGGCGATGCCGTCCGCCGAGCTGGCGGCAAGCGCTATTTCAGTCTGGAACTGAATCCGGAATATGCCGCCATCGCCAACATGCTGATCGAGCTGGCCGGTCTGCGGGACTTTGTCCGCATTATCGTCGGTCGAAGCGACAAGTCGCTGCACAAGCTGTGCACCAGCGGCGAGGTCAAGCAGATCGAGCTCATGTTCCTCGATCACTACAAGCCCGCGTACACCACAGATCTGATGCTTTGCGAACAGCTCGGCATGATTGTTCCCAATGTCTCGGTTCTGGCCGCGGATAATGTCTTGCGGCCCGGTAACCCACCGTATCTGGAGTATGTCCGCAGTACGGTGGAGCAGAAGCGTGAGGCCGCCAAGAAGGGACCGATCAAGAGCTATAACAAAGAAGGCATCCCGCAGCGGACGGTCCAGTCTTTCCTGGGCGAGGATGATAAGCCCGGTTTTGAGGTGCTCGGGGACCCGAATTTAGTGTACAAAAGCACGCTACATCAGCCTGAGGGGTTGCAAGTGCGTTGACTCATTCCATGGACCATTACACATTGCATTCGGCTGACATTTCCTATTCTAGGACGCGATTGAAGTGAGTCGGTGTGTTGGGATTGAGGAATAGGGTACGCCATCGATTCATGATTGGAAATCAATTCTGCGATTTGTAATCACAAGAGGCATCACAGTCATAGCAATATTCAATTACGCGACTCTAATCTCCGAGAATACTTAGAATGGGATGGAAAACCTCAACATCGGCCGGCGGACAGAAATCCGAGACGGGACAGAGTCGGCTTCTGGATGGAGCCCCACCCGCCCGATCCAGAGGTTGCGGTAGTTGCCCCTCGCGAGGACCTTCCCCCGCACCCACTCCTTTTCTATGACGACTCTGGAAGAGAATCTCGACAGCTTGCCAAAGTGGCACGCAGAGTTTATTTTGTGTATATAAGGCTTAAGACGAGAATCACTCTCCTGGCTTTCTCAACTGAATCTACAAGCTTTGTTCTGTTGGTTCCTTCCTCACTCTCAACGTCTAGACTGTCATCATGGCCTCCAAAACCTGGAACGTCGGTATCGTAGGCTATGGCTTCAGCGCCAAAATCTTCCACATTCCCTTCGTCGCAGAAGTCCCTCAATTCAAACTCTATGCTATTGTGCAGCGCACACCCAAGCCCGAGGACGATGCCGAGAAAGACCACCCTGGAGTCAAGTCTTATCGCACCGCTGAGGACATGATCAAGGATGCTGCGGTCGACGTTGTGATCATCACCACTGCCCCAGACTCGCATTATGCTTTGGCGAAGCTGGCTCTGGAGAACGGCAAACACGGTGAGTTTGGTCCTTTCCTCGACTATCTTGATGGCGCATTCGCTGATCTATGGCCAATTTCAATCTAGTTGTTTGCGAAAAGCCCTTCACACCCACCTCGGAGGAGGCCAATGACCTCGTTACCCTTGCGCAGCAGCAGAACAGGCTGTTGGCCGTATACCAGAGTACGTTAGACAAACCGAATTCGGTCGAAAGATCACTTCCAGGAACTGACTTCGAGGTTGACAGACCGCCGATTCGATGCCGACTTTGTCACATTAACCAAGCTGGTGAAGAACGGCTCGCTTGGCCGAGTTGTCGAATTCGAGACTCACTTTGACCGTCATCGGCCCGAGGAGCCCGCCGCCGATGTTTCGAAATGGAAGAACAAGGTCATCCCGGGTGGCAGCGCCATCTACGATCTCGGAAGCCATCTACTCGATCAGGCTGTTCAGCTGATGGGAATGCCGGATCGGATCACAGGCTTCGTTGGCTCCCAGAGGGCTGTGAACACGACCGGTTTTGAGGACTCGTTCACTGTTCTGTTGCACTATAACAATGGACTTCTTGTAACCGCCAAGGCGGGTGTTGTGAGCCCTGAGGAGAAGCAGTTGCGGTACTGGGTTCGAGGTGAGAAGGGTAGCTTCAAGAAGGTGAGAAATCTGATCACCCTTACGCGGCCCAACGCTGACATGGTTTCCATAGTTCCACCTCGACATTCAGGAGGACCAGCTCAAGGCCGGAATGAGACCCGGAGACAACGGATACGCCCGGGAACCTAGTGATAGATACGGTAGGTCGCATCCGCATTGCAAGGTTCGGGAGTCATATGGCTAACGATGCTTTGTACAGGAACCCTGACCACCATCCAAGACGGCAAGCCTGTCGCCGAGATCTTCCCAACAGTGGAACCACCTACGTACACCGAATATTATCGGAAGCTTGCCCGTGCTCTTGCCGGAGAAGGCGATCTCCCGGCCAGTGGTGCTGAGGCCGCCAAAGTCATCAGATTGATTGAGCTGGCGAAGGAAAGCTCGAAGCTTGGCAAGACAATTGACGTTTGAATTCAAGCAAAATGTACGATTTAGGCCGCGGCGTGTATTGATCTCGAAAATAGATAGCACTGATGACTCTCTGAAATCCTACGCCCTGAGCTTATTACCAAGATTGTATGCCCAGTAAACCTCGGGGTGGCCGCTGTCAGCTGGTCAGCAACTGCCGGAGTAACGGAGAACTGCAGAGATGGTTGTTTGCAGCATAAAAGTACGTAATTTTACGCTAGACTGACAATACAGATCAGCCATTGCATGACCTCATCTATTCCGCATATAGCAGCTAAACCCAAATAGTAATTTCCATTACCAAATGCAAATCCTCTGAATGGAAGAACCAGGACAATTGCAACATCAAAGCAGAACCCAAGGAAACAGAGCGTTTGCTGTACAGGGACAATACATGGATGACTCTCTTCCAAAACCCATACATATTGTCACTGTCCGCGGAGATGCGGGCGTTGCTATGCTTGCCGGAAAAAAAAAGAGAGATCAAACTGTCTTGGAAATCACTTATATAGGTACAGGCATGGTGATGGCAGTCAGAAATCTCACTCCAGAACGGATAATGATGTGCTGCTGGTCGCTGGACGGCTTACTTGAATGTTGATCCCCTCTCTTCTCCTCACCAGTATTGGGGTCTCCTCATTTCAGGTCAGTTCTCCTCTCTCCCTGTCTCCAATTTGCAGCACATATATACTTCCCTTGTAGCCAATTTGCCTATGTAGCTTTTTTTTTTTTTTTGCTCGGCTTGACCATGTTTATCCTTTTCCTTTCTGGTGAACAGCACTTGTCGAGGAACGTATCACAGATCTTAATGTTGCCCTAGTCTACCCACTTTAACGTACTTGTTATCCTTGTGATATTTTCGTGGACTTACGAGGCTCATAGTTTTGTTATGTCCTCTGACTTGGCAGAGCCTCATCGGTGACACAGCTTCAATCATGGTGCACCAACCTCAGCACGTACCACCTCCCTCGAAAGGCTTTGACCTCTCTCGCTGGCACTTCGATGTAGATGCCTATTTAAACCCGTATCTGCCCGCTCCACCATGGCGCCGGCTGCCTCGTCCTGTCTCTCATTTCTTCGGATATAGAGGGGATCAACCGCCTAAGGCTGTTGGCAACCTGGTGATTGCCTTTTGGGCCCTCATCGGAGCATTCTGTGGTGTTCTCGTTATTGCCGAGGTCTCTTTGCAAGTCCCGTCGTTCCAGGCACATCATGCACCCATTATCGTTGCTAGTTTTGTGAGTTACCTAACCCTAGAAATTCCAGGCTCTTGCTGTTGCAACAATACTGAGACTTGACAGGGCGCCACGGCGGTGCTGGAATTCTCTGCCATCGATTCCCCATTCGCTCAACCTCGAAATATGATCGTGGGTCAGCTGGCAGCGAGCGTCATTGGTGTAGCGATTGGGAAGCTCTTTGCCTTGAATCCCCATGCCCATGCGTTACCCCAAGTCGGAGGAGCTCTTGCTTGTGCTATCACTGTCGCCTTCATGGCTATCACAAATACCACGCATCCCCCTGCCGGCGCCACCGCTCTATTAGCCGTCACCGAGGCCTTTGAACTGGGCTGGTACCTGGTTCCGGTGGTGCTGCTGGGGTGTGCGCTGATTCTCTGTGTGGCATTATTGATCAACAACATTCAACGGCGGTTCCCCGTCTACTGGTGGACTCCGCATAGCCTTGCACGTCCGAAACTCGAGGATGCTGAAAGCATCAGGCGTGAGAAAGTACCCAGTGTCAAACCCACTGAATCTGAGGACAGCGTCACGGATGCACCTGAGCAAATAATCATTCGGCGTGGCGAAGTATTGATGCCTGACAACCTCTGGATCAGTGCAGAAGAAAGGGAGGTGTTGGAGAGGGTCAGTCAACGAATACAATAGATCTGCTTGTCTATAGCTTTTGCATATAGAGCAGCGCTAGAGAGTCATAATGAAAGGTCACTCTAGATTCACAGACATCGCTCAACTGGATAGAGCTCAAGGCTGTCAATGCCTTAGGCTTAAGGCTATAGTCACGTGAATAAAGCTGCCCAATCAGGTATGGCGGCGCCACGTACTGTGCAGTGACGTCGCTTGACCAATCAGGACCCGCCCCACTGAACGAATTTTTGAAGGACGGCCACAAGGCATCAAAAGACTTCTCTATCCCTTCCAACATCTTCTTGGGCGTTGGTCACCATAGTTTGTTTGCCATCAGGCCTCTCGTTCATTGAGACTAGCTTCTCAGTACTATATAACATTCTACTTGTCCTCGAATCTAACCCAGTTCGATCTTCGAGTCCCACTACCGAGTAACGGCTGAGGATTCGCCTCCCCGAAGATTTATCGATAAGGGTTTTCAATAGAAGGTCAAAGATACATTCTTAGATTTCGAAAACACCCCACCTGAAAGGCTTTGGTCGCCCCTCTCTACCTATTTTCTCCTTCCTCCCCGCTATCGATCCACTTTCGTCGAGCCTTTTTTTCATCTGCGTTCACGACCCTAGGCAGACTTTTGAGCTTTTACCTGTCCTCTCTCTTTACCTCCCACCCCTATCACCTCCCCCCCCATACATACCGCCAAAATGGTGTCTGCTTCCAAAGCCGCTCGTCTCGCCAAGCGTGCCGCCGAGGGCGATAAGAAGAAGACCACCAAGTCGAAGAAGGACGTCAAGGGTGACGAGAGCCCTTTGGTTGACGCCGATGGCGAGCCTCTCCCTACCGAAGATCAGCCCGCTACCACCGAGGAGAAGATGAAGGAAGTCGAGAAGCTCACCGCACAGATGGATAAGCACGGTCTGTCCGACCGTGTCACCACCGGTGTTCTGTCCTCGATGGCTTCCTCTCGCGACGTCAAGATCACCTCCGCTTCCCTCGTCTTTCACGGCAAGGTCCTCATCACCGACTCCACCCTTGAACTCAACTTCGGTCGTCGTTATGGTCTGCTCGGTGAGAACGGATGTGGAAAGTCCACTCTGCTCAAGGCTATCGCCACTCGCGAGTACCCCATCCCCGAGCACATCGATATCTACCTTCTGAATGAGGGTGCTCCTCCCAGCGACCTTGGTGCTTTGGAATGGGTCGTTACTGAGGCGCAGAACCAACTGGACCGCATGGAGAAGCAGGCTGAGGAGATTCTGGAAAAGGATGGTCCCGAGAGCCCTATCCTGGAAGATCTGTACGACGTAAGTTATTTTGACTTCCCCTAACATGCCAATATCGTGTACTAACATGGACCAGCGTATGGACAAAATGGATCCTTCGACCTTCCACACTCGTGCCTCCCTGATTTTGACCGGTCTGGGCTTCAACAAGCAGACCATCCACAAGAAGACCAAGGACATGTCCGGTGGTTGGCGTATGCGTGTGGCCCTTGCCAAGGCCCTGTTCGTCAAGCCTTCTCTTCTGTTGCTGGACGACCCCACCGCTCACTTGGATCTCGAGGCCTGTGTGTGGCTGGAAGAGTACCTGAAGAAGTGGGAGCGCACTTTGGTGCTTGTTTCTCACTCTCAGGATTTCTTGAACGGTGTCTGCACCAACATGATCGACATGCGCATGAAGCAGCTCCTCTACTACGGTGGTAACTACGATTCGTACCACAAGACTCGCAGCGAACAGGAGACCAACCAGATGAAGGCCTACCACAAGCAGCAGGAGGAAATCGCCCACATCAAGAAGTTCATTGCTTCCGCCGGTACCTACGCCAACTTGGTCAGACAGGCCAAGTCTCGTCAGAAGATTCTGGACAAGATGGAGGCTGAAGGCTTCATTCAACCCGTTATCCCTGACAGAGTCTTCTCCTTCCGTTTTGCTGATGTCGAGAAGCTTCCTCCTCCCGTCCTGTCCTTCGATGATGTTTCGTTCTCTTACTCTGGCAACTGGGACGACACTCTGTACGAGCACCTTGACCTTGGTGTTGACATGGACTCGCGAACTGCACTGGTCGGCCCCAATGGTGTCGGCAAGTCTACTCTCCTCCGCCTCATGACCGGAAAGCTCCAGCCCATTGCCGGTCGTGTCAGCCGTCACACTCACTTGAAGCTCGGCATGTACAGTCAGCACTCTGCTGAACAGCTCGACTTGACCAAGTCCGCACTCGACTTCGTTCGCGACAAGTTCCCCGAGAAGAGTCAGGACTACCAGTACTGGCGTCAGCAGCTCGGTCGCTATGGTCTGAGCGGTGAATCCCAGACTGCCCTCATGGGTACTCTGTCCGAAGGTCAGAAGAGTCGTATCGTCTTCGCTCTGCTGGCCATCGAAAGCCCGAACATGATTCTGCTGGACGAACCTACCAACGGTCTCGATATCCCCACCATCGACAGTTTGGCGGATGCCATCAACGCCTTCAGCGGTGGTGTCGTCGTCGTGTCCCACGACTTCCGTCTCCTCGACAAGATCGCCAAGGACATCATGGTGTGCGAGAACAAGACCATCCGCCGCTGGGACGGCACTATTGGCGAGTACAAGGACCACCTGCGCAGGAAGATGGTCTCCGAGGGTGCTGTTTAAAGCACATTTCCCGCGTCTCTGCATTTTTGTTACGAATTGGAACGTTGACGTTTAGAGATGACACATAAAAAGTGCGGCAGGGAAGGAAAAAGAAAAGTTTTTTTTTTTTTTTCTTCCAGGAGTGATGACGTATCCTGGAGCCAGTGATATAGTGGCTGACTTGCGGTTTTTCTTTACATATTTCTTTGTTGGAGATATTCTTCTGCTTTCCTTTTCTCTCATTGTTTTGGTGCGCCGTTTAGATGGTCCGTTTTCATACCTCTCATCCTCCTACTAGAGCTGAGCTGAGCCGAGCCGAGCGTGATGGCTGAATTCCATGTTCCTTTACCTCTTTCATGAGCACCCATGATACCTGTTATAGACACTTCATATAGTCTTGTTAAATTCAGCCGGTCATCTTTGTAACTCGGGCCGGTGATGACTATAATATCTATCCATTGCACATCACATGACTCACCTGATAGTCTTGATTCTATGCATGTCCTGATGTAGTGTACAGAGTGAGGTTTACTGAACTCGATTCATCCCCCCTTGTAGATTAGACCAATGGTAATAAAGTACAATGGCAGATTAGGTTGCGGTTGTTGTTCCATTACCGAAATCTATTCGAAGAAAGAAGTACATCTCAGTTTCTGACCGCAAGCCTTTACGACGGATGCTGCTGCTCGCCAACCTGGCCCTCCTTGACCCGTTGCGCCACCAGCTCCCCGCCAAAGATATCCCTCGCCTCCCGATCCCTCTGCGCCCGCTCCAGCTTCCGCTTCTTCGCCTGCCTCTCGACTTCACTTTCCGATGTGGCGCCTTCGCCTGCCGACGCGGCGGCAGCGGCAGAAGCAGCAGCAGGGATCCGCTTCTGTCCGGCCAGGGAGATCTTCTCCGGGTTCTGGCAGTAGTAGAACTTCTTCCCGATGCGTTTGAGGTTCTTCATTTGCTCGGGGTCGGAGTTGAGGGGCTTGTATGATTGCAGGAGGGCAGCGCACTGGTTGAGTGTGCGGAGGAGTTTCACGCGGAGCTCGTAGAGCGGGTTCCCTGCTTGTGCGTTGGCGCTCTCAGCGGCTGGCCCGCCGAGTTTCGTGTCGAGGTAGTATTCGGCCAGGGGGCGATCGGCGAGCATGAAGGCTGCCAGCCAGATCTGTGAGGGTGTGTAGAGGAAGTAGGCGTCGGTCATTTGGGCGGCGGTTTTGAGGAGTTCGCGGGTGGTGGTGTGTGCGCGGGCGATGCGGTCTGTGATTGAGGAGGACTGGGGAGCGTTTGGTGCGGGCGGGACGGCGAGGAGTCCGCGGCGTAGGTCTTCTGATGTCTGGTGAGGGAGGTGAGGTGCGGGTTGGCCCAGGCCTTCGGCCATGGCTTGGAGTTCCATGACGCCGCCTTCGAGGCCGCGGAAGGGGTGGCGGACGTCGAAGGTGAAGCGGAGGCTTTGCATGATGAGGAACTCGGGGGCGATGATGTCTTCTGCCGTTGTGTCGCCTGGGACCTTTTCGGCGAACTGGCGCAAGGACATGTAGAAATTGTCCGTCTTGGTTGCAAGGAAGAGAGCGCAGGGCATGATTGTCTTGGGAGAGTAGGTCATTGGCGAGTTGCTGAGGTAGAATCGACGGATGTACTGAATCGCAGTGGCCTGTTAGAGAGACGTGCGACGTTAGTTATCTGTTCATTCGCGGTTATGCGCTTCAACATCAGACGAGATACGCACCCGCACTGTTGTCGGCAAGGGTGGCTTATATGTGTCCGCCAGCTCCACGGCCTTTTCACAATAAAACCTCACTAACTCCTTCTCTTCTTCTGGTGTCAAACAGTCAATGTCCTTCTCGTCCGCTCCCTTGCCATCTGCAGTAGTCCCTGCTGTAGGAGTCCCCGCAGCCGACGAGTTGGCTGACTGTCGCGCCTCCCGTGCTCTCCGCAGAGCCGCTCGGACTCGTTGGCTAGCGACAGCATTTGTGTTCTCCCTTAATGATCGTAAGGAGGCCTCTGTGAAAGACCAAAATTTATATTGAGATGAGGTCCGATAGATATCGTCCTCGAACATCCTGCTTTTGATGGAGCTTGATCGTTAGGCCCCGCGGACGTCGTGCGATTGGAGAAGCTAGAGAAAGAATGATATAGCTGCGATAATAAGGTGGTATATTTTCTTTATACCAAAATTAATAGATTTCCGTCAGTGCATCAACAAGAGAGCAAGCTGTGTTAAAGAGGAAGAGTCGGAGACGATCAAGCTAGGCGGAGTTCAAGAAAGAATGGAGACCCACCGCTTATCGATATCATCTTGTTGCCGGCCAATTCTGGCTAAAAATAAGCCCAGCAGCGACATTCTACAACCATGAACTGTATTTGAAGAAGCTCCGTATCAAGTGTATAGTAAGAGACAGAAGATGGAAAAGGAGGCATAAAATAGACGGCCACAAGAGCCAGAAACAAGCAAAGAACAGTTTATCAAGACATGACATAAGGCAGTTGTTGTTCCCAACCATAAACAATCTCCACAGAAATAGCTTAGAATCTCTTGAAAACAGAGCGTTCGCCAGGCACCATGCATTCGATCAGTTTCATTCGCTATTGTTGCCCAAAAATAGCCCAAAGAGTCATCGCGCCGTCACTTACGGCTCACCCAGGAGCCGTGCGGTAATATCACCCATATAAGCTTCATCCAATTCATAGTCCTCTCCATTCATTCGATCAATGCCGTAAAATTTGAATGCCGCGACCACTCGATCCACATCGAAGCCCATGCTGCAGAATCGATCGATCAGGTCTTTGTTATATCCGTCGTACCTATTGACATGTATGAGATGCGATTCTCTAGAGGTAATGAAACATGGCACCGGCGTGGTTACGTACTTGGAAAGATCTTCCCTCTCTTGCTCCGCCTTAGACCTGAGTTCCTCCTGCCGGAGAGTTTCGTCTGTTGCTCCTCCACTACCCTCCCCAGCGTGTTTTCGGGGAGCCCCAGCGTGGATGACGGCCCATTCCCGAGCGACACGCTCGAACTCTTTCGGTCTTCGCAATAGCATGGTGGCTACCTCTGCATCCTGCGGATCTTTGGGCTCAGGGGTGCTAAGTAAGGATTGCAGAGACAAAAGTGCGGACTTGATGGTCAGCACCGGCGACCATGCCGATGACAGCGTATCGAGGCAGATAGCGCCCTAAACGAACATCAGAGGCCGTCTCCTGGCCAGACAAAGGCTCGACGCTGACGATACTCACCGTTTGGCTGCTCACATTAGGATGCCAGACTTTGGTCACGAACTTCATGACAGGCGGCCGAAATGGATAGTCGTTGGGTATCTTAATATCAACTTCATAAGTACCACCTTCGTACGGTGTACCCGGGGGCCCCGGAAACGTGCCACGCAGATGTGTTACATCGTCATCTTCCACCGGTTCGGCAGTAATTTGCGAATGAGTATCTGCCCGAATATCCGCAATCTCCTTTGCGATACGCCGCGTTCGATTAGAAGCCATAAGTGGAATGATCGACCGAGTCACAGACACGTAAGCGATGAACCAACGCTTAGGAGTAGATGATGTGGTTAAGTGAACCAAATTTGATGTCCGAAGGATAGTGTCCGGAGTCGCTAACTATGGAACAACTTGGTCCTTATCAGCAAGAGCGATCAGTTATCTTCTTTATCAATCCGAAGCGTGATGGTGAGCGGGGAGAAGGTGGGACGGGAAGAGCCAGAAAAAAGTAAACGTGCTTGTTGGTACTGTTAGATGAAGGCATATTGAGCCTCGCTATCTTTCGAGGACTGGGGCTCGAGGAGTGATTGATGAGGGGACGACGAGGCAGACGAGGAGTAGTTTGGATACTCACGGATAGCTCAACAGAGCAGATATATGAAAGCTGTTTTGCAGCAGGAGAATTTAAAAGCTGAAGCTCTAAAGCAGAAGATTTGAAAATGCAAAAGGGCTTTGACTATATTGTGCTGGTGTAAGGCAGAAAGCTACTACCTTAAGCTACCTGACTACAGAGTGTTCTAGATACCAGGCAGTCTACCTTAGAGGCTATATTTACTTGCCCGCAGCCGCCCTGGTGACGCTTGAATTCCACTATCATTCGCCAGTAAAAAGCATCAGGCCGCAAGGCTGTCAACCGTGGATCTTCTTACCCAGATTGGTAAGGTAGTACTCCGTAGTCCGTAGTCCGCTATGTAACGGAGATGCCTTAGGCGAAAAATCAGGCGATATGTCACGTGCTATGAATGCTGGTCGCCAAGACCGGACCAGATGGCGACAACAGCTTACCTGAGAGCTCTCCGTCCGTCTGTCCAGCGGAAGCTTCACTCACTCAATACGTTCACGCCTTCATCCACCCTCTAACATCAACCACCCCTTTCAACGACTCTGCTGGTATCAAGGTTGCTGTCGTCAGGAGACTAATTCTGGTACCGCTTTTTAACTCTTAACTGCACAGACTCTGGGAACATGGTATGTATACCAGAGCGCTTTCGTCATTAGTGCCTTTGTTGCCTTGGTGCCGTTCGAGCCAGCCTAACGTGTCTTGAAAACAGGGTAACCAGCAGTCAAACATCGGTGGAGGCCCTGGCGGGGATGGGAGAGATGACAAGGATAAGAAGGTGAGTCGATGTCTTCGACACGTTTTCTGAAGCCGCAAGTTCAGTAGCTGACAAAGCCTACGTCTGCAGAAGGAGAAGCCCAAGTACGAACCACCACCACCACCTACCACCAGGGTTGGGCGGAAGAAGCGCAAGGCTGCCGGCCCTAGCACTGCCTCAAAACTTCCCGACATTTTTCCTACGTCACGATGTAAATTACGATACCTTCGAATGCAACGAGTCCATGACCACCTGTTGCTCGAAGAGGAGTATGTGGAGAATATGGAGCGTCTGCGCAAGGCCAAAGCTCAGGCAACGCTGGACTCTGTGAGCCGAGGTGACCTGGATATCATGGACAGGAATGCGGACGAAAGGAGCCGCGTGGATGACATGAGAGGCAGCCCCATGGGAGTCGGTAACCTGGAGGAGCTGATTGACGATGACCATGCGATTGTCTCGAGTGCTACCGGCCCCGAGTACTACGTTTCTATCATGTCCTTTGTCGACAAGGATCTGCTGGAGCCTGGTGCCAGCATCCTTCTGCATCACAAGTCTGTATCTGTCGTCGGTGTGCTGACGGAAGAGTCCGATCCTCTGGTCTCAGTCATGAAACTCGACAAGGCACCAACCGAGTCGTACGCAGATATTGGTGGTCTCGAGTCGCAGATTCAAGAAGTCCGAGAGTCTGTCGAGTTGCCCTTGCTCCACCCGGAACTGTATGAGGAGATGGGTATCAAGCCGCCAAAGGGTGTCATTCTCTACGGTGCTCCTGGTACCGGTAAAACCTTGCTTGCCAAGGCTGTTGCAAACCAGACCAGCGCCACTTTCCTTCGAATTGTCGGAAGTGAGCTGATCCAGAAATACCTGGGAGATGGTCCTCGGTTGGTGCGACAGATTTTCCAGGTTGCTGCCGAGCATGCGCCCTCGATTGTCTTCATCGATGAAATTGATGCCATCGGTACCAAGCGTTACGACTCTACATCTGGCGGTGAACGAGAAATCCAGCGTACTATGTTGGAGCTTCTTAACCAACTGGATGGTTTCGACGACCGTGGTGATGTAAAGGTTATTATGGCCACAAACAAGATTGAGACTCTGGATCCTGCCTTGATCCGTCCGGGCCGTATTGACCGAAAGATTCTCTTCGAAAACCCAGACCGTGAGTGTCCTGCTAAGGAGCTTGCTGTGGTTCGTTGACTGACAATTCACAGAAAATACCAAGAAGAAGATCTTCACACTGCACACGTCCAAGATGTCTCTCGGAGATGACGTTGACCTCGATGAATTCATCAACCAGAAAGACGATCTCTCTGGTGCTGATATCCGAGCTATTTGCACAGAGGCCGGTCTGATGGCGCTGAGAGAGCGCCGTATGAGGGTGCAAATGGATGATTTCCGTGCCGCTAGGGAACGGATCATGAAGACTAAGCAGGATGGCGGTCCTGTGGAGGGCTTGTATTTGTAAGGCGGGAATATGGTCAATAGGTGCCTTATGGCTACGTAAATCGAGCAAGATGGCTTCTCTTTAAGAGCCCTTCCATGATGTATTCTACTAGTGAACCGAGCTACCAATCTCTATGGTGATGTTTACCTCTACCGCTTCGTAGTTGTGGAGACTTGATAAGACACTGTAGATGCAAACACCGCAAACATTGCAAAAGTGGCAAACGGAAGCAGTTGTAACATCATCAAGTCATTTTCCGATTAGCTTTGAATAAGCACTTTGCAAGATTTTTCGATCACAATGGACGGGTTCGACGAAGAAGCATTCAAAAAATTCTTCCCGAGTAGCTTCGGCAAGCAAGAAAAGCAGCTTGATGTGAATGCCCAGATCGACCGCACCAAGCGGTCGAAACTTTCAGCCGAACCAGATGGCAATAAAGAGGAAGATACTGACACCAAACCGGCAGTCGGAGACGCTGAAGCCGCAGATGAGACAAGAGGACACAATGGAAAAGCCGATTCAGAAGATGATTCCGACGACGATGATGACTCTGACGAGGAGGAGGACGAATTCCCAGTCTCTCACGAGCTTCTTATCAAGACACATGAGCGCGCAGTGACGACCATGACGGTGGATCCGGCAGGAGCGCGATTGATTACAGGCTCGACTGACTGCACACTCAAGCTCCATGACTTTGCCTCTATGACACCGTCTACTGTACGCGCATTCAAATCCGTCGATCCATCTGCTAAGAAGCAATCCGCCGCCCAAGAAACACACCCGGTGCACTATGTCGCATTCAATCCTCTGTCCCCAAGTCATGTCATGGTTGTTTCGGCAACGCCGCAACCTCGGATTCTGGACCGCGACGGCGATACCTTAACCGAATTTGTGAAGGGAGACATGTACCTAAGAGATCTTCATAACACCAAAGGCCATATAGCGGAAGTGACTAGTGGCGCTTGGTCTCCGACCGATTACAACTTGTGCGTCACCGCAGGAACGGACAGCACGGTTCGCATCTGGGACGCGAACGTCGGGCGATCGCAAAAGGAGGTCATTGTACACAAGTCTAGGGTGGCTGGATCCGCTGGTCGGAGCAAGATGACCGCTGTCGCATGGGGCTCTCCCAAACAGGGCGGCCCTAGTATTCTCGTCGCTGCTGCCCTCGACGGAAGCTTGCTGATGTGGGGAGGGAATGGACCGTTCACTCGGCCTAGTGGAGAGATCAGAGATGCGCATACTCGTGATACATGGACGAGTGGACTGGACATCAGCTCGGACGGAAGACTAGTCATCACCAAGGGAGGGGACGATACCATCAAGCTCTGGGACACTCGAAAATTTAAACAGCCAATCACCACCGTCTCGCATCCATCGATTTCAGCTCGTTATCCGTCTTCCAACATTATCTTCTCACCTACGTCGGCCAATGTCATTACAGGCTCAGAGACTGGTCATCTACACATCCTGAACCCAGCTACCCTGAAACCTGAGCTTGTCACGCCAGTCACGCCTGGGTCATCTCTCATCACTGTTCTCTGGCATGAAAAGCTCAATCAGATCATTACTGGTTCCGCCAACGCTGAGACACATGTTCTGTACAATCCCAATATGTCGACCAAGGGAGCTGCCTTGGTCATGTCCAGGGCGCCTAAACGTCGCCATATCGACGATGACCCGTCGCTTACCATGGACCTGTCTGCTGGTATCTCGGGCGACTCCGTTGTGGTCGGATCGAACGGAGTCCCTCACTACAGCTCGGCTACCTGGTCTGCCCGCCATCCTACCATCGGGCTCACGGCTTCGGGTCGTTCCAGAGACCCGCGACGACCACATCTGCCGGCAACTACTCCTTTTGCAAAATCGCAGCCGGATGAACGGCATATCCGCGAAAATATTCCTCTTAGTTCCATGCGAGACGAAGACCCTCGCGAGGCGCTGCTGAAGTATGCCGAGAAGGCCGAGAAAGACCCGATTTTCACCAAGGCATGGAAAGAAACACAGCCAGTACCGATATTCAGAGAGCTGAGCGATGACGAGGAAGAGCAAGAACCCGATAAGAAGAGGGCCAAGCGGTGAAAGGATCGCCCCAAAAGAATCTTTCTACGTTCCTGATTTCGTGGCACTTTCCACTCTCTTGCAGCTCGGGTAGGGGTCTTTTCGAACGCTAATGTATATATATGCAAGATGGACGGCGTTGCGGGGGAACATGATCTGTCTGTTTAGTGTAATCAGATCCAAAACTATCATCGATGGATTAGCATCAATAATTAGAGATACCCTCGTCCGTATGCATTTATCAGGATTTTATGCACATTAGACTCAAGTAGCAGCAGAGAGAATTGTCAGCCGGTGGGAAATTTGATGCTCGATGACGTTGGACAGGAGGGGTGGGGTGTCCACTGATGGCTTTCCAGGCTGTTGTGGAGGTCAGACCAATGATGATCCTCCAGGCGGAAAATGGCACTTCGATAGTCGCTTTCTCTCTCTACCTTACTCAAAAAGGCTATGAGCTCGCACCGACCTGTCTGCCTTAGCCTTGTCACTACTCACGATGCTGCGCTTGAGTGTGTTCTCATCCGCTGCCTTCTTAATTAGATCGTCCGAGCGATCGTTCGTATTCTCGCCATTCTAAATCCGCGCCCGGCCAATCCTCCGACCATCCCGGTTGTTCTACAGTTGCTCGTGAACGACAGCAAGACCACCCCTTTCTGTCCGTTGCTGGCCGACATCGTTCCTCTTTCATTGTTTCCAGAAGTCTTGTTTTGTCTTGGGAAGTGCAGATATAAAGCTTTGGAGCTTAGTAGAGTCACGGAACAGAATGCGCCATTTTTTACCAGCATGAGTGATTGTTTACTGCTGAAATCGAGCATCGTTTCATCAGATCGGTTTCTTTCAGCGTCTGGACTGCACCCATCGAGTTCTCATCCTCAGTCTTCAATCCTCCGTTTTCCGCATCATATTGAGTATTTTGGCCCGGGTGATAACGATCGATTCGTCTCAACGTGTGTCAGCGGAGCTCTCGAAGCTCCTCAACCCGTTCTTTGCCCCCTACCTGGTCGCTTCTTTCTTACATCTGAATGGCTTCCTTTCAAGAGGAGCCCTTAGCCGCAGGCCTGCTTACGGTTCTTGTCACTTCTTTCGCCCCTACTCCGACCGCCACCGCATCCGCCTCTTCATCGTTTCAACATTTACCTTCGTCGACATCGGGCTCTGATCCGAATACCGGCGGCCACAATGGAGGGCATATACATGAATGGTCGTCTCTGATTGGTATTGTGACTGCATTGGTGGGAAACGTGCTCATATCTCTGGCGCTCAATATTCAACGTTACGCTCACATCCGGATCGAGAGGGAGTGGGAGCAGAGCAAGCTACAAAGGGAGATACAGTGGAAACGGGCCAACTCGGGCCGGAATGCAGCAGGTGTCTACGGAGCTACCGTAGACGAAGAGGATGGCAGAGAACCTAGACGAGAGGGACGTCCGTTTCCTCGTTATCGAGACGAGTCTCCGGATTCCGGGCCAGAATTGCCCGAGGACTTTCTAAGATGGAGCGACGAGTTCTCGGATGGAGAATCAGGCCCGCGCGGTCGCCTACGCGAGTCCTTTCTATCGGACCAAACTATTCGTGCCGGGGATAAGGATTCTCGCCATGGCCGGCGCAAATCATACCTCCGCTCGCCGTACTGGTGGGCGGGCATCGTGCTCATGTGTCTCGGCGAGATCGGTAACTTCATGGCGTACGGGTTTGCTCCTGCATCGATTGTGTCCCCGCTAGGCGTCGTCGCGTTGATCTCAAACTGCGTTATTGCCCCAATAATGCTCAAGGAGAAGTTTCGCCAACGCGATGCCTGGGGGGTGCTCATTGCAATCGCCGGTGCTGTTGTGGTCGTGCTCAGTGCCAGTTCGTCGGAAGAGAAAATCGGTCCCCATGATATATGGGTCATGATCACGCGCTGGGAATTCGAGCTGTACTTGGGTCTGACAGCCTGCTTGATAATCGCCCTCATGTGGGTGAGCCACAAGTATGGCTCTCGAACCATCCTGATAGATGTCGGGCTAGTCGCGCTGTTTGGTAAGTCTCTGTCATTATTGATGCGGTTGTTTTGATCGTGTGAACCAAGTACTCATTCAGATGTCAAGGTGGATATACCGCATTGTCGACAAAAGGTGTCTCGTCACTGCTGTCATTTACGCTTTGGCATGCTATTACCTTTCCAGTCACCTATTTACTGGTGTTTGTCCTTGTTTTCAGCGCTCTGATGCAGATTCGGTACATCAACCGGGCTTTGCAACGTTTTGATTCCACCCAAGTCATCCCAACGCAGTTCGTACTCTTCACATTGTCGGTTATCGTTGGAAGTGCTGTGTTATACCGCGACTTTGAGAACTACACCGCCGAGCGCGCCTCAAAGTTTGTCTCTGGCTGCCTTATGACATTCCTAGGCGTGTACTTTATCACGAGTGGCAGAGCCCGTGCAGATGACGAGTCTTCTTTCTCCATTGATGACGAGGAAGAAGCGATTGGGCTTCTGGGAGGAGAGCAGTATCAGGACAATGTTGACATTGCCCCTCCTGCGCATCAAGCTAGGACAGCCAAACTCGGGCAGAGGCAATCAATACCTGATGAGAACGATCTACAGTCCCCGTCGGGATCTTTACTGGGCAATGGAATTGAGGACGTTGATGAGGACCAACTCACTCCCAAGGGTGCTCTGTCCGCTGCTCCTTCATCTCCTGTCGGCTCCTTGACCGCGGAATCTCCTACACAGCCGTCTCCCGGGCATCCGTCTTCTTTGCACTCGCACTCTCACTCACTGTTGACGAACCCATGGGCGGACCACTTGGAACAACACGTTCAGGCTTCCAAATCCGAACCGCAGCTTCACCGACCAGCCACTCCTCCGAAACAGTCCGAAACTGCCAACACTGATTCAGCAGTCCTCTTGCAGTTTCCTCCTGCCCCTGGTATTGAAGATCACGGCTACCGACCCTCGTCTCCATCCAAGCCCGACCACGTCGAACCGGCTGGCCGAGCAAGTACCGTCCCCCAGACTCCTCCCGCAAGGAACCTACGCAATTCTATATCCAAGCATTTCTCTCCCGGCCCACTTCTCCCTACCCTTTCGGCAGGTTTCAGTGCGGTCGTTGCCGAATCACTTCGCCGTGGTGAAACCAGTCCCGTGAAAGACCGAAAGTCGCATAAGCGATCCGCTCGAAGAAAGCAGCTAAGCACAATAGCCTTTGACGGCTACATGCGCAACAGGGACAGAGGCCCTTCAGATGAGGTGGATGCGGGTGTGGACCAGCATCTTCCATTCCAACTTGCGACTGCTCGACTCCATTCTACTGGGGATCTCCCGACGGCTCCTGGGCTCGTTGGTAACTCCACCCCGGCAGTAGACTCTGAAGATCAGTCCATCAATCAAAGTGGAAACGGTATCACCACGCTCACCCGACTTCGCAGCCTTAGTGATTCATGGAGTGGAGGTTTAGCATGGCTTGGTGGCGCTCTACGAAAGCCTAACAGCAGCAACAAGGCGTTGGACAATACGACAGCAGTCGAAGCAGACGAGAATGACAGTAGCACCGAGACTCATGATGGAGGGGGTGGTCGCGAAAGTGGCGCAGATACGCGGACGTAGGCCTGGACGGAGCAGTTTCTTCTCTGCGGCGGCAGGCTCATTCCAGTCGTCGGTACATATTTGTTGTTATTGTTGTAATAATGGGTGGTTGGCCGGTTTGATTCTGAGTCTATATATCCATGATATACGGTTCCTATCTTATAATAGTAGTTTCACACTTGGACATGACATTGCCGGGGTTGGCTCCATTATATACATAACCATTGAGCCATTGCAATGCGAGTCCTGGTGATAATTGAGGTCTAATGGATATCTTTTCAACAATTCAGGGGGATCTTTCCCAGCCAGAGCAGTTCCACTTCCATTCTCCTCTCCCCTGGCTCCCATGCTTCCAGTCCCAAAATCCTTTACGAGGTAAAGCAATCCTTGACCTCGGCCGCTATCATGGCAATTGCGGAAAATGATCAGCTAACGGGTGCAGGATTTCTCTTGTGGTTTCTGCGTTGACTTGCATCCGATGATTCCATAGGTGGAAAATACATCTTGCAGCACCCTAACTCCCTTAGATCCCAGCATGGATCATTTATTCCTCACCAGTCTCGACGCTCGCTTTGATTGAATCCTGCCAAAACCACATTCAAGTCAGCCACTAGGCATTCATCCTGCTAAACTCTTCCTTGAATTTAGCCGTCCGAATGCTTCTCCGCATCTTCTCATCGCTACAATTCCGGGGATATCGGCCCAACTCCATCCCTAGTTCCTTAGCATTTGCGATTGGCATTGCTGTTGAAGGCTCCAAGCCAATTTCATGGAGTGTGGATCTTTGCTCCGTACCACGCTGATGTATTCATTCGCCAGTATATGACTTTCTCATCTCCCCTAAGGCCCTAATGGTGTTTTCGAGCCGGACTCATCTCCGCACTAGACCTAACCTCCAACCTAAAGCACGATAGCTTGAACGCTTGCCTCTTCTGTGTCAAACAATGCACTCGGTCTATTAGATTGCGATGGCAGCATTGAAGGCAATTTATTACGATGGCCTCTTATTTTTACCTTTTTCCTGCTCCGAGCATGGCCTAGCCACATGCCGAGACACAAGAGTAATTACTGGATAATGGCGTGTACTGCGGAGACTGCAGAGCGCAGTCTGCAGCAGCGTGGTAAATAATAGATAAATCGCCGTGCCTCCCTCGTGGATCAATTGTCTTTTTCTTTTTCTGGTTGCGTCTCTGTCCCCTGCATGGCTCGCTGAGGAGAGATTTCGCAATTATTGTTTCTACAGGGACAGTTTGAATCTGTCCATCTTCGCACCAGGATGGTTGGAACTTTTCTCTCCAAGAGCTTGCTGCTCTTGCAGCTTGTGTCGGCTTTGTCTACGGGACAAGCTGCTTCGATGCCGCTGTACAAAGATCCCAGTGCGCCTGTGGAAGACCGAGTGAGCGATCTTCTAGGCAGGATGACGATCGATGATAAGATGGCCCAATTGATGCAGGGTTCGTTGATTCAATCCCCTTTGCTTTTAATAACCACATTCATTGACAAAGCTGATTGAGTTGGTTGCAGGTGATATTACCAATTGGATGAATTCTACCAGCGGAGCATTCAACTACACCGGTCTCGTCGAGAATATGAAGATGAAGGCGGGATCGTTCTATGGTAGACAAACCGGACCCTGACTTCAAGCGAATGATAGCATTGACGATACTTCCAGTTGGCTATCCCGTTTCTTGGGATTGGATTGCTACCAATGTCAAGAGAGCCCAAGATTATCTTATGCAGAACACGACACTTGGAATTCCGGCGCTTGTCCAGACTGAGGGTATGGCTGATGATATGTGTGACTCGTGTCAAATGCTGATGGCATTCGATCGTCTATAGGTATTCATGGTTTCTTGACTGGCAACGCGACAATCTTCAATTCGCCTATTGCGTATGGCTGCTCCTTCAACAGAGAGGTACGTATTCTGCATCTTGTTGCTTGGGGCAAATCTAACAGAGAATTACAGCTGGTGCAAGAGATGGCCAAATACGTGGCCCAGGAAGCTCGTACACTTGGTGTCACCCAGATCTTTGCTCCTGTCGTGGACCTGGCTCGCGAGCTGCGGTTTGGTCGGGTAGGCCATGCGTTCAGTCTTCCTATCATGCAGGGCACTTACATAACCGCTCCTAGGTTGAAGAAACGTTCGGCGAAGATCCATACCTTTCGGGAGAGATGGGATATAGCTACGTCAAGGGCCTCCAGAGCCTCAACGTCTCCTCGATGGTCAAGCACTTTATAGGATTCAGCCAGCCTGAACAGGGTATCAACACTGCTCCTGTTCACGGAGGCGAGAGATATCTGCGCACAACGTAAGTGGCCAAGGATCAAGACGCGAATTGATACTGATCTAGACAGTTGGTTCCCGTCGTTCAAGCGAGCGATCATTGACGCTGGCGCATGGAGTATCATGAGTGCTTATCACTCGTAAGTGTGTTTTGACAGTGACCGCAAGAAGCTGCTGACAACTTGCTTAGGTATGACGGCATCCCTGCTGTTTCGGACTACCATACTCTGACCGAGATCCTGAGAGGCGAATGGGGCTACGATTTCTTTGTCATGAGTGATGCCGGCGGCACAGATAGATTGTGCTCGGCCTTCAAGCTCTGCAGAAGCAACCCTATTGACATGGAAGCCGTCACTCTCCAGGTTCTTCCTGCCGGTAACGACGTCGAGATGGGTGGTGGTTCTTTGTAAGTTTCTACCTGGGATCTGATTGTTCCTTGCTGACATATGCAAAGCAATTTCCGGAAGATCCCTGAACTGATCAAGGCCGGCAAGCTTGATATCAAGACTGTCGACACCGCCGTCTCAAGAGTGCTGAGAGCGAAGTTCGAGATGGGCCTCTTTGAAAACCCCTATCCCGCTGCCCCCAAGTCCCAATGGAACAAGCTCATCCACAGCAAGGAAGCCGTCAAGCTTGCTAGACAGTTGGACAAGGAGTCCATTGTTTTGCTGGAAAACCATAACAACACCCTTCCTCTGAAGAAGAAGGGTGACATTGCCGTTATCGGACCCATGGCCCATGGATTTATGAATGTAAGTGCCTCTGCAAGGCTCATGACATGTATAATGTTGCTCATAATGATTAGTACGGAGATTATGTGGTCTACAAGAGCCAGTACCGGGGCGTCACTCCCCTGGACGGCATCAAGGCTGCGGTTGGTAAGAAGGCAAACATCCACTACGCCAAGGGATGCGAGCGATGGAGCAACGACCAGTCCGGCTTCGCCGAGGCCGTCGAGGCAGCGAAGAAATCCGACGTGGCCATTGTCGTCGTTGGCACCTGGTCAAGAGACCAGATGGAGCTGTGGCAAGGGCTCAATGCAACGTGAGTCACTCCCTGCAAACAAATACCCTACATCGCGAACTAAACCCTACGCAGGACCGGCGAACACGTCGACGTAAACGACCTCTCCCTCGTCGGCGCCCAAGCCCCCCTGATCAAAGCCATCGTCGACACCGGCGTCCCCACCATCGTCGTCCTCAGCAGCGGCAAGCCCGTAACGGAGACCTGGCTCTCCAACTCCACCGCTGCGCTCGTCCAGCAATTCTACCCCTCCGAGGAAGGCGGCAACGCCCTCGCCGACGTCCTCTTCGGCGACTACAACCCTTCCGGCAAGCTCTCCGTCAGCTTCCCCTCCTACGTCGGCGACCTCCCCATCTACTACGACTACCTCAACTCCGCCCGCTCCATCGGCGACTCCGGCTACGAGCTGCCAAACGGCACCCTCGTCTTCGGCCACCAGTATGTCTTCGGCAGTCCGCTCCCCTGGTACCCCTTCGGCTACGGCAAGAGCTACTCCACCTTCGAGTATGGGCCTGTCACCGTCGACAAGGCGAACGTCACTGCCTCGGATACCGTCACCGTTAGCGTTGACGTGACGAACACCCACAAAAGCATGGATGGGACGGAGGTTGTGCAGGTGTACATCCAGGATGAGATTTCGTCGGTTGTGGTGCCGAATCGCCAGCTCAAGGGGTTCGAGAAGGTGGTCATCCCCGCGAAGAAGACCAAGACTGTCAAGATCAAGATCAAGGTGCAGGATCTGGGGCTGTGGAACTCGGCGATGAAGTATGTCGTTGAGCCCGGGGCGTTCACTGCGTTGGTGGGGAGCAGCTCCGCGGATATTAGGGGCAATGCTACCTTTTACGTGCAGTAGAGTGGATGCTGTTGGCTCTTTTATCCAGGTGGACGAGGGTTGTGCGTTTTGGGGAAGGTGTATATAGCTTATTTATGAATAACTTGTGCACATGTCCAGAGGTGTGACAGGCATTTGTAGATTGGCGTATGCCTGACAAGTTGTAGTATCTGTGGACTTATCCATGGAGTCTGTGCCTCGGCATAGAAATATGTAACGTGACAATTCTTCGTCTTCAATTGATACTTTCCCATATTGTGTTCAATTGCTGAAGCTTTACTGTAACACATTTTGAAGAATCTGGGGAGGATGTCGCCTTGAGTTGCTATGTCTAGCACAACCCAACCGACATGGTGTGGCCACCCGCCAGCTAGCTATCAGAGGCATCCCCTTTCGCCTCCGGCCCTGTACTTTCATTCTCCGTGTCGCCATCCGATTTTGACTTGGCGCTCTCAGCCTGCTCCTGGGTATTGGAATCCGCACTGGGAGTAGTTCCGGGCTTGTCACCGCTCTTGACCGTATCCGCTGTAGAAGAACCCGCAGCAACCCTACCCTCCGCCCGTCTAGTCTTCGCTCCTTCCTTCAATTTCTCCCATCGTTCTCGGTAGCGGCCCAAGACGTCCCGTAGTTTCTCGTTCTCGCGGCGGACGCGCTCCAGCTCTTTCTCGTTGCGGCGCATGCGCTCTTCCAGTTCCTTGATACGCTGGTCTGAGTCCATTGCAGCGGAGGGAGACACAGCGGCGGAGGAGCCCTGAGCACCGTAAGGGTGGTCGGGCCACGGGCCGTTGTGGTGGTGCATTGCTTTTAGGGACTGCTGCAGAGCCATGGAAGACGATTGCGCGTTGACTTCCCACATGTGCAGCCGCTTGGAAAGGGTATCGGATAGATGCTTGAGCGCCTGATTCTCCATCTGTAGTTCCTCCATGGTTTTCGGGTTGTGCAGGCTGGTGAGTTTGTCCGCGGCGCGACTCGCCCGGCCGCGTGAGCCCGTCAGACTCTGGCGTAGCTCAGGCGATGCGGGAGTCTCGCGCGCATCGACAAAGTCATCGTCCGCCTCATCGAGGCTGTTGCGTCGGGCTTCCTTCTCGGCTCGGGTGAGGATGCCGGCGTACGAGACTGTGCCGCCTGTGGTAGGCACAACGTAGAATGATTCTGCGGTGTTCCCTGCTCCGTTGCCGTTTGAGTCCCGGATCGCTCGGAGGGCGGCGCGGGAGAAAATCCTGCTGACGTCTGGCTCGGTGAACTGGCCGAGTCGATCAGAGGTTGCTTGATGGCGATCGACTTTGGTGTCGGCAGCGGATGATTTGCGTCTTGCGGAGTCGGACTGCGTGGATGCCTCTGAACCGAGCGGCAGACCGGCAAATGCTAGAGGCGCGGAAATCTTGGAGATGAGGCCTTCAAAGGTCGAATAGAAGCGTTGGAAGGGTTCCTCGGATGGTGCAGTCTTGTTCTTCTGCCGACCTGATTCGACCGTTTCCGGCGGCACGAAATGCTGAGATGTGATTTCGGTAGGACTGGTGACTGGTGGGGACCAGGGTTGTTTTGATGCAGATACGCCGCTTGGACGGTCCCTTAAATTGTGGGCTTGCGTTCCTCGTAGTCTCGACTCTCCGGTCTTCAGCTTGCTAGGACCCTCGGTCATCCTCGCCCCCGCCTGTTGCGAGGATACAGTGGGGGAAACGGGAGAGGCACGGCGGGGTTGAGACGGGATTCCTCGTGCAGAGGCCAGATTGCTGGCAATGGAGGAGGTTTCTCTTGCCGGTAACCGAGTGTTGCCAACCAATCTAGGCGGCTGCTGCTGCGCTTGCTCTGGCGAGGTCGGGGATAGCTTGGTCGTTTCCGATTCTCCAGTTCCCGTCTGCGCAGTGGCAGCGGATGTAGTACTGACTGGATTCTCATGTTGAAAGCGAAGGATTTGAGCGAGCTTCTTATGATGCTGCTCAAGCAGTTGGAGAGTACGCAAGGCCTGTGAGACAGATAATGAACACCGCGTTAGATCTTGACTGAATGTTGAATTTCAGCAATGCAAATGTACCTCACGGTCGGAACTATTTTGTGCAGCTGTCGCAAATTCGCCAGCAGCCAAGTCGTGTTCCTCGCTTGCTGCCACGGGATTGGCTTTGCGCGTCTCTAAGACGGCGTTGCGGGCGTGGGTATGAGCCTAATTCGGTGGTGTTGGTAGGATGGAATGCGGCGGAACATAGAGGACCAGCACTTACCAAGGTGAGCGGCGCAGTCTCCATGGCTGCTGCATGGATACAGACTGTATCTAATGATCTTGTATGCAGTTGTCAAAAGCAGCTCAGTGAGATGACTGGAAGAGCTGGAAGTGATAACGTGATAAGAGGAAGTGACGCCATCCGCAGACCGCCAAAGTGACTGAATTCCGTATGCGCCTAAGGCATCAAATGAAACCGTGACATTACTTTTACTTTACCTTTCACAATAAAGGTCCTGATCCGGACAATCGCATCTTGCACCCTTCAGGAACAGGAGGAATTTGAAAGTATCAGGAACAGGAGGAATTTGAAAGTACTACCTTTACTATGTAACTCGTCTAGTAGTACTCCTGCCCCTATCAACCCTAGATGATTGATCTAGAATCTCGATGCCAAAAATATGTACCGTAAAGAAAGCCACGGACTCCACTCCCAATCCAAAAATAAGCGTGGGCCGGGTCCAGGGTGACTTTTGAAAGGGTAATACTGCTTCATGACAGCCATTACATGCTGAGTGTGCATGGCCTTATCGGGGAGGTGGTAATACAAATACCGCCGCTTGCTGCTGCGGAAGTGAACCTGTCAGTGGTCGTCGTCATTTTCCAAGTGGCCTTCTCAAGCTTGTTCTCCATCGTGTCTCTCGCTGACTTTCGTTCATTTTGCTTCAATTTTTATCTACTCTTTATCTACAAGCTCTGATCCCTCGATTTTTGAAAGTAAAAACCCAGCACATTCTTTTCCATTTGTTGTGAAACCATGCTGCTGGGAATGCGGTCGTCCACAACCGCTTCCCCCCATGCTGTTGCTTCCCCCTCCTCCCTATAATTGTACAGCCTGAATTCCAGCCACCAGTCCTTGATGGACGCTTAGGCAAGGATTCTATACTTTGATTCTGCCACACTCAAGAACCGGAGTAAAGGTTTTCTTCAGATCATTGATTGGATTGGAGTAAACATTACTCACATTCTGCGTCGGCTCCTCAACCCGTCCCCTCCATACCTTCCTTTTTTCCGCACTCCGCTATATTCCTCATGGAGGAACCCACAATCCCGGAGCCTCCTCCGGTTCCCCAGACTGAACCACAAGGTTTCAGTAAATCCAATCGAACTTGGACTACTCCCGCCGACTTAGACACCATGTGGAGCTCCAGCCGCAGCAATGGGCGCGCGTCAATCTCATCCGGTTCTGATAGACCTAAATCACAAGCAGGCGAAGTGGCCGAAACCGCAAAGGCAGGTTCCAGCGGGTTCTCCAAGCTACTGAATGCTCGGCGGAAGCGAAAGAAGGAGAAGGAGCAGAAGCAAACGGAGGAACTGTCACTAGTCTCGGAGAATGACCCGGACCTACAGGAGAGTCGATCAAACGAGTCTCGCGGCGAGTCCTCGTCGGCGAATGACAATCTGAGCCCGCCAGGCGAAGTCATCACTCTTCTAACTGACGATTCTGAGCCTGATCGGTAAGCGTTGACGCATGGCTCCTCTACCATACAAGAGAAGCATTTTAGTTACTGACACTCCCCCGTTACATCTGAAGGACTCCTCCTCTCACTACCCGAAACTCCCATACCGGCTTCTACACTTCCTCCTCCCCATTAATCAAGACTACCTCTGTGGACCCAAATGACACCGACGAGACGCAGGCAGACGTCGAATCCGCCGTCAGTGGGCCCAGTGCAACTGCCTCGGAGACTTTCCTGGAAGGAGAACTCTCCAGACCCGCTACCGCATCGGGCCCTATGTTGAGTATCCCAGAGGAGCGCAGCAGTAAGAAGCGCAGCGTCTCGCCGGGCAGGCGGCTGAAAAATGCGTTTAGCTCCAATTCAAACAAGAAGGATACCAATCGCGAACGAACATCTTCTACCTCGGGCGCGAGTACGAAGAGCGGCGGCCTGTTGAGCAGAAGAAGCAGTCTCTCATCGAAGCGAAGCCAGACCATGGAAGTCGAGCCCCCTCCTGTGCCCCCGCCAATTCTGACGGATGTCAAGGAGGACAAGCCTCTGCGGATTCCTGATGGACCCAACCCACCGAGAACGCCGCCACATACTGCGCACCCTGCACCTCAAACAACCGTGACCCCTCCCACTCCGACTATTAGCCGCTCAGAATTCCCTAAATTATTCTCCTCCCCTGACGTCACAGAGTCTCCAGAGTCTGTCAAGTCAAAGGACCTACCGTCGGGCGTCATTGTAAGCACGTCTGGAAACATGATCTCGCACCGACGTGTGCGGTCTGCGTCCTCTGCATCTCACAAGCCTAGTAAACTCTCAAACTCTATATCCGCGTTGACCCCTACCGCCGAAGAACCTAAAGCCCCTTCCAGGTCCCCGTCCAGCAACCAGCAAACTGGTTTCTTCTCCTCCGTCTTTTCCGCCGCTCAAAATGCCGCGTCGACTCTGAGTAGCAGCCTCAATCCACAAGCCAAGGCGCGGACGGTGGCCCAACCTGAACCCGCAGCCTCTGACGAATCACAGTCCAAGAGCACAGCCGAAGGCTCGAAAGAGAACGAGAGGTCAATCGGGGAGAGGAAACCATCTGCCATCGATACGCTGGGGTCCGGGGACTTGAATTTCAGCCATCTTGACATTGATGCGCCTTCTGGCGGTTCTGTTTCGACTCCTGATGGCGTTGTGATCACGAAACCTGATAGGGCACCCGAGAAACGTGCCGCATACAAGAAAGATGAGGAGGCAGCAAGACTTGAGGATCAACACGCTGCGCGTGCGGTCTATATGGCTTATGAAAAGCCTTCTGAACAATCGTCAGCGCATCCGGCAGAGGAGGGCCTGGAGTTGCAATCAACCAACTCCCTTTCACGCGTGGATGGTGACCAAACCACCCCGAGCGGTAGCATATTCGAGGGCGAAACTGGCACTCGGCCTTATCGAAGCGGAAGCGTGCGAAGTCGACTGGCTCAGAGGCGTCATCGAGGCTCTTCTGGTGCGACCGCATCAACGGTGGGACTGGCTGGTGCTAGCGTTATTGCCCTGGGGGTACCAGGCGCCAATGCCAGTGTTCCTCGCCTGACAGGGTTCGCTGTGGCGAGTAAGAAGAGAAACCGGGATTTCCATCAACTGTTCCGTAGTGTTCCCGAGGATGACTACCTCATTGAAGATTACAGCTGTGCCTTGCAGAGAGAGATCATCCTGGCGGGACGTATCTACATCTCCGAAGGGCACATTTGCTTCTCCAGCAATATCCTTGGCTGGGTCACCACTCTCGTTATCAGTTTCGATGAAATTGTGGCCATAGAGAAAGAGTCAACTGCGATGGTGTTTCCCAATGCAATAGCCATCCAGACATTGCACGCTCGTCATACATTCCGGAGTCTACTCAGTCGAGAGTCCACGTATGACCTGATGGTGAACATCTGGAAGATCAACCACCCGGCCCTCAAGAGCTCCGTCAACGGAACAAGGGTTGCGACCGGTACCGGTGATAAAACCGAAAAGGCTGGCGAGAGCGAAGTCGAGAGCGATGATGACGACGAAGAAGAGATCTACGACGAGGATGAGGAGGGTGACAATGCTGAAAGCGTCTTCGGACCAGGAGGCGCCAGTGCGAACGCCAGCGAGCGCTCACTCCCCACGAAAGGACTGAGCCGGCAAGCCTCCGGTCTGCTTCAGAATGGCAATGGTACAGCGCCGACTGCGATGCCCAACTCCAACGGCGAGTCGAAGGCTGGCAAATCGAGCCCAGGTGGGGATGCAGATGGTGACTTCCCGGGACCGGCGACGCACCCGCCAACGGAGTATACCGAGCCCAACGGCCAGTATGACAAAGTCATCAAAGACGAAATCATCCCAGCTCCTCTCGGTAAAGTGTATTCTTACGTCTTTGGGCCGGCGTCCGGGTCGTTCATTCCCAAGTTTCTTGTTGAAAACCAGAAGTCTGGCGAACTCCAGTTCGAGAGTGAAAAGAAAGGCCTTACAAACGAAAGCAGAACCAGGAAGTATTCATACATCAAACCTCTCAATGGCTCCATTGGTCCCAAGCAGACCAAGTGTATCAGCACTGAAACCTTGGATTTTCTGGACCTAGAGAAAGCTGTCCTCGTCACCCTTTCGACGCAGACTCCCGATGTGCCTAGTGGGAATGTATTTTGCACCAAGACCAAATATCTGTTCACATGGGCACCGGGCAATCAAACTCGGTTTTATATGACTTGCACGATTGAGTGGTCAGGCAAGAGTTGGTTGAAAGGTAATATCCGTCTTCGCAGCTTCATGAACGTGGACTAACGCTAAGAACATATAGGTCCTATCGAAAAGGGTGCCATTGATGGCCAAACCACATTCGGCAACGAGCTTGTCGCTACCCTCAAAGCCGCTGTTGCTCCGCGTGCTCGTGGCGCTGGCGCTACCAAAGCAGGAGGTAAAAATGGTAAACGTAGAAAGAACGATACAGGGGCCGAAGAGACAGCCACTGTGGCCTCTAACACAACTCAGGATGCGAATGTGTCGCAGGCCAAGTCTTGGGGCTTTCTGGAGCCGGTCCATGGGCTGCTTGGGCCTGTTGTGGATATCCTCAAGCCGGTGTTGAGTGGCAATGTTGCTGTTCTGGTTATTGGCATCCTGCTTTTCATGGTCTTGTTCCGAAGCCCTTCTCAAACGTCGCGGATGTCGCATGATATTGGATGTCCTGGTTATTCCTTACCTCAACGGTTGGCTGCCTATGAAGAAATGTGGCGAAGGGAGGAGAGTGAACTCTGGAGCTGGCTGGAGGATCGAGTTGGCATGGAGGGGATGGCCTTCCCGGCAGCTAACCGACCCACCGATTCACAGCTGCGCCAGGGTTCCCTTCAGCTACAGGATAAGCTGCGCAATGAGAGGATGTCTGATCGCGAGATGAACCATGCTATCAGGACTACTCGCGAGCGGCTCGACGTCCTTGAAGAGATATTGAGCCGACGAAACTCTCAAAAGACTACCGACGATGAAGCACTACATCGTGAACTGTGAATGCCCATGAAATGCATCACAGCCGTTTCTCACACACCTATCTAATTCCATGTCCGACGCCTTGGTTGGCGATCAACCGAGACTTGACGTGTCACTCACTTGAATTTATTTTCTTTCTCAATCTTCGTACCTCCATATCCTTGTTCAGCGAGTCATTTGCGCTTCGAAATGACTTACCTTTCGTCTTGATTTCAAAATCTATGTTCGACAGCGATCAGCTATTGGCGTGAGATCCAGTCTCATATTTTCACCAGCAATTGTTTCCTTGCTCATATCTCTGTACAGTTTGCTTGAGCCCCGATGGGTTTTCTTTTCTTTGGCATTTGAATATCTTGTAAATGAGCGCCAACTGCCTGTCTATATCACCTCTCGCTTTTTTTTCCCTCTTGTTTTCGGACCTCCCGTGGGTTGTATAGGACGCATAGAATGCAAAATCTTTTGTCAAGGTACAATTTCAGGTTACTACAGCTGGTGGATCCGTAATATGTGATCGTGCTACGGAGACATGGAGACTTGTGATATTAGAGCAATCACATCAAGATTCGGAAACAAAATGCTCTAAATAGCCCTGATCTGACAACAATGCTAGCAAGTTGTCAAGCAAACAAACTATATAGCAACACTCTCAAGCACACAGAGAAACCATGAGATCCGAATCAACTCCAAGATGCTATAAATTAGAGCCAAAATTATGGTGCACATATATAACGAACTGCGGGGAATTAGATAGGATGAATAGGTGATCGCACAGGCGGATATAGTACATGGCGACGGGGCGCACCGATGCCCAGAGCGATCGGGTATATTCGTAGTCTTCGTAATATAGCAGACAGGGGAAAGAGGAAGAGGAATGAAGCTGTCAACGCTATGATGTAACCTTCAACGGACGTCGATCGAGCGACTTGCGCGACTGATCCAAGGACTTCCTCAGCTCGATCGATTTGCGCATCTCCTCCTTGCGTTTGTTCTTCTGCATTTTCTTGGCGGCTTCCTCGGTGAGCTGTTGGCGGAAGAGGCGCTCGACGACGTCCTTCTTGCGGGTGCGGCGGTCGCCGATCATGATCAGGACGCCGCCCATGATGTTGCAGGTGATGGAGCAGCAGAGGATAACAGTTGTGAGGGCGAACGGGCGCACGTGGTAGTTGATGCCCCACGTGCAGGCGCCGAGGGCGATCTGGAAGAGGGAGTGGCAGTCGAGGAGGACGACGATGGCGATGAGGAGGCGTAGTGGGAAGGCGTGGTGGGTGTATGTTTCGTGAGGCTTGTAGAAGGTATGGGATTTGGCGAATTTCTCTTGGTGGTGCATGAGTTTGCGCTGCTGGGTGGGGTTGAGCACGGAGAACTCGTGCTCTTCATCCTTGGGGGAGTCGCCGAGTTCGACGTCGACGTCGACGTCTACGTCTGCTTCGCGGCGCTCGGGGAGGTCGTTCTTGTCCCTGAGCGCCGGGAGGTCGCGCTTCTTGCGGATCTTCCAGGTTAGAAAGGTGTAGTGCGCAATGAAGATCATGTGGTAGGTGTCGATGGCTCGAAAGGGGGCCAGCCCGTCACCCATGATCGCGAATAAAGCCACAAGTACGTTATCGATGACATTAATGACGTATAGTTGCCTTCCTCCCACATTGATCCAGCCTTTTTGTATGTCAGCGTCGGAATTCGGTAATATCTGAGGAGGAGTGCATACCAATAAGGAAAAGCACCCATGCAAGCCCAAAAAGGGTGATGAGAGTTGCGTATAGAGTAACCAAAAACCCCAGCGCTGTCGACAAACTGCTATTAGCCACGGATCACAAGAGCAGCCAAAGGATGCCGTCCAGCGACTTACGTTTCGATACATATTTACCAAATCCAACCATGGACCGCTTGAAGGCAGAACGTCGGGAATGTAACATATGTCTGACCCGATCGTTCAACTCCTCCAACTCTTCCTTTGTCCATCCTTCCAAGGTCATTTCCTCAGGGAGAACAGCAAATTGGCGCTCGGGGCCCTCGTCTAACACAGAGGAGAGGCGGTGGGCTAACGTCGGACGGGTCTGCTTCGTGTCCGTCTCTGTTGTTTCACCCTCCTCGGTCTCTGTACTTGACTCATCGCGAGGGCTGGGCGGCGAGAGGGTATATGTGGGCATGCGGTTGATCCAATTACCTAGGTTGGGAATGAAGAGAGAGTTTTGCACGTTGGTGAGGGTAGATAAAGCCGCTACTTCGGGGTCTGCAGAGTGTACCCTGATCAGCAGCTGGTCGCATATAAATCTTCGCTCACAACAACTCACCAATAACGTCCAGCACATCTACCATGTGAGGGTGGTATTCATTGACATTCGGATTCGGAGGCGGCGTGACAGGAACAGCGCCATTAACAGTTGACGCGCGATTGCGCGAGAATCGATTGAGAGCTGCTTCGCTAGTCCGACGCAAAACATTTCGACTTCCTCTTCTTGGAATTCCCGGTGGAGGAGGCTCAAGGTGTGCTGTCGAAAAGGGCTGGGAAGAGGGGAGCTCGGCAATTGGACTGTGAGGGCTTGACGGCTCCTCCTTCAGAGAATACATGGGCATCACGTTCGTCTGATCACCTGCCGTCAACAGCGGAGAAACGAACGAGGAGGACCCCGACCAACGACCTGGACGAGGCTCAGAACTGCTACGCCGGCGACCCTGCCAGACAGCATCGCCATCATCTCCATCGCCACCATCGCGAGTTCCATCATTCGGCGTCCCATCATTCTGAACGGCTCTGGTAGCGTCGGGCCCGAAGATTTGAGAATTTCTTCGAAAATTTGATGCGTCCTCAGAGCCCACGTTCAGCGTATTACTCTTGTCCGCATTCACCTGCGCCTGTAAACTGAGACTATTGATGGAGGGTGGGCGTTGGATGCGGATACTTGGACGGCGCGAGCGGAGAGATGGGGCGCGCGGTCGGAGATATGACGTTGTCCCTCCAGGTATCGCATCGTTGGAAGAAGGCGGGTGGTGGTCCTCGGAGGCATCGGAAGAGCCGCCCACAGGCTCTATGCGATCCATTGGGGATAACTGAAGGAAAAAAGGAGCGTAATCCTTTTTCTCGAAGAGGAGGTGCAGAGGACAGGGAAGAGTTTAAGAAGGTTTTGCAGAGGCAAAATGGATGATGGTGAGCCAGCAGTCGGACACTGGGCGAGGAGGCAATGGTTGAGAACCAGGACCAGAACCACTAACCAGCCATTCAGCATGTCCGAAAGAAGGCCCGACTCCTTGACTAATCAGTCACTTTAAGGCCTCTAGGGTATCCATGGCTCTCTCAGGGCTTATCAATCTGCCTGTAGCCATGTAACCCCTCGAATTCCTGTCACTAAGCAGTCACTACGAGTGTCTGCAGAGGTGCAGTCTCCACAGATGTCCATGTGCGGTTGACGTCGAAGGCGCAGGAGCAGATCGTCCTAGCAGACCATGGTCTCTCCGAGGATTGGCCAGCGCAATTTTACTTTCTCTCACACTTTGTCATCCAAGACATTGCTGCATTAATTATCGGAAGCCACAGAGATATAGTATGCAATAATGGATCACTGTTGACGTCCAGTTATCAGCTAGTCTGATATATATGACTCGAGATCTGCACTGGAGGAAAGAAAGTTAGTGCCTGAGGCTACATATTATCTGACTATCAACAAGACACAACTGGAGACGTATGTTGAGCAGAAAAGCACAGAATAAATTGATAAGTGTCCTAGCACAGTGAATGTCCTAAACTTAAGCATGTCTTAATCGAGTAAGGATGATGGTAGTGGGAGAATTCAGTGACCATAGTAAATCTATCCTACATTCACTTACAGACTCCTGTAGATAAATATCTAACGGCCCTAATCTAGTCTGTATACATCTACTTTGCTACTCTCTTCCTTCTATGCAAACATATCTCCTAAGAGCTGTTTTTTTGCAAGTCTCTTTAGCCAGACAACCCTTACAATAAAGTGCGCACTACCGCTTACAAAAGTGCCAGCATAAGCGAGTGTCACGCTATGATATTAGAGGATGAGGGAGTAACACAGCAACACTACCTCAGCTATCTGCACATTTAATTCCAATCAATCAGGCCTTGAAGAGCTGCCAGGGATCTCGGACTTTAGAACACATCCTGACAATGACTGAAGAGAAGACGACACAGACCCTCAAGTCTGATACTGTCCCAAAAAGCAAGAGACTCTGCAACGGTACGCATCAGCTGATTGGTGCTGAGAAAGAGTGCTAATGTATCTTATTAGTTTCAGTCAAAGAGCCTAAGCCACAGGCAAAGAAAGAGCCAGAGGTGCCCAGCAAAAGGACAAACAGCAATTCAGGACCTACTGTCCTCAAAACGGCAAAACTCCCAGTGAAAGAACAGAGTCCCGCCGCTACCGAGAAGACTCAAGCAGTCACCAAGCAGGCTATATGCAGAATGTTGGTCAGTATGATGCTCAGAACTGCAGTTGGCCTGTCGCTCCTGTCGCTGCTGTCTTTCCCTTTGATGCTCGACCTAGAGCTCAGCGTTACACTCTGCCTGTGGGACAATCTGGCCGCGCTCAACCTATCGCACCCTTTGTCAGGCAGCCTGAAAGTCCATTGTATACAGGCGGGAAACTAACTAAATATACAGAACAGTATCCAGCGGGCAAACCCCTATACAGAATCATTCTTCAGAGACATGGCGCGGATGGTCACAAAAATGTTCCCGTGGGAATTGTTCGCGCAAGAACATGAATGTACAGTCCCCGAAGTCTCTGTGGCATTTTGCGCGCTAATCTTTGCTATCATGGGTGACCCTGAATTCATCTGGAAGAAGGAAGAGCATCTCACCACAGCTCAGTTTGGTAACATGATGATCCTTGAGTGGTGGAAGTATTACTTGAGCGTGTTGAAACCAAGAGCACGCATGTACCAGATGATGCAGCCGCCAACCCGAACGACCATTTTCACTCCATGCCAAGGGGCATGGCCTCAGACACAGATGGTTGAGACCTTTTGCGAAAACCTAGCGCTCGGAATCTCTCATCGCGTATTCCTAGATGGAACATAGGAAGAGTTGCATGCCAGGATCAAAGAGGAGGTTGAGATGGTGGAGTGTCGATGGCTGGAGAACCGAAGCCGTCGTTAAAGCTCTGCATACTGCAAGCTACAATGAGGTTCTTGCAAGTTGAGGGAAGAAAAGCGATGGAGAGAGTCGCTTTCGACGGTAATCGCTAAGAAGTTCATGGATGGCAGTTCATCAGCGATCGGAAGTGCTGTGGGTTTGGTAGACTGTGGAGCCCAACCCAGATACGAGCACGAGCTCACTACCTAAAAGTGTCAAGTCTGGGATCTGCCACAGTGGTCTTGGCTGCATTCAGCGGCAGCGCAAAAGACAATACTCGCTACCATGAGTTCAGGATGTTTACCCCTCTGACTTAGGTTGGCATGACAATATCATCTGAAATTCGTAAATCGTACCATACTTCTGCCGTAGTATCTATTAACCCGACTATTGCTTCAATGTTTGGTACACTAGGCCTAGTAGCCACCGGAGAGTGGATAGCGGTGATGTCAACACCGTCCAGAACCTGACTTTCTGTGGTGTGCTTTGGCGGAAGAGTCTTTAATGGAAGCTAAGAGAGCCCCTTCGATCCCCCTAAGGCCCAGGAAGGCATAGGTGGACCCAATGCCTAAGCTTAGGGGCCAACCGCCGATGACTCAGGGCTCACCGCCCCCCGAGAGCACCGCAGACGGGGCACTATGTAAATCACATCCTCAGGCATCAACATACCATAAACAGATTAGCGTGCCATCACCCGCTGCTGCTGCCCTTTTTCTCTCGCCTTCTCCTTTCTCCGTCTCGACTTCCCATTCTCCCTCCCAAGGCAAATCTTCAATTGAGTTCAAATCCAGGATTTCCCCCTCAAATTTCCGTATCTAGGGCACCAAGCTACCCTTTTCCTCCCTCCACCCCCCCCTCTTCAAGTTCTTCCGGTCCCAACCGATCAAGTCAAGTCAAACGTCAAGTCCAAAAAGAACAGGCAGGCCACTTCAAGCTTTCCCTGAGTCCGTGACACATCAACCACATCCGTGCATCTCGTCAAGTCCGTTCAACAAACCACACCTACTTTTTGTGTCATCAGTCTTTCAAGATGTCTGCTGCCGCCGAGAACCAAGCCGACAACCAGGCCCCTACCACCACCGAGGCCACCAACGGTACTGCTCCCGCTCCGGCTCAGGCCACCGATGCTGCGGCGGTCAGTGCCGATGAGGGACGTCGGCTGTATATTGGGAACCTCGCTTATGCGACCACTGAGGGGGAGCTCAAGGAGTTCTTCAAGAACTACAAGATGTGAGTTGCGGCCCCTTCTTGACCTTCATTTCTTCTGTTTTCTCTTTGGATCCTTGAGTGCGCTGGTAGCTGCGGGAACGGGTAGCACAGCTACTATTGTTGGGGTAGATGCCGCCACGTGTGTCACAGCACTGAGCACACCAACGCGCCACTCATTGGAAAAAGCTACATCTGGGACATGAATCGCTCCATTGAACTGATTTTTGTTTTTATTTCTCGTGAATGAACTCAAATTCTAACTCATGATTTCTCTACAGCGAAAGCACCTCCATTCCTGTGAATCCCCGCACTAACCGCCCTGTCGGCTATGCGTTTGTGGATCTCGCCACTGCTCACGAGGCGACTGCTGCTATCGAGGAACTCTCCGGAAAGGAGATCCTTCAGCGTAAGGTCTCTGTCCAGTTGGCCCGCAAGCCAGAGCCCGCCGAGGCTAAGGCGGAGGGTGCTGCAAGTGGCGGTGAGGGCGCCAGTGGCACTGAAGGCCGCAAGCGGGCAGGTGGTCGTGCCCGTGGTCGCGGTCGCGGCCGTGGCCGTGGAGGTCGTTTCGGTCGTGGAGGTCGCGTAAGTTTCCCTTACACTTTGAACTGGTGTCCAACCGTTTGCTGACAATATGGACCAAGAACCAACAGAACGGTCCCGCTACTACTGAGGCTCCTACCAACGTTCCCGGTCAGGTTGACCCTCTGACCGAGGTCGCCAACGAGGCTACTAATGCCGGTGCTGTCGAGTCCGCTAAGCAGGCTGGCAAGCCTCGTGCTCCTCGTCCTCAGAAGCAGCGTGGCCCCCCCGAGGATGGCATTCCTTCCAAGACCAAGGTCATGGTAGCTAACCTGCCCTATGATCTGACCGAGGACAAGGTACGTATCTTCCTTGAGTCAACCTGAGCCACGTTACTAACTTTCTTCTCCAGCTCAAGGAAATCTTTGCCGATTACCAGCCTGTTTCCGCCAAGATTGCCCTGCGCCCCATTCCTCGTTTCATGATCAAGAAGCTCCAGGCCCGCAACGAGCGTCGTAAGGGTCGTGGCTTTGGTTTCGTCACTCTCGGCTCTGAAGAGCTCCAGGAGAAGGCCGTCAAGGAGATGAATGGCAAGGAGATTGAGGGTCGTGAAATTGCCGTCAAGGTCGCCATCGACAGTCCCGGCAAGGAGGATGACGCCGTTCCCACGGGTGAGCAGACTGAGGCTGCCGCTCCTGCTGCTGAGGAGCAGGAGAACACTCCCCCAGCTGCTGCTTAAATGTCAAGATCGTTCCATTCCAGAACAAGTTCTCATTTCTCGGCTGATGAAAGTCAGTCGGGGTCACTGATGGTGCAGGAGTGATGGCCAATGCGCATGGATAATTATATTCATAGGTAAGCATCATGAAGATGCTCTTTTCGACAAAAGTTTTCTTTTTCTCGATTAAAAGAGGCCTGGGGAAAGCTGTGGATATCATTTCCGTTCGACTTGGTCAGGGGACGAAGCTCCGACTGATGATGATGTTTTTTTCCTTTGTTTTATATGGGACAGCCAAACTGGCTTCCCTGCCCGGAGAGATGACCAACGGCGTAGGATCTCGTGATGACGGGAGACTCGACCTTTTCTAACGAATCTTGCCTTTATTCGCTGTATTGTATCTTAGCCACCATTTAGCTTATGAAATATGCCGCAAGGCTGGCCTTGAATGTCTTCTTGTTTTTGTAGTCTACTTTGAACGACTATTATCCTCATATCCATCACAGTACCGTAATTATGAATCTTGATAGTGGAGTTTGATCGTTTTGCGCGATATCGTCCCCCCTGCTCCGTCATATGTGGTAGTCCGACGGAGACCTCTTGGCGCTCATTCTCGATCAGGAGCCTGAGGTCGAACAATCTTCGTCCTTGGGCGGATAGACACTATTTATTTGTTCTGACATATTTGGTTCAATATATCTCTTGTCTGCCTGTTCTCTATCATTTTTTAACACATTGCTCTATTCTTCCAAATCTCGCATTGTGGCCACCAAAACATCTTTCGTGGAGGAGGCCGCCTGCTAATAACTTGAATTAGGGAATCGGCGACGGCTCGACTCCAAACACACCAGTGCGTCTAGGGGGTTGATAGAGCCATTGTCTTCTGACCTGCTCTCTTTTTCTTCATTATCGCCGTCCGTTTTACGATTTACGCCACATCATGTCTCGAATGTGGGAGGTTGATCCAGAGACGAAGGCCAAGGTATGCATGTGTCTCCTGGTTTTGCGGAAATTGTGTCATATCGAGATAACCAGGCTGACTCGACGATTTCTCTAATATAGCTTCTTCAAATCTCCAAGACGAATGGAAACGACAGATGCTGCGACTGCGGTGCTCCTTCGCCCCAATGGGTTCGTCCACTCTTTGACCTCACGTCAACCCCGCACCATTGCTTCAATACACATGGCTGGATACGTGGACAGTAGTCTGACATGGCACTCCGTCTAGGCCTCACCTAAATTTGGAACCTTCATCTGCCTCAACTGCGCTGGCACGCATCGTGGATTAGGTGTGCATATCTCCTTCGTCCGCTCCATCACCATGGATGCCTTCAAGACGTCCGAGATCCTCCGCATGGAGAACGGAGGCAACGACCCCTGGAAGACATTCTACGACAACCACCCCATCACGCAGTCCGAAGGCCGGACCTTCGAAGACTCAACCATCAAGGAACGGTACGAAGGCGAAGTCGGCGAAGAATGGAAGGAGAGACTCTCCGCCACCGTCGAAGGCCGCGAATACGTCCCCGGCCAACCGAAGCCCAAAAAACCAGCCGCGGAGCCGTCCACCTCCCGGTCGAGCACGCCGTTCACGAACACGAACACGAACACAAACAGGGGCAGCGGCGCCGGCTCCCCCGCCTCGCACGACGGCCTCGACCCCGCCGGCGCGAGCAGGAAAGATCGCAACGAGGCATACTTCGCCAAACTGGGGTCCGAGAACGCAGCGCGCTCGGCCTCCCTGCCGCCCTCGCAGGGTGGGAAATTCACCGGCTTCGGCGGCGGCTTGCCCCCCACGGCAGGATCCAAGACATCCCCCGCGCGCGGGGCGGTGCCGGGCCTAGACGAGTTCCAGAAGGATCCCGTCGGCGCGCTAACGAAGGGGTTTGGCTGGTTTACGACGGCTGTTGGGAAGAGCGCGAAGACAGTCAATGAGATGTATATCCAGCCTACGGCGAAAACGGTACCTCCTCGCCCTTTCTCGGTGGGGAAGCAGTAGGCTAATGTGTGCTTTAGATAGCTGAATCGGAATTCGCGGCCCAGGCGCGCCTCCAGGCTGCGCAGCTGGGCCAGAATATCCAGGTTGGCGCGCGCGGCGCCGCGGACCATTTGACTCGCTTCGTTGAGGGACCGGATGATGGCGCGGCGGCGGCGGCGGCCCGGCGGCGCCAGGAGCCCGAGCGGAAGGATTTCTGGGATGAGTTTGCCTCGTTGGGGGAGCAGGATACTCACCGGCGGAATACGTCGCGGTCGAGTGCGATCGGGACGACAGCTATCAGGCCCAGTGGTGGGGGGCCGACTGGGGGGTCGTCTGGTGCTGGGTCGGGGAATGCGACGGGGACGGCGTCTTCGGGTGGAAGAGGGGGTGACGAGGGAGGGTGGGATGATAACTGGTAGCGTTTGGTTGGTGAGTAAGTACGTTCTGGACGTGATTGTTTTTTGATGGTTTAGAGTACGATTGTCATTTCAATGAGCGTTATTTTGTTGCATGCCAGCTGAGACGGCAGCATATCTCCATCTGCTATCCACCAGTACATACACATACATCTTATCATGATGGGAGTAGTAGAGTATGTAGTATACAGTTTATAGTACAACACCGTTGCGGGAGCGATCAATAAAAGCCTCCACGTAACTCGGCCAGCACAGCCTTCTGCCGCTGCGCGCTCATAACCTCAAACCGGTCGACAGACATCACGAACGTGCCCCGACCCGCACTCAGACTGCGGAGATGCTTCAGGTATCCCACCATCTCCTTCAGCGGCACCTTCGCCGTGATAGTGCGGGGCCGGTTCACGGCGGTGGGAAGCTCGACGCCGACGGAGGGCGTCTCGAAGGGATCCGGGGGCGCGTAGATCCGGCTCTGGTCGATGATGACGGGTTCTTCGGCGCCCGCACCCACGGGCGAGGCATCGGTAGCTGTGATGGGGATGTCCTCGTCGAGGGAGACGATGTGGCCGCCGCGGGAGGCGGAGATGTCGTGGACGACGGCGCCGAGGCTGGCTTCGTCGACGCTGATGATGACGTTCATGACCGGTTCCATGAGCGAGGTTCCTGGGCTGGGCTGCGTGGGCGAGGGGAGGAGGTCGCGGAGTGCGGCGGATGTGGCGAGGCGGGCTGCGGCGGAGAGGGCGGAGGGGGTGGTGTCGGTGCCGAAGATGTGTGTGGCCGGGTCGAGGGTGAGGGTAACGCGGGTGCTGTGCATGGGGAAGGTGAATTGGGGCCCGCGGGCGAGGGCAGCCAGGCACCCGTTCTGCAGGGCTGTGCGCAATGTGTGTACGTCCAGGCCAGGTGGGAGGAAGGGGCTCTCCTCGGTGCCTTTCTTGGTGTGTTCGATTTGGAGGTCGGGGGCGAGAATGATGATTTGATTCCCGTCGCGGGTCTCGACAGCGAGAGCGTCCGGTTCAGGGGCTGGTGATGTGTCTCGGTTGAATGGCTCGACTAGGGCCGTGCAGCCGGCTTTGCCCTTGCGGCCGGCGATCTCCTTGTCGAAGATCTTGGTTACGGCGGGGGACGGGCCCAGAGGCGTTTCGCGGTAGCCGATCTCGATGCGGCCCATGGTTGCCTTGGCCTTGAGATCGTTGATCAGGCGATCGCGAGCGATCTCCAGATGCAGCTCGCCCATTCCGCTCAGCAGTGTCTGCCCGGAGTCCTCGTCCACGGCTACATGCACACTAGGGTCTTCTCGCAGGAGGAGCGCGAGACATTCCTGCACCTTCTTCTCTTCGCTCAGACTGTGTGGCTCTACGCTGGCGAAGAAGACGGGAGGCGGTACGTTGATGGGCCGCAACTGCAGGGTATTCAGTGGCTCTGGAGGTGTCGCTTTGTTCCCCGCGTAGGAGACGAGGGTATCACCGGTCCGGGCGTGTTTGAGGCCTACCACGACACCAATGTGTCCTTCTGGAATCGAATCCACCTCCACCGCATCGTTGGCGTACATCTTGAGTAGGCGCGGAGCGCGCTCTGAGACGTTGAGATTGGTGTTGAACAGGACGCAGTTGCGATCCAGGGATCCAGAGTACACGCGCACATATACCAGAACCCCTCGTTTTGCATCGTTGACTACCTTGAAGGCCAGGGCACATCCTTGCAGGTTCTTCATCACATTCTGGGACTCTGCATGCGCGACAGACTTCTTCTTCTGCTTGCCTTTGGGAGATTGGGACTTTTCGCTCGACTCCACAAGGAGTTCGCCCGAGAGAAGGCGCTGCAGCCCTCCTTGAACCCCTCCAATGCTGACCTCCGGATCGGGGGCCTCGAGCGGACTCGGAAGGAGGTTCACCACGGCATCCAGCAGGGGCTGGACTCCGATGTTGCGGAAGCTGGCGCCCGCAAAAATGGGGACGATGTTGCTTCCTGGCTCCTCGAGAAGACACCGGCGCAGGCTCTCCAGGATGTCTTGCGGAGGAACGGCAAGATGGTCCTCGTCGCATTCCAGGAACTTCTCCACCATCGCCTCGTCGTGCTCGCTCAGCAGTTCGACAAGCGCTATCCGGGCACGTCGGAGCTCCCTACCGAGTTGGGCCTCCTCCGCATCTAGCTGCGCGAGGCTCAGCATCTTGACCACCTTGCCGTCTCCTTCTTCCCATCGAAGGCCTTGTAGGTTGATCGCGTCAGCTACCCCGACAAAGCGACCATCGCCATTTTCAAACCACGGAATCTGGCACACAGCCGGGAAGGCCCCTAGCCTGGAGCCTACCTCTCTGACCGTCCGCCCAAATGCAGCCCCATCTCTGTCTAGTTTGTTAACATAGACAATCCGGGGAATGCGATAGGTGCTTGCTTGGTGCCAGACTCGCTCCGTCTGCGCTTCGACACCAGCTACACCATCGAGTATGCATACTGCGCCATCCAAGATGCGCAACGATCGCAGAACCTCAAATGTAAAGTCCGCGTGTCCAGGAGTATCAATCAGATTGATCGTATGTGATGTCGCAGATCTGGGGGTCTGCACTTCTTGCTTATCGCTCTCCCCGGCTGTTGGCGGCCAGTGGAAGGTAATGGCCGCCGACTGAATAGTGATTCCTCGCGCACGCTCAGCCGGAAGAAAATCAGTGACTGTAGATCCCTCGTCCACGTCCCCTATCCTTCTGGTAAAGCCACTATAATAGAGCATACGCTCGGTGGTGGTCGTCTTGCCTGCATCGATGTGGGCTATGATACCAATGTTCCTTGTTCGGTCCAGAATTTTCTCTTGCCATCTTGAGGTAGATGTCGAGAAACCCTTTACTTGGTATCGACCCCGAAGCGAACATATTTTGTCAGAGATCGTGGTTCGTCCTGTCCTCACCCCAAGGCGCTTGGCAGCATCAACAGCTGCTCTAGGACGATTGGATCGCACCGCCTGGGGAAAGCTGCGCAGGAAAGGAGCTGCAACCATGACCGGATATCATTGACAATATATACTCATTCAATTGGAAGTATTCATTCTAATTTCAGACTAAATGAAGGGAAATAGAGAAAGAAATAGAGGGAGATAAAGCAAACTGCGCGAGGAAGAAGGTTCAGAGGGTGATACCTTATTCTTCTCTTCAGCAGCAGATCAGTGAGTTGAATGCCTGGCCAATCAGGCGCCGATCCTCCCCAGCGATGTAAGACAGTAGTACTACACTACCTCCGCCCCCATCTTCAACGCTTCCTCTCCAGGCAGAGCTCGTCTCCTCATTTTCTCCACGTCGTGGCGGTTTTTACTTCTCTTTACATCTTTCCAAATACTTCAATCGGTTTTCTTGAGGGTCTACAGGTATTTTTATATCAATTCAGTTCAACCTCCCTGGTCGTCGTCTGAACTAACAAGGTCGCGCCCGCAGCTCCGTGTAGACGTGGTTCCATCGGAGCCAGAAGACTACCCTATCCGCCTGAGGCATACATAACATCCCATGGACTATTCGGCCATAACTCAGGACCCGGATCATCCCTCGGGCTCTGATCCCTGGGCATCTCCTCGAGCGACTCAGACGTCTTACACTGCATCCAACAACAACGATATTCCCTCCTCGCCGCTACCCCCGCAGCATCAGCCCGGTTACAATGGCGACCAGGTGGGCGATGACTCCGGAGCAAGATCGTCCGAGAACGGAGCCCCCGACTCGCCTGATCTATCTGCGCGACTTCAAAGTGCGCAATTAGGAGACCCTGACTATGCTGTTGAGCAGCCACCGTACGCGACACAAGCCCAGTATACGAATGAGCCTCGGTCTCAGCTCCCCGCGCGGTATCAAACCGGAGCCAGACAGAATGCCAGAACTGGGCCTGCGTATAAGATCCAAGCTAAAATCACGGGACTGGAGAGGACGGGAAAGAAGGATCCTATCCTACGGTTTGATGTTCATGTAAGCGGTGTTCTTGTGGGAGACGGTCCGCCTGCGGTAAAACAAACTGACGCCGGCCATCAGACAAATGTTCCCAAATTTAGGACGACACAGTACCGAGACGTTCGGCGTACCCATGCCGAGTTTACAAAACTAGCAGACCATCTGATCTCCGCGAACCCGGAGGTTCTCGTCCCCGCAGTGCCGCCTCCATTGACCCCCGCCGGGGCAGGGACCGAAGAGGACGAGATCCGAGTCAAGGCATCGATGCAGCGGTGGTTGAACATTGTTATGAGCAATGAGATTCTTATGCAGGATGACGAGGTGGTTCTGTTTGTTGAAAGCGACTTTGGTTATAGTCCTGTCGTTCGAATGAAGCAGCCTGCAACAGGTGTTCGGAGGAAGGTCCTGAAGCAGTTCGCCCCGCCGCCTGATGATACCCCTGAACTGCAGGATGCTCGGCCTATTGTGAAGATGTTCTACCTTGGAACTATGGATGCCAGCCATAAGGTTGACCGCGTGGTTAAGGCTCGTCGAGGTAGGTGGCTTGATGTCTCTTTGGCTGGAAGAGAATGCACTAATAGAAATTCCGCTCAGGACTCGGCCTCGCTGAATCCGATTTCGGCGTCAAATTAGGGCAGATGCACGTGCAGGAGACGCACACCGGCCTAGCTAATGCCTACAAGAAATTGGGAAAGGTTATTCAAACGGTTGGAGACTTCCATGCGGTCCAGGCGACTGCCGAGGCGACTACACTTGAAGATCCCTTGAGCTATCATTCCTCAGATGCCTTCATTGTTAAGGAAACACTGACTAATCGTCACATCCTTCTGCGCGAACTCATACAAGCCCAGCAAGCCACACGCAGCAAGCGTGCAGCTGCGGACCGACTGAAAGTCAGCTCGTCCGTTCGGGCGGATAAGGTCGACGAAGCCATCAATGCCCTGGACGAGGCACAGAGCCATGAGGACTATCTGACCAAGCGGACACAACGCGTCACTTCGAACCTTCTTCTGGAGAAGCGTGCCTGGTTTGAGCGTACCTCGAACGATATGTTGAACAGTCTGCGCGAGTATACCCTTCGCCAGATCGAAGCGGAGCGGAGAACTTTGGCGACTCTCGAAAGTGTTCGTCCGGACATTCGGTCTATCGACTCATCCGGTGGACTTAGCCGCCTAGGTCGCGAAGCCCATCCGGCTGTCCGCCGGGCAAACCTCGCTTCCAGTCAAGGCCCTAAGGGAGACGCATGGAGTGGGATTCCGCGCCGTAGTGACAGCCTCGGACGCAGCATGAGTGGTAGCTTCGTTGCGCCGGCAGCAGATGAGGACGATGAGACTAACGGGTCAGGCACAGCCAAAGGACGATTGCGGTCTCCCAGCGGCGTTGGCTCGATCGTGGCGGACGATGACGAGGATCGACTCGATGCCAAGAATGCCGCCAGTCGATTAGCCACCAGCACATTTTGATCTATTTCTGTAGATTATGGACATGATGTTGTTAAGATTCCCCTGTGACAACTAGTTTACTTGTGTGGTCCTTGCCCAGGCCAGAGCGCGCCCTGTTTGAGTTCCAGATGAATTACGCCCATCGTTGATACTGTTTTTGTTCTGTCTGTACAACACAAGAGTATCTCCCGTCGTATCTGACACACTCAGCTCGACTTTGTCTGCAATTTCTCCAAACTCTCAGCCATGTCCGGTGAAAACCGATCCCACCGCTCAGCGCCATCGTCAGGCAGATCAAACCACGCCACCTTCTCCTGCAGAAAGAGATAACAAGACGGCTTCGGGATCTTCGCTTGATGCGCACTGTCAATGGTCCCCGTAGTCACACTCAGAAGCTCGGGCTCGTAGTCATACTTCATACTAACGCTCGATCCGCATTTTGGACAGAACCCACGGGTCGCAAAGGCACTGGATCTCCGGAATGAGGGCAACTTGTCCTTGTCCCAGGTGAGGGAGCCTGGGGCAAATGTCGCCCAGCTCTGGTATGGTGCGCCGGATTGTTTGCGGCAGGTGGTGCAGTGACAATTTGTTACGTTTGACGGAGGCTGGCTGGCCGTGTAGGTGATGTGGTGGCAGGCGCAGCTACCTGTAATGAGGTCGGATGCCATTTCGTAAGAAGCTTGGGGTGTTGTTCTGTGCTGTCCTCTCGGTTGGTGATAAGCTGGAGATTATTTACATTTTGAACCGTCAAGATAAGATCCATGGGTTGACTTGGAGGATGCCGCTTTGGTCAACCTGATTACCGTGGTGGACGTCATGAGGGGTTAGTCCTCGTGTTGTACGGAGTACTTCTGACATCCTCGTATCATGTCATGTCTGTCGATGATAGGTAGCACTGGGTTCAAATGCAATGCTGTCCAAACAAGCACTCCACTTCCAATCAGCTTCTTCACTGATGTTGTAGCATCATTTGGAGTGTTGATGCTCTTCTCTGAAGTTCCGTCGGCCCCCGCTCCCCACTTCTCGACAGCTCTCGAAGCTCTGATTGAGTCTTGTGCGGTAATGAGGGTCTATCTTAACGCTTGATTTCAAAGCAAGTGTGTGTGTAACTTGGAAATGTCCATGAGTTGCATTATTATAATCCCCTGCAGATTTATAAAGTGTGGTTAGGTTCCCACACGTGTTGCTCGCGGCGTTGCTATCTTAATCACTCCAAGATATTTACATACATCAGAGAAAGATTCAATATGGCTCCTAAGGTTTTCCTGTATGTTCAACCGCCCTAACCACTTTGATGACACTCATATCTGACCTCGTTTTCCAGCACAGGTGTCACCGGTTACATTGGCGGAGATGTCTTTTACGCAGTCTCCCAAGCACATCCTGACTGGCAGATTTCCGTCCTGGTTCGCAACAAAGAAAAAGCGGCTCAACTTGCCAGTAAATACCCCAATGTTCGAATCGTGCATGGAGACCTCGACTCCGCCGACGTGATCGAGGAGGAAGTCAAGAATGCAGATATCGTCTTCCGTACGTGAACATCCTCTGCTACCAGCGAACCACATACTCACAACGTACAGACTGCGCCGACTGCGACCATGTTGCTTCCGCTACTGCTATCGCGAAAGGCGCTACCCACCACACACCTGAAAAGCCCCTCTGGCTAATCCATACATCTGGCACCGGCATTCTGACCGTCGAAGACTTCCGCGCCAATACCTGGGGAATCGAGCGCACCAAGGAGCATAACGACTGGGACGGAGTAGACGAGCTGATGAACCTGCCCGACGACTCCCTCCACCGGAACGTCGACAAGATCATTATCGGGGCCGGCCAGCGCGCTCCCGACAGTGTCAAGACCGCCATTGTTTGCCCCCCTACCATCTACGGCCCCGGCCGCGGTCCCGGCAACCAGAAGAGTGTCCAGGCCTACTGGCTAGCTTCTGCCGTCCTGAAAAGGAAGAAGGGCTTCCTCATCGGCGAGGGCAAGAATACCTGGCACCAGGTGCACGTCCAGGATCTCAGCAATGTGTACCTGGCCCTAGGGGATGCCGCAGCGGCAGGAGGCGGCAAGGCCACCTGGAACGAGCAGGGGTACTACCTCGCCGAGAACGGGTCGTTTGTCTGGGGCGATATTTCCCGTGCTGTGGCCAAGGTGGCTTACGAGAAGAAGCTCATTCCGTCTCCTGATGTTGAGCCATTGTCAGATGAGCAAATCACGGAGCTGAATCAGTATGGGCTGTATGCTTGGGGGAGCAACTCTCGCGGCCATGCCATACGCGCGAGGAAGCTGTTCGGCTGGTCGCCTCGACAGCCTAGTTTGATGGACCTTATCCCTCAGATTGTGGAGATTGAGGCTAAAGCTTTGGGACTGATGTAAGTGTCAAAACGATATGCATGACCAACATGATTTACGAATACACTTTTTGCGTTGAATGTGTGGTTGTAAACGGACAAAAACAGCCTGCGGTCATTTTGTTCCCATTCAATACCCGTGCCAATAGCAAAATGACTCCGTAATGAAAGCACATTTGAATAAGAGAGCTATCGTAATAAAAGGGGGAACAATAGAGGGAGAAAATAACCTACAATGGCGGCGGGATAACCTAAAGAGCTTAGCGCAGATAATGACCTTAAGCGACCCAAACGCGCCAATCGCTCTGTAGCCGCGATCCTCCTGCATGCTTGGAATTACGTTTTGCTGGAGCTCTCTGCGGTTCTTTGATCGATTCAGCCAGCAACACAACACCACAACTCGTCTCCGCACTATTTACCACCGCAGGTCGTCCTCTCCATCGTATATTTCTTTTCATCTCATATATGCATTTCTGCTTTTAGTTGTCGGTTTGACTTCCTGGCATGTACTGACAGTTTTACCTACAACAGACCGCTCCATGAGTTGCGACCTGTCGGAAATTTCGCGGTTTTCTCTATGAGGTGTTAGATCGGACGAAGCTGTCATGGCTCCAGGTGCCGGAGGAAAGAGGAAGAGAGGCGACAGATCGTGGTCTGGCGACTCCGGCAACGACGGGCTACGGCCATCCCCCCACCGACCGGGCAATCTCAACATGGCGCAACACAACCACGGCTCGCATTCAAATCACCCTCGCGACTTTCCCGAAACGCGCGGTCGCGTACGAAGACAGTCTAGTCGAGGCGGGAGGAACAATAATAACCTTAGCCGACGACCTAGCAATGACATTCCCAACGTCAACACTGGACAAAAGGATACGGCCATGTCTCCGCCTGCCAGAGATGTGCCTGATGCGAGCCAGACAAACGGGTTTTCACCGACAGTAGCAGCAGCTAGTATACCGCCCTCGCCGTCTCCTGCGCCGAGCGTACAGCAGACACCTGCACAAGCGCAGGCGTCCCCGAAGCCTCAGTCACAGTCACTGCCTTCGCCTGCGCCTCCCGTCAGGCCTCCACCGGGTCCACCGCGGCCTTACGATTACGAATATGTCACAGATAGTGTAGTTGAAGATTGGACGTCAACAGGAAGACAGAAGGTCATTACGGATGGCGTGCAGGCGAGGGACCAGGAGGATGCGTCGAGGTTGGCTTCGATCTACCAGGAAATCGTCCGATCTGCGTTCTACGGCCGTTTGTCGCCCACGGACGCCGGATCGGTGATTAAGGAGATTATTGGTGAAGAGGTTGCAGCTCAAGATATCGATATGGTTGACGACGGGCAACCCTCAGCAGTTCTCGACACACGCTCTTTGTTCTTGGACACCCTGTCAATTCTTACTGATGCCGATCCTAGCAATCCTGCCTTGAGACCGCTGGTTTTCTCCACAGGAATCAATGCGGCCCTTCTGCGCCTCCAACTCGAAACTCCCGTCCTTCAGACGCTGGGTCTTGTTCGTGATACCTTTACTCGCATCGGCATTCGTAAACAAACCAATCTTCTGTACCGACAGTCCAACTACAATTTGCTGCGTGAGGAGTCGGAAGGGTACTCCAAGCTGTTGACCGAGCTTTTCACCACTAGCAATAACGAACCACCCACCAGCGAGGTCGTTGAAGATACCTTCGAGAGGGTCAAGGCTATGATTGGAGCCTTTGATATGGACGTTGGCCGAGTTTTAGATGTCACGCTTGATGTCTTCGCCGCTGTGCTTGTGAAGCAATATCGCTTCTTTGTTAAGCTTCTCCGAGTTAGTTCCTGGTGGCCCAAGGACGATATTTCCCGCACTCTTGGTGGCAATGACCGAGATTCTGGTCTACCGAATTGGGCACTACCAGGTTCCGCAGGGTGGGCCACAACGGACGAGGAGCGAGCTGAGATCATGCGGGCCAATGAGCAGCGAGACCGCGAGTTTTGGAACAGAGTCAGAGAGATTGGTATTCGAGCATTTTTCGAAATTGGGCGGAAGACGATTTCCGAAGAGGAGAGAAAGCGAATATTCCCAGAGAGCACGAATCTGTCAGAAGAAGAGATGGAAACACGGAAATGGATCGAAGAGACAGGAACTCTCCCCCCCAAAGGGAACAGGGTCGCAGCACAGCTTCTTGGTTTCAAGCTCCGCTTTTACTCGTCGAAAGCGCGGGACAAGTCAGATATCCTCCCCGACAACCTCATCTATCTGGCAGCTCTTCTGATCAAAGTCGGTTTCATATCGCTTCGCGACTTGTACCCTCATCTCTGGAGACCTGACGAATTGATGGATGAGCTGAAGGAGGAAAAGATGAAGGAGAAAGCAGAAAGAGAAAGAGCGGCGCGGCCGGGTGGAGGCGTAAATGCTTTGATGATGGCTGGCGCTCTCTCGGACGATACGTTGCCAATCCCGCGCATTCGGGAATCGGAACAACGGTCATCCACTCCTGCAAAGGACCAAGAAGCGGACAAAGCAACTCCACAGAAGACAGACGAAGATGAACTGCCAGAGCCCTCGGATCAGAAGGTCATGCTGCTAAAGAGCCTGCTCGCCATCGGAGCCCTCCCAGAGTCTCTTTTTATCCTAAGCAAATTTCCTTGGCTTATGGATGCCTATCCTGAACTCCCCGAATACATTCACCGTATCTTGCATCACAGTTTGAGCAAAGTGTATAACTCATTGCGTCCCTTACCGACGGTCGAGGAGCTCAGGGAACAACAGCAAATACCCAGCCAAGATCAGGGAGGTCTGGCAAAAGGACAGATCCGGCTGACTTCGGCGCCTCCAAGACGAGTCCTTCGCTGGGCTCAGCTCGACAAAGACGACACGAATGATGGAACCGACTATAGATTCTATTGGGACGATTGGGCTGATAATATCCCAGTCTGTCAATCTGTTGACGATGTTTTTGCTCTTTGTTCATCGCTTCTGAATATCTCCGGCCACAAGATTGGACTTGACCCCAGTCTGCTAGCTAAGCTGGCGAGGATTGGCAAGTACAGTCTCACCCAAGATGACTCACCTGAGAACAAAGCACGCTGGCAGGATCTCTGCAAACGTCTCCTAGTGCCTGCGATCAGTTTGACCAAGGCAAACCCTGGTGTTGTAAATGAAGTTTTCGATCTTCTTGTATTCTTTCCAAGAGCAACGCGGTACAACATCTACGCGGAATGGTATTCTGGACAAACATCTCGACTGCCGGATATCAAGTCGGCTTTTGATCAAGCAAGAGCTGAGACGAAAGACGTTCTTAAGAGGCTGAGCAAAACAAACATACGACCGATGGCTCGCGCATTAGCGAAGATTGCCTTTGCCAATCCCGGTATCGTGATCAACGTCGCCATCAGCCAGATCGAGTCCTACGAGAATCTTATTGAAGTTGTCGTGGAGTGTGCGCGATACTTCACATACCTCGGATATGACATTCTCACCTGGGCCTTAATCAACTCGCTTGGCCAAAAGGGACGAAGCCGAGTGCAAGAAGGCGGGCTGTTGACTAGTCGATGGCTAAACGCCCTGGCAACGTTCGCAGGCAGAACCTATAAGCGCTACTCTATCATGGATCCTACCCCTGTTCTTCAGTACGTCGTTGAACAACTTCGACAGAACAACTCCACGGATCTTATCATTTTGGAGCAGATGATTAGCTCTATGGCTGGTATCATCACAGATACAAACTTCAACGACGCGCAAATCCAAGCTATGGCCGGTGGCGAGATCCTCCAGTCACAGACCATCCTACAGCTACTGGACAAACGGCACGAATCGAAGACAACTTCAAAACGATTGATGAAAGCCCTGACTGTATCGAAACTGGCCGGACAATTGCTTGTTGCAATCGCCCAGGAACGCTGGACGTGTATCTACAAGGCGACGGAGGGAGATTCCGAACTCAAGTTACTAGGCAACGTCTTTGACGAGATTCATCGCATCCTAGCGCAGTATCTGGATCTGCTACGCAGCAACCTGTCAGTGAATGAGTTTGACTCTTTTGTTCCCGACTTGGCTTCTCTTATCAAGGAATTCGGTATTCAGCCCGAGATTGCGTTTTGGATCCGCCGACCTAGCGTTTCCCGCAAGGTTGCAGATGCTGAAAAGGCAATGCAAGAGGAGGAAGCAGCAGCCGCCGCTGCGAGGGCTCGCGAAATCGAAGCAGCGCCCATAAAATCCGAGGATGACAAGATGGAAACGACAGATGAGGGTGAAATGAACGGCACTGCGGATAAATCCGCCGAGAACTCTATGGAGGTTGACAAGGAGCAAGGAGTGGCAACCACTGAAGGAGACAGCAACCCTACTTCGGGACAACCAGAGCAACCGGCATCCTCTACTCCAACTCTGAACCCAGTGATGCAGGATCTCGAGGATCAGGTTAAGTCCGTATTGACACCTGAGACCTGGGGAGTGGTCGGCCTGCATTTTTACGTCATCTTCTGGCAATTGTCACTTTACGACGTGCATATCCCTCAGAAGGCTTACGAAGACGAAATCGAACGCCAGAAGAAAAAGGTCATGGCCATCAACAGCGATCGATCGGACATTAGCATGGCCGGCACTCAGCGAAAGGAAAGAGAAAAGAAGCAGATAACCCAACTCCAGGAACGCATCTTGGAGGAAAACAAGGCTCATCTGAAGGCTTACGGTCAGACAAGGGCAAGGCTGCAGAAGGAAAAGGACCGGTGGTTCGCCGGTATGCGCGGGAAGCATGATTCCCTCAACGTCAGCCTACTGGAACAGTGCTTCCTGCCCCGTTTACTACTGTCACCTATCGATGCGTTCTACTGCTTTAAGATGCTCAAGTTCCTACACACGTCCGGCACACCGAACTTTCGTACCGTTGGGCTGTTGGATCAGTTGTTCCGCGAGCAAAGACTTACCGCCCTTATTTTCCAATGCACCTCACGCGAAGCGGATAACCTTGGCCGGTTTTTGAACGAGGTCATTCGCGACCTCGGTCGCTGGCATGCGGACAAGGCTGTGTATGAGAAGGAAGCTTTTGGTACGAAGAAAGACCTGCCTGGCTTTGCCATCAATGTCGATGCCGAAGGCAAACCTACCACGTTCTTGGAGTACGAGGACTTCCGCCGGCTGTTGTACAAGTGGCACCGGCTTCTGGCTTCCGCTCTCAAGATCTGTTTGAATGGAGGCGAATACATGCATATTCGGAACGCGATCAGTGTGCTCAAGGCAGTCGTGCAGCATTTCCCCGCTGTCAACTGGATTGGTCGTGACATGCTCACTAGCGTCAACAATCTTAGTCAAAACGATGAGCGAGACGATGTGAAGATCCCTGCCGCATCGCTGATTGGCGACCTGAATCGCCGAGAGAAGAAATGGATGCTACCACAAGCCTTCATGATTTCAAACCAACCAGCGGGCAAGGGACCTGCATCAGCAGTTGGGAAGCCCGGGACACCACGACCTCGTTCTACTACACCAGCACCCCTGAATGCTGCAGCGCCCGAGTTCAAGCCCCCAACATCCGCGGAGTAAGTTGACATCCGGGCACCACTCCATGATTTAGCGAAAGTTTCTAACAAATCCATGTGCAGACCTGAAGGCGGTTCTAGACAGGAAGTGACTAAAAGGTCCGAGGTAGAGGATGGCGAGATCGAAGACGCTAAGATGATGGATGTATCAGCTAAGGATGCTGATACAAGCGATCAAGCTGCCCAGAAATCAGCAGAAAAAGCTGAAGCTGCGTCACGCCAAGGCGAAGAGTCCACCGTCACACAGCCTCATGAGACCACTAGCAGTCAACCTACGACCGAGAAACCCGTTGCTTCCACTGAGGCTCATACAGCGGTTGAGCTTCCCTCGCATCCACGTATCTCTGACTCACCAGCCGCATCGCAAACGGCCACGAAGGCTTCGGAATCTGGACGCCTTCCTAATGTTCCCAGACGCCCTGAATCAGATCGAGCTCCTTTCAGCAGTCCCAATATGCGTCCCCAATCGCAGATCCCAAGTCGCCCGTTCCGCGGTGATGACGGTCGGTTGCCGCCGCGCTCTGATCTCATGGATGCTCGACGAGATAGACAGTCAGACTTCCCTCGAGGCGGCCGATTCGGTGATCATGAACATAGCCGATCGTTCGACCAGCCGGGGCCAGAAGGCAGAAACTACGGTCGTCTAGAAAGAGACTTCCCATCCAGACCCCCTGCAGACGAATCCTTCCGGGGCCCGCCATATCGTGACGGACGTCTCACACGTGAGGCGGATTGGCCTGACCGTCCTGGACGCTTGCGCGGACCTCCAGATTCCCGCGAAGCTCCTTCGTCAAGGTCTGTACCACCTGGCCCACAGACCCACCCTGATCGTGCCGACTTGATTCAAGATCACCCTGAGCGCGGTGGAGAGGGATATCGGCGCGGGGAGCAAATGCGACAAGAAAAGGATGACCGAAGAGCTATGCCAACACGGGCTCTATCACCCCCAAGGGCGGACCTCCCGAGCCGTCCAGAACGATTCCCACCCGATGACCGCCGCTTCCCCTCTCACCCTCAAGGGCGTTCGCGGTATGACGATACACCGACCGGACCCCGCAATGACCGGCAATCACGGGCTCCTATGGATGCTCCCGAGTCTAGGGAGCCTGGCATCGACATGAGCCATGGCCGATTACGTCAACCAGAGCCAACATCAGACATCCCGTCTGGTCCACGGGGAAGAAATCCATCCGGACGGGGTGGACGCACCGCCTCTGGCCTCTCGCATGCTACGCCGTCTTCTCCTGCCGGGGCCCAGGATCGTCAACCACCCACTGGGCCGGGTCGCCAAGGAATGCGAGGCGCACCTGAGCAGTCGAGTTCAACCGGCCCGTCGTCGCCAACGATTGAGAAGCTGGATGCCAGTGGAATTCATCCAGACCGTCTCAAGGCTCTGCAACAGCAAGCCAGTGAAGATACTTTTGGCGGCAGTCCTCGCCCTCATCAATCCCCATCTCCCGCATCAACTGCTCCGCCATCCGGACCTCGTAGTGGCCTTGCGCCACCATCGGGCCCATCCTCAAACAATCGCGGACCACCTTCAGGACCTGCTTTCGGTGGTGAACGTGGAAGGGGTGACAAGCGGTTCGCGGGGATCAACAACATGCTCCAGCAATCAGGCGGACCTGGAGACCGTGGAGGCCCTGGCCCACAAATTCGTGGTCGCGGCGCGAACAGACAGTCAAGTATGGGTGGTCCTTCGCCCCAAAATACTCGACCAGGAACACCGGGAGCTTCGGAAGAGGGTAGCCGATCGGGCTTATCCAATCAAGGCCGTCCTGATCTTCTGACCGGCCGACCTTCAGCTTCCTTTACGGAAGACGATGGCCCTTCCAAGGGTCGCCTCGGCGGCGGACGAAGTGAGCCAGCGGAAGAAACCGGATCTGAATCAAGACGATCTGGCAGGGCCTCACACGACCGGGAACGGGAACGGGAACGGGAACGAGATCGGGATCGGGATAGAGAGCGTGATCGCGATCGTGAGCGTGAACGCCGAGGTGGTCCGGACGAGGAGGGGGGACGTAGTAGCAGTCGCCGAGAGGAACGAGAACGGGTCCGAGATTTTGAACGCGAACGTAGCCGACGCGGTGATACTGGAGGAAGTGCCTCTCGAGAAGAACGATATGAATCTCGAGAGGCCACGCGACGCGGAGCCGGCTCGCGCGAAGAAAACCGTCGCCGAGATCGCCGAGAGAGGGAAGAGAATCCCGAATTTGGACCGAGCAGTCATGAGCATGAAGGCCGTCTCCGACCTCCTTCTTCGTTGAGTGGAGGAGCACCTCCTCCGCCGCCACCACCACCTCCTCTCCCGGGTAACGCTGAGGAAGATCGACGATGGGGTGCAGGCGGCGGTGGCGGCAACGGCGGCCGTGAGCTACGGGACAGGGATCGAGACCGGAATCGCGACCGGGGACGGGATCGGGACTACAATCGCGACGGGGGAAGCGGGGGGCCTCACCGAAAACGAGGCCGACCTGGAGGAGATGATGGACCTGGTGAAGGAGGAGGTGGTGGAGGCCGAGGTGGCATGCGCATGGGAGGGGAAAGCAAACGGCCCCGGCGAGGGCAATGAATGGGAAGAGAAACGGGCTAGCTTTTGTTGTATTCTCCATTCATTCGAACACTGTTTTTCCTTTTTTATCTCATTTGGGGCTCTATATCATTGCATTTGTTGGACGGTGTTTGTTGCATTACTACCAAGCCTACGTCGGATCTAAGGGATTCTTCTTTTCGTTTGTGACCCTGAATACAGGAATTCAATTCATAGGCGTGTATTACTGAAGACAGCAGAATTATCAGAAGGAACGATGACATTGTTTATTTGCTCTTCTGTACTTCTGTGCGTGAAGTACTGAGGTGAAGGTCCTCTGACTGTCAGTCATGGTCACGAGGGGGAGGGGCTGCTTTACTGTCTGCTTTTCCAGTCTCCCTAAGTAACATACATCTTTTCACTCCGTACCCCCCACTCCTTTCAAGTCATCGTCTTCTTATTATCCGAATGCAAATTCTAGTCCAAGCATCACAGGCAGATCGGACCGACACTCCGCGTCTTCCCCCGCTCTCTGCACCGCCAAGCGTCGGTTAAATCTCGGACGCTGCTCCGTTTCCCTTTCATCCAGCTCCCTGTCTAGCGTCATCGACTCATCGGTCCCTGAAGCCTTGACTCTCTGTGATTATCCACGGCTGGTGGGAACCCATATCATTTCATGCGAGCACTAGTGGGATTACTCCCGCCCCCCCCCCCCTGCCGTGCTTGTTATCATTATTCCCTGGCTAACTAACAGATTATGCATACTAGTGCGACAGGGCTCACGAGGGCCGTTCCTGTCAGTTTCATTTTAATACATATCCATCTACTAGGATCAGTGCATTGTTTCTCCACCGCTGGGAGAACTTCGGGCGTTCCAACCGGCGATCCACCCACTGGAGAAGCTCCATCTGTGATGCAACTGATGCACTGATGCTGACATGCTCAAGGTGCAGAACTCCAAATTGCTGCTGGAATAATGATTGCGCACTCGGCTGCTATCTACAACGAACGGCTCAACCCACCGGATCCTGAGATCGCGACGGAGAATTCGGGACGGTAGAACGAATGAATAGACATGGTCTGTTTCATCTTCAGTTCATGATTACTTGTTCTTTTCTCCTTGTGCAAGACGATAGTCCGCGTGCAGTTGGAGATTTTGGAGTATGTCTAGACTAGAGATACAGCCGCAGTATATCTAGTGCTTGGTATCCCCTCAATAGTTCAATCTTTTTTTTTTACTTTTTTTTTTTCCTTGTCGTTATTCCCCTCATATGGTTCCTACTTCCCCTCATCATTTTGTTGCTAGTTTATCTAACTGTCTTAACTTGCAATTCTGAGAGTTGTGGATCATCGTTGATTATTGTGTATTTCCCCCAACCGTTGACCGGAGGGAGCGATTCTCTCTTTTTTTGTAGATACTTGATCGTCTCTTCACCATGGTTCAGTTAGATGTTGAAAAAACCATTGAGGAGCTCACGCTCGGCGAGAAGGTAGCTCTCACAGCTGGTAAGTGATGGCGCGATTCCCATGTGATTTCCAACCATAAACAGGTGAAGATTTGGTGATATACATTGACAATGGAGCTAACAAGAATAATGATTACAGGAATTGATTTCTGGCACACGGCTGCCGTCCCCCGTCTCAACATCCCCAGTCTTCGCCTGTCCGATGGCCCCAATGGTGTACGCGGCACACGGTTCTTCAACGGTGTCCCTGCGGCCTGCTTTCCCTGTGCAACCGCGCTAGGCGCAACTTGGGATACTAAGCTCCTACACGAGGTAGGCCGATTGATGGGAGAGGAGTCTATTGCCAAAGGCACGCATGTTGTGCTGGGTCCCACAATCAACATCCAGCGATCCCCGCTTGGAGGCCGAGGCTTCGAGTCGTTCGCCGAGGACGGTGTGCTCTCCGGCATTCTGGCAGGGCACTATTGCAAGGGTCTGCAGGAGACGGGCGTTGCAGCCACTCTGAAGCATTTTGTCTGTAATGACCAGGAACATGAGCGCTTGGCTGTCGACAGCATTGTGACGATGCGCGCCATGCGCGAGATTTATCTCTTGCCCTTTCAGCTGGCGATGAGGATCTGCAAGACTGCCTGCGTTATGACAGCCTACAACAAGATCAATGGAACGCATGTCAGTGAGAACAAGCAGATCATCACCGATATTCTCCGCAAGGAGTGGGGGTGGGATGGTCTGGTTATGAGTGACTGGTAAGCTCATACCTGGTCAATGCCGAATGACTCTGCAGCACAGAAAGATATTGACAACCTTCAGGTTTGGAACATACAGTACCTCCGATGCCATCAACGCTGGTTTGGATCTTGAAATGCCAGGGCCGACCCGCTGGCGCGGAACCGCTCTTGCGCATGCCGTTTCATCCAACAAGGCATTTGAATTCGTGGTGGACGAGCGGGTCCGCAACATTTTGAACCTGCACAATTTTGTCGAGCCATTGGGTATCCCAGAGAACGCGCCCGAAAAGGCCCTGAATCGACCAGAGGACCAGGCTCTACTCCGACGAGCGGCGGCAGAATCCGTGGTTCTCATGAAGAACCAGGACAACATTCTGCCGTTAAAGAAAGAGAAACCCATTCTGGTCATTGGGCCAAACGCCAAGACTGCCGCGTACTGCGGCGGCGGATCAGCGTCCCTAGACGCATACTACACCGTGACACCATTTGAAGGTGTCTCCGCCCAGAGCCAGGGCGAGGTCAAGTTCTCTCAGGGTGTCTACTCATACAAGGAACTCCCCTTGCTGGGTCCTCTGCTGAAGACGGACGATGGCAAGAAGGGCTTCAAGTTCCGCGTGTACAACGAGCCCCCGTCGGAACCCAACCGCCAACTCATCGATGAACTGCACCTTGAATCGTCCAGCGGCTTTCTGATGGACTACAAGCACCCCAAGATCAAAACCTTCACCTTCTACGTGGACATGGAGGGCTATTTCACGCCGGAAGAAGACGGTATCTACGACTTTGGCGTCACAGTCGTGGGCACCGGCAAGCTATTCGTCGACGACGAGCTCGTCGTCGACAACTCCAAGAACCAGCGGCAGGGCACCGCCATGTTCGGCAACGCCACCGTCGAAGAAAAAGGCTCCAAGGAACTCAAGGCCGGCCAGACCTACAAGGTCGTCCTGCAATTCGGCACCGCCCCAACCTCCGACCTCGACATGCGCGGCGTCGTCATCTTCGGGCCCGGCGGCTTCCGCTTCGGCGCCGCCCGCCGCGTCAGCCAGGAGGAACTCATCTCCAAGGCCGCGGAGCTAGCCTCCCAGGCCTCCCAAGTCGTCATCTTCGCCGGTCTCACCAGCGAATGGGAAACAGAGGGCCACGACCGCGACCACATGGATCTACCCCCAGGCAGCGACGAGATGATCAGCCGCGTGCTAGACGCAAACCCAAACGCAGTGGTAGTCATCCAGAGCGGCACGCCCGTCACCATGCCCTGGGCACACAAAGCCAAGGCCCTCCTCCAGGCCTGGTTCGGCGGCAACGAATGCGGCAACGGCATTGCCGACGTGCTCTACGGCGCCGTCAACCCCGCCGCCAAGCTCCCACTGTCCTTCCCCGTCCGTCTCCAGGATAACCCGTCCTACCTGAACTTCCGCTCCGAGCGCGGCCGCGTCCTCTACGGCGAGGACGTCTACGTCGGATACCGCTACTACGAGAAGGTCGACCTGGCCCCGCTCTTCCCCTTTGGCCACGGCCTCTCCTACACGACCTTCTCCCGCTCGGATCTGTCCCTCGCCACTACCCCCGAGAAACCCCAGCTGGAAGACGGCGAGCCTATCACCGCTACGGTTTCTGTGACTAATACAGGTAGTGTGGCTGGCGCCGAGATCGTTCAGCTGTGGGTGGCTCCGCCGCCGACGGGGGTGAACCGCCCTGTGCGGGAACTCAAGGGATTCGCCAAGGTGTTCCTGCAACCCGGGGAGACGAAGAAGGTCGAGATCGTGGTGGAGAAGAAGCTGGCGACGAGCTGGTGGGACGAGCAGCGTGAGAAGTGGGCTTCGGAGAAGGGGACGTACGAGGTGCTGGTGACGGGGACAGGCGACGAGGTGCTCAAGACTTCGTTTGAGGTCGGGAAGACGCGCTACTGGCTGGGATTGTAGACTGTTCGATCCCGATGGTTACGAATGATGGATGATGACTTGGTCGTTTTACTTTTGCTTACTGTTACGTTGTTATGGATTACTCGATTCAAGGATGTACCTGAGATGAGACGAGACAAGTGGAAGAAGATTGATACCAATAGATATGGTATAGTTCATTCGGTTTCGTTTTGCTCTCAAGTAATTCGTAGTAGTCATACAGAACTTAAACGCTTCCCCGTCCACCACATGCGGCGAATCCATAAATAGCCGTAGTCGTGTCGAGCGGACGCGAATATCTAAACAAGTCGCAAATAACAAGTCACAAGCAAGTTGCTGTTGGGCAAAAAAGGTACTGTGTAATATCGGAATACGCCTCACAAATCAGCCATTAAAATTGAGCAAGCTGTCAAGCCAGATGAACATTAAGCAAGAGCCATGGGAGGGCATATCCCTGAAGCGAAGTACAAGGTACTTAGCTGACGATGCGATTGAATCCCGACGTGTCCTTGCTGCGAGACGCACTGACAGGCCTGTGCCTTCCCATGTCCAACACGGACATCTTCCTCAGCAGAGAAGTGCTCTTGCGGGGAAGCTGGGACTCGGCCTGAGACACGGACTGAGACCGAGAATGGGAGGGTGAATGAGTTTGGCGCTCTTTGGCATGGCGCTTCAGGCTCGCCAAGCTCTCTTTGGAGATGAGCGATCTTAGAGACCAGAAGGATAACTTTTTCTGTTTTGCCGAGGCTGGTAGTGGAGATTTGTCGGACTTTGATGGGGGAGCAGCGGCTTCTTTATCGGCAGGCGAAGTGACGCTGCATCCGATAATGCCGGTTTTCATCTTCTCCATGACGGCGAGCTGGAGGTCGCTGTTGCGCTGTGCTTCTTCAGCGTCTGTCATGATGTGGACGACGCCGCTGCTGTCAACGATTGCAGCGGGTTCGTCATCTCGCTTGCGAATGCAGGTAGCGCCGAATTCGACGGGGTTTGGTGGAGAGTCTCCGTCACTGGTCTCGTGTGCTTCGGTGGTATCGCTCTGCGGGACAGCTGAGAAGTCTTCGAAGCGAGGTTTGTGGTTGAGCTGGGTGGTCTTGGTGCACGGTCGGGAGAGGCTTGGTGTTCTCCCGAGGTTGAGTGTCGTTTTATCTGGATTGAGGAATACTTCGACGTCATCTGCGATGGTCTCTTCATCGGTGGAGAGATTAGGGCTGGACTCGCCCGCCAGGAAGGCCTCTTCGGACTGTGCTGGTGGGCATTCCACGGAAATTTCTTCTGGAGTTGAGTGTTGATCTTGCACATTTGGAGCGAGGCCCTTGAGAGAAGGCTCAATACTGGAAAGTCCGGTGCAGAAAGTCATGTCGCTACAAGTTGTGGTAGGCGAGCTAGCACTCGTTGATGAATCGTGATTGGAGCCAGAGTTGAATTCATGCAGGTCGTGGAAGGGAGAAGTCGAAGGAGGCTCATTTGTCAGGCTGGAGATCTGCTGAGTATCTAGCTCAATAGCAGAGTCATACTTCCTGATGTTGTGGTTGCATTGGCTCTGCTCTCCTGGAGCTGAAACCGCTGTGTGGATCTCATCTTTCTCTCGCGGAGGAGCGGCATCATGGCTGTTCTGTGTTTGTCTGATATCATGTTCAAATTCTTCTTGCTCAATGCTCTTCGCAAGCAAGACGCAAGACCAGCGGATCTGTTGCTCCAGCCGGGGAGAGATCTTGCGACGCTCAATCAGCACAGATCGGCGCCTGAAGATGATGGGTGTATGTTTCAAGTCGTAATATCTCGAGCACCCCTCTCGCCGAGCGGAGCCAGAATTCTGCTAGTATCGTGTCAACATCTATTTCAGGTCGTCCGACTTGATGTAACTGCTCTTACCTGTGAGCCAAATAGAAGCGAAAGAGAAGGCTTCGCCCTGATGCTCTTTCTTCTCGAAAGCGCAGGCTCCATGTTATTGATAGCCCAGCCAAATCAGTATGACTTCAAAGATTGTAGACAAGCGTCGACTGAAAGAGAGAAGAAATTAGGTAGACCGATGAATCAGAAGGAGACCAGCTCTAATGATTCACGGGCCAACGTTAAGTATGCTTGTAAATGTGGTCTGTGAATGAGGATGGCGCCAGTGGTGGGAATGAGACGAGAACGAATCACACGGCTTGCCCTGTGGACTATGCAGATGGCAAGATCGTCTGGTATAATCAGTGGCGTTTTTTGATCGAATGAAGTCTAACGAGTGTTGCCACGATGGGTTGTTATGGAGCGATGGTTGGACTGGTATGCGGGGGTTGCTTGGTCGATGTCGCTCTAATATGGAGTGAACGAAAGTACGTGGAGCTTGGCAGCTCGTGCCGAGGCTGGACAGTGAAAGCGAGAGGCAGCCAGCTGGATTATTATCTGCTGTGCTGGGAGTCGATAGTGTGATGGAACGATCGTCAGGAAGATGCAGTTGAGGGATAGAAAGAGCGAGAGGGTGGAAAGCGAATGACGGTAAATGGTGTCAAGGCAAAGTTCAGGCAACCAGGCCAAAGCAGGCAGAAAGAGAGATAGAGAGAGACAGAAAAGAAAGTTGCAGATGAAGAACAGCACATAATCTGTGGGAGAAGAAGCGAGAAAAAGCAGGGTTTAGACTTGTCAATGTGTCTGCAGAAGTAGTAGGAGTAGTACTACGAAAATGATCATAACAACAGATAGTGGAGAGAAAATAGACAGTTGGTAATGGCCTCAAAGCATCAAGGTCACACTGAATAAGTTGTGTAACTCCTTCTGTCCCCAGCTCATCAATCGGCAGGGAGGGAAGCAAGCACTGCCAACTGATTTGCCGGGTTTAAGACGATGTTTTGACCTCTGAGCCGAGATCTACGACTATTGAAGTCTTATTCAACAATAGAGTACTCTACATTATCTAGTCAGATATAGACCACTGGGTTCAAAGTTCAACCATCTTGCATCAGCTCCCTCCAGACATAGCGCATCTTACTCTACTTCTCTCTCCTCAGCGCGCAGTGTAAAAGAGAAGGGATTACTGAATATGCATGGGCCCACCGGTAACCCAATGTTAGAGTTGGCAAGGGATCGACAGCGGAGTGATGAAAGGGATGAATCAAGGGGGTTTATGACCAAACTGCCCTGACAACGACATGCGTCGTCAATAGCAATCAGCTACAATTGGTACCCAAAGCTATTGCCGGCTATCGATATGGCTCCGTGTCTCTAGAGACCTTGGAGGGGAGTAGTACTGTGTATACTTTTGTAGTCATTTATGGTTGTAGAGTTTTGGATGGAATAATTAGGGTTACTGGTTGCCTTTTGGGCCGTGCCGCATGAGATGATTCAGACGCACACATGATCTACCTCTCTACAGTAGAAAGCTATGCTGATTGACATCATGCATCATTGCCTTTTTCCTACAGTTCAAAGGCTATGAGCATATACAAACAGGCTTAACTTGTCCAAACAACAACAACGATTGCAATCGCTATATACTTTATACTTTTATCGTATTATGCACGTCTATGCCTATGTTGAAATGATACTGCGTACTGAAAGGTTGCCCACCACCCTCAGTTGAATCTCTGCGAGCGCAGAAGAACGGGCCTGTCAGGGCTTGTATGATGGAGAGCAGTTGGATGCTTCTTTACAGCCTTACCTGTTGAATAGGTTACGAAGGAGGCAGTTGGATGCTCGTCCCTCTGATGGCTTAAGAACTGAAATCATAAGAGTTGCACCGCTACTCCCCCACGCTGCCGATGTGCTCGGAAGCAAGCCCTCAAATCTTCTCGGAGCGTCTTCTCTTCACCGAGAGGAGATCCGGGACACCTGCTCCCCAACAGAGCATCATGGCGGATAATTTGAGGCTGCAATAAATGCGCCAGTGTCGATTCGGTCGATATGTGTCTCCGCTTACCACGCAGTGATATCCTCGACCTCCGCCTCTCCAAAAGTGCTGCTCTTGGTTAGTTTGTTAACGCCATCGACGGGTACTGCCCCGTCGGCAGGTGGCTTCGCCATGATGTCCGGCAGGACTTCTCGGAAGAATTCCAAGATGTATCGGTTGACCTGCTCGAATTGCAAAAGGAAGGCATCGTGACCTTCCGGGCTCTCAATTCGCTTGAGTCTCGAGTTGGGGATGCCAGCCGCAATCTCCTTCTGCTCCTCGAAAGTAAAGAGTCCATCGGTCTCGATTCCAAGAACCAGCGCTGGCTGCTCGATCTGCGACAGTGCCTCCTTGACGGGATCTTCCGATCCTGGACTGGCCCGGTAACGGGATACATCATGAGTGTCGAGCTTGCGTGTGATAGCAATGTAGCAATTAGCGTCGAATCGTTTCACAAACTTCTCTCCCTGGTATCGGAGATAGGATTGTGCTGAAAAATAGGTGGGGGGCCGCTTCCTGTCACTGTTACTGACGGGAGAGCTAAAGGTCTTTGTGCCGGAGAACTGAGGATCCATATACTGGACTTCAGAGGGCTGCTGCGGCCCTGGCGAGTTGCGCTCGCTGGAGGCCCGAGAAGACATGCCGGCCTTGTGACCATCATTATGAATGGCCCAGTGTTCATTTGGCGGAGTCGGCAAACGCTCGGTGCCATTGATATTCTGTCTCTTCGACGGGTCGGGAACGTTTCTACCAAAACGAGACTCGAAAGAATTGCGGCTTCGGTAGGTTAGAAGAGCGGACATGCGTGCCGCTCCCAAGCCGGTGGCTGGAGGGTCATCGAATGAATAATAACCGTCCTCATATTTGGGGTCACTGTAGATGCTTTGCCGCTGAGCTTCACCCCAGCTGATGCACCATGCCGAGTGGCGGGCAGAGGTGGCAATTGGAACAATCGCCCGGACATAGTCTTTGCCGAAATAGGCGTACTCAAGGGTCAACATGCCGCCCATGGAACCGCCGACGACAGCTGCAATCTGCCGCACGCCCAGGTCGTCCAGGACCATCTTATGGATTCTGCTTTGGTCAGCGACGTCACGCTCAAGTTTTGATGTCTGAGCCCACTAACCTCACGTCATCGCGGACAGTCGTAAGAGGAAACTCAGGTCCATACAGCCCTTTTTCGGGATTGCCATCCTTGTAAGTCACGGCACTTGCACTTCCGTAAGGACTACCCAGACTGTTCAAACAGATGACGAAAAATCGTGACGTATCAAAGGCTTGACCGGGTCCCCCCAGCAGAGGTCCCCACCAGTCCGCCACATCGGCACTTCCGCTCAGAGCATGGCAGATCACCAGCACGTTGTCACGGTTGGGGGACATTTCACCCCGCGTTGTGTAGGCGACAGGAACATTGTAGAGGGTCACCCCCGATTCCAGGGTAAATGACGGGATGATAGCGATAGACTGATCCGTGATGAGTTTCGCATATGGGTTTTCAGGCAAGGAGGCAACTCTCTCTACGGGATTTAGTAGCTGTTCACCAAGAGGTCATGAAAATGAGGGGCAACCAGAGAAGGGCGAAAATGTGAAAGGGGGGATACTGACGGAATTTTCCAGGAGCACCATTGGTTTGAGGCGCCATTACGGGGGCCTGTTGATGCAGGGAATGTAATGAGGAAATGTAAAAGCAGAGTGACTGAAAGAATAAAAAATTATCCTCACAATTGATGGATCTGTGAGAAAAGAAGACGTCGAGAAAAGAAGTTCAAAAGTTGAGAAGCAGAGAGGTACCTGTGATCCTTAACTCCGAAAATCGGGGGGTCCACTATGACTCCGCGGGGAAATCTCGTCATATTGAGCCTATCAGAATGTCTGTGTCCACATTAAAGCGGTGAGACAATTTCTGCCAGTAATCCGCTACCGCCTTTTGATGACTCATGATTGCTTAACCAGTTGACGACAATCGCTAGCCTAAAAGACACCAACCTTCGAAAAGAATCATATCAGATTTTCCCTTTTGTATTCTGTAACGCTCAAGGATTGGTAGCCGTAAAAAAGTCCTATCTAGGGATCTTGAGGAAGATGATTTGAATCAGAAGTAATTCAAGCGTTGTCTACCTCCGTGCTCATTGGGGACGTCGTTCCCCCGATTGCAGAACAGATGGGTTTTGATTCTTTCACAACAAAGAAAAGTTCTTGGAAGGGAAGCGCTTTTGGATGACGTACTTTGTCAGCAAGACACAGAAAGTGTTGAAAGCGAGCCGTGGCACTGGTGTAGTTCGCTGACTCGTACCTCATGAATGAACCAGCAATTATTATCGCCTAATGAATCTGTCGACCGAGGCCTGAAACATCAGAGACACCCGTTCCTCTGACTGGCCAGTTTGAGAGCAATAAGCTCCATCTATATACGAGGACCTCCGCATCAAAAGAGTCATCAGCCCCTCATATATATAAAGCTGTAGATTTTCTTCTCTAACAAAGCAGTCGCTTGTATATTCTGCTCTGTATCATATATCTCTTGTTTGCAATTTCAAAGGTACACTAGACAACGGAGACCAGAAGTCGACCACTATCATCCACAACATGACAACCAGGACCATGCAGAATGACCTTGCAGTCAAGTTTCGCAAGCTACATGTTCCCGGAGAGCCCTTGGTTCTTACAAACGTCTACGATGCGGCAACCGCCTCAATCATTGCCGAGCATCCCTCGACGAAGGCCATCGCTACCGCCAGCTACGCCGTTGCCGCCTCTCAAGGCATTCCGGACGAGAAGTTGACCCTGTCCCAGAATCTAGCAGCTGTGCGCTCGATTGCCGCTGTTCTGAAGAACCCTGGTGACGGCCTCCCACGCATCCCGTTGACAGTGGATATGCAAGACGGCTATGAAGATGTAGCCGCTACAATCAGAGAAATCATCGCTCTGGGAGCCGTCGGCTGCAACCTCGAAGACTTTGATAGTGCCAACAATCGACTGCGGCCGATGTCGCAGGCTATCGAGCGGATTCAGCTTGCCATGCAGGCTGCGAGGGACGCAGGGGTGCCTGGTTTTGCGATCAATGCGCGGACAGATGTCCTTCTCAAGCACGACGGGCAAAACGGAGGATCAATCGAGGATGCAATCGAAAGGGGAAGAGCTTACCTGGAGGCCGGGGCTTGTACAGTGTTCGTCTGGGGTGGGTCTGCCAGGGGAGGGGTGTCCAAGGAGGAGATCCAGAGGCTGGTTGAAGCTTTTGATGGAAGACTGAACGTCAAGATGACCTTGCAAGAGGGATCCTTGACGGTACCAGAGCTCAAAGAGATTGGGGTCGCGCGGATCAGTCTTGGACCTGAGTTGTATCGCGCTGCAATGAAGGCATTTAAAGAAAAAGCTGATGCGGTGTTGGGTTATTGTGGATAGAGAGATCTACTGCTCAGGGGTATATATCTTAGTGAATAATTTCGACGCCACGCTATTCCGAAAAATTTGTTGTTATTGAAACCACATCATAGTATTATCAATAATGCTATTCAAGGGCTATCAAGCCGCTCTGAACAATGATATGGACTCAGTGATTGTTTATTGTGAGGGAATCTGACTAACCTATTCTGGCAACTCACTGTCGAATGCAATCCATCCTGGGCAAACCTGCAGCCAGCACTAGTACATAAGCAGTCTAGCGCCTACATCATTCCACCTACTGCTTCCAACGACCAACACTTGGAGCTACCCTATGCTGCAAGGAATCGCATCTTCTCAAGCAACCCCCAGTCATGACAACCACTACCTAACTCAACCTCACTCAGAAAATTCGAATAAATTATACATGCTCTCGCCCTGCGAACGCGCGCTACTCCCTCACAATGACTGATTATTGGAGTTGGAAAGTGACCGATCTGAAAGCGGAGCTGAAGCGGCGCGGTATTCCGCAGACTGGTCTGAGGGTCAAACAAAATTTCATCGACAGGCTTCTGGAAGCAGATGGCAAGCAAGAGGGTGGAGCTCCGAATGGCGAATCGACAAATTCTCAAGATGCGCCTGCAAATATCGAGCAGGCAACGCCTGAACAGCCTGCGCAAGAACCCGATGCCGTCGTTTCTCAGCCGGAAGAGCCCGAGGCGCAGGTGACAGCGCCGGGGTCGGAAGAGCCCAAAGACGATGGAGAAGTGAAGCGATCGCCTAAAGAGGAACAGAAAGAGCAGCAACCAGATGTTCAGACCGAACAACCTAAGTCTGAGCCTCCAGTGGAAGGATCGACGACTGATACAAAGGCGGAGGAACAAGCGGAGGATTCATTACAGCAGACACAGCCCGAAATTTTCAGCAAGGAATCTGAAGTCAATCAGGTTGCAGATGCGGGAATTGGCAGTGAAAGCAGTGCGCTTTCACGCGCGCCACCACAGCCTGAAGCTGAGCACCCTGTCGAACCGGTCGAGCAGGCTCCCGGAAGCGCAGAAGCGGTGCACGGACAGGACTCTAAAGAACTTCCGGATTCTGCTGAGAAGATTGCGACTCAAGTATCTGCAGAGACTACCGGGCTGTCAACGCCCCTCCCCGTGGAGGAGATGATCGAAGACACTCGGAAGCGGAAGCGGCGCAGTCAAACTCCCATCCCAACAGCGGAGGCGGTTGCAAGCAAAAGGGCCAAGGCACAGGAGGAGTCGCCCCGAGTTCTACTGCCTGAAGATCGTGATGTTATGGATGTGGAAGAGAGTCCTGGAAAGAAGGCGGCCGCCGTCCCTGAAGAGAACGAACAGGCTTATAACCAAAATGGAGATGAACGAAATGATGCGATTCGTCGTGTATCGATAAGTGATGATGTGCGGACGAAGGGAACTGCGTCTATCAAGCAAGATGCTCGTTTCAAAGACCTTTTTGCACCAGCAGACAGAGAGCAGATTCGCCCCCCATCACCTCCAGCAGATACGGAAATGGAAGATGCCGAGGTCGAACCCGCGCTACATGTCGCAACCGAAGCGTTATATATCGATGGACTGATGCGCCCTCTTCAACCTGCTGCACTCAAAATCCATCTTATCAGCATCGCAACGGCCCCTGGCTCATCACCCGATCCTGACGTGATCGTTGACTTTTACTTGGATCCCATCAAAACGCACTGTTTTGTAAAGTTCGCGAATATATCGGCTGCCTCCAGAGCGCGAAGCGCCTTGCACGGTGTTGTCTGGCCCAACGAAAGCAACAGAAAAGCTTTGTTTGTTGATTTCATCCCCGAGCAAAAGCTGCAGCAATGGGTCGCAAGGGAGGAAGAATCGCGCGGGCGCGGTGGGCCCCCGCCTCGTTGGGAAGTCCGCTATGATCGGACCGACAATGGTGTCGAGGCTGTTCTGCAGGAAGTGGATCTCAAGGGTGCCGCTTCGCGTCAGGCCCCCGGTCGAGCGTCGACTGACTTCTCTCGTCCCCCTCCCTTGGGCCCCAGAGCAAGCATGGGTAATAAGGACAGACGTCCTAGCGGCCCTCCACCCCCGGAGCCTCGTCCTAGACCAGGGCAAGGATTCAAACCGCTGGATGATCTCTTTGAGTCCACTACAACTAAACCAAAGCTCTACTACCTCCGTGTCCCTCGCGAAGTGGCCGACCGACGTCTGGATCGGTTCGATGACCTGCTGCGGAAGGGATCATTTCCGCGTCGTGGCGGCGATGAGAATAGGCGAATCACGTTCCAAGACGGTGACTTCTTCGTTGACAATGGGCCGGAGTATGGAGGCCGTGGCATCGGACGGCGCCGTGGCCGGGGTCGTGGAGGCGGCATGGGCGACTCATGGAGAGATGACAGACGAGGCCGTGACTAACGCCCAGAGATCTTTGACAGCTGTAAGGCTGAAAGACAAGATACTGTATTATCTACATCGCATCAAAAGTACCACTTCGCGGGGCTCGGGACGCAACTTTGATTTCTCTGATTTGTTTCCTTCTCAACGAGATGGACGATCGCACAAGTGTATATTAGGCATGAAGATCTATCACAATGCAAGACAAGCTTTCAAGGCCCAGCGGAGCCTGTTTCGATAATGAGAAGATCCCTTGGATCCTGCCCATGATCTGGCACTGTAATGGTCTTATGCTGATACCAATCAATGCTCCATGTGATTAGTCAGCCAATTTATGCTTGGAAAGGCTTGACCAAAGCTTGGCCATTAACGGTTAGACTAGTACGAGTACGAAAGAGGGTGTCTATCTACTCCGTACGGAGTACCATGTTTCAATATGCTGGTGCCTGAGGCGCAGTCTTCATGAGGATCCATGTGTCTCCATTCCATTGTTATTATTAGCGGACCTTTGAGGCTGTACCGTGTATGAGATTTGGCTGCTACCATGATTCAGTAATAATAGTCAACAAATCATACGCAAAGCTTTGAGATTTCTTTCTGTTTCTCGTAAATCCTGGGTTTAATCAAGGCGCTTGCAGTTTCTTTCACATAGATAATATACCTGTTCTTCCTTCTCTGTCCAGGGGCTCATAACTCTTTTCGCTGCTCTGCTGAATGTACCCGACCTCCCCCTCCGTCGCCTGTCTTCATCGCCCCTGAATCAGACTGCATCGCCAAGTATTGTCGTCGTCGACCGCGACCTTGCCGAGAAATATTCGTCCTCCTCTACTGGTTCCAGGGGTTGTTGATCTGCCGTGCCGGGACTAGGCCGACTTGGCGGATAAGATAGAGATCCATACGCCGTACAATCAATAACTTTTTGGCCCTCGGATCGGAGATTTGATATCTTTCTTCTCTTTACCACTTTCTTTCTTTTTCCACGTTTGAAGCACTCTCTTTAATAAACCCTTTGTTCTGACTGACGCGAGCATGGGGTGGCCTGTTTGTAATACAACATCGGAGGATTCAACGAGTACGCCTCTCCTGTGTTGTTATAATACAAGCGCTGGCTAACCGGAGAATAAATATTGACAGTCACCGAAGTCGACTTATGGGATGGCGGTCTCACTTTTCATCAGTTATGCCTCATTGTTGGGGGTGCTTTCGCTCTCTTCGCCGCCGCTATTTCCTTCTACCTGATTATGAGCCATGCGACACATTATAGCAAACCGATAGAGCAGCGACAGTATGATTTCCTTTCCCCCCCGCGCTTCTGCTTACCCCTCTACAGGCGCTTGGGACTAACGTCTGGTCCTGTCTTGTCTAGTATTATTCGGATCCTATGGATGATCCCCATCTACTCCCTCGTCGCCTGGCTGAGCACCTACTTCTACAAAAACGCGGTCTACTACGAGCTGATCGGCAACAGCTACGAAGCGTTCACGATTGCCGCCTTCTTCGCCTTACTCTGCCACTACATTGCGCCGGACCTCCACAGCCAGAAGGAGTATTTTCGCGGAATCACGCCGAAGCAATGGCTCTGGCCTATACCCTGGCTTCAGAAATGCTGCGGCGGGGAGAAAGGGATGTGGAGGGTACCCCGGAGCGGGCTGACATGGTTCAACGTAAGCTGGTTTCACATGCAACGATGAAAGACAACGCTAAGATCGTTATGCTGCATAGGTTGTCTGGGTAGGAGTCTTTCAATACTGTCTTCTGCGCGTGTTGATGACCATCGTCGCGGTTATCACCCAGCACTTTGATGTGTATTGCGAGGAGAGTCTGAACCCCGCGTTTTCGCACATATGGGTATGTCTGGATCATGCAGCTTTCTCAGGCCGTGTTCTGACGGCCAGCAGTGTATGGCAGTGGAGTGTGTTGCTGTTTCGATTGCAATGTACTGCCTGATCCAGTTCTATTACCAGATCAAGGATGATATCAGCCAGTATTCACCACTCCTCAAGATCGTCTCTATCAAGCTGGTGATTTTCCTCTCATTCTGGCAGTCTGTGAGTCGAGCCCTTTCTTCCGATTCGTGACCAATGCTGACTCGGCGGCTCGCTCAGACCTTGATCAGTTTTCTTTCCTCCTCCGGAGCTATCAAGCCGAGTGGTAGAATAGCGCAACAGGACCTCAAAGTTGGACTCCCCAACCTACTCATCTGCGTTGAGATGGCGATCTTTTCCTTTTTGCATCTGTGGGCATTCCCGTGGAGGCCGTACTCTCTCGCCAACGCACACGCCGATGAGGTGACTGACTTCTATGGCAACGGCAAAGCGACTTATCAGGGTGGTCGCTGGGGGATGAAAGGTCTCCTTGACTCGGTCAATCCGCTCGATTTAGCCAAGGCCGTGGGCCGCAGCATACGCTGGCTCTTTGTGGGGCGTAAGAAGCGAACACTGGATCCCAGCTATCAGATTCAGAGCATCGGTCTCGCTACAACTAGCAATGATTCCGGGACAAATGTCACAGCCTACCCAGGCGCAGGCGCCACGATGGCTGGCAGTAGACCGGCGCCCTATGGGACATCTCCCGATGATGAAGGCCAAGTTCTTCTCTCCCATGCGCAGCCAAATCCGACATTGCAGTCGACTGGTGACCTGGCGCCCCCACCATATGACTATGAGCATAATCGGCTGAGTAGCATTTCCTTGCTGGAACCTACACCATCTCACTCTCCACAATCATACTCTCCTTATGAGCAACACCACAGCAGCCCTTACGAGGTACCGGACACCGACGACCTCCATCTATACGCAGGCACCAATCCCCCCCAATCTCAGCAGGGAGCGCCCGGTCATCATCCGTACGATCAGAATTACCTGCAAGAGCAACCACCGATACCAATGCCTGATCCGTACCAGCCTCCGCCTGCCCACTTTGACAATGAGCACAGCCGGCGATAGACGATCGTCAACAGTAATGACCCTGAGTTGCAGTACACCTCGACCCCGGGAATGATTGATGTTCCGCCCTTCGTTTCCCTTCATTCATGCTACGAACTAGCTGGCTTGTTCTTCAGGCGTTCCTTTTGCCTTCTTTTCTTTTTGTTGATATACCCTCCTGTCGTATTTCGTCTGTGGCAGTTTTCTTCTACTCTGATCAGGGTTCGTTTCCCCTTCTTTGCTTTGTGCATGACGTAGGGACGCTTGGGGCGAGGACCAGCAAGTCTCGCTTGCATTTTGTTATGATTCACTTTTTCATGAAACGCGGGATTGCATTGGATGCATTTCTTTGTACAATAGCAGTTGATATATCAGGACGCTTGTCAGTGCGTATGCAATTACTATACAGGTCATTCTCTTCGCAATGAGAGTGGTAGTCGAGCTCGAGCTTCCCTGGCTCATGTTTTGATTCACTATCTAATCCCTCGTTATGAATGCTTGCTTCTACGAGCGAACGCGAAACGCCAAACGCCACTATGAACCATAAAAGACCGAGTAGTCATTAAGAAAGCGCAGGTCATCACATGCATTTAAACTGGCAAGACCACACTATTTAAGAGTCATCCCTCTCGCGAAAGAAACTCATCTTCGAGCCGACTCTGCATAGCCAGCTGAGTCTTCCGCGACACATTGTTCTGTCTGATGTTGTTCATGATAGCAGTCTTGCGGCCTAGCTCGCGCATGCCCTTGATGCTATTACCTAGCTGTCCCAGCAAGGAGACCAGGAGGACGTCGTTTCGCTGGGCGAGGCTCTCCGCCGCAAAGGCGCTTCCCGGTTCCGGCGTGAGGAGAGATAGATGTGATAAGAGGGCGTTGATGTTCCGGAGAATGGGGTGCGAGAGGGGTGGTTTTGTGGTTTCGGTGGGTTGGTCTTCGGATGAGTGGGATACACTGGCGAGATAGGATTTGATCAAGGAAATTCGAGACTCGAGCGTGCGGATGGCGTTGAGGCGTGTGTTAAGACTGGCGATTACTGCGAGGGCCGAATTAGCTGATAGCTCAAGAGAATTAAAGTATGATGATCTTACATTCTTCCTCTTCGTGGGAGAGTACCACAGTGTCGGGCGACGGCTCGGCCTGGCCAGCCTCGGCTTTCTGGCTAGTCTGTGCGTCTTGTTGCGCGGGAGCACCCAGGCTAGCGCCAGACGGTTGAAGAGCTGCTGCTGTCCTTGCGCTTCTTGCAACCGTGTCTATGCCAATCATCTCGGCTTCCCCTGTTTCGACGGAGAACGGCAGTTCGCGGAATCGGATCGAGAGCGACTGCTCCTCGCCGTCTATCTGCATCGCCTTGCCGTTCTCCGTCGCATTTTCACCTTCATATACGCTTTCGTAGATGGTCAGGGGAAGCTTGGCGCCATTCCTTGATGCAGCTTGCACCTGCGATGGGTGGAATGCGACGAACACGGCAGACTCGTTGTAACTCTGGAGTATCTGGCGGTGGATCGGCAAGTGGGATGCGTCCGGGCCAGAAGGCGAGGCTGTTGACCACCAGCCTACGAAGTCGAGGGCGGGGGATTTGTGTACATCCTTGACTGTTTATAGGAAGCTAGTCAGCTAGAAGTCATGGAAATATGGACTACAAGCTCCGCTCTTACATTGCTTGACTCGTTCGACGAACCAGTCGTGGAGAAGCTGCAGTTCGCCGTTGGCTCCTTCTGTCACGATGCATTCGAATGCGTGCTCTAATGTAATCACACGTCCGTTCTGCTGTCCCAAAAGAGCTCCGATGATCGGCCCTTGTTGTGATCGAGCGGCATGACGGGTGATATGATCTGAGATGGTGAGGAGGACGAGCGGGTGCAGTTGGATATGAAGACCTGAATCGGACGATTTCTGGGATACTAGAGACCCAATAGTTTCAGCCATGACTCCAAAGCTGCGCAAAATAGAATATTAACAGGACAATTAGAAAGAGACTTTTGGTATCATCATCATTGAAAGGCGTTGTAACTGCCAACTGCCCAAGCTGATGAGCTACGGTTGGTGTTTGCGCTGTTTGCAACGCCGTTGAGCTTCCCCGCTGTTGTCCGGACCATCTATAAAGTCCCGCTTTATCTTTCGCAAGTGTCCCAGCAGCTGGACAAGCGGTTAGGATACTCTGTTACTTCGGACAAAATGGCTGTTCCGTCATCGTACGACGAAGTCAAAGCTCACCTGCAGCATGTCCTGGATGATCCTTCAACTCCTTTGGACATTTCTCTCATCGACAAGCTAAAACTGGAGCTTACGGAGACTACAGATCGTAGGGTTCCTGGCACCCTTCTGACACTAATCTCACAGCTCCTTCCGGTCCTTCAGGAAGATCCCACGCCGATTACAACTCTTGGTATCAAGGCTACAACCTACTTCTCCTTCACGGATATCCGCTCCGTCGAGCCTCCTATTGACTTTATCGCGGGTTTCAAAGCACCGTCGCCGCCTGTCAACCTGCTGGCTCTAGCTCTCCTGAGAAAGGCTGGAAGAGTTCCCAGTGATGCTGCGATAGTTGCTGGTGATCCTGAATTGGTAGCCTCGCTCGTCGAACTCTGGCTTACGACTACTTCGACAGCCGTCGCTCAGGCTGCTTTTGACGCTCTCTGGGCTCTACTGGAGATTGATTTAGCCAGTCCGCTGGAAAACGAAACACATACCCATGAGGCTGAAGTTAGCACGGGAGGTCAAGGTCTATTCTGGAGACGAGTCTTCACTGACAAGAATGTCTATGGGCGCCTCTTCTCCATGTGCAGTCTCACGAACAATGAATCAGGCGCCCGCCCGCAGCGGGAGAGGACTGTCTCCCAGGGAAGGCTTATGGGTTTCATTGTCAAGGCAGGCCACCTACGATGGGACTTAATTTCAAGTTCTCAGGTCCCGGAGATTGAAGCTAAGTACGATGCCTCTAGCATTCTGCATTTTGCAGCTTGTCGGATGGTCGACAAGAGCGATTTCTTGATGCACATGACCTTACTGAACTTCTTCCGGGACCTGCTTGACATTGAAGCTCCTGGTCTGAGAGCCAGAGTCTATGTGCAGTCTGCGTCGACTTTCTCCTCACCGGCCCTTGATTTTCTGATCGCTCATGGTCTACATGGCAGCGTATTGGAGTTATACCTGGATGAGACCAAATTGGATACTGTGGATTTGCAATACATGCGTGGCCCCATCATGGCTTACATTGCACAGTATGCGGAGCTATATCCAAATCACTTGCTGCAGAATCCAAGTAGCCTGCTGGACAAGATCATCTCACGGATCTCCCAGTCGCTCGCTATCTCGTCCTCTCAATGGGCGCATGGGCAAGCCCCCGCTGGTCAACTTGTCATCCTTTCCTCCTTACCCCGTGTGTTACTCGTCGAGGCCTCTAAGCACGGCGCCAATCCTCTTTTGGCTGTTCCGACAAGTCCCCCCTGCCGAGAGGCATTGGACGCTCTGGCCAAAATACTCCACGGGCCACAAAAGCTCGACTTGAGCGATTCGATGGAGCTCAATACTTCCGGTCAGACGCCCACTGACTGGCATAAAGAAGCCGCAGCGGCCCGTGTCCTCTACTTCATGTATCTGAACGAGCACCCGAACTTCTGGACAGATATCGTAGCTGCAGCTGACATCTTGGCGATGAAGGATGTTTCTTTAGCAGCTATATCTTTCATGAAGGCTGTTATCACAGCTAACTGGCAAGTGCTGTCGGGAGAGGTCATATCACCCGTTCCTGATACTTCCCGGTATCAGCTGCCTTCAGAAGAGGCACTAGGCACCTTATCTCCAGCTACACAAGGATTGCTTCCTTCCTCGGGCGTCTGGGCTATCCTCACACCGCCGGCCTTAACCATACTGCTGCCTTATTTGTTCAAGCCTCCGCGCTCCTATGCGGAGTTTGTTGCAGGTGGAGCAGGAGACACTCAGAACATTGTGTGGAAAGTTGCCACCGCGAAATACGAGGTCCTTGTTGCCTTGTATAACCATTTGAAGGAGACGGGCGGCCAAGTAACAGGTTTCGAGGATATTGTCCGTACGTTAAGACAACGGGTCAGCGAAGGTCCTTGGGGACCTGTCGCGCAAAATACCGCTCGCGTTGAGACTGTAGGGTTGTGAGAACCTCTGCTTGGGAGTGCCGCAACTCTACGCAGATATCGATTTCAATGTGCGGATAGATTATGAACTAATGATGCCTTCTATTGTTTCATGCAAACCTAGCTAGAAATAATTAGACAGTGTACTTGTTAACCTCACAATACATCACGATCTGTAGGGTTCCTTTTCGATGCCCTGGTTTCCAAATGGAGAAGTCCATCAAAGGCGGTGAGACGGAGCTCCGCCAGAACTTTTTTCGGCTTTGCTGTCATCACAACTTGAAGCCACATCAGATCTTCGGCGGGGCACTATATTTTTACTCGGACGGCTCTTTGGTAAATGGCGGACTGAGTTATCTGTGATTGCTCCAGAAGCCCTGGACTTCTATTCGTTCCGCCGTCCGTCCAGCCAACATGTCTCGATTTGGAGCAAAGAAAGGCAGGAAGCTCCCCGGTGCAGAATTTACCTGGGAGGCCGATCCTGGCGGGGAAGCAGACACAGCGCCTACGCCTCTTTTCCCTGTACGTTGAACCAATTCTCCGATAACTCTCTGGTGGGAGGCTAGGGCTACTGTTACTCACATCATGCGTGCAGAGATATAACGTTCCCCGCGCGAGGCTTTTGAACCCTCGCGAACAAAAACAGGTCGATCTCTACCGTGCTCTGCGGGATCGCTTCCACGACGGTCCCTACTACTCCGTCCTCCAATCGACCTCGGTCACGGCAAGAAAAGATGAGGCTACTCGCGCACACTTTGACCCTTTTCACGGAATGCCTACGTATTCGGGCAAGTACCAGAAGCAGAAGCGGGACCGGCCGGAGCTAAAAGGACGTCCGTACGGTAAGTGTTGCGCCAGCGGGATATATGGGGTTGGGATAACCGTTGACGGGTGGCTAATTGATTGGCTGCAGTTATGAAATTCTTCCCTCGCCAGCTGTGGAAGACGATTCAGCCGAACTTCAACCCCTCGGTCGCAATGGATGGATACGTGCCACAGGGCCCTCGCATCGGAGTGAAAAGGGGATTTGAGGATGAGGAAGAAGAACATGATGTCGAGGAGACCAAGCGTAGAAGGGGCGTCGATGAAGATGAGGATGCTGAGCGGGATGAGCGAGAAGAGCGGGAAGAAGAGGCGGATGTCTTGGACCCGGATGAGGATCAGGAGGAAGAGATCGTCGACAACGACTTTGAGGACGATGATGATGAAATGGGCGGGGACTACAATGCGGAACAGTACTTTGATGCTGGCGACGATGAATACGGAGATGATGGATTCGCAGACGGCGGAGGCGGAGGTGGAGATGAAGACACCTACTGAGGCACAATTGTTGAGATACCCCATCTTGTTTAGTTTCTATATTCTAGGGAGCAGCGCATGGTCAAGCATATCGGAGGCGCTTGAAATTGTTTCCATAAGATATACAGCGTTACCAGTCAGACTAAGCTTCTAAGACTAAGCCAGGAGCGAAATAGCTTCGAGACAGACTTCGTCAATATGTTAGCGAGAAAATTATTAAACACGACGTCTCTATTGTATAGATTGGAGCACCTATGAGGAAGTTCAATTGGCAGGCATCTAAGAATTGCTGCCTCAGGCCTCAACCCCTCGAGATGATGTCATTCCGAACTTCGGCCTAAGGCCTCCAACGGCAGCGATAGATAAGGTACTCCGTAGAGGGGCAGATATGGCGACAATCTGCCCCGCGGCAAGCAGCGATTGTATGATTTATACCCCAGGATGAGTGAGAGCCAGGTCCAGGAGGCCCCTACGAGGACCGCTCTTGTCCTGTATGGCTCGGAAACAGGCAACGCGCAAGAAGTGGCCGAAGAGCTTGGAGCGCTAGCCGAGCGCCTACATTTCGTGACTCATGTCGCTGAAATGAACTCTGTAAAGGCTGTGCGTGCTTAGGCTATTCCCCCTTGCGTCTGGTCTACCTTGCTTACAATTCTGCCGCAGGAGCTGCTCAAATCGTTTACTTTTACGGTATTTGTTGTGTCGACGACGGGCCAGGGTGAAATTCCTGCGAATGCGAGGTCGTTTTGGAGATCGTTGCTTTTGAAGAAGCTGCCGCCCACTTTCTTGAGCGGAGTCAATTATGTTTCGTTTGGATTGGGCGATAGTTCATATCCCAAGTGAGTGGCTTTGTAGTTGCTGGTATGAAGGCAGCGTCTGACTCGACCAGGTTTAATTGGGCTGCGCGGAAATTGCACAAGCGTCTACTCCAACTCGGGGCTAATGAGATATATCCCCGTGGAGAGGCCAACGCGCAACACCCAGAAGGGTGAGTTTTGAATTCGCCTGGATTTCTCTACAATGACTGATTGAGTTCTAGACTTGAAGGCACATTCATTCCATGGATTACGGACTTTCGTAGTCACTTGCTGGACAAGTATCCGCTTCCTGAAGGGCTGCATCCGATACCGGATGACGTGCAACTGCCGCCTAAATGGATCCTGAGGTTGCAAGAACAGGCCACAACAAGTGACGAGCTTACAGAGGGGACTTTATCGAGCGAACAGACAGCGTCTGACGAGTATCCGGGGCTGACTCGGCTGGATCACGACGTGAGACCGATCCCAGATGCATTGACGGCGACCCTCGTTGAAAACAGACGGGTCACACCACGCACTCATTGGCAAGATGTGCGCCAGATATCGCTTACGGTCCCGGATGCAGTAACTTATGCCCCTGGCGACATGGTCTGCATCACGCCGAAGAATTTTGATGAGGATGTCCAAGCACTGATTGACATGATGGGCTGGGGAGAGATGGCTGACAAGTTGGTATCGCTGGCTCCTGGCGAAAAGCTCCAAGCTGCAGGGGAGTTACATGCTCCGCCCATCCCTGGTCTCGAAAAGTATCCCAAGTTGACGCTGCGAGCGCTCCTGATGGACTACATCGACATCAGAGCCATTCCTCGGCGGTCGTTCTTCTCGGCCATTGCACACTACACCAGCAACGAGATGCACAAGGAACGACTCCTCGAGTTTACGAATCCCGAGTACTTGGATGAGTTTTGGGACTACACCTCGCGGCCTAGGCGAAGCATCCTGGAAGTCTTGCATGAGTTTCATTCAGTCAAGATCCCATGGCAGCATGTGACGTCGGTCTTCCCTGTCTTTCGAGGGAGGCAGTTCAGCATCGCCAGCGGGGGCGAATTGAAGAGGACATCAGATGGGGGAGCGAAATTCGAGCTATTGATCGCCATTGTAAAGTATCAAACGGTGATCAAGCGGATCCGAGAAGGAGTGTGTACAAGATACCTGTCTGTGCTGCGGCCAGGCAGTACCCTCAAAGTCCAACTGCAGCGCGGGGGACTCAGCTCATCCGTCAACCAACTGGTTGGCCCGACTGTCCTTATCGGACCTGGTACCGGCGTCGCGCCCTTGCGCTCAATGCTCTGGGAGAAAGCTGCTTTCGTGAAAGCGTACCGAGAGGAGCATCCAGACGCCAGGCCCCCGATCGGGCCTACGATTCTTCTCTACGGCGGCCGCAATCGCGCTGCGGACTTTTTCTTCGAGAAGGAGTGGCAAGAACTGAGCGACCTGATTGACTTGCAGGTCTTCACTGCGTTTTCACGAGATCAGCGAAATAAGATTTATGTACAGGATATCATACGACGCAATTTCGGACTGTTTTTCAGGCTGCTCCACGACATGAATGGGTCGGTGTATATCTGTGGTTCATCCGGGAGGATGCCGCAGGCAGTCAGAGAGGCGCTCATTGAAGCATTTGAACATGGTGGGCAAGCCGATGGACCACAGCTCGCCCGACGCGGAGCGGAGGAGTGTCTGATAGGTATGGAGAAGAGTGGGCGGTATAAACAAGAGACTTGGTAGCTTGGTAGGCCTAGTGTCATGGGTTGTCACATGCTGCTGGAGATATGGTGGTCTTTGAACATATACTCTCCAAAATACATAGATTAATGAAACGCATCGAGACTAGACACTGGTATCGTCAACATCAAGATCGTCATTATCTTTTTCTGATCAACATAAGTAGTCAGTTCGAATGCCCTATTACTCCGCAAATAGCCATTTCTTAACACCAGCATTGTCATTGTCCAAGAGTTCGGCGTAGTAACCTCGGTTGGAGACGGAGGGGTCTGCGGGCGATGATGCTGCGGTTGGATTTCTCGGGCCGCATCGGCCATGGGGTTATTTTCTGCACTATTTCGCCCTTCTCCGCCTAAGTCACCTGCGCTCAATTGGCCCCAGACTGCCTTGGGACTGAGTCTCTTCCGACTTGCATTTCTGCTTCCCTTTTCCAATTACCAGGTCTTTTATCTCACACCATTGAGTGGTAGTTTTCTTTTCAGATTCACAATGAGCGGATTGCGGATTCTAGTCCCCGTGAAGAGGGTGATCGACTACGCGGTGAGTTACATTTTCCCTGGCATACTCCGTTCTCGGTGAAGAGTCAGAGCTCCGAGGCCTATGGCCGGAGCTGAACGCAACACGTCAATCATCTGTACCATGACTCTGAGGATTGTCTACGGGTGGGTATAATTCTGAAATGATGCTGATAATATTTGAAGATCAAACCCCGAATCAACAAGACCCAGACCGGCGTCGAGACCGCCGGCGTCAAGCACTCCCTCAACCCCTTCGATGAGCTCTCGATCGAGGAGGCCGTCCGCCTCCGCGAGCGCAAGGGCCCCCTGAAAGTCGACAATATCCTCGCGCTCTCCGCTGGCGGAGCCAAGTGCGTCGATACGCTCCGGACAGCCATGGCCATGGGCGCGGACCGGGCCTTCCACGTCGAGGTCCCCGACAGCAACGACGGGGGCATGGAGCCGCTGACCGTGGCTAAGATGCTGCAGGCAGTGGTGAAGCAGGAGAACATCAACCTGGTGCTTTTGGGGAAGCAGGCGATTGACGGTGACCAAGGGCAGACGGGCCAGATGCTGGCGGGTCTGCTGGGGTGGCCGCAGGCGACGCAGGCGAGCAAGGTCGAGATCAAGGACGAGAAGGGGACGGTGGAGGTCACTCACGAAGTGGATGGGGGTGTTGAGACGCTGCGTGCTCAGTTGCCCATGGTTATCACGACGGATCTGCGGTTGAATGAGCCTCGGTATGCTAGTCTGCCGAACATCATGAAGGCGAAGAAGAAGCCGCTTGAGAAGAAGAAGCTGGAGGATTTTGGGGTTGAGGATAAGCGGCGGTTGAAGACGATCAAGGTTACTGGTAGGTCTTTTTTTCCTTCTTGTTATAATGCAGAACGGATGCTGACTATGACAGAACCTCCTGCGCGCCAGGGCGGCGGTAAGGTGGAGGATGTTGACGGTCTGATCGGCAAGCTGAAGGAGCTCGGTGCGCTGTGATTGTGATTTCAATCGTGTAAATGAGCCAGATGTATGCTTGATCTGTATGCATATTCTTATGATTAGACTTACTACGGGACTAGCCAGAGCTAGATCTACTGACAGAATACCATGACTTGAAAAACTGCTCCCTAGGAGTTACACCTACCTTGTAATTAACAATCGAAGTTGTAGTCCGGGACTGAGTTGCCACATGAATCGAGATGACAGATCTCATGTGTATATTTTAATTGCCGGGTATCCCGTTCGCATGGATCATGCGAACATGTTAGCGTGCGATAGTGTTAAGCATAGCCGGCAGACGGCAACTCTCGTCCTCTCGTGTCTATCACCTGCTCAGAGTTTAGACTATCTCCTGCTCATCACAAATATGACACTGTTGATGTATACTGCCAGAAAGTGACATATCACGGTACACGACTCGTGAGGCGAGTCGTGTGCCAACCGAAATGAGTTTGTGAGGCATCCATCTCCTGAACCACGATCCCACCAATAGATTACCAGAGGTCTGTGTTCTCCAACCCGGATCGGGTTTTATGAATTTACTCCGTAATCTTTGCTTATTGCTAGTCCTTACGGAGTACAGTAGTTTGTTTCACTTTCGAGCCGGTGATCAGGGAAATGGGTTATGGATATGGAGTGGCTTTAGACATCCAAGTACGCTAATCTAGGTAGATCCCTGAAGAGATGAATAATTAATACAGGCTGTTTTGTGGCGATTGGCGAAAGTGGGCGATCTACGGGGTATGCTAGTGTTTATCGATCCGTGGAGAAAGCTAATGTGTGTCATCTATCACATTTGCGATTCCAGACATTCGAGACTAGGATCATGGAAGGTTTTGCTATCCTGGCTTGCAGTAGGAGCTTAATGACGGGATGAATAGATAGTTTGATTCTTTATTGTGTCTAGTTGTTGGGGTTGTCATTGAATGATGCTCTGCGTAAGCCGTATATAGTTGGTAGCGTTGGGCGTATCACTCTCGAGTATATGTGAAATAGTCGGACAGACCAATTGATGAGAATCGGAACCGGCTTTTGTATTTAAGTCTCATGTGCCTATATTTCAACAGAGTGAGTGCCTCATGCGCTTCGATGAAGACTTGCCACAAAGAATGTGCAGGAAGACAACGAGACTTGACAATCGTGCAGGTGATGGTTGACAACTGACAGCGGACGCCCTCGAGCTCAGGGACACAGACAAGAATGTATTATCGCAGCTTAATGGCAAGAAAGCTTCGGGATACGGAACTATTGATGGGGCTACTGTACAGACGGCAAACTATCTACTGCGTAAGCTTCTGTCTAGTGTTCACAGGGTGACAGGATCTGTCATCGAACCAAGGGATATATCGAAGCTTTGTCCTGTGACTCCTGTCGTGGATCGGACGCGAAAGGGATTCATGATCCACCATCATTTATTCGATCCGACAGCCAAGGCTAAAATAATCTAGTCTATACGGTGATGATATGGAATAGTCTGGCGTATATCTACATCGAGTAAACAGATAATAGAGTGGTTGGGGCCGAAGGGATGTGGTATTGGAGCTGTCATATGTGCCTAACACAGTAGTGGGCCTCTAGAATGCAGGGAGAAATTTGCCCTTTCGCCAATTCAATGTGCGAGCGGAATAGTCAAACTCTGTCAATAATGAGAGTAATTTCGGAGAGTTGCACGCTATCTTTGGGTGTATTGACGACGGTTGGAAGAAGGGAAGAGAAGAGAACCAGTCGGCTAGAAAGTATGAGAATCTAGACCAAGGCATTAGTGACCATTGCAACCAGTGGTTCTGTTCCAGGTACATCCATGAATCGTCTATTCAACTAGATGTACGTAGTCGATGACGATAGATTCCATTTGATAAACGATGGGTTTCCTGTGGTAGAAAGAAGGAAACATAAAGAATGTTTTTGTTCTGGCAAACAAACACATTGTCATTATCAATAATTAGAGACAGAAATGGATAGACTATTCCGGAGTACAGCATGTAAGTTCGAGACAGCGACAGTGGTACTTACAAATACTCCTCTTTAGTGACCTATTCCGGCGTCGCCGATCGCTAAGCCTTACCAATATACTTAAGTTAACTTCCTACTAGTCTAGATAACAACTAGGTTAGTCCCATGATGACGCCCAGGTGAAGTCGATGATGATGATGACATCCATCACTTCCATTTCCACTTTCACTTCCCATTTCCATTCTTTTTTTTCTTCTTCCTATCGTCTGCTAGTACTTTCTGTATTTTCTCCAGGTCCAGCCTTGGCGCCACTTTGGGTTCCAACTATACATTTCCGATCCAGCCGCGCCTTGGTCGTCCCTGGTTTTTCTATCTTAGGTACTTATATGGACTATTAAGTTTAAATATTGACGACTACTATCATGTACGACCATGGACCATGATGATTGAGACGAATAACACTTATAATGATATATGACCATACTACCTTCTCATTCCTCTACTTGATTCCTTGAAGATCTTCATTATTGCCCTGATATAGATAGGACCATCAAGTTCCTACAGGACCTCCCTTGTCTCCTTGGCCTGCATACCTTGCTCGTCCTTCAAGATATTATTGAACCTCATCCCCATCTTCCGTCCATCCCCGTCGGATTGTTTCTGGTCCCTTCTTTATTTATTATTTATTATTTCTTTCCGTTGCTCCTGGGTTATTGGGCAGGTAAGTTTGGGCCTCTTCCCTTGTTCTCCCGTTCCATGGTTATACTCTTCCTCTCTCCCCATCCTACCTTCATCTTGCGACGACATCGCCACTCTCTTCCGGCCGTTGAACACGGATAGCGCGGAGTGACCCAGTGACTGATATTTCTCCTTCTCTCATGTAGCTCAGCGCAATTCATATACATAATACATCTCAGTGCCCTTGATTTTACCATTAGTCCAATTTGTCTCTTACCTTTGTCTTTAACCTTAGCTGCATTCCAAAGCTTGTCTGGCAAGCATACCTCGGCTGCGGCAATAAACGACACTATACCTAATTCCTCCGCATTTTTACATTCCATTGTCATTTACGGGCAATTTCCGTCGCGCATGTTTACTGTTCCCGTCGCGATTCGACGGTTTGGGGTTTTTAATCTGAAAATATAGAGTCGGCGCCCTCTCCGATCGAGAGACCTGGTCCTGTCTTTACGAGGGCTGTGGATTCGGCTCAGCGAGCTCCCAAATTGTCGTCGCAATGGCTCCCTCGATTTGGGAAAAGGCCAAGGTGGGCGGCAAGAAGGGATTCGACAAGGCATGGAATACGGTCGATAAGCTAGGGGCGCCGGTGAATCGGTTGTCGAATCGCGTTGGGGCGGAGGCTTTCTGGCCCATGACTCTCGACAAAGAAAGCGACAAGGCAGCTCGCATCATGCGCAGCTTCTGCAAAGATGGTTTCTATACCAAAGAAGATTTGGAGCAAAACGGTACGGACAGCAATGGGAAGATCAATCGTCCCAAGGGTAAGCAGCGAGTGATGAAGAAGATCCCCGCGCCGGTGATCCAACGCGCAGTGGGCCTCGCCATCTTCACGACAATGCGAACGGGATTATGGCTGAGTGGTTCGGGTGGAAGCGGTGTGCTTTTGGCTCGCATTCCTGAAACAGGCGAATGGAGTCCACCCTCCGGTATCATGCTGCACACCGCTGGTATCGGTTTCCTGGCCGGGGTGGACATTTATGATTGCGTGGTCGTTATCAACACCTTCGAGGCACTGGAAGCATTCAAGAAAGTGCGGTGTACTTTGGGAGGAGAGGTCAGCGCGGCGGCTGGTCCCTATGGGGTGGGAGGTGTCCTGGAGTCGGAGGTTCACAAGCGACAGGCACCCATCTGGACATATATGAAGAGCCGGGGTCTATACGCTGGCGTCCAGGTGGACGGAACGATCATCATTGAACGCACAGACGAAAATGAGCGTTTCTATGGCGAAAGGATATCCGTCACCGACATTCTGGCCGGCAAGGTGAAGCGGCCACCACGGTCCATCAAGACCCTCATCCAGACGATCAAGGCCGCGCAAGGTGACAGCGATGTGGAGGAGAACTGGATTCCTCCCCCGGGACAGACGCCGGGCGATGTCGAAGTTCAGCCAGCGACTCCGTTCGGAGTCCCTGATCCCGATGACCCGGATCCATTCGGGGTAAAGGCTCTGGAAGCCGAAGGCTTGTTCATCCGCGAAGCCGGGACTCGATCGCGACCGTCGCAAGATGTCTTTGAATTCAAACCCAGTCCTCAGAGTCCCATCTATTCCACCTTCCGACGGAGTTTGGATAGCTCCCCACGCAGCAGTTGGAGAGCGAGCGTTCAAAGCCACGCCAGTGTGGATCGAGGGACGCAGACCGACGAGGCCCCCTTTACTGCTTCTACATCAGTCAGTCGCGCCTCTTCAAGGAGCACCCGTGCAGATCGTATCGGGCGCAGTCCGTGGGACGCAGAGGACGGCTGGGATACCGTGATACCGGAGCGGCCGGCCCATCTCACCCGGCATCGAGAGTACGACAGTGATCAGGACTCTGTGGACGATGACTATGAGGTCCACGAGGTCAGTAGTGCTACCGTCTCCAAGCGTGAGAGCACCACTCCCTCTTCCCCTGTGTCCATTGAGGACACAACAGCTCCTCCAGAGCTGAAACGTCATTCGCCCACATTCACCCGAGCCCGGCTGGTCACCATTCCAAAGCGCTTGCCTCCTGCTCTACCACCCCGAAATCCTCATCGGGACCCAGTTCCCATGTCACAATCAACCCCCACTTCTCCCACTTCCTCCACTTCCTCCTCTCCGAACGGCAGACGATCCGTGGCGTCCCACCCTGATAACTCAACTGTAAATGGCTTTGCCCAACTTCCTCTCCACCCTAACAATTACTCCTCGTCAAGTCTTCTGTCGAAAGAGACTCCTCAATCGCACAACCAGGTGTCCGCTGAGAAAGACGAATTCCACTCCGTCGCAAGCGCTCAAGCATCGGACGATGAAGCCGAGCCTGATACTGCGACCGTCAATGGCTTTCACAGGGAAGGTTCTAATGAAGACATCATCTCTGACTCGGCTCAGAGTGACCACGCAGCTTTGCCAGCAACCAAAGGAGTTGCAAACACCACAACGCAGGAGCCTGCTCCCAAGCCTGAATCAAATGATGCGACCTTTGAAGAGACAAAGTCTGTCTCCGAAAGTGGAAGCCACAGAACGTCGGAGCCCGCTCAACGCGCGTAACTCAGCTGTCAGGATCTTCTGTGAATATCACTGTCCTATTCTTTTGGTACTCATTGTATATAGACCTTCTCCTATATCTGTCATTCCTCCATGATTATCTGTTTGGGCGGGCGCATGTATGATTGACTTTGTCTGCTACCGACAATTCATCTTCTTTCTTGTCGGATCTTCTGGGTGTGCCTTCTTCGTCTTCTCTTCTTGATTCTTTTGCCTTCTTAGCGTCCTGGCATTCGGGAGGATGGGCGTCATGGTTATATGGTTGTCAAGTAGAGCATTTCTCCACCAGAACAGAAAATTTCTGAAGCTTGGAATCTTGGCTTAATGTCTTATTATTATCCGGAGTAGTTCGTAGAAGACTGAAGTGTCTCTCACTGTCTCACTATATAAGAGACAAGAGGAACATAGGTTCTCACCTGGTAAGATTCAAATCTTTTATGGAAATGGCAGAAGCTGAGACTGACTCAAAACTGATGTTGAAGACTTTACCCCTGAATCTCTTAATGCGAGACCTGAAACTGAAGTTTGAATGAGCCATGAGACAATTGTTGGTGCTGCCTTGCTGAGCCCAGTGCATTGTACTAGCAAAACAACAGACACCAGACAACAATGTTCATTATCTACAGAGATACATCTGATGCCTCACTGTCAATTCAATTAGGTTCTGGCAACCAGTGGATCCGCTTTTGATCGTTCCTGGACTAAACCCACTAATAGCGCTAGGCCCCTTTTCTGCCTGAAATGATGTCGCTTGGAGCAGGCAGCAGCCCGCATTGGCGCCTGGATCCTCAGGCCACTAGTTACAAGATACGGGGTTGGAGTGTGATAAATAGACCACACGACACCACGAAGAGAAGGTCTGAATTGCCTTTTTTCTCAATTCTTCATCTTCATCTTCTTAATTTGTTTGTAAACACTGATAAAGTCATTGAGTGGTCTGGGACCATTTCACACCTTTTCGAATCATCCCGCAGAGGTCAACTATATCTTTGTTTACTTCCATTGCTTCCACACGGAGTACATCTCACACTCCTATCTTCTCGATGGCACCACGAACATTCAAAAAAGCCGTCATCGCCGTAAGCGGGACGTTTCCGGGTTACAAGCAAGGTATGCCGTGTCACGCGCTGTCTGACCGACTATAATGGCAACGAGGGCTAACTAGCTCGGATTCGCCAACAGCGGACCTGAAGGCTATCGTCGAGGGACAAGGCGCTACATTCAGCACTACAGTTTCAGAAGGCTGCACACATCTCATCACGACGCAGAAGGAGGTTGAAAAGGGGACGGTGAAGTGTAAGTTTGCAGTTTGCCCCGTTGGCTGTACTAAGCCGCGTTTTGCTGATGAGCGCAGACAAGCAAGCATGTAATGTGCCCGGGTGTGACGTCGTTTCTTTGGAATGGCTGTTGGACTCGCAGAAGGCGGGTAAACCACTTGCTTCAAAGACGTATCTGTTGACGGCTGGAGCTGCGTCCGTGGGACAGGGACAGAATGTGGATGGTACTGGTACTGGTACTGGTACTGCTCCTGCTACTGGCGCTACCACTGCTACTGCTCCCAAGACAAACAAGAGGAAGCTTGCCGATGCGAACGATGATACCGCGAATAGCGCAGTGGATGCGAATGGCGCTAGCAACGGCGATGAAGCGAATAAGAAACAGAAGGCTGCGCAGAAGGCTAGCACCAAGTCTCTGAATGTTCCTATTGACGAGGGGTGCACGATGCCTGGTATGTACTTGCTAGGAGAATGATGGTAAGAGGTTGCGGCTAATCCGTATAGGGGCGGTCTTTATTGAAGACTCCGGGCTGATCTGGGATGCAACGCTGAACCAGACGAATTCCGCGCATAACAACAATAAGTTCTACCGGATTCAGCTGCTGGTTGATACCTCCGGGACAACCTACAAGACCTGGACGCGATGGGGCCGTGTCGGGGAGTTTGGATCATCTGCACTGCTGGGTGATGGCACTCTGCAGAGAGCCAAGTTCGAGTTTGAGAAGAAGTTCAAAGACAAGACGGGCCTAAAATGGGAGGACCGGCTGAGCACGCCCAAGTCGAACAAGTACACCTTTATCGAGCGTAACTATGAAGAGTCGGACGACGAAGACGATAAGGCGGACAAGATGGATGTCGACGAAAAGGAGGAGGTCGAGAGTACCCTGCCTCAGGCGGTGCAGAAGCTTTTGACCTTTATCTTTAACCAGCAACACTTCCTGTCCACGATGGCGTCCATGTCGTACGACGCGCAAAAGCTGCCGTTGGGCAAGCTGAGCAAGCGGACCCTGACGACTGGGTTTCAGATTCTGAAAGATCTGTCCGAGCTCGTGGCCGATCCCTCCCTTGCGAGCTCGAGATACAACACTTCGTTCCACTTTGCCGCTCTGGACCTCAGCAATCGTTACTTTACCACTATTCCGCACGTATTTGGTCGCAATACGCCTCCTGTCCTGACTAAAGATCATCAGATCAAGACCGAGGTTGATCTGCTGGAAGCACTGACCGACATGGGTGTTGCCAACGGAATCATGAAGAACTCTCGGGATGCCGAGATGATAAACCAGTTGGATCGCCAGTACCAGGGTCTGGGAATGCAGGAGATGACTCCACGTAAGTCTGCCGTATGCTCTTCGTGACAAAAAACCCGTGTAGTGAACCGTTCCTCGGCCGAATTCCGTGAACTTGAAGCATACCTGAATAATTCTCGCGGCTCGACGCACCATCTTCGCTTCAGCGTGAGTATTTCCCCCGAAACCAAGTTTCAGGATACTCACCACAAACAGGTCATCAACATCTTCCGCATTGAGCGCAAGGGGGAAGAGGATCGGTTCAAGTCTTCTTGTTATGCAAATCTAACGAACAGCAATCGCCGTCTATTGTGGCACGGATCCCGCAGTACCAATTACGGTGGTATCCTAAGCCAGGGTCTTCGCATTGCACCGCCCGAGGCGCCCATGTCAGGATACATGTTCGGCAAGGGCGTCTACTTCGCTGACATGTCAAGCAAATCCGCAAACTACTGTGTCCCCTACAACAGCGCCAACATGGGTCTGCTACTCCTCTGCGATGTCGAGCTTGGAAACCCCATGTTGGAGCAGTTCCAGGCCAACTTCAACGCAGGAACGGATGCGAAGGCCCAGGGCAAGATCGCGACGCTCGGAAAAGGGCGAACTATCCCGGCGGGTTGGAAGGATGCAGGCTGTCTTCATCCAGCACTGTCAGGTGTGCAGATGCCGGATGTGTCCAAGTCCACGATGTGTGACAATGGCAGTCTACTGTATAATGAGTACATCGTGTACGATGTTGCGCAGATTCGGCAGAGGTACCTTTTCCATGTTCACATGAGCTGACGGAGTTTCTTATTTTCGGGTTGTCATTCTGTCCTTTTCGGTCGTGGCTCGGCGTTGGGATGGCGAGGCGTTTGTGGTCGCATAGCGATGGGCAGGATTTGCTTTCTTCTTTTGAAGACTTAGCTTTATTTTCGCTGGGCAAAATGAGTTGAATGAATGCTTAAGGTTAAATACAATTGGGTCCCTAGCTCAATTCTAGTGAACATGTAACCAAAGTCCTCTACACATCATCTTCGTGGTAGACTGCTTGGTGGAGAGAGAGTCCTCCAGGACCTGCGTTTTCCAGGGATAGCGGATGAGTCAAGGAACGCTTACTGGTTCCAGCGCGTAAATTCGTTTCTATACTTGCAAACCTTTCATGGTGTAGATCTTCTCTTATCACGCCTCGGTATGAGTACCTTGGGTGGTTTATGTGTTGACTCAGCGGGGAGATATAACTAAGTTAACTAACTATTTATAACAGATAGGGGATTCCCCCAAACCTGGCAAGAGGCTTCGTGTATTTGACATTCTCTATTGCAACATGGCGGACATTGAGCAACTCCAGTTCAATTAACAATGAATCACAGGGCTGATGGAATATTGACTGCTGAATGCAGGTGATCAGAGATGAGTCCGGTAGTGTCATTAGCAGGTAGTTTTTGCTAATTCCGGGGCATTGTTGTCGCAGCTCCTCAATTTGTTGTTCCCCGTCTTCCATCCACCAATCATCAATCAGGATCAGCATGGCTGCTGCGTGTGACTCCTTCAGATCCTCATTTAATATAAGGCGCTTCTTGGCCTTTCTTAATCTTGTTCTTACTCTATACGTTCATTCAGATGAGTTGAGAGGTGTATCATGCTATCCCTTGTAACCCTTCTATCTGGGACCGCTGGTCTTGCGTTGACCGCGTCGGCACAGTATTTCCCTCCCACGCCAGAGGGTCTCAAGGTCGTGCATTCGAAGCACCAGGAGGGCGTGAAGATTTCGTACAAAGAAGTATGACGCTTTACCTAGCCTATGGAAAATGCTAACAGGTCCAGCCTGGTATTTGTGAAACCACCCCGGGTGTCAAATCGTACTCCGGCTATGTACATCTGCCGCCCGGCACGCTGAACGACGTTGATGTCGACCAGCAATACCCCATCAACACTTTCTTCTGGTTCTTCGAGTCGCGCAATGATCCCATTCACGCACCGCTGGCCATCTGGATGAATGGCGGGCCTGGCAGCTCGTCCATGATCGGACTACTGCAGGAAAATGGCCCGTGTCTGGTAAACGCCGACTCCAACTCAACGGAGATCAACCCCTGGTCGTGGAACAACTACGTCAACATGCTGTACATTGACCAGCCGAACCAGGTCGGGTTCAGCTATGATGTTCCTACGAACGGGACGTATAACCAGCTCACCACTGCGTGGAATGTGTCTGCATTCCCGGATGGTAAAGTGCCGGAGCAGAACAATACATTCTATGTGGGCACGTTCCCCAGTATGAATCCGACGGCTACGGCAAATACGACGGAGAATGCGGCGCGGTCGCTTTGGCACTTTGCGCAGACGTGGTTCTCTGAATTCCCCGAGTACAAGCCGCACGATGACCGGGTGAGTATCTGGACTGAGTCATATGGTGGTCGGTACGGGCCCTCGTTCACGGCGTTCTTTCAGGAACAGAATGAGAAGATTGAAGAGGGGGCGTTACCAGATGAGTATCATTACATTCACCTGGACACTCTGGGAATTATCAATGGGTGCGTGGATTTGTTGACCCAAGCGCCGTTCTACCCGGATATGGCGTACAACAATACCTACGGCATCGAGGCGATCAACAAAACCGTCTACGAAAGGGCAATGAATGCGTGGAGTAAGCCCGGTGGCTGCAAGGATTTGATAGTCGAGTGCCGTGAGCTAGCGGCTGAGGGAGATCCAACCATGTCCGGCCGCAACGAGACGGTCAACAAGGCCTGTCGAAAGGCGAACGACTACTGCAGCAACCAGGTGGAGGGCCCCTACATACTCTTCTCCAAGCGTGGCTACTACGATATTGCGCACTTTGATCCAGATCCATTTCCGCCACCTTATTTCCAAGGTTTCCTGAACCAGAACTGGGTGCAAGCCGCGCTGGGGGTGCCCGTCAACTTCTCCGTCTCAGTGGAGAGCACATACAACGCCTTCGGGTCGACGGGCGACTACCCGCGCTCCGATGTTCACGGGTACCTCGAGGATCTCGCGTATGTCCTCGACTCGGGGATCAAAGTGGCGCTCGTCTACGGAGACCGGGACTACGCATGTCCCTGGAACGGCGGCGAAGAGGTAAGTCTGCGCGTCAACTATTCCGATTCGCAGCCGTTCCAAGAAGCAGGCTACGCCCCGGTCCAGACCAATTCGTCGTATATCGGGGGCCGTGTGCGGCAGTACGGCAACTTTTCTTTCACGCGTGTCTTCGAAGCGGGCCATGAGGTGCCGGCGTATCAACCGCAGACAGCATATGAGATCTTCCACAGAGCGTTGTTTAATCGAGACATTGCGACGGGGAAGGTGTCACTGCAGAAGAATGCGACCTACGCGAGCGAGGGCCCATCCTCGACGTGGGAGTTCAAGAATGAGGTACCTGAGAGTCCGGAGCCGACATGTTATATCCAGTCATTGCGAAGTAGTTGCACCAAAGAGCAGATCCAGAGCGTGGTCAACGGGACTGCTTTGATTAAAGATTGGATAGTGGTGGAGAAAGAAGTGGATATTACCAGGCATGTTGATAGGACATACCCTATATAGATACCGGGTATACTGCGTGGATATATGGTGCCTCATCTACCCCGCAAGAGGCAATTCCGCCACAATGTGGTTCCTTGTACTGCAAACAAGAGCTTGACAGCTGATATATTTTTGGAATACATGGCTTAAAACAAGACTATCGCTGCACTACAAGAGATTGGCGTTGCCTGAAACCGACTTGATATCATACATTGACCAATCGAAGCTTCTCGAAGCTTCCATGCCTCAGGCGGGGAACCGGCCCATTAACGTCACACGTCACTCCCTCCGCGATTCAAGATAACCACCCAGCAGCCCAACCACTTCTCTTCCTCTTCCTCTTGACAGTTCTCTCAAACAAAACGTATTAGGGTGGCTTTGTATCGTGCATATATCCCTTCTGAAATCGAACTGTTCGTTGTCGTCCTGCCGACAACCGTGCAACTGCAACAAACTACAAGCCTCATCTTATCGCAACAGGAATCTTCTACGTCATTCGAGATTCCCCTTCAGCCTACACCAATCTTCTCCTCCACAACGCAATACGCAATATCGCATGACGGGTGCAATTGTGGCCTGATCATTTCCCCAGTCTAATCTTTTATATTATCATTGTTCTCTTGTTTACCTTCGTCAATTACCCCATACCACACAGCACATTGAACATAGATATACACAATGGTTGCAGAAACGAAATTATACGACGCTCTGAATATCAAACCCGATGCCTCACAAGACGACATCAAAAAGGCATACCGGAAAGCCGCCTTGAAATATCACCCCGACAAGAACAAAGATGATCCCAAGGCGGCAGAGAAATTCAAGGGTAAGTTACTACCGATCACGAGACTTGTCAAAAGGGTGAAGCCGTGCTAACAAAAGCAGAGGTCTCTCAAGCCTACGAAGTCCTCTCCGATCCCGAGAAACGTAAAGTTTACGATCAATACGGCCTCGAGTATCTGTTGCGCGGCGGCCCGGCCCCAGGGCCCGGCGGTGCTCCCGGTGCAGGCGGATTCGAAGGCTTCGAGGGCGGCACGCCTGGCGGGTTCTCCTTCAGTGGGATGCCCGGCGGCGGGGGTACCCGCACATTCCATTTCTCGACTGGTCCGGGCGGCGGCGGCGGGTTCCGCTTCAGCTCGGCGGATGATATCTTCCGGAACTTTGCGAAGGCGAGCGGGGGCGGCATGGGCGGTGGATTGGAAGACGATGACCTGTTCAATATCCTCAGCGGTGGGCTAGGTGGTGGTGGTCGTGGGTTCAGGACGAGTCGCGGCGCTGGTGCTGGTGCTGGCGGTGCGGGAGGTGGAGGATTCCAGCAGGCGAACCGGGCGCCAACGCCTGAGCCGACGGTCGTGGAGAAGGAGCTGCCGCTGACGTTGGATGAGCTTTTCAAGGGAACGACGAAGAAGGTGACGGTGAAGAGCAAGACGTTCGATGCGAGCGGGAAGCGGACCGTCCAGGACGTGACGCTGGAGGCCAATATTAAGCCTGGTCTGCGGACGGGCTCGAAGATCAAGTACCGTGGTGTCGGGGATCAGGAAGAGGGCGGACGCCAGGATGTCCATCTCATCGTTACAGAGGTAAGTCCTTGCAATTCCAACACTCAAAGTCCAAGTCCAAGTTCAGATAAAAATACTAACGGCGAATAGAAACCGAATCCCAACTTCAAACGCCATGGCGACAACCTCATCACAACAGTCGATCTCTCTCTCAAGGAAGCCCTGACAGGCTGGGAACGTATCGTGCGCACAATCGACGGCAAATCCATCCGTGTCTCCAAACCGGGGCCCACACCACCAGGCTACGAAGAAAAGTTCCCAGGCCTGGGCATGACGATGTCAAAGAAGCCGAGCGAGCGGGGCGATCTCATCGTCCGCGTGAACGTCAAGTTCCCGACCAGCCTGACGGCCGCGCAGAAGGATATCCTCAAGGATGTACTGCCATGATTTTAGATTTGTTTACATGATCAGCATTAACGGCGTTTGGGAGTAGATGGGACCGGCTGACTTGTTCATGATGATATGAATTTTCTTGATTGCTACTCTGTCGAAGAGCTGAACAAAAACTTTTCCATATCCATAATTCAATATCAACTTCTAAATGCTGAAAGCTAGTTCTGTCCCTTTAACGCATACGTATGGTAAACGCCAGTGAGTACATATCCACCGTTTTTGGAGAAACATTGCCTCATCAGATGATATCTATCAACTGCGGGAGAAGTACCTTCGAATTTGTACTCGATAAACTGACTAGAAATAGAAAATACTTGTACATACATTGTCAGCATCAGGAATCAAGCCTCCATCTGCAACTTGAGATCCGACATACAGTAGTCCACGTGTTTAACTATGGATGCACTTCCACAGGATGTAGTGGCCAGGCATGCTTGCTAAGGGTAGAGTTTCCGACAAATTGCCTTGTAGTAACAAGTTGAAGTTAACCATGCGTCACCGTCGTCCCAGCAGCGCAGCATACTGATGATAATGCCAGCAGTCACCATGCCCACATGAGTTGACCTCATGAAAGAAGAGAAGAATGGAGCTCGGAGATCTAAATCTAGCTAAGAGGGAGAGAAACGAAAGGAGAGGTGTGTTTGCCATAGCAAATAGCCCTATCAGATTGACGACTGCCGTCTGCTAAGGGCAGAGCCGCGAAGACCACATGAGTTGCCAGTTCGGCTTGTACTAGGTACCGTAGAATAATAGATGGAATACGAAGCTATAGATTAATTGTTACTGCATGTAAAAGTATGCAGACAGTAGTCTATCGTACAGAGGTAGGAGACTTTCTACTAGGCGAGAAACACCGCCATACCTGGGTTGGACTTGGGACGATAGGAAAACCTCGCTGTTCGGAACCGCGTAGCTTGGGGGTAACTGCCTGCCTTTGAGACTGCTACGCAGTGTATTCGGGCTGCTGTTTGGGGTACAGATGACGAGAGTGCATACTTGGAATTTCCGTATCTGGCCATCTCCAACATCGTAATATTCTCCTCGGTTGGAAGCTCTGCAGCCAGGTGCGCTGCAGTAGTCCCGGGGCCGTCTTCATGTTTAACATCAACACTGGTATCCTTCAGCCATCTCACCATATCCGGGAGCCCGGAGCGCATAGCTTTCATGAGGGGGGTTTCACCATCGGTGCTTGGTAGGTTTGGGCCAATCTGGGGTGTCTGATTGTGTAAAAGGAACTCCATAAATTCGACGCCATATGGATTTTTCACCCCATAGTGCCATGAGGTATGTAGTATCTCTATACTACGTTGAAGGAAATGTATTTGCGCGGCAAGTGTGATAGTCCTTTGAGCTTCTGCAAGTTTGACATTTGCCTCGCTGGTAACATGTAGGTTCGTTGCGTGGCTTGACTTGGTGGTAATCTGAAGTGTTTCTCAAGTGCTGAGCACCAGCCTTCAATGTTAGTTGCATGGATAAGACCACGTCGTGTGATGTTGTCAAGCAAGTATGGCCGACAGGTGCATCTGTTTCGGATCGCTGTGAAGCGAGATGATATATTGTCCGCCAGACCATACCTCGACTCGCAGGATCCTCGCCGAACCAGCGGCGGCCTTCCATTCTCGACTATGTACAGAAAACACTACTTATCATCCACCGCACCCTCGTACATCTCCAACTCGATCTCCTCCTCCGGAGCAGGAACGGGAAGCCCGGCAACAGCACTCACAACGCCGAGGAGGCGAAAGATGTTGCGGTTTAGGGACCGCAACAAGTGGGGAACCTCCTGGTCCTCCAAGAAACCCGTAACGACTTTCAACTCCTCATTGAACAACTTGCAGGCCTCCTTGTCGCGATCGGCCGGAGCCGTCGCGGCGAAGGCGGCTGCCCGGCGACGCACCTGCAACGGAATCTTCAAACAAGGTTTGCCATGCTTTTGGCAACGACGACACTTCCTGAAGGAAGCGTCACGGACACAGTCGCACTCCTTGCCCTCTCTCATGGCGTCTTTGAAGCAGGGCTGGCACGGCAAGGCGGGGAGTGGGTAAGACCTCTGTAGAAGGTAGACACAAATTCCATTGACTTTTCCATGATCTTCACCGGAATTTTGAAATCGTTCCCTTGCAGCAACTTGTTACGAGATACAAATGCAGCGGAGTACATCGCCAGCTCTCACTCCAGCCACATTCAATAAACGGAGTCGGAAGGGTCATTGGTGAAAAACACTGGCTAAGCTCTTTATGGGGTGCAGTTTAAGCAGCGCCAAAGGTGTTCAATGCTGACGAATGTGGCATAGAGTTCTTCTTGTTTGCCTCGAACTCCTTCGTTTGGAGGGTCTCTCGTTTTTTGCTGTTAGGGCACGAACAGCCTGGGGAGCTACGTGTCCAGATATCCCTCGGAATAGACGGCCCAGGCCCTGTACACCGATCCCCTGTTAGTATTCGAGTTCATTTACCAAGAGCCAGTTCGACCAACGCGAGTTCCGAACCGAGATGAGCTCGAGACGGCTGTTGTAGTTGGCTCTGGCGACGAACAGATGAAGGGCCGTCACTTGCGAGATCATCACAGTGGCATGCAGTCATGCTCTAGCAAGTATTGAGTGTCCTTTCTTCATTCATGGCGAGATGGATCACATGGCTCTCCAAAGATTCAGATGGGGCACCGTATGTCTGAGCGAAGTGATCCTCATTCATATTGTTGACGAGCGGAGAGATCAGAACCTGGCTTTTAGAGGACACATTCATTGGGATGAGTCCTCGTCTGGTCGTAGAGGTGGTGCGGCACGTCCGCGACCAGCGGGACGGCCCCGATGACCACGAGCACGGCGAGCGGAACGTGTGGTAACCATGATTCTATACGCAGAGTCACTGATCGTCCAATTTCCGGCCTTCGACAGCGCTTTGCGGCATTAGGTCCGATCGGGTAAAGTTTTGCTCTTCGTCTTCAGTGGCTATCTTCCTTGTCTCCCTTCCGTGGGTTTGGCAAGCCCTAGCTTTTGAAACTCGCATGTAAACACGTAAGATGTCCATAGACATATGAGTTAGTTGCATAAACTTATGTGCGTGGAGTGGTGTAGATGACGTGAATTCCTAGCAGACGGCAACCAGCCACGATTCCCATCAAAGTCAAAGTTTTACCCGTGCCTGGAAAGCCTTGTATAAGCAGAAGACGGTCTGGCCACTCGAGGAGCGACCTTGATACTTCTTGCTGAGCGGCTGTCCAGGTTATGCCAGGAATATTGAGCACAGCGTTGATCGCTGTCTCGACTTCCTAAACAGCCATGAATACCCACGAAAGATACAAGCTGATGGAAACTCACCCCTCCATGCCTGACAGTCTCAGAATGATGTCTTTTGCATCAGCCAAGCGTGTCCACCAATAACCTCGGCACTCTCGCCCTTTGCATATTGGGTGACGAGCGTTGCTGAAGTCGATTAAGAAGAGGTATCTGTTTCTAGAAGAAGCTTGAGCGACTCCCAACCCGGAATCTCGGGGAAGAGGATCGACTCAGTGGTAGTCTCCGAGGATCACATGTTCATTCTCTTTGACCCTCTATAATGTTGAAAAATGGCTTGTAGGAAATGTAGAAACCCAGGAAATGCTGTTTGTATTCGTCAAGCGTCTCGCTTCGCAACATGAAGCCATCAATATAAATGCGAAGGAAATGTCTCAGGATTTGAAGGTGAAGCCGTCAACTTGACGCTGGATTTGAGGAAGGCTGCCAACGACCTTCTCGAAACGGGACAGATCAGATCGGATCAGGCGAAGACGATCAAGATCTTCGAAATCAATCATAGCCACAGGCCAAGGAAGAACGGCCCCATCTAAAGGGTTGCGGCGACGTTTCTTCGATGGGGTCGAGCCAAGTACATATCGATCCAAAAGAAATAACAAAGGAAACCGTAGACGTCGTCCATTTATCGAAACCCATCGACATAGGCTTCCTCGACTTCATCGGCTTCCTCGGTAGAAGTTCTACCTCAGCCTCCGCCTCAGCCTTAGAGCTGATGGGCTTCGGAATAATCTCCTTAGTCACATCAACGTCATTTCTTGAGGCCTATTCAATCCCACAACAAGTATTAAGCAACCTAACAAGCCTCTGCTGAATCTTGTTTAAAGCAAAGGGAACTTCTCTTTGCGCCACTGCTATCGCACCCTCACAATTTGGGATTGTGATAGCCATTGATGATGACAAGGACTGACCAAGATAGTAACGAACGAGTTGAAGAATACAGAGCAGTGTGGATGGCCGGGTACTAGATGCTACTTGACTGTGCAAAACTGGGTCTGACCGCCGGAACGTCAGCGAAGCTCTCATCAGAAGCCTTGTTCGTTCGTGGGTCGAATAGAATTGGTGACCCCTGTTCCACAGTTGCGTTGCCGCTCTAGATGCCCATCTGTTCATAGAGCAAGAGAGTCATTTCTTTACGACGGTCTCGATTCCTAGCTCTGCGAGCCGGCGTATCCATATAGATGATGGGTGCTTGAAAACAGCGCGAGCGATGTGGCTGACATCTGGGCCACAGAGTGGTTGTATTTTCATTTTACCAACTGGACGGAAGTGAATTTCCCCACCCCCTCCTTCATGGGTGCTCATCGTCATCGTGGTGTGAGGGCCTGGGGTGAGCTGAAGCGTCCGAAGCATCTTCGCTTCTTCGCGTTTGCGTTTGTTTTGTGCTTTCTTCCGAAGTGTTTTCTATCCATCTCGCATTCGAACGGAATGCACGTGCTTTCGACTCTGCAGATCAGCCGAGAGATTGATTGCAAGGTGTCGCGCGAACAGTAGGAGTTTCCTGTCTTTGCTGTTCATAAAGAAATGTTAGACCTTTGGAAGATGAGCGAGCCGGTCCATTCGCTGCTATGGGAATAGATTAGTCGGCGCCATCAATGTCCAAAAGTCAGTTTCACCTGGTGTCGTGAATGACGAATATAGACGAACAGGTAGAAGGTTGTTCCCATTGAGGTTCTGCTCTGACAATCTGGCGGCTGCGCCAAATGTCAAATTGACTCTTGATAAGGACTGCAAGCGCGCAAAATGCCATCTTGAGCTTCTCTGCAGTTCAAGGAGTCGGACTCGCTAGGGCTCATCAAAGATGGGGAAGGTCCCTTGATTTTCTTCCTTTAATTCTTGCCGGCTGAATTCCGCCGGGTAGAGCAGAGACTGTATGGCAGCAACTGAAAGGTGCACCATAAATGGATACATAGATGGTCAACATGAAGAATAACCACCCTGACATTTGTTGTGTTGTTCGAAATAGACTGACCCTTTCGGAGTCTTGCCTTTTGAATAGCGATGAAAGCGCAGCAAAGCAAGGCCACGGTGGTAGCCGGGGCCTGCTCGGGGGAATAAAGGTGGTCCGCGAGTACAGGACGACAAAGGCGTTAGTGATTGTTGAGCATCCGTCTTTGAATATTCAGGACCCAGGCAGCCTCCTGCTCGAGCGGATAACGCTCTTTACCTCCGTAACATAGCGCCCAGACCACTGCCTGGACGGCAGTCTCTGATTCGGTCTGTGGCACGATCATACTGGAAGAAGCGCACTCTTCTTCCGATTGCGAGGATTCCATACGCGGGGCGTCGAGAGGCGCGGCTGCTTCCATGCTGCATGCTGAGGTATCTGAGGAGCTGGTCTGCCCCATCCAACCAAACTACATTCTGCCCTTCGCCTTCTGCCCTTGCATTGCGTAATGAGAAAGGAACAGCGTGTTCATCCAGCTACCTCCGGGGTATTGAAATCTGAAAAGCCCCTGGCTGCTCCAGCTCGGGATGCATTGCCAGTGGTTGTGTGCAGTTTCCAGACTTTCTTTCGCGGCCTTGGGTCGGTCAAGAGTTTTTTTTCTCTCTCGACTTCCAGTTGTGTTGATCGTAGCACTAGGATGATTAATTATATCGTCATGCATGGTGGCCCATACTAAACAAGCGAATGAACTTGCGTCGAATCGACGGCGTCCTGGAAATCAACTCGGTGACTACCCTGATCCAGAAGAACTTGGTTCCAGTATGCCTTCTCGTTCTCATCAACCTCTTCTACCTCTTCGTCTTCCTCCACTTCGATAGCCTCTAAAGCTTCGATCTGATTTCATACGATCTTGGTGAACCTCGCTAGATCCTGATGGATCGATCGTAGTCGCTCTAGATTTTCGAAATCGCTAGTCGAAATTGGCCACGCAAGAACGCTATCATCCATGGGATGGCCACGACGTCGCCGTTTTGAAGGGGTGGTATCTACCGATGGGGTCGACCGTTTTTTGCCCTTCGTAGAAGGAAGAGAGAGGGACTCGGCGGGAGCGTCTTGGGAACGACGAAGAAAAGTCGACTCGCGCAAGTGATATAGCCGTTCACTGGGTCAAACACCCAGTTCAGAATGGAGTTCCAGAGTCCATTCCCGCGGCATGCATTGAGTGATTAGGAAGGACTGGCGAGTCCCTCCGGCTACCCTCATGGTATGAGAGTCGGAAAAATCCCATCTCTCCCCCGTATTGCGTGTGCATAGCGTGGGGTGCGTGATGAACCCATTAACCGGGTCAGAAACCCAGTTCAATATGGAGTTCCAGACTCCAAAGACCTCCATTGGCCTTTTCCGAAGGCTTTTCGTCCATCTCAAGAAGACAATCAAGGTCTTCAGCAATATCCGTTTCTACTAGCAACACTCGCTTGACCTTGGCTTCTTTGGCAGCTTTGATGGCGGCGTCTTCCTATGGACTTGGTCGATAGCATTTACTGCTTCTTCGAGCTGATCCTCAGTCACCTCAAGGTAACCATGAGGTTCGTCAGTTTCAGTCTCCTCAGGGATGCCATCAGGGTCTTCACTGAGGGCCATCTTGGCTTGCAACACTTGCTTGACCGTGGCTCCTTTTGGCAGCTTTGATGGAAGCGTCTTCCTGTGGGCCATCAGAAAGGAGTTCATCGAGAGGATTTAGCTCTTCCAATTGTGCAATATAGAGTTCCAGGCTCTGTTGACATCTCCTTCACTCAATGTGTGATGTGTCCCGTCCTGCATGCTGATGTACGTCTGTAGCTGATCTGCACATGTTGTCGAACTGCATCGTGCGATTTGCCTTGCCCCGAGTCGAAGCAGGCGTGCTCCTCCGGCTGAAGACATTCCTAGTTACATATTAGCTTGAATCTAATCAGGGTAGATAAAATCCACATACCATGCGGGACACAGAAGGCCGCAATTCCAACGGAGATTCTCAAGTACGTACACATACTCGTCGCTCAGTGCCAATAGGAAGCCTGGTCGACGGCAGTGATGCAGACCCAAGCAGTGAAAGGTGCATACTTTTTCAGTATATTATCTTGTCGGGGAAGCGGATATGCGTTCATCGGTAATTTCCGGTTGACTCTTCTCAATGTCGACCACAAACCGTGGTAGGATAAGCGAATGCGGAATACCAGAAAGAGAAGAAGAGAACATCTCGAGGGCGACAAGAAGCTACATGTTCTGTTCAAAGCAATCTTAAGCCAGGTAAAGGAAGGAATTCGTACAGGCTGCAAGCCTTGACTCTTTGCCCTACACCGAGTTCGTAGTTGACACATTTGGAACATCTTCTGGACTGAGGATCTCCAACTGCGCCATTCGGAAGAATCCTTACTAGTTGAGCGGTGTAAGGGGTGACGAGGGTAATGTCTCTGCTCTTGTACCATTCATGCTGGTAGTTCATGACAGAGCGTCTGCGACCTTAGTCTCATCATCTTGCAGAGGGGCCTGGAAAAAGCGCACTGTCACTGCTCGAGACCTGCTGGTCCCACATGACATATCCGAATCGTCGAAGCTCGCGATGTCCCTTGGCACAAATCAAAATTGAAGCAACGAGCCTCCAGGTGCAGGCAAGGCGTGGTACACTGCCTTCGAGGTCGTGAACGAACGTCTTATATGGGAATTCCGTACCCAATCCCAATGCCATGCCTCTTCGGGACCAGAGTCGCTGCCGGATGCAAGCGACTTGACCACACTCGATGACACCAAGGTATAGTTCTTCGAGGACTTGGACTCCCCAAGAACCTCACTTTGATGCTCAATAGCTCCATGGTGTTCTTAGTAATGAGGGTAGTTCCCGGAGGTCTGGATGGACAATTGCCGAAGACATAAGCACCTTCGCTAAGTGCACGGCTCCCCATCGTACAGAAGGAGGAAAAACAACACGTTTTCAGACTGCCACATGCTGCCACAAGCCGGCGTTCAGGTAGCGAGTAACATCTGTGGAACCGTCCGGTCGCAGCTGGTAGGCGTCGGGGCCACCTTTTAGGGTTTCCCAATCACGAATCTCGCGGTCTATAAACTCGCTCATTCCGCTCGCGTTCAAGATTTCCGCTATCCGAAAATGGCAATCCAGCAACACCGGATTCGGGAGGGATGTAGACTCGTGTGACAGGCCTTGGAACATTCAGCGGCACAAGCTGCCATGCTGCCATTTTTCAAATTTGACGTATGTCGGTTCTACGACTATCAAGATGACAATACGGACGTCACCCTAGGAATTCTCGAACCACCATTTCGCGTCCGGCTCCAGCTTGGATGCATGCGCTCACTCTGGTTTGGATTACCAGTGTAGGCCAGCTAGGAATCCTTCCTTGCTGTGGCTGAGAGGTGCTTGGGGGTGAGAATTTGATCTGCTTGTTGCCCTTCTGTCGCTTGGGGCCTTCATTACTGACGAATGCAAGACCCCATGATAGGATGTTTTGTTTGACTCCGTGCAGCCATATCCAGGAGAGGCAACTTATACCTGTTCGTATTGTAGATTCACTCCATGAAAAGAATATATGGATTCACCCGCAATGAGCGTTGCTGCAATAACATTCTCATCAGTCTGAGAACGAATGCCCGGTATCGAGATCTGTCCGAGCGTGTTGGAAAACGTTGCGTACCATTTTGTCCCAATAAGGGTTAACCCTCAGGGAGTCGGTCACAGGTTGAGAGCGCATTTCGTCCTTGTAAATGCGTTTGCTCAAAAACGGCGCGACACTTGGTTGGGTGGCTTGGGAAACAGCGTTATTCTGTCAGTTTCACGACGGGATGGTTCGCGCGGATCAATCGACAACAAGGGACGTCTCCATCTGATAACTGAACTCGTTCCATCCTGGTTGTTCTTTCGCTGTGTGACCCATGGGCTGGAGTTGCCATGTGTCTCCGCCAAGCACCATGGCAACAATCTTAGGAGAAAGTTTGCACTTGAGAGTTTGCAATCCATTCTCCTGAGTCTTCTCGGTTTGCTTCCTGGTCGTGTGTGTCCTGGTGACGGCAGTCGAAGTGAAGAACAGAGGATGGGATCAATTGGGAGCTGGGACTGACTGCTGAGTCCAATCCCCTTGGGGAAGTTATCGTCGAAATCAGACATTGCTACGGCAGGCGGGTGAACAATCCTGCTCGTTCATGCGCGGCTTCGTTCTTCCCGTCCATGAATTTGTGACCGGCCAAATGAGTTCGAACTCTTAACGTGAGCGGAGAGGGCATAGCGTTGCCAGGAAGTACTTGTAGAACGAAGGGCAGGGTTGCTGCGTGCGTGCTGCTCCCTTCCCCTCAGTAGCGAGGATGACTTGAAAACTTCCGCGACTAATGGTTGTTCGGGATGATACGCATTTGCCTGCCCTGAGTGTTAGGGTTTGCCTTGCGAGTGAAGAAGCGGTAGTAACTCACCACCCCGAATATGTTTAAACCAAACTTTGCAACGCCAGATAGTAAAGCCATCTTCCTCGGGACCCAGTAGGTTCCTCGGAGATAGACTACAGAGATCCATCCTTCCTTCGCTTCAGAGCAATAAATCTGGTCTTGACAGTGGACTGTCGTTCGTCTCCGCCTGTTAAGGGTATGGCACCCTCACTTTCCGAGTGCGCGAAGAATATGCACACCTGCCCGTTTTCTCGTCCCAGTGAGACGTGAGAACGGGACTTGGTGAGAATGGCACTTAGATGTGTCTACGGGATGCAAAGACACAGCAGGCCCATACCGTGCGCCCCGTGAATGGTGAGTCTTATGTCATTTTCCACGCACGGCGTGTAGACCAGTAGACTTTTTTAGGACGCAAGCTTTCTCCCTCCAACCCCGACCCCATCGTTTCCCTGGTAGGTACCAGACGGGTTGATTGATAGTAACTGTACATCTGCCAGCGTCCAAATTAGGAAACCCGGACATGTCTGCCACAGCGATGATGCCGTACTGGATCTGAGACCAGAAGTGCTGAGCAACTATGGCTCGCACGTATTCTCCGCAGTTGGTCTGTAGCCTTCTCTCAAGTTGGCGACGAGGTAGACTGCAGCTGGGTGTTGTACTCCCCAGAAGATAATAAGTCGACGCCCGAGTCGGAGTCACTCAATATGCGTACGCGCTACTCGCGCACAACAGGCCCCTCTGGGATGTTCTCGTCATACCCAGGTTGTGGCATCCTAAACTTAGGCAGTATGCACTGCCGTCGATGTTCCTCCCCACCATGCACACAGGGATAGTACACTGACCCATCCACCTGATATGCCGTGACTTTATTTGAACATAATTGGGAGGTGGTCACGGGGGGCAATATGTTCTCCAACCCGGACGAAGTTGTGACCGGGACGGTTGCAAATCTCCTTTCCGTTTTGAACGGTCCAGTTAAGTTTTATGGATGCCTAGCAGGCGGCAAACAGCTGCGATTCCCATCAAAGTCAAAGCCTTACCCGTCCCTAGAAAGCCTGAATCCCATCGTCTGGAGCCAGCCACCGAAGACTAGGGCTCGGGGTAACGTCCAGGCCTTATTGTGGCAATGAGACCTCCCTAGCTTTGCGAAGTGCAAATGAGAGAGCTGCGTGTGTTCGCAGCGAGATATGGGAAGTTCTCTGCAGGCGTCGTACGAGTAGCTACCATGAGGCATTAGACAACGACTGTTACTCAATGGCAAAGGGAAATAGGCTTCTGGATTTGGTTCTTTTCAAGGAACTGCTGACTCCTTGGTTTTTCGGCTTGGCTGCATACTCTCCATGACTTCTCGTCTTGTGGTGTTTTTTGCTCATCGTGAGGCGGTTCCCAGGCTCCGAACCAACCCTCGGCGCGAGCAATGCGGCAAATGCGCCATTTTGCATAATCTTTATAAAGCGTATGGGATAGTCTGTCCCTTGTGGCTACCAGTACCTGCTTGTTCGAACGTATTCGAGCCGTTCACAGTATAATTCGCAAGCAAGAGGGGAGCAGGAATCGAGGCATAAGCTGAAGTCTGCTTAATCGAATGCTGGATTAGATGAAGATTCCATGGATCAATATGGACGACTCACATTTCTTTTTGACTGCAAGAATACTATCGCTATGAATATTGGTGAGAGTTGTCCGTTGGTCAAGCCTTGTATGCCTCCGTGACTTTGCTCCGAGTATTTCATTCTTCTCGAAGACAAGCGTGCTCTGCAATCGGATCTGATCGCTCCGCAGTGTGCTTGAGGTGATCAATTGTGAACCAGCGAGAAGGCTGCGGGACCCATACCCAGTTCTCGATATTCTCGGATTCGAAGTGCATGCAATTGTGTGTAGACTGTAGAGTACGGCAAATAGAAGCGGGACTGTCAAGCATCCGTCACGGCAGCCGGACTTCGTTCCAACACCATGGGTTGACCTAGATATCGACTAAGCGTCTTTGCATGCACTCATGAGAATGGGAATAGATACCTGTGTTTTGGGAAAAGACTTTGGTGGGGTTCAGTCAACACCCCAGATACGTTGTTATGAATCCATATTGGCAGTTATAGGCGTCAACTCCACTGACTTGACCTTCCGTCATATTAGCCCTAGTCATGCGGCAATTCAAACGAGTAAATACCTATTGTCTTGGAATAAACCCAAAGAATCATATACGCGATGAAGCCATATCGGCAATCGAGCATCCCCGTAGCACATTCCTTCCAGAAGGAAGATCCAGCTCGTGGTCCCCTAACCATGTTGTGGGAGACCACGCATCACCGTAGGTTCCGTTAAGGAACCTGAGATCGCCCATGTATTGGGCAAGTTGTACTGCAACATTTTAAAATCAGTCCGAGCTCTGCCGCAAATTGAAGAAATACAGACCTGATTTCGCAACGGAGGATACATCCCTAGATGAGTTGCTTCTCGTAAAGGCCGAGGATGTTTCTCGGGGCCCTCGATCCTGACCTCCATTCTGGGGCGACCGACCATATCGTAGCTCTTTGTCCTGTTCTCTAGAGCCAGATTGATTAGCGTATGACCCCAGTGTGTGTATTAATGTCCTACCAATGGCTGGTTCGATGTTCGTTGCAGTCCCCGAGGTCATCAGTTCCCTGGTTGACATATCTAAAGTAATGCCTGGGAGAAGGTAAGCCCTCCGCTTAGGTTTCGAGATATGCCTGCACCGTTCTGAGGAAGGTCGAGAAGTTGATGAAGACTTCAGATAGGGCGATAACGGGATGGCTGACCGAACGTTATAACCGTACGGGTTGAGCTGCATGCATTGAGACTGGTAAACGGATGGGGACGAGTCTCAATCGAAACTGATTCATGGTATACGAACTAGGAGACCAATAGAATCTGATCACTCTGAAAGGCAATCAAATCAGAAGGTTTGCGAGGCCAAAGATGAGAGAGGTTCAGAGACAAGCCATCATCGCAAAATATAGTGACGACTGTCAGTGTATAGCAAGGCAGGGGATGGAAGAGGGATGCGATGAGTGACAGAGAACGGGGTGGCTAAGGGAATATTTATGCCAGTGAAGTCTGCAACCAAGATGCAGTGAATACCCAGCAGTGAATGGCCTCAGACCTCATTCAGTAGTCTCCTTTGTACATACAATCTGAAGACATATTCACTCTCCTTGTCCGCCAGATATCTTTGGGGGTGAATAGCATGACCGGGTGGCTGCGTCATAAGATTGAACCAATAACATCTGTCGCATCTGCATGAGCATAAACCAATGAACTAGTTGTAATGGACCATGGTATATACAAGAAGAAACAAGTGGACGAAAGAGTCAGACGAAGACGCTCAAAAGGCAGCAAACAGACATCCCTGCAACCCAAACGACCAACGCAACCACCATAACCTTTGGCAAATCATACATCAGACCTGGACGCTGGACCCATCACTCTTCTTGCAGGAACATGCATTTGCTCCCGCGGCTATCTGGGAAGGAGTTCTCGCGTAGCTAGGAGGGACATCCAACGCCGGATTGCGAGCGAAGAAGTTTCGAGGGCGGAGGAGCACAGTCATTGGCTCCGCAGGCATGATGGGGTAGTCTTCAGGAGACGGAAAGTGAGTGAGACCAAACGTATGCCAGAGGACAATATCCGTGTTCTCAATGGAGCAGTTGGGGCCCGCCGATTCGATCCATGCTGGTAGGCCTTCAGAGGGCTCACCAGAAGTCTGCGGGACATGGCGACCTGCAGGGTGTACCTGGTCATCGGAGTCTGGCATAGACTATTAGTTTGGCTGACGGCACAGAGACGCAAGGGATACTTACATTTGGTGACGTGCACAGCGTGTCTGGCAAAGCCGGCGCGCTTCCAAACCAACCCGCCCTCCTTGGGAAGCAGCGAGGGAACCTCCCGGCTGACGAGCTTGTAGCAGACCGGCTTTTTGCTGTGGGGATTCAGCTTGTTTGTGTTTGCCATCTCCCAGGTTCTAGAGGTGGCGCCGTTGTAATCCGACATAGCCTCCAGGGGTGTGGTGAATTTGGTCTTCTTGGCGTAAAAGGCGTTGCCGTACTTGTTCTCTGCGCTTCCGACCTCTCCTGGGCCTCGTTCTGCATCCACCTGGAAGACAGTGTTGTTTGGACCGTCAATGTTGGGATCGATACGCAAACAGAATAAGTGCTGGTGGTTATGGGCGTTGACGCCGGGGTAGACCTCGGTACCCCAGCCCTTGGTGTCCTCACCGGGGTTCATGGCGTAGGTGTTGAGAATACCAGTCAGTTTGATATCAAGCTGAACGGTGCCGTCTTGGTGAAAGACCCAGTAAACGCAGTACTCGTAGTTAGCGGCGGTGAAAATGTGTGAGATGATCAGCTTGCGTCCACGGGTGACGATGATAGACTCGTCCCGGAAATCGGTGTGCTTGAAAAGGATACCGGCATCTTCCTCGTGAATGCAAATAGCGTTCTTTACGATGGTGCTGGCACCGGCACGGTTAACAAAGGCAGCGTCCATGTAGTGGATAGCACCCTTGCAGTCACATCCGAGCGACAAGCTGTTGGTCATGTATCCACCGCCGTACTCTCCCAAATCGAATGCATGTTTGCGATGATGCGGATGCTCAGGATTGCCGTATGGTACAACCATCTCCGCCAAGGAGAGACGGTAGAAGACTGGTCGAACATTTCCTTTGTCGTTGAAAGTGATGTTATTAAGCACAATGCCTTCGCGGTAGTTGAAACCAACGTGGATACTCCAATTCTGCCACTGGATGGTACGTCCATCCACCTTGAAAGACACGCCGTCCGGCTGAGTGATATGGATTGGCTTAATGTCTGTCCGGTAGCCCCCATTCTGCTCAATTGCGTCTGGGTGGTAGTTGTTTGGCGGTGCCCTACTGATGGGCCGTCGTACTGGCGGGATATCGATGTGGATGATCTCTTTAGTCTCCGCGTTGTAGATCGGACAAAAGTCCAGAGGAAAGGTGTACTGGGAGTCATCAACATGGGGCCGGTAGTACATCAGCGCCTGCTGCAGACGGACGTCACTCCCAAAACGCTCATCGTAGCCAATAGTCCACGCTATACTAAAATCAGAAACACTCAATCCACAAGTCAAATCAGGGAATAGTAACTCACGATCGCAGTAAACTTTGTGCATATCCTCCTTCGGAATCCCCAGAATCCCACACTGCTCGATAACCTTGGGATCCTTCCGAACAATATGCTCCACCTCCTGCAAATCCTCCATCGTGATAAGCGGCTGCACACCCGGCGTATGCTTCCACGAGACGATCTTCATCTGATCCAGATCGACAATGCCATCGTAGACCTTACCGCCAGGCGCGATTGCAACAACGTCGGCAGCACGCGCAGGACGAGGCGCATTCTTGGGATCTGCGAGCCAGGCCATCATCTCCGCCTTCCGCGGCTCATACAGAGTGACCGCATTGAAACTGACCTTGCCATGTTCCTTGCGGATGATGGCGACTGCCGTGTCAATTTCTTTTGTTGACAGGGGATCAAAGGGATGAGGTGGAGGCGACGAGGCGCCGACCTGGTAGGTCAGCTGCTGAAGGCGCTCTAGAACCATACCGTACTATATGGCACCGAGGATGTTTAGGATGATAACAAAAGAATATGGTGATTGTCAATGTCCTCATATAAGATACGGCTGTGCCAGATGCCTGACTGAGACAGTGGGAGAAAAGATCCTCCCCAGCAGGGGACAAAGCAAATTATAAACCGCAACCATGACTGCATAATTGCACCAACACCTCATCCTCGACCACTAGATAGATGATGGCTGCTATCAGTGCGATAAGAGAGCCGGATCGCAATTCCTGATCGGGCATAGTGTGCAATGTGGTGTAGCTTGACCCAAAGCGGTGATGGGATGCTTGTCTTGGTGCTTCCACCTCGAGTCAAGTTGCAGGGTAGCTCCGTTCAGCGAGCGGGGTATCTCATCACTGGATCATATCGGATGCATTTGCTAATAGTGTTTCTCAATTGTCGTGGATACGGTGACAAATTGCATACCAATTGCGTCCGGGAGATCCTGGAGCCTTTTTCGGGTAAGGTACAGTCTGCAGAGCCAAACTCACACCGAGCTACGTGTGCCACCTTGCAATTGTGCCTCAATCGAGGACAGGAATCTTAGCTCGAACTGTCTCCGTAATGGTGGTTGTGGACCTAGAACGTTTGAGACCATGGGGACAAGGACACTGGAGCTTAAAAGGATTCATTCGCGCCACCAAAACACCGAATACACCGTCTGCGAATACTGCCAACGCAGACTAGAGGCACAGAAGTCACAGACCCTCATGATGAACCGAAACAGTCGAATAGCGGAAGAAAATGCAAAAGAAATAACAGTGACATAGCACAAGCTGTGCCACAAAGCTATGTACATCCATCATATCGTATCAAATCCATGTCCCACCACCAAAGAGAAAGCCATCACATACTGCGATGAACCACGAGGAAAGGGGAAGACTGAAAGGTGGACGCCGGTCAACGCACCCAAAGCATTGTCCGAAGGACAGGAGACAACAGGAAGAAGCCTATACAGGACAAACGAGGCCCAAGGAGAAACCAAATGCAAAAGCATGTCATAAACTCCCTCCGAACCGTACCCTGATCTAACACCTTACAACAAGAGAAGCAAAGTATGGACCCGATGAAACAACGCTCATGCCTTCCCTGTTTGAAACGCCCCCATGACTCCACCTGGACCACCAGGAGTTAGTGCACCACCTAAATTACCACCGTGATGTTGAGGAGTTTGACGACCAGTATTGGGTGTGCTCGGTGTCCCGGCTGCTGAATAGATAGTGGCTCCATTGAGATTCGGAGTTTGATGAGGTTGCATATGATATGTCAGTGCTGGCATTTGGCCGTTGAGGCCCCAGATCTGCCCCGAGTACTTAGCCTCATCGATTTTGCCATTGAAGATCAGCTGACGCATCTTCCAGTAGATCTCGCCCGTGACGAGTGAGTCAGACCCTGCCTGATGCGCAATGCCGACCCGTTTCACACCAAGCTCGTCTGCAATATCCTGAAGACCAGACTTTTGGCCCAGGTTCGTCAAGATCTGCGCGGCGGCTGGAGTCAGCGGCGAATCGTTGACAGCTTGATTGCGTCCTGCATGTTTCATCAAGTATTTGATGTCATATAGCGACGGGAAGAAAATCTTCAGGAGTGTGTGGAAATCCTCCTCGTTTTCTGGCAGAGGTTTGCACAACATGATCTTCATCAGGTAGCCAAAGTCGTAGCCGGAATGGAACGAAACCCAATGTACATCGTCGAGTAGGACGAGTCCCGAACTGATCAGAAGGGCTCCGAATTCGAAAGGATCGATACCGTTCTTTTCATGCATATTGAAGTCAATGCCGGCCTTGGCGAGCATGGCTGTTGATTCCTGCGCATACATGTCGTTTTCTAACGAAAAGCGGAAGTTGAACTGCCATGTGCAAGGGGCGGGTACCAGGCTGTTTCCCAATGGCTGTCCATTTGCATCTGTAGCATTGGGCGGAGGGACTTCCCCGTCGGCTGAGAACAAGGTGATGCCGAGTTGGATCATTTTCAAGAGGTCAACGTTGCATCGAAGGGTCTGGTAGTGATAATCGGCTTTATTCGTAAATGATCCGATGGGACGAGCGACAATGCCAGGGAACTCCGTATCCTATGCGAGGCATCAGTAATTTTGATCCTTAATCAAACCCGGGATCGTCACCCCAATGCAGCCATACCATGCTGATATAAGGATACTTCTCGACCAGCTGCCGTAACACGGCCATCTCCTGGGCCAGATTGTGTTTCCATACATCCCGTATCCGAGTCTTCACGCCGCCCGCTTTTGTCTCGAGAGCTAACCGGCCATCATGAGTTTGAAGTAATTGCTGTTGCTGCATCTGTGCCCCTCTCGCGAAACCGATCTGGGCCGCATGGCTCGCCAACCCAGAACCCCCTCCATCACCAGCCCCCGTAAACCCGGCGACAGACATGCCGTTCGCAATCCCTGTCCCTGATAATGTAAAAGGATTGATATTAGTGTTGGGGTTGCCGGCCGCAAAACCAGGGTGGCCGCCAAGGGAGGGAGGAGGGAGCGCCGTGTTGGCCGACTGGGCGTGGGCCGGATGATGTTGAGCTTGCTGCTGTTGCTGCTGTTGCTGCTGCTGTTGTTGGAGATGCGCTTGTTGTAAATGTGTATAAGGCCCGCTCAGGCCAGAAGGCCCGTATCTGCCGACAGGAGGTGGCATATTGTCGTGTGCAGCGCGGGGTTGTAGCCAGGCATCTGATAATCAGAGGAGTTGGAATCGATGGGGTTCCAGTTTCGCGCTGGAGATTCCCTCGCCGCTGCAAGACCACAAAGGCGGACAAGCTCTCGTCGCCGAATTAGGTCTAGCGCAACTGTCCGAGTGCCAAGCCCTGTTCCTCTCGTCCTGTACTGCTTCAACTTCTCCCGTTCCTCGCCGGTGGAGATCAATCCAGAATTACTTTACTTTCACCTGTTCTTGCGAACCTCTGGAACTTCGGAGACACACCCTGGCCTCCGTCCCCTTTCTACCCGTCAAGTCCGCATACGTTCCCTCTCATCCTCATCATCCAACATGGCCAACCCCACCGGCTTCGACATCAACGAATTCAAGGCCGCGGCCTCCCCTCGCTCGGTCTACGCCAAGAGAGATCCCTGGGCCCGATAGTACGATTCCGACCATAATCCACTGACCAATTGATGGCATACTAACCTCCCCTAGTGAAGCATGGAGATACACCGGCCCCTTCAGCCGCTTCAACCGCTTCAAGCGTATCTTCCCCGGCTTCGGTATCGCCAGCGTCGCCTTCGCTGGTTACTGCGCATACGAGCACTTCTTCCTCAAGGACGAGCACCACCACGGTGAGGGACACCACTGAGCGTGCTTTCCGGGGATGAGATGGGGTGGATAGGCTCGATGTGGGATGCATGGGAGCCAAGGCAGAAGCACGGATACCCCGGTTAAGGTTGGATGCGTTTGCCAAGGTTGATGGAGAGGAATGTCTTCATTGCCGTGGGGCTGGCTGTACGCTTTACGTACCAGTTGGCAAGTCAGGTAGGCTGCGCTGCCGCTGCCGCTGCTGTGGGGTTGACGACGACGAGGCTCTCGCTCTTAGAGATGGCGCTTGGGATGATTGATTTGACCAATGTACATATCCTCTTTGTTCTGCTACACCAAAACTGCTGGTCTTTCTTTTATCTGCTGGTCTACGGTGGTCGTAGGGTTGTCTTTCTTCAGCACAATATTTGGATGTGCAAACAAGGAATGTGAATTGTCTTGGATGAAGCATTAGAGTCGTCAAATGCATTAACTTTTCACTTCATGAGCTGCTGCCTCTCCTGTCTATACATATAAAGAATGATCCGAAGTACTCAATTACTGCAGGCCAATTATTCCTCAAAAACCAATGCAACACCGTCGTCACCAGCGGTGACGACCCGCTTCCCATCAAACCCTTGAACAAAGCCCATAATGCCTCCCGACTGCTCCCCCTCTCCGTTCTCCACGAGGCCCAAATGACCCTTCCACTCTTTCAACAACCCCTCCGCTGCAGCTGCAGTTCCGCCCCGAGCATCCCAACGTCTGACGACGCCGTCCATACCGGCGGAGGTGAGAAGCCACGGGCGTCCCTGGGTAGCCGCAGCAGCAGGGCGACTCGCGAGAGCGGCCAGGTTCGTCTGCAGGAACTCCACCTTGACGACCGCAGCGCCCTCGTGGGCCTCCTTGATATGCCGACGTACGGCGAACCGGTGCGCGGCATCGAACAGCGCGATTGAGCCGTCGACCGAGCCAGCGGCGAGAAGGGTCAATGGCGGAGAGGAGAAAGAGAGTGTCTCGATGCCATCGCTTTGAGCCTGCAGCGAGGCAATGATCGTACCAGCAGCGGAAGCACCGCTTGCGGCTTGATTGGCGGGACCTTTGGCCTTGGACTTGGCGGCGCCACCGGCGGACACAAGGCGAGGAAGACCGACCACCTTGATGTGGCCCTCGGCTCCTCCAACAGCGGCAATACCACCGCCCGGCGAGATCGCAATGGAATACAACCCACCATCAACGGCAAAACGCTGATCCTCGGCGGTCAGGCCGACGACGGCGCTGGTGCCGGCGGAATAGGAGATACCGGCGGCCGCGGCAGCGCCCCAGACATCATATACATAGAAGCTGCCGTCTTCGGAGACGGTAGCGAGCAGATTACCATCGGGAGTCCACGCACCAGCCGTGCAGGACGCAGTGTGCTGGAAGAAGGTCTGGATCATGGAAATGGGCTCAGCGGAATCGTTGTGGTTGATACGGAAGACCCAGGCGCTACCGTCGTTTGCGCCGAGAGCGATGACATTCTGCTTCTCCTCGTCGTTATTCGGACAGGGGCAAACGGCAACCCAGTTGATCTCCTCGACCTCCTGAGACTCCGCGACGAATTCCCACGAGAGTCCGGTCAACTGGGGCGAGTTATCGCGCCATGCCCGCAGCCGACCGTCCAAGCCTGCCGTCACGACGTATTCTCCCTTCGGTTCGGTGAACGCGACTGCATTGACGGTATCCGTGTGTCCATCCAGTTTGGCAATGGGCGTCAGCGACGTCCGTTCACCCTTTGGTTGCGGATTCGACTCGTAGCTCTGGGGAAGGACAGGCCGCTCGTCACGCGGCGTCGAATCAAAAATGTACGCAGTATCGTCGCCAGACCCTGTGATAACGATATTGTTGTGAACGGGGTGTTGCGCGACGCAGAATACGGAGTCTGAGTGGACGTCGAAGTGAGCCGAAGAGTCGTTTTGCAGTGTAATTTCTTGGTCCTCGTATGTCATAGCTTGGTCGTCGTCCTCGGGATCCGACTCCATAGGGTGGTCTTCATCGCGAGTGAAGATCTCTTCCGCCTCATCGGCCTCAATGTAGGCATCTTGGTCTGCCTCACGATGGGGGTCTTGTGAAGAGGACATTTTGAAGGTTGATGAGGGCTTGAAAAGAGTAAAAAGAAAATGGCCTCTGGAGAGGGCGGAAAGATGAAGAGAACGTGCTCTGGAAAGGCGCAGATCCGGAAGTCTTTTCACCCCTCTTATTCTCAGGATACACTGCACATATACAGAAGAGCTTCGAATGTTTTTTCCTTGCTGATCAATCAGTATCTGTCCGATAGTTAACTAAGTCAACACCCCGCTTAGAAATTCATTTTCTCCCCGCGCCCCTGTCAAACAATGCAAACAAGCTTTTCGCCCGTTTTGTAGCGCAGACTGAACTACAGAGGACTGAAGAATCGTATTATTCTGCTCTATGTTATATATTCCATAGTATGAAAAAATGCACGCTATATTTCTGGAATTGTCTACAGGACGTCAGGATCTAGTTGAATGGTTTATAACTTGGCCCCAGCCTTTCTCCGCAACTCCTTCTCCTGGTCACGGAGCATTCGGCGCAAAATCTTGCCGCTCGGGCTCTTGGGAATAACATCGATGAAGCGGACTCCTCCCTTGAGCCATTTGTGTCTAGCTTTGTGGGACTCCACATGCTTCTTGATAGATTGGATAATAGCTTCATCGTCATTGCCAGCGGAGGCAGACTTGACCACAATGGCCTTGGGCACTTCACCGGCGGCCTCGTCCGGAATAGCGATCACGGCGCAGTCTGCGACTGCTGGGTGGGTGAGCAGATGAGCCTCTAGCTCCGCTGGAGCGACTTGTAGGCCCTACGATGTATTAGTCAATCGAAACTGAGTGCTAGTGAAGATATACAACTCCGGGGTTAACAGACCTTGACCTTGATCAACTCCTTGATTCGATCGACGATGAAGATATGTTCCGTACCCTTCGGGCTTACCCGAACGACAGCTTCATCACCGGTGCGCATCCATCCGTCCTCGAATGTTTCCTTGGTAGCTTTCTCATTGTTCAAGTAACCCAAAACCACACTTGGGCTGCGAACGACGAGTTCACCAGGTGTGTCGTAGCTGGTTATCTCCTTGCCCTCAGGGGTCATGATGCGTACCTCAACACCAGGCAGCAAGGTGCCGGATGAGCCGAGGAAGACGTCTGTGGGATGGGTTGAGCAAACGACAGTCGACGTCTCCGTGAGACCTACGTTGTCGGGGTTAGAGTCCGACCGGATATCTTGTGCTTTGATTCGAGTCAATGCTTACCGTAGCCCTGACGAACTATGACTTTCGGATAGATCTTCTTGAAATCTGCCGCCGTCTCCATTCCTAATGGTGCTGCACCTGTGAATAACGATGTGACCGAGCTCAAGTCGAACCTGGAGCAAACGTCCTGGTTTCGCAGCATGGTAATAATGATTGGAGGGACCTTGGAGAAGGGATACTCGGTCAGCATTTGCCCTATGCTTATCTTCGCTCTACGAGTTAACCTCACTTACCAAGAAGAGAGACGTGATCTTGAACTGTTGAATTGCAGAGAGATACGAGTTGAGCTCGAATTTCGGCAGGACAATGACTTGATCGCCTCTGAAAGGCCCTGAATGGCAAATAACCACCAGCGCATAGATGTGACTGTAGGGCAGCAGACCCAGTGCGATATCGGTGTATCGCGGTCCGCCAGTTGGAGTCAGGGAGTCCCGCCATGTTTTCTCGGACGCTGTAATTTGCAAGGTATTCGCGATGACGTTGCGGTGAGAGATCATGACTCCTTTCTAAGAACGAAATAAAACGTCAGCGTAGTGGGGTTGTACAGTGCGATCTTGATTACTTACAGGCAGACCCGACGTTCCACTGGAGTAACACAGGAAAGCGGTTCTACGAGCGCCCTCACCCGCGCCCCAATTCAAATTTTCCACTTTGGGAAGCAATCTCCCAATCTCTATCAATTGAGACATGGTCTTGAAGCCCAATCCAGCTTCCTTTCCACCTCCGGCCTGGGGCGGTACTTCCAGCAAATAAATCCGATCCTTCGGGAGGCCGATCATTGCGGCGGCTTCCAGAGATGTAGGAAGCAGGGGAGCGCATGTAAACAACGCCTTTGCCTTGGAGTCAAGCAGCTGATGCTTCAATTCAGCCGCTGAATATGCCGCATTGGCCGGTGACACGACACCGCCAAGCTGATGGACAGCCCAGGATAAGGGCAGCGTGTCAACCTAGAATTGTCAGCAATCCATGATTAACATTGGCGATTCCTGAGCGATCTAGAATCAAGCACTTACAGTGTTCAAGCTGAAAATTGCCAGAGTCTTGTCCCATTCGGTACCGCTGTTTGGTGCCCAGTTCAACTCTTTGGCAAGCGCCCGCGCCAGAAGATCGACTCGTTCAGTAACCTGGGGAACGGAGTAGGATTTCCCCGTGAGTCCGCAGGTGTACGGATCTCTCGACTGGCCAGCCGGGTGACGGCCATATTTCTCATTCAGCATAAATTCGCTGATGGGAATGTTGTCGGGAATTGGGGCCAGCTCGCCCGCCGTAGCTGGTGGGAGAAAGACCATGGTTGTTGCGTCAGTAACCTACGTGACGGAAGAGGTTGGAGAAGGGAGAGACGTTGAGGAAAAAGAAAAGAGATCTGAGGGCTGAAGCAGGAGGTCCTCGGTAATAATAATTAGTTATCCTGATTACTGATTAGTCTACCCAGCGAGTCATCAGCTTTGGACGTAACCGGGCAGTTGGGGAGGTCTTGATTCTTAAGTAGTTGACACCGGCTTCTTTTTCGTGGCACTGCGGGGAAAGCTTCTATGCTATTTTACTAGCTCGGTGTCTTCGGTTCAACTGGCCTCGCCCCGTGTTACCTTGCCGAAGATATAGACATGAACACGAGGTTGATGAAATCCCTTCCTATTCAATTACCAAGGTTAATGGTTTATATTTATTGTCTGAAATATATATCATGCAGATATGACTAGTTTTCTGCCGGCATACAGGGATCCCAATCCCACAGGAGCCTGTCTGCGCTGTCTGCGCTGTCTGCGGACGAAGAACAGCCGAGGGAAATCTCCAAAATCTGGACAGAGTTGGAGTCTCCAACTTGGCCTGTTGAAATTGCAGTGGCTTGTTGAAGGGTCCACAGTAACTACATTTAACTAGGACGAACTAGTACTAACCCGCACTGGTACAGTTTAGCTCACGGATCTACAGATCCACGGCCGGGAGAGGTGCTTGACAACTACAGTTCTGAACTTGTAGTACAAGAGCATGAGGCGGTCATGGCATTTACTATTCTTTCAAAAAAGGAGCACAGTATCATCTTTTGATATTGCACGAGTCATGCTCTCGAAAAAATATGTTCCTCAAACTGCCCAGAATCCCTCATCAACCCTGGCTTTTAATCAGCGGTATAGAGGTTATCGTCGAGGCATGCCGGAGTCTTGTTATAGAGATAGCCATTTAATTGTCCTCCCTGTCTGCGGCCTACTTTGACCAGTGGTTCTTGAGCTCAGGGCTGTGCGTTAGTACGCAACATGTCTATGGTAAGCAATCCATTTCGATCTATGATGAGAACTGCGATCATGATAGGTCCATGGAACTGAAATTGAAAATCTTTCAGAGAAATGTGACCCCTGTAGAGATTGCTGCTTCTTAATTGCACTAAAACTTCCTTTCTTCCCATATTCTCCCTAAGCTCATTGAAAGAGTCCCTTAATTCGGCCCGTTCGGTTTTGGTTCTATATATCTTGATCAGATCCTTAGCACCACCTTATCATAGCTATATCCAGAAAACTTAATTAGATCTGAGCTATAGCTGCATCTTTTACACTTCTGTCACATCTTTGAGGAAATCCTCTCACAGTTGCTAATTTTCCTGTGATTTAAAGACTCTGCAAACATCAACTACCATCCTTCTGCCTCTTTCCCTTCAGGGTAAGGCGCCAATCTCGTGACTGCCGGTGATCAGGATCCCAAGGAAGAGAATAGCTCTGTCTTCCTCTCTCTTCTTCTCATCCCTCAGGCCGCAGCTTAGCAGCTTCTATCAAATTCAACGAGGAGAGCATCAACTATATACTCTTGACAGACTTACGGACGTGATTCGTTTCGCTTTATTGATACCTACCAGCATCTCGTCTCCGTCCCCGGGACTTTTCAATTGCGAGCTAGGCCTGACCGGCTACTATCTCCTATATACTTGCTTCAAATCCCAATCCTCATTGTGTCTATCTCCGGGATACTCGATTCCTGTTGATCGAGATTCGAAGATCCCAGAAACGGTTCGTGTTTGCAGCCTGAAATATACCTTTACGACATCAATCCACCCACAGTCGCTACTAGAATCATTAGAAGCTGCGAGTGAGCGACGCAATTCTACATGCAATTCCTCTTATAGACGCCAGATTCATTCCGTCTCAGAGTGGAAAACATCGTATATTACAAGGCAATAAGTATGAGCCCAAGCAGGCTGACAAGAGCTTCGGCACCAAAGCCCAAGTCCGTGAGGACGGGTCGTATACGGAAAGCTCGCTCCACAGGTAATGAGTCCAATTCATCTGACCGCCTGCTGTGCTGTTCTCAGCGTCTTCGAGCCTTTCACACATATCTGACCTCTACCAGTCTCACCTATTAGTGTTGCCGCTCAAATAGTGACTGAAAATGGTGCTACGGAACCAGTCGATGGCCAGCCTCCCGCATGGGCTGAGGTTTGTAATCACCGAGCCCATTGAAGCATTGGCTGACCCTGTCTCAAGTGCCGCCCAGAGCTCTGTGATGCTCTTCCCTGGTTTCGTGCAGTTCAAGGTGGTTCTTACCACTGTGACCATCTGTGCTGGGGTTTCCTGCTGGACGCCGACTGTGGTATTCGCTCATACATCGATGAAGAGGTGGTAGTTACGAGGGTGTAAGTGCAATCCTAATTTTAGAGCATTCCTACTTGTCGTATCTAACAATACTAGCGGAGGAGGGTGCACTAAGGATGCAGAGGGCAACCTCATCCTCGTTAGAGATCAAGGCAGCGAGGACAGTGCTGTCAGTAGCCTTATTAATAGTATGAACCTGAAGGTTCCAGTGGGCCTTATTATAGGTGAATCCTCTCTGTTGCCGCCAGAATATCCCTTCTGATTTGAGGGTTAGGAGACCGCAACAGACTTCTCGGAAGGAAGCTACCACACCGATACAACGTAATGGATTACTTTCGCGTTACGGACGTCTGGTACGAAAGGATCGGAGGCAAAGTGGGAGCCAAAGTTCGCTTTGAGAAGCTGAGCCTTTCTACAAAGAGCTGGTGGGCGGCCAAAGGCTCTTCCGCTCCTGTTCCATATCATCAGCGCCCTGAGATTCAGGCCGAGTTCAACCACTGTGCCGCTTGCCAGACAGCTGTTCCACGTATATACAATGAAGGCTGGATGTGCCTGCAACCCACCTGCGACAGCTTCTGGAAAATCCACGGCTTCGAACCCCCTGTGGACCTTACGTTCCATCCCAACTTCATTGAAGCTCGAGCTTCTCCTGCTACTGAAGTTGTGCCACACCACGATCTGGTACCCAATCTGCTACCAACGCTAGAAGAAGACGGAGAAGGTGTCAGCTATTCTCGAATCGCGTGGAAGGGCATTGTCTGTCCACGTTGCCAAAAGTGCATATCCAGAAAGTATTGGCACGGCTGGAAATGCACAGATGAGCTCACTCCGATGTCGGGAAAAGGCGAGACAGGCTGCACATTCGAGAAAATGCTGACAGTGCAGCCGGTTTCCCTACGATCTGTTATTGATGACTTTGGCCTTGGGCCGAATAAACGCGCTTGTCATTTTGACCCCAGATTTGCCGTACCAGACATTGATGATAAGACACTATTTCCGTACAGAAAACTGACGTACCGAATTCCAGGTGTAGGCAGCATTACTCACTTTGTCGCCAACAGAATAATCAACAGTCGTCCCGACGGGCCCAACGATCTATTTCGACAGCTACAGGTTGCTGACTTTGGGCTGCGTCGTTATCCATTGCAGCAGAGTGTTGGTAAGCGAGCGACCTTTGTCTCTAAGACCATCCTTGTTCTTCTGACCAACAAATCTTCAGTCGCTGGAACCCTCACCGCACACTTTGCTGTGAATTATGTGAGTTGCCCATGGTGTGCTTTGTCGTCTTGCAACGCTGAACATTCTCAAAGGGGATGCCATATAAATATATTGTTTCAGTAGACTCCAGGCCCTTCACTGATGCTCCGCATGAAATCTTGCGGGCCTTGGGCCGATTGACGTGGGCAACTGAGCGAGCTGTAGCAGGCACTGGAGATGCCTTCCTTCCGCCAAATGAGCTACTCATGCTTGGCTACTTTGAAGACATGAAGATTGGGGTATGTTGAATGCCGTGTCCGTGCGGAGCGGGTTGCTGATGCCACATAAGTATCATGACGATGGGGAGTCGTCTCTCGGACCAACGATTGCCACGCTTTCCCTGGGTGCCAAGTCGGTCATGTCAATTCGGATGAAGTACAAGTACTACAACGGCTTGTCGAAAACCAAGACACTCTTGAAAGATGACCCCGTATTGGTGGGTTGTAGAATGGAAGCCGAACGACAGAGCCTGAAGGGTCAAATGGCAAACGGTGAGATTGACCAGACGACATACGACAGTCTACGGCGCAAGGCCTTGCAGAAGGGCAAATGCGGAGAGGCTCCCATAGAAATCAAGATGGAGCTGAACCATGGAGACTTAGTAGTCATGCACGGCAAGAACCTTCAGAAATACTACGAGGTAGATGGATCCCAAAAGTCGCGCATTATTAAGGAAATGATACTGACGCTTCGATAGCATGCGGTGACTCCAGACAAGAAGCTACGCTTCGCTCTGACCGCTCGTTATATACAACCAGACCACGTTGAACCGGAGCACCTGCCGAAAGGAGAATTTACACTGACACCTGATCAAATATATGATGGGAAATAAAGGGCTTCCCACCTTGAGAGATAGTGCTATAAAAGTTGTATCTTCGCAATATATCGACTAATGTTTTGCTTTTTTATGCTGTTATATTTCGATTCGATGCGCAAGTTTTCCGCGATCCTGTTGTTTTTCCAGTTTGCGATTGTGATGCCTGTTTCGACTCGGAATGCTTTGCTCTCCATGATGTATTATTTACGGACACTTATATACCTACCTGTTGAATCTCGTCACCGTTTTCTCCCAATGCAAGTTCGGATCAGCTTCCCGATGGTTGATTTCATAGTTTCGAATAGATTGAATTAGCTGCGGACATGAGATTACGAGCATGAGGGAAACAGGGCACATATGGTATAATTCAGCCTAGCAGAAGAACTACCTATGCATAAGGTAATGTTCCTCTGACGACGTGTAACTTGAACCCAACGTGGACTAGGATATTGGCGTGATGCAGAAGTTATATGTTTTCAACTCTGGTTTCCCCGTTGACGGGGCAGTTTGAACCTTCAAAACGGAACTAACAATATAGCGTCATTGATGATTGGTACAACAATGGACTTGTCTCAGTCAATGAACCAGATAGTTAGTGGCTGATTTCACCAATGATTTCGTGTTGGCTGTGCTATGGGCGCAGGAGCTGAGTGAGGATCCATCGGCCATTTTGCAGCTTTGGTATGTCCTTTCTGTCTTCACCATGTTCAAGTCTTTTTTCTCCTTACTAACTTCATATCGAGGATAATCATACTAGTATTGAGTACTCTGTAAATCTTGCTGATTCTACGAACACAACAAGTACCTAGTACATTGTTTCCCCGCAGCTCACGTGGCTCTGCGGTCCCTTGGGTCATGACAAAGCATGAGAGCACACACACGTGGGGAAATCATAGTCGTTAGTATTATTATTATCGCCCTTAGCCGTTTGCTGTTAGCTTTTCGAACTGGACTTAACCACGAGCCCCTTCCGAGTTCCACTGGATTGCTCCCGCGTGGATTGTCGCCTAAGGCCCAAGGCTTAAAGGGATACGTGACGATCGGTCCACTCACCTGAGCCTCAAATAATCTCACAGCAAGGGCTTTTTTCTCCCTTCCAAAACTCATCGGGTCGATCCTGAGAATTTAATACATGTCGGATATTTCCCTTTTCTACTTTATCCTTTTAATTTGACCGAGTTCGACTGTCTTTGTCTCCGTTGTCCCGCGGCAGTCGACTTGCGCTGCATTCACCGCAGCACCCTCGAACACCAAGGGAGCCCGAGAGACTCCATAGGGCGGGTTCGCAGTCCTCCTCATCGTCGCCATAAATCCCTCGGTCGCGTGATTTTGGAGTCCTCTGGCTTCACTAGCCGTGGACTTACTTAGCGACAATGGCTCATTATCAGAATGGCCAAACGCCCTATTACGGCCAGTCCAACAACCCTACCCCCTCGTCGACGCAACCTCCCTCGTCGAGTCGCTATGACCACTACAATACACAACAACAGAGCGCAAATTCTCAATTACGGCGGATGCCCAGCTATAACGTGGGGGATGACGCGGGCCTGTCCGGTGGAGGTTCCGGTGCTCAACACACCCGAACCGCCAACGGGTCCACGCGATATACCGGGCAAGCCAGTAATTATGGCACCGAGGACGGACAAGGGTCCTATAGCCTTGCGAACAGCGGACACGACGATATCTCAGGACCGCGATACGCGCATATCCCCTCCGGCGGGTCGCCGCACGTAACGCGAGACAGAGCTTCATCTCAGTCCAACTATTCCTACCAGTACTCGTCTATCGCCTCTCCGACGCAGTCGGCCTATAATCCTCAGCAATATGCCCTCCCACCTACTCCGTTGCAACAGCAGCTAGGCTACAATCCCCTAGCATATAACAGCTCCAGCAGCAATGCTTACACCGCTGGTGCGACCGCTGCCCACCAGCCGTACAATCCAGCGGCGTATCAGTCGGCAAGCCTCGCTGGATACGGGTCCCCAACTGTCCAACGACAGCCGAGTATAGCGAGTTTGTACGCACAGCCTCCGCAAACATCGCAGACATATTCCTCTCAGCAATCCCTGCCACCTCCCCCTCCTCCTCGAGGGCCAGATCATCCTTACGGAAGTCGCGCATCCGCCCCGTATCGAACTGACTCGCCAGCAACCCAGTATGGCTTTTCCAGTCAGTCATCTGCATCTCTAGCCTACAATGTCGCCCCACCGATGGGCCCTACCACACCTTATCCTTCCACAAGCTCATTGACCTCAACAACGATTGCATCAACCTTCACTCGCTCCCACGCCCACAGCTCACAGTTTCCCCTCTATACTGCGCAATCGCCCCACCACTCGGATGCAGCCATGGCGCCTTATCCTGACGAGCTCCCTCCAGAACCACCTGCGCACTCGACACCCGCGGAAGACTTATACGGTAAACGACTGAGCTTCAGCCGTCCAGGGTCGGGGCGGTCGCTGCCTACGCCTCCAATTCAACAGGCGCAATCGCAGACGTCTCCGCGCCGGACAGATACCTTGACTCGGCATCCCCAGTCGCGGCCCTTGCCCGGTCCACCAGTCGACGCGGACAGCGATTCACCGCCGCTCGATGATCTCAATGGGGTCGGTGGCCGAGATCCGCGGTCGGACCAACCGGTAGGTTATGACCATCTGATGAGGGAAGTGGAAACGGCTGTGATAGATGGTCGTATGAGTCGGGAGACACGCTATGACACTAGGCCACTGCGTGTTGACGCTCAGACCTCACGTCACGAAGAATATGACCCTAGTCCTCCCGTCACTGCCACCTCGAGTATGCGCTTGTCTCCTGACGAGAGGCACACGCACACAAACGGCACATTAGCGACGGGCACAGGCCAGTATGTTAACTATGATGCGTACAGCGACGACAGTGATGCGGAAGCCGCGGCCGGGCTGGCGATGCTGCAAATGGCAGACGAGGAGGACAGGATACAGGCCGAGCGGGAGCAAGCGCGCACACGGCGGGAGACTAATGCATCGATCATCAGTGCCTATGGAAGCCATTCATCGGCGCGAGCGCCATCACCTCGTCGAGAGTCTCGTCAAGATGAACTCCATTCCACGACCAATGCGACCTACAGCGGCAATCATTATGAGCGCTATCACTACGATGCTGACATGGATGAACATGCTGACGAGACTCGCAATGAAGGCGTAGATCAAGCCACAAGGCTTGCCCCCTCGGGCTCGATCCGCAGCTCCAACGTTTCTGCGGACGACCGCGGCGAGTACTCGGACGACTATGACTACTATCCTATACCCGATGATCAAGTGCACCAATATTATGACTACATTTCCGCGGCGCGGGTCGATGCTGCAGGCACTGGTGGCCTGTCAGAGCCTGGCGCCTACGAGCGTCGAATGAGCTTCGACTACGGTGACGAGGCTGACGCCTATCCCGATGATGTGCATCACTCAGGAAGTGAAGGATCCGATACAGGAGGAATGCCAGGGGACCTCTTTTTCCATCCCGGGATGCGGCCACTGCCACCGGCCCCCGTTGAACCAGCGAATAACGCAGATCTTATGCCCCACCTGATGCCGGCTGGGACATATAGGCCTCAGGAATCGGGTGAATACCCGGAAGAAACCCAGTATACAAGCCCTCAGTACCCTGTTTCTGCGGATTCGTTTGCGTCGACCGTGTCCACACCAACATCCCAAGTGCCACGGTCGACATCTCTGTCAAGTCATCCTATTGGACCCCGGACTGACCCCCCTATCAGGTCCAAGACCGATGCGGATCGGGCGAAGTACAAGCAGCAGCTGGATCTGCTTCGACAGCAACAGCATGGCGCCTTCAAACTTGATGCGGCCCAAGAGGCTCCTGCGATACCCCTGGACCTACCCACCATCCCTGCGGGACGTCGCAAGAAGTTCAATCCGTCTAAACTGTCCTCGGAACAATTCAGGAAATGTGTCGAACCTTGGGCGCTCAGTGCCGTTCTTGCTTGGATTCGCGATCTGTGCGAAGAGGAAACGGACCTGAGGAAATCGGCCATTGTCGACGCGATCGTCGCTTTGTTCACTCACAAGGTGCCGACGATGAATATCGCGGACGCCGAGACACTGGCTGCGCGAGTCGTTGAGAACATGCTGGAGCAGGAGGCTCTGGTGAAGGAAGAAGAATGGGTCAAGTTCGGCAGCGGCACCTTGTCGGGTGTTTTGTTCCAAATTACAGGTACTGGTTGCTATTCGCCCCTGCTACATGAACAGGAGACTGAGATCCTCGGACGCTGCTATTCGCACCACTGCATGCGAACGCTGAAGAAGGTCAACCTGAAAGCGCACAAGATGGCACCGCAAAAGAAGGTCGAGGACTGGGTCACATTCTACAAGGTTCCGAAGGAAGTGTGGGAGGCTTATCCGAAGAAAGAGGTGGACCGCCAGAACAACCTGCACGAGATTGTCACGACCGAGGATGCATTTATCGGACAGCTGGACGTCCTACGTGAACTCTACCGGGATCAGTTGGCAAATATGCAACCTGCCATCATTCCGCCGAAGAGATTACCGAAGTTCCTGAACGATGTTTTTGGAAAAGTAGATGCGGTCAAGAAGGTAAACGAGGAGTACCTCCTCGCGCAGCTCAAGTACCGGCAGAAGGAACAAGGCCCCTTCATTGTGGGCTTCAGTGACATTTTCCGAGAGTGGATTCGAAAGGCTAAGATGGTGTACATTGACTACGCGGCAACTTTTCCGTACGCCAACTACCTTGTCCGTAAGGAGATGGAGAGAAATGCCCACTTTCGACAGTTCTTGAACCAAGCTCGTGAGCACAAAATGTCGAATCGTCTCAGTTGGGATACCTATCTCAAAGCTCCGATCACTCGGATTCAGAGATACACCCTACTGTTGTCGACTGTCCACAAGAACATGGTCAAGGACTGCGAGGAAAAAACGAACCTGGCACAAGCTATTGATGAGATCAAGGTCGTGGCTCTGGATTGTGACAACAAAGTCGGCGAAACAAGCAAAAAGGTCGATCTGATGGAATTGTCTGCCAAACTGCAACTTAGACCGGAGATGAAGAAGGAAGTAGAGCTGAATCTGCAGCATCTTGGTCGCGAGATCATCTACCGAGGAGACTTGCAGCGCCCTGGTACACGCACTCGATTCCTCGTGGACACACATGCCATTCTTTTCGACCATTACCTCGTCCTTGCCAAACTGTCCACCACCCGTGATCCGACGAGGGGCATCAAATATGAAAGCTATGATGTGTCCAAGCTGCCCATTCCAATGGATCTTTTGGTACTCGAGAGCACGAATGATGATCCCGTCGTCAAGTCTTCCGTTCGAGGAGTTTCGACGGTCACTCCACCGCAAGCCACCACGCGTGGTGCAGGTGCTGCACCCCTCATACATTCCAATAGCGGCAATTCGGGTAACTCTACTTCTTCTTCCGGCAAGACATTGGTAGCAGCCACGGTACTTGAGAGTTCCAAAGATGACAAGATCCTATATCCGTTCAAGGTCAAACACCTTGGGAAGAACGGGACCTTTACGCTATACGCATTTTCCGCGCAGAACCGGCAGGAGTGGTGCGAGAAGATTATGGAAGCTAAGACGAGACATGCTGCTGCTCTCTTCGCGCAGAACGCCGAGCCCTTCCGACTTCGTGTGCTGGCTGACACGGCCTTTGCCTCTTCCGATCATTCAGGTATCTCCAAGAGGACAGTTACCATCAAAGGCACCCCTCTGGACCGAGCTATTCGGGAAGTCGAGGAGCGGTATGGGGGTTCAAAGTCTCGGCCTGTGCCGGTTTGCAGAACCAGCGTGCATTGCGCGACTGTATTCCAGCAGCCTCCAGGCCGGATGATGTGTGCGGTCGGTACTGATTACGGCGTGTACATTTCCGAGTACAATGACCCTCGCGGTTGGGTTCGAGTAAGTACTTTCAATTGTGGTCTATTGTCATCTGCTAAAATTGGTACTAGGCGATCCCGATCATACGAGTGTCGCAGATTGCGGTCTTTGAAGAGTTCAATCTCTTCCTGCTGATTGCCGACAAGTCCCTAATCGCGTATCACTTGGACGTCGTATGTCCTGCAAGTGGGGTTTCCTCGCAAACAACAAAGGACTCTGCTCGCCGGGCGCCGCAGAAGCTGTCTGGAAACCGGGAAGTTGGGTTCTTTGCAGCAGGTCATATGAAAGACCGTACTCTGGTGATGTACAAGAAGCGTGATGGACTGTCGTCCACCTTCAAGGTGCTGGAACCCGTGCTACAGAAGTCCACCACCAGCAAGAGTCGACTGTTCCATAGCCGTCGTTCCCAGACCGAGTTCTTCCGTGAATACGACGAGTTCTACATCCCTGCCGAGAGCTACGGGATCAACATGTTCCACTCATCCCTGGCGATCTCAACCCAGCGGGGCATCGAGATCCTCACCCTCGACAAGAAGCAAACCTGGTCCGTCCCCGATTTCCGGTCGGAAGCCCCAGAGGCACAAGCCCAGCTGAGCAGCATCGCCCACCGCATCAGTAACCTGCGTCCCCTGGGCATGTTCCGCCTAAGCGACAGCGAATTCCTCGTCGCCTACACCGACTGCGCCGTGTATGTTAACAAACACGGCGACGTCTCCCGCAGCGTCATCATGGAGTTCGTCGGCCGCGCCCATTCAGCCTGTTTGTACGGCAAGTTCCTGATCCTCTTCAACGAGGACTTCGTCGAGGTCCGCAACGCCATGAACGGCCGCCTAAGGCAGGTCATCCCGGGCCACAATGTTGTCTGCCTCGACGACGGGAGCACTCTGCCCGGGTCTGGCGCGAACACCGTCCCGACTAACTCAGGGACCTCCATCAACCTAGCCAGCGGGCTCTCGAACGGCGTCGCGATGGCCAGTAATGGCCGCACCGTCAAGATCTGCATGCAGCATCCGGAATACGAGCGGAGTCAGCTCGTGCTCGAGCTCATCGAGAACGAGGGACAGAAGGAGTAAAGTAACCGCTCTCTGCATCTTCCTCTTTATCCACTTTTGAAGCGATGGATCTATTCCACCTTTGTCACTACTTCTTTGCTACCTGCGATTCACAATTACCTTGATGCTGGGTAAGCTCACGCACTACTTATTGACTTTTTAATGTGCTTATTATACCCTCTGTCTGCTCGGACTGACATCACATACCTCTCATGATTAACGATGTTGATACCAGTCTATTGATGTACATACCTCTGATTCAGATTCAACATTCAACGTGCTAGATGCATTGATCTTTCCCATCTGCCGTATTTGTTCAAGGATTGGCTTCTGCACCATCGCCTCCGTGGTTTATATCCCTTACATAGAGCCAACGCTACGTTTCCGGATTTAGATTTGAAGAAATAAACGAGGCTGTAATCATAACTGAATTCAGATCTCAGAACCCCATAATGCCTACCAGCTATGCAATATACACTACCAAACATAACGACGTGAACATCGATGTCGCCCAAATACCACCAGACCCAAAGATGACCTCCATGGAAAAATGCTAAAGCACAAAGACCAATACTAATACCAGTACTATGAGTCGAATTCGACGACTTTACTGACGACGCGGTCATGTTCAGGATCTGATGCCCGTCGGGCTGATGTGTCTGCCTGCGAGGCATGACCACTGCTACTGCTAGCTTCGCCTGAGCCCCGATGACCGTCTTTGCCATCGATGAGCGAGGCGGAATCCTTCTCGCGGACACTGAGCACTTCGGCTCCCTCGAGGAGGTCACGGTCTGCGTCGCGGACGCTGCGGCGCTCAGGGTCGGCGCCGTATGCCCCAGCGCCCCAGCTAGATATTCCTCCGACCATGACGGCCGAAGCGGCGGCGCCGGTGCGGGGATCGAAATCGTCCTCCTCGTCTTCGTCGTCTTCTTCTCGGCTGAGAGCATTGCGCTCCAGTTCCCGTTGGGCCTCGTCCATTCGCTTCTTGACCTCGGCGGCCATTCGGATCCCGTCGGAGACGATGTTGTCCAGGACGCCACGGAGACCTTTGCCTGGGGGAACGATGCCGCCGGATGCCCCACCAACTGGTGCACCTGATACGGCGCTGCCTGGGGCTTTAGCGGTGCCGATGTTTGAGAAGGTGGTCAGATTAGACGAAAGGGATGTGGTTGTTGATGCAGGGTGGGGATGATCGGAAAGACGGAAGGACTGGGGGAAGAAGGTCTCAAAGAATTGCTCCAACAGCTCATCAGCCAGAATGACCATTCGGAAAGTGGGGAGGGTGATATGAAGGGGATTGTTGGGATCAAGCGCCGGATTGGCAGCTTCTGATGTCTTGCGATTATGCTCTGTGTTGGCATCCGCATCGTGCTCGTTACCCGGCGCTTGTGGCGTAGGAGCTTCCTTGGGTTTGTTGTTCTCTTCCATGTCGATAAGATCCTCCTCGTCGTCATCTCCAATAGCAAACGAACCCAGCTTGTCAGCTGCCTCATCCGTATCATTGACATTTTCGGTTGTCTTGCCCTCGGGTTTGCTAGGATCAGCATACTCGAAACATCGACGGATGAACGAGCTGACGCTACCCAGGAATCTTTCATCGGTGCTCAGCTTATCCCGTTCTGGGTGGTTCCGGTCATTCAAATCTTCCAGAGATTGACTCGGCGTGATGGTACCGTCGAACCCTCGGCGAGAAAGGAAGAGCAAAGCTTCTGACATCCGGAGTATGCCTTCCCGGTCGATCTTTCCATCGCGATTGTCATCATACAGATCGAAGAAGTAGTTAATGCTATTCATGATATCCCGCGTGCCCTTCAGCCGTGCAAGGCCATTTACCACGTTTTGCAAACTCAGGCCTTCGGACGGATCCGTGGCCCATTTGCGGAACAGTCTTTGCATGAATTCGTGGTCTGCAGGTTCAGGCTTATGATTCATTCCGGATGCCCATTTGCCGAAGCCTCTAAAGCTGCCATTCATATCGGCCGACGACTCCTTCCGCGATGGCCCGGGAGAATCGGTAACAGCCCATTTCGCTGTAATAGCGAGGAAATCGCGGAAAGCGTCGTAATCCATATGAGTTGGGCTGGGTCCAAGGCCGACCCGGCCCACTTCTTGGTCTACCGGAGGGCCGAGTATTGAAGCTCGTTCGGCCTTTTTCTTCTCCTGGCGCTTCTTTTCCTCGTCGATAAGCCTTTGCCTCTGCTGGTGGTCATACAGCACTTCGTAGAATCGGTCATAGATCAGACCCAGATCATCCATGCTGAGGCGTTTGCTGTCGGGGCCAAGGTTCCGAATAGACGTGCGCTTCGCAAAACTCTCAATATTCTCGAGAACCGCGTCCTTGTGCTTCTCACGCTGTTCAGTGATGGTGCTATGTGTGATGCCCGAGAATTCTTTGAAAGCAACAACCATCAACTCTTGGAATCGCGTGATCGCTCTTAGCTTTGGATTCTCCGATTTTGGATGTGCCGACTCATCCAAACGTGAGAAGTAAGATTTGAGGACCGAGATGAAAGACCCGTCGTCTTGAACATCCAGGAGCTCTTCGCCGTTGATGCGCAGGATGGCGAGACCGACTTGAAAGAGTACCTTTGGGCCTTCTAAGAAAAAGACATCCAACACCCGGAATGCAAAAACCAGTGGCATAGAGTTGATGTATAGCGAGAGAAACCAAGGAAGGGAAACGACGGACAGCTGAACATCAGACTTGGAAAGGTGGTCCCACAATACCGGCATGGTCTTCTCTACCAATGACTCGAACACCTTCTGATCCAGCAGGGTGCCGTACATGGTTGTGGAATAGTACCCCGGCAAAAGACGATCGCATAGTACGGACAACAGGAAGAACGCTTGCGTCTCTGACATATATCTGTGCGGGTCAGCAGCGGTGGTCAGCAGGGTAGGGACTGGCATACATCAACAGAGCCGCTACAACAATATTCATAGCCTGACAATATCCAATCTCCGCATTAGTCCAACTGTAAGCTGTCAGGACCCTTCGCAGCCGGCCGATGCCCTCTTCACTTTGAAAGCCGGGGTACTCTGGGAGACTCCGGTTCAGGTCCTTCTCGATTTCGTCGATTGCTAAAGACTCCTGGCCGGAGAATTTGGCCAAGGTATCTGTGTATAGCTTGGGAGACCTCAGCCGCAGGTACAAAGACCCTGAGGTCACCTCCCATATCTCTCCACGTAAACGATTTGGTAGACCGACGCGAATCAGCTTATGAAAGGTCGGCTGCCGAACCAATGTTGCGTTCCGGCCATTTTCTAGATCGCAAGACATCTTAATGAAAGCTCTCTATCCATTGCAATGTTCCATACCTCTGAAGTATTCCCCCCATAATCTCATCTTGCTGCGATCCCGCAGTTTGCGAGCATCACCAGGATAACGGAATATCATTCCCAGACCAGCATCTGGGGGTTGGCGCGCTTCAGCATTATTTGGATTCTGGTCTTTAGTCTTGGCCCCGGAGAGCAAGTATTCCGAGTAACAGTCGTTTACAACCACCCGTAGATTCTCAATCTCCTTCATCGCTTCCCGCAGTCCCTTCTTTAAGCCATCACAAAATCGTTCGCAGGCCTGCCTGCTCCCCACCAGCTGGATGGTGAATTTCTGCGGAACAAAACCCGGAGGTTGCTGCTTTCCCAGAGCGCCATTCCACGTAGTCAACGCGAGTGAGAAGACGTGACTGAGACTATTCAGCCTTTCCACCCGCCGGATACAGCAGAGCGGAAGGGTGAAGCCATTGCCGGAAGGCCCGGTGCCGTTCGTCTGACCGGTCCACTGCGTAGAGGCGCTGAGTGTCGCGGAAGGGGCGAAGCTAGTCGGCTGCGTGGAGAAGCAGAGAAAGCGTTCGCTCAGATGGAGTCTCCCGGCATACCGATTGCCTGCGCGGTCGAGAGGCCGAGACTGATCGCCTTGCGACGTAGACGACGGAGAGGTATGCGGAACAGGCAGGATTAACTCGGCGGTGATTTCCTGCAATGGGTTTTGGGAATCAGGGAGACGGAACTGCTGACGGAAGAGGGACGCTTTGGATGGATTGCGATCGGAGGATGTCAGAGTCGGAAGGTTGAAATTGGCCGGGTCGATAAAAGACTGGGCTTTTTGGACGAATGACGACCAGTGCAACATGATGTGCACAGAGTTATTGAGAGAATGGAGGTCAAAGATAATAGAATGTTGATTCAAATCCTCCCGCTGACAACAGGTGCGGGATGCTGGGAGCCTGGTCCGGCGCGAGCTGACAGCTACCGAAGCTCAGACGGCAGTCAGACTCGGGTAGAGAATTTGGATGAAAATCCACACTGGATCGTATAGTAAGTGTGGATCATCTTATAAACAGTCGCAGCATGCTAGAATACAGCCTAAAAGTTGCGACGAATTCCCAAGTCCGACGCTGATGTTGTTGTTGGCCGGAAGAGGGGAATGCGAGAGACAGTGAGTGTGTTCCTGGGCAGGCATCCACGAGTCACGTGATGGACAAGTTGCGTGAGACATTAGTCTAGTTCTCGTCGATCGCTGAGGTAGTAAACGCCAGTAATTAGTTTTATGATGACATCGGAATCAAATTGTAGCTTATTATCTTGAAAGGACAAGCACAATGGATTAGTTTGTTACGGAGTACTACTGACATAAAAGGACCATTGCCTTGCTCCTGCTAACTACTAACTAGTGGTAACAAAGCTTGCTAATCCGCGAGATTATAGAAGCAACGCAATGGTAAGCAAACGGAAAGGCGACGAGTGCGAGACAAACAGAAAATACCGAGGGAATGTGGGAAAAGGTATAATCTGGATCGCAGAGTAGGCAAATCGAACATGGTAAATGAGTCGTCCGCCGATAACTGACAGGCATAAGCTCCACCAAGCCATCCTCTCCAATCGGCACAGAACTGCTGTCTCACGTGTCCTATCAACCAATCCAGATTGTTGCAACCGACTGTTCACTGCTTGGTGTCGGACACCTCGACAGTCTCATCATCACTGTAAGCAGGAGGAAGCTCGTCGGACGCCTCAGTCATCAGACCCTCTTTCTCCGACACAGTTCCTTGCTCCACATTCTCTGTGGGAGTGGAGCGACGGCGCCGTTGCCACAGGAAGACCACAATCTGGCCGGCCAACATACCGAGAGCGCTGGCAGCCAACCCGGCAAGAACACCGAGAACTGCGGGAACAACAATAAAACGAACGATGCGGGAAACGGTACGTTCCCAACCACCGTGATGCATATGGTGCATGTGATGGTGGTGATGAGGGCGACCGTCAAATCCGAAGGGACCCTCATCTCCTGGGTGAGGACTGCGTCCGGGTACGGTATCGTGATCAAAATCGCCCTCTGGGCGGTAGGGGTGTAGCATAGGACGAGGACGACCGCAACCAAAAGGTCTGGGCCTCATTCCAAGAACACGCGCCTTTGCGGCGGAAAACAATCCCCGGATGCGTTCAACCAGAAGCTTGCGCAGGCACTTGGGCTTTCCACGGCACTGTTTCCACGAGAGGCGGTTCGGAGCTGTATCTTCGAAGTCGGTCTTCGCCATGTAGATGTTACCCTTGAAATCATTGATGATGGTGATGGCAACGGTATCGAGCGGAACGGGGTGGCCGTCCAAATCGAGGACAGTGAATCGAACAGCTGACAGCTCCACAGGAGCGTCTTTTGGCACACCAAGAGGCATGAACTCGACCGCATATCCCAATGAGATAGGGTCGGACTCTGCTCCGTCAGATTCCCGGCGCTGAACGGCAGTGATAACGGAAGGGGGCGGGGGTGGGAAGATCTGATGACCGTTGACCAGCAAAGCGCCATCTTCGATAGAGAAGTTCAGTGCCTGTAACAATTAGTTATACGTTCGAAAACAATAGGTTGCGGCAGAACGGAAAGCCGGACTCACCAGAGAAGTGAGGAAGCCATCAGTCCAGCTGACATCTCCATTCTCATTCACTTCGCGGAACGGGCACTCGTTGCAAATAAGTTCGACCTGCTGTTGCTGAGCAGTGAAGGCTTCCAAGGGATGGAGGCCAGTGAAATCACCCTGTGGAGCGATAATATCACCCTCTATCTTCGGGACGACTAGAAATGCATTGGCGCCCAGGGCGACAGCGCCGCCGAGGAGGAACGAACGAAGGTTCATTGTGTCGGCAACGAGTTTTAGGAAGCACACATGAGGTAAAGGTTACAACAGAAGAGAGTTGGAATAAAAGGAAAGTGTCAAGAGTCAGATATGGGATGGAAATGATGGCTGATCCGAGAGTTTAGGTTGAAGAAGATGATCACTCTGATGCTTATTGTTGTCAGGAGGGGGAGACTAAAGAGAAGTCGATACAGTTGCCTACAGTCTGCTGCTTTTAATTCGCTGCGGTGGCGCAGGGGCGGAGGCAGGTGACGCAACTTAATCCAGCTAGTCCTAATTGGGTCTGGTGCTTACGTCTCTGTCTCAAGGTGGAGAATAGATCACGTGCTATTAATGCCTGAAATAGGTGGTGTTCTAAAGTGGGCGACCTTCAGGTGCAGCTGTGTAAATATATCTACGCTGTGACCAGTCTATGCTTTCACAAACTCGTGCATAGTGCTGCAAGGACGTGATTTGCGTGGACTTGATTGAGTTTGATATCCAATATGAAAAGATTTACTGGCAGAAGAACGCCCCAGTAAAAGGACATATTCCCAAACACCAAAAGCTCCTTAAATATATGTTGCCAAGGCATAATGAGACTGGTCAGCCAACAGACAAGAATTCAGAATCGGCCCTTCGAACAATCTCCCACTCGGCAGCCAGCGCCACTTTACATCGGGAGTCTTGACATTTGCGCAATTTTGTCAGGGGATCGTGTGGCATCATATTGACTCTATTCCACGATTGACACTCTTCGTCGGGAGACAGTATGGAGAGTATGGACAGCAACAGGACCAACATTGCCACGAAGGGTAGCCACCACTTTCGTCCCATGATGGTGCGAGAAGACGCAGAGATCTCCTGTTTTTTCATTGTATCGGTAACCTTGCTGTTACTTTGCGACCTGTAGCCGGAGCGGGGAGGAGGTTTATGTGAAACTGTTTTTAGCACGGGACCAGCGTTAGCTTCAGCTTCCAAAGACTCACTCCCATTGTTCGAAGATGGTGACACTAACAGCGTTTCCATGTTCTCCTGCTGAACGTCGTCTTGTTCAACGCTCTCTTGCTCCACGTGATTAAGAGGCCAAGATGCAACTCTGCTCCTAAGCACGGGCCGAGTCATACTGACATATCTCGGCCTACAAACACCGAGCTCTCGATCTTGGTGTGTCAGCCGTTGGGATTTGGCATATGATTTCGAAAGGTACACAGGGTCCTTATAGCGACCTCTTCTTCCGGTCAAAAGGAGGGGCCGTGATCGTCCTGATGCTTCCGGGGACTCTATTGACGGGATTGGTATCGGTCCGTCCATTTGGCAGGCAACAGTTTGAACTCCACGCGAAGTCGAAAAGATTGCTTGCCCGCTTTCCAAAGAGTCTACCTGGCATGGATTCTCGGGCAATCTCTGGTTGCTCGCTCCGAAACCGAATGAAGTATTCGCCTCGCTGTCCGATTGAACGGGACTTGCGCTGTATTCGGCCGATCCCTGTTTGCGATCTTGAACATCAAATGAGGCACTTTCTCCACTATCAGTTTGAACGGGACTCTCACAATGTTTGCGGACCTTGGTTCTCTTGCGTGCCAACTCGGTTTCCTCAACTGCCTTTGCGCGCTGCTTTCGTCGCTTTCGCCGTTGCGGTAGAAAATCCAAATCGTACAAGCTTGCGGGAGATGGTGTCTCGTGGCAATCGGTCATATAGCATTCCGCTGGAGATGCCTCCCGTTCGATGGACAGAGCTGATAGACTGTCAGACAAGTACATCATTTCTTCGTCAAGGGTAGCACCACGTATTGACTTCGTTTCGTCCTCGCTGATCGCCTCATTTGAACAGTCCATTGCAGTTTCCTGCAGGTCCGGTTGCCGGTCTTTAGATGAACCTGTCGCAGAGGGTGCTTTGTCCTCCTCCTCCGAATCTGTAGTACACTGTGTCTCGGCATCTGCTCCGTCATCTGTTGTTGATCCCACTACAGAGTCTGACACCTTACGTATGTCAGAGCTTGACGCTTCAGAACCTGATGATCCTGAGCCTGACGCTCCAGAAGCTGATGCTTTTGGTTTGGCTTTCAAAGGCCTGCTCACTTCATTGAGCCATTTCAAGACCTCGCTCTTGTCGTTCAGGTATTGAGCGGCTTCATCCACTTGCCGTTCCCATTCTTTGCGCTGCTTCCGATATTGCTCGATTTCGCGCTCGTATTTGTCGACAAGGGCGCCCTTGCTCCGTAAGGTCGTCTGCAGATCGTCAATTGTTTTGTCGCGGATCTCCAGCTCTTCTTTCATAGTTTTCCAGTCCTGCTTGTACGATTTGATCAGGCTTCTCTGCTCGTTGTTTTTCTCCTTGAGCGCAGCATTCGCTGCCTCGGCGTCACGGATATACTCCTCCTTGACCTCGCAGTCTTTCTGCGTCTCTCTTAGGGCAGTTTTGACGGCCTGCAGTTCTGCATTCTTGCGCTCGACCTTGCGTAGCTCCTCGCTGAGCGACTCGTTCAGCTCATCGTAGGAAGCCTGGAGTTCATCATTATCGCGGCTGAGCTTGAGGTATCTGTACAAGTGCTTTTTCTCTATTTGGGAGAAGGATTCAATCTGGTGGACTAAGGTTTTGTGAAAATATTCAGCTTGGTCCTGAAACGGGACACTCCTGTCGTTCTTGACATGTCTTACCTGTTCCAGGAGGAATTCGAAATCGGTGAGTTGATCGAGGGGTTCCATGGTTGTCTGTTTCGGTGTCTTCAGTATACAGAAGTATATAGGTGTGTAGACAAGGTTGGATTGAAATTGGAGAGCGTTGGATGAGTTGGGAAAATTGAAAGTAGAGTCGAAGTTGCGGTCAAGGATGGGCTCAGGTTCATATATACAGCTAGTTATCTACAAAGCGTCACTCACCTCGAACACGCCATTTGGCCGAGGGGTAATGATAGCGAGTTGAAGACATCACATATTCAGCCTCAAGGAGCAAGTCTCAGAAGGGTAGGTTGAGTGTATAGAATGTCTCCGCTCAGGTCATTGTTCTTTGTTCAATGTTGGCATGGCGGAAGACAGCCTGAACAATTGGAACATTGAACAGCACAAAGGCATTGTCCGAGACACCTGTACCAGACATTATTTGATTGGTCCAAGACATTATCCGGTCAATCGGCAGCGGTCGGATCAGGTGGCTGCGAGGTTGCTACCTTACATGAATATGACATTGTTTGATATGTTGTGTTCACACTTCTCTGACATTTTATCAATTGTCACATAATCCGGAGCAAAGTGTACCTGTCTTATAATCATACTGTAGAGCAGGCGGGAACTAATCTATTCATCCAACAAAGACAAAGCGTTCTTTCAAAACCATTAGCAAATCAGAGCTTCGATTTCTTCTGCCCCTTGACATTCTGCACTGCGTCCCCGGTGAGCAGGAAATCCGGATACTGCAGCTGCCCGTACGCCGCACCGCCAGACGACATGCGCCAGCTCGCACCGTCGACTACACTGCGTCAGCCTGAGGGTTCTGGTTTTGATTTTGATTCGTATAGAAGATCGGATCACTTACCGACGAGGATTTGGCCAGAAACATAACTACCGGTATTTGAGAAGAGGTAGACTGTAGCATCGGCGATATCACGGACGGAGCCGAAGCGGCCCAGAGGTTGGGACTTGGTGTATGCTTCTTTTATGTCGGAGGGTAGAAGGCGGTCGAGACCCTATAAATGTTAGATACACAATTCGTTCCCCAGATGAAGGGAAGTGTACCTCTGTGGAAGCGATTGGCCCAGGAGCAATGATATTCGAAGTCACCCCGAGCGGACCATACTCGATGGACACGGTGTGAGACAAGGCGTCGATGCCGGCTTTGGCGACGGCCACATGCGCCTGGAAGGGCATTGCGCGGTAGTGGATCGTAGCGCTGACGAAGATGATGCGTCCGCCGGTGCCGAGCGGCGAAGGGCGCACTATGAAACAGTCAGATGCGATCCAAACCGGGAAGTAGATGACATACGGGTCTCCGAGTCAACCCTGTGCTTCTTCGCGGATTCGACGAGGTGAGGAATCGTCGCTTTGAGGGTATTGTACGATCCCAGCACATCGATATCAATCACCGACTTGAAAGCATTGACCGACAGCTGCTGGATCGAAGCCAGGAAGTTGCCTGCCGCACCAGCGCTGTTATGGACTGTCTGTTAGCAAAAGTGCATCAAAGTCGACAGGGACTCGTACATAACAAAGTCGATAGCACCGAGCTCCTTGACGCAGCGATCGACGGCATCCTTCAGATCATCGTACTTGCGGACATCAACCGCGCCAATTCCGATGACCTTGGCTCCTGGTCGAGCGGTGGCAATGTCCTTGGCTGCCTTTTCCGTCTTCTCGACGTTTCGGCCGACGATGCAGGCGTCCGCGCCTAGATGGACGAGGGCGCGAACCTGCGCACTGCAGATGGTGCCTGCACCACCTGTGCAGAAGACGACTTTGTTTGCTGGAGGTCATGTTAGCGGATTAGTTGCTATGAGTCCAATTGAAGACTCACTGAAGAGGCCCTCCTTCCAGGAGTCACTGATGTAGTCTTCCGTGGGAACAGACATTTCTGCGGCGACAATGTTGTCTTGATGTAAACTGTTGATCAAATTCTAGCACTCAACAGATTCACCAGTGTTTAGACCCCTGATAGATGAATTGAATGAGATGGTAGCTCAAGTTAGTGCATTAACGCAGGGCCAGCTAGCTGTATCTCTTCCCCACAGTGGCCGAGATGCCGCGGCTGTTCGGTCGGGAGCCTCGGAATGTTCCAATCAATGATTTGTGTTTATCTCAACCTCAACCCAGATCAAACGTAGTCAAGCAAAGAAAGGGATATCTGATGTCCTAGTACTATCTTTATGATTATGATTGAGGTAGTCGATTGGATTTCATGCATTGTGCATTCTGATGGCGCATGTGCTGTACAGATATGCCTGTCACATGACATTTCTATGCTTCAACCCGGAGTAAGATAGTGCAGATCAAGACTTCCCTCATAGTAGATATCTCGAACATGCCTCTTAGACTGGTTCAAGTGTCTTCTGATACTGCTCTATGGATACCTATCCTGGGATATAGCAAGACAGTCCCTTGGCTTTCCTCGAACATTCTATATGCGCTGCCTCAGGCTGTGAGGCACAAACAGCAAGCTACCTAATTGGCTGCCGCCCATTGGACGATCGGCCCATAATCCCGACGTCACTTTTTTGGCTGCTTCTCCACTTCCTTCTAAGGGCTCCATGATTATGATCCATCTTCTTCTGCATCAAATCACGCGTTGTATTGTGTGCATCTGATATCTGGTGTGACGTTGTGACTTGATACTTTTCTCATCAACGTGCCATCTAGCATAAATGGCGTGCCCTATCACGGTCACCAAATTCGTGGGAACGGTGTCCTTGGGCATTCTCACGGTAAGTCTCAAGACTGGGCACTCAAATTTATCTACAATGCTTCTTTGACCACAGCATTGAATCAAGAGACTAACAGAACCTCGCAGGGCCTATCCTACTCCGCCTCCGCAGTCACAATCCCCTCCTTGAGCCTTCTCCCCACCTCCGCCAACGCCCTCCGATCTCTCAACGAAGTTAAGCGCCTTAATCGCAAACATGGTTTACGACTGACAAACATCGCCAACACCTGCCTCATCTTTGCATACTCCGTCTCCCCCAGGCACCGTAAACACCCCTACCTGATCTGGATGTGCGTCGCGTCCATCGTCGGCTCATACGGAATGGACTTTTGGTTCCACCGGGAACTCGGCCTCAAGGCCTGGGCTCAGAGTCTCATCCAGGACTCCGGATGCATGCCCTTCTCTCGCAGAAACGCCGCCAAGAAGGACGAGGATCTTGTCGTTGTCGAGGCCGAGGAGTCGGTTAATGGCGAGAGTGTCCGGGAGGAGATGACTCGCGAGAGACGGCTGCAGTGTGCTAGAGCGGTGTGCTCGGGGATTGCGCTTGCTATGGGTATTGTCGGGCTTTGGGGCGATAGGAAGTGATTGAGCAATGGATGCCGTCTGACGGTTGTCATGTCTGGTTATGCTTTTTCCTACTCATGTACTTTTTTCTGCCTTTCTCCGCTTTGACAAAATTTTTCTCATATCTATGGACTGCGGTATGTATATTGGTTGGAAACGCAAGGTACGGTGTCTGGTCTTTCGGGTTCGAATGGAAGCAAGCGTTTGTAACTAGGAGCTAATAGAGACGATTGAGACTATCTCCAGAGCAGAATATTCTGCCTAATATTTAACAGTATTAAACCCCTCGAAGTTCGGAAGAGCAGTGCGAATCTCCGCCAAATACTGGGGTATACCACCGGCAAAATTTCCCTGCTCAAACACTTTCCCGGGTATGTCCCCACCCATGTACGTGGACTTGGTAGTAGGCAAGAGTGTGAGGTCCGAAAGTTCATTGATCCGTTTCTTCCAAGCGCGAGCTGATTCCGGGAGAGGGTCAATATACTTGATCCCCTGCCGCTCAATCTGCTTGATTGCGTCTGCAACCCAGCGGCCCTGGACCTCCACGGTCGTGGGCCCGTTGCTGAGCAGTGTCGGTCCATGCGGCCCATACAGATGAAACATATTGGGGTACCCACTGACCGTCAGACCAAGATACGTGTACGTGCCGTCCTTCCACTCGTCCTTGAGCGTCGTGCCGTGGATGCTGGTCAACCCCATATTGGTCATCCCGCCAGTGGTAACGTCGAACCCCGTCGCGACGCAGACGACGTCGACCTCGTGTACGGAGCCATCTTCGAGTTTGATACCGGTCTCGGTGAACGCCACAATGGGGTTATTCTTGATATCCACGACCTCGACATTCTCCCGGTTGAACTGCTCAAAGTAGGTTTCTTCGAGACAAGGACGCTTGACGCCGAAGTAGTGCGGTAGCTCGCGCGGCGCAAGCAGCTCTCGGGCCTTTGGGTCGCCGATGCGCTGGCGGACCTTTCTGCACCAGAAGTCGTACACGATGCGGTTGGCTTCAGCGTCGAAGAGGTAGTCGCGATAATTAGCCACCCAGAAGCGGAAGCCCCCCTCTGCCCATAACTTCTCGAAGAAGGCTTCCCGTTCTTCTTCGTTGTCTTCCCAGAGACTCTTTTCACAGAATGTATAGAGGAATCCCGCGAAGGCCTTCTCACGGAGCGAGAACAGTTCGGGATAGAGCGCTTTGCTTTCTTGCTGAGCCTCGGCGTTTAGGGAGCGTTTTCGCATGGGAATGGCCAAGTTGGGAGTCCGCTGGAAAACCTTGAGCGAGCCCGCCTTTGGACCCCAGGCCTGCGTGACTTGGACTCCTGACGCGCCGGTGCCGATAACCGCGCAGCGCTTTCCTCGCACATCGATTGTGTGCTCGCCCGGCCAAAAGGAGGAGTGGTGGACGATGCCCTGGAATTTATCCATTCCCGGCCACTCGGGGATGTACCGCTTTGCAGAGAACCCGGCGGCTATAATGAGGTACTTGGACGACGCCATTCTCCCATCGGCCGTTTTGACGTGCCAGCGGCCTTCGTCCGTGTTAAACCGGGCCTCCACCACCACGCTGTTGAAGGCGCAGTCCTTCTTTACGTGGAGCACCTGGTCGACGTGGTCAAAGTATCGTCTCAGCTCCTTGTAGTTGGGGTAGTTTGTCGACCAGGTCCAATCCTTCCAGGTCTCTGGAATGGAGTACTGATACTCTGGGACCTCCGAGTCCACCGCGGCTCCTGGATAACAGTTCCAGCGCCAGGTGCCGCCGACATCATCGCCTGCTTCGTATATGACGGTCTTGAGACCCAGCTTACGCATCTCGTAAAGGCAGTAGATGCCGCCGAAGCCGGCTCCCACGATGATAACATCGACGCTGAGGTTATCAGCGTAGGGTCCAGTCGTGCCTCGAAGGGAGGCATATTCGCTAAGTTCCTTCCTGATATGCATGTTGAGATTGAGCTTGAGTCAGTTACTTTAATTAAGATGTCTATCGGACCTGACGTGTAACCGACGATTTCAACCTGCTTTAAGTATTTGTGAGCTCAATGCCCCTGTGCAGTTCATGAGTAACCCTTGCTCATCCAGGCAAACATATCCAGCCCCTCTTGCTCACCGGACAGGGATAACCTGTTTAAGTCCATGTAGGAGGTGTCCAGACTGAATTGTTACACGAATGCATGCAGCACCGCATTATCACCGTTAACCCAACCGAGGCTTTCCCATCACCAATGAGCATACTCGACTTGCTTCCCCTCTCGATGTACTCTGCGTAAGGGAACAGAACTCGAGAGGTAAAACTCATGTTCCTCTCCGTTTAGGAAGTATGCAAGGTACTTTTGTCACTATGTAGGCGGAGAACATACACTACACTTCTGTTCTTGTCTTCCCCGCACGCAAAAGCAAAACCGCAAACAATTGCCCGATAATCGCCAGCACGTTATCACTGGCTTGCATATCAGTGCGGATCCGCATTGAAGGACGTATCCTGGCGGGTGACCATCGCAATTATGACCGCGGTGTCTGCGTGCGGATCCGCAAGCCCCGAGTCACAGTAGCAACAAACAGATGGGGAGACGTTTCAGATCCAGTCCTGACTGCCACCTGGCGTTGTTCTAGCCCACTTACTGGTTGAGAAGTGCAATTTTGGGCGATTGATGCCGACCACCGAGGTATTGCTTTTATCTGGTGAGGGGTAACGATGACCGTTATATCCAGTTCGGTCGCTCAAGAAAGGACGGGATTTCACCGTATCACCGGGCTATACTTCTCGCAATGACTTCTCTTTCTCCTCAAGCGGTAACTGCCCTCAAAGAGAGGGTAGACGCAGCATGCGCGGACCAGCAAAAGGGTATCCCAGGTGCAGTAGTGGTAGTCGTCGGCAAGGATGGCAAGGAGCATTTTGCGCATGCGAGTGGGAAGCGTGGGTACGGTTCTGAAGAGCCGATGACGCTGGACAGTATCTTCTGGATTGCATCGTGCACGAAGATGATCACGGGAATTGCGTGTATGCAGCTTGTTGAACAGGGGCTATTGGGCTTGGACGATTCAGACCAAGTTGAGAAGATATGCCCCGAGCTGAAAGAGGTGAAGGTGTTGCAGGATGATGGGACTTTGGTTGAGAAGCGTAGGGGAATCACCTTGAGGATGTTGTTGAACCATACGGGTGAGTGGACGCCTCCTCGTGAAAGCAAGTACTGACTGGGGCAGCTGGATTTGGCTATACATTTTTTAATGAGAAGCTGAGAGACTACAGCAAGCCAGTTGGTTACGACGAGTTCTCAGGACACATCTATGATATGCTGCAGCCGTTGGTCCATCAGCCTGGGGAGAAGTGGGAATATGGGGTACGTCTAGCTAGCCACAGCTATTTCTAGGATCCTTTGCTAATTGTGTTTAAGATAAACATCGACTGGGCAGGAGTCATGGTCGAGCGTGTCACCGGGCAGTCATTGAACGAGTATTTCCACCGCAACGTCTTCGAGCCCCTGGGGTTGAATAACATCTCGATGTTTCCATCGGCATCAATGAAGGAGAAGTTGGCATACATGAATCAAAGAGACGCTCATGGCCACTTCTCCTGTCGAGACCACCTGCTTCGGCGGCCTCTGATTGTGCGGACCGCTGAGGATATCAAGAGCTGCTTCAACAGTGGTGGAGCGGGCTGTTTCGCTAAACCACAGGAGTACTGCCGTATGTGTCTCGTACTATGCCCGTCAATCTAGAAAATGCTGACTTTGTGCTACTGCGCAGAAATCCTTGCTACACTGCTAAACGACGGCACCTCACCCATCACGGGCAAGCAAATACTCGAGAAAGCCACAGTCGACGAGATGTTCCGCAATCAGATCCCCAACCTTCCCGATTTCGCGGCACAAGGAATCCCACCTTCGAAGCCTGATCTCACCAATGCAATAGCTCATCTGTATCCATCGTCGACACCTCAGGGGTGGGGCCTCACATTCATGCTGACGGGAGGGCCCACGGGACGGTCTGCAGGGACGGCGCACTGGGCAGGACTGGCGAACCTCTGGTGGTGGTGCGATAGGGAGAAAGGGGTCGCAGGGATGATCTGTACTCAACTCTTGCCTTTCGCCGATCCTCAAGTTTGGAGTCTTTGGCTGGATGTGGAGTCTGCTGTCTACCGTGGTCTGGATCAGGATTAGACTCTGCCGTATCAAATGCTTCTGAATATTTCTATATGATTGGTCAACTTTCCATCTGTCAGTCCTTTGTTTAAAACTTAGAACTCTATACCTCCGGTCACCCGAAGCTGAAGCTCTGAATGGGCATTCCCCATGGGGTATCTCCGCCCGCCAACACGAAGTGGATATAGCATCAGCCACCGCAGTCCGCCCACCAACCAGAGCATCACACTGATCCAACGACTCTCCCTAGTGCGTCTAGATTTAGGCATCGATAAACCAGTCAGGTCTCGTGAACTCTTTCCCCTAACACTAACGTCCGCCAATCCCCAGACCCCGCATTGTCCTCTTGACTCGGAGCTTCAAAACCCACCTAACCATGAGGTCTCCCTCATACCGTATCCCCTCCCCAATATCTCTCCACACAATAGCCATCACCCGGTAATAGCCGAATTTGTATGCCGGCATTCATTAGCGCTTAGAGACAACTGTGAGTGCCACGATGGAGCCTCATCGTCGACGCCAGCACCATAGCTGCGATCCTTGTCGGAAGGGGAAGAGGGCTTGCGATGCTCCTGCTCGGAGAGACCGGCAAGGTGCAACTTCATCTGTATCGGGAGCATCAGCAGCACGCCAGGAGGCGGGCAATCGGAGGGTTCTAACAGAAAGCAATCTCAACATCCCGTGCTCGAACTGCAGGAAATATAATCGAGAATGCACGTTCAACTGGTTAGTCGAGAACCGCGCCGCCGCGCGCGGAGGTCGAAAGCAGAAGAGTCGTAATGTGAGCAGCTTGCCTAGAGCGGAGGAAATGAGTTCAAGTCGCTCGGGAACGGACCTGCTGGACGATATGCTGTACTCCTCCTCGTGGCTATCCAATAGTACTGGGAATGGGGTGTCGTCGAACGGTTCTACTGATCAGCCAGGGACTTGGTCGATGCAGCCGAATGCCGTCTCAATACCGCTGAGAAGCAGAGAGTCTGAACTCGACCCGTTCAGTATCATGCTTTGGAACGCAAATACAGCACACGTACCTCCGAGCAATGCGGAAACGTCGGGCTCGGCCGAGGACAGTTGTTCGAGCCTTGACTACTACCAGCAGAGCTTGTCGAGTTCGGGACCGCACTCTCTCGATGAGACTCTGGATCTACTTCAACAGTTTGATGATTCAAGTCCGGGATTGAGTGGCTCTTATTACTCATCCTCACCTGGCTTTGTGATTCCGGATAGCGGTGACGGTCTACAAACGCTCCCAGCAGACAGTCTGTATCCATCTGGAAACAAAGATAATCTATTTGTTCTTTCCGATAATATATCCGACAGCTATGCCCGCTCGATGATGACACAAAACCTCATCCGCATCTACCATGACAGCATGGAGAATGCATTGTCCTGCTGGCTCACGGAGCAGAACTGTCCCTACAACACGGCAGTCCCATACACCTCACCGAGCGGGCTGTCCAGTAAAGCGCAAGCGGCATGGGGACCGAACTGGACGAATCGGATCTGTACTCGAGTCTGTCGGCTAGATCGAGCGTATGCATCTGTCCGTGGTCGAAACCTGAGCGCCGCAGAAGAAAAAATGGCATCGAGAGCTCTCCACACCGCAATCATGGCGTTCGCCTCGCAATGGGCGCAGAAGATGCCGAGAAGCAATGGCTTTTCTCCAACCTCACCCGTCGCGCAGCACGAGCGTGTCATCCGGGAGAACCTGTGGAACCAGGCGCGTCGTGCTCTGGAGAATGCAGCGGGTATACCTTCTTTCCGGGTTGCGTTTGCGAACATCATCTTCTCCATTGGACAGCGTCCGCTCAATGTCGATGAGGATATGGAGCTGCATGAGTTGCTGGAGAATGACAGCGCGCCATTGTTCATGGAGGCGGCTGTGCGGCAGCTATTCTCCATCCGATATAAACTGACGCGTCTGGAGCGGCAGAAACCAAAGTCGCAAAGTTCGCCAGAGCAGAGCAATATCGATCTAGCCAGTATGGATATACCTTCTCCACAGACGGATGCTTTCTACGCCGACCCTGAGCACCAGGAAACCGTCAACCTCCTTTTCTGGCTGGTGGTCATGTTCGACACACTGCAGGCGGCCATGTATCAGCGTCCACTAGCCATCTCCGACGAGGACAGCCAGATAACGTCCGTTTCACCGTCGGTCTCCAATACGAAACCCGACAGCAGCGTCGACCTCGACGGCTGGAACATCACATACACCCGCGCCCTGAAGGAGAAACAAGACCTATGGGGCGACTTCTTCCTCCACAAACGCGCCGCACGCCAGGGCTCGAACCCACCCCGCTGGCCCTGCTCCTACGAAGAAGCCGCAGAGATCCTCTCCGACGCAAGCCCCGTCAAAGTCCTTCTCTTCCGACAAGTCACCCGCCTCCAGACCCTCGTCTACCGCGGCGCCAGTCCCGAACGTCTGGAGGAAATCATCCAGAAGACTCTGCGCATCTACCAACACTGGAACACCACCTACAAGCAATTCTTCCAAAGCTGCAACGCAAACCACGACGACCTGCCCCCACGCATCCAGTCCTGGTACGTAATCGTCGCAGGACACTGGCATCTCGCCGCCATGCTGCTAGCAGACACCGTCAAAGGCATCGACGAGGGACGACTCGGTCTGGAAAGCCGCCGCGAAGCCCGCACCGCAATTGACTTCGTCGCGACCCTCCGGCGGGATAACGCGCTTGCCGTTGGGGCCATCGCACAGCGCTCCCTACAGGGGCGGGAGTCCCTGTCCAACCGGATCCAGTTCTACCACGACGCCGTGAACGAGGCTGCGTTCCTGACTGAGCCGTGGACGCTTGTCCTTATTCGCTGTTTCGCCAAGGCGGCGTATATTCTTCTTGATGATATCACGCCGCTATCGCACGGCTATAGGCCGGACGATCCGTCCGAGTACGCAAGGCGGAACTGCGAGTTCTGTATCTCGGCGTTGTGGTGTCTGGGGACGAAATCGGATATGGCGTTTGTGGCTGCGCGCTCGTTGTCGAAGCTGTTGGATAGACGGCTAGGTAAAGGTGTCGATCAGTTTTGTTCTGTAGGGGAGGGTGGGCGGATTCCGTCTATGCCGCTTTTTGATGAACGGGTATTGGGGGAGTTGGGCAGTGTTAGTATCCCGGTGTAGTTCGAGGAGAGAATATCCCTTCTTTATCAATTGAGTATCATCGCATTTGGTGGTCTTGCTCTTGTCTTGCCTGCCTTCATATGCATTGTATCTACGGTGCGGTACGCAGAATGATGACTGGCTCAGTAGATTCGTATACTCTCTTTTATTACCCGATTAGGCAATTCTGAGATTCGACGATCACTTCTTCTTCACTATCAATATCAACATAAGGGATCTCAGTGATAAGAAGATTACTTTCTCACCTTTTTATCCTGAGTCGCTAGCCTCATTTAATGCCAATACCCGTTCGAATCGAAGCAGATAAGTAGCTCTAGTTGTAGGACCGGGTATGCCGGCCTGACATTATGCATAATATCCTTCATAACATATTGATCGTCTAGCATAGGAATAATACTAGTCTAGTTCTCTACTTCTATGTAGTATACCTGCCCATATAGACAGACTCCACAGTGGCGGTGGGGGCGGGGGTGGAGAGACATCTCCAACTCTCCACTACATATATATCTACGAGTGATACTATCCAGATAAACAATCGAAGACTCAATCTCCATCATTAACATCAACAAAATGTACCTCATCATCATCCCTATTGTCATCCTCCTCTACCCCTTCCTGTGCACTCTCTCCACAACCCTCCACACCCTCTCCCTCCGCCGAATCCCAGGCCCTTTCCTCACCCGCCTCACAAAACTCTGGTACTTCCACCGCGTGCGAGCAGGCCACTTCGAAACAGACAATATCGCCCTGCACCGGCGATACGGGCCCGTCGTCCGCATCGCCCCAGACCATTATAGTATCTCCGGGCGCGCAGCCATAAAAACCGTCTCCGGGACGGGGAGCAAGTTCACCAAGTCCGCCTGGTACGAGGGGTGGAAGCACCCAGACCCAAATCAGTGGACTTTGTTTCCTGATCGGAACATTAAACGGCATGGTATGCATAAATCGTGTCCTTGGCTCGTGTCACTGCGTGATGGATGCTGAGCGATGGTAGCGGAAACGCGGAAGCGGTTCTCGAGCCTCTACTCCATGACCTCGCTGGTGCATTACGAGGCGTTTGTGGATCGGTGCGCGGATCTCTTCTGCATGCGGCTGCGGGAGTTCGCGGCCCGTGGTGAGGAGTTCAACCTCGGCCATTGGTTCCAGTGTTATGCGTTTGATGTGATTGGTGATATTACCTACGGGCAGCGGTTTGGTGAGTGGAATATAGTATGCATTGTATGGCGAGTACGCGACTGACTGTTGGAGGCTTCCTCGATCGCGGAGAGGACATCGAAGGAACGATTGCCGCGCTGCAGCGGCTGATGATGTACAGTACTCTTGTGGGCATATACCCCGAGTGGCATCCGCGGCTTTTTGGGCCACTGAGCCGATTCAGCTGGTCTGGTGCGGCGGGGAGAGCGTATATCGTGCGATTCGTCAAGGAGAAGATCAGGGGCCTCTCTGTAAAGGTAGACCTCGGCCAAGCCGAGCGGGGACCTCTGGAGACGCAGAACTTTGTCGAGAAGATGATGCTGGCGCGAGACAAGGATCCGGAAAAGGTGACGGATTACCATGTTTTCATGATGGGGTTGTCGAACGTCATCGCTGGGTCGGACACCACTGCCATCAGTCTGTCGGCCATCATGTATAACCTCCTGCGTTATCCCGCGGTCATGGAGAAACTTCGGCGCGAGATCGACGAGTTTACCGCAGAGGGAAAGTGCAGTGACAGAGTCACCTTCAGAGAGAGTCAGGAGATGCCGTATTTCCAGGCCGTGATCAAGGAGGCACTGCGCATGCACAGTGCCACAGGCTTGCCGCTGTGGAGGGTGGTTCCAGACGGCGGGGCCGAGATCAATGGCTATTTCTTCCCTGCTGGCACGGTGGTGGGTATCAACACCTGGGTGGCCCATTACGATGAGGAAGTCTTCCCAGATGCAACGACTTTCCGTCCAGAGAGATGGATCGAGGCGGAGAGTAATCCGGAGAAGCTCAAAGCCATGAACGAGATGTACATGCCAGTAGGTCTCTCCTACTTCTCTCGTATATGCATACTGACGACTGTAGTTCGGCCTCGGGACTAGGACGTGTCTTGGAAAGCACATCTCCATTCTGGAGATGTCGAAACTGATCCCGCGAATCGTCCGAGACTTTGATTTCAGTGCGAGGAGTGAGAATTGGGACACGGAGAACAGGTGGTTTGTAAAACCGACCAACTTTACCGTCCGGGTTAAACAGAGACCAGTGGCTCGATGAACCAAAGTCACGGCGTAACTCCCAGATTCATTTGTCGGTATTCCGTGATCAATCCATTAATATCTCTCATGTCAGTATGATCGAAGCGAGAGAGACCCCGCTCTGTAGGCAGAGGACATTGATCATCGCTAGCACTGGCGATGATTCGGGCAACGATGATTCGAGCCAAGTGCCAGAATTCAGGTGCATACCGCACAAAACCGATCTTCTTCCAGATAGACTGCGGTTCGTCGGGAATGTCCTTGTCCTCGGGTTGTCGTGCGTTCCATATTCGACGCCAGTTCTCCAAACCGGTTTGAACCGGGGCGAGGCTGGACTCGAAGACCAAGGAGTTTTGCAGATGAAACGTAAAAGAATGTAGAGCTATATCGTTAGAAATGTTCCAACGTAAAATGCTGAACATACCTTGTACAGTCGTAAACAGATTCAGCGTTCCCATCTTTGAAAACTCGAGGACAGAGTGGCCATCCAACTGTCTTTGGCATATCCTCCGTACCACGCCAGCGACGGACAGTCTCTCAGACCAGAAGATAGACCCTTCCCATTCCCTCAGGGCGTGAAAGCACTCTGTAGCTGTGTCTGCCTGAAAACAAGCCTCGGGGCAAGCCATGTCCATCTTGAGCTCCGAAACCACCATCCGTGGCGGAGCGTGGTGGAAGATCGCCATGGCGGCATCGATCAGGAATATGAACGTCCGAGTCCTATCCCGTTAGCCTGAGTGGCGTGTGGGCAAGTCGAGACAGACGTACCGAATCAATTCCTCCTCAATGACAAACTGGCTCCACCATGACTTGGAGGGGCTCTCCAGCCGCAAGTTGCGATGCGTGGCCGATTCAAGCCCGATGTCTCTCGCCAGCTGTTTTATTAGCCGGATTCGCAGATAGGAATTCAATACGCACCATAACCAGAGTTGCATGTCGATACCTCCTCACGCGCCCCTGCGCCTCCACGGACCCCTCCCTTTTCTGCAGTGAGCAGACCAGATATGCCGCCTGGATACATTCGACGCGCTTCTTCATCCATTCGGCCTTGTCGTATAGCTGACCCGACGACGTGTCGGACGTCTCTTTCTCCATAAAAACCTCATCACCGAATACCATTTCCTCGACGCTGTCCAACCACATCTTGGCCGCTTCGGCGTCTTCCTCATGCGGCGACAGACACGCTCCAATAATCAGCATAACGCACAGCAGAGCTGTCCGCGCTGTCTCTGGATCAAACGACGGGCGATGCACGATGGGACAGTTGGGGTACCACAATGACCAGAAATATTCCAGAAAGCGGCGGATATTGCTAGCTGAGAAGAAAGCGGAGCAGGATTGTTGGACGGCAAGGGTCCAGTCCAGTTTGATGATGGTTTTGTCTGACTTTGTGGTGATGGTTCGGTGGATACACTGCGTGATCTCGTGGGCCTTGTAAATGAGCATATCCTCGTCAATGGATGACGGCAGGTGGATGAGCGAGGGATCAATTGTTTCTGGCAGCAAGTCTGCACGATGCGCTTCTTTGCATATTCTTTCGTACGAGTGTCGGTCAACCCCCTTGAGGAGCTCCTGTCGCTGTTTGAGCGTCTCGCGGTCCAGAAACGTAGCCATACCATTGGCGCTCGTAAAGTAGGCGAGATATTCCAGTCTTTCAGCCATCGTGATGCTGTCCGAAACTAGCGCTGGTGAAAATAAAAAGTCCAGCGCGGCAAAGTCCACTGAGCTGGGAAGGTCAGGGAGGTCTCCATTTCGGGTTGAACATGACGAGACAACGGCTCTCTCGCTTTCACTCTGTCGATCTCGCTGATTTGACTGAAAGTCCGCAGGAGCCTCCACGACCTCTTCCTGTTCTTCTCTGACTCTGCATGTCCTCTCATGGCGTTTCAGAAGGTCTCTGTCAAGGCCAATTAGAAATGCTCATCATATGACCAGAACATACAGAACATACTTTCGCGTGAATGATCGCCGACAAAGCGCACAGGCAAAGGGCCTGAGATTCTCGTCTGCTCCTATTAGCTACGTTCGCGGTTCAAGTCGGAAAGGTAGACATACGTGACCGAAGGTGTCGGCGTAGATGCTCGGCGCGGCTGAAACTCGTGCAGCAGTATGTGCACTGCCATGGACGATTAGACATAAGGACCTGATTGAATGTAGTCTATACGATGGATCAGATCGATGACAGGCTGCAGGTTAAGGTCTAGAGCAGGACAGGAAACGAGGACCAGAGGCGGGGAAACTGTTGATGCCTGAGGCCACAGCACCAGTCGACCAGTTGGTGGGCACATAGTAAACATCCCTTCCGCTGCGTATTTTGCAACGATTTCTCTCTCGTATTGGACTTCAGGAAAGCAGCATACCGGAGCATCATCGAAGACTCAGGTGGACAAATATAGGTGACTGGAGTTCCTATATGTCCTGCTGCGTATTGACATCCATTAGAGACGCGGTGAAAAGCTGTATGACAACTATATTAAATATAAGCCTGGCGCTCTCCAGATTCTACAGGATTATCTGGATACCTATGTTGAACAAACAAAGACCACCTCTGAAGGTGGACAAGGCCAGAGATCTGCTCATCCTACTTCTTCTAGATGTCGATCCCAAGTCTGATATGGGTACACAACACCGGGGCTACTAATATAGCAGATGAAGCCCAGCTGCCTGAAGGTGTCAGGAGCAGTTTTGATCAAAAGGATGTTAAGCTTGGTAAGGACTCCAGTTATACACTCTAACTCATACCCTGCATTGAAAGAAGGGGCCATCCGGTAACACTGCATCAGGAGGTTATTTCACATATAAAGGATGACAGGGAGCTTTTCCATCCACTATGCTATATCTACTATAATTATAAAGGGAGATTTGGATCTTTCTGGTCTCTAAGGACAATTCATACTATCCATTTCATAAAGGTAGGCACAATCCCTACAATTAAGGCAGCCATTCACTGCTAATATAAAATAGTTTACCTATAGAGGCCACCCCTACATTGATGTCCGCTGCCATAATGAAATCTGTGAGAAAGGGAAACCCTATAACTATATACCCCTACTAAGGCTTATTCCCCTGATAGGAGCAGAGTATGAGTACTACCTAGTCCCTCCTAAACTATCTTCACCTATTAGACCACAGCTAATGATGAGCCTGTTTAATAATCCTGATAGTATACACCTAGGAGCTGCATTAATCATGTAGCAGCTTCCTAAGAGACTGAATGGAAAGCTATATTCCCCATCCGTTAAGCAAACAGGGGCATGGGGTATATATTACAAAGAGGGGTGGAATTGGGCTAAGATCTGGCTCATTCTAGCTGTTGGGTTTTTTCTTCCTAGTCTTGTGTTTAGGGTGCTTTGGGGGATTCTGAAAAGGGATGTTCAACGGGCGTTTGGTATAGCCAGTCGGTGGATGACTGGGCCTACCATTATTCTTGGAGTTATTGGGACTTGTTCATAGCTTACAACGGTGATTAGAACTATCGGCTCGTTAGCATTTAGTCTCGCTCATTCCTTACAGAATACAGAAAGCGCCAGCCCTTGGCGCAATAGTGGCATATATATACAGCTATGTGCTTATTTCACGATATATAACAGAGATCAGATACAAAGCTAAGCTAAGGCTGAGGCTGAGGCAGCTGAACAATATGCGCCTCGCCCAACACCCCTTTAACAACCATCACCAGCTCATCCACCGCAGCCAACATCCTCACATACGCCATCACCCCGACACAGTACCGGCGATAGGCCTTCTCCCTGATCAAATCTGTCTGTAAGGGCATCACCTCAGTCAACTGCGCCTCCCGCCAAAACTCGTAGCAGCGCTTTGTCAACGGCGTCGGCAGCACCTCCGGCAGGGGATCCCCCGTCTTGATCGCCTGTGCCACAACACCCAGGACCGCCATGACGTCCGCGATGGACCGCTGCTCCAGCACGCCTGACGTTCGCGCCAGCCGCTCCTGTAGGTGAAGCGGTAGCGTCGCTGAAAGCAGCAGCAGCCGGCCCAGATTCTGGTTGAGGGTCTGGCAGAGTGCCTGCACCTGTCGCAGACTGGCGCTGTCGAAGCGGGAGCTGGAGAATTCCAGTCCGAGGAGGGCGATGGGACCGTTCAGTGCAGCGAGGCGCTCGGCGACTTCGATTGAGAGCAGCTCTGCCATGCGGGGGTCGTTATTGGGGCGGGACCAGCATGACAGCAAAAGGGCGTAGTGGTCTGTTAGTCGGCGGAGGGTGTTAGATAGTGAGGTGCAGATGTGTCGTGCTGCTGAGGGTGGGCGCGGGAAGATCTGCACGATCAGTGCCGCGGCGAAGCCGACGAAGACTAGGACCAGACGGCGCCAGAAGACGTTGTAGCCGACGCCGGGATTGCCGTATTGAGGTATTTGTCTGCGGTGGTCAGTGATCAGTATGCGTATACACCAAAGGGGAGGGACATAGGACATACGTATCAGCGAAACTGTATCCGATGATGAGGAAAAAGGTTGCGGCACTCATGATGGTCGCTTGCAGCATCGCAGGGCTGAGGAAGAGTCGCCCCCACATGAAGATGACAATAACCGGGGCCGAGATGGCAGCCAGTCCGTACGGATTTCCCGGTCCATGGCCGGAGCCAATATACCACGCGGCCAGTCCTACGACACCTCCGATAACCGTGCCAACGGCCCGGCAGATGAGCGAAAACATAAAGTCGGACATGTACACCAGCAGCGTGGTCTGCCCCATGATGAGTCCCCAGAGGCCTTTTTCGCGGTAGTAGAATCCCGAACTCGATGGAATGACGGCCGGCACCGCTAGGGCAATTGTCAGGATTACCATGCGCAAGGCAAAAAGGCCCTCGGCGCTGATAAACCAGTGATACGTTCCCAGCACCACTCGGCCAAGACCACTCCGCTGCTTGACGCGGTATCCCCGGCTGATCCGGCGGAAGAGCTGCTGCGTCTCGTCCGTCTGGACTGCAGGATCGTCCGGGTCCGGGTCAGACGACTGTCCCGCGACCGGAGTGCGAGCGTCCCGTCGCAGCACCCAGCCGACGGCGTATTCAATGCTGGTGGGGAACCACAGGCGCGGCTTCGGCCGGGCCTCGAGGAGTGCCACGATCTGCGAGAGAAACTGGTCCAGAGCGTCCGCGACGGAGATTACCAGCTCCTCAAAGGCCAGGCCCGCCATGACACTGCTGATGGACGTGCCGCCAACGGTGTCGAGGCGCTTGAGGCTTCCACTCTCATCAAAAATCTCGCCGTGTTGCGCAATCAGCTTCTCGGTGGTCTCCTCGGCAAAGGCGTCCCGCGCCGCGCGCAGCTTCTCCAGGAGCTTCTGACACTCGTCCAACCGATCCGCGGCCCGCGAGCCAAGCCAGCGTCGCGAGTTGACCGTGTGAATGCACTCGACCGACATGCCAGTCACCTCTTCGCACACCTGCAGAATCTCCCCGCTGGATTCCCGCAGAATGGCATCCGTCCCGGACCGCAGCGCCTCCGACTCAGGACTGGTCATGGCTTCGATCATCTCCAAACTCTCCAACATCTGCCGCTGTCCGACCTCGCCCTTGGCCTCCTGTCGGGGTCCATCCGAGGTACTCACCGGCGTTGCCGGCCTGGACATGGCCCGGACGCGGTCCGCATTAGCCCGCGCGTTCAGCCGGTTGATATGATAATCCAGCAGCAACACCGTGCTCACAAGAACCTGTCGCACAGGCTGCCTCAGGCTCTTCACATCGGCCGCATTCCACCGGCCGCGCGAGAAATCCAGTGGCAGGAAGCCCATCGCCGGCTCCATGGCCTTGTACCCAGCGATGAGCTGGGTCCTAAGCGCCATCAACGTTTTCAAATCGAGATCCTCAGTACGAGCAGCCGTCAATCTGAGCGGTTGCTTCGCCAACTCGACCAATGCCTGCATACCAGCCAGAACCGCATGCGACGTCGACTGCGGGAAGAGCAGCAACGAGGCAACGAGGCCCAATCCCGCGCCAATCGCCGCAGGAATGATCAAAATCCTCGGCAGCGTCCCCCGAAACGAAGGCAGAAGCGGGCCTATCGTCAGGAACAGATCGGCAATGATGGTCCCGAAGATCTGGACGAGCGTGAACTTGGGATTTGCGGCGCGCAGCCGGGCCTTTTCATGTCAGTCACCCGATAATTACAAAAAGAGGGCAAACGTACCAGAAAGTAGATAAATACACAAGTCATAACAAAGTAAATGACCGAAACCCGCGCATCAAGCATGAACCCGTCATACACGAGCTGCGACTGCACGCTGGCCGCACTCTGGCCGGTTGCATTCGCCTGTCTGGCCGCCTCCTGTCCGAGCATCTGCAGACGGGCCAGCGTCTCTGTTTGGGGACGCGCAGCCAACGCGGCTTTCATGGTGATGACACCCCAGGCCCAGGCGAGGGCCATGCCAATCAGCAGGGTCAGCGTCCCCAGGATGAAGATGAAGAGGATTCCCGAAGGGGGATTGATGAAGAGGACCAAACTGTCACGTCAGATAAATCAATTCTGTCTGGAGATGATAAACTCACCATCCGAAAAACGTGGCTGTGCCGATGATTCGCAAAGTGGGATGGATGAACATCAGGATGGTGGCGACCCATGTTGCGGCCGTACAGCGGAAGAGGGTTTTGAGATCGTGGGAATTGAAATGGAGCCATGCTGGCAGTGATTTCCTGCTGGGGGGATCCTCTGATGACATTGCTGTTCTGAAATTGATGGCGATGCAATGGCAATGGCAAGAGAAGAGAAGAATCAGGAGATGGATAGACGAGAATAACGCGGAGTTTTTTAGAGTTGCCGAGTTGTGGTTGCATTCCTGGAGCAGTCAGGATCGACAAGATCGGCAATCAACACGTTCTGATCTATGGGAACTAAGATCTGCTATTAATCAGACTATCTAAATATGTCTAACGCTAACTATTTGTAATTTGTGCCTAAGGACTCCTTTTCTCACTGTGAACCAGTGACTTACCGAGGTATCATATTCATGCACAATTAGCCTGGCTGACGATCCACAGAGATGACTGCCACTAGTAGAGTTATGCAAATCTCTATCAATCCTTCAGTCTGGGTGTGTCCAGTATATTCTACTGAGCTCAGAATCCAGGGCATGATATGGCTTCTATACTCAAAAGATTTATACTAAGAACTTCAACGCCAATAATGCACAGACTAGAGCACGCAGATGATACAGATGCAAACCGTCAGCGGTTATCGAGACAGCTAAAGAATCGTAGCACGAAATTGTAAAGAGGTGGACCATCAATATATAGTAGAAGACCGTGACAATGCCACCGGAACAGTGGCCCACGGAGAGTAAGGCGGCTCCAAAGACAGCATGTCCGTATGCATGCTTCGAGTTGACGTTCCTGACGAAAGATGTGGTTGGGCCCATTGTTTCCAGGATCGTCAGCAGGCTCTTGTGTACGCAAAGCCATGGATTGGCATGATGGCATTGTGATACGCAACCGGTTCTTTGAAAAGTATGCATAGAGCATTGTCGTGGCGCGCAGGATGGATGAGGCTTGCATGATTGATGGCTTCATGTGATGTCCTATAGCTATTGACTTGCTCTTTCGGTCTATTCCTGAGGCTAGCTCATGGGAGCTGGAAACTAGAAGTAATAGAAAATGGACATGGCATGGTATTTGTGTCCATGAGTTCTTTCTACAAGTAGCCTGATGTATACTACACCCACATCCCTTGCAGCCACTGGTGGTGAATGCATTGACAGCCTGATATTGAACTATATTGGACTCGGTATGAAGATGAATGTCGAATCGTCATATTGCAGGGATTTTCTATCCTCATGCAGTGTGGATCAAGTACACCTCCGCCACAAAACAACACTGTCATGACTGTCATGACTGCCAAAAGCGGCCGTTTCTGGCTGTCTTGTCATACTCCTTGGATACTAGTATTAAGGATCCGCGACAACCGCATCTCATAGCTATCTCTGCAGAGTGGAAATGGGTATATTCTTCACGGAACGGAGAGGACCGACCCGTCGTGATGACATGACTATCGTTTACAAATGCAGGCTATTCGGAAATGGTTTCCCTCGCTCGATAGAGCCTTTATAGGTGATATGTCGATCACTAGGTGTGAGATTGCATACCTATTTCTATTACCTTCACAGATAGCAGCATACTCATACGGTCGTACCATGGTACGTCGATATCAATCATCCACCTACTGAGCGAAGAACTACCGGCGTCAAAACTGCTGCATTTCTTGTTCTAGTAGGTGAGCAGTGCTGCCCTGAGGTCGCGCGACCAGGTGATCAGAGTGATCAACCAAGGCGCCGTGCATCCTTCACCCTGGAACTAGATTCAGGATTCCCACTAGCTCACTGAGTGCACGAGATTGGACTGTTAGTTGATGTGTAGGCTGATCAATTTCGCTCCCAGTACGAGATGCCACAATGTGACTGGGAGGGAATATTAGTAATTCCGAATTCGCTTTGAATACTTCTCGCTTTTGTCTCGAGATAAGCGTCTTCACCATCCCTTTTTCCATATTTCACCGGCCATGACGCCAGCCTTTCATGAAGAGCTGCTAGAGGTATACACGGATTCGGATTTGGCTCACTATATTGCATGCTCGCCGTCATGCACGTCTACCTCGCGGGTATTCAACCTCTCCTCGAATCTCATAGCCAAGCAATATGAGCCTTCGGATGTTGAAGATGCTTTGAAGGCTACTGAAGTCGCCAGCCAGCTTAGGATCCGTGGTCCTTCCGTACGAAAGATAATCAAGACCCAAGAGAATGCTTACCTTATTATGAATCGGGTTGAGGGAACCACTTTGGATGTTGTCTGGAAGGAACTGGGCTGGTTCATGACAGTCAAGCTTGGTCTGCAGCTTCGTCGCTTCGTGAAAATTCTTAGATCTATTACCTCACCAACTGCCGGATCGCTCGTGACAGGCGAATGCAGGTCTTTCTGGCTAGAAGATCGCTATGGTCTTCCAGCGAATTCTGGCCCAGCTGAAATTACCCACTTCTTCCGATTCTGGGCGAACTTTACGTCCATGCGGGGAGCGATGCAAGCATCAAAGCAACCCCAAGCACCAGACTTACCAGATCTCACTGTGGGGGTACCAAGGACCATTGAGCCATTTGTCTTGACTCATCATGATCTTACGCCACGCAACCTTCTAGTATCTCCTTCTGGTCAGCTTACGCTCCTTGACTGGGATTTGGCTGGTTTTTTTTCCAGTTACCTTCGAATACGCATCTATGTATAATTTCAACATTCCTCAGGACTGGTCTTTGATGGCCCGTTTACGGTGGCATCTATTTACCTGGATCGGGGTTGGCTATCATGAGGCTGACGCTCGCCTACTACGAAATATGCGTTCTAAATTCACACGATTTGCCATCGGAAGGAGATACGAACTGTTGGAAAAAGGTGGTCCCTCAAGATACCCTGTAACCTGATCTTGTGAACTCCACGCGTAATCTCTACGGTGAGACTGTACTGCATGAAGCGGCATATCATAGTTCGCTAGCTGTGGTGCAGATGCTGGTAGACGCTGGCGTGGATGTCCATGCTCGGAGCAATACAAACAGATCTGTTTACACCGCGAAGCTGAGGCTGGTCGTGTAGACACTGTGCAGTGGATACTAGATCATAGCATCTTGACTGTGCACGAAACTGGTAGCAATGGCTGGACCCCGTTGACCTCTTCTGTTTTCGCTTGCCAGGGCAGTATGACGAATTACCTCGTCGAGCACGGAGCTGACCCAACCATTGGATCGAATCCTGGAAACCACACGGCTCTACATTACGCCGCGTTTTCATCAGGAGAAGCGGATTCCACGCTCGTGCGTTACCTGATCCAGTACGGCGCTAATGTCAACGCAGCTGCTGACTCGCGCTGCTTCGCATCCAGTGGAGAGACAGGCGAGCTGCTACATGAGTGGCTCTTTGATCCGGAACCAGACTAACTGGAACTCGTCTATCCGATTTACTGTGCTGCTTGGTCGAGTGTCCCTAGGAGGATGGGGGCTCTGCTAGAAGCAGGCGCTGATATCCAGGCCAGAACAAGGGTAGATGGCAGTACTCTACATCCGGCAGCACAAAGTGGGCTAGTGATGGCTCGTGTTTTCCTTTCGAAATGCGCAGACCCTGATGCGACAGACGCTGCTGGCTGCAAGATGGCGCATCATTTAGTGTTTGCGTTTCGGCAGACGCCTAGGATTGCATGAGAGTTTCTGGTGAAGAATCAGTTATGGAATGCGTCGACTAGCCCTAATCACCACGGCACCCACCATCTGGATGGGCACACTGGAGCAGGCTAGAAGTAAAAAGGCATTCCGAAAGTTAGGCTTCCTTGCAAGACAGGCAGGAATTGATGAGAGGACTGACACTACGTTGAAGCTTGACACTGGGAGAACATTCAATACATGCTCTATTAGTTCAAAAAGTTATATACAAGAGGGTCGTAAATACATTAGAAAGTATATACCTCAGACGGTCTAATCGCGACTGACCCATAAAATATCCTCGGTATACCCCAAATCATCCCGTCTATCGTCACAGATCCTCGCATACTCCAGCAACAACCGATACATGTAGATCTGCATATCCTCGCGGCGAAGCACCTTCTCCGCCCACTTCTTGCCGTTCAGGGCAATCTTTCGCGCGGCGTCGTCATGGCCCGGCCCGCCGTATCCGATAAAGTACTCCATTATGCCGTAGATATCGAGGAACGTCGAGTCCATGGGCACGAAATGGGCCCAGGGGATGAGACGGGAGTCATGCCATTCGTCGTAGATGGTTGCTTTGATGGGGAGCGAAGTCGATAATAAAAAGCCGCGGTACCGTCCGCTAAAGGAATTGCCATCAATGTCAGGCAGGTATTTGTAGTCGTACTGCTTGTCCATGGGCATGGCGGGGACGAGGGCGAAGTATGGTTCCGTGTAGGCGCAGTGCGGGTCTGTCAGATCGTACTCGCAGGGCTGTTCTGGGACACAGGGGAAGCACACGAGGTGGATGAAGCCCGCGTCAGCATGGTCCTCCACGAACTCGTGGAGGCGGCCGGCGTGGCCCGAGGCCAGATGGTAGTAGTCGTAGTTGGGGAGAACGAAATTCACAAAGTGAGAATTGTTCCGTTCGGCAGCGGCGACGGATGTCCCGTTCAACATGGCTAATAGGCGATGGCGCTGGAATCCCGTCCAGTTGTTGACTCGGTTGCGACCCCCCGATGCGATGCCGCGCCAGATCAGGGTGTCTTTCTTGGATTCCCATGGGCCACCATGTTTGTTGCCGCCAGAGTATCGCTTGTCCTTGGCCCAGTACATAGCAGGAGGGATGAGGATCTCATTGTTGACTGACAGCTTGGATCCTCCGAAAAGAGGAAAGAGTTCGTGCGCGGTTGATATCGACACGGGCTCGATAAAGGTTCCATGGAGCGCCTGCATCTCCGGACGCCAACAGATATCCTTGGACTGGGTCCAGTTGCGCACATAGCCATTCTGCGAGTGTGGCAGAAAGTTTTCCATGGCCACTTGCAGGACTGTAGCCGGGTCGACGGTGACACTTTCGCGCGACGAGCTGTCTGGCGGGCAGCCGACCCGAGCCATATCCCAGAACTGACCATCGTCGGGCCCCAGGAAGCGAGGTTCGAATTTCCCAGACTGGGATTCATCCTTAGCAGCTGTGTATTCGGTGATAAACTCCGCCGGATTCTTATCTCGCATCGACTGTCGGCTTACACGTTCCTGGACCATGTATTCGGCGATGGTTTCCGAAGGCACAACGATTCGCGATTCATCCATGGGGTTAAACGGCATGTCGAGGTCGGGAAGGTACTTCTCGATGCTGCGCACAAGACTGAGCCATGAATCTAACCAAAGTGCTTCGTGGTCCGTGACCGCGGTCGTTTTATGCTTGCGCACAGCGATGCGGGGCTTGAGACTCTGCGCCTGTCGTCGGATCTCCTTCGGTTGGAGGCCCCAAAATGGATTCAGGTCATCATAGATCTGATCGAAAAAGTCCTCGATAATGAGCGCGTCCTTGGATCGAGCGAACTCGAACCACTCTTTGAAGCCTGGAGGTGGATGTCGACCCCGACGGTGACGATATTGCCCCGTTGCGGCCTCGAGAGTTTTTGCCTCCTTTCCAAGCAGCGATCGCCATTCTGCGTCGGCATTTATGATGAGTTGATCGATCGGATGGTCTCCTGATGGTGATGGTGAATCTGCGTGGTTGTACGGAATATTAAATCCCACCGGTTCGTGGCTCCGACCACCAAACAACAACCAGAACCCCAGCGTAAACGAGACCCCTGAAAATATAAGAGCGGCCGATCGAACCCTCAACGACGACAATTTCACCATGTTGAAGGCGGGAAGGCGATGAAAATAACCACAACACAGAAAGAGAGAGATTCAGGGAAAATGGTCACAACCGAGGTGGCCCTGCAGCGCCTTATCAAACACGGGGGCTCGTCCCAAGTCAGCCAACGCCATGTCCTAGACTATCTGCCAGTTGGGTCGAAGATTTTTTTGGAGCAAATCGATTTCAAAAGCGGACGCCGAAGCAGTTTGGTCACTTTAAGTACGGTACTAACCTTTATGAGTTAACGCCCGTACTGTACTCCATTGGGGCCGACAAGAGTAAGACGCCTGGTTGCTGCACCGCAAAATGCCCTAAGTCCATGCCGTCTTGGCCCTGGGATATGGAGTCCCACGGAATCCAGTGATTGGTTTGAATTCAATTCCATGGCAAGTGGAGGATTTTCGATTGCGAAAAGGGTTCATTTTGAGGATCAGATTAGGTTAAGGTTCTTCCAGTTGATCCCTTCTGCCATGTGCCGTGATACATATGATGCATGGATGAACCTATCCCCCCTTCTTTGGCCCCATGCGCTTCACTTTCAGGTGACTAATTAATTGGCTGGCAGAGTACGATCAGGCCGGCGCTAATAAGGATAATGTACTATCTATTTATGTGTAAGTACGGAGTAAGCACTACTGTGTCCGTCGGAATTGCCCGCCAACGTTGAAAAGGGGCACCAACAGAGTTCTCCTCATTGCTTGCCATATATCCTGCCTGCAATTGCAATATGGACTCGTAATACTACTACGAAGTGCCGCAGCTAAGAAGAAAAAGAAGGATTATCTCCACGAACCCTTTTCCTTATTTGCCGTAGACCGAATGGGGAAATCTCGGCTGCATTGGCGCTAAAAGCCCTTTCGCAAATGTTTTAGCAGTTCCACACTGGCACAGCTCACGAGTGGGTTGAACTTGGTAAATCAGCCATTGATATCATCTGTCATCGAGCTATCTGCCTTGCTCGGTGCCTTAGGGTCTTTGTGGAGTCTAGGAGCTCCAACCTGGTCCAATGGCCCTCGACTTCCTGAGATATTTCAGGTATGGTTATAGTTGTTCACCCTACGCGCCGTGCACCTAGAAGCCTTATGAAACTAATATGCAAATCGAGATTGTGCTCACAGTTGGTACCTTCCTCTCAAGCTAATAAGAGAGGAGAGTCTGCTGGAATGACATAGGGTAGGGTTTTATGCATGATACATGATGAATGGTACGTAGATTATTCTATACACTCTTCTTTACCTTTCCCCTGTCTAGCCCCAATAGAACAGCACCATAATTGATATGCCAGAGCTAAGTGTCGAGAAGTAGACTCCATCAAAGCTTCCCCTTAGTCACACCCACAGAGACAGTATCGAGTTCGACGAGTAACATCCCCTCAACCACATCCTCCTCCCCATCCCTCACCTCAAATACCCACTTTACACGTCCCGCCCGCGGACTCCTCACCTCCAGCTCCATCTTCATCTGCTTCACAAACGCAACAACCTGGTCTTGCGCGATGGTCTCACCAGGCTTCACCAGCACCTCGATCAACTTCCCAGACAGCGGGAGCACGATATGCCGCGGGTTGGACGGGTCACCGCGACGATGGCCCGAGACGAGGGCGCTAGCTGTTGTATTTGCGCCTGTGGCTGCGAGGTGGAGTTTGTATGGAGTTGACGCCGATGGCGTGGTATACTCGATCTCGGCGGTTAGGGAGGAGGGAAAGTCATTGCGGAGGACGCGGGAGAGACGCAGGTGGTGTCTGGTTTCAGCCTCTTCTTTTGACGTCGGGGATAGGGCTAGAGGGGAGAGGGAGATGCTCCATGCATCGCCGCGGCGGAAGAGGAGGGAGGATGTCGGTAGCTGTAACGCCGGTTGGGACGGTTGGTGAACCGAGACAAGCGAGGCGGAGATGCGTTCGCCCATTCCCAGGACAGCCGGAAGATTCCTCTCCAGCCACTGCGTGTCGACCCTCCCCGCTAGAAAGTCCTCGGACGAGACAATCCCCCGGAGCAGGGGCAGGTTCGTCTTGACGCCTTCGATACGGGTATCGCTCAGCACGCGCCGCGCCTTTCGCACAGCGGCCTCCCAGCTCGAGGCTGTGACGATGATTTTCGCGAGGAGGTTGTCAAAGTCTGAGGCGACGGTTACTGGCGGGGAGAGGTGCGTGTCGACGCGGACGCCGTGGCCGGGTGGCACGAAGAAGTCGGTGATTTTGCCGATGCTCAGCGCGAAGTTGGCGCTGGGGTCTTCAGCGCAGAGGCGGAGTTGGATGGATCGTGCTGAGGGTGTTGGAATAGACTCAGCCAGGATTTGCGGTAGGGGTTCTCCCCGGGCTAATCGCAGCTGCGCCTGAACGAGATCCACCCCCGTCACGGCCTCGGTGATGGTATGCTCGACCTGCAGCCGGGGATTGATCTCGAGGAAGTAGAAATCCGACGTGCGCTCGCTGACGAGGAACTCGAACGTGCCGAGTGATCGGTACCGGATGGTGCGGGCGATGCGCAGCGCCGCCTCACTGACTTTCTCAATAATCGACCGGTCCAGAAGAGACGGAGCACATTCGACGATCTTCTGGAACCGTCGCTGCACACTGCAGTCTCGTTCATGCAGATGGTGGACGGTCCCTGTCCCGTCGCCGAGGACCTGTACCTCGACGTGGTGGAAGCCGTCCACGGCGGCCTTTTCGACGAAGACGGTCTGCGAGGGGGATTCGCTCCGCGCTCTTGCTACCAGGTTTGCCAGCTCGGATGCTTGGTGCTGGTGGATCAGCCGGATGCCCCGTCCGCCGCCTCCGTCGACTGCTTTGATCATGACGGGGTATCCCACGTTCTCGACGAACGCGCGGATCTCGTCGAGAGATTGCGCGGAATGGGATGGCAGAACTGGTACGCCGCAGGACGTAGCGAGCGCTTTGGCTTGCAGTTTGTCGCCTGTTTGCTCGAGGATCTCGGCCCCTGGTCCGATGACAGTCACCCCAATCTGGTGCATGCGGCGAGCGAACTCGGGCGATTCGCTGAGGAAGCCGTAGCCTGGGTGGACAGTGTCGATGGCATGTCTCTGGCAGATTTGCGCGAGCAGAGATATGTCGAGATAGGAGGCTGCAGAGGGGAGCGAGATGGTCTGGTCGGGGTGGCCCAGGAGACAATGCGATGTGTCGTTGGGGGTCGACAAGGCGACGGTCTGGACCGGGGGTGAAAGCTCGCGGGCAGCTTGCAAGATGCGCACTGCGATCTCGCCTCTGTTGGCTATCAGGAGTTTTTTCATTATGGATAAGTGCATCTATTGGCAGTGTTGTGTAGATCCAAGTCTAGATACAGATATAGATATAGATATGGGGATATGATGCGGGGAACCTCGGCTCTCGGTTCCCCGCATTCTTATATCATTTCAAGCATCTTGCAGAATATCAATATTCAAGCATTGAGGAATCTACAAAATGAAAGACGAAAAAGCCTCCAAGCGTCTCAATCAACTCTCCTCTCATCTATCGACAGCTAGGCTACCACCAGACTACTCCGACGTCCTGTCCACCATCAGCACCCTCCAAGAAATCGCCGCAACCCCCAACCCCTCTCACCGCGGCTACGCACGCCAAAAACAAGCAGGCAAGCTCTGGGTCCGCGAGCGCATCACCCAGCTCGTCGACCCCAACTCCTTCGAAGAGATCGGCTCCGTCTCAGGCACCGTCACCTGGAAAACCACAGGTCCCACCACCGAAGTCCCGGAATCCTTCACGCCCAGCAACAATGTCCAGGGCTTCGGGAAGCTCAAGGGCCGCCGCGTCCTCCTCACAGCCGACGACTTTAGCATCCGCAGCGGCCACGCCGACGGCTCCACGGCCGACAAGACAATCTACGCCGAGAAGCTAGCCATCGCGCTCAAACTGCCCGTCATCAAGCTCGTCGACGGCAGCTCCGGCGGCGGCAGCGTAACCACCATCCGCAAAGAAGGGTGGAGCTATCTCCCCTACGTGCGCATGTACGCGCAGGTCGTCGAGCAGCTGAACAAGGGGATTCCGAATCTGGGGGCTGTCGTTGGACCTGCTGTACCTCCCCTCCCCTCCCTTCCTCTTTCCATTCCTCTGGACTACACTAACGGTGATAGATCGGTCTCGGCGCAGCACGCGTCGTTTCGTGCCATTTCTCCGTCATGGCGGCGGATATCGGCGCGCTGTTTAATGCCGGCCCGGAGGTGGTCGCCAACGCCACCTTCGAGGAAGGACTGGATTTTCAGGACCTGGGCGGGCCAATGGTGCATTGCACCAACGGGACGATCGATAACCTTGCCGCCAATGAGGCCGAGTGCTTCGAGCAGTTGCGGACGGTGCTCGGGTTCCTGCCTAACCATGGCGGGGAGGCGCCTCCGGTCGTGGAGTGCGAGGATCCAGTAGACAGAGAGGATGTCGGCTTGCGGAGTGTGATCCCGCGTCGGGCGGCGAGGATGTATAACCCGTACACCATCATCCGGAGCGTGGTGGACGCGGGCTCGTGGTTTGAGATCGGAGGGTTATGGGGACGTACGGCGATCGGGGGGCTGGCGAGACTGGGTGGGCGGCCGGTGGGGATTATCGCGAATAACTGCGAGGTGAATGGGGGTGCGCTGGATGCGGCCGGGAGCCAGAAGCTGGCGCGGCTGCTGAAGCTGTGCGATGTGATGAATCTGCCGGTTGTGCAGTTTGTCGACGTCCGTATGTCTTGGTCTTTCCTTGCTACTGTAAGGAAGTTGCTAATGGTGTAACTTTGTAGCTGGATACGCTATTGGGACCGTCGCCGAACGCAACGCCACGATGCGCTGGGGTGTTGAGCTGGCTAAAACCTACTTTGCTACGACGACTCCTATCTTCAATGTGATTACAAGGCGTGCGTATGGCGTCGCAGGCGGGATCATGCTGGGTGCGCGAGACCCCGTCGTTCAGATTGCCTGGCCATCCGGGAACTGGGGGTCTCTGCCGCTGGACGGGGGAATCGAGGTGGGCCATCGCCAGGAACTGCGAGAGGCGGAGCAACGGGGCGGGAAAGAGGGCAAGGCTGCCCGGTATAAGGAGTTGGAGGAGGAATATCTGCGGCTGATGAATCCCGTGCGGACGGCCAATGCGTTTGGGGTCCAGGAAATTGTCGATCCCAAGGATACAAGGAAGATCTGCTGTGGATGGGTCAGACACGTGTACGAGGTGTTGATGGCTGAGCGGTTGGCGTTGAGAAATTGTGGGAAGATCCAGCCTGTTTTTTCATAATCAACTGATCCTATGGAGTGTTCTACAGGGCTTGGCCTAGGGTTAGACGTATCATGAGATACTGAGAACTGTGCGGCAAAGTTGTATCCTCAGAATATGAATCCGCAGAGTACGACTACTGCTCAACCTGCATCATCCATCTGAGCTACTCTGTAGAGGAATCTCGCAAAGAACAGCGAATAACCATTCTCCGCTGCGCCTTTCGTGGTTACGTCCATCTTCGTGCGCAGGACAGCCAGCCTAATAGTGCGTTCTACACAATGCCGTACAACAGTACCATAGTATGCATTAGTACACTAGCTTAGACGTCTCAACGCCAGCTGACACTCTCACTAGAGGTGGATACAGATTGACATTAGGCGGAGTTGGTGAGAAGTAAGTACAGCCCGTTCAGGCGTTGAAAGGGGATCATCGGCAGCTATGGGAACGAGGCTGAAATAGCCATCCGACAGAGCTAAGCATATTCAACCTTCCAAATGATGTCAATGGAGGCATTCCTCTCGAGGCAAGGGTACACTGATTGTACAAATGGCCCTCTGTCGTCTTCCTACTGCCACCGACTCGGTGACTTCGTGATGTTAGGACTTATCATGGCATCTCCCTTCAGGACCAACAGCACGCCGACGTTACTGCCCAGTTCTGGGGCGGCGACTTCTACTCCGTCACCCTTACCGGCTCTGGCTCCTACCGCTGCGTTCCTGTCTCCAACAAGCGGTCGATTTCGGTGCCTTCCTTGAAGTAAGTCGTCTACCTTGGGCCCGTTGCTTTGATACAGGCAGAAACTAATGTGTACAGCGGATGCATTGTGAAAACCTGGAGTGGAAGTAACTGCAAGGGTCTTCGTTCACCGTTCCTGACAGTGGTTGCCACTCGGTTCTGTACGCTGGTGTTTCTATTCAATGCTAGATTGGCTGGTATGAGAGAAGCCAGTTGATGGAGTGGAGGAATGACAGTAGCAAATGGGGATGTCGTGATATACTGAGTCGGGTTGTTATTAACTACTGGGATAGTCGATCCCTGGTTTATTAAAGATTATCATGGTTTCGAAAGAGAGAGTACATTCCGTTAACTAGAGAAAGGCTGATATTTGACTAAAGAACTGAGAGTAAAATAGGGGTCACTATGTTTTGATCTCCAGCATGTAGTGTAGAGGTGCAATTACAATACTACATGAGAGCCTTGTGGGATAGCCTTACACAATACGGTGGATGTGTCAAACCAGTTGATCAAAAAGGGCGTCTAGATGACCATTCTTAGTGTAGTAGAAACAGTAATATAATAATATGTAATAATGTGTTGAACTTTTGGGATTTTATGACCGAAAAGCAGAAGCCCTAAGACTGTACAGAGCAAGGCATGTCGTAACAACAGATTTAGTGTCCACAAAGATCATATATAATCGATCATATGTGGATGGCTAGCTGAATACCTTATCTAGAAATGTATAAAACCAACATACAGAATCTCCTCAGGCAAACGGGTGATTGATTTCTGAAAGTCATTTCACCCATACTTTCCTGGCACCCCAGCCTGAACTTGTCAAAGCAAAGTACAAAACAGATCTGCTTTTCAAAGCAACAAGCCCATATCAAAGGACAGGGCCTTAGTGCTCTCCTTTAGCACGTATTGCGACGAACAATAGCCTCCACTTGTCCAAGTGGTTCTCTTCACCTGAGACCATGACATCAGTTGGATCGCAATGATTGACAAATAACCTGCGCACCCTGGACAATGTTATACAACCCAGGAAGAGTCTTGAGTCTTGGAAAATATCGTAACAGCACGAGCAGCCCTTCTTCAGTGCCTTAGGATGCACAAGTGCCATTGTCTTCACGGCGTGTAGTGCAGCCTACGGGACCGCAAAAGCCGGCGTGGTCGTTTGTTCCTCGGGCGTCCTCAGGCCCGACTTGATAGTCAAGAGTATGCTTACAGAAATGCTTCTAGAGAAACAATGCTGATATGGTCTAGACATTCTGCCTACTGTCATGGCCGGTATTCTCGGAATCTATGGCCTGGTTGCCTCTGTTCCCATTGCAAACACCCTCTCCCAAAGGCGGCTCTCTACACTAGTCTTGCTCAGCTGGGTGCAGGTCTCTCGGTTGGGCTGTGCGCCCATCTCTGTTGAGACTCAACTAACGTGGTTAGGTTTGCGATTGGAATCGTGGGCGATGCGGGCGTGAGAGGAACGTCGCAGCAGCCTCGGCTTTATGTGGGCGTGATCCTCATTCTGTTTTTGCTGAGGTCTTGGGTAAGATTTCTTTATTCTGATTCGGTTTCGTGACTGATGCTCTAGGAAGGCCTGTATGGCTTGATTGTGGCGCTTCTGATGAACTCTAGCGCAGCTCACCTAGAGCATAAATGTAGCTCATTGCGCTTCGGGGCTACGAGGTAGGATTGATGAATGAGAGCAACTTGAATATGTACAAAGAATAGTATGTATCTATCTATTCCAGTACAAACCAACAGACACGTGAGGTTGGATCGGGGACTACTGCTGAAGCAAATGTGGCCATCTAGCAATATACAGACACAGCGGCGTACAATACATTATGGCAATTGTTATCGGGCACTCTGAAATTCAACCCCTTGCACTCGCCGCTCCATGTCGTGACGATACAGCTACTGCAAGCTTATTAGTGCACAAATAATCATCTTCCTGCAGATCACATACCTATTGTCAAGCACTCGAATGGACCTCTTGTTCGAGGGAACGGGGACGCATCGTTGGGAGCCCGGGCTCGTAATGGCAAAGGAATCGTCCGTGCCGTCGCAGTTGTCGGTTTCGTACATGTCAAATATGGCTAGTCGAGTGTTCCCGTTATTTGCTGACTGTTTAGTGTCTGTCGTTGTGGAAGGGGGAGAACTCGTCGTAGTAGATGTCGGGTCGTTGGAGAGGATGGTGGTGGGAGTTGTGGTATCGGTGCCACTTAGTGATGATGCTGAGGGTGCTGACGATGACGATAAAGCCGAGTCGCTGTCGCTGTCGCTTTCAACTCAGTCCAATCAATCCAGCCCACAGTCTTGAGATAGGAGAGCACACCTTTGCTCATTATCATTCTTATGGGCAGCGCGGCTACCCAGAACACCCCCTACAACAGCAGCAACCACAACGAGCGCAAATACCCCCACAGCGACGACAATCCACCTCCATCGCGTTTTCTTTTTTCGTTCAGCTGTATCGCCAGCTACAAACTGTGGGCCTGTTTCTGTTGTCCATTGCGTCTGGCCCTCTTTATTAACAAAATATTTATCGTTGTGCCCTGGCGGGAACGATGGAGGCTGCTGTGGATGGGCCACAAACTGCGGGGCGCTATTAGGTTCTTCCTCGAGATAGTGACGCTCCTAGATATAGAAGTCAGTCACTGGCTTGTGCTGTAAGGTAGAGAGACTGACCATCTGAAGCCTTTTCGTCGATATCAGCCAGCAATCAACACGCCGGGGCCTTGCGGTCGGGTGATTCGGCGTTGATAATAATGGGCATACGGAGTAATATCCCAGGGATCGGGAGAGGAGGTGGTCAAAGATATTCAACCCAGCAGTGCGCAGTTCATCTGTCGAGCCGGGGCCTCTCTTAGAGAGTTGCTCCCTGCCTGGTTAGGTAAAGCACCAGGTTATGGGACCCATCATGGAGATAGCTTTGCTCCTCTTTTCTAGACAGCCATCCAATATGATCATTCATTCTGATTAGGCTCCACAGTAAGCTTGAAAATCTACACTACTTGGACAATAAGTCGGTGCCAATTCTACCAATGTCCGCCCTTCTTGGCAGTTGGCGCATGGAGCACTTTGCAGATCTGTATGGGATAGATGCTTAGCGCGCAGTGTAACTCAGAAGTTGCCATTTCCTTGAATAGGGTCAGGTTATCTAGGGTAAGGGGATATCTACTATCTAAATTAGCAAGAGGGAAATGGATTTAGTCATTAGGGTCATTGGATTGCAGTAAAGGTGAAGGCAAGCCAATCAGAATATTGGCATTGCATATATAAGAAGCAGAAAGGCAATATAAATAATCAGGATTCAGGATACCGCTTGTAGACTTGTACCTCCTGAGAACCAACACTATCGAGGTCAACCTCTTCAAACCAAAGACATTCTGATCTTGTGGGTTTCCTTTGGGCCTGGATCATCCGTCCTAGAAGCTGAAGATGAAGATGTAGATGCTGTCCTATATGTGAAAACCCCCAGAAACGCGGGACGCGCTATTCGATAACCCAATATCTTCTAGCCTCCCGCCAGGATGTTCACAGACATGCTGGCAGATGAGGATCTGTCCCGATATATCTGGTTCTTGACGCTTTTGATGAATGCGACCAGAGGGATCCCGTCTCCAGGATCTGAGATTGCTCATTCGGCCCTCGGTATCACGAACAAGGTCAACTGGCTTCGAGGTCGACATTTGCAACAGACAGGAGACACCAGGAGCGGTGGTGGAACTCGACGTCCAGAGTCGACCGGAGCTGGAAAACGCCTACATCGAACACAGGCTCTCGGAGTTGGAGCGTGACAACGGTTACGCGCAAGATGTTTTGAACGAGATGAAAGAGGAGATCCGTCGCCGGGCGCAAAATACCTTCCTGTGGGTATCTTTCGTCTTCAAGGATATTATCAAACGGTCTGCCCGAATACGAAGCTGTCGAGCGTGTCAAAGCCAGCCTTTCTTTAGTGAGTCTGTATGACCGCATGATGGCCAAAATTGACAGTCCAGGAGGGCATGTTGAAGATGTGTCCTCGGTCCCTACTCACCAGATGGCAAGACCCTTGCTTCAGCTTCGTCTGACAAAGACAGTAAGATCTGGGATTCGACAGTTGGCACCTGCCAGCAGGCCTTGTTGAAGGCAGGACACCCCTCGTTGTGGTCCTTCGCCTGGTGGCAAGAGCCTGGCTGTTTCAATGTCAAGCAGCACCTATCGCTCTGGGATATACCAAGCCCCGCCCGCAAACAGACTCTCAGCACAGGGGCAGCCTTCTCATCTGACGGCAAAACTATTGTTGTCACCTCGCTTTCCAGAAAAGTGCATGTGCTGCATCTCGCGACTGGTACCTCCAGCGAAGCTTTTTAGCCACAGTGGATACCCCATCGCCGTAGCCGTCTTGCAAGACAACAGCCGTATTGCTGGACTTCAGAAGATAATTTACTGCGACTGTGGGATGGGACCAGCACTCACATAGAGTCTCTCAGTGGTCACGGTCAACTCATCTCAACACGACAGGGTCACTGGATGAGACAGTCAACCTGTGAGACCCCACCGCGAGGATCCGCAGACAGGCACTGGGGGCCATGCAGGCTATTTGTTTGCTATTGATTTCTCGCCAGACAGCAAAACCATCGCCTCGATTGCATACGACTGCGCAGCCCGGATCTGGGATCTCGTATTGGTCCTTGCCAAGGGCTTGAAACTGTACAGAGACTCTAAGCAAACAACAGAGACCGGCCCGAATCGACTCTTCCGCTTGTCGTCTTCCGCGATTGTAGTATGGTCCGGACGGGCCCAGCTATACGGATGCATGGACTGGGACATGCGAATTGAGCATGCGGAGGTGTCCTGGGCAGCAGCCGATTCCTCACGTCGCCATTTCCCTGATAGCAGAACCATCGCCCTGGGCACAACAGCTGGGGAGGTGGAGCTCTAGACAATCCAGCGTCGTACTCGCTGACGGCTGATGTCCTGGCTCCATCCCCGACGCGGACTTGTATGGGGACCTGTTATGGGTGCGGAGGGGGCCAGAGGCCTGTCGGCTACTCTGGGGCGGAATATGGTGCATTTGCGGTGCCAGTGGTCAAGTCAGTTCCTTCATCTCTCTAGTAGCCAGATGTCAGGTCTATCCACGTTGTGGACAAGAGGAACGACTCATACTGGAGATGGAACTTGGCATGGAATTGGAAGAGCCCTTGCTGTGGGGGTCTATGTTCGTATAGCCATCTTTGAGGAAATGCTCTTTAGTCCTTGTATAGCTTCTGGCAATCTCGGTATAGGCGCTGCAAGCAGACAATTCCTAGTCAACTATTCTCCGTCTACTTTGTCATAAGCCAGCTGGCAGGTTAATAAGAATGCATTAGGTATGCTGTACCTGTAAAAACATGAATATAAGCTTATGCTTAAGTTGATAATGGGCTAAGCATACTTCTTCATCTATTAATCCCGCAGCATGGAGATATTTAATAAGTTGTGATCATTGTGATGACTATATTTTATGCAAAGATAGTCACTAACAAGCCAGATGATTATAATACCATCAGTATACGAAAATATCTACAGAGATCAAGAAGAAGACCCTGAAACAAATCCCAACAATATCTAAATCCCAAACCCATTCATGGCCCCCAACCATGTCTCAGATTCCCCCCAAATATAGCTCTACCTTTTTTTTTTCGTTCCTCTATCTGTACTAACTGCAAGTGAAATCCTAGTGAAACCCCTAATCTAATCCTCTTCACGGTATTGCAGGCCATCGCCAAGACACTCCACCGCTATCTCACTTAGCTCCGTTTCAGGCACCCAAGTCTCGGGATGGGATCCACAGATGCGTGTTTGTTGGCTTGCTGGGTTTTCTGGACTGGCCCGGATCGGGGGGTGATGATCCCGGTGTTCGAGAAGGATGTCTTGGACTATTTTTATAATGCTGGTTCGAGGTTGCGAAGACGGTGTATTGGGTTGGGTTGGGTATACTGCGTACACGAAAACATGAAAAATGGACATCAAGTTAAACAGGGTATGGTATGTGCAGATAGATGATCAAAGAAAAAGAAATGAAAAGAAATAGTAAGGAGGGAATAATCAGATAACCGCCTGCGCCTTGTGACTGTGTCCAGTCAGTCCACCACCGTAGTCCAGTCCATTCTATCTTCCAGTTCAATGATGTAGAGACGGGTAAGAGATCAAAGAGCGTCGTCCTGTAAGGAGAGGATGATCGGCCAGCCGAGGCGATCTCGCATAGTCACAGTCAAACTCCGCAGATCGCAATCGACTCGAATCGTAGACGGCTGTAGTGTAGTGTATGTAGTAGAAGGGTGTATATGGTAACTCCGGAAATGCATGAGGAAGGAAGCCTCCCGCGAAAAAGAATCCGAGTCCCGGCCGGCGGGACAGTCATCGAGTCATGGGTTTTAATTTTCATTCTCTGATTGCATCCATCGCATCACAGGTCCTGGACGATGGCTCGGTAAGGCGAGTCATTCAGGATCTCTGATGGTAGGGCTCGTCGGTAGTCTCTGGGTTGTGCGAAAGGCGATGACAATGCTGAAGGCCGACGGAGTTTGAGTGACTATACACCGTTAGTTATTCAACCGGGAATCTGGCCAGAGCAGATGATGCATACCACACAATCAGGGCATTTTCCTCCCTCGATATTGGCGCGGCCACGGCAACCGCGAGGATAGTTGGCGCAGGAAAACATGTCGACAGTATCACGATAGGAGACCGAGAGTTGACAGCAGTGGAAGAGTTAGGAGTCGCAGATAGAGAGATGGACGTTTTGTTATTATTGGTGTGCCCCTTTCTCCTCCACTAATTTTTCTTCCTCTTTTTTGCTGGTTTTAGCTTTTTTTTCCTTTCTAGGGCTGAAATTGGGCGTCAAGGCAAAAGCTCCAGTGCGGATTTGTCGCAATAGAAATAGAGTCGAGAAGCCGAAAAAATAGGTAATAATAATATGACCCAAAAAATAATAATCAAATCACCCGAAACACAAAAAAAAAAAAAAAAAAAACCTAAGCCACACGGCGCAGGCTGACGTCAAAAACACCGAGGGATGTCTTGCAGACAGACAAGGAGTCTAGTATGGCAGCTAAAGCACGCTTGTGAAGATGGTCGATGGTCTAGCTCCGCCACAATAGTAGCCAGTGCAGTTGCAGTTGGCAAGTAGTAGCAAAGAGATAGTAGTGAGCGAATATCGAAATGAATGAATGAATGAGTGAACGAGTCCAGCTGTCAGGAAAAAGGTCCAGAAGAAGATCGAAGGTAAAAGGGGTTTATATACTACATTCTAGTGTGCTATGAGTATACTAGACTGGACGGAGATCGGAAGTGAAAATCCTTGATTTTGCCTCAGTATTATGACACTTAATGAATCTGATCCATCTGTAGATTAAGCCAATCAATCTACGCATCGATTCAACGGCTCAACCTTGACATCCACCGCAATCTGACTGTCAGTCTGTCAGTCTGTCAGTCTGTCAGTCTGACAGCTCCGACAGGCCCTGGGCATCACCGACTCTATTTCCTGTCTGGTCATGGCTATGGCTAGGCAGAATAATTATGGTCACATTAGGTGATGTTAATATAGACAGTCAGTATAATCAGGGATCTCCAACACAATGGCTTGCAGCGCCTCGTTAACCAGCATTAATACTAATATCAAGACAGGCTCCTACAGCCTCACCCATCTACTCTACTCTCCTTTACTCAATGCTCAAATAATAAGCATCTAGACAAAGTCCAAATTACACGATCCACCGCCCCCAACCAAGTTTCACATAGAACCCGTCCTCGCACCTGAACCATATTATCTGGTCTCAACCTAGTCTCAAGTCCAGGTCACACCAGCAAACTCTGAATTTGAACCTTCTGGAAGCTCTGAAAAGTAAATGGATCTGTATCTGGCCTTGGCTCCACTATGACTCTGCCTCGGGAGGATTTGGCTCAGCTACATACAGCCCCGCGCAGCAGCTGTACGAGTCCACGGTAATTGAGGAGATTGTTGCATACCTTACAGACCCTATTCCGTCATCGTGCGTGACAAGTTAATGCATCTGGTCACTTGATCAGTACACAGGAATACTTACAGAGTAGGTAGAGGATAGAGACCAGAGGACGGCGGCTTATCCCGCTTCCGAATCATCCAGATAGTTACTGGTCCTGGTACTTTGTCATATGACAGTTCCATTCCATACGAGCACGAGCAAGATTTTCCACTCTGCGCCAGAATCTGAGATAGATTGGTTTCATGAGGCGAGGCGGAGCTCTCTACCTTGACTAACTGGTTTTAGTTACTAGACTACCTTAGTCCACTGGTTACTCTGTGGTTAGCTCGGAGCCGATGTTGAGATTAATAAGGTGGCTAGTGGGACGGGGAAATCTCTGCTTTTGCGATCATTGTCTTGGATTGATATCTACTATGTATCTTCATGGACTGCATTATAAGATTATACATATATATACGCTTCATTTGATTATTCTATCATTGACTGTACTGTGTAGACACTAGATATATGATAAAGGATACGGCTCGTTGATCTTTCCCTTCTGGATTCGTATCTCAGCCTCCTCCAAATTATTAGACTTCTCTCGGCTTTTTCTTCCAGACTGTTCTAGATCCTGGCGGGCTCAGGTGACCGGCTGATTTTGCTTGTCAGGCTGTCGTGTAGGCGTCGGAGTACCCTAGTGCTGGATCTGCAATTACTACTTGTGACTGACTGTGAGAAATTGACAAGTGCTGGGCAGATGCCTCGTCAGCAGGTGATGCGGCGGACCCGCTTTCGGAGGGTTTCTAGAATTCTAGAAGCGCTGCAGTTCGATCGATGGGCTACTGGCTAGCCGCTGCTGCGATCATACAATCGCTGTGTCATGTCCAGCAATGGCCCCCAGGTCTGATCGATATATCGGGATCGACATGGCCTGTCCCGAGATCGCGATCTTGAAACAGATGTTTGGAAACAGATGCCTGCACGTCTGACACAGGCTACTGCAGGTCATATCGGACGCAATCAGACGCTGAGCATCGATCGCAGCATGAGCCACGCTCCCAACCCGCCAATGACTATGCCCACCAGGTACCGACGGCCCTCCCAGGTCAACCCCAGATACGCCAATCCACCGACCACCAACTCTTTGCGTCGGGCCTCATCTCGTTTGCGTTTCCAATCCCGGTCGATCGGGAAAGGAGCCGCCGGCTGCGGCTGCTGCACGTCTGTCGCAGGTGCAGATTCTGAATCTGATGGACCGGCCTGGACCGATCGCAGGACCACCGCCGCCGCCAGCGCAACGGCTCGATGGTCCGACGACGGAAACAGAGGCAGTGCATCATAACGGTAGGGCGTTACCGTCGCCGTCGAAGACTCCAAATACAAGATCCGGTCGCACCAGCTGGGCCAACGGCTGTGGACAAACTTCCATTCGCGCGGATCCCGCGCCCCAAGTTTATACTTGTACGTCGGCGGGAAGCTGATCGGCGCTTCAGACAGGCCGTGGAAACACCGGTCCTTCTCTCGTTCGCGGATGAGCTGGTCCTCGCGCAGCAGCCGCGAGTAATGCAGCGGGTCGCTCTCGCCGGCATCCAGGCTAGGGAAACGCGCGAAATCCGCCGCCTGTGGCAGCGTATTGGACGTGCGGTAGTTGAGATCGCCCGCCAGAAAGAGATAACCCGCCGTAAACACCCCTTCTCCTTCCCCCTCCCCCGTCGCCCTCGACGAACCAAGCAACGCCGCGCTCTCCGAATCCTCCTCCTGGTTTGTGGTTGTAGCGGTACTGAGAACCAACCTCTCCACAATCGCCCTCCAATCCTCATTCCGCCGCTCAAACGCATCTTCCGCAGGCGCAAGATGCGCCGCGACAAACGTCAGCGGTACCGGCACCGTCTCAGATTCAGACTCTGACTCTGACTCCGACATCCACCCGAGTCTCGCCCCAACAGCCCCCTTATTCCCCATCTGCTGTAACCCCAGCCCGACACCCGCCGTCTGCACCGACGCAATCTTTCCGACGACGTCCGACCGCGCGAAGACCATCAACCCCGTCATCCCGACATGGTCCTCCACAACAGGGACGTACTGCGCATCCTCCCAGCGACTTGCGGCTGCGCGTGCGACAACCTGCCGGAATGAGGTAAAGTACGGTGTTAAATAAGACCCGCCGAGGAAGGCGTAGGCGATAGGCGCGAGTTCCTGGAGACTGAGGGCGATAAGGTGCGGTGCGGAGGGGACCGTGTGGGGAAGGGCATGGAAGAAGTGCGACGCGAAGAGGTCGATGTCGATGGGGTTGCGGGCGCAATTAAAGGTGAGGATGTAGAGGGTGAGGTTGTCCATTTCCTTCTAGATTATTGCATAGTCTATGCCGAAGTTTGTAGGCAGTCGTTAAGAGGAACGGGGGTAGGGTGATTGTGATGGTTGATTGCTGGTGTCGGTGACGTCGTTGAGGCAGTGTAGCGGTGTGTATGTCCACGTGGTTCTGTCCGTGGTTACTATGTACAATTTTGTTGGCACCCGACTGTAATTGGTGCAGCAAAAAGACAATTGAAAGAAGACGAGAAATTAAAAACAACGTGGAAAAAATGCATCATCCGTGAATCGAACACGGGCCTCGTCGATGGCAACGACGAATTCTACCACTAGACCAATGATGCTAGTTATTCTGAGACGGTCAAGATTTGACCATAGAGGCAGGATTCAGTGCCGACAATTCAAGAGCGCACAATGATGGCGTCAAATAGTACAAGAAGCTATAATATTTATATCATATGTCTGAATTGATAACATCGATAATTGAACGCTTGATCTAACAAAGAAACGCTATGAGTCTAATGCTACAACGAAAACAACCCAGTCCTCCGCTTGCCAGAAGGATAAACAACCAACGCCGCAATAAACAACCCAACAGTAATGCCAATCGCCGTCTGGATCATACCATAGCCCAGACTGGTCAAGGATGTTCCCGACGTACCACTCGACGTATCGGCCGTTCCATTCCGGACCGCATCCGAGTACTCAATCGCCGACAGGATCGAGCCGGACGAGGCCAGACCCGACGGCACCATGGTGAAGATACCCGGGATGGTGGAGCTCACCGCGTTGCCGTGCCAGAGGCGACTGTACAAGTTGGCCAGCAGGCCGATGGTGAACGCGCCGACGGTGTTGGCAACCTGCGACGAGGAGCCTAGCTTCTGGGTGCTGAAATAATTGGTTATGTAGCCCGAGGTCCCGATCAGGACCATCATGGGGATCTGTCGGAATTTGGCCTGGTTGATCAGCGCCGCGATGACGCAGTATGCGGCGACGAAGGGGAAATGAGAGGCGTACGGGCTGCCCCAGACGCTCTGCCGGGCGCAGGTGGTGTCGCTGGTTGCGTTGGAGTCGATGGCGCCGTAGATGGTGGTTCCGACTGTGACGCCGTAGCCAAGGAAAAGGGAGTAGAGGATGGTGTACACGAGACGGATCGATCCGGCGATCATCTGATGCGACTGGAGCTCCAGACTGCTCGTCAGCACGGAGAAACCGGGCAGGATAAGGGCGATCGAGGACTGAGTGATGGTGGCGTAGCAGAAGACCGGGTCCGACGTGCCGGGGTATCGGATGCTGCCAAAGGCGCGGGCCAGGAACGAAACCAGGATGGCCGCCGTGACCTCGAAGACGTTCGAGTACAGGGCCGAAAGTGGAGCGAGAACCAGCTGCATGAACCCGACACAGCATCCCAGCACAAAAATGATGGGCATATCGATCGGGCGCGCTGAGAAACCAAACGGACCGACAGCGGCCGAGCCAACGCCGTAAAGCAAGATCACCAGCCAGCGCGGATACCGCGGCTTGCGGTCCATGATCTCCGTCAGCTCGCCGATGGCCGTCTGCATGTCCGTCATGTCATGCGTCACCCGCTTGTAACACCCGTGGACCTCTTCCAGACGCCCCAGGTCCAGCCCCTGTGGCACACGGACCAGTTTGACCTCGGCAGTGCGAGTGTACGGATCGTCAAAGGACATGATCATGCAGCCGGGAAGGTACATGAACTGCGCCTCGATGTCCAGCACGCGAGCCGTCATCTGCATGTACTCTTCCAGTCGGTGAGTGGGGGCACCGTATCGCATAAACGCACGGCACAGTTGCATGATGTAGCGTTGACGGACGATGATGTCCGCGATGTGGTACCGCAGCTTCACCTCGTCGTCGTTCTTCTTCTTCTTCTTGTTGCCCTTGTTGCCCTTGCTGCCGCTTTTGATCTCCGGCGGCGGTACGTTCGCATTGGCCCAGGCCGACGCGGAGCCGATACGGCCCATATTCATCGACGCATGAATCAACGAGGCAGTCGAGCTGTTTCTGGACTTCTTGTACCATGCTTGGGGTTTCTGACGGGTAGGCGGAGGACTCGAGGCGGAATGGTGCACGCCTGGCGTGGGAGTCACCGTGCCGGACAGTGTAGGCGTGGATTCGATGTCGGACTCGGGGGCAGAATACATGCTGTTGGTGCGCGAATGCTCCATCTGGCTCGCCTGCAGCCGGAGCAGAGCCGACAGCACACCTCCTCCCAGTAGCGGCGGCGGCGTATTGCCATTGGCCTCGACGTCTGTTGCGGCACGATCCGCCAGCGTCGTGGCATCCGATTCGGGAAACGAGCTCTCCTTTTCATTCGTCTCTGCCGACGGTTTGCGATGACGCATCTCGGCCAGACCAAAGCCCTGCATCAGCTCCTGAGCTTCCGCAGCCACCGCCATATGGAGCTTGGACTGATCGGAGAGCCCCGAATCCTTGTTGTTTCTGAAGAAGGCCGCCAACTTCTCGTCGTCCTGCGAGCCGAGCTCTTCCATCGGGACCAACGAGGAGCCCAGCCCATTCGCATCTTGTCCCTCAGGCCGGCCTAGCCTGTCTGCCAGCCGCCCGGTTTTCTGTCTGACTGATCGGCTAGCCTGCAGCCATCGATCTCGACTGAAGACAGACGATGATGTGGTGGACCGCACATCCTGATGTGAATCTTCGCGCTGACCCTCCTGACTCTGGCTTTCCTGGGTGGACGTCTTGCGATGCGCTTCATGGACCGGACTCTCGGGTTGCTCCTCTACCGGCGGTAGGTTTCCTGGTAGATCGGTAGATGAATCTCCCGACTGACCGGTGTCGGTTCCATCGGCTCGAGGTGTTTCTGCACTCATATTGACTGGGGTAAACGAGAGGGTCAAGCTTAGTGGGGAATCAATCAAGTACGACGGGTCACTAGATGCCTGATGACTCGGACCGGGGCATCTTCAGAGATGATAGAGTATGGAGAAACGGGGTAGTCATGAAGACCGAGCAAATAAAGAGGACATAGGAGGCTTTGTCTCCTTTCTCCTCTCCTCTCCTTTTTTTCCTTGTCCTAATAGCAAGTGGGACTAAAAGGAGGTCATAACGGAGGATGTATTATTTAGGAGCACCGAGCACGGGACAAAACGACCGGTTCATGGGTTTATTTCTTAGTGTGTATTAGTCTGTATCTTCTCCTCTTCTACGGTACAACACTTTACAACTTCCAAGGAAATGGAACCGTAATTTGTGCATTCGTGTGCCGGTGGGGCTACCACGCCTCGTCCTGTCATGGTTTCAAGTTTCAGTCCCCGGGTCTCGGCAACCTCGAAATGTACTCTGCAGATAATCAAAGACTCGAAGGACAGTGGTTCTCATACACAGTAGAACGATAGAAAAGGGCAATGCTTCATATTTGACAGGTCACATGCATGCCATTGACTCCGTACCTGTCTGGTCAGTTCCTTGCAGAAAAGGCGGAGCTTGATGACGCCTCCCGCGGGGTGGCTGACACACGAGGAAAAAGCAGAGTTCTAGACCCTTCCTTGCAAGTTGCAACTATTATAGCGGGCTGTCCAAACGGACTGAAAATTCTTTAATTAGCGTCTTCCCCCATAGTCTAGGATTGGCCTCCTATTCGGGCCTCGGGAGTGTGTACCGTGGTCACTGTACCCGAGGCCAGACAGCTCTGGACCGCCAACTGGTAACTGTATAGTACAATTATGCAGTGTAGTTTAACCAATCATGCGAACGGTGATGAGCAGCTCATCATTAGCTGCATATAAACGTCAATCACTACAATCTATGAGGAGCTCCTGGTCCAATTCGCTGAGAGTTTGATACAACTTACAAGTCCTTACTAGCTCACCTGGTGGGTCATGTCGATCAGTGAAGACTCGAATAAGGTACTGCTTTTGATGGTTACTACTTGGAACATGATATCACCCCGCATCATTTGAATCAGCAGTTGATGACTGATATTAGTGTATTCCTGGTGTTTTGAGTCGGTTCTATGTGTCGCTCCCTGACTCGTCAGGTCCGCTTCGCTGACGTGCATGAGATCAGAAGATATGGAAACTAGCGGCCAGTAGCAACTATATTTCGAGGATTGAGTCAATTCCATCGATGGAGATGGACTAAATCTCGGATTCTGAGGGACTCTATTGACCAACAGGTGTCCAATAGCCTCACTATGAATCGGGGCGGAAGCTAGTATACCTTGCCATCTACCACACTCCATCAATGTGTTGTCATAGTATCCCGTCATAACCAAATGCCTCCATCCAACCCCTCCACCATCGCATCCATCTACAACGAACGAAGCACCGCCTACGATACCGCCACCTTCCACCACCGCCTCGCTGAGGAATACATGCGCGCCGCAGCCCCCAGCCCGGCGCTCATGTCCACGATCTCGCCTGCGGCACGGGCCTAGTCACCTTCCTCGCAGAAGCTCAGGTCGGACCGACAGGGTACGTCGGCGTCGATATCAGCGCGGGGATGCTGGGGGTTGCGCGGGGAAAGGCACAGCGAACCGGGTCGCGGGTTACCTTCTACCAGCATGATATCTCCGATTTGACTGATTTGGATCTGAATCCGAATCCGGGAGGTGAAGGCGAGGGCGCAGGCCAGTTCGATCTAATCACTTGTGCGGCGGCCCTGGTGCTGCTCCCTGATCCGCTTGGAGCGATACGGAGCTGGGCGGAGGTCGAGAGGGTGTATTTGAGCCCTGTCTTCCAGGTGAAGGAGCACAAAGTTCAGCAGGCTGGGGAGTTATTCGAGCAGGCGGTTTCAAGTCCTATGTTTAGGAATTTCGGGGTGGGAAGTATCAGGGACCAGGCGAAGAGGTTGTTTGACGAGACGTTTGTGGAAGAAGCTGGGGAGGAGGGTGTGTTGGTGGATGAGGCCAAGATGTATATTGGTTTGCTGTCAAGCGGTGACACTGATGTTATCCATGAGTTTGAATGTTATGTTTGAGGGAGGCCAGTAGATTCCATAGGTGATATCTACCACTCCACATCCAACATCTGCTCGCATACCCACCGTGCTGTCTGCGTATGGAGACTATAATACCTCTCATCCTCTTTTTCCTTGCCATCGGCTTCACACTTGGACGTAGACTTCCCGAGCGCCTCGAATATAACCAGCTGATCTCGCATATACTCGTCCACACAAGGCTGACGTTTCTCAGATGTACTCTGCAGTCCTGGGTCATACAACTCATGCACAAAGTCATCCACGCATCTCTCTACCAGTTCCAGAGCTATACTCCTGTCGTCTGTTGGTCGACCCTTTCTGCCGCCTGACTTTCGATGAGAATCCTCCCCGTGAGCGCCGAAAAGCGCATCCCGACCGAGCTTGAACCCATTCGATGTATGCGCCACAATGAGAATGTAAATATGTGAGCGGTGGTGCGTTCTTTCCGAGGTGTGCAGACTGATAGGTACAATCTCCTCATTTTCGTATGATCTGGCCGATGGAGAATCTGCCCTTGCTCGTTTGACTATCGAGGATGGTATCCTTCGGAGTCGAGCGCGCAACATACGCATGGTCTCATACTCGATGACTTGGCGGATAGTTATAGGCTGAGATGTATCGTCCGGTATTTGCGAATTTCCCTTCTTTCGAACTTTATGCTGATCGGATCCACCAACCAAGAGCGTATCCGGTGCCAAAACCGTGATATCAACCTGCGTGATCTCGCCCCGCGGGTATCTGTCTAGATCGACTCGTGGAAACCCGTACGGAGACTCCTCATTTCTGTCCATCGGGTGAATGACGAACGTCACCTTCCCCAGACTAAATGGTCCAGTGGCCCATCCTCTCTGCTCCAGATGGACCGCGAGGGACGGCAGCCCGACCCTGGCGAAATTCGGCACCAGGACCTGCGAGATGTAATCATACGACGGAGAAAGGGACACATTTGTGCCTCCTGTGATACTCACACGGACGGGCTGTGGTTCTGGTTCTTCGTCTGCTAAACAGCTGGCTGTATGAAGAATATACGGATACAAAGCCTGAAAGACCAGTGATATAGCCCCAGCCGTTGGAAGGCGGATGTTAATCTCTTGCTTCTGCCGAACGCAGGTCTCTGCGTCTGGGAGGGGATGATATGTCAATGAAGACGAGCCCACTTCGGCCCCTGAGACGGCACTCCCGCTGACGTCTGCCAGATACTTGATGGCTGCCAGGTGGGATGCCTTGAGACCCTTCTTGCCGGTGCGGTTGCCGCGGATGTGGTCGATTGTGATGGGTTGGCCGGTGATGGTGGACAGGGCCAGCGCGATGCGCACTAATTGACCTCCTCCTTCGAGGGTGCGGCCGTCAAGGTGAATTTTTTCTCGTCTGGTTGGAGATGACGACATATCGACTGTTCGAGAGGACCTTGTGGGGAGTGTATCATTATTGGTCGTGGGGATATTGTTGAATGGGCGACTAGAATTATATATGCTCTTTTACGGAAAGTACTTCAAACCAAAACACAATGTCTATCTATATTTTGGGCCTGGTCGGCCGCTACTGTATATATTCATGACTCACAGCCAGGCCTGGGCTCCATTGCATGACTCAATTAGTGACGCATCGCCAACACCTGGAGGATTCATCCGTGGGCCAAATAAACTTGGTCGGAGCTACCCTGGTATCACAAAGGCGTCCAGTCAATGAAACAGAACAGCTGCAACTGGATCACTTTGTATCCATAACAAACCAGGAGGCAGGGCAACGTGTCCTGGTTTTACCACGAGTCAGGATGGTCGTTCACTACGGAAATGGCAAGGCTTCTGACATCCCTGATAGATGTCCTGCTCATATTATGTACAATGAAAGTAAGCGTATCGCATCGAAGACTAGTCTCAAGTCTCAGCCTCAGAGTGATCAAAGCCCCGCAGAGCCTCGTCAGTCTCGTCAGCGTCCTTTTTATTCCTAAATCCACACATTTTATAGTTGCATTCAAGCAGGCTGATTTTCGCCATGTTCCTCTCCAAACTCCCAAACGAAGTCATCTTTCTAGTCGCCACCCATCTGGTCTGCTACAGGGACCTCAGGGCCCTCGTGCTATCCTCTCGTGGATTGTACCATCTCTTGAAAGCATGTCTGAGGAAACACAGCTACCAAGCTTGCCATGGAGACGCTCTATGCTGCGCCGCTGCCCACGATGATGAAGGTCTCACCAGGGAATGTCTAAAGAGGATGGCAGTCGCCGCCGATTCCTTTCAAGGGCCCCGTGTGAGCAACCCGTACAAACACCCTCTATGCACCACCAACTGGACGGTCGAGGATACGGTGCTCATTCAGCGTGCGCTGCTGGTAGCCGTGCAAGCTGGTTCAAAACGCGTAGTCAATTTTCTTCTCGACCACGGCGCACAGACCATGTTCCGGTGTCCGATGGGCTACATTAACAACATCCCACCGCTCTATCTCGCCGCGCAGAACAGTCACGAGGACCTTGTGGACTTTCTATGTGAGACGGGAGAATCATGCTACGGAGTGAATACGTGTCCGCTCCTTTGGGCAATCGAGCATAATCAGCGCCGGATCATTCGCATCCTACTGCGCCACGAATCGTGCGATCATTGCTGGTATGTTCTGCCTATGGCCATGAATCATAGAGATACGGACATGTTGCACTTCCTGCTGGAAAACGGTCTCCATGGAACAAATTATGCGCGTGATGCGCTGTTTGCTGCAATTTTCAAAGGGGACCTAGAAATGGTTAGATTGTTCATCGCCCACGGCGCGGATCCGAACCGGCTGGGCGACTGCTACGACAAGAGGTGGGAGACGAGTCATGTCCAGCTTCTTCGGGAGATTGATAGTCGGTCCCTTCTGGAGCTTGGCGGTATAGAGGATGACTTTTTGACTTGGTGCAACGGCGTGCGTGTTGACGAGGAGCCGGCGTTCTGTAGTACCACCTACGTTGCGATTTATCATGACCAGATGCCGATACTGAGGTTTCTGCTCGAGTATGGGGTACATCCTGAGCCGGAGGACATTCAACTGGCGCGGAAGAAAGGGAATGAAGAGGCTGTCGGTTTGCTTTCTCGATTTTCTGATGAAGATGTACCGCTGAAGAAATATTGTCTTCAGGAGTGACTCAATGAGTGATCACAAGAGACTCAAGACAGCTCATATCGCAAGGAGAGATTGCCTTTGCTATACGCAGGAGAATATCACCTGGGGGCACCCAGTAGCTGTTTTGGGGTGAAATCGACGAGCTAACATCATTTCGGGTCTAATCCCTCTTTCCGTGGCTATAGGTAAAGGCAGAGGAATTACAAAAAATGGGCTGTTGCAACAACTGCCAATTGTGTAGATGTTGAAGCAACAAGGAAGCTGCGCCTGGGATCTGTTGCCATCAAGTTGCCGTTATCACACCAAGCTCCTTCTATTTCGGGGCGGCTGCCATTGTTTAACACCGGACACCCAACGATAAGGTATCTCCAGTTGTAGAACTTCTCTCATTCATACTCATCCCTTAGCTCACATCAGTACTCAACTATATCCCCTTCGAATAAATTATACCAAGAATGCCGTCTATATCCCTGACCGCAAAAGATCGCTTGCGACGAAGTCAGTCCGCTCGCTCCATGCGCAGATCGCGTCAGTCCTCCCTGCCCTCGGAGCCGTTCGACCCGTCTATTGCCAGACAGCATGCGGCTGTCGCTGCCACTCGTGCCATGCTGCGCTCCTCGGACAGATCGTCTGCAGACTCGAAGCACTCGTATGACCGTCTAGGTGGCCCGGAAAGCATGGCAGTCCCATCGAGAAGACCACCTCATCCACCCCGTCACACGCAAGCCCCGGCCAAGGATCCATCAGTCGAAGACGCTTCACCTTCTCGCCGATCCATAGCGAGCTATATAGAGAGCCGCGACGATGACCTCACTTTCTCGGCGGCCTTGCCGCCCATAAGTGAGTTTCGAGGCCTGGATGGTCGTGACTCCTCGCTGCCTTCCTCCTATCGCCGGCTTCGTAAAGCACGTTCGATGTTCTCAACCAGACAGCGCTCTTCGTATATCTCTCACGAATTCTCATCTGATGCATATGCTCGGAGATTCAATGACACAGAGCAATTTGACACGTCCCGCTCCTACAGGACGTTGAGACACTCCATGTCTTTTCTAAAAAGTGGTCAATCTCCTAGAACCGTCCGCCACGCGCAGAGTCAAGAAGCAGCTATCCAACTCGCGCGCAGTCAGTTCCAGGAGAACATGGTCGGACAATCCAGTGGTCAAAGGCAATCGTCTATCACCATGCTCAAGCCGAGACGTGAGCATAAGCCCTTCAGAAAGACATTTCGCACTAACAGCGGCTCGGGTATGGACACAGATGCGTCACCATCTGCGGGGCAGTCAAAAAGAGTTTCTTCTCGTGGAAAAGCACGCGCTCTTTCTTCATCTATCAAGAGAGGGCTGAAGCGAGTTTTGGGTCTGTCAAAGACATCAACGGCTCCGGGGCAAGCGGAAGCTTCACCCCCCTCGCTTCAGCAACACGATTACGGCCCATCGTCGACCATATATGATGGCGATTTTAGCCATGCTGAGGAATTTGACCATTCCCGTGAGACCATCGGCCAGAGCAGACCACCCACGGTGCGGAGTCTTCGAAGCAATGAAAGTCTTGCGACTTCCCGTTCTCGTGTAACAAGTTGGGCCGACTCGACCGTCGCAAATACGATCGCAACCCGCAGGGCACCCGAGTGTGACTGTCTGTCCATTATTAACGAACAAGGAGACTTTAACGGGCGTGCTGGTTCCGAGCTTCCACCAAGACCAAGTCCAATACGACCAGACGGCTCCATCGACAGTAAGCACTTGTACGATGCGTTGTTGAGGCGGATCGGCAGAGAAGATACGCCAAGTCCCAGTGAGGAGGTTGTAGTGGGCCAAGTCAAAGAGCATCGACTCATACCAGCGCGCACGTCTTCTCTTCGCCCCAGGCGCAGCAGGCAGACCATCCGTCAGATACCAAGTGATGCGTCAATTGCGACTTCCAGGACATTTGCCACGGCCAACGCAGGTAGTTCATCTCCTCAGAAGCAGACGCAGCGCCATTCCCGGTCGTCCATGCCTTCCCGAAGGATATCAAGTGCGCGGAAGAAAGCGAGCGCAACCCTGGATTTCAGTGCAGTCGGCAATGCAGAGGAACCTGCCGCTGCATGTGCTGAAGACGCCGAGGACGATTCCCGAAGCGTGATCGTCGCCAGTCAAGCCGACCCAGAGACTCTCTCCAATTCTCCCAGCATCTATTCTCGGACCACCAGTGGGAACTCTCCTGAAAGGAAGGATCAGACTATCGATTTATATTCCTCGGAAACGGAGGATGAGCCAGGGATGGTGACTATCTATGAGAGCCAAAGGACCGCTTACTCCTCCCCAAAGCGTATTGCTCGCTCTTCGTCCAGTGGAAACCGAGTGCGGCCCAGCGCTGAATGGAAACAATGGATGTCTTCACAGATGGCAAGATTCGAGACAATCGTCCCCCCTAGAGACCACTATAGAGAGGATGCACAGATTCACGAGGAGGCCGGGGACTTTCTATCCTCAGCTCCTCGCCAAGTCTCCGAAAACAGCGAATCCCCGTACCCTCAGACAAGCTATCTCTCCCAGAGTATTTCCGAGGGTGAAAAGGGAACAGACGGCAAAGTTGTACCAAGCAATAATTTCTCCCGGCCATTCAGTCGGTCGTCGAGCGTCCGTACGATTGTGCCGTCTAGAAATGAGCACGCAAAAGAGCAGGCTTCTCCATCCGCGGATTCAGTCTTCTCTTCTCCTAGTGTGCACAATTATTCTCAGGGATACACTTTGACTACCACGGGAGTACGCACGCGCGAGAATGAGCCCGCCTTGTCGCCAATGCAAGCGAGGTCAAGCAATCGACTTCAGACACTTGATTCTCCCACCCCTAAGAGGCGTGGAGCGGACTCTCAACAGACAGAATCGGCAGGCGAGCGGTATCGCAGATACTCGGCACGGCGTCTTACAGTTTCTTCGGACTCGAGGACTCAGCAGTGCCGCTCGATTAGAAGAACGACCAACGAGAATGCGAGGGCTTGTGAGCGGCCGGATAAATTGGGTCCGTTTGGAGATCCACACGACATGCCTTCGCCGGTATCAAGCAAGCACATGGTGGAGATGTTTCTGAGCAGTCGACGGAGACAAATTGAAAGTAAAATATCGGAAGACGGCGCGCAAGAGGGAGCATTTGTATGATTTTATTGAATCTGCAGCCTGAAGGATTTCATGCCGGATCCGAAATCATTTGTAGACAAGCATCGTCACTTTGTCATGCGAACTTCGATAGTGGCGCTTTGATCAAATCATCTGCCTCTTTGGCGCTTTATGCAGTATACTTCCTGTATTTACACATAGGAGTCAAATTGAATGATGACCGCCAATATTCTCGAGTACTTCTTATTAACTTGGGCTTTTTAAAGGTATCGACATGGACCCACAGGGTATTGCTTATTGAACATAGTTGGCTGGAAAACTCCCCTTGACTCCGCGCAGCTCCCCCTCCCACCAGTCATCGGTGCTGTCCGTCTTCTGCAAGACTCGGATCCGATCACCCTCACGGAAGGCCAGGTCACCGGCACTCTGACCCGCAAAGTCATAGAGGGCAGTGACATACAGGGCTCCATTCGAGGATCCGGCGCGAGGCGGCGGAGGCGGCGGCGGCTTCTTCTTCGCGGCTGCAGCGGCAGCAAAACCCGGAGAGGTAACCGTCGAGCCACTAGATGGTTTTCGAGGATTGAGGCTGAAGTAGTCCGATCGCGAGGAGTTAGGGGAGAGCCCGCTCAGCGGCGTCTGGGCGTATTCTGAGCCTCGGACGGGGAGATGGGAATCGCTGTGGGGGGTCGCTGAGGGGGAGAGATGCGCGTTAGGAACGGCGAGATTAGGCGACAAGGAGGACGGGGTCAGATCGTTCAGACGGGATTTCGTCTCATAGACGGGGAGGGGTTTAGTTTCGTAATTTGGCGTTGGGACGGAGGGGACTCTGCTGTTACTGGTGCGTTCACGTTCACGCTCACGCTCACGATCGTGATCGCGGCATATCGAGGGCGCGGCTGGCTGCAGTGGTGGCACTGGATGTGATGTGCCTGCACCTGCACCCTGTCCGCTTGAGCGACGGCGGAAATTGAGGCCGTTTGTGAGGCGGCTGGAGAGGGCGTTGGCGTTGCCGTGGTCCTCTGGGGCCTGAGTCATGCGGACGGCCTTGCCGTTGGCGAGACAGCCCAAGGACTCGATTTCCTGCTGGATTGGGTGTAGGTCTCGCTCCCACAGGGCGATGATGTCCTCCATGGGCGGAGCGGGGGAGGGGAAGTGCTCCCCCTCGCAATAGTTGTGCACAACAGTGTAGTAGTGTGCCAGCATGGTATTTTGGATCTCGATCTGGGTGGCTAGCAGCTGGGGGAGCAGGGAGAATGCGGCGTTGATTAAGGGGGGAAGGCACTTCCGGAGGTGCTCATCTGCGGCATGGTATTCCTGCAGGTGTTAGATGGAGATGGACGCCCCAATCGCTAGTGTCTTACCTCAGTGGCCTTAGCCAGGTCGGCTTCTGCTTTGGCGAGCGCGGCGTTATCCCGGTCCGAGCGTTTCGTCTTCTTGGTATAGCTGTCGACACGACTTTGATAGCGTTCGTAGTCGAGCTACTTAACGTTAACTCCGATGTCTTGAGTGCTGAAAGGGGCCAAGCGACCTTGCGATCTTCCCGCTTCTTGATAGTCTTCTTCAACGGTGCCAGGTACTCTTTCGCCTGCGAGGCGGGCCTGATCATCCGCTGGTCCACCGCATTAAGCTCCTCCGCCAGCTCCTTGCGCAACTCTTCGTATTCCTCTCGCAGTCTGCGCGTCCTGGCTAGTGTGGCTTCTGGCGTTGAGTCGGCTTTCGCGGTAGTCGGATCGGAGGACCCGATGATGGGAGCATAGATACCGTCGAACTCGCAGAGCATTCGCTCTTGGTGCAGCAGGATGGATGACCACGCATCGCGCCAGGCACGTGTCGACTCGACGATCTATTGATGGTGAGTTTGCGAACGAAATGCGCGTGGGGGGAATAGGATAGTCGGCTAAAAACAAGAGGAAGACCTACTCTGCCCAATAGCCTGTCGGTTTCATCAAAGTCCTTGAGAAGAATTGCTACCTGACTTTCATCTGCGGATCGTTTCATGAACCTGCCGAATTGCCTCTGTACACTCTGCATCTTGGAGGTTGGTTGAGCTTGTTGATGCTACGTGGTGATAGGGGTAGGAATCAGGCGACAGCGGGGAAGGACGCTAAAGATGTAAAGAAAAAACGAGCTTAGATTAGATTGACAACTGCGAAGGAATCCATGGATAAAGGGATGATCTTTAGGTTCCAAAGGAATCAACAATCGCGGGGGAAGGGAGCCCAAGCAAAATAATCGGCAGAAAGAAACATAACAATACTAAGGAAGGGAGAAGGGGAAGAAGGAAAAGAAGCAGCAGCCTGGATGACGCAGCCAATTCGCGTCCTGCATCAGATCACAATGATAGGACCTAGTTAAGTAGCCATGGCTGTTTCAGCCTGTCATCAAATAATATCGATGTCTAGACCCCGCCACAGAACCCTTCCCGGTCCACTATTTTTGGGGCTGCGATCTGTGTTTGGGTGTGGCATCTGTGGAAATTGGCAGGAGGTGTGTAGATCAGGGCTATTTCTATCCGTACAGCCATGATTGACAGGCAAGGGTGGCATTATCACCATGTGTTCCAGAGGATGTGATTGCTCCTTGTAGATAGAGGATCAAGCGAAAACAATGAGATACAGATATAATTCAAATCAGGAACAGGAAACGTTGCCCTTGTCACGTTCTATACACGAACCACGAACAAGTCGAGACCGTCAACTGGCCAACCCCACAGTTCGGCCTCAGGCTCTCGCGCCGACTTTCTATTTTCTGGTTCCGCGTTGTCATCGCGTCCGTCACTTGGTACAACATCCAGGCTCGTCAACGCGGTTATCTCCTGTTCTGGATCCGATGGTGCACCATCAGAGGGACGCCAATCTCTGGCCATGTCGATCCCCTTATCATCAGCAGCAACCCCGCGTGGCACCCCCAGTCTGAACGTTCCCGCAACGCAGAACACCGCGCCCGTCATCAAATTTCGATGCCTCTTCACCCATGATGTCCGACGCAAAGCGAAGCGCTGGCACGATGGGTTCCTCCGCTATCATACATTCAATAAGCGGGTCATGGTCTACGATACTACCGGCTATTTCATTGGAGATTTGCATTGGCGACAGGACGACGGGATTCAGGACGGAGACGAGCTGGAGCTGGACAAAGGCGTGCTGATCCAAGTTTGTGAGCCGGTGGAGCAGACACAGACAGACCTGTCGACGCTGTACAGCAATAAGAAGAAGACGCATGAGTCACCGACCCAAGCAGCGGAACCGTCAGCTCCCTCAATTCGTGCCTCTGCTCCGGTCCGGTCCTCGATATCCTCCCAACAGCCGCGGTCCCTCAATGATCTCCTAGGCATTCGAAAAACACATGCTGGCTTGTCTGTTTCGCCCTACGAGGAACGCCAACGACAGAAACAGAAGGAAGACAATCGGCTAGCGTCTGAGAGAGCGGCAAAGCGTCAAAAGACCACCCCGGCTGAAGTACCGCCTGAGCAACAACCAAGACGCTCGGTTGCCAATTCCCCGGTCCTCGTCGATTCGTCCGATTCACCCGATGAGAACGCACTAGAAAGACGACAGAAGCCGAACAAATTCCCAGGAACCGACTCTCTGCGGAAGAAGAATCCTGGTTCAGATGGGCCTGCTTTACCGGTAATGAAGGGTCCAGTCGTTGACAATGTTCAGCGCGAGGTCGAGAAGCATCGAAACTCGTCAACCAACGCCCCGTCTTCAGCATCAAGACCATCCTCCGCGCACTCATCCTCGGAGGCGCCAAGTAGAACACTCCGCTTACCCACAAGCCAGCCTCGTAAGAAGCTCATGTATCAGGCATTGCTCCCTAATCAGGCACCTGGAAAAGCAGCACGTACGGTGCCCTCGTCCGCTCAAGACAGGAAAATCTTGCCAACACAGTCGAGACCGCAGTTAGTATGTGCTCTGAGACGTCACCAGGGCCTTGGCTAACTTGTCTAGCGAGAGTAATCCTTTTCCGACTCCGGATCCTACCTCGACTAATATGGAGTTCATACCGACTGAGTCCACCATGTTCGTTCTGGAAGAGGTGGCTGACGATCCAGTGCCCGATCCACCTCAAATTCTCCATAGAGACCGGCCGGGGCCCCCTACAGCACGAAGTGCAGTGGATGCTACGACGTCAGCAGCGAGGGCGCAAACCTTCCAACCAACAACGACCAATAACCCCGGTCAACTGAGGGTGCCTGGATCATCCTCAATCGACCAAAGTGCCGGGATGCAAAACCATCGTCCGCCGAAATCCACGTCCAAAGGACTCCGCAAAGCCCTGTCTGATCCGACAGCATTGACGACGAGCACCAGTGTGCAGTCACGGTCCCTGCTGTCCAGAGGATCGGTCGACACATACCTGATCGAGGAGAACCCGCCGGAACAGGGGCCTTGGACGTCCGAGGCTCTCGATCTCTTCGATTTCTGGCCGCCGGGTCGGCCGAAACCCGGCTGACTGTATCTCATTTCCCCTCTCAATCATCGTTGCAGCCTGTCTATTCAAAATTTTATGACCATGATACCCTAGATGCATGTACTTACATGGATAAATCCCGATTTCTTTTTTTCTACAGCCGTCCACTCATCTACGTACTCTTCTTCACCAACACACCCGAAATATACGGTATCGGAGACCGTCCAAACCACCTCTCCAATTCCACAGCCTCCCACCCCCCATCCCTGTCCGCCGCCCCCCGCAACGCCGTCTCCGTATCCCGATCCAAGCAGCAATTCCCAATAAACCAACTCCACCCAAAGAACCCATAAACAGCCTGCATCACCCTCGCCACAATCGACCCCTTCGCCGTCCGCCACGGATTAACCACATGCTCCACAACAAGTAACTGCCCCCCAGGCCGCAGCAGCGCATACAACTCCCGCGCCGTCCTCTCCAACTCCGGCACAGAGCACAAAACCCGCACACACACAATCGTATCGAAGACCCGGTCCGTGCTCGCCAGAACCCGCTCCACATCCCCGGCAGGAAGTAGCCCTTCCCGCTGCAACTCCGGCACCAGCTCCCCCGCCGCAGCACCACAGGACAGAACATGGTACTTCCCCCCCAACCCCACCTCTTCCGCGCGCGCGCGCAGCTCCGCATGCAGACCGCGGCACGGCTCCGCGCCGTAAATCGCTTTGATGGCAGGTGCGCGCCTGCGGAGCAGCGGCATCTGCGTGCCTGTCCCCGGGCCGACGTCTAGCACGACACCCGACGCTCTGGCTAGAACTGGTGGGATGAGGTCCGTCGAGTTTTGGATCTGGGGTGGCTGGAGCGGTGTTTGCTTTTGGTTTTCGTCTTGGTCTTGGTTTTGTTGTTGGGTGCTTGTTGGGCGGGCGGCTGGGCGCGTTGGTTAGCTAGTGTCGGTACTCCGCGGTATCACTATCAATGGGAAAGGTGAAGAGGGCGTACAGCTGAAATCAACCCAGAAGCGGCCAAAGGCTTCATCGCGGAGCTTGCTTGTTTGAAGGAGCGGGGCGAGCACTTCGCCCCGCCGGAAGACTGCTTCGAAGCAGACTTTGGTGTAATCTGTTGGGGTTAGTATATCTTTTCAATTCTTTTCAATGAATGGATGTATAATTGGTTTATAGAGTAGGAATGGAGGGATAGCAAGTCTAGTTGAAGCACGACAGCAGTTGCGCGCATCTACCTAGAATTGCGAAGAGCTGTTCATAATTGTCTAGACTAACGGCGATGTAGACTCACAGCTCATGGCCCAAGCCAGCAGCTGGCCAGGTTCAATCAGCGTCCGGATCCATTCTTTCGTGGTGGGCCCGTGCGCCGTCATGTTGACCTTATATTGGTGTGTATTCGTCTATCTATTGTCACTGAAAGAGATGTAGAGTAAATGCAGATAATGGATAGATTGTGGAGAGAAACGCCGGATAAATGATATGCGCAATCGCCGACTCGCCGACTCGCCGACGCGAATCTCGTTCAGGAAACCAACTCGGCGTTTGAAAATGGCAATGGCCGATATGGACACCTCGCAGATAGGATGATATAACTACAGGATGAGACACTGTTGGAAACCCTTGATGTTCAAATTCATATCGGTGCCTAGAACATTTCCTGCGCCTTGCCTATGGCAAGCAAGAGATAGAATCACAATAATCAAGAACACTGACGGCCAACAGCAACGTGGTGATACAACCCTATTATAACAGTCATTCTCACCGTCATTACAGTCTCAGAAATGAGCCAAGATCACAGGAAATGGAAATGAAAAGGATACAGAGCGGTAGACTTGCGCAATACTTGCACAGAATTTGTATAATGGGAAGAGTCATGCCAGAACGAAGGATCGACCGAGGTGGGTGTCAGGCTGATGATAGAAACATAGGAAAAAGAGACCAAAATTCATGATGCAATGTGTGCAGAAGAAGGTCAGAGAAAGAACAGGCACCGAAGAGTAGGGAGAATGTCCACAAGGTTAATTTCCAAAAAAGCCAACGGCATGAGTACGCGGGTGTGTATGACAGGTTGCGATAGCTGAACGCAGATACTTGAAGTTGGAGAAGAATGAAGACGAAGCTGGTCAGAAGACACAGATGCTGATTTGCACGCTTATCAAATTCGCAGTATATCAAAAAGGGGCCGGATGATAGTGCGAGGTTTGCACAAAAGAGACTCGTGGACGTCAACAACAGCTCAGCTGCTGGTTCAGTGATGCGAGTGGATTCGATTGACGCGTGGGCTATAACGACTCGTCCTGGAAAGTGAGCTGACATCGTGCTTGCCGTCGCAGCAAGCGCGGACGTTCTCCAGCCGATCGGAGTCTTGTTCCATCATACGCCTAAAGTCTTCTTCGCTATCCCGCTCGTGCAGGCTGTCCGCATGAAGACTCCCTTCGTGAACACTGGAGGTGGCATAGCCCGGCCGGCCTTTACGACCAAAAGATCCCTTAATCGTCGTATTGAGGATCGTGCTGAGACGGGATGTCGACCCCTGGCGGCCGTCATCAGGAACCTGGAGCCCCGAACCCTGTGACGGTGCGCTCAGCGCGGGTGATACACGGCCCGGGGTGACAGTCTGCCGTACAGACATGGCGGATGCAGCACGCTGCTTGGGTACATTGCGGACAGTCCGGCTCCGCGACGAGGAAAAGGACATGCGCGTGGTCTGCTGGGACTGCGAACGGAATCCGGGATTGAACTCGTCGATATCTTCCAGCGTGACATTTTCCAGCGTAACATTATTATCCTGGCCTTCTCCAGCCTCATCCGAGTTTCGAAGTAGAAGATACGAGAGCGCATTGAACCAAGTCTCGTGCCTCTGGCTAGTTGTGGCCGTAAATCGGACCCGGCGGCCTGGACTGACGACTTCTAAGCTTCGGCAATGAAGACCTGGCGGATAAGGGTTGTCGTCAGCAACGACTCGCACAGCCTCGATCGGCACACTCTTCGTCCGCAATTGATTCTTCCCAGCAGTTTGGGGGTCCTGTTCACTCCAGTACAACGTCCGGGTGTACGGATGAACCCAGAAGTAACGACGGTGCCTTGTCTTGGAGATCTCTCCAGTCACAGTCCTTCGGGTATACTTCCAGAGGAACTCGCCAATCATGGTCTGAGTGATGGCCTGTATCATGCGAGGGTCTGTTCCCGCTGCGTAACCGTTGGGCATGTGGTTGGAATAGGCTTGAATGTTGAACCGTTCTTCAAGCTCTGATGCAAACGAAGAAACGGATGATCTGCGGGACACTTGACTTTCCCGTCTAATCTGGGCCCGCGAAGTGCTTGTCTTGGAGGAATGAACCTGAGTCCCTGATTCGTTTGGAGTCAGCGGGCGCTGGGTGGAGCTTGATCGGTATGCGGAAGCCGGCGCCAGGGGAGGACCCATCAAACCAGGAGACGGGGGCCGTTGCTCTAAGGACTTCATTTCGGCTGCCATGATAGCTTCCCGGTGGTCCACGGGTAATGGTGGATGACTGAGGCTGTGCACACTAGACGACAAGCTCGTAGAGCTCCCTGGGCGACGTTGAGCAGATTGGAGAGATGTCGTCGAAGCATGTTGAGTGGGACGAGGACGCGCCTTTGGCGTTGCAAAGGGCGACGGTCCAGCTTCCTTGGCTTTGTCACTATCAGGAGGAGACAATGGGCGCGACGAGACACGTTCCATCAGAATCTGATCAATTTGCTTCGACGACAATATTGTCTGGGCACCGGAATCAGCCTGGTTGGACTGACGTCTCCTGCCGCGTGTGACGGCGTTGCCGGAGATAGTACCCAACGGTAAGGCGGCACCTGAGTTTCGGTCTTCTGTGTCAGCAGCAGCATCGTCGCTTGGGATATCCCTAGCGATCGACATGGAGTCTGAAGGCCGCTTTTCTTGCACAGCATCCCTCAAGTGCGCCGGGTGCATGTTCTCATCGGCAATCTGCAGACCGGGAACGATTGCAACAGGTGAAGTGGCTCCCACAGGAAGCGTCTCTACAGACCGTATTGACGAATATGAGAGCTCAGGTACTCGAGAAACTGGTCTTTCGCGGAGTTGTGGTGCAACTGGCTCAGTAGACGCTGAGCTGATAAGGGATATATCCAGTTTCGTGCTCTCAGACTGCACCACCTTATCTTCAACAATCACAACGTGCTCTGGTTCGGAAAGTGATTTGGGTAGAAGAGCTGCGATAGGTTCGGTCTGCTCAGCGAGTATCGAAGATATCTCTAGCTCCAGAGACTCCGTGCTTGTAGAGTGGTCTGCCACAGAGATAATAGGTACAGGTTCGGGCTCAGGGAGTGCTGCAGCAACGGGCAGGGTATGTTCCGAGAAGATAGTTGAGACATCTAGATGTGGAGTCTCCGTGTTCGTAGCGTGGTCCGCAAAAGACAGAACAGGCAACGGTTCTGGCTCAGGAAGAGTAACGGCAATGGGAACTGTATGTTCCGAGAAGACAGTTGAGACGACCATCTGGGGAGCGTATACCTGCTCAGGGTCTGGAAGTCGTGCCATGAGAGGCTCTGTAGACTGAGAGGATATGGAGGACAAAGACAGCTCCCGCGGCAGCGGAGAAGGAAGTGCAACCGGTTCAGTTACCCCGCCGATGAAGTACGATGTAGTCAATTGCGGTAATACAGGAGCCACTGGTGAGGTCTCCTGGTATGAAATCGACGAGAAGTCTGGCTCAGCGACTGGAGGTGCAGGAACACTAGTTGTCTCTCCCTCTGCGCCTGATGCATCATCCCAGGCCATCTTCGGTGGGGTCGGCACGCTAGATACTTGATCACCATTTGACTCGGCGCCTGACCTGAGAGGTGTCCATTGGGTTGCAGAATTAACCAGCTTCGGTGGCTCCTTGATGGCCATGCCGGCTTCAGCACTGAATGCGGTTGCCCTCGTTGGCGTGACTGGTGCAACAGGCAGAGCCTCTTCAACCCCAGCAATTACAGGATTGGCAGGCTCCGTAGGTTGCCAGGGATCGGTCATCACGCCTGAATCGACCATCGCGGGCTTGGCTGGTACGTCCAGAATGGCCTCCGAGGGTCGTCGCGAATCAGCCGTAGGAAGCATACGGGGAGTGGACGTCTGGGAGTTAGCACCAAATGTTCCGTCCTCATCCTCGCCGCCTTCAAGTTCTGCAAGTTCCTCGAAAAGACTGTGTCCTTCTGGGGGAACCGAATCTTGGGCGAAGCTAGTCGCAGGCGACTCTCGTGCACTCGAAGGCCGGCTGCTGTAAGCCATAGGGGCCTCTCCAGACGGACGGATTTTTCTGAGGACACTCCTCTTCTTCCTAAGCCTGTATCTGGGAGCGTGCGCTTGACTGGGGGAGGCGAGAACTTCATCGACGCCTTCATCTTCATCTGCGGAAGTGGATGCGGTGCTGTGATATGAAGAACGGTCACGAGCCTTGGCCATGATCAAGGATGAAGAAACACGTAGGCGAGGGGTCCTCTGAACAGTCTCCTCAGTCTCAGTCAGCTCATCAGTGTCAGAACTGCCATCAGCCATGCTCTCTATGCCAGTCTGGAAGGCTTCGCTTTCTGTTGCAGTTTCCCGCTCGTTGGCAGTCTCAAATGCATCATCGGCTTCGGTAGCAGTCTGGTAAGCGTCGCTGGGGTAGGCAGAGGATTCTTCACCGGAACGGTCGCGAGTCAGGGAGGTCGAAGCGTGACGTGTCGGGGTGGCATCTACAGCGTTGTCCTCCCACTCTGCGTCTTGGATCTCGATCTCAGTCTTCCCCTTGCGACCAGCTCCGAGCAGATCCGGTCGCGCAGGTTTTCTGAAGGCATCTAGCTTGGTCTTTTGGCGTTTGTTGGAAGGACCTGCCGGGGCAACGGCTTCACGGCGACGTTGTTCGATCTCGTCCCGCGCCTCTTGTAGCATGCGCTTCAATTCAATCTTTTCGGTCTTCTCGCGATGGATTGTACTCTTGAGATTCTGGATCATACGATGAGCGTGGCCGAGAGAACTGCGCAATGTTTCAGTCTCTAGGTGATTGTGACGCGGTGTGAACTTGTTCGGAGACGGTGGTGGTGAGTTCTCTGGCGTGGCTTGGTCGTCATCCGAAGAATGATGGTCTCGTGGCACTTCGAGCGTGGCTTGCGCTTCCTGCTGACGAAGGCGCATCGCAACCACTTTGGCAAGCTCTTCGTTCTGGGAGTTTAACTCCTCAAGCTTCTTGTGAAGGGCAAGCTTCTCGGCGTCTTGTGCATTGAGGTTCCTGCGCAGGAGGTGAATCTCAGCATCGTTGGCTTTCTGAGCAGCGGCCTGTTCCTCGATCAACCGAGCATTGGCCTGTTTCACTTCCTCCAGCTCCCGTTCAATAGCGTTCTTCTCTGACGTGACGGTACCGAGGGCGCTATTTAGTCTGTTTTCGCGATCGGCAGCCTCCTTCATCGCGGTCATAAGCTCGTGAGTTCGAGTTTCGAGGTTCCAATTCTCGTCCTTGTAGCGCTCCTCGCTCTCATCCAGCGCCCGGATTCGCTGTGCGTACCCTTCTGCCTCCAGCTCCAGTCGTGATTTCTCAAGATTGGCATTCTTCAACGCCTCCTCGCGCTCAGCGAGCATGGCCTGCAATTGACGAACCTGGGCCAGGAGGGAAGTAGAAATCTCGGTCGCGAATTCAATGTCATGGACCCGGCTGGAGGGTTGGTTTCGTTGTTTCCGTGACGGAACGCTCACCTTGCTGGGAGAGTTGGTCGCTTGGCCGGCGAATAGGACGGGACTGAGTGGTGACTGTTGCTCAGAAGATCAGTATCCTGACGGCGGTACAGGAAGTGTGGCCTTACCTTTTGATCGAGTGAGGGCGTACCCAGGTGGCCATCGTCGCCACCTGCCAGACGTTTCGGAGCCAGGAAGGCTCTAGCGGTCTCACGACCAATCTCATTGTACTCCCTTTCCAGTTCCACGAGCTTCTGGCGCAAATCCGGTCCGATCTGGTTCTCATCCTGCTGCTGTTCTACCTCTTTCAACTTCTCCTCGAGCTCTCTCTGCTGTTCAATGAGCGCGGTGCCGAGCTTCGAAGCCTCCTCGAGTCTGCGCTCTGTCTCCGCCAGGTGAGCTTCAAGAGCTCGTTTGGCCTGTGCTGGAGAAGGTGCATTAAGACTGAACAGCTGCGTGTCAAAAGAGGAGTACCTATGCGCATCGCGGGGAACACGCTCCTCCGCTTTTGAGACGAACGGGTCATCCATCGAAGCAATTCTGGAAGTAAGACCTTGGCCTTCTGCGTTGTGATGTTGTTGCCTGCTGAGGTCGTGCACCATCGGGTGGTTCCTATCGAACTTGACCAAAATAAGGAAACAGCCGCCCTAGGAATGCCGGAAACTCGTTGCCTCGTTCCTCGTTATCCCCGTCTCGATTTCAAAGCATCATCTGATCCGCCCTTCAAGCTTTCACAGTTCGATATTCTCGATTTTTAGGTCGTGCGGCCTACAAGAACCGGCAGCGACGAGATATCCGGTGTTTCAATGGCCAGGTTGGATGCGACGGGGGGAAGCGATATGCGCAGCGTCGGTCGGCAAGGTGGCAGTGTCCGAGAATTGACTTGGCGGAGGAAGATGGCGCACCAAATATCGCGGAATATCGAGAGAGAACGATCGCAAGTTAATGCGACCCTTCGGATCGAGCGATGTTTTGTTTTGTAAGACAGGTCGTAAAACCTGCACTGGCGACGCTGATGACAACAAACGCGTTGTGGACGTACTGGGGAGTGTGCGTGGATGTAGCCAAGGTGTTGGACCAACCACAACAGACTAATGCAAGTTGAGCACTCGGGAACGAGCAGCAATGGTGAACTGGCAAAACAGGGAATAAGACCCAGATAGTGGATTACAAGGCTGGATGAAGGGAGTTAGAATCGACTACGTCGTACAATTGGGCATTAAATCAGATAGAAAAGAAGAATGGAAGGAAGAGATGTAAAGAAAGACGATAGATAATTTGGTAATGGTGGAAGAAGGGGAAAGAAGAGCGAAAAGATCCAAAGAAAGGAAAGCGAAAAGAGGGGAAGAGAGTGTATGAAAAAAAAGAAAAGAAAAAGGAAGTCTAGAGCGATAGATAATAATAATGGCAGTTAGACAGACAACAACGAGACGAGAGCGACTCGTTGGGTGGGAAGACAAAGGAAGGAAGAAGAGAAGAGAGGGAGAGAGAGAAGACAGACAGTGGGAGGAGCGGAATGGAGGTGAGGTGGAGTGAGGCACATCTGTTTGTTGCTTCAATAATCTAAGATGATAGTATGGGCCGTGCGGGCGATAGTTATTTTCTTTCGTTTCCATCTACTTGCAAACATCTTAATTGAGATCAAATGACAGGATATGACAATGCTGGAGAGAACAATAATGATCTGATATGTCAGAGATCAGAGATCTAGCTTACCATTTGAGCGCTCAAATGGTACACGATGACGAGGGGGATCGCTAACTAGTTGACAGGCTTGATCCATAATCCATTGTTATCGTTGCCGATGTCCAATAATCCAAGCAACTAAGCAAGGTTAGGACAAAGACCATACTTTAACTCTTTCATAATGGTAGATCTCCTGAATAGTGTCGTCTATGTTTACGGTTCTGCCCAAAATACTAAGGCTAAGGTACCGGTACCACCATCTTCCACGGTCCATCATCCATGGATCGCGTCCCAGGCACATGGCTGGATGCCCAAGGCCTCACGGCGCTCTACCAGTCATGTGATATTATGTGATAAGTGCTGGTCACGTGATCTACGATAAATGATGTGCTTTCTTCTTGCGTCAATACACGGCAGCTACTGTCCGCGCCATAGCACGATAGTCCTGTCCAAGGAGATATTTGTCTCAACAAAGATGGCGGAAGAAACTCAAGCTGCAGAAGCTGTTCCTCAAATTTCCTTCAAGAAACGCACCAACAAGGCCAAAGCCAACTTCCGCAAGAAGCCCGATACGCCGCCACCTGCTTCAGATTCCGACTCGGATTTCACATCGTCCGATGATGAGGAAGGTCGCCGGGTCAAACGACGACGGAAGAACGCTGCAGTGACTGCCTCTTCGGCTACAACTGGTCCGCGCAGAAATACAGTCGAAGACCAACCCGCCACCGAGACAGCCGCTATTCCCTTGACCTCGAGTAACGATGCGACCAAGCACTCCAACTGGTATGACGAGGAGTTGAGTGAGAAGAACCTGTTAGGGACGACAAGAGCTCGGCCAGCATCGAGCACCCCATCTGCGCCCGATGGTACCTACAAGGGCGCCGCGAACTATTCGTCATTCATCCAGAAGAACCCCAATGCGCCTACCAAGCAGTTTGGTCCTATCAAAGCGCCTACCAACGTCCGTACGGTGACAGTCATGGATTTTGCGCCTGATGTATGTAAGGACTGGAAGCAGACTGGGTTCTGCGGTTTTGGAGGCATGTATCTCTTTTCTTCCTTTTCTTACTAGGACAGCTTACTAACCGTCGTGCAGATTCCTGCAAATTTCTTCACGCTCGAGAGGACTACAAACAGGGCTGGGAGCTGGACCGGGAATGGGAGATTGGTACCAAAGGCAAACAATTGAGTGGTCGGGTTGTCTCGAAACGAAGCGGCGATGCGAAGACTGCGGAAGACGATGAGGACGATGATGACGAAGAACTTCTCGAGAGCATTCCGTTTGCATGCATCATCTGCAAGAGCTCCTATAAAAGTCCTATCATTACGAAATGCGGCCATTACTTTTGCGAGTCATGCGCCCTGCAGCGGTATCGGAAGAACCCCTCATGTGCTGCATGCGGGGCAGGCACTGGTGGTGTCTTCAACGTCGCAAAGAAGCTGAATCACTTGCTGGACAAGAAGAGAGAACGTGCGCGAAAACTACGAGAGCAAGCAATCGCAGAGGGTGAGGAGGTTAGCAGCGATGAGGAGGAGAGTGATGAGTCTTAATCTTTTTGCTATGCATGGCATTGTATCTAGTTGCGCTGGCCGCGAGGTACGAGTATACAATGTATAAAACAAAGCGTATCGCTGTTCCCAATATATATTTTCTAATGTTACTTTGATGTCCCGCGGAGCAGCCACTCGAAGTTTGACTTTGTATATGCCGTGGATATATTTCGAGTCTTTTCCTCGACTCTCAATCCCTTAAGCTAGCTGCCGAATAAGCTTTCGCGCTTTTTCGAGTTCTTAAGCTTGCCCACATATGGTTATCTATCTAGGCAGCAACAATTACCATGAGCAAGCTAGTCCTGCAAGGAATGAATATAACTACGTACTTCAATTTGATAATAATAGCTTAGTCTAATCTATATTTCAGCGCAATCTGAGACAGTGGTGCCTTAATGCAAGTGACATGCTCCACTAAGGTTGCTTTCCTTTGAGGTCAATAAGCCACACATACAGCAACGTCTATCTACCAGATGGATAGTTGGTAGGCAAAGGATCAGAGTCATTGCGAGATGTCACAGCCACTATCAGTTTCCTATGTTTAGATTACCAAACAACAAGGAGGAAGAAAGAGCCCTAAAAGTTCACGCTTGTTCAAGACCAATCTACTCCATCTGTACGGAGTAAGTCAAAGAACCACTGTGTCTGCTTGACAACTCGATCGTCCTGATTTGGACAACCAGTTACTTGGCTCGTCCATAACATTGGTTGAAGAAATTGACCCTGCTGATCAGCGGGATATCGAACCTCCACAACCTCCACAGCTTCGCAACGCAAAGTCATAGCATCATCGCACACAGAAGGGACATGAGAAACATCACAGGAAGAGCCACGGTTGCGGTGAGAGGGCTCATACGTACGCACCCAAGTGGACAAAAGCCTTGTCTGGGACAACGCCACGAGCGAACCTTGGTACGTCCCTAGATTCAATCTGTCTTAGACGAGTGCGCCTCTCGGCGGACAGAGACACCCTCACGCTGACAGACCATGATCACATTTCACCCCTCGGGCGACCATGATGAGCTTTGACGACTGAGTAAACTGTCAGGGGCCCGCAAACACCCTTTGCGACAATAGATTTCTGAGCCGTCTGAGCGAGTCCCTAATATCCACCTTGCGCTGTCGTGAGCGCCAAGCTTCCCCGCTAAAGACGCTAAACAACGGGAGAGGGCCCATATGGGCGAATGACGGACGCCGACTGGTTGACCCCTGGCCTTTGGGTTTTGGAGGGTCTCTCCATGTTTAAGTAGCTTTGGACGAGTTACTGGTTAGGTAACTGCCTACCGCTGCTAGTTGGTAACAGTCAAACACAGACTTTACTAAGTGGATAGTACCTTACCTATCTAGTACGTTGTACGTTAGTAAGTAGCGTGGCTCAGCCAGTGGAGAATAAGAATACTATGCCCCTCAAAACTCGAGTCAAAGCCAATGCCAAAATGAGCGCCCCCAAACACCCCCAACTCGCGACCCGTGGTTGATAGACGAATCTACCTAACACTGATCGCCCCCATATCCAATATGGATGGGGTCCCATTTTCCTGGGGTGCCTGCTCTGGGCTCTGAAGCTAATACAAGGTTCACCCTTTTCGCTCCTGAGTTCTTCTTTTCTCTTCAGCTTCTGTTGCCTTTGCCGGTTTGCGGTTGATATACTTCCCCGGCGGCCTGCTCTCACCCGGCTGCTTTGGTTGTTCCCATACTATTTTTAATATATCAGGCTGGTCCCTAACTCAATGGCTAAATTTTGGCGTTGATCTCAGGGTGTTTCTGCTTGGATATACCGTATATGCCCTCGTGGTTGGTATAGCGAGTCATCATATTGGAGATATATCACCGCCACAACCGCAACAGTCACCATGAAAAGCAGTTCCAGAATCATATGCTGCGCAACTCTGCTGCTCCTAATACCGCTGTATCTTGTAAAGGTGCACCTGGAAGATTTCTGCGACCAGTACCGTGCAGGCACATATCTGGTCGACTGGACCAAATCGCGATATTTCCCGCAGACTGTTCCCACCTTCCCTAATGGACAAGCAGGTGACAAAGTCATCGTCATGGCTAAGCTGGAGGAAGAACACACGGAGTGGGTCGAGGAAGAACTGCCAGAGTACGTCGAGGGTTCCTCGCACCAAAACCGTCAACGTTGCTAACAAACCCCGATAGCTGGCAGCGCGCAATCTACACCGTCAACCCCTCCAAAGCAACCGTCGCAGACACCAAGAAGCTCACCACCCCGCTGAACAAAGGCCACGAGTCCATGGCCTATCTCACCTACCTAATCGACCACTACGACTCCCTCCCCTCCACCATCGCCTTCCTCCACTCCCACCGCGCCGGCTTCCTCATGGCCTGGCACGTCGACGCCCCGCTCCACGATAACGTAGCAGCCATGCGCGCCCTCCAGCTCGATTTCGTCCAGCGCAACGGCTACGTCAACCTCCGTTGCAACTGGAACCCTGGCTGCAAGGCCGCCCACCGTCTCAACCGCCACGTCACTGAGCAGGTCTGGGCGGAGATCTTCGACGGAACGAGTACCCCGCCGCTGAACGCGACGACTTCCCCTGCCCGGGCAGCAATGGCCGTGGATGCAGCAGTGCCCCAGCAGAAGTTCCTGGCGAAACCGAAAGAAGTCGGCGCCGCGTGCTGTGCGCAGTTCGCCGTGTCGCGGAAGCAGGTCCTCCAGCGGCCGCGCGACGACTATATCAGGTTCCGGCAGTGGGTTATCGATACCGACAAGGACGATGCGTCGAGTGGGCGCGTGATGGAGTTCCTATGGCATGTGATTTTCGGCCAAGAGGCTGTATAGTAAGTTTTTCTGACTATATTTCCAGGGAAAGAATGTGGGTGTGGACGGGGCTGACTGTTTTGTAGTTGTCCCGATGAGGAGCTCTGCTATTGTCAGGTCTATGGGAAATGCTGATGGACTGCGAATCCTTTTGCGATGGCGTTTATATAGACGATTGTCATCTGAGATACCTGGTTGCTTACTTACCCTGTACATATAGACAATTCTTGTATTTTTTTTTAAAAACCTGACACGTTCCTTACCAGGACATCATTATTGTCATACATACTTATCATTACCCCTAACTGTTTCATATCACACGGACACGAAACTCTTATTTAGTCTCCATGTACTCCTCGACTCGCTCCATGAGATCCGCTTTCTTTCCCGCTGTCGAGCGCCCATGAGCGGTCAGAAAATCCTTGAGAACCGCTACAGTAAGCTGTATCACATATGACCTGTTAATAACCTTCAGGCAGTCGGCATGCAAGCGACTTACCTTCGAAAGACTTCCTTTCTCATAGTGAAGCCGGACCTCGACGTCCACTCCTTCGGGCCCGCTCTCCGATTTGATCCGTTTTGACGGATGACTGGAAGCTTCGTCGCTGTCGGCGGCTCGGTCTTTGGCGCTCCGTTTCACCAATGTGCTCTTTGGGCCATGCGCTGCCGGCGCCGCGTACTGTTTTTCTAATTCATCGGCCCACGACAGGACATACTCTCCAGCACGCTGGGCAGGTTAGCAATGCTTCATCACGGAAAGCGAAGAGATCAAAAGAACAACTAAACGAAATCCAACCTACCTTGTCAATCTGACGGTATTTCGGTATTGTTTTGTCTTCGGGCTTTTCGGGAAGGTCTTCATCTAATGCGAGGGCCTGTAGAATGCGATAATGCCATTGGAGCGCTGCAGGGAACAATCAGCATTACTTGTCAATGAATTAAACTCTCCCAGCTTACATGGATTTGGATATTTCTGCGGTTCGTATGACGCCTTGGGAAGCTGCAGCTGCTGCACGATCGTCCGCATTTGGTCGATCAGGGGCTCTGGCGCTACATTAAGGGTCATTTCGGGATTCTGTCTAACGTCGTCCGCGTATGGTAGAGGTATAATCCACATTCCAGGGGGAAATTTCTGAACGCCGTTTTCGTCGACCTTCTCTTCACCCGCTATCATTGCGCCCAGCACTGGAGCCGCGTTTTTGCGTGGAATGAACCAGACAAGAGCCATCTTGTGATCCTTTAAGAGCTTCTGATGCAAAGCGGAGAATACGCGCGTTGAGCCCACGTAATCCTCCTCAGAAGGGTAGATGAAGAATGGGTGCTTGACGTTGGCCCAGAAAGGGAGAGCGGAGAGTGGCTTGAATCCAATGATACGGATCACTGGGTCACCGAAGTGTCTCAGGGCCTTTTGCTCCTCAGGAGTGAATGACACCTGATCGTTACCAAATTTATATGCTTTCCGTATCTCTGACTTTTCAACGGTGCGAGCAGTATCGTCTGCGATCTGGGTAGTTACTCCTTTGACGATCTGAGGCTTCTCCCCGCCAAGCCAGACATAACAGCTGCGTGCAGGTGCCTGGCGTTTGAACAAGAGATATCCTGTCACGGAGATCTTGAAATTCGGCCCAAGCTCCAGCGGCATGTTCGAAAAATGCGCTCTGCGCGGAACCGACCGGGAATTTATGCTGGACAGGAGGCCGTTCAGCAGCGAGATCCCATCTCCGGAGGCAGTCGATACCTTTGAATCATCTTTTAGGTACACAGGAGCCTCTGCATCAGTTGGTGAGGTTTTGTAGATGATATCCTATACAATGTGAGCCACAAAGTTGCCTGCACTGACAGTCAACGCCGGCTAGTCTTACGTCATAGAACTTGGAGCTGTCGAACTCATGCTCAGGCTGAGATATCGGAAACAGCTCAATGGTCACCCCCAGATCGTAAAGATCTTTCGCGCGAACGGTGGCAGCCGATCGCTGACTCTTACTATCGCCGTGAGGGTTATCATTGTCTGTGACGATGAACAATCGCCGGGATAGAAAGTTGGGAGCTTTGGATGTGAATATCTGATTCGCACAGAAAAGTACATTCGCCATGGAGACCCGCTCTTTCGATGGCACGAGCACATCTCTTGCCTTCCCTTCGTCCTCCGCCAGAGCACGGAGTTCTTTCACCTCTCGTGCTGAAGGGACATCAAGATCCGTAAAAAGGTAGCAGTGAGGATACGATAGATCGCCGCGGCTGTTCTCGTCCTCGTCGTAGAATTTGGACGCCTGCGTCCCGTACAGTAATACGCCAATCATGTCACGAGGATTGGATATGATGCGCTGTTGCATGAGGTGGTATGCACATTTCAAAGCCGCGGTGGTTGGTGATTCTTCCACTCTCTTCTTAGGATCAGACGATGGACGCGGAGTCAACATTGAATCGCTGACTTCGATGGCGAAGAGGACAGCGTCCTTTACTGCTTTGTATCCCTGCGAGAGATATTTTAGTGATGACGTCTTGACAATGGTAGGATTTCGCATACAGTCTCATCGATCTCCTCCTCCTCTTCCACTGCCTCATCATCGCGGTATGGATTGTCATCAGCCATGATGAGAATAGTGAATGGGTTTAGAAGTTACAGCCTAGAAATGAGGAAGGAGAAAAGAGGTACATTGGAAGCAAGAAGATATGGTCGGTATTTACATCACCTCCTTCTCTGCCTTGAGTGCCTACCGCTCTGCTGCCTGCGTGCCCGCCGACTTCACGAGTGACGCGATCCCGTCATATCGGAGCAACGCGGGGGGAACACGAACGTCACGTGAATGCGCCAAGACTTGATGACCCCAAATCATTGCTGATTGGTCAAGCTTCCAGCTGGCGCTGTTCCGTCATCAACCACCTGAGGACCTAGATATGTTCTCCAGTTACAATTCCTTGCCACAATTCTTTCATTGAGTGGTCAAATACTATTCGACGTATTTTTGTGGGCTTTCAGTGTGGCTAATGATAGACAGATAGACGACGGCCGACCTTTTTAATACATTATCATCGCACCTCTCCATGGCTCTCCGCCGGCCATTAACGCTTCCGAGGCACATTCTCAATGGAGCTTGTTTAGGCTTGCGACCAGCTGTGTCTCGCACCGCTCTGACTTATGGGCAGGAGCAGAGGAAAGGGCTTGCAACAGCAGTTCCCCCGGTCACTCAAGATGCGACTGGGTCCAAAGGCCCCACGGCAATGGTCTTCCTCAACATGGGTGGGCCATCAAAGACTGACGAAGTGGAAGATTTTCTGAGCAGATTATTTGTATGCACTCCTCAATATACCCGATACTACCCCTCTGTATGAGACTGACAAGCTCTGTCTTCCTATTTCAGGCCGATGGCGATCTGATTCCTCTCGGACGACTTCAATCATACCTCGGCCCTCTCATCGCTAAGCGCAGAACCCCAAAGATCCAACGGCAATACTCGGATATTGGTGGAGGCTCGCCGATCAGGAAATGGTCCGAGTATCAGTGCGAGGAAATGTGCAAATTGCTAGACAAAATCAATCCCGAAACGGCTCCTCACAAGCCTTACGTCGCGTTCCGGTACGCCGACCCTCTGACGGAAGAAATGTACACAAAGTTGTTGGAAGATGGGTTCGGCAATGGGAAAGGAGGGCGCGCTGTCGCGTTCACACAGTACCCCCAATATTCGTGCTCCACCACGGGTAGCTCGCTAAACGAGTTGTGGAAATGGAGAACCAGGCTTGAGGGTAAGCGTGCAAATGGCGACATGGACCCCGCTGGTGGCATCCAATGGAGTGTCATTGATCGATGGCCAACGCACCCTGGCCTCGTGGAGGCTTTCGCCCGGAACATTGAGGAGCAGCTGAAGACATACCCGGAGGAGAAGCGAAACGGTGTCGTTCTCTTGTTCTCAGCCCACAGTCTGCCTATGAGTGTTGTCAACAGAGGTGAGACCCACCTTCTTACCGAACAACAAGATCTGCTCGCTAACACATTTCCCAGGCGACCCATACCCTGCTGAAGTCGCTGCAACTGTGCATGCTGTCATGCAAAGATTGAATTTCAGCAACCCTTACCGACTGTGCTGGCAGTCCCAGGTGGGACCGTCAGCTTGGCTTGGAGCCCAAACTAGCGATACGGTCGAAAACTATGTCAAACGTGGACAGACCGATATTATTCTAGTCCCCATTGCCTTCACCAGCGATCATATTGAGACTCTGTACGAGTTGGATCTGGAAGTGATTAAGGAAGCAAACTCCCCGGGAGTCAAGAGAGCCGAGAGTTTGAATGGCAACCCCATTTTCATCCAGGCATTAGCAGACATTGCCCAAGAACACCTCCGTAAGGGAGAGAAGTGCTCATTACAGATGACTCTGCGCTGTCAAGGCTGTAAGAGCGAACGGTGCCTGGAGCAGAAGAAATTCTTTGCTGGCGACCGATTTTCTTCCCTTGTAGTTTAGTTTATTTCTGTTATGGCTGTTCTCGGCCGTTGTATACAATATTAGGGTCCATTTTCTTTCCTCGGGGCGTTAAGTTGTGCTGTCAACGAGATGATCTATTCACGGAGCGCACCAAAGCAATGTATATATTGTTGAAAAGTTCGAGCATATCATCTCATTTCGTTGTTGGTCTTCAATGGTTGAGACTCTATATATAAACATTATAGACGAAGGATTTCCCATCAACGTCTCTAGTCAACCTTGACAATTATTTTGTCACCATTTAAAGTTGCACACGTGCAGCGATAAAGCACGATCCAGTCGTAGTGTCGGCGTCCCTTATCGAGAAATTGCCTGACTCCAATGGCTAAAATCTCAACCCCTGATAAGAAGGATTGATTATTGAACAAACTCTCATAGCGTCGCTTCATGATCTACTGGTTGGTCGGAATTGGGCTGACGCAAAGCCCAACGGCGAAGCCGCTCCAGCTCCGTTCCCAGTTCTCGTGAAGAATTGGTAATCATGAGTTCATGACAGCCATGTTGTGTGCGTCCACTTCAGCCCCCAAGCTATCTCCATAATCATCCCGATTCCCTTCATTCCTGGCCATCCCCTCACTTGATCATTACATTATTTCGTCCCAGGGGTGAGCGCCGTCTATGATACATATGATTCCAGATTTATTGTTATCATCGATGCCACCAAGGTTATCGCCAATGTAAATTTCGAACCTCATTCCACTTCGGGACCTAGGAGAGTTTGCAAATTTATTGAATTTCTCTATCGCCAGCGATGGAGAACGAGGAAGCCTTTGAGGCTGATGCACAGCTGCTCACCAGAGCTGTCTCGTCAAATTCTGGTGTTCGAACCATTTCAGGTGATAGTATCAAGGACACAGTCCGATTGCGTGTCCACGAAACAACGCCGTTACTAGCAGGCCATGGAAATGCGGAAGGCTCGGAGCAGAACGCAGCTGGCCAGAGGGCCGGCTGCTGGAGTTTCTTCAGACGACCTCATGTGCGTTGAGACAATGCTCACAATCCAAACCCATTCATCACGTTCTGATCTCTTTCTAGGTCTTTTGGTTGTTTCCGTTTCTGCTTCTCTATATGCTAGGGTTTGCTGGTGTTGTCGTCCCCAAGATCAATCTGATTCTCTCTCTCGTTTGCAGGGACTATCTTTCCAAGAAGGCTTCACAGGATCCTAACTTTACGTATCTGCCGGTCATCATTGGGGAAGACAACCCCCAGTGCCAGGTGCCTGAGGTGCAATCTCTCGTGGCTCAATTCCAACTCTACCTCAATTTGATTGCAGGAATCCTATCCGCATTGGTCAGTCCGCGGCTCGGTCATGTGTCAGACCGTTATGGCAGGACAAAGTTGATCGCTTTGAGCTCGCTGGGAGCTGTGCTTGGTGAAACACTCACAGTCCTTGTAGCAGCCAGGCCAGAGCAATTTTCCATCAACCTGCTCTTAGTAGGAGCTCTACTGGACGGCATTGGAGGCTCATTTACCACGATTTTGGCGCTTGCTACCTCTTATGCTTCTGATTGTACTGCCCCAGAAAAACGTAGCGTGGCGTTTGGATATCTCCACGGCGCTCTCTTCGTTGGATTGGCGTGTGGGCCACTCATTGCAGCGGTCGTCCTGAAGAAGACCGGGGAGATAATACACATTTTCGCTGCTGGCTTGGCTTTCCATGCGCTATTCTTCTTCATGGTTCTGCTCGTCATTCCAGAATCGCTGTCAAAGGAGCAACAGCAAGCTGCGAGAGAGAAACACCGGAGGAGGTTCACTCAAAAGGAAACTGCTGGCTGGTTTTCTCCTTCTTGGTTACAGCATCTGAACCCAAAGAACCTCATCACACCACTCTCCATTTTGTGTCCGCCTGTTGGACGCCCCAGCTCTCTTTTTCCGAACCGCAAGGGCGCAAGCCCTGCCCTGCGAAGAAACATCATACTTCTTGCTGCCATCGATACAGTCGTATTCGCTGTTGCCTTAGGCACGGCCCAGCTTGTGATCATTTATGCTGAATTCATGTTTGGATGGGGAAATGTCGAATCCAGCATCTTCATCTCGATCGTCAGCACTGTGCGCGTGCTCGTTCTTTTCTTGGTGCATCCTATCGTCACACGCATCTTCCACAAGCGTACCGCCGAACAGCGCGCTATCCCCGGGTCCAATAGGGTGGAGCTTGTGGTTATACAGATATCCATCTTTTTCGATTTTCTTGGCTATGTGGGATATACGCTTGTACGAAGCAGTGCGCTCATGACTCTTTCGGGCATTGTCGCCGCTCTAGGAAGCCTAGCTACGCCTACGCTGCAATCATCATTGACGAAACACGTGCCCCGTGAGCGAGTCGGGCAAATACTCGGTGCTAAAGGGCTCTTGCATGCTCTGGCTCGAGTGATCGCGCCTACTTTATGCAATCTCGTCTACAGCCTGACAGTGGGCAAATTTACTCAAACAGTCTTCGTTTCTCTGGCAGCTGTGTTTTTCTTGGCGATCTGCAGTAGCTTCTATATAACACCAAATGGTTCGGCATTATTCCCTTTCACCTAGCAGATACGAAATGCTAACGCTATGCAGTATCCATTGACGAGTCTCGGCCAGGCAGTCCTCTACATGAGGCAAACGAAGACGGAGAATTGGATGAGGACACTCTCTTACGGTCTTAGAATTATATACAAGGCGGGACTAGTGATAGACCCTTTGCTGTAATGTGTACGTTTTTGGTTCGGCGTACGGAGTACCTTTAGTCACAATTGTTTCTGAATACTGAAATCATTTCATAAGTCCACGATGAAGCTCAGAGGAGCTGGTTACGATTATATCTCTACAGGTACAATAAGGGACACTCTAAGAATTTTCGTGTTCGATGTCAATTATACAGATTTGAGGATTGTAGGAAAACAGGAGAATATAGGTAAGCTGATAGTTGTCGTATGATCTTGGCTGGATCCGGAGAGCGATCGGAGGACTACGGCACGCGACAAAGCCTGCAAGTGCACCGCATGCAAACTTTCCGCTGCAGCTCAGGAAAAGTCCACCGAAACTGCCCCGTTGAAGCTCCCACCCCAATTGTGCCCATTGGCGTCCCTCAACTTTTCTTTTGGGCATTGTCCCCATTAGTTGAGCTTTATCTCGGTTTACTGTTCATATCAATGCTTCACAGGTGATACCCATAGAACCCGCCGCCTGCGGTGCAATAGGTTCTACCACCATGCTCTCGAAACCAACCAACAGCCCCCCGGCTGTCCCCTCTCGAAATGCTCTCCGAGTTCTGCGTAGATTGGCGCTTGCCGGCTCAACTGTGGGCAGTTTCTGCACGGTCGCAGCCATCACCTACGATGTCCATCGCCGAGTCCGAGTCGCCGAGCGCATTGTCGAGAATAAACGGGCCCTGCAGTCCTCCGCACCCAACTACGATGCCACGTCTGCCGCGAAACGACTCGCCCGTATGATGGAAGCAGCGGAAGCAGGCGAGTTTATGGGATTGGCGTCGTTGAAGGAGGCGGACAGAAAGATACGAGAAGGGCAAGCTACGCAGGATGACGATGTGGTAGCTTTGCACCAGGAGGGCTTTCGACGTCCGGGCATGGGGTTGGAGGATCCGCGGGGCGCAGTCCAGGCAGAGTCGTATCTGGAGACTGCCCGTTCGCAGCTTGTCGATGCGCTTACATCACGGCCGAATTTTGAGAGTGGCTTGGGTCGAAGGGATTTTGTTCCTCCTAGGCAGGTCCCGGTTGTCGACGCCATGGAGCGGACGAAAAATGCTATAGAATTAAATCATGCCAGCTCGCCGGTGCAACTTTCGGATGCATTACCCGAGGGCGAGGAATCGCAGAGTGTAGGGCAGGTTATTGTCCCGACACGGATGCAGGAACTTCTCGACCGCGGTCGTCCCATTGAGGCGGCCCAAGTTTTTCTGGAGGCACATTCCGCTTCATTGAACGGCATATCTTCTGACAGGAAGGAAATGGCTGCGAAGGTATTCTTCGTCAACTGCAAAGAGGACAATGTGTTTATTGCCAGAAGTGTGTTTGAGCGGTTGGAAGAGGTGGATAAAATCACGCCTGAGATGTGGAAGACGTTGATGCTGGCTTTGGCGAAGAAAGGTTGCATTGAATCAGTTGCGAGTGTTTATACGCGATACATGCGCAAGTTCCCTTGCCCTCCGGAGATGGTGGACGTTGTGCTGCGGAGTTTGCTTGAATCCCACAGACTCACCACTGCGAAATGGTTCCTCTTGCGCAATCTACAACATGACCGTGATTGTGGCTTGTGCGGAGCCTACCTCTCCGGCCTGTGGAGGAAGACAAGAAGCATCGAGTTGTTGAACGGGCAGTTGAAGAAGATCTTGACAATTCTTCCAAAGTTCGAAAAACAACCTAGCGACAAACTGTTTAACCCAGTGATCAAGGCATATGTTGAATTTGGGCGTGTTGCCGATGCCGAAGCTCTGGTTCATGATATGACCACTTTATACGGGCTCCCTCTTCGTTGCCGAACTCAGGGCCTATTGGTATACGCCAAGGCTCTGAACTGTGACTGGGAGGGAGTTGACGCAGGACTACAAGAGATGCACAAACTCAAGCTGACGAGACGCCGGCGAGACTTCGTTCCAATTTTTGATCGAATATTTCTGGAGTACTGGGTCTCACATTCGGGGATTGAGATTCGCAATTTTGTGTTCCGGTACCTCGATAAATTTGACATTGTCCCCGATCGCGTGCTCTACAAGCACATCCTGGAGGCCTTTGTGGAGAAAGGAGACAAGGAAATGATTGCTGAATTTACAAGTATGGCGAAGCAGCGATCGTGGAACATCCCCATAAACGAGCAGCAATTCTTGGAGATACTACGGTCTCGTCGCCTCGCATTGGAAGGAGCACCAGTGGGGTTCTGGCAAATGCTGCAAGCAGCGCGTGTAAAGTATGGGCACAGCTCCACGTCTCAACGTATTATGGGCTATGACCAACAGTCATTCCCTTTGCCGGAAGTCAACAGCATGCCATATACACAGAACCCGCTATCGTGGTACCAGAGAACGATGCAAGAGACAACGCCGTCGAAACCTGTTGACCAATATCAGAAACTCCATAAGCAGATGGCCCATTATTTGCACGCTGGGAAGCTGAAGGAAGCATTGAGGTGTTTTCAAAATGCTAAAAATGCCCGGTTCCAGATGAGGCAGCTTCACGTTGAATTGGCGGTCATAGCGACTTTGCTTGAGGACGGTCTCAGTGCAGCGCGCACTCTCATCGAGACTGAATGGCGGAGTATCCGTCACCTTGTCCGCTTCACTCCTATCTTCTTCCGTCAAGTCATGGCGGTCGATGAGGATGCAACTGGCCACATTGTCCAGATGGCAGTCCTGCGCTTCTACCAGCTTTGTTGGTCTACGAAAAACATGAAGGTCAAGCACCACCTTACCGTTGCGACAAGCCGTCGCTTGATCTCCCAACATAAGCCGGAAATGGCTCTGGAGCTTCTGACGGCCGTGTACATGTCCCGCTATAGGTTTGCAGCGACCTTTGACGGGGTTTGCATGAAGATGTTTGCGCGCGCCTTCGCCGCGACAGACAACATTCTAGGCTTACGATGGTGTATTCTTACTGCTTTATCACGCGATAGTGCACTCAATCGTGATTTTGTGGTGGAAGTTCGCCGAATCTTGGGCACTCTAAGTCCACCTTCGGCGGTGGATGCCACCGCCGGCCCCGTCACCCATGAGCAGCTGGAATACCTTCATTATATCGCCGATCTGCTCGAGGAGAAGAATGAGGGGTGCTCCCCGATATGGGAACTCAAGCATGACGCCACACTGAAGCAGTCTTCGAGGCAACAGTTGAAGCAACCTCTCGACGCAAGACGTCTTTTCAACCAGTCCGATGTCCGCGAGACCGTCAAGCGATGGGACGAAGAATACGAGTTGGAGGCAGTGCTGGGTAGGATTGACAATGACCCGAACTCGATTGCTGCTCGATGGAACGAGAGTCGTCGTTCACATCAGAAGAGTGCGGGTTTATGACGATCGGTCTGATACCATCTAGGAAGTGGTTGCAACTGCAACCCCTGGCTGAGCCTTTATTGGATCATGCGATAGGCTCCTTAGCCACTGTATATATACTATTGACACTCTGTACTTTACTCTATTGTGCGGTTTATTACTGCCATTACTACTCATCGGAAATAGAATAGAGATGATGAGGTTGGATGCAAATATCACGGATATGGCCGAAACCTCTTGCTCCTTTTGCAGGCAACAACGCCGAACGGTATCCAATAATAATCATTGTAATTGATCGGATCCGATCAGACCAGACGATGCTCTTTTCCGGTCCTTTCATTGATCATACGGTGTTCCTGGATTTCTCTCACCAATAAGAATCTAGCACAGCGGAAAGAGGAAAGCCAGTCTTTCACATGTCACGCCACTGCCCACTCTTGGCCCCTTTCCAATAAAAACACTTAAGGTAAGTAAGTCTCCGATCTTTTTCTATCTCCGCCATCCCATCCTCTTAATCAATTGCTTACCCTGCCACTGACTCGCTGTCGCTCAGAGGAGGGGGAAAAAATATGCACCGTGCTTCTCACCAATTCCCTCGATTCCTTCGATTTTGCTGACCGAATTCCCTCCGCACAATGGCTACCACTCCGATCAACGGCCATGCCACCAAGTCTCCCTCCTTAGATGCGGCCGAAGCCCGCCGACTCAAACACAACCATGCCGATGTCGTGATTATAGGTGCAGGAATTCTGGGCTGCGCGCTGGCAGTCGCATTAGGACGACAGGGGCGGAGTGTCATTCTCCTGGAAGCCTCGCTGAAAGAGCCAGATCGCATTGTGGGTGAATTGTTACAGCCTGGCGGTGTACAAGCTTTGGAGAAGCTTGGTCTCCGCGATTGTCTGGAGGGCATAGACTCGATTCCCGTGGAGGGCTATTATGTTTCGTATTTCAAAGACCCCGTGACAATCCCCTACCCGAAGCCTACGCCCACGTCGCCCCCGCCGGAGGGCCGCTGCTTTCACCACGGCCGGTTTGTGATGAAGCTGCGCGAGGCCGCCATGGCATGCCCCAACGTCAGTGTTGTTGAGACCAAGGCGACGGACCTGGTCACTTGCTCGCACACCCAGCAGGTTCTCGGTGTCGAGTGCACGTCCAAGGATAACGTCCGGGCCTGCTACTTTGGCCACCTCACCGTCGTTGCTGACGGCTACGCCTCCAAATTCCGCAAGCAACATCACCCGCATACCCCCAAGGTCCGCTCGAGGTTCTGGGGTCTCGAGCTGATCGATACGAAGCTCCCGAAGCCTTACTATGGGCATGTTTTGCTGAGCGATAATGCCCCGATCCTCCTGTACCAGATCGGCACGCACGAGACCCGCATCCTCGTTGACATTCCCGAAAACCTCCCATCAGCGTCCGTCAAGAATGGTGGTGTGAAGAGCCACATGCGGAACGTCGTCCTCCCTTCACTTCCTGAATCCGTACATCCAGCCTTCATTGCCGCCTTGGAACAAGGCCAGCTGCGGTCGATGCCGAACTCCTTCCTCCCCGCCGCCGCGAACAGAACTCCGGGCCTGGTGATCCTCGGGGATGCCCTCAACATGCGACACCCATTGACAGGAGGCGGAATGACGGTCGCCTTCAATGATGTCGTGACGCTGCGCGATCTCCTGAGCCCAGAGAAGGTCCCCAATCTGGGCGACACAAAGCGAGTCATGAAGCAGCTCTCGACCTTCCACTGGGAGAGGAAGAAGTCGGCCTCCGTCATCAACATCCTCGCACAGGCGCTATATGCTCTATTCGCCGCAAATGGTGCGTTCATCTCCTCCCTCACTCACTCATCCCTGAACTGAATCACAACTGACCTCTCACCAACAGACCAATACCTCCGAGCCCTCCAACGCGGCTGCTTCCGTTACTTCCAACTGGGACTCATCGACGGCCCCGCAGGCCTCCTCGGCGGCCTCATTAAAAAACCCTCCGTCCTCTTCGTCCATTTCTTCTCCGTCGCCCTCCTCTCCCTCTGGGTCCTCCTCTGCGAATACCCTCCCTACCTCTTCCCCGTCGCCGTCTTCAAATGCATCATGACCTTCTGGACGGCCTGCGTCGTCATCTTCCCATACATGCTAATTGAAGCCTTCTGCTGAGCAACACGTTTGGTATCATGATTAGTAGACGCTAGCGGGACTCTGTATTTCGGCACACCCGCGCTTCCATCTCCCTTCTTATCCATGTTTTCCTCTTATGTTAATATGTATTTCTAATTCTGTTCGGATTCGTCTATATTATGTAATTACTTATTTACCTTATGTCCTCATACTCCCTTCTTGTGCTTTGACTCTCCGTCAATCCCCTTTCAAGCTTGCGTGTTCTGCTACTTCTAACGAAGATATCCTCTAGAGGCTATTGTTACGCTCTGTATGGACGTCATTGATGTATATACGTTTCGTGTATACAATTCGGGAAAAGAAGAGCTATAGAACCAGGATCCCTGGCCGATCAACCTTCATTGATCTGCGTTTCTATACAATTTCCAAATTTCCACATTTATTCATTGTCCATCCTGACTGGCATAATATCTAACACACCCACACAAACGCAAATTCTTTCCGAGACAAGAAACACAAACGGAAAAAGTGTACACTGACCCACTCGCCTGGCTCCCTGCTATGATGGTATAGACGATCATGATGATGATAATGCCGATTGGAAAGCAACCATGAAAACCAAGCCGACCACGGTTTAAACAGGCAAAACAGAATGAAATGGGGAAAAAAAAACAAGGTAACCAGACTCTTCACTGGCTCTGTGTATCGGACAAGCTCATTCAATCCACTGTATGAATGTTTTTGTTGGTCGTAATATTTGCTGTATGTCCCCTGCTCTCTTTTTGGTAAACGTAAATAGAAACAGAAGACGATGAAAGGAAAATGCATAGCCCGCATGCAAGGTGGACGGACACTGAACCACAGAGACAACTAAAAAGGCGCAAATGACAATCCGAAGGAGATATGGTCAACTCCAAGGGACATGGCCAAGGTTAGAAACGTCAACATGTCGAAGAATCAAATGCAACAAACAGACGCAGATGTCGTATGCAATTATGCAAATCCCGCAAGCAATCCACGGACAGACTTCAAGACTGCCAAAAGCCGCAGTCTGACCTTGTAAACGCCGACAAGGAACGGGGAAATGGAAGACGAGCGCAAACTCAGGAAAAGAGGAAGACGAAGCAATATACCTTCCAGGTCAATTGAGCTGGAACAGTCCGCAAAAATCAAGACAACGTCGAGGATACCGCCTCTTTTATACAGAAATGATAGCTCTCCCCAAAAGGCAAATTCAAGCAGCGATTTCCCTTTAATCGACGAGCCAAACGGGAACTCCTTCATAGGTGATGGACAGGTGCTGGATGGTGACGTAAACGCTCGGTGACGGGTCAATTTGAGATGGTCCGCAGAAGGACGCCCGCGGTCCAGGTTGACTCAAAGGCCTGGGTTCATAACACCAGAGTGGATAGAGGCTGAGGAACTTTGAAGCAAAAGCGGGAGATCATCTTGCCTTGCTCATCCGCCTTTCCTCAACGACTCGTCCGCAGGTAGAGGCTCAGCACCCGCATGGAAGCCAGATCGGGGCTCCATTGGCTTGGCATTCTTTTTCTGCTTTTTCTTGGTTGTCTGCCATCCATTGCTTCCATGATTGCTAGTTGAATCAAGAGTCGACGCATTGATACCGTTGGGCTTGCGAGGCGCATGGGCAATGTGCCGTTCCCTGCTATCCGCCGGCCCAGCAGAGATGTTGTGTGGACCGTCATGACGGTTCTTAGGCTTCGTCTTGTGGGTAACGGCGTTCGATTTGTCAGACGAATCCGCATTATTCGAGCGACGTTTGCCAACCGCTGGCGGCCCATTTGGATCCGCTGCCGGCGACGGTCCCGACGGAGGCAGTCCTTTTTCTAGGCCATATTGCTTGGAGCGGGAGCCATCCTGATCCGATATCTCATGACGCGGCTGAACGCCTTTGAACCTTTCTGGGCTAGACCTGGGTGAGGTGTCGGTGACATTTTCTCCATTGGAAACATGGAGATTTTGCAACCTGCTTGAGAGTAGACCAGGCTTCCCGTGGTGCCCATTGACCCAGACGTCCGTTGCATTTCCTGACTTGGAAGCATCAATCGTCTGCCTGGTAAAGTACGCTGATTGATCGATCTCGACTGAGCTATTGTCCTGGTAGTCCTGGGAAAGCGAGTCGGAGATGCTGGCGGGGGTGTCCGTGTTGCGATCGTCAGACGCAGAAGTACAGTGGCTCATAGTGGCGTACTGATCATAACTCTCTCCAGAAACCGAAGTGCGCTGTTCACTCAAAGGGACGGAGCCATCGACTATCAGAGGGCCGTTCCGGTCGTGAGAGGCCACTGGTCGAGGAGTGGCTCTCTGATATGATGACGCGGGTTTGGCAGAGGGCGCAACACTGCTCTCAGGGGGGGAGCCAAAGGTCTCATTGGTAGGTATCGTGGACATGTATTCCTGCGGGGCTCCAACAAACGGCAGAATGCTGCCATTCTGGAGTGCCAGACCTACCGGGGCTGGCAAGGGCGATAGCATGGCATTCTGATGATACATTTGCAATTGCGGAGAAGTTGCCAAATAGTACCCCATGTACTCAGACGGTCGGTTTTCATCCAGATACGGTGTACGGGACACGTTAGGGAGACTGCTGGGCATAAAGGAATTCTCGTCCTCGGTCTGATTCCCTTCCGGGGGAGATACAGAATTGTTGCGCTGTTTTGGGAGATGGGAATTGTCGACAGGCTGAGAGACGGAATACAGCGGAGCAAAGCTCGGGAGAACCGGGGAGTTCGCAGGTCGTGCCGGCTGTGAGTGTGCCCTGAGTGATCGACCAGGAGAGCTATTTGCTATGGACTGGCGACGCGGTGTACGTCGGAGCTCGGGAAGAGCAGATGCGGCAGAGGGCGACGGGGGATTCGTGCTACTCCCCTGTACGGGAGTGACAGCGACCGGAAGATAGGTGGAATTGTTGTACGCGTGCGGACGCAAACTCGCGCTGAGAGGCGGATGAGTCCCGGACCTAGACCGAGACCCATCATCTACACTCGATTCAGGCTGCGGCTGTTGCTGCTGAGGAATGGGAAACTGTATGAACGGCTGGCGGATGAGTACTGGAGGGGGCCTCCCTGTGAGCAGCGCCTGGTTTTGCAATTGCAATCGCAATTCCTGCTCTTGTGCTTGCAGGATTTGGATTTGCTGGTACAGGTGATCGTGCAACAGGTACTGTGCGTGCTGCGCCTGTAGAGATAGTTCCGTGGCACTCATGCTGGGATTCAGCTGGCGGAAACCGTTGGGCTTGTTCGGTGTATTCGATGAACGGCGGCCTCCGGAATGGCCACCGCGTGTGTAGTGATTCGAATGGCGCCCTCCACGACCTCCACGGCCGCCCCGGGAAGGTTGCGGCGGAGCCGTCAACGTAGGTCGTGGTTGAGGAGGCGGTCGCTCCCATGATCGCTCTTCCTCAGGCGGGTATTCATACTGCTCACAGCAATCCTCGAGGTTGCCCTCGGACACTGCCTTGAAAGCCCTACGCAACTCCATGTGGACGCCTCGAAATGACGTGTCATCCGCTGTATTGCCCAGATTCCTCGACGTGTTGAATGGCTCTTCGACGCAGAGACGATTGTTCTGAAGAAGGTGCCACCCCTTCTCCTCTTTCGATATCAACTTGCCTTCCCGCACGGATATCACGTACTTCTCATAGTCGAGCTCATGGCCATAATACCGGAAGAATTGGAAGAGCAGCTCCCCGAGCGTCTGCTTATTTTTTCGCCCATACCCCACGAGGGAACTAAGATCATCGTCGAACGAGCAAACTAGGCCGTCTGTTGTCACTCGTTTCTTGTGAGGTCGTGCCTGGAGACTCGGGAGCACGGGAGGTTCCCGTGTTTGCAGGAAATTGATGATCAGGCAGATCCAGGTATAGGAACTTAATGTGCCTCCAAGCCCTACAGCAGAATTGTTACAACGGAGTGTCACGGGGATACCTGCTCAGAACGGGGCAAAACTTACCTGCATCGTTAAGGATCCTCCGTTTTGTCCAGTATTTGATGATCATGGCCAAAGGCCGAACACGCTCGTCGATTTCGACATACGTTCGCACCATACGCGTATTTTCCAACGCCAAAGTGTTGTTGACATTCATATCACACGCAAGACGTAGCTCCGGATCCCAGATCTTCACGATTGGGACTTTCGCATGTGAAACACAAACAACCCTTTCCATTCCATCTGCGGGCATTGTCAGTGAACGGTGGCAACGAACATCAGCCTAAGACACCTTACGCTTTGCGAGAACTTCAGCGAGCAGACACACGTGTTCCAGCTCTTTATATGTCGTCGTTATACATATATCCACTGCTACAAGTCAGCCTTCAAGAATTTCAGACTCTGCACCATGACCACTCACCGTCTGAATCGCTTGAGCAGAGCTTATTCCCCGACGACCCGAAGACATGAACCTTAATATCATGACCTGGCCACTGATCATTGAAGAGTTTCTCCAACTTTCGAACCAGCTGACGCCGCCGGTCGTCGCTCTCCGCTGACGGTAATAAACGATCGTATACCTCCAACATATCCTTAGTCAGTCTCTTCTCCTCCTCTGCTTCAAGCCGCTCTTTGAGACCTTCTTTTTCCTCCGGTAACAGATCAGCACCTATTGTATAAGGCATCCTCCGTCGGAAAAAGGCCATTGCTGTTTCATATTTGCAACCTGCGAACGGCTTCCGTAACGACGGAGGAAAGTGTATTGACTCGGAATGGGTCGAGCGTGGCGACGTGCTTCCGTGAGGGGGGGAAGGCGTCCTCGAGTGGAATGAAAGATTGCGCGTATGTTGATATGGGGTGGAAGGAAGGGAATTCGACTGTTGTGAGGCTAGGGGAGGACGAGAAGTTGCCTCTGTAGAGGTATCGGTGGACAAGTTCCACGGCATGGTGGAAGGCTTTCCCAACGCTATCGGAGACTTTCCACCTGTGGTCGAGGAGAACTTAGCATTCTCATAGGTATCTGAGATCATATAGATACTACTCCAACGTCGTCGAGCAACGTTGGCTCCAAAAGATGATTTGAGGGGGCCGTTGTTGAGCGAATTGGACGCCTAGTGTGCGAACCTCTTCCCGCAACTCCGGACCGATTCAACTTCGAACCGACTTTGCAACCAGAAGCAAGCCACCCAGCGGGGTAATATACGACTGCCGATTGTTCCCAATAACAACTCGTGTTCGGCAGACGGTACACGAATCTTTGAAGAAGGCGAACAGCCCAGGGGAGAACAAAAGGGCTCGACGCAGAGACCGACAGGCGAGCTAGGTCAGCAAAATCGGATTTTTCGCTGCGCTACCGACGAACGACGAACAATGCGTATCCGTTGGTGACGATAATACTCCCGGCAAAAATTTTCCAAGCAGACGATGAGCCGAAAATTCAATAGGATGCGAACGAGAGCGAATGAGTTGGTGTTCCTTTGCGGTCGATCGGGAATGTCGGGGCTCGATGACTGCGCATCGATCGTCTAAATAGATAGAGGAGCTTTTTTTAAGGGGAGAGCGAACCACGCTTAACCAGGAAGTACGCGCTCTCCAAATGGCCACACAACTTAGAACAAGAAAAAAAAAAATATTGTACAGAAGAAAATCCTCTTGGTATCAAGTAAAGGGCCAGCCTGAACGGATTTTTTGTTCCTGATCGGGGTACTGCGGGTTTCGCACACGTTGCTGAGGATTCGATGGGGAAAGGCAGCGCGCGGGAGGGGAATGAGGTGGTGAGCCTGAGCCAGGGGGCATTCAACTCAGCGTACAGCGGTAAGGCCAGTGGCACAGCCGACAATAGACCGTGTGGGTGTCGATAGATCCACCAATTCCAGGTGCAGAGAACTGTCCAAAAAAGCAATTTCAAAAGGGAAATATGAAGGTGAAATGAAAGGAAACTGGAGACAGAATAAAGAGAAATATCGGGAGTTTCAGAAAGAAAGCGACAACGGAACGTTGTGCTGTAGTCGATGGGGAACGCTTGTTTCTGTTTGGATTCAATCCCAAATAGATAGATGACAGGTCTCGCGCAATCCTGTTAAGGAGTGTCCAGATCCTATTGTCTCCTCTCTGATTATGGCAGGTGCATGGGAGTATCCGCGAGACTGAAGAGTCTTGAAGAATAATAAGGCAGGTATTGACTAGCTCTTGCTTCAATGGATGTTTTGCTATTATTGTTTCCCTTGATCATTATTGAGCCCACATCACACCTCTGCCTGAGGCAGTTAATTACTTCCCCAACATCAGGGGTTACTTCGATGCTCGGTCCATAGGTAATGTAGTTAGCCTATTTTCTCATATCTAAGTAGCCTTGAAGTTTCCGTTTGAAGATTATTACCACGAAAGTACTCTAGACCTAGATACTGCAGAATTCCCACTTCGCGAAAACCATCAGTCTCGAGATATTACAAGTGGCCTGCCCCTCAATGCTACTGCTGTGAATAACTCAATAAGTTACTCTGATCATGATAAGACCTAATATGATTTATTATTCGAGGCTCCCTCGCTGTCTTTGATCTTGTTCTTTGTTTACATTGAGACAGCATCCTGGCTGGTCCACTATCAATAGTACCTTGGTAATTCCAACTAGGTACTTTCCATTATTGATCATCCCCTCTCCTTTCTGCCCCGCGATTCTCGGACCTCATTAAAGACTAGCCACAGTCCTCGAGGACCTGTCTCGGCCCCTGCTCCGGATATGTCTAGGTTGCGGGCACGTGTTACCGTTGCTCTACCTTAGGGTCTTTGCTCTTGACCGGTCACAAGCGCCAACGGGAACACGGCGATGCTCACCTCTGCAGTGGCATCCAGCATCCTCTCCTTTGCCTTGCATCGTACATGAAGATCGTTCCAATCATCGATGCTTGGCCATTGCTTTCCTTTCGATGTCCGATTGAGAAATAAAGATTCCGTCAGGGCAAATTTGCGATTTATCACATAGTACTCCATATAAAACACTAGCGTTCTAGCCAGTGTATCTCGGGTACTGCCTGTATCTTCTCAGCTTTCATTCAAACGCTCCAAAAGGACCAAAACTGTCCATAGCTCCTATCGCACCATGAAGGGAGGACCAAGTTAACCCGATCCAGCAACCGAGTCCAAATGCGGTAGCATCAACTGGGCAAAGGACAAAGAGGTTTTAAAGCCACTTTGGGAGTTTGTAGGAGCCTTTATGTAGATTCTAGCGTGGCCTTGATCTCGGCCGCGAGGAAGACTTGTGGTGGATATCTAATATGCAGGAGTCAGGAACCGTGCCACATGTTTCTAGACGTTTAGCAAAGCGGTTCGCCTTGGCTATGGGCTGTGCGTAGTCGACGAGAAAGAAAAGATATGTAGAGCTGATAGTCCCTATATTGGGGACTCAGAATTCGGGACGGCAGGTGTTTATCACTGGAAGCTGGCTTCTAACGACAAATAAGCCTGCTGTATCAATTCAAGAAGATCCCCTCCCTGCGAATGATAGCAGTCCTTACCTATGAAATTATACTGTGCCATTTGATACAGGCATTATGAGGTAACCAACAATAGAATATTGACATGCTGACATAGTCCGACATAAAGGCACTTTCTACTCTCTATCTACACTCTACCTGGTATAGAACAGATCTACGTTATTTCATCTCCAGTCAGTCTTTTGAAGAGTCAGGCGTGAAAATGCAATGGAGCAATCCGCCAATGATGAGAGGCCAAGAATGCACCCATTCTCAGCGGTCGTAGAGACGGCCGGATGCAAGTGAAGATATGGGGCTGTCACCTCCATACCTGCCTTAGTCTACTCCATCGTGACGGAATTCTCAGAGATGATCCAAGTGTAGTCGCAAGGGTCCGAGTGCCGTCCGGGATCAAATTGCCCCACCATCCTCACTTTGGCAGTCAGTGGTGTACTGCTTACTAGTATACGGGCTAGAAAGTTAAACTTTGCTGCTGTTGTACGGAATACGTCGAACGCAGAGTCTGAAAGTTGGACATCTGCAGTGTGATGTAGGGGTGGTAGTTACCTCGAGAGTACATGTTGGGCTGATTGACTGGTACCAAGAAGAAACAGGGTGGGATAGCCACCTATGACTGAATTGGGTGCAAGCTTGAACAATATGATTCTGTGGTGGCTATTAGTGCAATTTTGCTCCTGAGATATAGTGGACAGCAGTTCATAGAGTTATGAACAGAATATGTCGATGTCTGTCGCCTAGGATGGCTATAAGAGACGAGCTATTTGCTTGTGACCGTCAAGGTTCAAGGTTGAGATGCACTATGTAAGGAGTAGACAGCAGCTAATCAGGTTGAGCTGCAGACGATGATATCCAGGATAGAGAGGCAAGTATCTTTCAAGATTCTATTCAGTCATAGTAAATAGACGGATTGAGATGGCGCGGTTGGGAGGTGGGATCTGAGCTATGCTCTAATTTAATCCCCACGAGTTATGAGCCGAGTGCTGGAGTCTGTTAATCAGTATTGTGTGGAAATCTCAAGTGGCCAAGGTCTTGTCATTTGCCGGAAGATTTGGCTGATGACCTAGTCGTTGCCAGACCTTGATTTGCGTTGCTTTTGACAGAGGGAAGCAGGGGGCCAATGAGTGATTATGAGGGACAAGTTGGCAGTATTTCAATATGCACTATGAGACCATGGCTGACGACTGCTGGATAAAACCATTGTACGGTCCATGTAACCGAAGCTCTCAATCATCTGACAGAAAGAAATTGAAGTGTATCACATTATCTAAGAAATCAGCACATATAGTCTGATTAGTGATAACGCTGACGCAGCATGGAGAACATAGATAGTAGTAGATAGATACCAGATATCAAATCCAGTGTCCGAGTTCCTAGCCGAAAGATGTAAACTATTAAGGTACTCAGATGTCTCCAAGTATTCCATAGATAGCCCAGGAGGAGTGAAACTGAGTGTGGGACAACTCCGTAGTGCGGTGGATGGGCCGACACTAAAGAGTGCAAATTAAGGACAAGACACTCCCCAAAATTTCCGGTTACCGGCAGACCTGGAAAAGTCATAGTGGTGACAATGAAGTAGGTTGCATACACAGGAATTATGGCTGTCTTTCAATGTATATTGTAGTGCCTGGTTCCTCTGATTTGACAATGCATTACCACAGAGAGCAGAGTTTATCAGGGGTCAATATTCTATCTGAAAGGGCCTGCGCATAAGTTGTTAGTAGTATTCTAAGTAGCACGATGTAATTTAAACAACTGGGACCCCTGATGTTATGTACTAACTAGATAGAACATTGTGATTACGATGCTATGGAGTACAGAATACGTACCTAGGTACTACGGAGTACCTACTCCGATACCTAGAGAGATACAACGACGATGTACTTACGCTTGTTCCTTCATGATATAAATCAAGTGACTATGAAATATTACACAGCACACCAGGTTAAGCATCTCCTTCTATCTTAGATGGAATACCTCTATACTGATGTGGGATAAGAAATGAGAATACCGTCAAGGGTAAAAATTAGGACGGAAGCCGGGAAGAAGCGATTCCAAACGACCCGGCAACTTACTCCATCACCAACCACAAGTGTGCTAATTAGGCCTGATATCCACCATTGCTCTTTTTTTTTTTTCTTCGCATGTCATCTGTGCAAGGTTTTCTTCCCTTTCTCCAAAGGTCAACTGCAAGACACATCAGGTAAAATCACTCAAGATTGAGGAATAGCGTCAGTTCTTCGATGTATATTTAAATGTCCTGCATAATTATTTTCACTGAGTAATTAACGTTTTGTGGTTATATTGTAGTTTTTCTGTCATGCGCTTGAAGTACGTAAGGTTATTATTACTATCATTTCTGACCCTCACTGAAAATTGTCGCCGGTCAAGAAAAATGAAATTCCTAGGTACTCCGAAGTAACTCTTGTGCAGGAAAGGGAAAATAATCCAATCCCACGCTTTCTCGTCGCTTCTCTCCTTTCCTTTCCTTTCCTGCCCAGTCCTCTTCTGGTCTTGTCCGATTGTCCCCTCCTCGCTCTCCCCTCCCCTCAGTGTGTCTCCCGGGCCTTACTACCTTAGGTACTGTCTCTTTCTTGTCTGACATTATTACTGTCCGTCCCCGTCTCTACTTTCTCTCTCCCCTTTCCCCCTTCTCCCTCCTCTTACCCTCCTCCATCAATCCTCTCCATTCCTTTGGAACATCCTCCCCCCACACACGCCAGACTCTTTTGTCTGTCGGGTCTCAAGGGTGAACAGTCGTTGTTCGATCGCAGTCTGCCTCGTTCGCTCGTGGTAGAGCCGCCTGGGACTCTCTAGAGAGGGCAATCACTCCTTTTCCCGTAAGTCAATTGGAACTATATTCCCAATATCCTTGTTTTTCCCAAACGGCCGCCCACTCCATCACCTTCGTTTGGGAAGAGGAAGAGGGGGACAAATTCATTAAAATGGGAAAGATAAATTTATCTACATGCCTATTGATTCATTCCCGCTTTCTCTCTCCAATTTGAATACGACATGATATGTGGACTGGAATGTGCTGTGTCTGCCGATCGTTGGGGATATGTGAAACTTTTTTTCCAGAGCCAAAAAAAGGTTTCTCGGCTGCGCAAAGTCAACTTTGGGGATACGCCAGGAATAAGTCGGTCGATGTCATCGTTGCTCGCCATCCTCGCTTTCCCTCGATCGCGCGGACACTCGACAGTTCCTGTTTTCCTTGCGCTTTCTGTTGCTCCGTGTCGACCGATGGGTGCAATTCTTTATTGATTTACTTTGGGGGGCTCATGCTTACCTGTCACTACATTCGAATAGGTCTCTCGTGGTTCCTCCGAGCAGATTAACTCCTCGCCGCCGCCGCCGCCGCCGTCGCCCTCGTCCTCGCCGTCAAGGAAACCCAGTCCGGTTCCTTCTGTCCAATATGGCGTACTATGAGCCTCAGGGTTGGCAAGCGCCTACTGCGCGCCAGGCCTCATGGGAGCATCCCGTTCAGCCCCCATCGCGGTCAGGTATGCTCGGCGCTTACCCGTCCTTCCCGTCGACGATGATTGCTTACGGTGGTGTCATCAGGATCGAGCTCAGTCTCTCAACGGGATGAGATGCCGGCTTTTTCGTCGCAATTTGACGGTACGGTTATGAGTCCTCCTACATCCATACCCCTTTTGGCCCTCCAGCAGCGGAACCTCGTGCGCCCCCCAAAAAATCTCGAATCTCTCTCCGATGCAATAATAATTTGTGATTGGAGCCGTGCCGGGGACGCTTGGACTGTGCGGTCAATACTCTCAAGAAGTCATCGCTAATGGTCTGCAATAGAGGTCGATCGTGCGATCGATAATCTCGTCAAGAGTGGGAAGCTGTGGACAGCTCCCCGACGAGATTCGATGCCCATGGCGATGGGCCGGCCCTACCCTGAGTACGGTATGTTTCCTTTTAAAACATCCTAAGGCGCGCGATAACTCCTAACACTCAAATTCAGACCCCCGTCTTACGGGAGCCATGGCCCAGCGTCACCACTCAATCAGCGAGTTCGGCAACCCCAACGTCCCGGGATACTATGCCGCCCAGCGTTTCCAGAGTCGCCCCAACGAGGTAGAGCAGATGATGCAGGCAAAGCGTCGGATGGCAGCACAACGCGAGCGGGAGCTCCGCAACTATCATCAGGAGCAACAGTACAACCGAAGTACGTGGTAGCATCTGTCTTTTTGGATATCTTTACCCTTGTTTTCTTGATATTCCCCCATGATTCTATGTTCACATTCATGTATTCGCTGTTTTGTATGATACTTTGGGCTTTGACCTCTTTCCTGAACATGAGTTTTAATATTTCTTTTCCCTAAAGGCCTGCTTGCCGAAATGTCTGGAAACAAATCCGATCGCTCGCTCAGCCCGGCCGCCGTGAGTGAGGAAAGCCGTCGAGAACTTCTAGCACGCCAGCATAGGGCTCTTTACGGAAACGAAAGCCCGGCCTTCTTCCCGCCCAACAACTTTGGCGACGATAACTCCCGGCCCGCGAGTCAAGCAGGCGGTACTCCGTCATCCGCTGCCGGTGTACGTGGCGCGTCTCCTCGTGGTATTGACCCTTTTGGCCTCTCGCAGACTCCGGTTCAGGGCACCACCGATACTGCCGGCGGAGCGTCTCTCCAGTCCCCCTCTCGCGCCAACAGCACTTCGTCCCCAAGCTCCGGCATGAACCCTATCTTCGGAAAATTTGATGGCTCTGACCAGCCCCCGACCTCGAGTTCCTCGCCTGGTAGGGCCGAGTCGCCCTCTTCAAGGCAGGCACCCGTCAAACCCAATGCTGGCGCGATTGGTTCCGTCGGCCCGATCGGTTCTCGCCCCGTTCAGCAGTCAGGCCCTTCCCAGATCTCCAATCCTGCTCTGAACAAGCGCTCCACGACCCCCTTGCCGTCCCCTCTTGGCTTTGGCTTCACTTCCAGTGACGGAGTCGCCTCTGGAGCGAACAACGACCGTGCGGCCTCTTCTGCCTCCAATCCTGTTGCCTCTACCTCCGCCTCAAACGCCGGCGCCAAGGAATCCTCCGGGGGTGTCGGTCTGGGCTGGGGCAATGGCAGCGGTGTATGGGGCTCCAAGGGTGGTCTGGGGGTCCAGGCTTCCGTTTGGGGCTAAGTCGCATGACTATATCAAAAGCTTCTAGCCCTGCATTTGTTCGACATCTGTTCAGTGGTATCGTGGCGTTCTGAGGTTGGTTTCGCCTCCTTGTGTTTTTGCATTTCCTATCTATTTTCTCGAAATATTGGGACAGAGCATGGTACATATTCGGAAGAAGTGGCTGGAGCAACTTGTCTGGCGCTTACTTTGTTCGATCCATATGTGGACAGTTAATTTGGTACATTGTTGGTTTACTGACTAAGGGACTTGGTTGGCCTGTTGGTTTCAGGAGTCGGTATATCCCCCTTTTCATTGTGTTTGCATCCTGTGGTCTTCAATCTGTTACCATGACCTCTTTTTGTTCGTGATTTGCCTCCCTTTGGTGTTGCATATGTCTCCTTCCCATTGATTCATCTTGTTTTGGGTGTCCGCAGTTCTTGGGATGGGGAGTGAATTTGCATGTTTGTGGGTGTATTCCACGGCACTTCTATCTCGGCTCTTATTACGGGGGGTTCCAGGTGTTCCATTCCATTGTCGGTTTCGGTTGCGAGTTTGGTCGAGGTTTGATCTTTTTAATCTCAAATGACTGGGGTGGGGGTTACCTAATTGCCTATTTCTTTGTTGTCTATCCTTTCCTTTGGGCTTCGGAAAAGGGATGGTGTGGAGCTGGCCAGTCTGTCTTTAGGGAAATGCTTACGGGAGTAGGTCCTTAATGCAATGTTTCCTGTCAATTTCTGTTTTCCTTATGTGCCCGTCTTCCTTGTATTGGAACTTTCTACCTACTTCAATAGTCACTTCATTGAGTTATCCGTTCTCAGCCACAAGGCGACCTACGTCCTCGCTGTGTATGCACAAGAGGTTTGTTGATGCACTCCTGGGGAATGACCCCGTTCATGCTACATGATATAATGAGCACGGTAAAAGGTTTCAGAACTCAAGGCGTACTTAATCTCCACCGGAGAGTAATCTATTATAGTGTGAGACTATATATGTATGATCATGGGCACGGAATGGGACCAAAGGAAACTTCTGCGCGGACGTCAATGCCATGTCTCAGGCATTCTTATGAGCGCGGAATTGGAGAACAAACATAACATTCTCGTAACGCCATGATCAAACGGCATTCGAGTGACGCTCATCAATCGTAGCTGCAGTGCGGTCGTCATGGTGGGCACCACCAGCATTAGCATTATGATTATTGTTAGAAGCCAAGTTAGCGCGGACAGAGTCGATCTTCGCCTTTGCGGTGAAAAGCCCCGCAAAGCCACGTTCCTGGTTCTTGCCGAGCCAAGGCTTGCGGGCTTCGCCGAGGACTCGCTTTCCGAGGAAGTAGATGAGCTGGCCGACAATGATGAGGACGAATGCGATAGGGTACATCCAATGGATGTTGTAGTGGAAGACCTCGATGCCGATGCAGACGCCCCAGAAATTCATGGTCAGCAGGGAGATGTTGAAGAAGGCTGCGGAGGAGAGGCGGAATAAGAGAGGAGCCATGCAGTAGAAGAATGCGAGGCAGAGGGTGTATCCGGTAAAATAGCTACCGACTCTGCTGTTCCAGACGGCGATTTGGAAAGAGTGACGGTCGAAAATACCGGCCTGGACGCCGTTGATGATCATACCGAAGAAGGCCATCTGACCAAGCACTTCGTACACGGGGCGGCTGCTGACGAAGTATTCCTCTCCGGTGTTGGTGAGACCGTAGAAGCTCGCACCCAACAACGCAAAGAGGTCGCCTTTGATTTGGTTGCCGCTGGAAATATCGCCTCCGTTTGAACCCGTGATATGATCGGATGCAATCAAGACACCCATGCCACCGATACAGATCAAAATACCCAGAATCTGTGTAATATGATATCGAACGCGCAAGAAGAGGAAAGAGATAAAAACGACGACGGCGATGGCCCAGAAGTTGATCAACTGGGCGCTAAGCATTGTCGTATAACGGTATGCCAGCACAATGAAGTAATTGCCCTCGACGTCACAAAAAGCCAAGATAATATCTGGTTAAATCACACGAGTCAGTAAGTGATCTTACAATACACCGCAACGGTCTAACCACAGCAACCGAGGAAATGAAAAGCAGAGGACTTTCTCACATTTCCAGCCGTCGCGCCACATCAAGCGGAGCCAGCCCTTGAAACCATAACGGTAGATAGTGTAAGGTGTAAATATGAGGTTGAGCAGAACGTAATTGAAGAAAGACTGAAAAGCCGGAATCGAGGTACCCTCCTGACTAAGAAGAGTGCTGAAAGTACTTGTGGCAGTATTTGTTATGGCCAGCACCTGCCTATAAGCCTATTGTCAGAGGTTTGTTGCGCATTCGCAGGCACTTGCAATGAGTCTTACCCAAGTATCAGCGTGATATAGAACTCCTTTGTTGTAAAGTACGCCCAGAATCCCTTCTTCTGCGTATCGATACGATCCGCAACGGCTTCAGAACCAGAGTCATCCTCCCCCGTATTCTCGTTGACAGTAACTGGGTCGTTCTGCTTAGGAGGCTCGAAGTATGGAGACGTGACGGCGTCAGGAGCCGCAGAAGAGGTCTGCACTCCAACAGGGTGTTTGGTATCCGACATCGCGAGAGTAAGCGAACTGTATTCACAAAAAAGCAGGCTTAGACACAGCAGCCGCTCGTTAAGACAAGAAGCTTGAATAAAGCGATCAAGAAAGTTGTAGAGGAAGCAGGGTCGTCTATGGAGGGAGCTTTTTGACCTGAACGAACGCAAAACTCCCAGAAGTCGCTCGTCTTCGGTCGTAAGAGTAGGTCTCTACTCAGAAGAGTTGAAGACAAAGTCTGCACAGGACTGAAGAGGAGAAAATCAGAAACCTGCGCCGAAGAAAAAGAAAAGTGGGCAGAGGTGAAGCGGAGTCGACTTTTCCCAATGCGGTAATTTTCACTACGGGAACGCCGTCAAGATTCGATAAGACAGGCCTCGACCTCGTGGGGGTCATGAACCAATAAGACGACGTCATACTGGCATCTGGATCTGTTTATGTCAGCAGGTGGACTGGTTCTGTCCAGCGCCACCCCTGCAAAGGCCAATCATCACAAAGCGGCAACTGATTCCACACCTGCTAAACATAACTAAACGATGGCCCTAAGACATTTTGATAATGGGGCACGGACGATAAGGTTAGCAGAACGCTCAGACCCATCAGATAGAGGTGCACTGATGGGTAATACTTGACGAGGAAGTCAATGCAGCAATGCGGATCGCAGAGCTGTCGAATTAGTGCCTGCAGTACTAACAAGGATGTGTAAATGCCGTAAAAAACTATCGTTATTTCGATGATTCGGTTGTTTTATGAACCATGTCGAGCTGTCAGCAAGAAAACGAACATCGGAGGTTACCGCGGCACCCTTTTAGACTTTCTAGTCATAGTCACCTGACTGAAATACCTCTGCCTGAGGCACGAATCTAGCCCGAGTCTCTTACAGGGTTTCGGGAGATTGACGGAAGTAGGCGTGTTGTAATTCATGTGACTGAAGGAATGAATCGTTCGATATGTCCCAAAATGCAAATACAGTGTGGTCTTTTGATGAGAATGTCAGTTGAACTCTTTGTGTATGATAGACGCAAACAGAGCTTCGACAGCCTGCGCTCCCATCATCAATGACTGTTAGTAATTAGAAATCCGTCGTGCTCCGGCACTTGACTCCCTAATCTCATGAAGCCATGTGACTCTGTTGGATTGGCTTGTCAGTTTTGGGTATCTTGTCCAAGATGATACATGCCCAACGGCGGTATACAGAACAGATGTGCGATTACATGTTGCATCCTTCATCTTTCCATTACACTAAGGATGGAGCATTTGTGAAGAGTTTGAACGTCGAACTTATGTTCCATGGATAACGTGGGAAAAGGGGATACCTATGGTTTTCCAGGAACTTTAAGGCACCTCGCAAGTCACAAGGAAAGGAAAGCCCATTAAGCTTCTTTCCTTCCGAGCCCTCTACCTTAGGCGGCCCCAAGCCTGACCCATGCCCCTGTAGAGCTTCTTTTAGTGAGGTCGACTTGAGTACCTTAAGCCTTGTTCAGATGAATCAATTGTGCCTATCTACTACTTGCTCGTTGCTACTCCTCAAATATCATAGTTGTGACTACCATGACATATTCGGCCGACTTCCTGGTACCTGAGAACTGCATCTATTAGATAGAATGCTTCGTAGTGTATGCGTATTTAGGTTCATCTTAATTCCTTCGATTTATTTTTAGTATTAGTGACATCTTCAGCCCCTAGAGAAATGATAGAACACCTCCTTGCTAGAAGAAATGACAGGAGAAAGACCCCTGTTGTTGATGTGAGGGCACGTCATCCCAACCAAACTCTCTCTTTTTTTTTTACCTCCCTGTGCCAGCTCTCTTGCAGATCCCCATATGGTAGCTAGTCTACCTATCTTTCTAGCTACCTTAGTTACCTTGCGTTTCCGCCTCCGAACCAAGTAGGATTCCAGAAGGCTTCATCCAGCTTTATCCACCTATCGTCGTATATCTCAGAGTAGCACTCTCGTTGGCTCCACTGCCTTAAGGCCTCATTTACTACCACCCGCTATTGAGCAGAATATTCAGCAGATCGCGACACGAGGAGATAGGAGCCCGTCTTAGTATCTCTCAATCTTTACGGTCGCGTGTCTGTCGCTTTTCTGCGCGCTCGCCGAACCCAAGTGAGAAGGGGAGAAAAACCAGCGCCCGCCGACCGCTGCCGAGGCCGTCAGGTGGTCCGTCCCCAACTCAGGATCATCATCATCCGCAGCACAGCATCAAACATCGTTATCGTCGCCTGTTGATATCGTTTCCGATCCTCATTCTCCCCTCAAAAATATACTCTTTCTGTCGCTCGTCCCTGCGCATTTCTCGTTCAACCCTGGACAAGGCAGCGGCTGCCCTTTCTTCCACTCCCCCGTGGCGGTTCTCGCGCCGGTACACTCGTACACTGAGTTGTTCCGGTTTGAAGAGACGCCACCTCTCTTTTCTGCCACACCATGGCGTCGGACTTACAACCACCCAACGATCGTAAGCGGGTTAAGGTCTACGAGCTGAGGGATAATGACTGGTTCGACCGAGGGACCGGGTTCTGTATGGGTCAGATTCTCGACGTAAGTTTCTGTTGCCGCTTGCCCAGTCAGCGCAAAAGCGTCGCCCATTGTCGGCGCGAAAGCTGCACCTGGCCTCGCGCTGAAGATTTTCATTTTTCTATGACTGACATGGCATCTACGTCCCCGTAGGATGAACCGCGAATATACGTTCAGTCGGAGGATGAGCCCGACCGGGTGCTCCTGGAGACAAGAATCACCAAGGACGATGGCTATCAGAAGCAGCAAGGTCAACTTCCTTCGCAGTCCTCATCGTATCGCACCATGAACGAAGAACTGAGAGGCTAACGCTCGTGCGCCCGAACAGAGACCCTTATCGTATGGACAGAGCCTAATGGAACGGACATGGCATTGAGTTTTCAAGAAGCGGAGGGCTGCGCGGCTATATGGTAAGGCGTTTCGTCGACGCCCGCCTCTCAGCTTTGTCGCTGACGAGTTACCAAGGAATTTTGTGAATAATGTCCAACAACACCTACACAGCTTGGCCACAGCAGGTTAGTTGATATCCCTCCCCGCTGCTTCCAGGTCATTGTGGCAGATCCCTGTGTGACCGGTGGAACTGATTACGTCCGTTATTAGACGATGCCTTGTCCGACGACCTCGAGAGCTATCAGTCAATCATGCTTCCTCCGCCTGAGCTTGGGAATCTTCCGGACATCGATCACATCATGAGGGCGGCCAGCATCACTCAAGGCGGTCGCGACGCGCTATCTAAATTTGTCATTAGAGACGAGTACATTCCGAAGCTGATACCTTTAGTCACTGTCGCAGAGGATCTGGAGAGTCTTCCGGATTTGCATCGACTTTGCAACATAATGAAATCGCTTATTCTACTCAATGACAACACAATTATTGAGACGGTCGTTACCGATGATATTATCCTGGGGGTGGTCGGGGCATTGGAATGTGCGTGATAATCGGCCCCTCTGTCTTGGTGTCGCTGCTCGCAGGATGTATAGGACTAATTCATCTCAGACGATCCCGAATTTCCCACCCACAAGGCCAATCATCGACAATATCTCGCAGATCAGAGCCGCTACAAGGAAGTCGTTCCCATCAAGGATCCCATCATTCGCCGCAAGATTCGCTACACTTGGCGCCTACAATATCTGAAAGACGTGGTGTTGGCTCGAATATTGGATGACCCAACATTCTCTGTCCTCAACTCTCTGATTTTCTTCAATCAGGTGGAGATAGTGAATCACATTCAGTCGAATGGACCCTTTTTGAAAGAACTCTTCTCGGTTTTCGACCCTCGCAACGCAGATTTGAAGCGCAAGGATGATGCCGTACAATTCCTTCACCAGTGCGCTGGGATCGCGAAGAATCTACAGGCTCCCGCGCGCGCCAATCTGTTTGCGAACTTCATCAATCACGGCCTTTTCGCCGTCATTGCGTTTGCCATCAAACATCTTAATCCAGCCATGCGCACTACAGGAGTCGACCTCCTTGTAGCGCTGCTTGATCACGATCCAATCATGATGCGTGGATATATGCTCAAGGCCGTCAACGAAAAGAAAACACCCCTTACCGATACTCTCATCGATCTCCTGCATGCTGAATCCGACCTTGGTGTAAAGAATCAGCTCGCAGATGCGATCAAAGTTCTATTGGATCCTCAAATCCCTTTGCAGGATGTCATGGGTCGGGCTGGTCCCGAATATTTTTCGAAATTTCGTCCTAATATTCTCTCTGATGCGTTCATGCAGAATCACTTTGATGAATCCGCTAGAAGACTCTTTCTTCCCCTCAGACGGCTTGAGAATCGTACCGACCGTAAGTACTGCGTGCACTGGTTGGCCATTATGCTCGAACGATACTAATTGGGACAACGGCGACGCAGTTCACGATCTCACGTTTGAAGAAGTATCCCTATATTCACATTTGGTTGATATCCTCACATTCTTCGTCCGTCAACATCTCTATCGAAGCCGTAATGTCATTCATAACGAGGCTCTTGCGCCCCGAATTGCCCAGTTACTTAGAGTTCCTCAGAAACACCTCAAATTAAGTGAGTCCATATCCCAATTCTGCGGCTTTTCTTCGGATCTCTAACGTCGTGCACCGTCAGCCGCTTTGAAGTTCTTCCGCACCTTGGTCAGCCTGCAAGATACGTTCTATCAGGCGTTGATGACGCACAACAACACTTTCGGGCTGATCCTGGACATTGTCTACGAAACTATGCCTCGCGACAACCTCCTCAACTCCGCATGCCTTGAGCTCTTCGAGTTCATCAAACGAGAGAATATCAAACCCATTGTTCTTCACATTGTTGAAAAATACCGTGAGAAGATCAAGGATATCACTTATGTTGACACCTTTCAGAATTTGATCCTGCGCTACGAGCAGATGCAAGGCTATGGAGCAGAGGCGGACTCAACTCTTTTTTCACAAGAAGAGGAAGCTCGAAAATTACAGGCGAATGGCCAGCGCTGGCAAGGGGTCAAGGAGATGGATGCTGCTGAAGAGGAATACTTCAACACATCCGACGACGAGGATGAGGTAAGATGCGCCCAGTAGTTCAAAGATTTTCCACTCGCTGACTTCTAATTCTCAGTGGCAGCAAGAGAATCGTGTGCATGGTGCTGTGGCTGTCAATGCGCAGAACGGCGCAGCTTCGCCAGTAGTGAAACCCTTGGTTGATTATCCAGACGATGATGAAGATGAGAATGCGATGGATACAAAACCGGAAGCCGACGACCTCCAGGCGCAGCAAACACTAGAGGAAGAGGATGTGACTGCCGATATCTCGTTGGAGACGCAGTCTACGCCGGTTTCTCTGAGCATACAGACTCCTCCGGAACGCCTATCAGAGAAGCGTCGGCGTGAAGAGGAGGATGACGATGAATTGGTCAAGCTGACCTCAGGGCCAAAAAGGAGGAGCTCTACGAGCAGTAGCTCTGGCAGTGCAGGTCTCCTACGGAGAAAGCGAGGCATGTCAATCGGAACTCTTTCTACTGCCGAAAAGGGAACAACTCAGAATCTGTCGGGTGGGTTGAGTGGCGCAGCGCCTAAACGAATCGCTATCAACCTCGGTCCCGCAATCAAGCCAGCCACTTCAGAAACTGAGTCGAACGATTCGACCTCAAGTCATACGAGCAATGAGAAAGAAAACCGAGTTGACGGTGTGAAAGAAGACGCTTGATGACTTCTTGTTTTTCCGTTGTTCTCGTGTGAGAATACTGCTCTTGTGCTTCTGGGATCATTGTCTCTCCTCACCTTAGAGATACCAGATGATGCGACCATCATTTTCCGCTTTCCACTTTCGAAAATCCAACAGCTGACGGTGACGATCTGTTGTATCGTTCCGATTGCATATTACACATTCTTCCCGTTCAGATATTTTTAGACGTTGTGTATCAACTTTCTGTTGATGTTGCTTGATGATTTCTGGCTTTACATGCCACAGCTCTTCTGGCAATCAGGTCTTTTCGATATGAGTCGATCTATTATATCCCCTTCGCTTGCCTGTTTGATATCACGGTATTGCATTCTACATTTTGTTTGATTCATACGTGCTGTGCTGGTTGATTTGTCCATGGCTGGCGAACAAGGGGCTTGAAAATCGGAATTACTATAACAGCACCTGCAATGCTGTTGCATTAGCGCGATTTAGGATTTGTCGAAATCCAGATTCTGGGTTGCTTTTTCATTTACATTTGGGTTCTTTACAGCACTGGTACTGGCAGGGGAATAGGGCTGGATGGAACGGACCGCAATGACCCTGTGTATGTCTGAAACGCGAAGCGGCAAGGTAGAGGTTCCCCTCTATATCCATCGCCTCGCTTCATTTCACAACTAGGAATTATCCTAGAGGATGATTAATGGACGAACTATTGCGCAAGTCGATGCTTATCTTTCTGGGAAATATTGACAGCACATATTTGTCCGCGCAATGATCATATATCTTCGATCCAGATCATTTTCTTACCAAGCGAAATCGCCAATGAGTATAGTGTAGCATCATATTGTAGGACCGAAGACATTGATACTGGCCAGTTCACCACGATCAACTCGCAATATGCAGCCCAAGCTGTGATAGTAGAATCCCGGAATCATTGATACTGAGGCGGAATGGTTCAAACCACTGTTGTTCCCAGTGGGCCCTCCACTTTTAAAAGAAGGGCTCGATCTGAGCCTTGAGAAGCTTAGTTTGGTTTTTGACTTAAATCAATGGGCTCATGACGCTTATCTGGGGCATTATGGATGCTCGTTGCAAATCATTCTCTTGATTGAAATTCCAAACGGTTCAGTGGATACGTCCCTGTAAAGCCGAGGAACGCCACCTACCTACATCATAAAAGCCCAACACGACCATTCCGCAATCTGTCCAATAGCACAGTTAACCATCTCATGCTTCGCAGGTATATCACCTCGCAAATATACCGCCCAGCAGCCCGGAAGATGTCAACACCGCCCCAGCCGCGCATCACGCGCGACACGTTTGTGCACACCGTTTCCCTGCAGAAAAACAGGCCGGCTTCCATCCCGTCGTCGGACCGGGTCACCATTTTCATGATCTCAGGGAATCCGGGGCTAATTGGGTACTACCATACCTTCCTGTCGCTTCTTGCTGACAAACTGGGTTCGCGCGGCGCGCAGAGTACGATTACGAGTCGTAGCCATGCGTGTGAATTTCAGATCTATGGACATAGTCTGGGTGGGTTCGAGCTCGAGCAGCATGAGGATCTAGATGCCGAGAAGGGCTTGTTTGATCTTGAGGGCCAGATCTGCTATGTTCAGGGGAAGCTTGATGGGTTCCTTGCGGGCGGGGAGACGAAGCAGAAGGTCATTCTTGTTGGGCATTCGGTGGGCGCTTATATCGCTATGGAGATTCTGAGGAGGCATCGGAAGAGGTCAGATGCTAAAGTCAGGGCCGGGGCTGATAAGGCCGACTTCGATATCGTTGGCGGAATCATGCTCTTCCCTACTGTCGTGGATATCGCGAAGTCGCCTTCTGGGCAGAAGTTGACGGTGAGTTTTCTCCCCTGGTTTACGGTGCAGTACTGATTCAAGGCAGCGTTCGCTCTACTTTATACCCCAGCTGGCGCTAGTCGTTGGCTTTCTGGCCCGGGTTCTGGCAATGTTACTTCCAGGCGCTCTGCTGCGTGGTCTAATCAAGAATGTTATGGGGTCACCACCGGATAGTGCGGTTGAGACAACCGCGGCGTTTATCAAGAGCAAACGTGGCGTTAGACAAGCTTTGTTCGTTTCCATTTCATTGCCATGTTAGTGTGTTGGGGGAGCTTCTAACGGACGCAGACACATGGCCGCTGACGAGATGCGGACCATCACCTCGGACAAATGGGACGATGATGTCTGGGGCGTGTCGACGGCCAATGAGCCGCTGACTCGTTTGTTCTTCTACTTTGGCCGGAATGACCATTGGGTTGCGGAGCGGACGAGGGACGAGATTATTGACCTTCGAGGGCGTGTAGAAGGCGGGCCGACCATGTCGGTTTGTGAGCTTGGGCTGCCGCACGCGTTTTGCTTAAGTGAGTGGTTTGCTACTTCTCTGGCTAGGGGTGTAGGCTTGGTACTGATGAATTGTTCTACAGGACATAATGATATTATGGCGGAGAAGGTGGCCGATATGGTTATGGATATAGTGTCGGCTTGAGACGGTCAAAGGCGGTGCTTTGAGGCGTAGACTGATTGTCTGGTTTGATGACTTTATATAGACCAAGACGAGTGATTAACAATCGGGCATTGCTGGAATCTGATACACGAGCATGGACTCATATCAGGGATTATCTTTTCCAGCACCATGGCTTCGATCCATGCGGACCTTGAGGAAGAGTTCGCTGCATGTACATACCCATGCAAAATAATATTGCATGCATGCCGTCAAATTTGGCATGACGGAATGAACAGAGGTCAGAGATACTCCAGTTTGGCCTCTGTCACAATTATCACTAAAGCGAACCGTAAAGACATTTGGGTATCTCTATAAACAAACTCTATCTCTCTGGCAAATTTGCCAAAATGAGGCCTAAGAGTTTCCCTGGTGGGCTAGTCCTGCTCTTCTGAACAAATCCCCTAGAACATCCTGTCGAGGCTGCGGTTCCGCCGCCGGCGTCTCCATGGGTGTTTGCTGCCACTGCGGTTGACCAAAATTGTGTGCCTTGACACTCCATTCATCATCCTGTGCTCTCTGTTGGCCAAAAAGGTCCTTCAAGGAGATCTGACGGCCCATAGGAACACTCGAGTGCATTTCGTCCATGGAGCCAGCCTCAGCAGCGGCGGTAGCAACATGAAGGCCGTTCTGACGCGTCGCTTCTAGTCGCTCACGGGCGATCTTCAGACTCTGCCCTGCATGAACGGCGCATTCCCGGATCATGTGAGCGTTGATTGTGCGTGTTTCCGCAGTCGAGTTTGGCGGTGGCTCGGAGTAGATCCAGAGGCCATAGATACGGACGTCGGCGGGGTTTGCATTCTTCTGGGAACCACTGTAGTCACTATTATTGGGAATGCCTTGGTCTGTATCCAGGTCGTAGTCGGATTTGATGATGACATATTCTTCCGTAAGCTCCACATTGTCCCCGTCCGTCAACAGAATATCGAAGTTGTTGAGGCCGCGTCGGTTCAACACGAAAACGCTATATCGCTCCTCGCCTAGACTTCCTTGAGATAATTGACAGACAAACAGTGACCCCTCCACACCGCTTTTTTCCCACTGTCGGGACGTCGGGTTGAACAAGTAAACCACTGCGTATGGAGCGAGAGACAGAATCGAGTTCACAGACGGATTATGGCGGCGGAGTACGGAGAGGTTCAGCTCCTCGTTCGAGCGTAACGGCGGGGGAGGCATGTGCTGTTCTTGCTGTTGTTGCGTGTCGGAAAAGTAGTTTGGATAATCGGACTCATAGTCGGAGGGTTGCGTGCCGTTGTGATTGTGACGATGATTGTTGCCATTGCCATTGTTCGTTCGTCGGGGTTTGCGGGTCGTCATTGTGAGAATATGTGTAGTGGAGGGGAATACTCATACAGTTGGCCCCTGTTGACTCGTTCGTAATAGAGGGGTAGAGGATTGAGAAAATATCACTTCAAGCTATGGTGAAGGGGTAGACGTAGCTAATCGAGGAGATTGTTGGATGCGGAATATTGGTGACGTTGATGGAGAAAGATAAAGAATGCTCAACCCCGCGAACAGCTCAAGCGGAGCGCCTACGCTTCAATCATTCCTGATGAATTCTACACGCTATTCTGCTGTATTGGAGACAAACAGCATCAAATCGCATTTTTCTATCGGGTGTTATAAACCCACCCTTTTTTGAACAGAATTATAGTTCCGCCATCCAAGGACCGCTTCAATTGCCTTCTTGCCATCGCCTGTCGTCATTCATATCGACCTCCTGCCGCCATCCATCCCATCGCCGCTGCGTCGTCGTCTTCTCTCCCTCCACACTCAGGCCCCCGCATTCCCGCTAGACATCGCGTGACGCAGGGACAATTCGCCGGTTCCTGATCAACAGCCAGACGCATTTAAGATTCAGTCCCGATGACTTAGACCGTCACGCGACGCCCCTGTTACTTCCCTACCTCTCTTTGCGTCTCGCGCTGCGGAAATAGAGCTTCTCTCGGAGGCAGACTCCTGGTCCCTTGAGCCTTACGCGGGGGGCAGACGAAATAAATATATACAAATAATTCTTCGAATAATGGGCCGTGTCTCGGTCAGATCCTCACAGCATGAGTTCAAACAGCGATCAGTCGGGGTCGCAACCGCCCGTGTCTTCAACCCCCGGTGGGTATCAAAGCGACAGTGGCAGCAGCTCCTCCAGTCGCCATCCCGATGAGCGCCATGACCCGTTCGCGCTTCCGAAGGCCGTCAAAGCGAGAAAGTCGGAGTACACCCGCGAACAAACGCTCCGCGTCAAGGTCGGCACTTGGAATGTGGCAGCTATCCGAGGCACGGAGGAAGATATTGGAAAATGGTTCGTGGAACGAAAGGGTATATGCGAACAGCTCTCTGGTCTGAAGCTGCAGGATCCCCGAGATATGTCCGACGGGACCGATTGGGGGTCGGGGGACGACGCTTCAAGAGATACTCAGGTCGGCCAGCCGAAACGCAAGGGATTCCTTAAACTCCCTCCGTACGAACCGGAGAAGGTAGGACTCTACGTGCTAGGGTTACAAGAGGTTGTTGATGTCTCGTCGGCTGCGGAGGCATTGAGGCCATACGTTGATCCAGGACCGTCGAACAAATGGAAGGCGGCGCTTGAGAAAGCCCTGCCAGAGGGTTTTCAGCTCGTTTCGGAGACTCAGCTGGTGGGACTCATGCTTTTGATCTATGCGGCTCCTTTTGTTGTCGAGAGCATATCTTCGGTTAGCTCCACCAACGTCGGTACGGGACTTTTGGGCTACATGGGCAATAAAGGTGCAGTAACAACGCGACTGATGCTCGGTGAAACGACTTGTCTTGTGTTTATCAACTCGCATCTTTCGGCTGGCTCGGATAAAAGTAGCTTGGAACGGCGCAATTGGGATGCATCTCAGATTGTTGGACGCGCTAAATTTGACCCCATTGACCCAGACAAGGGCCTGAGAGAGGACCCTGGGGATAGTATTGGGGGAGAAGATTTTGCCTTTTGGTTTGGTGACCTGAACTATAGACTTGAAGATATTCCCGGAGGTGACGTGCGACAAGTGCTCGCTCGGCATACGGAGAACGAATACGACAAGAGACATAAGCCGTCACACCATGTCGAAGGGGAAGTGCCATCATCACCAATGGTAGGCGTCGAACACGACCATAAATCGGAAGAATCATTTCCAACTCTATCGGACGAGGAAATCGACCCTCATACGGACCCGTCTTCGCTACAGACTACTATTGCGTCTCTACTGCCCCATGATCAGCTTCGTATGCAACAGAAGAAGAACAGGGCTTTCCATGACGGTTGGCGAGAAGGCGACATTACATTCTTACCGACATACAAGTATGATGTAGGGAGTGTGGCCAGGTTCGACTCTAGCGAGAAGCATCGTGGGCCAAGTTGGTGCGATCGAATTCTATACCGGACACGCCACGACAAACTGAGGTATGAAAAGCGGGTTCAAGAAGCCGAGAAGTCGAGAAAACGGGACGAAGAAATGAAAGCAAGAGGCTTGGATAAGGCAGATGCTGATGACAACGTATTATTTGACTACGACCCGGACGTCGATGGTGCCGACAGTGGAAACGAGTACGATTCAAATAAGGATAAATCGAGCGACAGTGATTCGGTGTCTTCCGAATCTGATAAGGATGAGTGCTGTCGGCTCGAATATTATGTGTCACATCAAGGTATTCTATCATCGGACCACAAGCCTTTGACTGCCGGTTTTACGATCAAGTATGAGGCTGTCGACCCTTATCTGAAAGCCAAGGTACATCAGGAAGTTGTACGGGAGCTAGACAAGGCTGAGAATGAATCGCGACCTGGCTTGACGATCGTGGTCGATACGCACGGAGAGGATCCCAGAAAGTCCACAACAGACCCGAATGCGGTAGACTTTGGTGATGTTTCTTTCGATATACCCATCACCCGCTCACTCACTGTTGCAAACACGTGTGGCGTGCCCGCTACTTTCCGTCTCGAGAGGCCCGATCATGGCAGTGAACAAAAGACACCGTCATGGCTGGAGTACAAAATTGAAGCACCCACTCACCATGAGGAAGATAAGAAAAGGAAAACAAACGAACGTACTCTGTTTCCCGGGGAGCTCGCCAACATTGATATAACAGCACATGTTCACGATATCGAGCATGTTCGTTTGCTGAACAACGGTCAACTCAAGCTTGAGGACATCCTTGTCCTTCGGGTGACCGGCGGTCGCGATCATTTCATCTCTGCTTATGGGCAGTGGTTACCTACATGTTTTGGGCGCAGCGTGGAAGAACTTACCATGATGCCCGAAGCCGGTGCGCGAAGCCTATTGAAAAGGGATAAATCAGAAAAAGAGCGTGATCATGATGAAACTGGCCGCCTATCAGCCCCTCGTGAGCTTTTCCGCCTGACTGAGGCTATTTCAGAACAGTCTGAACGTGCCATTGCTGAGTGGGGAATGACAAAAAGTGATTCCGACGAAGAGTTGCCCCCATGGGCAAAGGACCAGGGTGCCGGATGGCCATTTGACCCAGAGACGTGGACCTTGAAGGATAAGGAGCAACGATCTCGGCATTTGGCTTCAGTTCGTGAAGCCTTGGACACCAATCAAGATTTCAAGTCTATCTTCGCTCCTGAGGTAACATCACTGCATCGATTGGAGCTTCTGTGCGAAACCTTATTGGCCTTTCTCCGTTCACTGAAAGATGGAATAGTCACGACTCCCGTATGGGAGAAAATGGAACAGCAGATGATCACGCGTGAACGGAATAAGTCACCTCCCCTCTCCTGGGATGAAACTCAAGCATGGGTTCTAGAGACACTCTCATACTCCCCCGCTCACAGCGTCTCCTTCACGTTTGTCACATTTATGCTCGCCCACATTGCCAACGAGATCGCCCCATCGCCGTCTACGGCAGCAGCACTGCCTGAAATATCGAACCAACAACATCAACACAAGAAGCGGGACAGTGTCTTATCCACCAAAGGCGGACAGCCTCCTGGTCCTACCGCAGCTGAAACAGCAGCCTCGGGAGGCAGTATCAAACGCCGACCGCGTGTCTTGACAGCCACCAGCTTATCGAGCCTTCAAGCCAACGCCAGTCATCGCAGACAAGCAGTTGAAACCACTTTAGCTTCCATTTTTGCTTCCGCACTCATTTCTGCCAGTACTGTCCCTAGCAAGGACAAGGAGCGGCGAGCCCTGGAGGATAGAAAACGGAGTATCATCGAGCCGTTCCTCAAGACGGCTGGAGTTGATAACATGGGTCCATCGGGTGGTGCTCCGTAACCACCCATCTCTATATAAATTTTTCTTTGCTCTTTCAAGTCGATCGCGCGATTCGCGTTTTGGACAGGAGGTTCTTGCGTCTTACTGATAGAGTTGGGCGGCCTGTACTCTGTATATCATGTCTGCTCTCATGTCTTCTTTCAGTACATTGTTAGATTATATAGTCATCGTGCGGTGGCATTTTTAGTTGCCCGTCGCAAGACGCAGGGCTAGAATCATTTTGAGTCAATAGACATATTGTCGCTTTATCACCGGGATTAAGTGTAGCCTAAGTTAAAACCCCCTGAATAGCACGACAAATGTAACCCGAGAATGCTCTTCGCAGGACGCCATCGCCTGTCCAGATTATTCCCAAAATCTCGAACCCCAGTACAGACCACAGATGCTGATGAAGACAAAGGGAAAGAACAAACGAAACAACAATATTGGCTCATATTGACAAGTCAATGACAAACGCCTGAGTCACACCCGATGGCTGTGAAGCCAAACCTGTATCATGATGCTATACTTTCCAAAACCATGGTCAAAAACTTTCCGCTTCCATTTGCTATTGATACTCCCGGATTGGTTTGAGTGCTGGACCACCGCCCAAGTCCTGTTGGGACATCCTTCTGAACTGCCTTGAAGATGAAGTTCTGAGATCACGCGGCACCTTACCCTTGCTCGATTTTCGTGGTGGTTTCGAGAGCAGCATATCTTTGCAATATTGTAGACATCGCGTTGATAGCTGAAACGGGAGGCTTGCCAGTGACATGAAGATCTGCACGGGGAATAGGATAATTGCATAAATGCTATTGAACAATCCCGATAGAGCACCCAACGGTCGACGTGAGCCGGAGCGTTGCGCCGCTGCCGCCAAAGCAATAGCATCGTGCACTTGAGTTTCGAGCGCTTGGAATTTTGCCTCTGTTTGGAATGAAGTGAGCGCCGTGCGTTTCTCGTAGCGCCGAACCGCGCGATTCAAGGCATCGATCTCCGGTTGGAAGCCCTTGCGGATTTCTGCGGTTGCTTGCGAGATGAGATTTTGGAGTTGTTCCTGGTCTTGTGGGTGGTTTGATGATCCGGGCAGCATTCGAGCCGCGGCTGTTTCAGCGACGTGTGCTTCTAGTTCCTCCAGTCGCTTGGCTAGGTCCTTGATCTTTTTCGGGTCCAGTTTCTCCTCGTCGTCGGCAGCTGCAGCGACAACGCGCTGAAGATGGAGTGTGCGCGCCTGCACCATCTTCAGCAGGTGAGCGAATGGCCGAATCTCTGACGCCAGTAGGAAAATGGTTAGGTTGTAATTGGATACTAATCCTTCGGATGGCCGCGACAATTTGGATCTGATGGCATGGAGGAGCCACGTCCCGATCATGGGGAAGATGAAGCATGACGCAAGAGCAACAAGTTCATGAATTTGAAGCTCCCTACTGGCCTCGTTGGCAGCACTGGGGACTTGTTGCCCCATTCGAGGCTCTCGGTCTGTGGTATTCTTTCGGTCTTCATAGTTTTCCTCGGTCTCATCCGTTTCGAGGTCTAGCTTTGAAGCGACAGAATCGTAATATATGTCCTCTTGTTTCAAGGCCTGAGCAGAGCGATACCATTCCCTGGTCCTTCAGTTAGGAAGAGAGATGTAGAATGCGTAGAATCAGGGCATTTAGCTCGTACCATGGTAGTCTCACCGACCAGTTGAGGAAGATAGCTGCCAGTATCAACAGAGTGATATCTGTTACGACTGCACTCCCATTTTTAAAAAAGATACCGGCAATAGCAGGCAATAGTGCCAGACCAAGAGGCGCAGATTGCCAATTCGATTCCTCGTTCGGCAAACCGACGTTCCCCTTCTGAACTACGCGTGGGAACAATAACTCATCAGTTGATGAGCGAATCGAATTTCGTGCTTCAGATACTGAATCCGAGAAGCTTGAATTGCGGCGTTGATCTTGAATGCTTGATGAGCCCTCTGCAAAAGTTGCAGCACGGGTCGGGCCTCGATGGCGGAGGTTCAGGGACCCGACCGTATGGACGTGGGGTCTGGCGCTCTCGACAGGAGCTTGGGGTGAAACCGATCTCCGGGGTTGTTCTGGCATGACGATAGCGGATCAGGTGCTGCAATGCGTATGTATCCTGGGAATTGATAGAACCTCAGGTGTACCTCATGGTATACCAAGGTACATGCCAGGAGGTAGCGTTTGATAAGAGGAATCGAAATTCATGCCACTCGAGGACGCTTTTGCAAAGGTGTTGATCCTGACTTGGTTGTTGCATTGAACCAGATTGCGCGCGGAGAGAGGACGCCAGAGGTACGTAATAGCGAACAACATGCGCCACAGAAGGGGCTCCCAGAAAAAGCAATAACACAATCTACCAACTACCTTTCTGACGTTGTTGTAGCCCCTCCAGCGCTATGCTAGTTGAAGCAGTCATTAAACAATGTATCTATTCGCTCAAAGCTTGCATGGTAAGGTCTTCTCTTCCATCAGTGGCCGGTGTGCGGAATTCGAACATGTTGCTTCACTTCTCAAAGCCTCGGGAGTCTAAATCTGCAACTGCTTGACAATGTAACCTACAATCAGAATCATCGATCATGCGGGATTCGAAATCTATTCTCATCGGGACTTGACGCGAAGGCCAATGTTGTCCAAAGCAGTCCAAGTATCTCAAAGTTTGAAGAATTTCTTGCCCTGACAGGGTGGTCCATCATCCTTCTAGTCTCAGAGATGTCGGGTTAGGCATGTCATGACAGTTTCATATATCGCGCCCCTGGAGTAGGCGTTCCCTCGCTCCTGATAACAAAAGCAGGAAAAAGAGACCTATGAGAGGTACTGTACCGTCTCTCCAATCCCTGGATAGCTGCGTGTGATCTTGTAATGGCATCCAACCGCCTGTTGATTCGTTGGGACCACCATACGAACATTCCTTATCGACGACACAAGATGCCGCTGTATGCTCTTTGTGAAACCAAAGGTCGAATTCCCACAGCGACTGGTCGCATCCCAGGGGCAAAAGACCTCTGGATCGGGCCAGACTAGGGTGCTTCAGCAGTCGGGTGTGCTGAGTCTGTTGACGATGATGGCAAACCGCGGGCTTATTGACACCCAAAAAGGGAATGGTTCCAGTATCCGCGGGTGATATCCCAGTGACTCTTCCACCCATCACCACCTCAGAAAGAGGTTGGAAATCCCATTCTGTCTGACTTTGTCTTCACCATCCTTTATTCAAGTCGATCTTTTCAATAGTCGGGTGATGACTTTCCTCAGGTCGCAGTGGATCTCCAGACGTAAGCCCACCCGGCACCGTCATGGATGAAATCATTGACTGAATTACTTGCTCTCCCTCCCTATATGCGTCAAACACATTTGCTTTTTCTTCACTTCTCTGCTCATTGCTGTCTATTCGCATGTTCTCCACCTGCTGAGATCTTTTGAAATGACTGTCTCAACAGAGAGGGGGAGTAGAGGGCTCGCGCAATCTACACTCAGTCTTCGCTTGGGATCTTCGTGCTCAATAAGACATACGACTGTTCTTCCTGTCTCCGGTTGCTTACCCCCCTGTGTACCTCCTCAGATGCGACTTGTGATCTCCTTCTTTTAACTGAGCGGTGCTGGCTCATTGCTCCTGCCATTCGGACCTCAAGAAACTCACCGTCGACTCGATCCGCAGAAGAAACAACTGTGCACGACATCGGCGCCTCCATCAGAACCTTCAAGTCAAAGCGTGTTCGTCTCCAGAGGACAGTTTCCCTGATGGACTCAGCTACAACAGGACGTAGCCCGCAGGCTGTGGTCCTCCCTGTGCTATCCTCCATTGCAGTTGTTGTCAGTATTCCACCGATCATCCTACATTGGAAGAATCGTAATTTCCCCGCTACTGCCCTCATTAGCTGGTTTCTTCTCAGCAACACCTTTAACATTATCAATGCACTTATCTGGCCAACGGACGATGTCGATTCATGGTGGGATGGTAAGGGCCTTTGTGACGTCGAGACCAAGGTGATGATAGCGAGCTATGTTGGCATACCGGGGACTCTGGTCTGTATCTTCCGAAGCTTGGCCTCTGTGCTCGACACCAGACGCGCTATGCTCGTCCCCAGCACCAGCCAACGTTGGCGTAACCGTCTGATGGATATCTCATTCTGCGTGATCATCCCCGTGATCGCAATGAGTACACATATCCTCTACCAAAGGAGCCGATACCTGATCCTCACTATTTCAGGGTGCGTCAACAACTTTGATCAAAGCTGGATGAGCCTTGTGCTAGCGTTCATCTGGCCTCCTATAATCTGCCTTCTGGCTGCTTTCTATTGCGGTATGAATAAGGCACCATCGTCCTTCTCTGCTCATGACTGACGACCACACAGGGCTAACCCTCTATCGCCTCCACAAATATCGGAGCCAGTTTGGGGACATACTCAACTCCGCCAACAGCCATCTCAACAAGTCCAGATTCCTGCGTCTATTTTTCCTTGCGTGCGTCATGCTTTGGACGATTCTGCCCATTCAGGCTTACGTTGTCTATCGCAATCTTATGTACAATTTGCCCTGGCATCCATACTCATGGAGCCGCCTCCATGGGCCACACTCACCATGGAGCACCATCCTCAAGATTCCAATGCATGGCGAAGTCTTCTTTGATCGCTGGATTCCTGTGGCTGCGGGATACGTGCTCTTCATCCTTTTCGGATGCTGCAATGATGCTTTGAGATTGTACCAATCCGCTCTTTGCCTCTTGGGCTTGGGGAAGTGTCTTTCTGGTTTGCGCACTTTGTCGCAAGGCACCTCGGCATCTTTTACAGCGAGCCGTGCGAAATTGCTATCCTCTAGGAAGCAGTCGTCTGGAACTGGGTAAGGGCTATCTTCTGTTCTCACCGACAAATGATTAATCCTTCATGCTAATACAGTCCCAGAACAACGACCGACTCTACCACGAGCGGGACGACCACCTCCAGCCACGAGGATATTGAAAAGGGTCCCGCCCCGACAAGAGAGTTCCTCTACGACAAGATCGCACTGGGTTCCGCTACCAAGGTGTCTCTTGAGCCGCACATTCCTTTCAACACGGGAAACAGCGACCTCTGACCCAATATTTTCGGTTCCAGCCACCACAGTATCCACTAACGCCTGGGCCGGTACGAGCCAGAGCCGTGGTAGTAGTGACTTCACACATGCCCCAGTCGGACCGGATACTATTCGCGTGAAGCAAGTGATTAGTCAAGAGAGTGAGCTGCAGGTGTAAGCTCACCGGCTAGTGGCACAAGTCCTCCGATGGGAAAGTCTTCTACTTCTGACTGACAATGTATTCTATTCCTTTTGTCCTATTAACTAGAGCAGGTACACCATAATATATCTCCCTTTCCAAGTTTTCTGTAACGCTTCAACTTAGAGCTCATATATCAACATACAGGGCAATCCTTTCAGTCTCCATCAAATTACACCCAACACTAGCAGAATCAGGCAATATCAGACGATGGGGACTCGTAATATCTTCGTCTCTTGCGACCGCAATGGAAGGACACTCGAAAGATTAAAGAGAAAAGAAGTCAACTTAAAAGCGGACGGTCAAAGTAGTGTCATTCAAGGGTATACTGGTACAGCACAGCAACTACAATACATACAAGTCAAAGGGAGCGGCGGCCAAATGTCGGCTTCACCGACAAAGCGGAGATGTCAGACAAGATTCTTAACGAGCAGCGATCTACCCCAACAGGAAACTTAACCAAAAAGCCTACCCCACCGATCATTCCTCTTCTATCTCCACTTGTCCTTGAAGCCGATTATTGGGAAGAAGTTCCAGAATCAGTAGCGTCGGGGTTGTACGGGCGTTTGAGGACCTCGAGCGTCCCTGGTCACGGCATGCATTAGTATGGATTCTTCTCACATGGAGATGCATGAACAGGGTAGCTGGCTTACGTTGCACAATGCTCAGGGCGGACTGTCTCTTGCCATCTGCGTCTTCGTACGAACGCATGGTGGCATCGCCCTCAACGTACACAAGGGTTCTGGTAGAACAAGAAACGATCAGCATCAGACTTCAACTGCTCTAAGTCTGCAACCATAGCCCAATGATGTGCTAGGAACACGGAATGAATGCAGATAGAGCTGCAAGCACGATAAGCGAAAATACTCACCCCTTCGGCAGGCTGAGAATGAAATCCCGCTGCGAACCCTCTGGCTGGAAGCTCGAGACGCGGAACCAGCTGGTCTGCCGGTTATCCCCTTTGCCGTAGGTCGTACCCACCGCATACTTGATGACGTCCTGACCAGTTGAGGTGGCGTGCAGCTCGGGCTCGGCAGCGAGACGGCCAGTGATGATCATGCGTGCGATCGAGCGCGGCGAGGAGGTGCTGAAAGAGCGCGCGGAGAGAGCTGCACCGGAAGAGGCGCGCAGGAAGGGGCGAAGTGACGAACTGAGGGCAGACATGTCGGTCTGAATAGATGAAAATGTGTTAAGCTTGAGCTTGAGATGGTAATAAATAGGTAGGGAACGTTAAGGAAGAAGGATAACTTGTAGGTGCTTGTGATGGTGGTCCTCTCCCGGCTCCGCGATGATGCGCGCGGTTGCGGTCACGTGATAATTGAAGACGGATATACTTAGGGAGTGTTTGTCTATTCCTACCTCTGGTACAATCGCTTCAGAATATCTACTTTGAGCAAGAACTTGCTTCTTTTACGCTATTTTTTTGTATATTAATTGATCTCTGGGATCTATATGGAGCAACAATGTTTTAGAATCCGAATTTGTCCGCTTAATCTTCTGCCATGGAGCTATGCATGCGTTCCTTCATAGGTGCCCACCGGTGTACCCGGACGGGCCAAAGGGATATCCAACGCGGAAGTAGTTCAATGAGCCCGAACATAGTGGTTTTCAAATCCACTGTAAGATGTCAAATGCAGGACATTGCCAACGCCTTTTCGCGAAGGGAACTTCGAAGGAGTACGTGCAACTACGGTTGTCCAAGTACAAGCTATTCGAGCATCTAGCCCTTCAGCTTCCGCCCTTTCGGACTCCTTTCTGCATCGGCCGTGCGTCCGACTATTGTCATCCTGCTGCGAACCCTGGAAATCTTGATTCGGCTCGATTTCTCTGCATTTGCCTGGCATTCTCAACCTCAGAGAGCCAATTGTCGCAAACCCCCTGCGGTGGAAACAATGGATAACTCGGCTAAGCACATTCAAAAAATAACTAACTCGGAAATTAAAGACGATTCCAACGAACGATCAGAAGATAAAGCGGCGGGATGCCCACTTCTCAGAGGGCAGTCTCGGCGCCTAGGAAAGCCGAGAGATCAGACCTGTCATTCTATGCAGCCGATCATCCTACCGTCCTAAACTAATGAAGGCTAATGATGCTAGCCTGATCAACAGAGATGACGACAATAGCAAGGCCCACTCTGGACGCGAAGGTTATCTACTCGGTTTGGGTCCTCGCTAAGGATGAACTGACCAGTGTGAAACACTCGAGCTTGACTTGCTAGTGGCTTCATGCGTACTGCATCCAACTTCAGATCCGATATGACTGCTCATCATGTCATTTGCTGCGCGAGTCATATTCGCATTTTTGTTGGGAATCGGATTTCGAATACTTACTCTACCCTTGACTGTGCAAGTCAACCTGTCATAACGCCTGAAATGTGAAATCAACGCCACAGCTGTTCTCATTTGTAGTGATAGCAGGCCGTGTTGACATTGAATCCCTTGAACAATTATCCAATGATTGTCGTTATAAATACACCTATAGCCGACCCCTCGATTGCCCAAGGGACAGGGTCAGGGAATTAAAAAAGACACCTTCCTTGCAGATTAGCTTAACCTTCTTTCACAGTTCAGATCATGCAACACAACCCTGGAATGACTGTCTGCAAGAAGCCCATTACTTGACCGCTGGTAAGGTCATGCCTCATAGGGGTACGTGGCTCACTGTGGCTCACTGATCGTTAGTTTTCATCGCTTTTGCGAGATACTGATCGTAGATCCCTTCCTAGAAAATACAATTATCATGCATGGCCCTCGGCGATGCAATTATTTGCTTTTCCTTAATCCCCAATCAGCAGTGGAACAACTCGCTTTTTCGATGCGCCTGGTCTACCGTCCGTCTCTCGTTTGCAAGATTCGGTGTGTCGGCTGGGATTTATCCCTACAAAATATTATTCCCAGCTCTCTGAGCACCTAGGCCATAAGGATGCTCCTTTTCACTTTCCGGGTGGTCACGCCGAAAAAGCGCGTATGATGTATATCAGTACATATATGTCTGGAAAAACTTAGATCTCCTTTCGTCTCCCAGCTTGTTCGAAAATTGACAGTCACGTTTCCTTGAAAGTAAAGCGCAGCTTTGGCACCGATTGATGTTGTTCTTGACTGTCATTGTCCACGGTGAACTTACAGGCCAAAGTATGTGAAGAACAATAGAAAAGATCTGTCGACACTGTCTCAGAAGTACTTGTCAGCGTCACCAGCCTCTGTCGATTACGCTTAAGATCATTACAAAGTCACCCTCACAAGTCAACATGAGATTGCTACCTCTCCTTGCTTTGGTTGTCTGCTTTATATCTAGATTATCTGTTTCTGCAGCATCGATACCGCATGTTGGTCGCAATAGAATCCAGCCAGTGGGTGCTCTAGAAGCCCGAGACGAATCGCCAAATACGACGATATCAGGGAATCAAGCCCCAAGCGCTTCAGCGACGAGCGCAGTAAACCATGCCACAGTCAGAGTGAACTCTACGACCACGTCGAATACCACCGCTCCGGCATCAACGACTATCGTGTCGCTCAACACATCGACTGTTTCTGAAAGTGGGTGCATACTTCCTCATTGGGACATTCTGAAAGCTAATCATGAAAAGATGGAACAGTCACGCCTGCGCCTGGCGTCCTTCCGCTTGAGCCCCGGGTGACTCCAGCGTTTGGGGTTGGCGGCTCTATCCTTATAGCTACGGGAGCCATTCTTGCACTGATTGGAATACGCAATCTATGGTACCATCAGAATCCCGCCTGTAAAGAATCCTTTGAGCTAACATATTTGACCCAGGGTTCAAGTTTTCTTATCCGCTGCATTTCTTACGAGCTTAGGAGTCACGGTGAGCCTATCGCATGACAAGCATAGTCGTACTGTACACTGACGAATCAGGTCTTGATTGTATATGTGATGAATCCTCCTGTGCGCGTGGCGGTACAAGGAGCGTACCTCGTGGCAATTTTCTTCACAGGAGTGACCTTTGGAGCGTTTTCCATTGTGTTCAAGGAATTGACCGAAGGGCTTGGATGCCTTTTGGGAGGGTTCTGTGTGAGCATGTGGCTTCTTTGTTTGAGGCCGGGAGGACTTCTCACGGACACAAATGCCAAAGCTGGATTCATCGGCGCGATCTCTGTCGCATTCTACGCCTTGTCTTTTAGTCACCACACGCGTCCTTATGGGCTGATAGTGTCGGCTGCTGTTTCCGGAGGTACGGCTGTTGCCCTCGGAATCGACTGCTACAGCCTGGCTGGACTAAAAGAGTTTTGGCTCTATATATGGGGTAAGTGCGGCGTATGCGGTTCTCAGTCACAATCCCTTGCTCACCCTTCATGAAGGACTCAACGAAGATGTATTCCCGCTGGGCACTGGAACCTACCCCATCACTCGTAATATCCGGGTAGAGCTTGCGGTCACAGTGATTGTTGCCATCTTAGGCGTTGTATCGCAGCTCAGACTGTGGAAAGTGATCAGAGACAAGCGAAGCAAGGAGGAAGCAGCCAAGAAAGAGGAAGAGAAAAGGAAAGAAGAGGCCGAAGCTGAAGTTGCCCGCAGGCTCGAGGAGAATAACATGCGAGAAAGACAAGCATGGGAAGCTCAATACGCGGATGTGGAAGCAAAACTCATGCCCGAGCTTGGCGACGGCACTCAATGTGCTGCTGATAAAGAGGATCTCGAGAAGGGTGACGTGGCCGACGTCAACAGCATTTCGGGTTCATCCCAGGTCTCTTATCGCTGCTCTGACTGTAGGAAACAGGAGGGCAGTGAGGCTTCGTTCTCAGATGTGACTCGGGCTACGGGAAATACTGAAATTGAAAGACATGGAGATGCGACTGAGAAGGCAGCTGACGGCGCACATCCAATGCCATTCAAGGTCTTTGACGGGGCGGCCACTGCGAGACTGATGGATGACATGGAATCGGATGTGACTGCCATGGCTGGCTCGGACACCGCGACGGTACGCTCGAAGCGCTTCTCCGGAATAACACTCTGGAAGAGAATGTCTATACAAAGCAGCCTGAGACCTGCACCATCACAAGAAGCCCTCGCGCATATTGATGACGAGTCGGATATGTCTGGAGAAAGCGCCGTGGATGATAGCAGTGATAGACGGTCGAGCTCGGATTGCCATGGCGTTGAAATTGAATCGCGCGAAGATGAGGTCGAGGCTCGCTCGGAGCCTGAAATAGCAGTGCAAGAAGCTGTTGTTCCCTCTGATAGGCGTAACAGCAACATGGAAGTCGGAAAGGGTGAAGGAATCCACGGTGAAGAAGAATGCCTCGACATTCAGGAATCGGTTCTTGTGCAAGGAACAGATGCTCATGGAGAGGAGGAGGGCTTGCACAATGCGCAAGGAAGAGACACTTGTACGGACGGCAAGCTACTGAAGCAATTGAACACAGAGGCTCAAGACATTGGTCAGAACGAAAGTCATCTATCTGATGACACTGGGGGAAGTTTGCAAGAACTTGAGCCTCGGCCGAATAGAGAGGACCAACAGTCGACAACGCAAGCTGATGAAGTATGTGCACCATTGCCTTCTCGAGCCGATCCAGAGGCCGAAGAGGTCTCTGAGAGAACACAACGACAGTCCTTAGAGACCTCCAAAGATCTACAGACAAACGCCACAGCCGAGACTGAAGACTGCAAAGACAGACATTCGATCGAACAAAATACGACTAGCCGCTCGGAGGAGCAGAACGTTCAAGTGTCAGCGGAACATACCTCATTGAAGGCGCCGCCAGGCATAGGTGTTGAATCCGAGAGGCAGCGACCCTCGCCGGCGCATTCCAAAGGAAAGAGTAAAAGAAAAACGGAAAAGCCCAAACTGGACACCAAAACAGTGAAACATCTTCCGGAGCGGACATCGAGGGTAGTCCAGACCTATCGCACGAATGAATGGGCCAAGCATCTCTGTGATGCAGAAATTCCCCAGCCAGAACCTATCGAGCCTATCACAAAGGAAGCAGCGGAGAGCCCTATAGACGAAGAGGCTCCTGCTCCTGTCAATGTCGAGAATCTGTTGCAAACACCTCTCACTGCGCAGCCACCACCTGCTGCCAATTTGCGTGCCAGCACCGGGAAAGAACACCACAGCCCAACCGACTGTCAACAAATATCTATTGACTACAGGTTGCGGACCACGTCGGCTACCAGTCCACAAAGAGTTGGAGAAGCTCAACCAGTGGACAGGTCTTCAGGAGAATCTTCCACGATCGTTCTATCGTCCGCTAGCCCTTTCCAGAGCGCGGTGTTCTACGGCACCGGGCATAATGCTTCCCCAGGCGCATCCAGCCCACCTATACCGTCTGAACAACCTCAAGGCGAACTTGAGCTCACCAAACCGAGGTGGAAAGGGCCGCCCCCGCTCCTAGCCGTACGAGAGGATATGATGCGAAGTCGGGTTTCGTCTACTTGTCTCAGCCTCGATCCGTGGGCGTCGCGGAAGAGCCCTAGGCAGTCGAGCCCTAGACAGTCCGTTGCGTTGGGAACTTCGGCCCAAAGTTCCCCGATGACTTCATTTCCGGAATCAGGGGATGACGTCCCTCTCTCTCGTCGCCGTGCAATGCTGCATCAACAAAAAGTCCAAAGCCCGCATACAAGCACGCCAGTCTCAGCGCCAAAATGGAGTCAAACGAGCGTATCGAGGCCCGGAAATGCTCAAGCGGTCATGGCCGCGTGGAGAGAATCTATTCGGGAAAACTTGAATGACAAACGCAATCCCTTGGCGAAACAGGATCTACCAATCGGCGGGACAGGCTTTGGCTCTCACACTTCGTTTCCTTCTGGTGCACTGGGGCGGAATTCCTCCTCCCTGCAAGTCAATCTCGACAGGGTAATAGCCGAGGGGATGCAGCGTGGAGATATGAGTGACTTGCATCGGGAAGCCATGCGACGCATGCAAGCCAGGGCGAATCAAAGCATGAATGGGCGGTAACACAGCGCTTTTACACAGATAGACCGATAGAGATGATCCCGGATACTCCGGGGTAAAGTTACGCCCTTGGCTACTCCATACAGAGGCGCGGTCCAAGACCTGATGTTTCAGCTTTACACATGTTTTACAGGAGCAAGTCTGATGTCTGTGGTAAAATAGGTAATGTTTAGTTTCAAGACAATGGTCCTGACGACCAATGTTCCTTAGAAAGCGTCTGGTTAAACCAGTTCTACAAATCAAGCCAGGAGATAGTTACGCAAGAAAGACCCATTGTTCGGATGGCCTGGTGCATCCTGGACGATCCGGACGCCTCACTATAGAACTTTTGATCCACTGAGCTGTTTTTTAGATTGATTTGTACTAAATCCTTGGGTACTTATGACATAGTTAGGCAAGGAATAGTCGATCTGGCCGAGCTATCCGGCAGACAAATATAGCAGCAACTCCAGGGGCTTAGGGCAGGGGACAGTCTGTGATGGTGATAAATAAGTTCCCAAATCAATCTTTTTCCTTGTTAAGTCCTACTCCATGGGGTAGACTAGACAGAGCCAAACATGACTGCTGTATGAAAACCTGCAAGACTGTGACAAGTGGCTCCTATTCCAATCGTGAGACGTTTGACAGGTATGAACTGCATGACAGAATGCAGGAAATGAGACATCCATCCACGTCCCGCATTTTCAATTCAAAGGATTCATAACCAATAATACGAGGTCGTAAGCGTCGATTTCCTGAAGTACAAAGTACTGACATAGCGTCATACCCTTGGAGTTTTCCTTATACAGGAGAGACTAAGTTTTCTTGGAGATGAGGGAGAGAAAATTGAGGCGACTCTTGGGCCTTACTTGGGCTATTGGATCGTCTTGGTCATTATTGACTATCCACCTTTGCTCTTAATTTGCGCCTATATCTATCAATTGTCGCGTCTTTGCATGTTCTCTTCTTTATCTTTCTTTCCTCTCCCCTTTTTCCCTTCTTTTTCCTGTTTGTGCAGCCTTGTTGGGAAGCCTCTTCTATTGAGACGGAGACCTGCTTGACTACAAACCATTGAGAAACGTACATAGAGCAGTTCGAATCAGATCAAACCAATCAAACTCTTTTTTGACCAAACATCATCCTGAGCATCAATTCAAACATCAACAGCCATCGACATCGAGGGACCACCGCGTCGATGTCATTGTGCTCTGCTTGGGCCTTCCATGTCCCCTGCCTCGCCCCTTTCTGAGTCTCGTCCGCCAATCACAGCCTCGCCTGCTGCACACCACCGCCTGCCTGTTTTTCCTTGCCCTCCACCATCATCATCCCTATTATTACTATTATTATTGCTCCTACTAGCGATAGTAGTGGTAATATCCTGGCCTCCCCCTAAGCCATTGCGACGACTCTTTCGTCCGCTCCTCTATCCCTGTCGTCCGGTGGCTCAGTCTTTGTTCCCAAAACGGCGTCTTCAACGACCTGGAAACACTCGCACATACTATCCTCGCCCGAGGCTGAAGAGACTTCCAATACTTGCCTCCACCGCCATCACACCCACCGATCCCTCGAGCCCGACCGTCGTGCCTCATCATACTCATCACACTTTACTGAATATCCCACTCGAAATAGCCTGAAGAAATCCACCCTCCGGCCAAAACAGCTCCAAAAGCGGACACATTCATTGCTCACCACTACCATACTCCGACCCCCCGCGGTCCGACTCGCTAACCCAGTCAATTACGTACCCCGAATTACCCCCGTCACTGTCCCGCATCCGCTGCAGATCTCCGACGAGCACCTTCCTCTCGAAGCGCACCGAGACGCGTATCCGCTTCTGACCATCCCGGAACGACGCCGCAGTCGATTGTCACAATCTCCAACTAGCTTGGTAGTAGAGCGCAGTCAAGGCGAGGCCGAGAGTGGACGCTCCAGCATCGCAGTGCCTCGAGGGCAGAGGCGCAGTGGCACATTCGATCGCCATTCCGCTGTGCAGGAAATGTCCGAACAGGCGGAACACAGCAAAAATGGTTCTCAAGAGGGAAAAGACATCAGGTCGCCGGAACGGGCCCATCTAGCCCAGGATACACTTGCTGATCGGCAGGGATCGTTGGGACCGTTGCATGGGGATCGTCCGCGCCATATTCCGTCACAGGTTTCCCTGCGTTCACAGTCGCAAATTGCCTCGATTCCATCAAACACAGGTGCGCCACCGACCGGCGGCGAGGCGGAAGTCGCGGAGGAGTTGGCATGGGGTCCCGCGCATCCTTGCTACCCTCATGTCAATCCACATGTTCCCATCGGGTCGCAAGAGTATCTCACGACTCGAATTATTCGAATACGACGCGACTGGATGGTGAAGGGGGATCTGGCGCCGACGTTCTCGAACCTCTATCCTGAGATTCTGGACCCGTTACTACCGGAACAGGAGTTTCGGCGCGTGATTGCGACGGTGAACGAGGAACTCATCAAGGCCTTTGATCCGTTCAGTTTCCGCAATCTGCTTGATGGCGCGCTGGGTCTGGTCACAGGTTGGCTGTGGGAAGATATCGGTGCCCCTGGTATCAAGAGCCATCTGCAACACGTGGAGGATTGGCTTGACAAGTGGAATCGCGAGGTCGGCGCGAAGGATGGGGTACATATATGGAGTCTGCGACGAACGGCATACATGTCTTTGGACATCCAAATCCCGGATCCCAAGGTTGGCATCATCCACAGCGAGGGCGTGTCACTGCCGGGGACGAGACCAAACAGTGGCGTTGGGCTTGGATTCTAAGTCGCAACACGTCAGGTATACTGTCATCTGGGGCCTTGTCTTTTTTCTCTTTTCCTCTTACTTTAATACCTTTATACCCCTTTTAATTCTTGTATACCCCTGAAACGGCCGTTGTGCGTGATATCTAGCGGGTTTGAAGGCGAATTCGGAATACTGGACTTTTTACTTGTTGGATCTTGTCATCTTCATGATACCACGTCCGCAATTTCAGACTTGTTTCTCTGGAGATTGAATCTGTTGCAGAAGGACATGCCGATCTGTTCATATGCATGTCCGTCATTGTGTCCAAGCTATCTGCTGTACCTGTGACGTTTGTACTTAGGGTCTTGCAACTTAAGCTGCTAAATTATATGCAGCGACCGTGAATTGAGCATCACATTTCAAGTAAACACTCCTAACATTGTGAGACTCGGCAGTAATTTTACGAACTGATTGACCTGATTGATAGTACTCTGTAATTGCTTAGAAGAAATGTTCTGGACTAAACTGACCGACTTCCCCACCTCCGGCCCCAATTTATCCTGAGAGCTTCTCCGGCAAGATCCCCAATTTCATCCCTCCCTTCTGCCAGGGCACCCATTCCGACGCCCTCCTTTCCCCTTTTCAGTGACCCCATACTCAAAATGCTCTCCGGCATTCTCGTCTTCAACCAAAAAGGCGAGAATCTCATCTTTCGCGCCTTTCGCAATGACTGCCGACCGCGCCTGGCCGACATCTTCCGCATCCAAGTCATTTCCAACCCCCAAGTGCGCTCGCCCATTCTGACGCTGGGATCGACGACGTTCAGCCATGTTAAGCACGAGAATATCTATCTGGTGGCGGTGACCAAGAGCAACGCCAACGCAGCATTGGTGTTTGAGTTTTTGTACCGGCTGGTGTTGCTGGGGAAGAGCTACTTTGGGAAATTTGACGAGGAGGCCGTCAAGAATAACTTTGTTTTGATTTATGAGTTGCTGGATGGTGAGTATTCCCTCAAACAGGGGGTCTAGAGTAGAGGATAACCGTTCCAGAAATCCTCGACTTTGGTTATCCCCAAAACACCGACCCGGACACGCTCAAGATGTACATCACAACGGAGGGCGTCAAGTCCGCCATCGTCAACAACCCGACCGACTCGAGCCGGATCACAATGCAAGCAACAGGCGCGCTCTCCTGGCGTCGCGCAGACGTCAAGTACCGCAAGAACGAAGCCTTCGTGGACGTAATCGAGGACGTGAACCTGCTCATGTCCGCAACGGGCACCGTGCTCCGCGCCGACGTCACCGGCCAGATCGTCATGCGCGCCTACCTCTCCGGCACCCCGGAGTGCAAGTTCGGGCTGAACGACCGCCTCCTCCTCGACGGCGACAGCGGCGGCGGCGCAGGCCCGTCCTCGTCCTCGCACGCCCCCTCCGGCAGCAAAGCAACCCGCGCGGCCGCCGGCTCCGTCACGTTGGAGGACTGCCAGTTCCACCAGTGCGTGAAACTGGGCCGCTTCGACGCGGACCGCATCATCTCGTTTGTGCCGCCGGACGGCGAGTTCGAGCTGATGCGGTACCGCGCCACGGAGAACGTCAATCTCCCCTTCAAAGTGCACCCGATCGTGCGGGAGGTCGGCACCACCAAGGTGGAGTACAGCGTTGCCATCAAGGCGAACTACAGCTCGAAGCTGTTCGCGACGAATGTCGTCATCCGCATCCCGACGCCGCTGAACACGGCCAAGACGACCGAGCGGACGAGCCAGGGGCGCGCCAAGTACGAGCCCGAGCATAACAATATCGTCTGGAAGATTGCGCGGTTCTCCGGCGGCAGCGAGTACGTGCTTACGGCGGAGGCGACGCTGACCAGCATGACGAACCAGAAGGCGTGGAGCCGGCCGCCGCTGAGTCTGTCGTTTAGTCTGTTGATGTTCACCAGTAGTGGGTTGCTGGTGCGGTATCTCAAGGTGTTTGAGAAGAGCAACTACAGTAGTGTCAAGTGGGTGCGGTATATGACTCGTGCGGGCAGTTATGAAATCAGGTACTTTTCCTCCTCCCTGGCTCTCCCTTTTTATATGCTACTCTCAGAGCGTGACTAACGAAGAACTGCAGGTTCTAGTGCATCCTCTGCATTCCCGTCATCTTCGCTACGATCATTGAGCTGGGTGTTTGGCGTTCGGATCATTTCATCACTACCATCAGCATTTCCTGTATTATTTAGTTCAAATCCTACAAATACAATAATAGACTTTCTGTATAAACCGAGTCATTTACGGAGTGTTCCGAGAACAATCCATTATGCTGCGATGTCTGACAAAGAACCACTGCATAAAGAACAAAGAAGACCACAAGTTCTGGTTGCACAAGGAATGACATCAGATGATGATACAGAAATGTTAGATAGTATTATACATCGGTACAAATATATAGACAAGATAGATCACAGTCCAAAGCCGGCAGACAATTCGCGACGATTGCATATAAGAAAACCAAACACCGAAGATAATAAATAATACAAACCACTGTCGTAAACATAGGTATGGTGAAAAGTAGAGTCGAACGGGTGTCGTAAAAATACATAGCACTCCGCATAAAAGAAAGGTATATCCATGAATCAGGCATCAAGTTCAGTCGTGGCAGAAGTCATGGGCGAGAAAGAGTGCAGCTACTGCCAACTCTCATCGATTCGACCACGGACCATCCGTCGTCCGCGTCGCAATCCCACGTTCCCCTCTCCGATGAGCGCCTCCCATCTGCGCCCAATGCTATCCTGATCCTTGCCGAGCTGGCGCGCGCACTCGTCCCAGTCGCGCTTGGACAGCTGGAATTTTTCTAAGACAACCTCCACAAGTTGTCGGTCATCTTCGGAGGTCCAAGAATCTGGCCTTATTTCTTCAATGGACGGTAGCGCTGCGTCGGGATCAAACTGCGACTGCGAGGAGGGCGAAGGCGAGGGCGGCAGCGGTGCGCGCACCTCGTCGCAAAGCCCTTGCTGTCGTCGCTGTACAGGAGAAGGCGGTGATTGTGTGGTTGGTGGTGAATTCAGAGAATAAAAGTCTGATTGGGATAGGCCCAGAGGGAGATCGTAGGGGACGTAGCGACGACGTTTTGGGGTGGAGAATCGAGCGCGTGGAGTGTGGTCTTCTGAGTCTGCGTCGCTGTCGGCTTCGTAGCTGGCGCGCGTGCGCTTGTTTGCGCCGCGAGAGGGTTTTGGTGATGGTTTAGGAGAGGAAGGTCGAGAGCGCGTTTGTGTCTTTGGCTTTCGCGGCCGCGTGGAGGATGTGGAGGTTGTGGAAGATGCGAGGTGGAAGGGGCTCTGGAGACGTTCTGGTTTGGCTCGTCGCGAAGGCGGTGCGGGAGATCCACTTAGAAGAGATTGAAGGGCGCGACAGGTTCCTAGTAACCCACTGCTTGATGGAAAGAAGTCGTTGTCGGACGGAGGAGGTGTGGAGAAGAGGCGATTGGGTGTGAAGCGCGACCGGGTTGAGGAGCGTCGCATGTCGCAGGGAAGCGCAGAAGGGAGCAACATAGTTGCGAGTTTGGATATCAAATGTATCAAGAGACACGGAATGAAGGATCGTATAGATAGATCTGATAGTCGTGGTGTTGAATGAAGGGAATGGCTTTGTGTGCGCGCGCCAGAGGAATGCGCCAGGCGCGAAGTGTTTTGCGCCGGGAGAGGTCCAGTCGGCAGTAAGACGCGATAGAAAAATAAAAATGAGTGGATGATAGATTTCGAAATGAGCGCTGTTGATGGAATAGTTTCCGAGATATGCGATTGAGTTGGTGGATGGAATAATGATGGAGGAGGGAGAGAGTTGTGGGAGTTGAGGTGGAAACAATAATGTAGCGATAATAATTAAAATTTGGGGGGGAGAGGGAGCCCGGTGGATAGTGGGAGGGACACGGGCACAGTCACTGTCACTGTCACAGAGTGGAGTTCCGCAAGCGGCGATAAGCTAAATATGAATCAATTATGGAGGGAATGCAGATATCAGGTACACTGTGGATACTCAAAGAACATTTTTAGAATCATGGATAAAGAAGTGTCTGCAGAACCCTCAAGCACTTTCTTTGCAGTTGCAGGATTAATTGAAAGATGGGGCACTGTCTGAAAGGACAAAGATTCCGAGACCTCTCTCTGTGTCCCTTTTCTCTTGGTTCGCTTTTTGTTCCTTGATGTCTGTCTCCTCGATAGGAGGGAGGCCCCCGTCTTATTACCCTCGTTCTGGTCGAATTGAACGCTGCCTTGACCAGATTCATGAACTACTTATTCCCCCTCTGTCTGATCTACAGTCACTGTCTACATACACTATGATTTCCATTAACTCCAACTGAGACACGAGGGGGAGAGGGATGAAAGTTCGACCTTGCATCATTGTCCCGAGCAACAAGCCACATCTTCAATTGACAATGGTCATCCGGTGACACGCCATGAAGTCATTGCTTTCTGGACTGAACTTGCTCGGAATGATCGGATGAGCATTGCATGTGCAGCTGCATGTGCATGTTCGTTGACATTCTATAAGCGTGTCATGAGTCGAGGTTACGGACCAAGACAGTCATGAAAACATTTTCCAGACAGTTCTCAAAATCAATAAAATCACATTGAGTAGAAGTTAGCAGGGAGAAGAACTCTTGTCTCTAATGCCCTGGTTCGGAGTCTCAGGGAACATTGTCCCTCCATTCTTTCCCTCTAGGATAGCATCCTGCGCTTCATCCAAATCCTCTCCAGCAGAAGTAATAAAGACCATCCTAAGTCCTGTAGACTTGCTTAATTCTCTCAACTGTCCATCAACCATAATGGTCCTCTTTCTTCTCCCACTTTCTGGTGATTCGTCCATGACAACCGCGCGGTTTCCTGATCAGGTAATATTACAGACACGGCGCGACACGCGTTGATACGCGTTTAGTTCGCGTCTTCGCGTTGGCCAATCAGAACGACACTGACACCTCAGGCTACAGCACGTTGTGCTTAGATGCCTGAAGATCACGGCCACGGTTCCACTTCAAGTTAGTTAATATGAAGACAATTGAGCCAATAACGATGGAGTGCCTAAGTCTTCATTACGTGCCGTAAGTAGTACCAGAGACAGTCCCTGCCGAACTGCAAGGGTACCGATTCCGAAAACCCTCCTATCATCCCATCTTATCAATGGTATCGATAGGGACCACGATAGTAGCCATCAACCCACCAAAGGTCCCACCCTTGTCCCTTGCTTCTCCGAGACATTCACATTCTTGCTCGTGGATAAACCTCGCTTTAGGAGTTTGAGACTGATAACTTTCTGATCAATCATCACAGTTCCTCTCTGGGTGGCGGTGACTCTCTCCTTTGTCCCTTCAGCCTTGTGTTTCACCAGACATAGACAGCCAGGCTTTGCTTGATTCCAGCCAGGGACACACTGTCTCTGCTAGGTCAACCCTGTATGGGTACCAATGACCTTGCTTGGACTAGCCTGATGCAAAGATATGGTCGTGAGGCTGCTTGATCATTTGGCGGCCATAATGCATCAACTTGCAGCTCATGGGGTCTTATTCTTATGGTTCTGGGAGCATATATCATGCTTAGCTTGAGCCACAAGCATAAAATTTCTTTGATAACTGGCTGTTGTCACAGCCCGTAACAAAGACAGCAAAAACATGCACCCCCGGATGGCGATCCTTGACAAGAGCTTCATGATCCTCGAGAATCAAGTCTACGAAAGGAGCACAGGGCGTGAAACATTCTTTGCTGCCCTGTTCAAATGAACAATATCCATCTCTTTACTCATCAAAGACTCCCATCACCAGGCAACCGAGACAGGACCCAGTGTAGAGTCTCGGGTGACAGCTAAACGAAGGCGTATTCCCCGTCGCCCGGACAAACGACTCCAAGCCTCCGGCGGGCTCGACACATGCAAGGGATCTAGATCAAATGAATATTGATACACAGCATCTCACCGACCACTATGATCAACATTCCGCAAGCACGATGATGCAAGACATGCAGTGACGCCCCGCAGCCCCATTTAGTCTTGAATAGTGGCATATACAACTGAGGTTGCTGGACTGTCATGGCAACATTCGCAACCCTTGAGAGCTGCATTGCAGATTTTGATCAATACGCATCACACGGTACTATTTGTTGAATATAGCTCATGATTCAGTCTCATGATTCAGTATCATGTTTGTGCGTGGTTGGTCCATCGGAGCCTTGCTTTAATCATTTACTTCCTTCTCCAGTTGGTAACAGGGATGATCCTTCTGACCTGAGGCAAGACATTCCCCCTCCCTGAATATCCCTCCTTCCAGAATTAGGACTCGAACCAAAATGTCTCAGTCTCCTCCATTGTGATACTTTCGAATGAGTGTCTAGTAGCCCTGAAGGTGCAAGGTAAAGGAGCTCTGTGGTCAGGCGACCACCGACATGGGTGTATTATCATAATCAATCGCCAAAAGTCTGCGCTTGTCTGACAGTGCAGATTCGCCTCTAATCGTGCTGACCAGCCTACGACGTATTACACTGCCGATGCTAGATGCTCATTGTGTTTAAGCCACGGAGAAACCGAGCATATATTGCTGAGAGTTTATCTTCTCCGCGATGAATTCCATGTATTAACATCGCCAGCCAGCCCCAAAAGGGCCCTTCGACGTGCAGTATGGATCAAAGAGAGCTCGGCAAAAAGCAAAGGAGCAGAACTCTGAGTTATATCAGCTACAGCATATGTTGACTGTTCTTATTGCTGTTATTACCATTCAGTAACTACTCTATACTGGGTCTCAAGTATAATTAGCTACCCTCGTATTCATTCTCTGTGTATAAATGTCCCATTCGCCATATAAGGAGCCACTAAATGTGAGGATCTAGCCTGCCCAGTGTCTAACTTTAGTAGACGGTACTTTATGGTTCTACGCTCTGCGCCATTAAATACGAAGCCTTAAAATACTACAGCCTTGAATCCAGATCTTACAGGACGCTGTCATTGAGTGGTTTGGAACGCTCAACGTAGCAGGGCATGGCAAGGGACGCCTTCTTGACTCAATGACATTATGGTGGTATTCGCTGGAAGGGAACTCTTGAAGTGAAAGTACGTAGAAGATGATGATCGATAGCTCATCTTAGGTTGGTTTGTGCTGAAGATGCGGATACTAATTTATATTCCCACCGTTATCAGAAGTGCATGGATCGGAATGCCATATCTTCCCAAGATTCAAACCCGTAGTGGCTTTAGATATTCTTCTGCGATCAACGATCTAGGAATCTCATTCAGAATATTTCCCTACTTCGCCGGTACTTAAACATCTTTCTCATCCTTTTGGCCTCTCTTATCTCCCTCCGTACTGACAGATTCTCAACATGTGGCGGTCGCCGAACTGAATCAAATCCAGTTTGCGACAATGTTTGCTCCATATAACAAACGCTGCCGCTTCCCGGTGATACTATTTCTGACCTCCTCGTAGACCTCATTCTCGAGTTCCTCCCAGGTGTTATCAGCACGCTTCTTTCTTGTTGAGCTATTGTTAATATTCTTCAAGAGTGCGGTATTGGCCTTCGGAATAAAATCTGGGATTATAGATGGGATTGCCCACTCATACTGGTTGAACTGTTCGCTTTCACCTCGGAGTACTTCAGATTGCTCTGAAGTTTCCAGGCTTTGCTTGAGGGTATCTAGCTTCCTTGCTTCTGAATCAATTTCGGCAGTATCGTTTTCCAGACCATGGAGTTGATGTGGATTGTCGTCTAGTTGGCCGTGTGGCGGTAGTTCAGGGTCAGAGAGTGTCAGAGAGAGAACTCTGCGTATTTCAGGCGATGGTGATTCCTTTAATATTGTCTGTTGAGCGACACTTGCCCTTGGAAGAGCTGATTCAGAAAACTCGCTTGGCAAACTCTCTTGGGAATGTATCTGAACGACATCTCCGTTCGTCTTGCGCACTTGAATCAGATCGCGGAGCTCGACCATTAGTGGCTCCTTCGGTGCTCGAGGCTTCCAGTCCCTAATGGATCGCTTGTAGAGCGCTTCAAATGCCTCCTTATGAGCAGGGTTGGTGAACCAACAATGATCCAACGCTTGCTTCACATCCATGCGCTTTGCCTCATCGAAGACCAGGAGACGAAGAACAAAGTCTTTCGCCCGCTTACCAATCATGTTGCAGGTCAAATTTGCCTCGAGGCTGTCGAGAGCACCCTGTCTATTGCCCTGACTGGTTCCACACTTAGGTGATGGAGTGCTGAAAGGTGGTTCCCCGGTCAGGAGCACGGTCGTCACGCAACCTAGGGACCACAGATCTACGGCTTTGGTATAGCCTTGTCGGCTGGATCGAAGGACCTCGCTAGGACAAGAGTCAGTCTATTAGAGTATGGAAGCCTAGTTGCACTTACGGAGCACTATAGTCATACGTGCCGATTTTCGTAGACATTCTTTCAATCCGTGGCTGTACCAGCCTCGCACATCCAAAGTCAGTGAGCACCACTCTGCTCCCATCTGCCAGGGACGTCATAAGAATATTGTCTGGCTTCAAGTCTCTGTGAGCAATATTCTGCTCATGGAGGTAATCCAGAGCCATGAGAACCTGTCTCACAATGACGGCGGCTTCGATGTCACCAAGCCTTCCACCTTTGTATTGGATGAACGAAAACAAGTCGCCAGCGGTCACGAGGTCCTGGAAAAGATAGCTTTCTTCAGTTAGTGCAGGATTTGGATCTCATCAAAGGCTCGTCTCACATCGTATTGCTTGACCGGATCACCTTTTCCACTCTAATAATATTCGCCTTAGATTGTCCGTTAGTGCCGTTCTGATGGGATTCGAGCAAACCTACATGGCTAAGCCTTGCCAAGATCCTGGCTTCCCTGTCATATATTTCGAGCTTCTCCTGGATTTTCCTTGCGATGTACCCATGGTGCGCGCGCGCCGCACCAACGCGGTCTGTATCCATCCCAAAGAACCTGGATCTTTGACCGTCAAACCCTTCAATAACCCTATCTTTCAGAATCCGGAGGTCGACGATCTTGCAGGCGAGCTGCTGACCAGTCACTTTGTTGAATGCCATATGCACCTGCCCATACGCCCCGGATCCTAGTTTTCGCTGTGTAATCGTGTACTGATCCTCGAAAACCTACAAGTAATCAGCATGTGTTCAAACTGTAGCAGACAATAAGGCCCACCCTCATCTCGACTCTCTGCAGCATGTCAAAGTGATCCTCTGCTCTGTGACCGTCGCGCCGGTACAAAAGATGGACACTCGGGGACAGTTTCAGAATATCGCCATCACTGAGGAGAAAGCTGCCATTTCCCTTTCCCATGGGATAGTTGTTCCACGCCGTGCCGTTCAGCGAGATATCTTGAGCGTATACTAACGGTGCGACTTCGTCAGGATTCTCTTGGTCGAAAATGATGGTGTAGATTCGGAGGTGTCTGTTGGAGATGAATGGATCGTTTACAACGTATTGGCTAATATCCCAATTAGCATTGAAGGATTCATAGAAAGAGAGACTCGGTACCATCGTTTCCGGTCTCGGCCGACGTATATCTCGTTACTGCTGGATATAGTTAAGGGCTTGCTTGTCTTTCCAGTCTGTGGGTCCACTTCGAGAAGTGTACCGACATAACAGCCTTGACAGGAGGGCCGGTGCTCAGACATTATACAAAGTAGAGATGGAAGTGGTAAGGGAATATAGAGAGGGTTTGGGGATAATACTGTAATCATGCAAGTCTAATGATGGCGGTTGGCTTGTCGCTGTCAAGAGGTTCAGCAGTCTGAAGCAGCTCATAGCACCTCTCGGTGAAAAAGTCAGGTGCTGTGTGCAATAGTACTAAAGTCGCTGGTCAAGTCTGCGCGTCGAAAAAGTCATCATTCATTTCAGCTTCGTTTCATTCAATTCTATTTCGTACAGGACATCAATGTCGCAAGTTTTCAATCATCAAGCGTTGACACATCTCACCGATTATCTTCCCTGCATCCTTCGAATGCGTTCTTCCGCTGCTCTAGCGCGACGCTCTCTCTCCAGTCTCAACCTCATCTCCGGTGTCATTCCCCTCATTTCTTCTTCTCTCTTTTCCGATGCCGTCTTTTCCATCGCTCCTAATGCTCGGCCTCCCGCTTTTCTCGATTCTTGCAGTGAGGCTGCTCTAGCAGCTTCCTCCTTCTTTAACCGCTCTAATTCTGTCTTGCGCCTCTTTGCCTCTTCCTCTTCTGCAGCCTTCCGCTCCCTTTCTGCGCGACTATCAACTTCCTCCTTGGATACCGCCGCTGGGACTTTGGCAGCGTCCCAGTTCCATTTTGACTCTCCCAGTTCGTGACGTGCAACACGGAATGCATCACGGGTAGCTCGGTCACCGGCAAGCTCGAAAGCAGTTCTTCCTTCGCCGTTGACAATCGTTGGATCAGCGTCTGCCTTTGTGAGGAGGGCCAAAACTACCGATGGGGAGTTCAAATTTGCTGCAAAATGCAAGGGAGTAGGACAGCGGAAATTCTGCGGAGAATCTGATGGACGGAACGAGAAAGATGAGGATATAGAGTTTTTGGAGAGATAGGACATCAAAGCCGGTACTTTGGACCGTCGAATTAGGGCTTGGATCTGAGATGTATGCAGTATAGCTTCCTCCTCCTCCTTTGACACTTTGGGCTTTTGTTGTTGCGGCCGTGGTGTTGGAGGCTTGACCGCTTCTGCCCTCTGTTTTACCTCTGCTGCTGCAAGGGCTGCTTCATCGATCTGGCTTACTTTGACGCGAGTAAGTTCTTTGAAGCACCTCATAAGCTCATCTTGCGTGGCTCGACGAGTGCTGAATGGAAACCCTCTTATTCTGGGATCATTCTGGTTTAGAAATTGACCCTCATACTGACCAAACAGGATCTTTCGGTTGGTATTGCCAGTCGCTCGGATGAACAACAGTTGCGCACTATCAATCATCTCCTTCCAGTCTCTCAGGAGCTCTCTGATCTCCTTCTCCAGAGCAGCCTCGTTATACCTTCGAAGGCTGGAACCCGCCGAATGTGCGGCTCCTCGAGCGGCGTCACTAGCAGATTGAGAACCACCCTGCTTCCGTCTCGTTGTATAGCGGTGGAATGACTTGTGGGCGATGACGCAGGCCTGCCGCTCCTCAACGCCACCTTGTTTGCGATGAATTTGGGGGGTCAGAGAGACCAACATGGCAGCGAAATGGCCACCTCCTATCATGCACATGAAGATATGCGGACTGGGCGCGGTTCCGTTCGTTTGTGGTTGTGCATTCGGTCTTTGTATCGGTAGCGGCGATAGTTGCTTCTTTCGCAACGAATCAACGAGGTGTTTAGGCTCATCTTGTTCATCGTTTGAGAACAAAGCTCTATAGACACCTAGTGATGTGTTGGATGGCAACAGAGAGCTTGAAAACCAGTAAAGAGGGTTCCTGGCAGCCGGCTTCTTGCTTGCTGACTCCTCCGCCTCTTCAGCTGCCTGGGATATCCTGGCCTGCCTTTTCAGCAAGGCCGAGAGCTGCCCGTCTTCTTCATCGTCTTCCTCCTCTGACGACTCGGAGCCAGATATCGACTCATCCAAATCTCCAACCGCTTTAGCAAATTGTGCCTCGTCTAAAGTAGGGTTGCCTCGAGATTGCGCTTTGACGTTGAGTCTGTGGTGGTCCGACCGAACGTGCTCCCGTTGTTCTTGTACATTTAAAAAGGAGACTTTGCAAAGTGCGCAAGATGTGGAGGTAGCGATCACCGGGTCTAGCGTTGACGGATCGAGCGGTTCTCTGAAGGGCTCGACAGTATCTTCGACAGCTATGGATTGGTCCTCGCCCTTGGCGGTTAAAGTCGAAAGAAGTTCCTGAGGAAGATCATATACTAATGAAAGTCAGCTATGCGCACACGTAATCTAGAACATGAAAGAAAAATGCTCACCATATAGAGGTCTTTTCAATAACTCTTCCAACAAAGGAGTATCTGCGATCATTGCGTTGTCAGGCTGTTTATCCCACGATATGTTCGATCGCGGAGTCGCAAAGCACTGCAGCGAAATGTGTCCAAAGTGCTAAGTGTAGGTACCGCCTTCGTGTGGGGCTACCACTGTATTATGAGAACGCAGGCTCCAGGACCATGATTTTAAGAAGATTCCTAATCATCTTTTTTTGATGGAAATGTTCTAGAATTGTCCGCTCAGTCATATTTTGCTTTGCTTACTGACTCACAAACGAGACTTAGTCATAGTGGCTAGGTAGCGCAGGAGTCGTTACATGTACCTCAAGCGGGGACCCGATACGGCAATTGCTGACCGATCGAGTAAATTGCTATGATCGCGCGACACCCAGGCCATTATACAGAATCATTTGTAAGAAATCTATGAGTTGATTGGCGCATGGAAGTACTATACAGGCACCATGGTCCTAGGTAGTTGTGATTGGGACGCTGTTGAACCCAGGATACTTAATCATCCGACCGTTTCTCCCTTAAGAGTCGTGCTTGATATATATCTAAATATGAAATCGGTTGCGTGCTCCGTCATCATGTTCGATAGTAGATCGTTATATCATTATCTGATTCTTTGCGTCAACTATCGGGATCTGCATACTTCCAATATCCCATGAAAAAAGGTCAAACTGTAATCTGATCATCACCATATTGTGTTAACATGTAGTACAGAGATTGTCAAACAACAATTGAAGATCGGTGGATCCCAGAAAAGCCTCAGCTTGCAAGGCATTACATCATCGAAAATTGCTCAAGATAAGAGATTTTATATGGATTATAGAGCAAGTTCATTCTTGATAGCTGCGAGCTTAAATCAGCCTGAATCGGGTAGCTCTCTTGAATATGCTCGCCTCCCAGACGGAGAATACCAGTGTATGTCTTAAGCTCCGAGGGTTCATCTTCAGAAATTGACTCCCTGCTTATTGATGGGAGTCATGGAGAAGGTGAGGAAATGTCATGCCAAGCGACCCAAGACTTTTTCCGAACTGACTCACGGTTCCGGCCTTCTTCCTCGGGATTAAGCACGAAGGGTTATGTCATTTTCAAGTCGCAACAGACAGAATTATAGTTAACGTTTGTTGGAAACCTGGACGCTGTTGAGTGGAATAGAGCTGTACATATCTTCAAATCTGAGGTGCCCATTGAGTATCCTTGCCTCAATTATACAGTATAGGTAGTCCAACTCGGTGTCTTCGAACTGATACTACCTTATTTCCGAGACGCCGGCAGCAGCGAAGCCTGGACCTTTAGTAATCAAGCTGCAGCTAGTTTCTTATCGCTTCGAATTATTCTCCTTGCGCCCTCAGAGAAAACCCGCCAGTCTCGTGTTTGAAATCACTGGCATTTCTGGGTTCTTAATCAGTTAATTCCCTCTCCTTTCCCGTTGCCAGACGGTTAAGGAATCTTTGGAGTTGGGTCGTTTGTCCGGACACCAAGATGCTTGATGGCAACCCCCAGGTGATCCTAGGGAATTCCCATTCCGCACCACTTTCATCATCGACTTTGGGCTCTCCCTTCAGTTCCTCAAAAAAACTTCAGCCTTTCTGTGGTGATGTCGAGGGTTGGGGTCCAATAAGCAAACACAGATTCGATCTTACACCATGTTTCCTGGATTTAGGAGTAGCTCTGGTTGCAGCATGGGGCTTGCTTATGGGAGCAGGTGCCATTTGGTTCCTGTTGAAGAAGCGTGCGCCTCAGCCCGTGTCGAAGAATTGGCATTTCTATGCTAAACTGGTAAGGTCTTCTCCTCAGAATGGATGTTTCGACCGTCCGAGCCCGATCATTATCTAACATACGCATTCCTCGCTCATAGACTGTGCTTGGCTCCCTGATCTTCACGACTGCTCTACAAGCTGCAATCCAAGCCGAGTCCGCTCCTCGTCTCTTTTTGGCTGATTTTCGCTTCTGGAATTCCATTCTGGTGTTCGCGTCTCTTGGTGTGATATTTGCGGTACAATATTACGAGCACTGGCGCAGCAGACAGCCCAACGGAGTTGTCCTGTTCTACTGGCTCTTCTTTACCATCGCTTATGGCGTCAAATTGCGATCGCTGGTCTCGCAAAAGGCATTTAAGGATCAACTCCCATACTTTGTTTGCATCAACGTCAGCCTCGGTCTGGCGCTGTTGGAATTCGGACTCGAATACCTGGTGCCGAAAAAACAGAGTGCGTACGATGCCTTGGGTGTTGAGGATGAATGTCCGTACGAGTACGCGGATATCTTTGCAGTCCTCACCTTCAGCTGGATGACACCATTGATGAAATTCGGTTACAAGAACTATCTTACTCAGGATGATCTGTGGAATCTGCGGCAGCGCGACACCACGCGCGTCACAGGGGACATTTTGGAGGAAAAATGGGCGGAAGAGCTGAAAAAGTCGAAACCGTCTCTGTGGCTGGCGTTGATGAAATCGTTCGGTGGCCCGTACCTGCGCGGCGCAATCATCAAGTGCGGAAGCGACGTACTTGCCTTTGTTCAGCCGCAACTCTTGCGCCTTCTAATAGGGTTCATAAAGTCGTATGGGACTGATGAACCTCAGCCCGTGATCAGTGGTGTGGCCATCGCGCTGGCGATGTTTTTGGTCTCGGTAACACAGACCATTTGTCTGCACCAATACTTCCAAAGGGCGTTTGATACCGGTATGCGCGTCAAGTCAGCCTTGACTGCCATGATCTACACCAAGTCTCTAAGACTTTCGAGCGAAGGGCGCGCATCCAAGACCACAGGTGATATTGTCAACCATATGGCTGTCGACCAGCAACGCTTGTCTGACCTGACCCAGTTCGGCATGCAACTCTGGTCCGCTCCTTTCCAAATCGTTCTTTGCATGCTGTCCCTTTATCAACTAGTCGGTGTAAGCATGTTTGCAGGTATCGGTGTGATGATTCTCATGATCCCGTTGAACGGTGTAATTGCCCGAATGATGAAAAAGCTTCAGATCGTACAGATGAAGAACAAGGATTCCAGATCACGACTGATGACTGAGATCCTGAACAACATCAAGAGCATAAAGCTTTATGCTTGGAATACAGCATTCATGAACAAACTCAGCCACATCAGAAACGACTTGGAGCTGAACACTCTTCGCAAGATCGGAGCAACTCAGTCGATTGCTAACTTCACCTGGCAGTCCACTCCGTTCCTAGTCTCGTGCTCTACATTCAGTGTTTATGTCTTGATAAGTGATCATCCTTTGACTACAGACGTGGTGTTCCCGGCCTTGACTCTGTTCAACCTGCTCACGTTCCCGCTCTCAATCCTGCCTATGGTTATCACGTCCATCATCGAAGCGTCCGTGGCTGTGAAGCGTCTGACAGACTACTTTACTGCGGAAGAACTACAAACTAACGCGGTCACATTTGAGGAGCCAGTGACCCATGCTGGTGACGAGTCCGTCCGTATTCGCGATGCGGCGTTTACCTGGAACAGATACCAAGGCGACAATGTTATTGAGAACATTGACTTTAGCGCTCGTAAAGGGGAGCTCAGTTGCATTGTTGGTAGAGTCGGTGCTGGTAAATCCTCTTTCCTTCTGTCGATGCTGGGTGATCTCTGGAAGACCGAAGGCGAGGTTGTTGTTCGAGGCCGTATCGCTTATGTCGCGCAACAACCATGGGTGATGAATGCCAGCGTCCGAGAGAATATTGTTTTCGGGCATCGGTGGGATCCTCAGTTCTATGAACTCACAGTCGAGGCTTGCGCGCTGGTTGATGACTTCCGCAATCTGCCCGATGGCGATCAGACTGAGGTCGGCGAGAGGGGTATCTCCCTCTCGGGTGGTCAAAAGGCTCGCTTGACACTTGCGCGGGCGGTATACGCTCGTGCAGATATCTACTTGCTCGATGATGTGCTTTCAGCGGTCGATCAGCACGTCGGTCGTCACCTCATCAACAAGGTACTTGGTCGGAATGGTCTTCTCAGCGGCAAGACCAGGATCCTGGCCACCAACGCCATTCCTGTGTTAAAAGAGGCCGACTTTATTGCTCTCCTAAGAAATAAGACCTTGATTGAGAAGGGAACCTACGAACAGTTGATGGCTATGAAGGGCGAGGTGTCCAATCTCGTACGCACAACCATGAACGAATCGGAGGACGAAGCTTCCAGCAGTGACGGCCATGATCTGGCTAGTCCTGAAGGCTCGGAATCCACCACCGTCCTTGAGAATGCAGAGTCAGAGCCATCAGATACGGAAGCTGAGCAGCAAATAGGATCACTTCTCCCCATCAGATCCGGCGCTGACACTACACGGCGGAGATCCAGCACCGTCACGCTACGGCGTGCCAGTACGGCGAGTTGGCACGGTGTTCGGCGTAAGCTTGGGGACGAAGAGAACGTCCTCAAGAGTAAGCAGACGCAGGAAACTTCGCAGCAGGGTAAAGTCAAGTGGAGCGTCTACGGAGAATATGCCAAGAACAGCAATGTTATCGCCGTCTGCTTCTACCTGCTCACGCTTCTGGGAGCGCAGACGGCGCAAGTTGCCGGTAATTTCTGGCTAAAGAAGTGGACTGATGCCAGCGAAGTGCAGGCTCACCCGAACGTCGCCAAGTTCATTGGTGTTTACCTTGCCTGGGGTCTCGGGTCTTCTGTCTTGGTTATCCTTCAAAATTTGATTCTCTGGATTTTTTGCTCGATTGAGGTATGGCCTGAATCGTATCATAAGGTCAAGAACAACATTAATACGACAACAGGCTTCTCGCAAACTGCATGAACGTATGGCATTCTCTATTTTCCGCTCTCCTATGAGCTTTTTCGAGACTACTCCGTCTGGCCGGATCCTGAATCGATTCTCAAGGTAGGCTGCAGTTTCATACGCTGTTGATCTGAAGGCTTACGACGTCGGTTAGTGATGTGTATCGGATTGACGAGGTCCTTGCTCGTACTTTCAACATGGTATGTGAAAGACTGGCCCTCTGACAATTGGTCGCTGCTGACGAAAGCTAGTTGTTCAATAACTCGGCAAAGGCGCTTTTTACGATGATTGTGATTGCTACGTCGACTCCTGCCTTCATTCTGATGATTTTCCCTCTAGGCTATGTTTACCTGCGGTACCAGAAGTACTACCTGCGAACCTCTCGTGAATTGAAGCGGTTGGACAGCGTCACTAGGAGCCCGATCTATGCTCACTTCCAGGAGTCGCTCGGCGGCATCTCCACCATTCGCGGCTACCGACAGGAGAACCGGTTTGCTCTTGAAAACGAATGGCGCATGGATGCGAATCTTCGGGCTTACTTCCCATCCATCAGTGCCAACAGATGGTTGGCTGTTCGTTTGGAATTTATCGGTTCGGTTATTATTCTGGCTTCCGCGGTGCTTGCCATCATCTCAGTCGCCAGTGGCAGTGGTTTATCTGCAGGCATGGTCGGTTTGGCCATGTCTTATGCTCTACAAATCACTCAGTCCTTGAACTGGATCGTTCGACAAACTGTCGAAGTCGAAACCAACATTGTGTCTGTTGAGCGGGTTCTTGAGTACGCGAACCTGCCCAGCGAGGCCCCGGATGTTATCTTCAAAAACCGCCCGGCTATCGGATGGCCCGCTCAAGGGGCGGTGACATTCAAGGACTATAGCACGCGGTACCGTCCTGGACTTGATCTAGTGCTCAAGGATATCAACCTGGACATTAAACCTCATGAAAAAATAGGCGTTGTTGGCCGTACAGGTGCAGGAAAGAGTTCGTTGACTCTGGCGCTCTTCCGGATCATCGAAGCCGCTGGTGGCAGCATCAGGTGAGAACAACTGCCCGATCTAGTTGTCTTTGCAATTTCTGACGTCTTTTATAGTATCGATGGCCTTGATATTTCTACCATTGGGCTATCTGACCTGCGGGGACGTCTCGCCATTATTCCCCAGGATCCTGCCATGTTTGAGGGCACTCTTCGTGACAATCTGGACCCCCGGCATGTGCATGATGACACGGAGCTATGGAGTGTCCTTGGTACGTTGGGCCCGACTCGCTGCATGCCCAAGCATTGAGCATTGATTGACTAACACCGTAATTGCGTAGAACATGCCAGACTCAAGGAGCACGTCGCTCAAATGGATGATCAGCTGGACACACTGATTCAAGAAGGAGGTAAAGTTCACTGTTGCCACCGCCATGCCTTCCCTTACGTCCTTTTTTAAATCAAGAGTCCGAGTTCTAACGTGATTTTGACAGGATCTAATCTTAGCCAGGGCCAGCGTCAGCTGGTATCTGTGGCGCGGGCGTTGCTGACACCGAGCAATATCCTTGTGCTTGACGAAGCAACAGTAAGTAGCCGTTGACTACACCGTTTCTTCCTGTATATGATAAAAGTTTACTGACGGCTTGTAACAGGCGGCAGTCGACGTGGAGACGGATGCGCTGCTCCAACGCACCCTGCGCAGCAGCGTCTTTCAGGAACGCACAATCATCACGATTGCGCACCGTATCAATACGATTATTGACTCTGATCGAATCGTGGTCTTGGACAAGGGGCGGGTCGCAGAGTTTGACACGCCCGCAAACCTGATCAAGCGTGGCGGCAAATTCTATGAGCTGGTCAAGGAAGCTGGTTTGCTTGACAGCGATGGAGCAGCGCTTGTGCAGTAATCTAATCTCCACCTAAAGAGGAAGCTGATATTGTGACTGGCTGGGGGAACCGGATCGATTCTTCCAGCTCGGGCCGATCCCTTTTTTGTCTAAGACTACTGTAAGGAAGGCGAAAAATCTGTTTCCCTTATCCTCTTACCTGGTTTGCGGAAAGCGCCCTGTTTCAGCGAGAGTACATACCGGTACTCTGCAGGTGCATGGCGAACTCGAGGACACAGCTCTGGGTCGTTACAGCCAGCCGTCGTCGCAGCTTTGATCTGTAACAAAGTCCGTGCGCATTGACGAGGGGTCTTCTTGGAGACCTTAGGGTGATCGATCATCGATCTGGAGGCGCTACAATAGAATCCTGATTTACAGCCGGCCTTAGTGTCAAATTCGGCTCCGGAGGGGGAGTGGTCTGGCCTGGAGGCGACCAGGATAGAGTTGATGAGGTCAAGAGGGGGTTATGATTCCCTGTTTCCAACGTCATTACGGAGTATAGTCAAACTGTGTACAGAGTATCTATAGGTGTAGGTAGAGGAATTGCCTTCGGTTTGCATATAGTCATATAAAAGTTGTTTGTTCCAATGTGCACGCACACAGAGTAGCGGTGTAGGGAAGCAGCTGGGAGGGACCATGCAGGGAATGCAACTAAACTGGCACGTAACGACGTCGTCTAGGATGAGAGTGAGGAACACCTGTTGCGCTCGACACTAACAGCAACCAATTACTCATTTCTTGAAGCTGTTCCGTATTACAGGTTTACAACCCACAGTCATCCGAGTAGTGAACCACACCAGCCACCAACTCGAGTACCCCGCCAAAGCAGACGTGATCCACCCAATAGAAGCGCACACCAGGGTTTCCTTAGAAACATACAGAGACCCATGGACCCGATTAGCCCATCTGAATTCTGAAATATTCTTTTCGAAACGATATAGCTCGATCTGCATTGAGAAAAAGTGTGGAGAAACAGAACTCAACCCGGAGGCGTAGAAGGGTCAATGGAACTCGCGAGGCTAAGGCCATGCTTGGGCCGTTCACGGTTGCTTAGTTCATACGAAGGTATCTTCAAGGCGTGCGGTCTGAGTGGACGGAAGAATGGATAAACTTCCTCAATTTGTCATCCCTTGCGTCGTTATAGACTGCTGTCTTTGCCCATCATGTTTCGACGTCGACGTCGACGTTTATCCAAATTAACTAAGGGGGACTGAGCACTATCTCATTTGTCGCGTGGCGGACGGCCGGATCATTGCTCGACATAATCCGTAGACTAACTAGTCCGTATCTACTATCTGTATGACTATGAGTCTATGACTATGAATGATACCACAGCGGGACGCGGGACACTGACACTAAGTGGCAGAGCGGGATCCATCTACGAAAAACTTGCTTGGATACTACTTGAAATTACAGCCATTTTAGTTTAGTAGAGTAGTAGTAGAAGGATTGAGCGAAGGGCCCGCTTAGATAGAATTCGGATTCAGATCTTGCAGGGAAGCTCGGCCGTCCCGTCCGTCCGTCGCACTGAGAACCTGGTTTTCGGGTTGAGGTTGTTCGCGGATCGACTTGTTGGCGGTATACTACTCTCGGTGACTTGCAGTGGATGGTATAAAACCTACCTCTAGGTATGACTAACGAGTTATTACACATTTAGTGAGATAATGACAGACATTTGTATACCCTCTTCTTCACAGAGTATGACATTGAATTGACATCGGCAATATCTGACATCCTACCCTCCACCCCGTAAACATCTCTGTACTTCCTAAATCCCCGAATGGCATGACACAAAGGAGACCAGCCGCAACGCTCAGGCCGTTTTGGTTCCCATGCGATAGACAGACCTGAGGTCGCCAATGAGACGTATCCCAAAGCATAAACTTTCCCGGCGGCCGTGGTCGAAGATCGCCAAGCATCATCCTTGCGTCGATGCTCGCATAGTCGAGTCGATCCATCACCGAGTCCGTGGCTGCAGGGCTCATACAACAGAATAGTTGAATGATTGTGCGATGGCTGAGAGCTGTACGACACTGGCATTGATGAAAGGTGGATATCCACATGATTCTACCAGTGACATGCATATATAGTCGATGGGTCCATGACAGCTGGCAATGAGCGATTTGTCCGGTGCGGATTCCAGCTCCCGGAATCAGTTTGGGGTGTTGCCGGCTGCTCTTGCAAGATGTTAACTATCTCGGCGGACACGAACATGTTCGATTCGCGGCACATGAAGCATGAAGATAGAGATAAAGTTGTCTCGGTCTTCAGCGATTCCAGGAACCTCAAAGCATAATTTGGTGGGGATTCCATCATGACCTGTGTGGTGTTGATCTGAGCGTCGCAGTGAAGGGTTCTTGTTCAACAGACTTTCCTACTCTGCACGTCGATCATTCAGATGAGGAGAGAAATAGCATCGCATTGATACTCTCAATCAGGTTATATCTCCGTGCCAGCAGTGCCGGAACTCGTTCCCCAGGATGCTGTTCCTGGAATCCCTCAGCCATTCTCCTGTACAGGACTTTTGTCTCTGATCCACTTGCTTAGCCTTCTAATCCGAGTACAGGAACTCAGTACAGTAATGGATATTAGGGTTATCTAAAGAAGACGAAATGTACTTATCTAAACTTTACGAAATTAGATCCTCTGCTAAAAGTAGTTCTTTCGCTTCTAATAATTCGCTAAGTCTAGGTAATATTGGTTGATAGTTTAATTCAAATCTGATTAGTGTGTCTTAATTTGGTCATCACCACTAAAGAGCGCACCTTCCCTATGAGTCTGTTATGAGTGTGTTGTCGAGCTTATTGAGAAAGAGCCCACCTTCTCTACAAGAGCTCCAGGGCCAGCCACATTATCCGACTGCCTGGTTAGCTACATTGTTGTGCAGGATGGATGTGCAATTATGACTTGGCTCCCACGTACAATGCAATCGAGAGCGTCGATCAGGAGAGTCGATTTTTCGGCAAAGTGCCCCAGGCAGCGGCTTCAATTTATATTACTAAATTACACGCCATTTGCCAACATGCAATCCGTCTAACAGTCGCCTTCTTTTGCACATGCGACCCAACAGTGAATATGGCTTCGCTTGGGACTCTCCTGCCTCCACAGAACCCAACAATTTACACCTCTCTTCCTTTCCCTGCAGATCGAGTTTACGCTCGTCAGGCCTTGCACCTTCATCATTCCTTGGTGAACTTCGCACAAGATGCATAAGGAACCCCCTCAGAAACTGCAAGGCTACGCTTTCTCTTTGAAAAGCCACGCCTATCAACCCAACGATGAGTTCATCCAGAGGCCTGTGCCTTGTGCCTTTCTCGTCACGCAGTGTAAGCGCACCTATTCAACATTGCCGCTTCAATTTGCACCACAGGATTCTGTGTTCTTATTCTCAGAATACAGAACATCGAGACCAATCTATGCTGAAAGAAGAAACGAATGAATACGCAGGATTGCGCGGATTGCCCTCAGCGGCAACGTTACCTGGAACCACTCATGGAAACGCAGAGGCTTTGTCAGAATAAATCAAACCCATATGGCCGAGTGTTCGCTATGTAGTCTCACCAGAACGTTTAACGGTTCTATACCAGACGCTCTGCAGAAAAAGTCTACGCGTGGAAGTCAGCTATGCATACTTATTTGTGTCGTAGGGGTACTCGAAATTGGCCATTGGGCTGCTTCCGTAGACACTGCTGAGAAGATTGTAACTGACAGAGCGGAATGCGCCGAAACAATGCATGCTGGCAACGTCAATTTGGCCCCGCATTTGCCCCACAGTAATCGACACAAGATGGGGGTTGCTAGTCAAGTGGTCGCGGAACGCCTGAGGAGCGACTATACATCGACCTGTAATGTAGCAAAGGCTGTAGAGACCCTTGAGAAAATGCACAAGCGACTAGCCCGTGCAGGCGAAATGTCGCCGTAAATGGCATCAGTAGCAGTCATCTATAGTGTCTATCTCAAAGGTCCTCATATTCTAGTGTAAATTTGGTACCTAAGATTGCTAACAGGTAATTGATAGATTCATCTGGACCCGTGGTACCTACTCTGCACTCCATTTCAACAGGGTGGTCCTTACTCTATATAGCTTTCCGGATCCCCCAACGCTCCATTCAGTTCTCTGCAGTCGGCACATTCGGCGGATAAATTGTGGCAAATCATCCTGAGTTAAATGCATGCATGTCCCACATCCCGGAGTATCAGCTTGTTGCTTCTCGCCCAGTCGGCGAGCAGGAACAGGGATGTATTGAGTAATTTAGACTGCGCCTACTGCATGAAGCTGGCTCTGTGCGGTTAGGTCTATACTTAGGACTTAATTCGGCAGGGGACAGGCGACAGGCGTTGATTGGTGGTTTCGGATGCTGTGTACAAGTTTCAGGGTATTGGATACTAGGCGCTGCTAAGGTATGGTGTGGGTAGACGAACTATTTAATATGGTTAATGTGGTGTAACAAGAAGCTCATTCCTGTCATGCGTATGTATATGTAATCCACCTAAGAATGTTGTGCTTCTTGATGGGTTCATCAGAAGGAATCAATAATGGAGAATACTACTGGTGCATCTAACGTTGATCATCTCAGATTCACATCTCCACAGATTTGCAAGGTGGGGAGTTGACAACTGGCAGTTGCCATTAATATGTACTGTAGTATAGTTCACCAGACTATACTAGTGGTTCCATGGTTCAGTTGGCCTTCCGACCATACCCGCAACTTAGATCGCCGGCGTACCATGGTCCATACATGGCAGAGGCGTACAGCAGAATTGATACATAAAATGATAGTGAAATGGCTTACGTATGCGAGTCTTGTGTTCCACTTTAAACTCTTACATTCTGTAGTACTCCGATCTTGGGTATTACCAGATCGTTTACGATGATCCTCCGCAGAATATATCAGAGACGGCGATGGAATGGACATTGGATGTTGCACTTTGCAGCATTCCACGGAAAAACTCTACGGAGTAGATCATGAATCACGCTTGCATACTTAATCCAGTAGGAATGTGTCATATGTATGCCATTTATTATTGCTCATAATCTGCGCGATTCTGCGGTAAGGTACAATACCCCATATCCGCGGTTACTCTGACTACGCACCGGAATCATGTCGCACAACAGACGCCCTAATCCCCACCGGTGACTCGCATGCTCAATTCTGCAGAGGCTCGGCCCGGTGGCATGCTTGATGGGTTCCTTTTGAGATATATCTATCACCACCAGGATGATGGCAGCTGGCTGCACACCCAGAAACCAGGTTTCTCGTGCGATCGAATGTTGGAAGCAATGGTCATTGATATTTAGAATCAGGTTTTCTCGTGCCAGGATAATACCGGTTTAGCAAAGTATTTCAATACGGAGTGCGGTCATGAAAACTGTAGACGAAAAAGCCATCGTGAGACAGGTTGGACTTGGGTCCTCTATCCGATGTGGTGATGGCGCACTGCACATGCTCCATCTGGCTGCCCCAGGCTTACGGCGGCTTCATTTGAATCGGGCGTGCCGCGAGTACTTATGTCGCACTTCCAGCTCGCAGCGTCTTCAGGTCCATAGAGCCAGCCACTATGCCGGAGCCGGGCTGCCAGTATTTGTCAACTTTCTGCAAGCCTCGAACCCACGGAGATGCACCACAAACATGGCTTCGGCCCTTCATTTCTCGCTGTCAGAGAAGTAGTGAGAAGATGCGATAGCATGCGGCTGAAATGGCTGGGGTCTGCGTCGCCTTGCAAGGGAGGTCATCCCATCTACCTGGCACTTGGATTCCCGTTCCTGACACCGGAAAGGAAGCTGATGCAGGGGAAAGGAGTGAGGTAGGCAATTACGGAGTACAGACACAAAACTACATTGCACAGGCAGTACTTTTGTGCCGAATTTAGGGAATGTACGGGGACAGCTTGCGAAATAAGTGCTGCTAGCGTAACCCAGGGGAAAGGAAAGCGGATCGGTTCCGCAGGCTGTGGACAAGAGATCGCGGCTGGCACTCCAATGATTGCGCATGTCCGTCATGCTAGTGTCAGTGTGCGAGTATCAGGTGGACAGTGCGGAGTCTGGACTCCTGGAGGATTGCCATCGCCTATCGTATTGGTGTTGATGACAAGGGTTGGCGACGTTCGGACCGCCCTCCCCGGGCCGTGCCCTGCTAATATCCACTTTTCCCGCTATTCCATTGGGTTGTGGGTTTTTGACTATCAGTTTTCCCGTACTTATGCCTGATCGACGGTGCAATCAAATTTCTAAAACTATGAAGCCTCTGTGACTAATTCCTTGGCACTCTGTAATGAACATAAGAATCGACCCAAAAGGATAAAACCGCTAGTGACAGAACAATGATTCCTGAAGTGACGACCTTAGCGTTCAAGGCAGACAGGCAACTCTTTTGAGATTTCCTTTTTTGGAAAATGAACAATGTCGCTAGTGTCTATGAGGGCCCAATATCTTAAGAATGTTACATTGGCCAGTTGACACTGACAGTAAACCGTCCTTGAAACCATTGCACAAAGTACTGCTGATGACGAAAACCCCAAGCCCCAAGGTCTTCCACCACCTATCATTAGCTGAGTATCCATCCCCCTCAGACCAACCGGCCCGGGCAGTCCAACGTGACCCATTCTTGGGCTCGATTTCAAACCCCTCTCTCAAACTCCACTTAATCACTCCCCCTCCATCCTGTTCCTAGCAGTCCCGGAGACTTTTAATCCATACACCACTATCTGGCTTTTTGCAATGACGCAATAGGGCTTTGCTGCATCATTGATATCTGCATGGGATTTTCTTGATTTACATCAAGCGTTCGATAATAGAGCAATAGTGTAGAGCTACGTATTCCCACCGTAGATTGCGCATGTGTCATTGCTTTTCTTCTTTGGCATTCTTCAGCACCCTGCAAAGATTCCCAACAATAGTAACCTTGAACCAGGTGAATCACCCCCCAGTCACTTAGCTTGACCCAACAACCTGTTTACTCCGTAGCCTGAGGGGCTCACCAGGAGCCACCCTCGAAAACTCGGTTAGGACCGAATGCCATTGGCTCTTTTGATTATCTCCTCCGTGAATAGGTACGATCCCCCGGCCGCTGCGGGATCTGCCCGTCGGCCTTATCATGAGTAATGGGCCAGTGGATCGGGAAATTTTCATTCAACCTTGTCGTGTGAATCCACCAAGACGGCAGAGGCTGTGGACGTGGCCGCAATCCCGCGGAGTTGTTGGACATTGAAGTTGAATTAGTCTCCCCCTGTGCCCCATTATTTGGGAAGCCACTCGCGTCTTCTGACAGTGGCAGACAGGGTGCTGGAGGCTACAGGATCCGAAGGCTTGCGTACGTTACCCTTTATGGTAACGGCAGCTACCGACGGTGGGAGTCACGCCCACATCGCTCAGGAACTAGAGATAATAGCGCCTTGCTGATGGTAATAGGTAGGCCCAGCCAAGGGCTCGGTGGCTGTTAATCAATCGAACGAGCCCTCCGGTCTCGCGTTTTGTTGCACGTTGATCTTCTAGATCAAGGCTCATGGTGAAAGTACCCCACCATTCCTGATATGCGAATATCCAATGTCCAAATCTGGATTATTTGTTCAGTTTCATCCTGTGTATGGGTTGGCAACCAGTCAGGATCCATGTGTTGGGCTCGAGTGGGCATTTTGGTACTTTTCATTCTTTCGGCTCCGCGGCAAGCGCGCGTTCCCTGCCAGATACCATGGCCTATACTCTGTACTGATATCACTGTGATCGGTGAGGAGTTTCCCAGAGAAATAACGTTGGTTGGGCTATCTTTGGAATAAAGAAGAAAGTCTAACGTCCGCCTGACAACTGCCACTGTCATATCAGCTAAGCAGGGTGGAGGTTTCGCTTTGCTCCATTGTACATGCATGCGGCCATGCATGATTAGATTTTTTCGCCAACGTTCCCCATGAGTCGTAGTAACGAACGTGGCGGTGAGCCTTTTTCACAATGCCTTACATCATGTATATCATACAGTTATATTGCACACCGTTCTCATGTACAGCGTCTGTCGCTTGGCCACGTTGACGGTTGACACCGCCAGATGCATGGAGATAATGCCATCGGTCGGTCATGCCAACTGGCGAGCAGTTCGAACCTGAGGAGATCGTGCATTTTGCGTCTTCAATTGTGCCTGAATCTCAGGCAATCATTATGTAGCATTTGTCTCATAATCTAGTTCCTGATCCACTGGTCTAGACTCTGAACCCTGTCCATTAATCAAAATCGGGAGTCTGGCAGGTAGGTCGGTCAGGGGCTTGGTCATCTGCTTGCTTGGCTGACAGTTACTCAGGAGATCTACTGCGTACTATTTGTGGAATACGTAGTACTTTATGATGGCCCTCGTATATAGAATCGCATGGCTGAAAGAGACGAGCAGGGGAATTGGTAATCATCAATCTACTCGAAGCAACCGAGTCATTATGTACTATGATTAGGGATAGAGTCCTTATGCACGACTCTGTTTGAGAGTTCGCTGAACAATGGTTTGAGACTTATTATTATTCCCTGATCGACATATATACCTCTGCCATAAACTTGATCGATGAGATCTTATCAGCGAGTTCTGTGTTATGAGATGATAGTGGAGAGTCGCCAAATGCTCCTTGATTGTGGAGGATGGTCCTGTTGATTATTAGGTTACTAAATATATTTCCGAGGGATAGTAAGGTAGCATTCGCCCTTTTGCTGTTGACCAGGGGGTAATCCCTGAGCTTCTACTGGACCTAATCCATGTTCTAGCTGAACATCACTGTCTTACTTCTGATGCCCAAATACGAAGCTTTCAAGCTGCAACCGTTGTCGTTTGTGCCTTTGAAGATCATTTTGAGTGTTTGGAGTCAAACTCGCCTGTCATCCCCTAGACGGTCACTAGCGATATAGCCAAGGATAGACTATAAGAGTTACCATGTCAGCGGTGCCTGAAAAGCCTGGGCTACCCGAAGTACGGACACGCCACGACTACTATTACTCTACCATGACTACGCTTCTAGCGGCCTAGTACTTTGTTACTAAGTACTGTACTCGGACTACTTACTAGTGTGAGCATCATGACAAATTGTCCCAATTAGGAAGCCGTATCTGGGCTTGGCTAAGGATCGGACTTTATTGCTCCTCGGGGTTTACTTTACCTTCCTTCTGGATTCCGGGTTGAATGAAAGCTGACTGAGTGACAGGCAGTGACGTTGAGAATTCGCACTCGACCAGGGTCGGTGCTAAAATCGAGGTCATTGTCTCCTAAATCGTCGCGAATAGATGGCGGATAAAATCACATTGGCTGTGGTGAGGTCAGTGGCAGATAACCTGACACAGCAGACGAACGTCAATGCTGCTGCCATCTGACACCAAAGTCCGAGACCTTGGTCTTCCTGCTATTGCTTTTTCCATTGTCTCTGCTACCATAGTACCGAGTATGGAGCAGTCTTTTCAACTGTCAAGTAATCGTGACCAATTGAGTGGGCTCTATTGAACTACTGCATAATTTGATGGAGATGGAGGATGCCACCCCCGGTCAAAGAGAAGGAGAAGGTGTCACTGTTAGAATCCAGCTTTCAAACTGCTCCCCCGCTCTGATTTGTCGACTCGAATCTCATATTGATTCTAGTGTTTTCTTTTCTTTGTTCGCATTAGTCAGTAGTTTGTGGAAGGCGCATAACTGGCGTAAATGGAATCACCCCTTTTCATGATTCAGATTTCATAAGCCATTGACTATTGTAGTCCGTGGCTCAAAACAGTAACATCCTTCATCCGAACCTCCAATAATAACTTTTCGAACCTTCACGGTGGACAGAATACGATACAAAGTCAGAACTCTAAGGGCTAAAAGCCTACAACCGATTTGGATTCTGGATTTTCCCCTTCCCAGGATGTCGGGTTTTGCACAAGCCTCTTCAGGGCTATCTACCCTCCGACTTTCCTCTGGAGAAACCGCCCAAGAAGCTTCCCAAGCTCTGTGATTGGCTCCTAGCCCCTCGACTAGCGCCCGGGGCACAAGTCGATAAGATCCGTCCATGATCAGGGCGGCCCCGGGTCCTTCCCCTTGGTCAATCGTAATCTCTCGCCAAATCCAAATCCACCATAGCCCGGAGCCATAGTCTGTTCCCTAGATTAGGTACTTTGATCCTTTGCCAACTCGCAATCGTGTCCCCTTTTGGGGTTCAATGGAATCTACCTATAGGATAAAGTCCGTCGAATCATCAGAATTCGTTTTACCCTTGTCGGTAACACAGCAATCCTGTTCAAGATGATGCCATTATGCTTAATGTGTGTGCAGAAGTACGATGAGAGGACCAGGAGTGTCAACCATGGAAACAGCTAGAAGCTTGAACTCGAGTTTACATCCTCGATGAGTGACGCACTTGGTGGCGAGGGGATCTCGCTGCCGGTGAATACAGAATACAGCGTACGGAGTATTTACCAAGACTGTGCATGCGTCATCCTATAGTCTACAGTATGAGAGACGCAAGATGTGGCTAGTGATCAATTGAACTGTGGCGGTGACTCGGAGTCTCCGAGCTCTTCGAGGCTGAGAACAACGGATTCTGCGTATCAGGTACGCTCAGGCGCAGTCGACGCAGCCAGAGAGTACGGTACGAGGTACTTGATCGTCGCTGGTACGTTGTAATTGTACGTATGCAGGTAGAGGGGCAGTACATGGTATGGTGTACGGAAGATACATGGATAGGCTAGATACGGAGGCTTTGGATGCTAATACTTACTACTTGGGGCTAGATTGCAAAGCACCTGGTCCAAGCGTGCGCGATGTGGGACGGGGACGAAAGGAAAACCGCCCTGAAGGTGACGCCTGTGGCCTGTGCACGGTATCTTTCTTCAGGGCAAAAGTCTGTTTACAAATCCCGGCTGCGGTCTGGTAGGTAGATACTTTTCTGGTTGATCTATGGAGTCATGTCGTAAAATATGCAAATCAACCGGGGAAACTGATGGAGAATAGTGGAAGCATTGGCTGAGGTTTCTGTCAGTTTGAGGTACTCCACGTACTGTAATCTGTAGTAGAGGTGACTGGACGGAGGAGAATGGATAGGTATGCTAAGAATTGTGCGCTGAAGAAGACTAGACATAAGTACTGAACAAGAGACTAGGCGGGACCGGGATTCGATACCATAGCATGGAGCTCAGTACCGGAAAAATGTCAACCAATTTGATCCACAGGCAATATCCATGAAAGCACGACAAAGCATTGATTAGTATGAGTTACCACTGCATGGAAAGCAGCAATCCCCGATATTGGAAAAAAACAAACGATTTCTGCTGGGAAACAACTGGCTGCCAAAGACCGTCTCTACCTTAACGACGAGGGGGCCACTGCTAATGGCGTCCCAGGAACTCCATCCCCGGGCCTTAGAGTCCTGGCTAACCACACACTAGTCGATCTGTAATAAAGCAACTTCCCATTCTGCTTATTTTGGCTCTGGTGCTCTTGACATTTTTGTAACAATATCCGTTGAGTACTCATAGGGACGACTAATTATGCTGACAGACTGACCAATATGGGCCTTTTTTTGTGGGTTGATTTCTCCCAGTCTGTAGGAATCATCTGTTGTAGATGTTGTGCATTTGATGGCCATCTGGGCAAGCACTCTAGATATCGAATTTGAACTTAAGTGTCTAATCTAGAAACCAGCGTTCCAGTGCTCTGGCAGTGGAGCAAGCATCGGTAAGCCACGGTGCTTTTGACAGGCATCCTCCGAACAAAGCCTACCTACTAGTAGAGCAGATGGCTTGGGGAGTGGTTGAAACGATCTACAACTATGGGTAAATATGAGGAAAATGTCCATGCGAATAATGGCTGCAGAAAAAAAGGAATAATTTCGATAAATATGTAGAAAATAAATCCATCTAACAACTATAGTAATTTACAAAAAGAAATAAATAAAAGAAGTACGGATACCGCCCTACTGCTGCATGTCCTTGCCTGAGAGATGCAGCCCGCAGCTCTGGACCGGTGCTTTTTAGCAGCCGTAGAGACTATCTTGCGTTTCGAGTTTGATGCGCTTCAAGGATCATCCATGTTGGCGGGTCATTCCACTAAGTCGGAGACTCAGATGGCCAAATCGGGACGGCCCTTCGATTCGATGGCAGCTTGACTATGAGAGAGGGGCCCAACAAAATAGAATAATATATTAATAAAAAAAAAAAAGGGAAATAATAATAATAATAATAAAAAAAAGTCCCAGATGGCGCTTCTAGTTCTATATTCGATCGCTATCATCAATATCCCAGAGGCACAGGCATTCCGATCTCTCATCGCCAACACTGAAAAACTGCCATTTCCCCGTCTTAAAGCTCCAATCCTTCTTCTTCTCATCTACTTCCTCTCTCCTTCAGGATCTCGAGTGTTCCCTTTCGCTATTGGGTAACTTCTCATCTGTCAGTCACTGATTGTCTCTTCTCTTGACTTGACTTTGTGTCACCATCCTCGTTTACCGTACATATCCCCGGAGCAGAAAACAAAGAAAAGGACCAAGTAGTCTTGATCTAATTCCAACTCTGTTGCAGCTTGTCACACCTGCCCATCTGTGTGCCGAAATTGGTTGCCAGCATCCATCTTGCAGCATCTCCCACCTTCCCGGGCCGATCTTGATTGTTTGCTCTCGAACCCCGTAGGGTGTTTGGTCTCCGTTCTCGTTTGGGTGCATCCTGTGAGTAGCATGTCGTCACTTGTCACGCATACTACCCCCTCTCAACTCTGTTTGATGGGCGTCGATCTGCCTCGAAATGGCTCATCTGCCTTCAGAAGCAAACTACAGCAGATGGCGGGGTCATGGACTCGAACCGCCGTGCTGGCTTTCGCTTCCATCTTGACGTTCTTATCTCAATTTTGGGCCTTTCTCATTGCTGTATCTTGTTTCCCCTTGAGCCTTCTGGCATGCTGCACCTTTCCAAGTGTCAAACCAAAGCTAATCAGCGGCCTTTGCCTGCCGTGGCTTCACCAGACCTGGATCTCTGCAGCCTCATCACCATCTCGGATCACCTGGTTCTGATCCCGGTGGAAGAAAGAACAAAGACCTCCGAGACAATATATATTGCCGCCATTGCAGCTGTAAACTCGCTCCGAACTCAACGGCATTTTCATGTGTTAAGCACTATCTACCCCTCGGCGATTCAGTAACCGTACTGCCTGAGAAACATCCAACTTGGGATTGTCCAAACGATACACCTGCTCAACGAAACCTGCCGTACCTTGTCAACATCAACCTCTCAGATTACACAATGGTGTTCAGCGCACCTGCTCCTGGGATGGGCTCCAGTAAAAGGCCAGCGTCATGCATGCAGGACGATGTCAACAGCTGGGATAATGTCCCGGTAAGTAATACCGGCATTGGAAAGACATATATGGAGCTGACTCATCTCCTACATAGCCAATGGGTCTATCCGTGCGTTCATCGATCAACATCCCTTACGCCCACTACGCCATGATCTATCTCGACAACATGGGCAGACTCAAGGTGACGGAATCTCCGTCTATCCAGGAGCAAAATGGGACGGTTTTCACACCCGAAGTCCGTGAAAGATTTTTGGAAATCCTTGGTGCCAAGATCGGGTATCAGCGCCCCATGGTTCGAAGTATGTAAACCCTCCGCGCACAAGTACGATATTCTTGCTGATCTCATTTGAACAGGGCTGTCAGGTGCCGGTGCTACACCATATAGCTATGATCCTCAACAACCGCTTGGTCACTTGCCCTACCGTCAAACCAAGCGGCGCAGAAATTCCCCAGCCCACTCTATGTACGGTGTGCCGCCATCCGTCCAGTTCTCAGGCCCCGTTGAGGAAACGCCCTCTTGTGGGTCAGTGGACATGGTCGGGCTCGAGATCGGTGATACTCCTAAAGTCCTCGACTACTATGAAAGATCCTTGAAGCACTTCCAGCAGCTCAACTGTCGTCAGATTGCAAAGGCATTCATTAAGTTTATCGAGCCAAGAAAGCAAGTCAAGCACCCCTATAATGGAGGTAAACCCCCCGCAGGAGCCCCTCCTGGTAAAAAGGGCGACCCGGAGAAGACAAAGCCTGAATGGTGGCCCGCCGATGTGGTTCACAAGGAGCCTGACCATCTTCGAAAGGATCGTACGTGTACCCCTCTAGAAAATTTCCTGTGTCAAGTAACTTTGCTGACAGATTTAGAACGCCTGTCTCTGTTGATTCATATCATCCGCAAGCTTGGAAGATTCGGTATCACCACGGATCAATTGCAGGAAATTGCTCATGACTGTAAGCGGCAGCTCAGAGGCCCCCACAGACTCCAAATCTTGGACGAGGTCTTCAGAGTGAGAAGGATGGAAGAACGCTATGAAAGAGGAGAAGTTGGTAAGCAGCATCTTCTTTCTGTAAAATTCATTTTGACAGCTGTTGACGAGCCTCAGATGCCAACACGATCGTATATGTTGTCAACCGAGAGTCAAACCCGAAAGAGAAGGATGCCGACTCCAATGTGGATCCGGACCAGAAGCATGAGCAAGAAGATGATAATGCGGATGAGGCACTTCCCATTCACCACTCTGAGGTGAACTCAACCAGCCTGATGTCAAGCTCAGTCGAACAAATGGGCGTGGCGGCACCAAGTCGCCCAATGAATATGGGAGACGACAGAAACCAGTTGTTTCCTTTACCGGAGTCGTTAAGCTTCGGTGAGACACCCCGGGATGATCAGACCTTCTTTCCCACGACCTCTGAGTATACCGAAGATTATGCATCGCAGCAGATGCTCAGAACCCCTGCAACAACAGCGCTTGTCAGCCCCAATGAGACACCTGCCGCTTTCAATTATATGACACAGGCGCCCATCACCTCCTCCGCCCCGGAGCAGATTTCCCACCACCGCCAAGCACCCCTGCCCATGCAGCACTCGGCCAGCTTCGACCCTTGGACGCCTTCGTTCCGACACAATCTCTTCAACCCAATGGAGTATGGTACTGCACCCAGTCACGCCATGTCTCAGACTACTATGTCTTATCAGCTTCCCATGACCCCGACGTCTCATCCCCAGGAAATGCCTCACATGGCTCACGGCCTGCCGAACCTGCCTCAAGACAGACCTTCAAGCATGGATGGCATGAGCATGAGAGGCCCTTCTTTCCGCACAGGATCTTTGAGTCATCCTCGTGATCCATCACAGCAGGCTCCTCATTCTAGCTGATGTGGCCATCCTGACAGTTGGACTCAAAATAGACCACATGCATGATCTTAAATGATTGATCCTCGACCACTGTTTTGACCCTCCTGCAGCCTTGGAGTTTCGGTTCACTGATGATTGTCTTCCGACTTTGTTTCTGTTTCTTTCTCAGTCCCTGACTTTGTTGTTAATGCGGACTTAGCCATGCGGCTTGTTCCACGTCAAGTGACTGCCAGGACACTCCGTGGTTTTATATGGCAGGTACTGTCAATGACTTCCCAATTCTTCTTCGTTTAGTATATATACTCGTTGCTTGTTGTTTTATGTTTGGCCATGTCTTTTCCTTATACATACGTTCAAAAATTCTGTTGGAGATGGCATGAGATGCAAATATGGGTGATGTTCTTGTGTTTGTTCATTTCACTTTTTTTCCTTAATCATGATTTGAATATTGGCAGCGAGGCGCTTGTGGCGAAGCTCGTTCTCTTTGGATGCCGATCGGCTGAATGGGAGGTAACGAAGCATGAGGGTGTTTCATTAAACAGTGATTGCTTTCTGGATTAGTTTTCTCGTTCAAAATACAATGATCACTACATTTGACTTTTGGCCTTTAAAGTGTAGGAGCGTACAGAGTAGTTTGAAGGATGGACCTAAACGCGCGGCAAGTGGCGCTAGCCCTATTCAGTTGGCGCGAGTGTTGACGCCTTCCCGCGGCTCTGAGCGTCCAGAGAGCTGCATGAGCGACGGCAACAAAGAACCCATATCGCCTCTCCCCCACCGGTCTACGACGCCAAACAAATAACAATGAACTGAGGATTCGACAGAAGACATTTCACTGTGCGTCAAGTTTCCGTAACTGTTCATCCAGCGGGTTCCGCCGCGATTCGATGGCCGTTGGCACGGAGGTCACATCTCCTCACGCCGCAAAGTCGAAGCGTTCGGCCATCGGCGACCTCTGCGACGAGCCCAGCTTTCAACAACGGCGTCTCAGCGGCCTCATTTTCTTCCCTTGAACGCGTTGAGGCTGTAAAATCGAGATACAAAGGTATTGCGTCATGGCTTTTCCTGGTTTGGAGTTCGATATGCGTGAGCACTTTGAATTCTGGCATTATCTTCCCTCTCTGTTGTCTTACTTCGCAGTTGACAGTCTTTTTCCATTAGCTTCTCAAACTAACTGCGTTGTTACGCCCTCCGATCTATTATTGGAGGTCAGCCTTTTTAGGATACTCGATTCACCAGCTTCCTTTCCGTAGCCCTCCATCTCCGAATAAGACCATAAACGAACAGACCACGACTCGGCGTTCCTGGTGAAAAGGTTCTGAGATTGTCATCGTCTTCCACTACTTTACCCGGAATGGCAGGCCCAGCGAACCCATTCGCTGGCCTCGCCCAGAAAGATGGAACAACGGCTCCGGCGGGTCGAGGGCGCGGTGGATCATTCAGTCGGGCTACTCCCTACCAGTCCAAATCATCCAACGCGCGTGGCCGAGGCCGAGGAGCCTCGTCGGCAATGAGATCTCTCCGTGGTCACGGCCGAGGCGCCGGTTCCGCGACTAACACCTGGCGCAAACCGGACTCAAACGCGGCTCCCGCAGGAGCTGCCGCATCGCCTTTCTCCCAGTTAAAGCAGAGCCAACCCTCTTCTCCATTTGGTGGACAGGCTTCGCAGCAAAAGAAACCGGCATTTCCTGGTGTCGCAAATGGCTCGTCTGGTGCATTTGGGGCGCCGTCTGGATTTGCTGGGAGCATGGTCGATTCTAGCAGAGACCCTCGATTACAATTTCCGTCGAAAGGAACGAATGGCGTGGATGGCTCTGCTGTGCCAGTGGAGGACATGGCCGTTCTGAACAGTTATAATGACCGATACGAAAAAGTAAGACATTCTTCCGCACTGGATTGTCACCGATGGCCAGAGATTCCGGACTGACAGCTTGCAGCTCAAGCTTGATAGGGCGAAGCAAAGGGAACAGGCGATCAGGAAAGGGCAGATGGCGGACCCCAATCAACCTACTTCCCTGAATCAAGCAATTACACCCGTCGGTACCTGCACGAGTATGTGTCCCGAGTTTGAGCGGGTTGAGCGCATTGTCCAGAAGATGGTAGACAAAAGCGAAAAGGTATAGACAGATGACGGCGTATGGTGCTTATCCGAGAACTGACTGTTCATAGTTTCTTCATCCTGCGACAAAAACATTGCAGAATATGGAAACGAAAATGCTCAAACGCTTCAGAAGATCAGCTGCCGGTTACGACGAACAGCTTCCTTCTGATATTCGCACACCGAAGGCACTCCTTCAGTCAACCAACTATCTGATTCGACATATCCTTGGTGGTCCTGAGCCTCTTGGTTTGATTCACAAGTTTGTCTGGGATCGGACACGATCGATTCGTAACGATTTCTCCGTCCAGCAGCTCACCCAGGAGGAGGACGTGAAGATAGCAGTCACATGCCTGGAGAGAATTGCCCGGTTCCACATTGTGTCTCTTCACCTACTCTCTAGTCCTGCGAACGAAGAGCCTTTCGACCGCCACCAGGAACGAGAACAACTCAACAATACCATGTTGTCGCTGATGTACTACTACGATGACAATCGAGGCCGCATCACGTTTCCTAACGAGGACGAGTTCCGGGCCTATTACATTATCTTCTCTATTCACGACCAGCGACCGGATTTAGAAGCCCGTGTGCAAAAATGGCCTGCAGAGCTACGCAGTTCGCCTCGGGTTCAAGTAGCCCTTGAATTGTTCGCCGCTGCTGGCAACACTTGGGAGTATCAAGGCACCCTGGATGCCAAACGACCCAACGCCATTGCACAGGGATTCTACGCGCGCTTCTTTAACTTGGTTGATTCTCCAGCTGTCTCGTATCTGATGGCCTGTGTTGCCGAAACCTATTTCAACCACATGCGCCAAACAGCTATCCGTTCAATATGGAAAGGATACTGTCGTTATCCCGCTTCTCAACAGCACAAGAATGAGGAGTGGACCGTCGACGAACTGACCAAAGTCTTACACTTTGATGACGAGAGCCAAACAATTGGATTCTGTGAAGAGCAAGATCTACAGTTTGCTGAAAATGCTCATGGTAATCTTTATCTCAACTGGGGCAACCGTCCGGTTGACTCGATTGGTACGTGTGGTCTCGACAGCACTCTCGCCTTCTTTCCTTCGTTCACTGCTCTGTTTTCGCCCCACCGGATTACGGCAATTATACTATAGGCTTCTCAATGTCGGCCATATCTGACTTCGACTGACACATTGAATCCGTAGCCTTCCAGCCGTCTTCCGAACACTCATTCTCAGAGAAGTATGTCGAGTCGAAGCGAGCAGGCAGAAGCATGGTTGCGATCATACTCGGCTTGAATATAAAAGAAGCGGCAACTCTAGGAATGATCGACAGCTCTTATCTGCCGCAGCGCTCACTGGCACTACCAGCCCCCGAGCCAGAAGCACCCACAGACGATGATGCCCTCTTTGTGAGTGACGACGACAATGAAATGCGACCACCAGCCATCCAAACGAACGGTAATGTCTCGCAGGGTGGTGTCTTTACTGAGTCCCCCGCATCAGCTTCAAGCCTGCGCAACGCATTCACAGAACTTTCGCAGAGTACAACAAATGCAGAAGCGGCACCTACGCAAAGCAATCCGACTTCTTCGATTGCACAAGTGACCAATATAACCCAAACTTCCGAGCCGGCCAAGACCTTTTCTTCTTTGTTCTCCGGCACTAGTCCAGCCGGTGCCACGACGGCGCCCACAGTTGCGCCTTCTAACCCATTTGCCAGCATATCTTCGCCCTTTACGCCATTCAAGACGCCGGTGACTGAGCAGAAGGCTCCAACCTTGCCTTCTGCATCCAGTAGTCAGCAACCAACCTCAATCTTTTCGACAGGAGCATACAATTCTACGCCAGGAAAGCCTGACACAACTTCTGCATCCGCTACTTCTCAGCTTAAAGCACCAAACGTCTTCCAACCCTCTACAACACCTACAGCTTCACCATTCGGCCTATCCCAGACACCGTCAATATCCAGACCTGATCAGGCTCCTGACCCGACTGCTGCCCAGCCGCCGACAAGCATTTTCGATACTGGCAAGCCATCCTCTGCTCCGCAGATTTCCAGCTCTGTCTTCAGTCTCGCTGGTCAGAATGCTCTCCCCGGAAAAGCAGAAGCTGAAAAGCCTCAACCAAGTCTCTTCAAGCCTGCGAAGACAACGTCCGCACCATCTCCGTTTGCGCAAGCAAGTAACTTGTTCGCTCCAGCGAAAGACGGTACGTTTTTTCTGTTCTACGGCATCGTCGTTAGTATAGAATCATTGTGGATTCTAACGATCCAGACAGATTCACCGGCAACTGCCCATCCTGTTCAATCTACCAACGTTTTCTCATTTGCAAAGCCTGTGGAGATAAAGGCACCCGAGCAGAAAGCAGTCGATGTGATTGGTGGTTTGACAAGTCCACAGAAAGAGGCAGTTCTGGAACAGAATGCACCAGCAGACGAGCCTGTGGCGCCTCGTGTGGAAGATGTCGCTGAGCAACAGCAGCCTCGGTCACTATTGACAAAAGCTAGCTCACCTGAACCCGTTAGCGCCACATCGCCCCCTCCTGCAGAACCTAACATAGTGGGTGCTGTTCAAGAAGATGGTTGCGCTCGCGTCTCTCCTGAGCCGACTGCAAAGGAAGACGGAAACTCAGGTGAGTTGCACTTTTGGCCACAGCCATTGATGTTCCTTTTATCTGTCGAGTCTATCTGACATATAGCTTTAGAAGATGAACGACGCCTTGCATGGCTAGATACCCTGAAAGAAGCGGCCGATAAAAGGCGACAAACTCTCTCGACAAGTCGCAAGCGCATTCTTCACGAAGAAGATGAACAAGAACTGAAACAGAGCGAGCCAAAGGCACCCAAAATAGCCAAACCCGAAGCTCCTACTCCACGCAAAGTGTCTATGGCACTGTCTTCAATTAAACCTCTTCCCAAACTTCCCATATTGGAACAGATTGAGGCCATGACAGCTCGAAAGCCTGCAAAGAAGGAGGAACCTGAAATTCCAAAGCCTCGCCAAGTTGACGAAGATGAACTCCTTCTTTCCGCTGCCCGAATTGCCGCAGAGTCACTTAGGAGCGGGCCCAGGCTTCTCGACCATTGGCCGACATACCCTGAGCCTCGAAGCTCCGTTTTCAGCCCGCGCAGCAGCTTTTCATCTTCGCACTCTTTCTCCCGAAGTCAGTCGCCGAATTCATACCAAGTCAATGGATACGATGTTGCTCTCGCCCCGGATAGAGACTTGGGACTAGGACGTACCCTGTCCCGAACGGAACAGAGAATTCGTCTTACCGGGGGGAAGGGCCTAGCATATAAGCCGCTGAACTTTACACCGGAAAAGAAAAGCAAAGGAGCCGGCAAGAAATAGGTGTTGTCCTCAGGACTCACCACTCCATAATCTCGAAGGCTCACTTTCCCCCTTGCAGCTTTGAGGCGTGAAAACGCCTGCTAAACCCCACGGCGATCTTCTGTTTTGCTGTATTCTTTTTTGTCAGCTATCATCTCGATTGCATTATGCGACGGCGTTTTCTGCGGATTTTGGTCTTTTATTAAGGGATGTATCTGCTACATTTGGAGTTTAGCAATCGGGCCCTGGAAGTGTGTGTCGTACATAACTGCATTATAAGAATACCCTACATTTTCGCAACGAAATCTTTGTTCACGCACCGAGAAACATAGAACTGAGAGTCGACTAGATGGAGACGATGACTAGGGGATTGTGCTGGTGCCTCAGGTATCTGAGTCACATGATCTCATATTCGGTTTTCAATGGGCGGATGTATTGTATTGTCCTTTCGCATGTTGTAACTGAGAACTTCCAAAATAAAATATATCTAAGTTATCTTGCTGACTTGACTGCCCAGAAATGGACAGTTAAGTCGATAACTCTGCACAATTCTCCCAATCAAGGTCCACAGTATTTTTGATGTTGGACTACTCCAACGGCATTTCGCCTCTTCCTCTTTGACCAGGCATCTTACTACCACCTCGGCTCTGACAAGAGCCAGGAAGGCAATCACTCTCTCGTGCGCAGCACAGGTATCTAGACTCCAACATAGAGGAATGCGAATCGCCACATTACAATTCGCCCCTAGGGTGGGCGACGTCGAGGGCAACATCAAACGGGCCAACGAATTGCTGAACAGCGGCTATGCGACTGGGATCGAGAGCCTGAAGCCTGACCTCCTGGTATTGCCGGAACTGGCTCTGACGGGTGAGTACCAGTACCTAGGAAGAGGGGGCAGTGGAACTCTACCTTAGGTTTTGTGGTGTGGTGCCCCTATCCGATCAGTAAATGGTGACATGTTCTTGTTGGCTAGGGTACAATTTCCCCTCGCTGGAAGCCATTCGGCCGTTCCTTGAGCCGGCGGGGAAGGGCGTATCAGCTGCGTGGGCACGCGAGACGGCTACGCGTCTCAGGTGTAAGGTCTGCGTGGGGTATCCCGAGATTGAAGTAACAGCAGACGAGGAGAGTCGCGCGCAACCGCAGGAGAAGTACTATAATTCCTTGCTTGTTGTGAGTGAAGAGGGGGAGGTGCTGGTGAATTACCGCAAGACGTTTCTCTACTTCACGGATGAGACGTGGGCGTCTGAAGGCTTGGCGGACCGAGGCTTCCACGAGCTTGTCTTTAACAATGGTTCCGCTGAGCGAGGAGATGTGCTGACGTCTAGGGTGGCTACTTCGTTTGGGATATGTATGGATATCAACCCGTATAAGTTTGAGGCGCCCTTCACGGCTTGGGAGTTTGCGAATCGGGTCCTCGACTCCAGGTCCCAGCTGGTTATTCTGTCGATGGCCTGGACGACATTTATGAGCCGGGAGGAGCTGGATGCGCTGGCTGATAAGCCGGATTTGGATACGTTTAATTACTGGGTACAGAGATTTTGGCCTCTAGTCAGGCAGAAGATGCGGCACGATGTTGATTTGGGAGTTGATGGCCATGACGCCGAAGGTGCAAAAGAAAAGAAGATTGTCATTGTGTTTGGCAATAGGTGTGGAGAGGAGGGATCGGTGCGCTATGTGGGGACGAGCGCGATTATCGCTATTACACAGCGCCCAGGGGTGGTGCAGGAGGGCGATGCTGCTGGGGATGAGTTACCGTTCGATGTGAAGATCCTTTGCTGGGATATACTGGGTGCGACGACAGAGGGTATCTGCTTTGCTGATACTACAGCTGATCCGAAGACGGTGTTTGGATTGGTTAAGAAGTCGCAGACGTGAGGGTTGCAGCCTCTTTTGTCGCGCTAAAGTATACAATCTGGGGTATTTGCTGGTGTACATGATGAGACATCTACTGTTGAGCATTGGCGAGAAGGACTTTCACATTGGTTAAATGCTTTCGACTCTGACTGCTCGATTTGTTGGTATACTTGATACGATATCAAAACTGTCGAATCTACACACCAATCTCTGCATATCTGATTCTCTTTGATGTGAAGCTGCCCGAAAAGTCGATAGGGTTAACCTTGCCACAACCGGCAGCAATCATGTGAACGGTTGATAATCATTCTCCTCCTAGAACCATGTGACATTGGAAGGCACCATTCCTAGACCACGAATATGAGAATCTACTGCTTTCGCAGATCCATCTAGACAAGTATGAGCGAGAGATTCATCTATGCCAGCCCCTTGAGAGAACAGATTAGTGCTACCTACCGATGCGAGACTGGCGTCCATACCCTACTTGGACGGACCCGGATGGCGGCGATGACGGCCTATCTCATGACCGATTGATCTGCAATCTATCAGACGGTCTGCCATCAAGCCAAACAAGGGAGGCGTATTAGAATCAATGCAACCTTCAGAGGGAAACTAGAGCAAAATGATCTTCGAAAGTAAGCTTGAAGACTTTTGATCGACACTGCGGAAAGCACCATCCGCTTCAAGTGGGAAAGTTTGATTGTAATCCGGATGTGCATGTGACACAAAAGGTCAGATGGAGTCGTATTTGAGGCAAACCGAAACTGACTAGTTTTTGCAGATGGGCATAACTGAACTAGCATAGGCCACAGATATCAGGTGTGAAGCAAGTTCGATTGTGTGTGTATCTGAGGATCTGCAACTACGCAGCGTCGGTCGAGACCCGAGAGACAGAGACCGTCAGAGATAAGGGAAGGCATGGCATGCATTGGCGTACATTCCGCTACTGTACGATGGCGTTCTCCAGATGGACCGTGCTCCCTACCAGGACCCTAAAGGAGGGTCGGCCCGACCGGGATGAGCACTGAAGGAAGTGAAGGTACAAAAGGTATGAATGGTATCTGTCTTTTAGACCAATAGTGACGGTTGACAAGCGGCCGGGAGTCAGTGCATTCACTAAATCTGGTAGATAAGACATGGTATCCACCATGTGCCCATTATGTTCCTCAAATAACCAGGAAACTTCCGCACAATTGTTTGACTGTTGTTATGTTGATTTGGTGAGAAATAGCCACAGACTGAAGAGTCACACGTGATCCCGGGTCAACCCCTCCTCCGGCAACCGCCCAGGGTAATCGCGCAACCAATCAGCGATGAGAAGACGGACATTGGCAGAGGAGGGGGCACGGGATTGGAGCACATGACATCCAAGAACGAAGAGGGAGGGTAGTAAAAGAGACCGCTAATGGGAGAGATATTGAATGCCAGACAGGAGTTGACTCCCTTTGCTGTTAATGAAGGGGAAGTTCCGGTGGAGACAACGAAAGACCATTCTGCTGGTTCTTGGACGACCGAAGTCAGGTGACTCTTCTACGCTTCTGGTCGTTACGCCTTACCGGACCACCGCCGCCTCGACTGTTCTGCTCCCATTATTTGTCCCTCGCCACGTGAGCGCTTCTCTCTACTACTCGACTCTACTCCTCCAATATCCCTTCTTTCTATTGTAAAAGCCGCCACTTCTTTCTGTTCGTTTTCTATTCCGGTCCGTCCGTTGTCTTTACATTGGACGTTTTCATATTGAGTATTTCCTCGCGATCAAATTCGATTATTGGTCTTCGCGATCGAACTACGATATACCTGCCTCTTGTTGTTGCCCGTGGCAGGTGACTTGCTGTCAGGTGATAGACAGACCATCCCAAGGTACAGTGAGCTCACTCCTTCTATTCGCGACTATCAATCATTGCATCGTCCCTCTGCCATACTCCACTATATCAGAAGCTTCAATAAGGCCCCAGAAGCATCTCACCATGCCCCTCTCTGGACCTCAGCCTCGTCCGCCGGGAGCCGGATGAGGTTGATTTTGTGATGCTATCCTCTCTTCCCCTGTTACCTCGGTCGCAGAGCCGTCATGACGCGTTTCTGATGTCGATGTCGACTGTGCGACCATGAGGGTTTGTTTTCTGATTGATGGGTTGCGCATCAACTGTCTTTGGCGCATATTGATGGAATCAATATAATTGTGTATTACATGTTCCTGGATTTGATAGTCATCCAATGTCTGTTATGATGCTATGGTGCGGAGACCAGCGCGTCCAGCCTCGCTCACGCGTCTTAGTATATTCACTTCTCACTTCTCAGCACATCAATGTCTTTCCTTTTGGTGGATGTTCACTCACGAGAGAATTTTCTCTTTTGTCTTTCTCATAGCCTTGCATTATTGATTTCCTCACTATTACACTCATTATTTACTGGGCTTGCCGACTCACAAACCTAAACCGCAGGGAAGTTCCTTATGCTACGCCTCCTTTGGTAGCTGTCTGAGGAGACCTATCTCGAATCAATACATCTGCTCTGTCTAAAGGGTGGGTTTGGTCACCTGATACACACTATCATGGCCGATGCTGACTTGGCCAACCTGCAGGGTGACCACACCACATCCTACATCATGTCTGACCAATCGTTGGGTGCCCCGGATAGCAATATCACAAACAAGCGCAAGCGCGAAGGTGATGACAGCGCGGGCCCGGATCCTCAGCGCCTGAACCGCTCTTCCAATGGAAGTAGTGGCAGCATGCCTGGCGCGGATGCTCAGAACAATTTCGCACACAGCTCTCTTACTTCCTATGATGCGCACGGTCTCCCTACCTCTACTTCGGAGCTCAACATTGACCAGCAAATCCTCCAACATGTCGGACCACAGAACGGTATCTCTGATGAGAACGCTCTGACTGCTAAAGCCGCTTTGGCCGCGCACAATCCTCAGAACAAATATCCGCCTCCCCCCGAACCTTCTTTCGACGCCAATAATCTCGCCCACGGGTTGACGTTCGGCGACGATATGGGTCAGGCTATGGGCCCTACTCATGGACACAATTCGACCGCCGCAGCTGTCTACGCTGCGCGCGAAGCCCAGAGTATGAATCAAAAACCGTCCGTTGGTTCTCCTGAGTGGCACCAAATTCGCAAGAACAATCACAAAGAGGGTAAGCTGCGGCAGCTGTTTTATGGGGTGATTTAAGCTAATTCGATTTCAGTGGAACGTCGGCGTCGTGAAGCTATCAACGAGGGTATTAATCAGTTAGCGCGTCTGGTCCCCAACTGTGACAAGAACAAAGGCGCTATCCTACAGCGTACAATCGAGTACATCTGCCAGCTGCATGATGAGAAGAAAACGATGAGTGAACGATGGGAGCAAAACAACATGACTACAAGTCATGCTATCAACGAGATCAGCGCTCAGAATTCCAAGTTGAAATTAGAAGTCAACCGCCGTGGAGATATCGCACAGAAGTGGCTTCAGCGCTGTCGCGACGCAGGTCTCGAGTTCGACGACTACAACGACGCCGAAGAGCTCGAGCCGCTTGAGGTCGATCAGGGTCAGGTCTGAAGGCCGAGTTGCGTTTCTGGATAGATGACTTTCCCTTTGCTTCTCTATCTCATGGTCATACATGTGCTACGATCTGTTCTTGTTCGGAGGCTGAGATTCCAACATACCTGCTCTTTGTCTCCGTTAGTTCGTTTTCAGTTTCATCCCATTCTAAGAGACCCTGCGAGAAGCCGTGATTTGGGCGTGGTTGCAGGTGCCGTGTTGATCTTTTTCTGATGTCTTGCATCAAGTCACCGCCTCTGGAAGAAGACAGGTGACCAATGATCTACAACCTTAATTTGTCCAGCCCGGAGTCGTTTTTCCGGCGCTTCGTGATTTTTCGTTTCCGTCGTCTGCCTTCTTCCGCGTATCTTTTACTCCTGTGTGTTACTTTTTCTATCTTAAGGGTCGGCGAAACCAGGGTTGGGAATGGAGCCTACGATATCGCGTTATGGGAATTGCAATTCGATCTCTCAGATTTACACAATGGCCATTTCGTAGTTCGATCTTGTTCTCCGAAAGTCAAATGACAAAACGCTGTTCATGGAAGATTCGGCTCCCTAGTCGTCAATGACAAGCTTAGCACGTGAGGCAATCTTAAGGCAATCTTACAAGACACAGCCACGCTGATCAGTTGGTCTCCGTGATGGGAATGAAAACGTCAGAATATGTCTGAATTGTCCAAAAATCTACGGAGAAGAGAAAGTAAAGGCGCATATGAGATGCAGACAGGGTACTGTCCCAAAACAAACTGCTCTTCCGCGACAACTGAGGGCCAAAAAACCTACTCGCACCATCCCCACGCCACTATCTACTCTGCACTCTACAGATTCGACTTAGCGGTAACAGAGGACCCAGAGCTGGTCCCGACATTCTTCACCGTCAGGGTAGCGCCGGACTGGCCGGTCACCCTCACGTCCACGGTATCCTGCCCAAACCCACTGCTCTCCTCGAAGAAGTTGTAGGAGGTTCTCGTGGTCCCCTGCCAGGTCTTCCCGCCGTCGGTGCTAACCTCGAGCTTCGCGACGGGCTCATTGGCGTTCATGACCTGCATGGAGAACCAGTAGCGCGAGGTCCCCTCCTTGTTCTTGAGGACGACGGGCGAGGTAATCCCGCAAGGGACGAAGGACCAGGTGATGGGGATGATGCCCTTGGAGACGTCTGCTAGCTGGGTGAAGGCGTCCTGGAAGAGGTCGAGGTGGTCTTGTTCGCATTCGGGGCATTGGTCGACGATCTGGGTGGGTGATGTTAGCTGGGTTGTGTATGATATGATTCGCACGAAAAGAGAAGACGTACCATTGCTTTGATGGTTTTACCGTTGGGTCCTTTCACGGAGACGCAGGCACCGCATTCCGCGGCGTTGTTCCATGCGGCGCCTGAGTAGGCAGTTCCGAAGAGGCCAGAGGGAAGCGTGTACCCGGTGAACGAGCAGGTTCCGCCGGAGATGTTGCCGCCGTAGAAGGTGGCTTTGCCGGAGTGGGTGGTGCTGCTGGAGGAAGATGCAGCAGCGGCCGCCTTGTTGTTGGTCTGGGAAGCGGCTGTTGCAGGCTCAGCAGGGGCTGCCGGAACGGTGTCTTGTTGCTGGGTAGCGGGAGAAGAGGGCAGTGCAGATGTCGTTGACGACGACGAAGAAGAAGAGGAAGCATCAGGATCCTCATCAGCCTGGGGCTTCTTGACATGGGTGATCTCATCTACAGTGGGTATGATGGAAGCAGCAGAAGGGCTATCGACAGTGGGCCAGGGGGACTGGGATGGAGCCTCTGAGAGCTCCACTGGGGGATTTATGGACGGAGTTGCTTCATGGGTTGTTGGGACGTGGGAGACGGCCTTGTTGTACCCGGCACGACAGCGAGATTTAGCGCCCCCGACCATAGGGCTCGCAGAGACCGATGAGGCCGCGACCAGAGCGGCAACGCCTAGAGTGGTGAGACGCTGATATAACATTGTTGGATGTTGATATGTCTTGAAGCCGTTGAAGCTAGAGAGGAAGAAAAGAGTGCAAAGTCTGTACTAGACTACTTCAGGTGCAAAGGATTGACTGGAGACTCTGCTCCTGTTGCAAGCAATGAATGGAGACCTGGGCTCAGATCGCGGAAACGAATGTAGTTGCTGTTCCAGACAGAAAACTGAAAGATTGACTTGAAGAGCAGTGCAAAGAAAGAGAGTAAGGAAAAGAGAGGACTTAAAGGATATATCAATCAAGAAGAAAACGAGGGACAGTAGTGTCCTCCTCCATGGGCTGAATGACCGGCCATTGCCTGACAGTGAAAGGGACCCGATTGTGAAACAATAATTTAACGCAATATAATAAGATGAACAATTCTAGATGAATGTAGGCATTAGCGCAAAACGTGTAATGAATCAGAAGCCCTAGGACGTCCAGGCGTTTGTTGGGTTAAAAGCCACGGCCTGCTAACGGAATGAATCGTAAAGTCTGAAACGTCCGGCGTGGATTGCACGCAACCGAACCTCCCGGACCTGCTAAGGGTCAGCGATCCGGAACCCAGCCGAGAGACTGAAAGCAGGGGAATGGTCCGTTCTTTTGCCTGATTGCATAGCATTGAACGAAGGGCTCCACAGACTTTGACTCTTAGCTCTGGCCCTGGAAATTAAACGGCTGGCCTAGCCCATCGTAGACAACCGGCACAAATTCGGTAGACGGTAGAAAAACGATAGCAGCAGGACAATTCAATGCCTCGAGATCTCAATGTGATACTGTTCATCTGATTTGGCAAAGCCTGCGGGGACAAACAATCCGTACTGGTGTTCGGTGGATTCGAATCTCCTATCCCGATTTGGAGAAGAGATCAGATTAACTGCGATACATCATCCATATGCGCCAAACTTCACTGGTTTGCAGCAGATTGAATGGGCCTTCTGTCTCAGGACCCCTCAAAGAGACCGAGCGGCTTTCCTCGGGACGAGTATCTCATCGGATACATTCTGCGTCGCGAAGACACCCTTGTCTACTGCCTTTACTGGTATGATTGTCCTTCAAGATCCACCAGATGGGTCTGGAATAATTGATGTAAGCCGTGACCTTACCACACCAAGCAAATTCAGCATGAAAAGGTAGACAGATTGAAGGTCTTTCTGAGAGTTTTGGCTACGCCACTAGGGGCTTCTCCAGACTCCCGCCGCCTTATAGCAAGCGATATTAAGCCCGGGCCGTCCAGATGACTCTTTCTAGGCTAAGAAGAGATTTGCTGGGGTGGTTTAGGGGTCAATAGTTCCCTATGTGTTTACTGAACCATTCCCATACACTCTAACACCGTTTCAAACAGACGTACTCCGTAAACTGATCCCGTGAATCCGGCGTAACGGTTGAACATGAGCCTAGACCATAGACTGCAGTGCTCAAAGAGCACGACCTTCTCCAATCATCATTCGTAACATCTACAAAACGACGAGAGTCTCAGGATATCGCAGTATACCAGCAGTTGACTTGGAGAAGGCCCATTCTAGTAACCGCAGTGTAGCTGTAACAGGTGTGGTTTGGGCTGTCCGCAATGTTCTTACAAGTCAAAAGCGACAAAATACTGATATAAAAAACTACATGTGTTTATGTGTACGATTGAATTCCTTCTTGATTCTAATGTTGCCATTCTCTCTAAACTGTCCCTTGTGTCTTGCTCTGGTGGCTGCAATATGCTCATTGAGGAAATACTACGGAGTATACATACCACTACTAGCTAGTCTACGCTGAATTACACTTCAGCCTAGTGATGGATATTAAACTCTATCCTCAGTCCTCATGGACATGACGCTTGATCGATTCGTCAAATGTCTATCTAAGAGTAGTCTTGCGCCAGCGTGGAGGAATGATACAAGAAAGGGTATAGATCAGAAAGAGGACAATAGTTAGCAGATAAGCAAGGCAGCTCAAGGATCTCATCAGAAAATCCAAGACGATCATTTGGAATCCCACATGATTTCGTTCAATTTCAGGAGCGCATCGGCACTGGCTTTCTTCGCAGTCATAAAATCTTCCCGATTTTCGGCTCCACGAGGTCCTCTGAGAATTTCTGAGAAGCAAAGGTCAATAAGGACCTTGAGCTCATCATAGGTGAGCGGTTCGCCATTGCCTGCCGCTAATGCCTTGTCGCCCTGCGCAGCGAACAGCTCCTTTTCATCTTTGGCGTACTCCAATGTCTTTTCCGCACCATCCAAGAACCAGTCAAGGAATTTGGCACTACGCGGAAGTGCAACGACCTTGTCAGGATTCCCTGGTTCCTCTGTCGTGGAATCCTGGGCTGTTTCAGCTGTCGGGTCAACAATTATATTCTTGAGGTTCTGCTGTAAAACGAGGACGTCAAGTTGCAGCCGCAAGGCTCCATTCTCATTCATGGCTCCAATATGACGTGTAGATGAGACGAATGCTTGATCAATAAATCGAGCAAGACCCGAGGTGATGAACCAGTGTTCAGCGGGGCCGAGATATGACGAAATGTTCGTATCAAAGGCGATCAAGTCATTGTTCAGCTCGAGAATCGTGGGAGATGCGGCTGTCGGCTGATTTACAAGGATATGCCACCAATTCATGTTCGAGTTCGGTGATGGTGTCGTGGGTTCCGAATCGCGGTTGCTCGGGGGATTGGGGCCAGCCATTGTACGGGTCAACATGTGAATGACGCCGCATCGGATATCAATGTGAAGAGCAAAGAGCGCGGTCGAGGCCAGATTACGCAGCGATTGAAGAGTGGTGTCAAACGCGTTGGCCGTTTCATGATTCAGCGGCAGATACACTGGTTGACTTATGCTGTCACGCCTCGATTTCATGGCCCCAATCAGGGTCCACCGACGAGGAGGTGCTCTAGCCTCAGGCTGTGGCTGCCGTGACTCTGAGGCTGTGATTCGGCGCAGCTTGGCAAGGTGGCTTGCAAGCCATTGCTAAAAAAGAGTCAGCCAGGCTTCGAAGGCAATGGACCATACGGAGTTTGTGACAAATATTACCATGCTATTGTAGAGAAGTGACAGTGCGACCACTGTTTTGGGATCGGATATAATGTCGTACGGCTCTAACGATACCTCGTCTGTGCGTTTGAGCAGAAGCTCGATTTCCTAGGATAATCAGCGGCTGATCCGACGTTCGAAGACGGGCAGAAGAGGGGAGAGTATCCACCTTATCGATGAGTTCCTTCTTAGCGTCTGCTGGCCTCTCCCAGAGATCCCGAACTGTATCATGAATATCACCAAATTCGGCAAACTCTGCTGCGGCCTTGAGGCGGACTTGACCGTGATTGCGAGGCGAGACCTTCGTGACAATAGCTGGACAGATATATGAGCCATTGGACTATCAACTTGGAACGTAGTGGCTCTTCTAACCTTTGTACCACCCACAGCATTTGTCATAGTAGGTCACAATCTGGCTAATTAGAAGCTGTGTGAAGGCCTGATCATGCGGAATGCTGGACAGCATTTTACTAAACTCCCATATGATTGACATGAATTTGACAGTGCCCTGTTGTATTTGAGATTAGGAAAGACCAACATGGACGATATGACGACGCAAATACTTGCCTTGAAAACTGGCCGAGGGGAGGATTTTGACCATTGAGGATCTTCCGTGAACGCGTCTGGGGCGATGAAACTAAGACTACAGAGATCTGTGACTGTCTCATCCAGTTGGGGAAGAAATACGTTGACGAGAAAGTCATCCAAAAAGGACGTCAAAGTGCTCAGAGCAATGTCTGCATCCACAGGCACTATGTCCTTCAATCGTTGTATGAAGGATAAGGAAGGCGGAAGAAGAAGACTCATGTTGAACACGCTGGGTTCAATGAGTATCTTATGACCGGTTCCGGAATTTCCTTGCCCGTCTCGTGAGCTGTCTGTCGTCGTGAATTTCTGCCTGGTTTTCGATACTAAACCAGGAACCGACGTCTTGAGGATCTCATCCAACTCGTCTTGTTCCGCTTGCATTTCCGTGTTTTGCTCTGTTTCGGAAAGTTTAAACAATTTCTGTGAAGTGTCAACAAGAATCGGCCATGGCTAGACGTGTCCTAAGCAGACGCACCTTGTTCCTATCCCTATGACCAGCATGGATTTGACGTTTAGCATCGGCTTCTTCTTCTCTAAATCTGAAGGAGGACTCTCCATCGGTGGCCAGGTAATCGTGCAACAGGGAACGAATCTATAGAAACTGTGAGATAGACTGCATTGAGAAGGTGTAAGCCAAATCTAGGGAGACCACTGACCTCACTCTGATAGAGCTTCCACAATTCTTTGAAACCACCTGTGAGTGAACTGTTCTTGGGAATACCCTCGCGCTCCACAATTCCGGCAATGGCATCGTGGAGGACACGGTGACCTTCAGCAATAGCTTCAAATTTGGCATATAGAGTCCATAAGAACTCCGTCAAAACATGTCCGCGTTTCTCAATGGCCTCTGTTGGCAGACTGGTCTTGCCATCCCGGGATGAGAGGCCCCGGCCCAAATTTGGATGACGCGCGTCGACTTCTGCATTGGTCTTATCGACCACTGCAAATAGTTCAACTGGAAGTCGTTGTTCAATGCGGTCAACCGCTATGTCCAAATGGCCCATCTTGTTCAGCGCCTCAATTAAAAGTCGGATATAATAAAACGTGTCAGCCTCCGGGTTTCGAGACGCGTCCTCTACCAGTGGCGTAGTGGCGTCCAGCTTCCCAAGAAAGGCGTAGACAGGTTTTTCCCAGGTTGCTACTCCAGTCCAGCTGGAGGCGTTTGCGGTGCCAACTTCTCCCTCTTGCGCTGGCGGTTTCCACCGATTGGAGCAATAGGGAGATTTGAGGTACAAGTGATCATGCAACTCTTCTATCAGGATATCAGTCAGAGATATTTCTTGGTTCGCAAAGTAGGCGCGTATGTCTGCCAGTGCTCCGATATTCTCTAGCTCGGAGCGCCGTAACAGTCGGAAGGCATCGTGAAGCACCTCGACAGCACCAAGGAATCGCTTGTCGGATATTCGGGACTCTAGCTTTTCAGGCAGAGATTGTATTTCCTGGATTTGACTGAAAAGCTGGATTAAGTCATCGTATTTCTGGGAAGACGTCGCTAGTCCCTTCAACTCGGGCTTCGTATAGAGTAATCCAGCTTTGGCGTTCTCCAGCGCATGTTTTAGATTTCGGACTCGATTCTGCGAGCTTTGTATATTGGACTGGATCTTGTGGTATGTACCAATGGAACTGTTAAATCCCTGGTGATGCTCTGATCACTATGTTCAGTATTGGTCTGACAATGATCTGATGGGACGACCCACCATTGACGACAGACTTTAAAGTCTTCTGAATCTGCTGGTTCATATTGAGGAAATCAGGCTCGCGATCTGCTTTGCCCAATGTACTCGTGTCCATCAACTGCAATGCCACCTGCACCGGTACACAATCGTCGGAAGCTACGAAGCCCCAGTCGCGTTGGATCGCCTGAAGGATATCTGAAAGAACAAACGTCAACCATCCAGATCCACCATACAGACAAGTCCCGTTCATTTAAGTAGGTAAAAGAAAAAGGATGAATGGACCAGCAAACCTTCCATAGCTTCAGACCCCGCACCACTGCTCACGGGTTTGGCACTCTCAGGACCACTCCTCTCGACGCTGCTGCTGCTGGCCACCCAGCTAGTCTCTCCCCGTGCTCGGCCATCCCGCGACCCCGGCGGCCTCCTTTCAGCGTCTGTGTCCCGTGTGCGCGATCGCGACGAGGAGTTCTGGCGGTCCCCCTCCCATCTCTCTCGGCGCCGCTCCGGTGAGGCTGAAGGTGAAGGCTCTTGCGAGGATTCGTTATAAAAACCACCATATCCACCCGGACGACGATCTCTCCCCCCTGAATACCCATTGACAGCTAAGTTGCTGTTGCTGCTCCCGTATCCGCCATCACTCCGATCGTATCGATTGCTTTCGGAATATCCGTATCCGTCGGCGTAACCGTTTCTGCCGTTCATACCAGAGGATTTATCAGGGGAGAGGTAGGAGTGCTAATTTCCGAGAGTGGCGGATCAAAAAGGCGACGACAGGAATAGATACGCGGAGGAGCTGTCAATTGGTCTCTCGATTCTTGGTGATGTCGCAGGGCATCAAACGGTGGGGAAAGCAATCATGATCGTTCTTAAAACTGCTAATCCGAAATCTATAAGAGGGGCATAAGATTGAAGCGTTCAGCAATGGAAGTTAGGAGGTTATTATTCAGACAATCGCAACAAAAGCGCACGGTACGGAATGTGATTGTTTGAAGAGGCCCAAGGTCTGAGTCCGCAGCTCACAAGTCGCATCCGCCTGATTTCCCCACACAAGCTTTCCCAGCATCGACAAGCCACGTCTGGGAATGGCTACACACATCCACTGAAACGGGTATCCTACGTTCATCATTCTAATGACAGACAGGCATTATGATGTAGCTCTATGTGATCACCAGAATGAATTCTAGAATATGTTATTGAACGCTGCTATTTAAAGCCACGTGGGCTATCTTTTGAGATCAGCTCAGATCTATTTAGTGATGGGTGCAGTCTCTCTCTGAAGCCAGCTTCGAGTGAACTCATCATTCTCAAAGAAATGATGCGTTTTATCCCAGACCTCTGCGTGATAGTCGTTCACCCACTTGAGCTCGAGGTCGCTGAGCAGGGATGGTTGAATCAAGTTGCGGCCAATGGGAGCCATTGTGACATGTTCAAAGCCCAACCATGGCTTGTCACCGAATTTATGCGTTGTTTGTACCTCCCGCGCCATAATGACATCTGAGGATATGCTGTTAGCCTCCTTACGATCTGCCCGAGAGACAGAGACTCACTCTCAATTCGAATGCCGAACTTGCCGTCCTCGTAGAATCCAGGTTCTATGACAGTTAGTCCCGAGCCACAATGACGAGTGTGAACGACCTACCGTCTGAGATGACGTTACCGGGGGCAATGGGGACTTCAGTGTACTGTACGCGAGTGCCAATCCCGATAGGGCCTTCGTGCACATTCTGCCAAGATGTCAGAGGTGTTGGATGAGCAGCGAACGCAGATTGTTTGCACTAACCAGGTATGAGCCAATGCCGTGGCCTGTGCCATGAAGATAATCCAGTCCTTCTTTCCACAAATACTGTCTGGCAAGAGCGTCGAGTGCAAAGCCACTAGTGCCCTTGGGGAAGACAGCAGTATCAATGGCAATCAGACCCTTGAGCACCAGGGTAAAAGCCTTCTTCTCAAGCTCCGTGGGTTTTCCAAAATGAAACGTTCTCGTGACGTCCGTGGTTCCGTCTAGATACTGAGCCCCAGAGTCACAAAGATAAATAGCATCCGGGTCAATGATGGAGCAAGTGCCTTTCTCTGGCTTGTAGTGGATAACGGCGCCATTAGGTCCAGTTGAAGAAATAGTGTCGAAGGAAAGGCCAGCGAAGAGATCGTGCTTGGTTCTGATCCGCTCCAACTTATCTGCGGCATCCACTTCATCAAGAACAGTCTTCTTGTTGACCAGCTCGTTTTCAAGCCACGCAAAGTATTCGATCAACGCGGCACCGTCTCGGATATGGCAAGCCCTCATACCCGCAAGCTCTACTTCATTCTTGATAGCTTTAGCGTCGGCAATAGGACTCCGGGTCTCCTCCACATGCTCCTCGCCTCCCAAGCTGAGGCTAAGCGCCCATGATGCTTTGTTGGACAGGAGAAACTTTGAGGCTGTTTCCCCAGCTTCTTGCTTTCTTGCTTCACTGAGTGCCTTAGCGTCTGCAAAGATAGAGTTATATGGCTTGATCACGACGTCCTGACCGAGATGAGCTACAACTTCTGGGGTGATCTTGTCATCGTCGATGTAAAGCTCGGCCTTTGTAGGGGTAATAATGGCGTATGCGAAGAACACTGGATTGTAGGGAATGCTATCATCTATTAGTTGAACGAAGTCAAGTTTGAGTGGGCGATGCTTACTCGCTTCCTCTCAGGTTAAAGAGCCAGGCAATTTCATCCAGCATAGCTAGGCTCCTTGTTAGCCATCAATACTGCAGTTGGTTTCAGGCTCGAGGGTCGGGTCGCGGTACATATAACGAATCCAGCTGTCTTCTTCTTCTCCAGCTCCTTGCGCAGATCCGCAATCTTCTCCTGGAAAGTCTTTCCTGCGAACTTATCCGGATGAACCCTGACCTTCTCTCGCGGAGGTGCCGGTCTGTCTTTGCCCCAAACCAGGTCGACCAGGTTCTGCGAAATACCGACCAGCGATGAGCCGTTCCTCTTTAAAGTTTCTTCAAGACTCCGTGCGCCCGCTATATCGTTTCAGTAATCAAAATTCGGATATGATATATGGCATCGCTTGTCACTCACAAGCCGTGATCAGAGATGGGTCGACTCCAACGACTTTGCCCCCTTCGGCCTGTTCGGTCGTCCTGAACAAAAGGGTCAATTCCCATTTCAGGGTTCAATGAATCATTCTTCAAAATGCCTACCATTCTTGCCAAGTGGGGACATTCTCAACTCCTCTCTTTAGCAGCTCCCAATTGCTATCGAGTTGCTTGGAAGCCTGATTGAAGTATCGTCCGTCCGTCGATAGGGCGGCCTTGGTCATAGACACGATGGCCGTTCCCGCGGATCCGGAGAAGCCAGAGATGAACTCTATGGGTGCGGTTGTAAGTCCAGGGTTGTCCCGCGGTCGTCATATGAACAAGCAGCTACATAAGGGAAGGTTCACGGGTAGATCTAACCTCGGCGGCCGTCACAGGGAGCGATGTATTCCGACTGGTGGCTGTCTTCCGATGGAACGACTTAAGCAAAGTATGAGTGAAGTTCTTATTTGTATCATGAACGACAAGAGGGGCTATGCGATATCATACTATATACATCGACCTTATGTTCCTGCATCAACTGCCTCAATCTCGCTAGGCGCTCGGTGGTATTCACGGTCTCCATATCGGCGGCGTAGCGTGCGACAGCGGTGGAGAAAAGCTTTGGTCGAGAGATGGGTAGTAGAGGGGCTGATCCAAGAGCTGATAGCTTGCAAAGGCGAATTGGAGAGCGGAAACCGAGCATCGACAGGCAAATGTCAGGAATGTCAGAATGCAGTTGCCCGAGATTCTCAGAAGCGATCCGGATGACGCACGACAGCAAATATTGTACGAAAATGCGGGGGTTCAGAGGGGAAGGGAAAGGTTGGGAGATGAGATGGAATTTTTGGAGTCGCGTGTACACTGTACAAGGGCCGACACTACTTGACTGACATGAAAATGAAATATGTGGCCAGCAAGATAAGCTAGTCGAGTGGAGTTTTGAGATAGGTGTGCTCCGTAGTTCGTAATAATGTGGTATTCCACTTTCAACTGCGGATGTGGGACTCCGTACCTTACCTACGGTAGTACAGAGCCCTGATGTTGTTTGCAAATTATAGTACGTCTGTAATTTACAGCATTTCTGGGAGCAACCCAAACTACCTATAAGTACCGGGTACCAGGCAGTAAGGCTCAGTAGGTCTGGAGAGTTACCTTAATGATCCAATTATCCAAAGACCATAATTCCGTCATCTGCAATGAGTACCTTTGGTCCCATCAGGCAAGGAGACTAGACACGGAGCATGTTTCTGTATAACTAGTACCAACGTGGTGCTATCTGATATCCCACCGCGGCCGGATAGAAACATTAGCAGCTAACACTTGTATAGGTAAGGAGTACGGAGTAGACGCCTTGAAATACATCCAGGTCACATGCTCGGAACATTCACTGTTTTCTTCACGTAGACTATCTACCTACCCCTCTTGAAAGCCCACAAACACAGCCATTTTCCCCTCTGATTCTTCCCCGTCTATCCATCCCACCTTCTCACCGCCTAACATTTTTGTGATAGTGGTATCAACACGTGACTCTCCTTTATCATTTCGTCAAACAATCTATACCAGGACCCAGCTCTCTTAAGAGGGCCATCAGAGTTCTGGTCATGTCTGCGGACATTCACGGCCTTGCTCCAGATGTGCAGCACATCTTGAATGAGGCAAGAGAGGTGAGTGTAGTCCTTAATACTTGTCACATTTTAAGACTAACCTGTCAAGCTTGTCTCTCAACTGTACAGTCCAGAAAATGCAGGCAATCCCGCTGAGATCAAGTTTATCCAGGACCGTTTGCAGTCGCTTCAGAAAGGTCCTGAGGCATGGTTAATTGCTAATGATCTGCTCAGTGCTAACAGCACTGATATGAGATTTTTTGGCGCCTTGACTTTCACCGTCAAAATCAACCTTGACTGGTATGTGACTAATCGAAATGTCTGTGGAGTCCAGCTTTCTGACATTGTTGCAGGCAGAAACTCAACCAGCATGATGTTGAAGAGCTTCTTGGTCGGTTGGTTGGCCACTATGCTGTACTTGTCAACTCAGGCGAGCGCCCTCTCGTCATTCGAAAGCTGGCCACAACCCTGGCAACCATCTTCCTGAAGCCGGGTGCTCCTTGGACTCGGGCTATCTGGAACGTAGCTGCTTCCTTAGCAGGCAGCAAGTATGTCCCTGAGAACCAAGCTCGGTCTGTCGATTTGCTTAATTCTATCTTACCGGCAATGTCTCAAGCTCAGATCGTTGCATTGCTCTATTTTTGCAACGTATTGGGAGAGGACATCAATAAATGGAGTCCTGAGTTCCGCGAAGGGGTCGATATTCGCCGCGCGGCTGAAAATATTGAGGATGCATTCGTTGTTGTGGAGTTTGTTCTGCATCACTTTCTCATGCAGGATGCTTCCCAGGACTCCTATGACCCTGCTCCGGGCATCGAAGCTCTCAACGCGTACAGCGTAAGTTCACCTTGGGCTTGCATTCTTCATCATCTATCTTCGTGGTTATCTGACACTTATGTTCTAGTCATGGATGTCCGTGCAAGGTGGAAGCTTGTTTCGAGACACGATTTCGGCCTCCCAGCTAACGTCAGCCACAAACCATGTCGTCCAATGTCTAAAAGTTCCTGGATTGTCGAAAACTGCAGCTCAGGTTGTTGTCGAAATGATGGATTGGAGAGATAATATATTTGGTCAAGATCACCTCGATGCTGTCCTGGCGTTCATCATAAGTGATTTTGGTACCGCCCATATTAAGTCGCTTCTGGATGGCGATTTCGAAGCCGAGAATATGACATTTTTGGAGCTCCTACTGGCATTCTCGACTCTCAAACAGAGAGAAATTTTGACTCAACCTTTGAACCCTCAATACAATCAGATTCTTACCTTACTTCACGCCTTGTTGAAAGCCCCCGGCTATGCTGCAGTGGATGACTTGGCATCGCCGCTTGCCATCGAGTGGTGGACTGAAGTTGCCGACGATTTCCAGGAGATTATCGCTGATTCAGATGACCAATCTAACTTTGAGCCTGCCAAGCAAAATCTTGCCCGTGCTGCTCTGGATTGCTTCGAGAAGCTCAAGTATCCGACTCCAGAGGAGCTGCAAGAGTGGAGAGATGATGATCGCAGTGAATTCAGTTCGTTTCGCCGTGACGCTTGCGACTTTATTCTGGCCGTCTATCCCATTCTGGGTGTGGATCTAGTTCGAGTATTTCAAGAACGCACAAGGACTTCTCTCGCAGAACAGAATTGGAGAACGTTTGAGGCCGCAATCTTCTGTATTGCTCAGCTTTCAGAGGCCGTGGATGACAACCAGCATGCGGATGATTGTTTGAACGCAATCTTCTTTTGCGACGAGTTTGCTCATCTCTGCAGGGGTGAAGGAATATCGATCCCAGACAAAGCTCGCCAAACGCTAGTGGATATGCTAGGAAGATACCAGTCTTACTTCGAGCGTACCCATGCTTTGCTCCCACTGGTGCTTACTTTTCTGTTTGCATCTCTTGATGTCGCATCCTGTGCGCCAACTGCTTCCAAGTCTATCGCTCACCTCTGCAGATCGTGCCGTAATGCTTTGACTTCTCAGCTCCCGGTATTCCTAGATCAGTTCGATCAATTTCGTCACAAAGCGACCGCCACAGTCATGACGATGGAGAAAGTTCTGGAGGGTATCGCTGCCATCATCCAAGCGTTGCCTACGGATGAGGACAAAGCGCAGGTCCTTGAGAGAATCCTGGATTATCTCCGTCAACAGGCCATAGTGGCACGGGATGAGGCCGCGCGTGATTTGTCTGATGCTGCGTACAGCCGCTCTCTTTTAGTGTTACGCTGCATCGCAAGTATTGGTAAAGGTCTCAGGACAGAAAACGAAGTCGTTCTGGAGCCTAGTGACAGCGGCAATGGCGACTCCCAGTCGCTTACCTTTTGGAATTTTGGTCGAGGCGCTGATGCTCAGAGTTTGATTATTCAATCTATGCAGCTCCTAATGACCGAAGTTCCCAGGGATGCGAGCACGATTGAGGCTGCCTGTGATATACTGAAGGCTGGCTTCACTGAGAAAGCAGGTCCGTATGTGTTCCCGCCGATGGTGACTGTCAGTTTCGTCAAAAGCATTCCTTTGGGCAGCGCGGGTACAGATATGGTGATGGGTACTGCCTCTGCGTTTCTAGCGTCTCACAGTGCACACCCAGAGCATATCCGCGAGGAGACCGTCGCTTTGATTGTCCACGTGTACGAAAGCATCTGTCGGATGCAGGAGATGCCAGGATTTTACGACCCCGAAGTTGCAAACAGTGGCATTGATTTCCTCACTCGCCTGGTCCCGAAGTACCATTCCGTCCTCTTCGCGCTTACTTCTGCGCCGCCACCATCCGGCGAAAGCGGCACATCGCGGCGTCCTGTGCTGCAGACGATTCTAGATTTCACTCTACAGTCCTTGCAAGGTCCGGAACCACTTCCTCTCCGCTCTGCCTCGCAGTTCTGGGTGAGCGTATTGAGCCTGACAACCGATCCCAGCGAGGCAGACCCCGTCCAGGTTGCCATCAACGAGTATCTGCCGTCGCTTTGTCGCGTTCTGATCCTCCAGCTTGCGGGCCGCTGCGCTCGCTCGGATATCGAGCACCTCTGCGATGTTCTCAGAAAAGTCATCTTCAGACACCAAGGCCAAGCTCGGCTCCATCTTTCAACGGCTCTTTCCTCAGTGGATATTGACGTCTCCCACGAAGGGCAAGGCCACATTTCTCCCCAGGAGAAAGAGCGGTTGGTTTCGTCCCTTATAGCCGCTAGAGGTATCAGAGCGCACACGAACCAGCTAGCACGTGGCTTTTGGATCAAATGTCGTGGAGCAGGCTTTGATTACATTGGTTAATGACAATCAGGGTGCACATTTGGTCGATACCCTTTAGGAAAGAACCTCGACTACGGAGTACTCGCGACTGTCTGTCAAGCATTCGATTCCAAAGTGAGGCTTGTTTGGTCTTTTATCGTTGGTGGGCGAGTTTCTAATTATGGTAACGATAGGACGGTGAGTACGCCGCAAGGGATCCATCGACCAGTGGCTCGTTGCTCTCGCTGTGGCTATGGGATTCGTGGATATTTGATCAGGGGATGGACCGATATCTGCAGTGGAACAGCCAACACCTACAAAATCCACTCACTCTGCTGGTATTGGTGATTCCATTTGTTGTTTCTCCTCATGTGGGTCGAGATGGACAGCGCGGCGCAGACTCCAGCCACTGGGGCGGTGCAAATACATGTCTTAGCTTGTTAGGTTGTTAGCAGCTACTCGTAGATAGCTGGGCCGATAAAATCGATTCGTCCGCGTTTCATACTTTCCTGAGACAATTAACTACTCAGACTTCATCGGCCTGATCCGTTCGACCAAGTGGCACTCCCCGGCTGATAGAGCGGGAATAAGACACTCGGGAGAATAAGTGCCACTGGCGCTTAGTCGTTTATCAACAATCATCTCATCTCATACTTCTCGAGGCATCGCTGTGTCCACGAGATTCGAGGAACAAGAGAACCGCGATAATAATACAATATGCCTCATATCGCAAACACACCCGAGTCCAAGCTGTCCCGCTCGGATTCACTAGATCCAGCCACGACATGCAGAGGCGTGACCTCAAATGGCCGACCATGTCGTCGTGCCCTAGCTGCCTCCACAGGACCGCAAAAAGGCACAGCTTCGGCTTCCATGTACTGCTGGCAGCACAAAGATCAAGCAACAGTGTCGAATAACCCGGGATCAACACGCCCCTCACAACACCCACGGCCGAAGCCGCGAACAAGCATTGACACTCTGATGGACCGGCTGGGCGTTCTGGAGATCAACGACCCACAAGCGAAACCGGCGCCGCACCAACGCCGCAAGCCAAAAAAGCGGACTGTATGTTGCTGCTTCGAGATCGTGGAAGACGTCGAGAACGAGCGGCCTCCGAGGCCTGTGACAGTGAGCTCGACGGCAGATGCCCGTCCGTCGCGGCCGATGCAGCAGGTCTCGTCCGCCTCTTATCCAGGACGACCTAAGCCGCCGGGCCAGAAACCATCATCACAGTCGACATTACTCTCGCCTCGGCCGGCTTCCCACCGACCATCGCTGCAAAGTAGCCCGGCGTCTTCCTCGTCACATACGACGACACTCCTCGCATGGATTCCTCCAACACTAACCCCGCAAACAACATCTGCCCTGCTCACGGAGCTGGCGAAGCCCATCTCCGAAGCGGATGAACCGGGCTACATATACATGTTCTGGGTGACGCCGTCGAGCTCCACGTCATCGCCGCCTCCCGCTGAAGTCGCCAGATCGCTCGTTCCGGAAGCCCACAGACCAGGGCACGGTCGCCGCGTCAGCGACGCACTCAAGACAGCGCGCGAGATGAATGCGCTAACCTCCAAACCGACCAGCCAGGCATCTGGTACTATCCGCCTGAAGATTGGCCGGACGAGTAACGTGCAGCGCCGTCTGAATGAATGGTCGAGACAGTGTTCGCATCATCTGACTCTGATCCGTTACTACCCGTATACATCCTCGACGCCGTCGCCGGTTCGATTGCAGTCTGGAGAAAATCGGGGGAATGGTTCTGCCGCTTCAGAGCTGGGGAGGAAAGTCCCTCATGTCCATCGCGTGGAACGACTGATTCACCTCGAGCTGGGAGATGTCAGGGTTCGGGACCTGGGACGATGTCAGGAGTGTGGGAAAGAGCATCGGGAGTGGTTCGAGGTTCCAGCCGATAAACAAGCGCTGAAACGGGTGGATGAGTGTATCAGAAGATGGGTGGAATGGGCGGAAAGTCAGAGGCTGTGATGGCGTTCGCTGTGACTGCTGGATTCAATGACATGGTGGTAATATTCCAGTTTCTATCAAGCATTAGCCCAATCTAATCGTATCCAGCATGACACAATCATACAAGAACTTAAGCAACAGTTTAGCCGTAATACAAACAGCCCTGCACTCCAATAGAATAGGATCTTCAAGCCGATTCCTCCTTAACTTTCTCCGCATCGTATTCATTGAATCCATTCACCCCATCCCGTGCACGATCCTTCTCTCCATCCCCATCTTCGCTCAAATACTGCCTCACCAACCACCTGCCAACCACAAACGTCACCCACCCCCACCCCCACAGAAACAGGCCCGTGACGGTCGTCGCAACCAGGACAGGCCCCAGCACCAACAGCGCAAAACAGCTAAACACCACCACCGCTATAGCACCCGCAATCGTAGCCCCAATCAGAAAGATTATGACCGGAATACATGAGCAGACAAACTGGCAGAGGAAGAAGGTCGTGAGCAGCGGATGCGTGAGCGCAGTCTCGAGGATCGCTGCGCGGAGATGGGGAGGGAGGATGGAGTAGAGGACGACGAGAACAGACGAAAGGATCGGATTCATATTGTTGTCCTCATATTCCCCACTTATCGTGAAGGTATTCGGTAAAAGATTGTGTGGTTTTGGCGTTGGAGCTGAGGCTGCATGCTCTTGCTTTCCATTCTCCAGCTGTTCTTGCTTGGGCTGTTTCTCCTGATTCTGTGACTTGAGGTGCTCCTCGTCATCGAATTGGGAATCTGGTCGAGATACAAGATCCAGCATTGGGTCCGTCATGATAAAATTTCGTCCGTCGAGGGCTCTTGTTCTTCATTTCACGGTTTCGATGTCGTTCGCGTCGAATGATGACATGGAGGTCAGAGAGGATTGCCTATTTGGGTTAGACTGTCTTATCGTACTGTCAGGGTGTGAATTCAATTTCTGCGTTTGAAATAAACATGTGTATCTTACCGGTGTGACCTTTGGAGTCGCCGATCGTACTCCGCAGGATGTGTACCTTGCACATTTATCTGGGACACCCAGCATAAGCGCCGTCAATTGAATAGTGATCTTAGAGTTCGGAATTGAATATCAGGTATAAAATATCTTCGCAAAATGAGTATATTATTTTGGTGATACTATTCGCCGCGTCTTCAAGCAGATTAGCACCACCAGTCGCAGCATCCGCATGATCGACAGCGGGAACAAGTGCCGGTGGGGTAAGGGTAAAATGCCGTGTGCGCTGGACGGTGACATGACCGATTTTCAGTTTTTGTTCTTCATGGAAGAGCTCGTCATTGAATTAGAGTACTTCTTCATCAATCCTGTGCGTGTCTACATGATTAAGGATGAATGCACGGAACACCCTAGCAATAATGAACCTGAAAGTCTTGAATGCAAAATGCATCAAAGAACGCTATATCAACTTTTCCAACGCCCATATCATGACAAGAACATAAGAAGAATCACAGGTAGAGACAGTAGTGCAATTACCATCCTCTCTTGGCCAATCGGTCGGCCTCAGGCATCTGAGAGACATTGATACCAACCATGGCCTCACCCAAACCCTCGCTGACTTCGGCGAGGACCTTGGGGTCCTTGTAGTGAGTCACGGCCTGGACGATAGCCTTGGCGCGCTTCTTCGCATCACCAGACTTGAAGATACCGGAGCCGACGAACACTCCGTCGCAGCCCAGCTGCATCATGAGTGCGGCATCAGCGGGAGTGGCAACACCGCCGGCAGCGAAGTTAACAACGGGAAGACGGCCCTTCTCGGCGGTCTCACGCAGAAGCTCATAAGGGACCTCAAGCTCACGAGCGTAGGCACGGAGCTCAATCTCGGGGTCGGTGGAGTTCTGGAGGATGGAGCGGGCGCGGGCGATCTGGGAGTTGACCGTGCGCATGTGCTTGACGGCTTCAACAACGTCTCCGGTGCCGGCCTCACCCTTAGTACGGATCATAGCGGCACCCTCGGCGATACGACGGAGGGCCTCACCCAGGTTGCGGCAACCACAGACGAAAGGAACCTTGTAGTCGTGCTTCTTCACGTGGTAAACATCATCGGCAGGGGTAAGGACTTCGGACTCGTCGATGTAGTCAACGCCAATGGCTTCGAGGATCTAACAATTACACATGTTAGCTGCGAGGCAGGTTTTCCACGGGAGAAAGGCAGCCTTACCTGGCACTCAACAAAGTGTCCGATACGAGCCTTGGCCATGACAGGAATGGTGACAGCAGCCATGATCTCCTTGATCATGCTGGGGTCGGACATGCGGGCAACGCCACCCTGGGCTCTGATGTCGGCGGGGACTCTCTCCAGGGCCATCACGGCAGCGGCACCGGCCTCCTCCGCAATGCGGGCCTGTTGTGGAAGTCACATTAGCATCGAAGGGCTAGAAGTATCCTGTTGACAATCGCTCATACCTGCTCCGCGTTGACGACGTCCATAATCACACCACCCTTCAGCATCTGAGCCAAACCGGCCTTCACAGTGAAGCTGTTGGAGGCGGAGGCGCCATTGGTACCGTTGGAAGCCATTGTGTGTATTTAGGAGGGAAAGGTGGTACTAAGAGAACTGAAAGAATGAGTATAGAAATAGGTACGAGAAACAGTAGAAAGGAGAGAGGGGGGAAAAAAGCCCCAGCAAAATCGAGTTCTTAAGAAGACCGAAGACGGACCCTGTGAGTGTGAGTCAAGATAACTACTAACCTCGACCGTTACGGCCTTGTCGCCTCCGAAGAACCAAAATTCCCGTATCGATCACCCACACTTTCATGTCCCCGCCGAATTATGTCCTCGTTCCATCCGGCCGCGGCTTTGTAAACCAATCACAGTGCTTGTGCCCCTCCATCTCCCCAGTAAGTTTCCAGCGTAAATCTGCCAATCTGCAAAAACGCCGCTTGGTGGGCGGTTTCCCGCGGACTTGGCCTGAAACCGTCAGGAACAGCTGGAAACGCCAAGGATTGGCTTTTACGAAAACTCTATCGCCATGGTATTTTTTGGTAATATCAGATGGTCTCGAACTAACTGCCAAGCTGCATAACGTATTCGGTAAGCGAGTCGGCCACGTAAGCGAGTCGGCCACGTAAGCGAGTCGGCCACCCCCATCAAGAATCACCACCCCTTTGAAACCAAGGCTATTCAGCCATCCATATCACCACGAAAAATGCCCAAATCATCAAAATCCTTGGTGGAACGAGAGGGGAGGATCTCCTTAGCAGTTAAGGCTATTCAGAATGGCCAAATCAAATCAGTTCGTGAAGCTGCTCGTGTCTTTGAAGTTCCCCGGTCAACACTTCAAGATCGTTTGAATGGAATCAAATTTCGCAAGGAAACCCGCGCCAATTCCCATAAGTTGACTCCTATAGAGGAAGAATCACTTATTAAATGGATTCTCTCATTAGATCAACGTGGTGCACCGCCAAGGCACTTCCAGGTCCGTGAAATGGCTACAATATTGATCCAACAACGTGGTCAAGATACAACTTCCTCAGTGGGAGAGAAATGGGTATATAACTTCATTTCCCGCCATGATTCCTTGAAAAGTCGGTTTAGTCGTCAAATCAATTATAAACGGGCGAAATGCGAGGATCCTGAAGTTCTTCAAGCCTGGTTCAAACGCGTGCAAGCCGCTATATCAACTTATGGTATCGCTAATGAAGATATCTACAATTTTGATGAAACCGGCTTTGCTATGGGCCTGGTGGCTACCGCGAAGGTAATCACACGATCATCCTGTGAAGGAAGGCCCTTTCTTATACAACCGGGAAATCGAGAATGGATAACTTCAATTGAGTGTATCAACGCCTCCGGATGGGCATTACCAGCATACTTAGTGTTGAAAGCAAAGACTCATATTCAGGCCTGGTATGAAGGTAATACTCCAGCTTCATGGAGAATTGCTATATCATCAAATGGATGGACAACACGAGAAATTGGTGAACACTGGCTCAAAGAACACTTTATTCCTTATATTAAGGACCGAAGAACTGGCCAATATAGCCTCTTAGTTCTTGATGGGCATGACTCTCATTTAACACCTCAATTTGATGATATATGTCGTCAAAATGATATTATTCCTATTTGCATGCCTGCAAATTCCTCACATCTCTGTCAACCTTTGGATGTGGCCTGTTTCTCACCATTGAAACGAGCTTACAGTAACCTCATTGAACGGCTTGTACGAACAGGATATCACCATATTGATAAGGTTGACTTTCTTGACGTCTACCCAGAAGCCCACGCCCAAGCCTTCAAGAAGATGGATATACAGAGTGCTTTTAGAGCCTCAGGATTAGTCCCTTTTAATCCTAACCAGGTTCTGGATAGCCTCATCTTTTACAAGGAAGACAGCCGTCCCAGCAGTCAAGGCACTACATCTACGATTACCAAAACACCGATAAATTTGAATCAATTCAAAAAGCATGAGTCGGTGATCTCTCAATTACTTCAAACAAACCCTCCTACCTCACCAATACAGACAGCAATATCTTACATCTGTAAAGGTGCAGAGATAGCCTTGAACCGTGCTATTCTTCTTGAACATGAAAACCTTCAACTTCACCAGGCCATTGAGAGACGAAAGAATAAGCAGAAGCGTAACCAACACCAAATGAATGGTTTGAATGGCTTCACAATCCAGGAAGCACTTGAGGCATTCAACCATGTTCAGGCCTTAGAGGAAGCAGCTGGTGATACAGGGCCTGGAGATGATCAACCACGCCGTCGGGCACCACCTCGGTGCAGTATGTGTGGTGTTTTAGGACATATACGTACAAGATGTCCTAATCGAGTAGCTGCCTGAATTCAGCGCGTTTTAATGGTTAGATTAACGTGGAATAACTTCCTTTTTTGTATGTAAATCAGAATTCTAGGATATGCCTTGACCGGGTGGCCGACTCGCTTACGTGGCCGACTCGCTTACCGATTAGTTACGTTATATTACCTTAGTAATCCTGCATCTGATATTCTTATCAGGTGCATGTTGAGGAGGAGTGATATGACCCAACAACCATGATACCAGCGGACTGAAGCTTAGTTCTTCAGGCTTCATAGTGGTCCTCATTGAGGGGAGTTGAGTGCTACGGAAGATATGGACATTACGTTCGTTGCGTGATAGCTACCTTCCCCTTGGACGCAAATATTATCCTATGATCAACAGCTCACGTCGTCCATTTCTCATTAGTAACCATGGCATCTCACAGTAACATCCTCTTCTGAGATCATGAATCGATGCAATACTGCTGGTCAGATAGACAATTAAGAAGCATTAACCCCTGGATATCTGAGTAGAGTCGCCTCATCTCCGAATACCGTTAGCTAGAAGCTGACCGCCCATTGACGTCACAATAATGTCTCCTCCATCTCCGCATGCCGACGCGAACACTCCAGCTTCATTCAACAAGGATCCTGACTCCCAATTCATCTGCTTTTGTATACACATCTAGACCATCAATCTGTTACAACTGTACAACTCCACCTCACAGATACGAAAACATGGCATCCGGTCTTCTAAGCGGTTTCGCTCGAACCTCCACCGTCCTCGGGGTCGGTCTCGGCCTGTCCCTCTCCCTACACCCCTTGTCCCCATTCCGTGCTTCCCCAATGCAATGCCAATACTCCGCTCCATACTACAGAGTCGACTCGCAAACCAGCTCGGAATCCGGCTGGACACTCGACCGCAATGACCCGGCCATCGCCAAGCAGGGGCGGACAGGCCCCCGCACGGCATCCGGTATCCTGACCGCTTCCAATATGCGCCAGGTGAGCTTGGGAAGTGTGCTTGGGCTTGTAGTGGGGGTGGGATTGAGGGCGTTCTCGAGAGCGTTGGTCGTGCTGCTGGGAATGGGGATTGTCCTCGTTGAGGTATGCGGATCCTGCGGACATTGTGTTACTGGTGTTGTAGATGGTGCTAACAGGAGGTGGGATGTAGTGGGCTGCTTCGAAAGGATACAATATCCTCCCTGTTCGGACGATACAGAAGTATGTCAAGTCGGTGGATGTGCAGAAGGCTGTGACGCAGCATATGCCGTTCAAGATGAGTTTTGGGGCCACGATGGCACTGGCTGCGTTTGCGCAGTTCTAAATGCAAGAACAAACATATCGGACGACCGAGGTTTTCTTGACCGGACTCGCATTGTGTAAAATACTCAGGAAGAGAAAACTGGACGGCTTGGTGTTTGAGCAGAGCCTTCGAAATGGGCTTCATCAGTTATGTCCCTCAATTGTGATATACAGTGCTATACAGGGGTATCATGATTTATGCAAAGACACCACATTATATCTTATCTCATCCATCACCCCAATACCAGGTCTTCCAGGACCCCCTCCATTTCTTCTCGCGACAAGGGTACTCCTAGTAATTCCATTCCGCTCGAGTCCATCCGCGATGTGATCATCTGATGGTCATGGAATTCCTTCAACAGTGTTCGGAACATCATTTCGGACGATGCAATGAACTCCTCGGCAGCCTTCTGGTAGAGCATGCGGAATTCAATGCCCGTCTCATCGTTGACCCCGTCTTCTCTTCCTGCATGGCCGTCCATCTCATCATCCGAATTGTGATCTTCGTCCATCATACACAGCAGTTCAGTGAGAAGCAGTCGATAGAGGTTCCGCGCGTTCTCCGGAAGACTCTTCAACACGAAGCCAACACCATCTTTACCACCAATTCGACGGCCCTTGCGCCCAAGCAGGTTGTGAACCTCTTCCACAACATCAAACTCGGTATCGAAAGCGGCAAATGTTGTGCAGTCGTGGAAAACGAAATTGAAATGATCTCGAAGGCTGATATCCCACATCAGCAAGAAATTCGGAGTGTCTGCGGTGACAAGCAAATGGATCTTTGGGGTCGCAGCCAACCGCGCAAGGAGGGCTTGGTTCGTTGCTCGGCGGAGGGGAGGGGCGTCGATCGCATTGATCAGTACGGTGATTGGTTTCTGGGATGGTCGAGACTTGAGGCTAGACTGCAACAATTCTAATACCTCTAGTGGCTGAGACCCCATCTTCGATGGAATGTCTGCACCCAGAACAGCGGTCACAATGGTGGCGAAGATAGACCGAATTGACAGGTTCGGAGTATGACCATTCACGACGACTATAGAGGGAGGCGAGGCGCTGTGTCTCTGGTAGAGCCAGTCTGCAAAATCATTGAGAAGCTGACGCTTCGAGCCGTAACCGTAGAGGCAGATGTTGAAGCCTTGATTGAACTCAAAATCCCACTGCGGAAAGGACCGACAATGCAGGTCTAGCAGAAAGTTTTTCTCCTTCTGGCAAGGGTCCGTATATCCGGCCAACTTCTCAAAATACTCCTCGTGCGTCAGGAGATTCACTTTGTTGAGCGTATTATTTGACGTTCGCGGAGGGCCGGCTCTGTTCTGGAAGAAATATCGCTCATGTGCCGGCAATTCTCCCTCGGGAGTAGGTGAGCGCTTGTTTTTTGCACCTTTCGGCCTCCCTGCACGACGTTTCGGCGTCGCCAGAGTCTTGCCATCGGCTGCCTCTTTCGTGGTACCTTCAACTGTTGGGATGACACCGTCGCTATCCTCTACAGCGGTCTCAGGAGCGTCGCCCTCATCTTCCAGAATCTCCTCTGCTAAACGGTCAGCCCCGTCCCAGATCTCATCCTCATCCTGCTCCAGCAACAAGCGAGCGCTTTTCTTCTTCGCAGATCGGTCGGCATTTCGTGCTCGGTTTGGCGTAGAAACAGCCGTCGCTTTTGTGGGTGTTGAGAAGAGAGCTTTCGCCTTTGATCTATGCGTAGGAGTTTTCAGGCCCGATTCCTTCAGCGCTGCGGGAGTTGCTGAGCCTGGTTTTTGCGGTGTTGATTTGATCCGTTTCGGGGGCGTCATGTCGAGGGATCGATTCGCGTCCGCATTTCCATTTGTAGAGCCATTGATCACTGCAGTTGTTCTCTGCCTCTTCGGCGCCGAGACAGGACGCTCGCCATCGTCCGAATCTGGTTGCTTTCGTTTCATTTTAGTAAGAATGTACCGATCACAACATCGCCAGCAAAAGACAAACGGAGATAAGTACCATTCACGCGCAGCAATGGCTTCGATCGATCCGAGAAGGGGAGAACAAAAGGCCGGGAAGCAAGGGGTAGATCGCAGATGTCGAGGTATGTTGAGCTTGAATAATGAGTTCTGTGTCTTTAGGCGCGTCTGGAACGCGACAAACGAAGCCAGCAGCGGGGACTGTTTCTCCGACTCCCGCGATATCGGATCTCCATCGTCAATGGTAAATCTGAGAGTGAATTACTTCACAATACTGCTGGGACTAGGGTTTCTGGCCTGTTCAGAAGCTTAACAGGGGTTGCTTCTGTTATCTATCTCGGCATTGGAGTCGATATTAGCTGGACACATTCAACTTTTGACGTTCAGTTGCCTGAGTCACTTGTGAGTCACTTTTGGCCTCCGATACTATATCTTGCCGCATCTCCATTTATCATACTCCCATTAAACAGCAATTGAGTGGAGTTGCGCTTTCTAGAACTGTTGCTGATTCTTTTCAGGCGATTTTTGAAGATATTCATGGTTTCTCCAGCTCAGCCCGCAGCCGCAATGGCTGCTTTCGCCAGAATGGTGAAGGGCCAAGTGCGCAACTACTCTGCTCCTCTGGACATGGCCATTCCCGCCTCCAAGCAGAAGTACATCCCGTCCTCTGGATCCTATCCAAAGGGATTCCTCGTCTCCGGTACCCACGTTGGTGTCAAAGCCTCCAACACCAAGTTCCCGGACCTGGCATTGATCTCCTCCGAAACCCCATGCTCGGCTGCTGCGGTTTTCACCACCAACAAGTTCCAAGCGGCACCTGTTCAAGTCAGCAAGAAGACCCTTGAGAGCCGCCAGGGACAAGGCATTCGATCGGTGGTTATCAACTCTGGCTGCGCCAATGCAGTCACCGGTAAGGGAGGTCTGGAGGATGCAGTGAGCATGGGCAAGAAGGTGGACGAGTGCAACGGACTCAGCGAGCCCAGCACAATCGTCATGAGCACTGGCGTTATTGGACAACGGTACATTCCTCTTCCGCACACTCTCTACTTTGCAAAAGCCATGAAAAGCTGACGAGTCATGACCTGCCAGACTTCCTATCTCCAAGATCCTTAACAAAATCCCCACGGCACACGAGAACCTCGCATCCACGCACGACGCCTGGCTCACCACCGCCCGCGCCATCTGTACAACAGACACCTTCCCCAAGCTGCTCTCGCGAACCTTCGTCCTCCCTTCGTCCCCCGGCCGCACCTACAGCCTCGCCGGCATGACCAAAGGCGCCGGCATGATCCACCCGAACATGGCCACCCTCCTCGGCGTACTCTGCACCGACGCCCCCATCGACCCTTCTGCCCTGCAGTCCCTCCTCACGCACGCCGTCTCGCGCTCCTTCAACTCCATCTCCGTCGACGGCGACACAAGCACAAACGACACGGTCGCCATCCTCGCCAACGGCGCCGCCGGCGGCGCCCCCATCAGCTCCCCCGCCTCGGACGACTACACCGCCATGCAGGACATCCTCACCTCGTTCGCGCAGTCGCTCTCGCAGCTCGTCGTCCGCGACGGCGAAGGCGCCACCAAGTTCGTCACCGTCCGCGTCCAGAACTCCCCGGACTACGAATCCGCCCGTCTCATCGCGTCCACCATCGCCCGGTCCCCGCTCGTCAAGACCGCCCTCTACGGCCGCGACGCAAACTGGGGCCGTATCCTCTGCGCGATCGGGTACACGCAGGGCGTGGCTCCGGGAACGGTCGTCCCTGAGCGTACAAGCGTCAGCTTCAAGCCTGTGGATGGGAGTCCCGTGCTCAAGCTGCTTGTTAACGGTGAGCCGGAACAAGTCGATGAGGAGCGCGCCAGTGTCATTCTTCAGGAGGAGGATCTGGAGATCGTCGTTGACTTGGGTGGTGGTGAGAAGGGTGAGCAGGGCCTGGGTGGTGAAGAGGCTGTCTACTGGTTCTGCGACTTTAGCCACGAGTACGTGACTATCAATGGTGATTATAGGACTTGATTGAGCCAGAAAGGACATATACCACGGCACGAGATGTTGTGAGACATTCGTATATATACCCAACTATTCACCCACCCAGACCGTTCTGTGCTGATTTCCCATGCCTCTGATATGTAAATGTCTAAGTAGCCAGATCTGATGTGATTTGAAATCTTTTGTTTTCTAAATATGGTTACAAACTGAATGGAACGCTATATACAGTTGTGGCTCTCTTTTTGACGGAAAAAGTCCCAGCATGCAAGAACTCCCAACTCTGACAGTAATACAATCATCCATGCAAATTCCTGATATTTCCGTCGTAGATTCCAGCCACAACAGCGCATCCATCCAGAAATCAACGAGGAAGAATCAAAGGAAATTCGATAAAAATTCAGATTCCTTTCTCATACTCATCAAGGCGGCCCCTGCTTAGTTACCGGGAACAAGGCCCTTGAGGCCTGATCCGATATCGCCTTCACGAGCTGCAATTTCAAAGTAGCCGTAGATGATACTAGATAGTCGATGGCGTTAGCGACAGAATCACAATAATTGTTGGCAATGGATATACTCACGTCACGGCAAGGAGGATACCAGTGCCGCTGCCAAGGGCGCCGAGCAGGTCGGAGGTGACGGAGAGGGCACCAATGCAGGCACCACCAAAGGCGGCAGCAGTAGGAATGATTCTCTTAAGCTCCTTGTACATGCTCTGTTCACGGTGGCCGGCCATCACAAGACCCTGGTCCTTGAGCTGCTTGGCGACATCGCGAGGGGCAGAGCCAGAGACCTCGATCCAGGTCTTGGAGAAGAGGGCGCAGGCGACCAGCATGAATGCGATGTATACGGCCGTGTGAATGGGGTCAAGGAGAGCCTCCTTGAAGTTGAGGGGAGGGGACATGTAGTAAGCGATACCCGAAGCAGCGTGAAGCTGGGCAGAGCCATCGCGGGGCTCCCAGACACCGAGGAGTCTGACGAGGAGGTTGTCAGAGAAACGAGAGTACAGCATCTGGCTGACGAGGAAGATGTTGGAGCACAGAGCAGACTGCAGCATGATGGGCATGTTGGAGGTGTAGAACAGGCGGACGGGGTAGGAGCCACGCATGCCACGCTGGCGGGAGGACTTGACGGGGATCTCAACACGGAAGCCCTGGAGGTAGATGACAGCAGCGAAGACAAGAAGAGTAGCCAGCAGGTTCATGATGTTAGGCAGGTTCTGACGGTAGAAAGCTTCGCGCAGAGCACGCTGCTTGTCGGGCCAGGTCAAGAGCAGGTGGAAGAGAGCAATGATGGCACCCTCAAACTCGGGGCCACGGCCAGTGTTGATGGTAGTGGGGGAGAAGGCCTTCCAGACGATCGACTCGCAGATGTTGGTGGCAATGAAAAGCGAGATACCGCTTCCAAGACCGTATCCCTTCTGGAGCAGCTCATCCAGGAGGATGACAACCAGACCCGCGACAACGAGCTGAACGATCAGCAGAACGCAGATACCGGCACCAAGGTCACTGGGCTGGCCGTAGAGTCCAGTCAACACGTAGACACAAGCCTGGCCGAAGGACAGGATGATGGCGAAAAGCTTCTGGGCGGTCTGGTAAAGTTCGCGATCGGTCTTGAGGTCAAGGTTGACATCGATGAGGTGCGTACCCGCGAGGAGCTATGACAGTGACCAATCGGTTAGCTGCTGCACTGTTTCCGAGCATCAGAAGCAAGCCAACTGGAACATACCTGGAAAACCATGCCGGAGGAGATGATAGGGGTGATACCCAGCTCCATCAGGGTACCACGGTTACTGGCCAGCATCATACGCAGCCAGTACAGGGGATCCGAAGTGTCGGATGAGACAATGCCGTAAAGAGGCATCTGACTCATGACCAAGAAGATCAACAATGTTAACTGCCACAGACAGTCAGCGATTCAGTTCCCCGTTCGCGGCTCCATCAGAATGAGCAAACATACCCCCGTCCACATCAACTTCTGGTTGAAGGGCACCTTGGTCTCAGGAGCTGCCACCTCCGGCAGGAGGGGCGTGAAGGGCTTGATTAGATCAAGAAATCGAACTACAAGTCAAACACCAGTCAATATGGATCAATTGGCTTGAAACGAGAGCTATCGCGATGGGGAATGCGATCGCGTGCAGAGACAACTCACGTCCGCTCATGGTGGCTATCGACCTCCCGTGTCACCAAAACAATTATGGGGTGGAGGAAAGAAAAGTCAAAATGAAGCTGGAGCTATGAAGCCAGCTGAAGGAGCGAAAGTTGTTGAAAAAGAATTACCTAGGAAGAAGGAGAAGAGAAAAGAAGAAGGGGGGGGAACTGGAATTATTGCACACAAGGAGGGAAGAGGTCAGGTCGAGGAGGTTTGGTTTGGGGCAGAGGAGCACTAAGACCAAGACAGTAGACGCCTCGCTGGCCACTTTACTGTCTCCAGCCACGCTAACCCCGTTGAGGCCACCTGGTCTTCCCCGTCAATACCACTCCACATATCTAATCGATGGTGAGGAAATGTGGATGATACTCCTATGCTGATATTCAGATGAGTCATTGTAATTGCATTAGTTAACATGCAGTCCATGGATTCAGCTTGACGTTGAGGGATATCCCACACACTTCACTTGAAATCCTTCATGAACCGACTCAAGACTACATACATTTCGTTACTTTAGGTCCTTTGACTGGTATCTTTCTAGTGCGCTCACTAACTTTTGATGTGCTGTTTCCCTCATCAAAGGATTCGATTCAAGTAGTATATATGTATCGACCAGATTAGTGGCATAGAAGGGGTGGTATATCCAGATATCCTAGCTCGCAAACTTCATGACACAGTCTGGCGCAAAATCAAGATCCAACAAGACTAAGACAATCATCAACAACCAGTTCGAGCTCGCTCAGCCGTAGCTTTAAGCCCCTATTCTCCTCCTTGATGACGCCGAGGACGCCCCATGCCTCCGAGGCGGGGACGCCATGGCAGATATTACATTTGGACGTGTGACCCATCCACGAACTAGTGATACCCGTAGAGGCAAGTCCCTTCAGCACGCGATCGTACGTGGACTGACGCACCGGTGGCGCCTGAGCCAGTTTCGACTCTTTTGCGCTCGGCTGTATAGGGGTCGACGTAGGGACAGATAGAGCAATTTGAGATATGTTCGGCGACGGTGGGATCGTTGACGTCGGGGATTCCAGGCCATCCCGGCGAGAGAAAATACTTTCTGCGAGACTCTCGTCGCCAGAGTCGAAGCCTGAATCGCTCGTGTAAGTGCCATTGCTGGCTCGCTTCAAACTGCGTTTCGGTGTCTGCAATTCAGCCCCGACGTCGGAAAGGCTCTCTTCGTCACTCGACCGAACCAGCATCACGCTGCGACGACGCGCGTCTTCTTCTCGCCGGCGCAGTTGCCTTTCCTGCTCGAGCTCCTCGGCCATGGCCTTCATGGCCTTCTCCTGCTGGAGGACTTTCTCCGCCATACCATCAAGTTGGACCTTCAGGTGTCCAACCCGCGTTCGAGTCTCTTCCAGTTCTTCCTGTTTTTCGTTCTTGTCCGCCAAGGCTTCGTGCAGGGCAAAAGTCCTTTCCTTATAGGCTGCCTGCAGCCGTCTAAGGAGGTTATCGGCGTTGGTTCGTAAGGCACTGAACGCTTCTTGTCCGTCGAGGTCCAGTGACTCTGGTGGGAACAAGGCAGCAGTTATGTCCATATTGAGAATCTCATCATCTGCAGGTTCGGGAAGCTCCGGTCGGCCCTCTCCCTGGCGCTTGAAGGCAAAGAAGTTGAACGGATTCGTCGATGTAACTTGTTTGAGTGGCGAAGAGGCCCGCTTTGATGCACGATTCAAAAATGCCCCAGAGGGTGCCAATCCCAGGGCATCCTGGTCCGCCGACTGGGGCACCATGGTCAGATTCACCGGCTCCGACTTGCCCTGGAACCAACCCGACAAGAGTCTCGCGCCTACTTCGAGTGTCTTTCTAGTAGAATTCTCCGAGGCCGGACCCGAGGAACTGTCTCCGTCGACTAGGTCTTCGTATGTTTTGGGCTGGTCTGCAAAGAGCTGCTTGACCGATAGGTGGGGTTGCCGGCGAATAATCTCAGTGTTTGCCCGACGGTGGAAAGATGTATGTGCAGAGGTAAGACGGTTTCTCTCCGGCAGTGGGGTTAATGTATCGGTTATCTGTGATGACGGAGTTGGAGGAGTGTTCACCGCGTTCTCGTGGGAGGGCTGAATATCTTCGTCGGACTGACGGCAGTTATCATGAGCAACAGAAGAAGTTGGAATTGAGGTAGGTTCGAGGTTGTCAATGACGACAGCAGTCGAGCCTGGCATCGATGAGTGATCACAGTCCTGGAGCATCGTGGAGGTCAAGCTTTGACTGGTCACTGGTCACTGGGTGATAGGGAATATGACCAGGAATGGTAAAGGTATGCAAGCGTTTGCACCACTTGGACAACGGCTGGAATGCCACGTCGATGATTGCCTGTTCAGTCCAATGATACACGGTTACCCACGTCAACCATTGAAGCGGAAAACAAAAATAGGGACGGACAGATTCGACTACTCTGTACTCAAGCCCGTCACATACGGCCGAGAGATCTGCGTAAAGGTGGGGAGATGTCGAAAAAACGGTACAGCAATGATAATATGAGCCACCTGGAGAACTTGAAGGCTCAGATTTCAAGGGAAATGAGTCAACACAGCCTTAAGGAAAGTTAGAAAAAGAAAGGTAGCCAGAGTAATCAGTCTAGGCTGGAGGATGGGTGATGATCACAACGCCAAGCGATAGCAATCAGGAGAACCCACACGTGCTTCCTGTCAGGTCCAGGAGGAGACTAGACAATCAGAGGAAGAGCTAGTATCGATAATCGATAGTCCAGATACCATCGAGCAACTGTAGCCTTTCGAGGTACGGAGTAGTCTTTTTGATGTCGAATCCGTTAGATTATTGAACATCCAGTATTTGTTTTGTCTCTAGTCGAGCATGCAAGTGTGCGGCTAGTTTGATGCCATCTTGAACAGCTTCCCCCTAAAATTTAACAGCGACCGCGCATTTCGCGAGGCTGGGGGATTTAGCGCCGATGGAGAATAACAATTAAGATCAGACTTGCCCAGAGTTGCCCTCCGCAGATCACCGAAAATGCGGTGGCTGGGGAGGGAACAGCTTCCCTCCTGCTCCACAAGATAACCTATTGACTCCCAGATTTACTTGACCCTTTATCTCAAGCCGCGTGGACTGAGCCACATTTTTTTTTTTTTTTTTTTTTTTTTTTGCCTCTTCCAGGACAGATCATTTTATGTTGAGCGTATGACGACCACTTTCTTGTCGTTGATGGACGACGTCACTTCCGTATGGGATCCTAGACGACAATGGCGACGTAATGAAGATTACCATATAGTCAATGTCGTAAATGAGACGATGGCTGGTACTCTTCTTCAAGGCTCAGACGTGCGGTCTTTTCCACGCGGGGAAGCGCGGCAGATTGATCAAACAACGTGCTGACGATGCCACATACTCTGCGGTTTCGCTTTTTTTGATAGAGGCTACGGTGACAAGCAGCCGGGAATGTCTATGATAACCATGGATCATGGATGTCATCATTGGAGACCCATGGGTGCGGCTTCGTGGTTCCCCTAACACTAAATTACTGCCGCTCATCAGATGCGAAAGTCGGTCGTTGATCTATCTTTCCGCAGAAAACAGCCCATTTCTTAGATAGGCCATGGTTCAGTTGCGGAATTTAAGTAATTGGCCCCAGTATCGCGCTTCTGTGGATGCTCGATGCTCGATGAGTTCACGCGCCATAATCATCCCCAGAATGCCGTGTAAGCTTTCCGCAAAATCCTCATTGTGAAGCGGCCACCAACACCAGGATTCTATTGCTCCTTCTCTGCTTCTCTGCTTCTTGTGGGCTGGAACTCGACGAAGTCTGTCTTGCCGATGAAAGCATCTTCCTGCCGTAAATTTGAGGGAGTCTTTAGGTGCATTACCAAGCAGAGGTCTCCTACGTGACAGCTCGCTGCTTTCCGCCTCTACTTACATGTATAAATCGAGTTAATACCTCGTCCCATTCTTATCGCGGATCGACGACCTGCGTTACTTCTAGAATGATCGATTTCCTAGTGATACGCCGAAGTCCAGAGGTTCCTGTCCGAGCCCCCTCTGAGAGGCCGCGAGTTCTTAAACGATATACCCTCGCGTCAGTAACCGGAACTTTCAGTGGCTTCACGATGTTCACATGAAAGGCAGCTGACCATGCAAAGGGAGAGGCTTAATATAGTGCTGTATGTTGAATAACTGATGATTACATACGAGGCCGCATTCCTGTGGGTGGCACTGTAAGGTTCCACGCGCAACCGGGTCAAACTGGTGTGAAGACTGACCTTGTTGACCAGGCGGCGCGCTATCGCGACTGCGAGTTGCGTCAGCTATTCGATGTGGATAGCAGTGGCATACTCAGGAGGCCAAAATCAGAGACAAGATTCCTCGGGTTCTTCCCTTGTTTGCTTCCCTGGGTCTCGTCAATCATGACGATACGATGCATATGCAGCCCAGATGGGCGATCTGCATTCTTAACATGTCATACCCTCATCTAACGGTTAATTCTCCGTTCATTGCCCTATTCGACATGTTTGATAAAGGTTGTCTGTATGTAGGCAACGGTGGCGTTTGTTCCTGACTACAATCGAAGCTGAGCTTCGCATCAATGAGTGGCTAAGCAAAGACTGCCGTCATGCAAACACTGGCAGTTTTCTGTCTGATAGCTGACATTAGCAGCACCGCTCTGGTTAGTCTCCTGACGGTCCCTGCCATTCGAACCTTACTCGAGTCTGCAGTGATGCGCTTTCATGGATTGAACCGGTATCTTTGCGAATTCTACGTCGATCAAGATGGAGAAGCGGACAGAGCGTCGATTGCCGCGTCCAAGAAGAAGTTTGAGAGGATGTTCATTATTGTCGCTGTCATCAGCGGGGGTATAGCAGCTTCAACACGGGCAGTTGTGCCTGGAACAATGTTTTCCTTCAACATTTGGGCACAGATCGTTCACTGGGTGAGTAACTTCTGTCTATATCCACGTATGCTTGATGTCGGGCATGTTTTCTAATGATCATCGTCGCTAGATTCTTCAACTCGTTCAGTCAACAGCCCTTGCCATGGAGAATTCGCCCACGGCTCGGTACTCTCTAGGATGGAAGCAAGCGCTCGGTGCTTCAGTCACCATCATTAGCCTTGCATGGGAGCTGTTCGCAAGACACAAGACTGGCCTTTTGGATGATCTCCACTCTTATATAATAGGTGTTGAAATTGGTGCAGCGACACTGATCGTGATCATAAGCCTCTCGCTGCCTCGACGTCCGGATGTATACCGACATGGAACTCTGGTCGATAGAGAGCTTACTACGTCCTTTCTAGGGCGCATGACCTTCAGTTGGGCTAGCCACCTTTTTCGACAGGTTTCTCGCAAAAGTGACGGAGACATTGACCATCTGCCGGAGTTAGATTTCGACACTCGAGCAGAGAACCTTCAAGGATCTTTCGCGCAATCACACGCTAAGGCTTCACGCAATGGAAAAGGCAGGACACCCTTATGGAAAGTTCTTGTGTTTTCGAATGGCCGACATCTACTGTTCCAGCTTGCTCTTTCAGTCCCGGCGAGCTTCCTTGCGTTCGGACCCCATCTTTCCCTTCTTCAAATTCTTCAGATTCTCGAGAAACGCTCTGGGGCGGAAGATGTTACTGCAGATCTTTGGTTCTGGGCGTTGGCATTGGGGATATGCACAAGTCTATCCGCGTGGCTTGAGGCTTGGATTGGTTGGATTGCTTCTAATAAACTTGCTATCAGAGTGTACGAACAGCTCTCTGCTGTCATGTTCAACAAGGCCTTGCACTCGATAGCATCGAGTCAGGACGATCTGAAGGGCACTGGGAAAGAAGACTGTGCTCAAGGTACACAAGTTGCTGTGAACCTTGTCGCTGTGGATGTGCCACGAATCGCTGGAATTGCAACTTTCCTCTACAGCTTTGTTTTAGCGCCGATGAAACTTGGAGTCGCCTGCGGACTCCTACAGCACGTCCTTGGCTGGAAGAGCCTCTTGGCGGGGATAACTACGTTAGCCCTCCTCATGCTTCTGAATCATGCCTGTATGGCTAGATATACTCGGGCAGGGAAGGATCTGATGGCCTGTCGTGACCGCAAAATCATCGCTTTGACGGAGGCCCTTCGTGGTATACGACAGATTAAGTTCTCTGCGGCCGAGGATAGGTGGAAAGAACAGCTGAACCAACTCAGGGATGCAGAATTGCTTGCCCAGGCGACCAGCTTTCGGTGGAATGTGATATGTTTCTCCCTTTGGGTTCTGGCCCCGATCCTTCTATCTGTAGCATCTCTCTCCGTTTACACCATCAGCCATGGAGAACTTACGGCATCTGTTGCCTTTACCGCGATTTCTGCTCTTACTTCGATTGAGGTTGCTTTGTCTACCCTTCCAGAGTTAATTACAAACGCAACGGATGCCTTGATCAGCATGAAGCGCATTGATAACTTTCTGGACGCCCCTGAGAGAAACTCTTCTACAGTACTACTATCGCCCAGCATCCGCTTCGATAATGCCACAGTCGCCTGGCCAGATAGTGCTCAACCCAGCGATGTTTCATCAGGAACACCCTTTGTGCTGCGGAACTTGACTGTACACTTTCCTGAACATGGATTGAGCCTTGTGTGTGGCCGAACAGGCTCTGGCAAAAGCTTGTTGCTTGCTGCGATACTCGACGAATGCAAGATTCTGGAAGGTATAGTCAAAAGGCCATCAATTAGAAGCATGTACAAGCTTCCTCGTCCCGGGGAAGATTGGATAATAGACTCTGCCACAGCTTATGTTGCTCAGACTCCGTGGATAGAAGCAGCTACGGTCCGCCAGAACATTTTGTTCGGGATGCCGTTCAATGAGGAGCGATATAGAAAAGTCCTCTTCGCATGTGCTTTAGTCCGAGATCTGCAAATCCTGGAAGGTGGTGACCTCACTGAGGTCGGACCGAATGGAGTGAATCTGAGCGGCGGCCAGAAAGCACGCATCTCTCTAGCCCGTGCTCTCTACAGCCGCGCGGGCATCATAATCATGGACGACATCTTCAGCGCAGTTGATGTTCACACCACGCAACATCTGTATGAGCATGCTCTAACCGGCGAACTCGCAACTCGCCGGACTAGGATCCTCGTCACGCATCATGTGAGACTCTGTCTTCCGCGGGTGGACTACGTGGCCTATTTAGACAGCGGGAATCTCATATTCGCTGGATCTTTGACTCAGATGCGACACAGCAGCGTACTCGAGGAGCTTCTCGACGGTCAGTTCGACGTGGATAATACGGCAGCTGTGTATGAGAATCCCGAAGCATCGGGGTCCCAGGACCGTTTAGCATGCTCCAACGAAAGATATCGAGGCTGCCTGGCAGATCTTCGGTTAGCGCAGCATCCAACTGTTTCTAAACGTCCGAGAAATTTCGTCGAAGAGGAAACTTTTGAAAAGGGGGCCATTCCCTTGAGCGTCTTTCGTGGATACATCCAGAAATGCGGCGGACTGCGGGCATGGGTCGTGCTGGCTCTCTGCTTTGCCACATATACTGGCCTGGCGCTCGGAAAAGTGAGCTTCCCCTGATGCTATATTGATCATATGGTTTCAAATACTTTTTGGAAACGTTAATTGACCTTTCAATAGGGTCGGTGGCTGGGCTTATGGAGTGAGCAAAAAAGTTCACTGTTGGCCTCGTCTGGGGTATCATCTGAGCTACAGTTCTACCTAGGAGTATACATCGTTCTGTCGGTCATTGTTTGGATAGTAGGCTCATTGAGGTCCTACCTTGCACTCACCGCATCGCTTCAGGCTTCGCGACGCCTTTTCAGCCAAGTATTGCACGCTGTCTTCCGAGCACCACTTCGTTGGCTGGACACCGTGCCGTTAGGCCGTATTTTGAACCGATTTACGGCGGACTTCAACATGATTGACTCACGTCTGGGGTTCGATATAACGCTTCTGTTAGGTGAGGGCATGCAAGCACTAGGCGCTGTCATTGCTGGAATACTAGTCAGTCCTGTCATCATCATTTTCGCTGGAATTGTAGCGTGGGTGTGCGGCTGGTACGCCCGCCAATATCTGGCCGCGGCACGACAATTGAAGCGTCTCGAAAGTATAAGCCGAAGTCCTATCTATGAGCTGCTTGCTTCTTCACTTAGCGGGCTCTGGACGATCCGTTCCTATCAAAGGGTTGATTCATTCGTCGATAGAATGCATGGACTGATCGATCGACATGCTCGTGTCTACTGGAATCTTTGCCTCTTGAATCATTGGCTTAATCTCCGTGTCAACATGAGCGGCGCTCTGTTTACGACTGCAGCGGCAATGACGTTCACTCTCCTGCAAGATCTGAAAGTGTCATCAGCCGGGTTCGCGATCAGTTTTATCATTCAGCTGAGCGCAGCGCTTGCCATGGCGATCAGAATGTATGTCATGTTCGACTTGGACATGAATTGCGTGGAAAGAGTGTTGGAGTACTCTGACATCAAGACAGAACGATACGATGGCCAAGATGCCCCGGCTGCATGGCCGTCCAAAGGCCGTTTGCAAGTCGAAAACCTATCGGTGGGCTACGCGCCTAATGACCCATTGGTTCTCCGTGGTGTAAGCTTTGCAGCCGAGCCCAATGAACGAATTGGTATAGTAGGTCGCACCGGAGCGGGCAAGTCGTCGCTGGCGCTGGCTCTATTTCGGTTTCTCGAAGCTCAGGAAGGGCGCATTCTCATCGATGGCGTCGACATCAGCCAGATCAAGCTCCATCATCTGCGTCCTCGAATGGGTATTATCCCGCAAGATCCGACATTGTTCGCCGGCACGATCCGGTCCAACCTCGATCCTTTCCAAGAGCATGATGACAGCGATTTGCTTGCTGTATTGGATCGCGTACAATGGTTAGCACAAGATGGTAGCAGGTCCTCGACGGAGAGGGAAACAGCGGCTAAAGGGCCCAGCTGCCCGTCATCATCTTCAGAATCTTTGCAAGAAAAGACACATCTTTCACCCCTCGACACCCGTGTCACCGGGGGAGGATCGAACCTTTCGCAGGGCCAGCGGCAACTGCTCTGCCTGGCTCGTGCCATGCTTTCTGCACCCAAGATCCTTGTGCTGGACGAAGCCACATCGGCGGTAGATACTGCTACTGACAAAGTGATCCAGAGGTCTATCCGGTCCGGCTTTGGGCAAGGGTCAACAACGATGCTTGTGATTGCGCATCGTATTAGTACCGTCGCTGACTTTGATCGGATTCTGGTGCTCGACGCAGGTAAAGCGGTAGAATTCGCTTCCCCACAGGCTCTCATGCAGCTGAAGAACGGGAGATTCCGGCGAATGGTGGAAGAGGATGGAGAGAGCGAACTTCTAAAACGGGTGATATTTCGCAATGTCTGAACGTGATGTACACTTACATGGTTATCTACATTGTAACAGTCTCCTAGTTGATATAGAACCATTGATCTATGAAAAAAAATAGTGTGTAAGATGATGCAACCATTGATTGCTTTGGTAGAAAGGCTGTAAACTGCGCGAGCTCCATTGCCATCGAATCTTCTCCGCAGTCCTATCATCTCACATAACCACCACCACAAAGACCAAGCACAGCATGGCACCCCCAGCTGTAACTGCATTGCAACATCTCTCCAATGCACTCGCAACTCCCGAGCAATTATCTAGCTCCTCATCGTCCATTGATGGCGTCACTCCCGACCTAGAGGCGTCCCTTCGATTTGCGGGCGCGCAGCTTACCCACGCAGCTGGCATCCTGCTGCGCCTGTCGCAGGATATCATTGCGCAGGCCATCGTGACTTACACCCGCTTCTGGATCGGCCCTGAAGGGGGAAGCATGCGTATTTATTCAGTGAAGGTTTGTCCGCTAAGGTTCAATTGCTGTATCCTAGTAGCTAACTAGATTCACTCTCCAGGACGTGTCCGCCGCAGCTCTGTACCTGACCGCGAAGCTTTCATTCCAGCCAACCTCACCTCGATCGGTCCTCAACGTCTACAACTTCCTCTTGTCCAAAGAAGCGTCTCCACTATGGTTCGTCAATCCCAGAGGAGTAACAGATAAGCCCGCCCCGGAAACGTACGTCCTCTCCGAAGGAGGCTACCAGACGCAGCGCGCCGTCCTCCTGCGAATCGAGTCGGTCATCCTTCGCACACTGGGCTTCAACACACATGTCGCCCTACCGCATACAGTCGCCCTGACGTACCTGCAGACCCTCGGCGTTTCTTCATCAGATGTAGCCCAGAGGGTATTCGAGCACTTGAATGGGTCTCTGTTGTCGCCGCAATTACTCTACGTCACACACCAGCCGAATGCGCTTGCTGTCGCGGCCATATACCTCGCTGCTCGGGAAAAGGGAGTGAAGCTGGTGGATGGGGAGTGGTGGGAGGTCTTTGACGTCGATCGGGAGGAGCTGGGGTTCTTGGTTGTGGCTATGGGGAGCTTGGAAGGATTTGCGAGGGCAGAGCTCGACAAATGGAAGACGCGGATGGTGCCGATGAATGTGGAGGAATTGGAGGCTGAGATTGAACGACGCAGGATGATGGAGGAGGGCGAGTGAGGTCCTGAAAACGACAGCTCTGACATCGTCTCAGGGTTTATCCAACTCGATCAATAGAGGATCAGCTGCCGTGAGGGTCACAGTACGCTCTATGTTCCGAAAGCCCCAGGCAGACAAGCTGATTGCTGTATCATCCGGACCTTGCTTGGGCTTGCCGTCGCTGAATACTGGGATATCTCATGGACAACCTCTTGACAGTATCGAAGCTCAAATCCATGGCGTCACTCTTGGTGATGTGTACCTTGAGAGGCCCTCTTATTGAGTGCGCGGGCAACTTTAGCTCGCTGTTGTGCCCTAGCGGGATACGGGGACTGAATCCATACAAGCATTATTTGGCTAAACATCTAAAGACATGATTGTGTCACTATCAGTGTCATGTCAGTCAGGTGTAGCTGATCATTCGACCGGCCTACTTAAATATACCTAGCTATAGACAATCAAATCACTATTAAGATCAGCTCTTATCTTTCCCGTGATTTCTGTTTGGTGGTGGTTGTGACGCTGCCTAAGCCACATGATGTAGCCCCGCGTGAGGAACATAGAGATAGCTGCTCTCCGCCACTTCTGTTGATCATCATCCAATCTTCAACCTAAACACTACTTGACTTCAACACACGCTATCCATACAGACTCCAAGAACATCATCTCCAAGGTTGCAAATAAATATCAGCACACAGTCAAGGTCAACGATGAACATCCTCCACTCCACCTTATCAACCTGGCGGGATCGCCTGGCCCCCGTCTCCCGCACCTCCACCTTCCGCACCACCGGCCAAATCACCCCAGAGGAGTTCGTCCTGGCAGGCGACTACCTCGTCTACAAGTTCCCGACATGGGCCTGGGCCGACGCCTCCTCCCCCGCCAAGCGAGTCTCGTATCTACCCCCAGGAAAGCAGTTCCTAGTCACCCGCGGGGTCCCCTGCCACCGACGGCTGAACGAGAACTTCGCCGGCGACGCAGGCCACGAGGACGAGATCGTCCGGGATATGTTGTCCGGTGCGGACGCGGACGACGGCGACGGGTGGCTGCGTACAGGCGGGGGCCGCGATCTGGCCGAGAAGCAGGCGGAGCGCATAAAGGATGTGCGGACAGTGGATGAATCAGGGAATATGGGCGAGCGGGAGGACGATGAGGAGGATATCCCGGATATGGAGGACGATGATGATGACGAGGAGGCGATTATCCGGGAGCCGGCGGGGAAGTCGACGACGCAGTACGTCTCATCCCATCTATGTAAACTGTGTTTCACTGACATGTTGGTAAAAGGCCAATCCGCACTTATAACCTCTACATCACATACTCAAACTTCTACCGCACCCCGCGCCTCTACCTGTCCGGCTACCTTTCTCCCTCCGAACCCCTCCCCCCGCACCTCATGATGGAGGACATCGTCGGCGACTACAAGGACAAGACCGTGACGCTGGAAGACTTCCCCTGGTTCGACGGCGGCCTCAAAATGGCCTCCGTGCACCCCTGCCGCCACGCCTCTGTCATGAAGACCCTCCTCGACCGCGCCGACGCAGCCCTCAAGATACGCCGCGATAAGCTCAAGCAGGCGCATTCGGCGGCTGAGGCGAACAGGATCAACTCCGAGCGTGGGCTGGAGGGCTTGGTGGACGAGACGCGGGGCCTATCGCTGAATGAGCAGCAGGGGCATGCGGCCGGTGGAGATGAATGGGAGGTGCTGCAGCATGACGAGGAAGATCAGGTTGCTATCCGGGTTGATCAGTACCTGGTTGTGTTTCTGAAGTTTATCGCTAGTGTGACGCCCGGGATTGAACATGACTTTACCATGGGTGTATGATTACATGTTGTGCTTTTCCTGGGGGTTGTTTGGCGTTAGCGAGGAGTTTTTCTGCTTTCGATTCTATAAAGATATGACGCAAATCCTAATAGTACTTTATTTCTCACCTTGGGATCACACACTGCAGAACACACACAAAGACGATACTGAATTTGAGAGACACTTGGATTATACTATACTCTACTCCTTGACAGCAACGTATAGAAATAAAAGATCATAATACAACCGATGCACCCCTGACAATGCCGACAGAGATAAAACGGTCGATAGGAAGAAATTTGAACAGGAACAGAAGCAAAAGAAAAGGTCGGAGTAGAGTATAAGAGACACGCTGTGTCCCTGTGGAGGCCATTATACATTGGGACGCCTCCATGCACTTGTTCATCATGGCCGTTCAACTGCAGGTACAGGAATGATCAGCGGGTGGAGCTGGTGCTGGTGCAGGAGGGGCAGCGACAGGAGCTTCAGGGGCAGGGGCAGGAGGCGCCGGAGGAGGAGCTGGGGCAGGAACTTCAGAAGTCTGCGCAGGAGGTGCCGGAGGAGGAGCGGGAACAGGAGGAGCAGGAGCAGGAGCAGGAGGAGCAGGAGGAGCAGGAGGAGCAGGAGGAGCAGGAGGAGCAGGAGGAGCAGGAGGAGCAGGAGGAGCAGGAGGAGCAGAAGTAGGAGGAGCAGGAGCAGGAGTATGAGCCGGAGGGGTCGAGGTAGGCGTCTCTACAGGAGGCGTAGGCGGAGTAGGCTCAGGAACATGCGTAGTCTCGGGCTGCTCGGAGTGAGTCTCCTCATAATCATGGTGAAAGAATTTTCCAAAGGTAGCGCTGGGGCCGTCGGGGATACCAAACGTGGCGAAGTCGCCTGCGTCGGTGCTGGTGCTGAAGCCCGACTGCGAGCCATTGTCACCATCGCCCACATCGCGGTGCTCATCGTTGCCTGTGGAGAAGAAATCGCCTTGGTTGAAGCTGGGTCCGTCGGGGATGCCAGCATTCATGAAGGATGCGGCGCCGGTGTTGCTGCTGGAGCTCGAGCCCGGGCTGGAGGGCGAGTCATCGTTATCCTCGTCCTCATCGCAGTCCTCATCGCAGTCCTCATCGCAGTCCTCATCGCAGTCCTCATCGCAGTCCTCATCGCAGTCCTCATCGCAGTCCTCATCGCAGTCCTCATCGCAGTCCTCATCGCGGTGCTCATCGCTGCTTGTGGAGAAGAAATCGCCTTGGTTGAAGCTGGGTCCATCGGGGATGCCGGCGCCCACGACGGAGGCAGCATCGGTGTTGCTGTGAGTGGCCTGCCTTTTGGCCAGGCTTTCGACCTAATTCTTCCTTAGTAGGGTAGGAAGCTGGAAGAGAGTCAAAAGGGTGTCATCTCTTACATCAGCGATGGGAGCCGAGAGAACGGCAGTAGGGCCAACCGCGAGCAGGAGGCACAGCAGCGCCGAGAGCTTTTTGACGTTATGCATCTTTGTCATGTCGATGGAAAGAATGTAATGAGAGAAAGTACCGAAGAAGCAAAAGAATGTGGTTCTGATAGATAAACGAATGACTGCTCTCAACGAGCGAAAATGTCAAAAAGAATGGATGATAGATAGACCATATCATAGCATGGGACAGGAGGTCTTTTATATCTGCTTTCATCTTCTGTGCAAGTGCGTTCAATGCCTTCACCAAGCGGTTTCACATCCTTCGTAGCCAGCCACCGAGATCCGAGCACTTGACATGTAAGGCATTAAGGTGAAGACTATTCTTAGTCCGATGATAGCTAGGAGTATAAGATGAGGGGTGTTCGGGGTATCCTCCGGATTTGCACTGCACATGCAGATGCAACGAAGATACATGGAAGGGCAAAGGGATGAGACAAGAGGGAATCGTGGCTTGATACGCCCCTTCGGGGTTGATGCCATGCAAGGGTGGCCGAGTTATTGATACGCCCACGACAAGTCAAACGCCAGTGCCCGGAACTTCTTTAAACAGTGCTGCCTGGTAGATAAGGTTTGTTACACATCGCGAAGTCAGATTGTCGACTCAAACTTGAAGAGATGAGAATAAGACGTTATCTCAATATCATCGTTCTAGTTTGCCAAAACGGGAACAGAAGTATAGGCCACCGAAATGACTCGGGTATATATATCACATTGCATATAATCTCCTCAAAAATCACTGATAATGTGCGTCGAACAACAGGTGTATCATCGTAAAGTAAATGAAAAAGGGTCAAGTTGAACAAACTCAAGAGGAAATATGCAAATGGAATTGTGCACGCCTCAAGCTTTTTCAAAAGTCCGAGACCCCGAACGCAGTGCCAAAATTGGTCGTGTTCTTGAATTTCAATTCAGGAACGGACTCAGTATGGTCTGCATCTGCTACCTTCTCGTCGTCCGGATCGGCATCAGAGGAGCGACCAATGGCTCGTCTGGCCTGATCGAGGAGTTTCAGATCCAGCTCCTGTAGGAACTCGCTGTCATGGTCCTCTTCATTCAGCAGGGATAACGGCCCCTTGAGGGCCGGATCATCAGGTAAGTCCGGAAAGTAGGAGTCGGAGTTTTCCGCAGGCTGTCCAACCCTCGTCGCCCTAGGAGCAAAGGGCTCCTCTTCCTTGCCCTGGACTTGGGGGATCACGTCACCGTTAACCGAGGCCTGCTCTGTGTCCGCATCGGCATCGATGAGCACCATGGGAGTGTGCCCAGCATCCCTAACTAGATTCACGTCGGGTGGCCCAAGCTCGGACAGTTTCAGCTTCAGACTGTTCTTACGTTCCGAAGACGATTTCGAACGATCGGACGACTCTGGAGATACATCCATTGGCGAAGGGGATGGTGGTGTCATCACGCGGGCGACGACATCGGGCGGTAGCGCTGAAGATTTGAGAGTAATGCCATCTAGCTTGCTGTCAAGCTTCTCGATTGGGACGGGTCTACTCATACACGAGGAGGGTTCGGCTGCACGAGCCTTGGGGGATAAGGCCGCATCTAAGGACGGCGCAGTGAGTGGCATATGCGCTCCTTGCTCAGTGATCGACGCGAGGTGGTTCTGACCATCGGTCTTCTCCACACCGTGAAAAACCCTTGTCGGCCGAGTCGTAGGGCTGGGCCCCTCCCACACCTGAGCACTTATATAAGCGTGATTGCGGTGGCGCTCATTAGATAGATCAGGGGACACCGGACCACCGAAGGGATGCAAAGAGAATTTGACAAGGGTGTCAGGAGCCGTATGGTCATTGTTTGGGGTACTCTTCCTCTTCAATAAGGCTTCTAGTTCTGATATTCTTAGTTTTAGTAGCTCCCTCTCCTTCTCCCACAATTGCCGTTCCTCTGCGAAAAGTGCCCGTTCATTCTCGAAGCTCGCCGTTTGGCGATGGAGAAGCGTTCGGGCCTGCTCCAGATAATCGGCACTCAAAGCCGAGTAAGAGAACCGATCGCTTTCAGCTTTGCCAAGCACCCGCCCGTGATCGAACTTGGAGGAGGGGTTACTGGTCGAGACCGACTGTGCACGGCGGATGGGGGTTGCCGTTGGCGAAAAGCGAACCTCCTTGTAGAGGCTCCCATGCCCATTGGGAACCTTTGCAATCGTTGATTTCATGGTGGCGGTAGCCAGACCGTTTCACATGAAACAACTGCAGGGTCGTCTTCCAGTTAAAAAAAGCCTCTCCTGTCCGAAGGGATGAAGAGGTGGAGAAAAAGAGAAAGAAGCAAGGGAACTTCAAAGACAATAGAACTAATACAGGAGAGAATGAGCACTCAATCTCCACGAAAATTTGCTAATAATCAGCGGGTTGTCAATGATACGTGAGGATTATCAAGCTGGCGTCCTCTCGAAATGGAAAACAGCATCGCCAGGGCAGATCTCCAACGCATGAAAACTAAAGGGAAAACACATGCAGGGATCCACCTACGAGGTACAGACAAGAGGGGGCAAGGGGGTCGCTAGGCGACAGAGTCGTCCTGTACGACGTTGAGTGGTTAATTTTCGACCAACAACTAGCGTATGAAGCGGTGCCTGAAAGCGCGGACAAATATGTAGGGTCTCCTGAGGCACAGCGTGGCCCCATAGAAAGAGCAGCGATAGCGCTGTCAACTGCCTCGTAGTGTGGAGGTCGAATGTTGGTTGTTTGGAGCCAGCCAAACGTCGGAGAACAAGTGGACGAGGACAATCTTTCACCGCAGCGATAGCAGTTCAGCGCATCCTGTTGCCGGAAAAGGAGCTGTTGATGAACGATCGCAGACTGAAGCATTTATCAGTTTTCAGAAAGCGGGTCGACGATGGATGTCCCACATTTATGCGGGGGAATCGTGTGAGACGTACCAGACTAGCATTTCAGTCTCCTACCGTCCTTATGAGAGTGTAACCTCAGTGCTCTCTCAACGAACCGCGGCTGTCGAGTTCAGTGCCAGCACGGAGATGAATATCGAGGAAGGATGGAGAAACAAGGATAAATCGATAGTTATATCTCCAAGTGGATGCCAATCGCGAAGGTATGCATCAGATCTTGGGGAATCTACAAAATGGAGGTGGTAGGGGAAAGTGGGCGATCACGAGAGACGCGATGACGTTATGCCATACACAACCCGTCCAACAGATGATCGATTCTCCTCGTTCAGGTGTCATTGTGAGTTCTTGTGGCTGTGTAAACATTCTAATTGATTATTATTTTTGAATGATCGTCCGAACCCTCCCGTAGTCAGGATCAGAGTGGTACTTGCAGATGAGGTTGGGTCGGCCGATCATGCCATGAGCTCAAGCAGTATGTGTGGCATGCGGATTTCTCCCGTAAAACCATCATATAGTCTTGCTTCCTTTGATATTAGTATTAGTATAGCATTGTTATAAGTACAGGGAGCGGATAACTGTCCAATCGGTCTATAGTCTATATGAGATGAGTATGCCCAGCCAGAAAACTCCTCCGTGCCAAATCCTTCAAAATGAAAGCAACCCATCCAGATGAGAAACGTGAAACATTCCACAAAAGCAAACCAGCGCCATGCATTTCCTATCCGAGCCTCTTGCGCCAGAAAAATCCCGTTAGCTCCAAGTAATTGACCCCACTCCAGCCCGAGATCGGACAAGGCTCAATGTCGGCTTTTGCAGCGCATAACATCGGGACGTCATCCTGCAGCAGTCCCGGGTGGTTCATAGACTGTAAAACGAACGATGACATATGCTGCAAGATCTCAGGGCTCTCCCGGTGAATAAGAATAAGAGAAGATTTTCAAGGTCCGTCAGAGAGAAGGCCGACCCTGCGACGACCGACTTCCCCTCCTCAACAATCTCTGCGCCTCATCCATAACATGCCGATGAATCGACGGCAACGGAAAGAAATGCAGGTCCTTCCTCAGCGCCCCAAACACTGTCGCCAGATAGAGGACCCCACGAGCCGACAGCTCGCGCCCACCCACCGAAGCAGACGGATAGTAGAACCTCGGATCCAGATAAAAGAAGACACTAGACCACTGCGGCAGCTTCTCCATGAGCAGGCGTCCAGCGCGCTCGTAGTCCTTCAGCATGCGCTTCGGCACCCCCGTCTGCGAATGCACAAAGAAGCAGATTTCGAAGCCGACGCTACGGATGCGGCTGCGCGCCGTCGCGCTGAGGGTATCCAGGAACGCGCCGAGACGGTTCAGATCAAACGAGTTCAGGAAGAACAGGGTGTAGCGCGAGTAGAGAAAATCCTCTGCTTCGTCGTGGATCTGGCGGTTGACAGATAGTAGATTGCGTGCTGTGCCGTCCTGCCCTACCCAGCTGGGACACATGGAGAGGGCGCGGAACCGTCCGCGTGAGGTAAAGGTGTTGCCGCGATCGTTGACAACGATCAGCGGACGGTCTGTGTATTCATTAGGGACCGCCAGGGCATATTCGTAGATCTTCAGACGGAGCTCTGGAGGTAGTCGCAGGAAAGTCGACTGTTTGGGAGTTGTATTTCGAGGACTCCGTGTCCTGATTTGTGCGGGTTTCGATGTAGAAGCTATGACTTTGAGCATATCAAAGTGATCAAGACTGTAGCTAGATATCATGGAACGAATGACAAGGGTAAGGAGCCTAGGGAACTAGCTCTTTATCTTTAGGAATACCCCAGTGTTGAAAGAGCTCCCAGTAACATCAGACAATTCACAAATAGATAAATCAAAATGATATCAGAATTCAACACCTCATCCAATGCCTCTCTCCAAGGGTATAAGATAAATAATTTGCAGAAGAGAAAAAACCGCAGACAAATTCTGCGCGGATCCAATCACTTGGAATATATGAATCAGAGCATTCCAAGCTGACATGCACTGATGGACTGACAATTGAGTCAGTATTTGGCAAAAAGGGTAAAAAAAAAAAGAGAGAAAAAAAAAAACATCATACCACTATCCAGCATCCAATCAGCCCAACATTCGCCGTCATCGTGTCTCCATCACGGGCTGGACTATCGAGGATCTGCCTTCCATTCTGCAGCTTGACTCGGACCGACCGACATCAGGGAGGAAAAATCCTGCCGAAAACTTTGACTCTCGCTGCCATTTCGATCAATCGGACGGAATAGTAATGGAAACAATGGGCCCTATCCGGCGGTCAAGGAGGAAAAGAGAAAACTCAATTTGATATGGGTCTTTGGTTCATCGGGATCGTTTCACTGCTCGGCTTCTCGAAATTGGGTGGCAAGATGGGGACGCTCGGGATCAGTCGCCGCCATTTAAGAGTGATCTAGAATAATAAATATAGAACCTCTATTGGCTTGTTTTTTTCCTCACCGTGGAATATACCTCTCTGGGCAGACCTTACGGAGTAATCGGATGATAAGATGCAGCATTCATTGTATAGACCCAAGTACAACACATAGAATCTCTTAGCCTCTATCACGTCCGTTTGTAGACCCCCAATGTCCATGCAGCCCGGAGGACAGCCAGACCCCAAGCCATACCGATGCTATCGCGGACGACATTCAGCTTGCTCCCCTTGACCTCTCTCCAGCCCACGGCCACCTCTGCAACCGGGATATTCGAGAATTCAGCCAGCATTAGCATCTCGACGTCGAAAATCCATCCTTCCGAGTGCATATAAGGGATGATATAAGGCAGCGAGGCCCTGGAGAATAACTTGAACCCACACTGGGTATCTTTGATGGTCGCTGTTTTGGGAGGCGTCATAAGCCACAGTATCAGATGGAACGAATGCATCAGGAAATTGCGTAGTTTCGAACGCTGTGATTAGGAGTCCGACGTCAGCCTTGCCCAGTTCACACTGACAGGAACTACAAATCATACCTTGACAACAGCCTCACTGCCAACCATGTGCGCTCGCGAACCCACTGCTACTCCACGCCCGTCCGAGTCCTCAATGTCCCGACAAGCAGTAACCAGCTTCCCCAGATCGTCAAACTTGCTTGCCCCATCGGCATCCGCGAACACCACGTACTGACCGCGGACATGCCGCATGCCATGCGTAACCGCCCCGCCCTTTCCCCGATTCTCGGCCAGAGTCACCACCCGGATCGTGCCGGGTGGAATATGGACCCCCTCATGGGGCGTCGGCGTCCAAGGACCAGCATACCCCTTAGGATGCAACGAAAGCTGGTGGTCGCGGGCAAAAGCAAACGCGACCTCCTCCGTCTTATCCTTGGACCCGTCGGAGACAATGATAATCTCCCAGCCCTTCCCAGGTGGAAACTTGCCGCTAGGCGTGGCCGTTGTCGTGGCATGCCCGTTCGCATGGCCGTTGGCCGGTTTCCGCTGTCGGACTGCGTCTCCGGCCTTCTCGTCCGAGGCGGATGACGCCGCAAGTGTCCCGTACATCCTCTCCAGGTAGTTGACCGCCTCCTCTAGCATGCCGGCCAGACGGTCCTCCTCGTTGTATGCAGGGACCACCAAGGACATGAATAGCTCCGCCTTCTCCATATGTGAATGGTCAAAGATCCGACCGGGACGTTTCTGCCGGTCGAGGGCGTCCTGCCAGCAGGGCAGTTGTTCGGGTTTGGTGATTGCTCCATCCTCGGAAAGGGTGCGGTATCGCTTCTCCTCAGGTAATGGCTTTCGCGGTTCGGGTGCGACTAGGTAAAGGACAATATAGAACTTGCACGGGAATATGTCAGTAATTATCAACACCAAACATTAGGATGGGAGGAAAGAAAGCCGAGAGGAGAGCATACGAGAACGAATGACCCCAGAAGGGTTGCGGATATGGCAGCCAGGAGGACGGAAAGAGGCACGCTGGCTAGCAGCTTTGTGCAATGGACGCACGTCCCAATCCACGATTCCGCAGCCATAATGAATATGATCGACGCGTTTGTAAATGAAGAAAAATGTTGCAATGATAATCACAGTAACAGTAGACGAGCTCAGGCGCTGGAGATACAGGTCAAGACGATCCCGGGTTGGTCGGCCATGCGACACGGAGCCTGTCTGGTCAGTAATGCTTGCATTGATCGTTGAGGTCGCTACAGACAATGGCGATCATGCGCGGAATGCCATGAAATTGGTGGGGGGGGAGGACCGGATAGCCAACTTGTCCTTTTGGTTTTGGGTTAAGTGAGTAGTAGATAGCTGGTTCCATAATCCGATCCTTTGGATCCCTTTTTAGATAGGTGGTCCTTGACAGGCCGCGATGCTTCAACCCCACAACAGCCAAAAGGCACTTACGTATACGGCCACGCACTATCTACTACCACGTACACGGAGATAACTAAGGCAGATGTACACGTCTGGTATGGACATCATATCATTGGTGGACATCATTTATGCGAACGATGCTCAATTGCAAAAGGTTATTTCTCATTTTTAGGCATCTTGACTGTATGTATTTCATAGGCTCCAATGAGCAGGTACGGCTCGATAATAATCATATCTATGGGAGATACGGACAAGAGTGAAAGCGTCCTGGGGAGAAGAACGTCATATCATCACCAGTGACAACTCAACAAAGCTGTCATGTCCAATAAGAGTTCTTACAAGAAGCGAGCGTAGGATCCAAGAGGAACCCAATTGAGCACAGAATAGATGGGAAGCAGAAGTAACCATCTGGAAATACCACGTGATCAGTAAGAATGCAACTTCGACAAGGAGATACCTCTGGAAGTATCATTCCGGGGCAGAATAGGAATATGGAAGAGTCTAAGATGGAGTTTCAGCGAAGATGCCATCTTAGAAAATTGAATGTTCATGAATTGCATTTGAGACGACAGAGGGGTATCGGCAGTGTTTGCTTCCCACAAGCGCGATCTGGCAGATCAGCCCAATGGTCACTTCCCTAAGCGCTCCTGGCAAGTTCGCCTCGCGCGGGCTGTCGTCGGGAAATTGTGTGACGCGTCGTGTTGCCATTCTCCATTCGATTGCATGGCCTTAATGTACAGCCAGTGATAACACGCCTTATTCCTTGGTTGGTATTGTCGCATTCCGCGCTCTGACGAGCTTCAGATTGACAGCCCAGGATCTCGATTGAAGAAATTGTGTTACGACTTAAGGCAAGAGAGAAGCTGAACCCTCAAGTGTCAGGCATTTCCAAATCATGCGGCCCCGGCTGCGGCGCTGCGGCTTTAAAGGGATTGTGCTGCTCCGCAAGTTTCTCAAGTCGAAGCGCAAAGGGTGTCACCGAGAACTTTCGAGAGACCGGGTCGTATGTCATCCAACGTTGGAACTGTACCTTGTTAGCATTTTTAACCGCTCCTTCGCCGTAGTCCTTCAGACATACCGTCGCCAGCTTCACTCCCAGCCAAAGGCACCTGTACATCCTGGAAACGTTCAGAGAGGGTAGCTCAATGAAACGCCCCTCATCTTCAATGAGAGAATCCTCAAAGAAACGAGGCGGGAAATAGTGCTGACTCCAGAGCTGACCACGTATGAAAAAGTCCTCCGGTAATTGTTTCCTCTCTTCCACCGTAGGGAAATGGGGACCTTCGAAAATTCGAATATCTGCATCATCGCGGATCATGGTATTGAGAAAGGTGGCGATCTTTCTCCACGGAACGAAGGCTTCGATGTACTCCATGCTGCTTTTGCCGTTAAGTGCTAGGCACCAGAGGAAGGCCATCGAGATATGCACTGTAGGATAAACGTTCTTGTTTCCGATCTGGTCAAGAAGGACAGACAATGTTTGAAATGTCAGGCACGACGCGAAAAGGCTAAGTGGCGAATACCTTCGACCATCTGTGGATGCCATTGACCCATCCTCAGTCAGAGGGAGGTCACAAGCGGAAGTCGAGGTTTTTGCAGGCGTCGGTTGGGTCTCCAAAGCAGACCTCCCATGATGGATGCCTCGCGGGTGAAACTTGGCGGGTAAGGCGGCGTCCGGGTGATTGTATTCGAATATAGCTGCGAAATTGCACGACGACATATAGACACCCTGCATCTTGAAGGCGGCCCCCATTCGGCCAACATGAGTTTCCAAGTGTGCCAAAAATTCCTCCGCTGATCTGTAGAACTGAGGCGCCGGGTTGCGATAGAAGAGATAGCCATGAGCCAAAACAAAAGCCGCAATGAGTGGGTAGTGGTGATGAGCTTTTGGCGCATTCAGAAGCGGATTGAACAATGATGGTATGCTTTCCCTCGTGCTTGGAAAAGAGTGCACACTGACTAAAGACTTTGTATAGTAGAACAACTGCTGGACTACATCCGGGCGAGCTAGGACGGCAAGGTGATGCTGTATCCTGCCAACATCAGGATTCTTATCCGCCGCCTTGTTGTACCAGTATCTGGCGACGCCCGCCCAGATCTCGCGGTCTCGCACGTCCACCTCTTCTACTGCCATTCTATATCGCGCCAAGTCGCCCAGGCATTCGATCCACGTGTCTTCAAATGCGCGGACACTTTCTAATAGCAGAGTCATCATCGAGTAAGCCATGTAAATGAAAGTCAGCATATGCTCCAAGGAGTCAGGGAGCCGGTGGCGTAGTAGTTCTAGGAAGGAATGGATCCCATAACGCCACATACGAGCCGGCATGGCATATTTCTCTGCTAGTCTTTTGAGCACAGGACTCGCGGACGGATGTTGTGATGCTAGAAAGAAGTCGTGATGCTCGTTCAGCAGCGTTCGATGTAAGGCAATCAGGGCCTGCCATTGGAGTGGGGACAGCGGAGTCTTCGACTCGGACTGTTGCTTGTCGATTTCAATGCATTTCTTCTCCACCATGACTAGCCCGGCGTAGATTCCGCGCACTTCATTGATCAATTGCTCTTCTGTTATAGGATGAGTTTCTGGCTGTAGGAAGATCCCATGTGATGCTGTACCTCCGGCTACCGCAGAGTCACCTCCAGCGGATTTCTGATCAAAGCTCAATCCTTCCACGGGTTCTGCTGGTTGCCCCTTGGGCCGCGCAGCGAGTTTCTCTTGCCTGACACTTGGCTGAAGTGTCGATACACTTCCATGCTGGACAGCGCTTCCACGCATCTGTTGCGCATCGGGTTGCGACACCTTTTCTCGCCACCTCCCGGCAAGGTCGTCAGCGGAGCTTGCTGAAAATCTAGGCAGTCGCGTATCGCTCTTAGACGGACTACTTTTGCGATTTCCGATTTCGCCTGCTATCCGACTGCCGGAGGGGCCTAGCATGTGGGCCGAACGTCGTTGTCGGGTCTTTAATTTCTGCTGGTGACATTTTATGAAGTGAGGTGACGCAGCCTCCATACTCCCTCCTGAAGCGAAGTTTTGATTGCTCAGATCCTCCGAGTCTGAGTTCTCTGGAATAGCCCCCGCCGAATAAGGCCTCTTTACAGAGACCGAGGGGCTGTCGGAGTGACGAGCCATATGGGTGATCGGATATACCACAGGAGACCCATTATCGTCAGGCAATCGACCGATTGATTTCCTAAATAACGCGGTCAGTAGATGAAACGCAAACGGACAAATATCTTGGAAGAGGAATAATGGAGTGGCCGACGGAAATACTTACTTGGGAAAGTCGCCGGTCTCATTTGCGATCTTCGGGGAATCAATCAATTGGGCACCCAATTGGTCCGCCGCTTGGTCCTTTGTACTGATGTGGACGTCGGGATGATCTGGAACAATGCCCGATTGCTGGTAAATAAATCCGTTGCTCATTATTGTCAAAGGATTTTAGAGTCAATCTGGAGCATGTCATCTGATTGAATTCTCCCCATCTGCATCAGCTGATATGATCCACATCCCAGCTTAGAAGAGAGTTCACGGATGAGACGGAGGTTGGCGAGAGGGGCACGAATCTGTGGTGTTCAACTGATGCGTGAGTACAAGGCAGCAGGTGCACAGACACGCCAAGGGAACAAACACAAGAGATGACGGAAGACAGGCACAGCTTGAATATTCACTCTCAAAACACAAGAAGATGGAATACAAAATGGAATATGAAAACAAAACAAAATTATATTGGTCAAAAGGATCAAGTGCACTGACGATGCCAGGCGGAAAAAAGATACAGTGAAGCATGAGGATAGTGATGACGACACTTACTTGAGGAAGCTATTGAAGCAAACACCAGCTTATTTATAGCTCTTGATCAAGACAAGGTTGAGCGCAACGAACAATAATGATGATTCTAGATAGATACCAGGTAGGCAGGCAAAGGCAACCTAAACTAACAGGCTCCATCCGTTTTTGCCAACAGTGAGCCAGACAACTAGGTAGGTAGGTACCTTGCTGTGCCTTACTTCTTGCTCCTGCCGAGCTTAACTCCGGATCTTGAGTTAGAAACGCCGGGGCTACCCTGGTAACTAGGCAGTTTTGCTTCCAAAGCTGGTTTGTGGGATGAAGCCAAGGCAAATCGAGGATTTCAGTTGTCGGATGACCGAGGAAAGGTGACGATGATGGATGGGGATGCTGTTAATAATGATCATGAAACTAACCACAGGAAATAAGCGGAAGTGAATTCGATTTTAACGAAAGGTCGCTTTGGCCTTGATAGAGAATGTCTCCCTAGTCAATAATAATACCGAGGAGACCAATATTCAATAATTAAGCCTTGATATTGGCGGATAATTCGCTGAGTTATTGCTACTTTCCCATGATTTTAAAGATCGACCTGGTTGCCTGACCATCATGAACCTTAAAAAGGTCTACATTATCACCGCGGTCGAGCGTCCCTTGTCTATTTCTTCTAGGACATAAATGATCTACTTGAATAATTACTCAGTCAATTCTATAAAAAGTTGGATTGAAATTGCTTATATCCTTCTTTTTCCCCAATGTTGAAGGACAAAACAATTGACATACTTACTAGGGTAGCCTAAAATGCTGACGATCCACCAAGGAATTTTCTCGAATATCGAAAGACAATATTACAAATGCAGTTCACCCTTTAACTATCTCCGCCTTATGGAAGGCAACGATTCACCTTATCTCTAAGTATTCACTCTTGCTCTGATCATTCACTACCTTTAGCCTTGCACGTTATCTCACCTAACATACCATCAGAGATCGCACTGAAGACCGGGCTTGGTGTAACTGGACTTCCATCAAGGCCCAGTTTCTGCCGTTTACCGATGGTAAGCAATAGTAAACAGTCAACTGGTGAGGATCAACATCGCACCCTTGGAACTGAGAGTGGTTCGATTTCCAACAGTACAAGAACGATGCAGTTATGCGCTATTAGACAATCAGAAGCAGCACTTCATAGCCCAGTGCTTAGTACTCAACACATCGCCTTAACAGAAATACAAGACTGATTCAAATCCATCTGTAGCCTGGCCGTTTTGCCTTGTTTTACCCAGATTCTAGACCTTATCCATAGACCTTTGTGCAATGCTAACCGCATTTATTTCCGATTAGTCTACGGTCATCCTGAAGGACCGCTACAAAGATAGGTAGGTATACGGCGCCTTCTTTAACCCAATAAGGCAATATCAGGCAGCTGGGGCATACGGATGGAATGCCCTTGTATGTCTAGTATGAAGAAGCCTGGCCCACGATCAACACCACGTGCAACACGCTCAGACCCAGTGTCCCAAAACAGAAAACAGGCGGATTGAGGCTTTTCTGTCCTTTCCCTTGGGACGCTAACTGCTGGATCCAGAGGCAGTTATGGATATATATATGTACGGCATTGCAATGTTGACACTCGATTTACGAAGCTTCTGTATACCAGGGTAGCACGGACAACAACAATAGGCAAAGAGGAAGCCTACCTAATATGTCCTCGGACAAATCATGGTTATATACCACTTCCCCTTTGCTCATACAGAGCAGGAGTACCTAGGGATGAATGTTTGTTCGCCAGGAATGGTGCGGTGAACAAGCTACTTTATTTCAATGGTTGCCTTGTCTGTGCGACTGCGAGACTGCGGCCCATTGCCCCCTTCCATTGTAGCTACCGTACCTAGCAATATCGGCGACAGCGATCCGAGTTAAACCAATGACATTGCATATCAATCTCACGAACCCCTTCGATGAACGGTCTGATCAGTATTCACCCCATTACAGAGTACGAGGTACCTTAATGCAATCGAGCAGCTTCAACCCATGTCAAGGTGGTTGTTGCCCGGGTAAAACCGCCATGCGACCGTGCTGCCCGTGCACTTTTCAACGACCTGAGCGGGTGTAGTACTCGGATGCCTTAGGCACATAGCATTAGCTTACCAGTTGACAGGTTCGATCGGTTCAAATAGGAAAATGCGACGCCATCCGGTGTCATGGCGCAACCATGTCTGGGCTTGAAGCTTATATCAGAGTTTTGGAGATCGTGGTCACATAAATGTAGCCGCTAGTCTTTACGCGCATGTTTGTCTGCTACTTTGCGTCAGGTCCTGCGAGATTCTAGTAGTGTTTTGGCCACAGCCTCTTCCTATCTCCGTGTCTTGGCTGCCTCTGCTGTGATCATGAGATGCCTATTATTAGGCCCCCATCATCCCGTCATTGTTTAGTCGCCTATCTACGGAATATGGTATGATTGAACGAAGTGACCGCGGAACGGGTATAGTCATCATCGGCATAGCCGAGAATGTTCGTCTCAGGTTTATTCTCTTCATTACACAGTTCAGTGTCATCGCTGCTGACGATGACTCATGTACAGAGCTAATGATGCGTTATTAACCGAATTCGTCTATCGTGGGTCATAGTAGATTATTAAGATTCCGCTCAAGCAACAAGAGAATGTCGAAGAGACACACTGACAGACCGAAGACCGACAGACAGGTTGAGCATGCCTCCCGACGAAACTCCTGGATCGGTAACTGCGCTGAAATCATCATGTACGGCGTTAGAGGGGCTATGCAACGAAGCCTGAGAGTGAAAAACTGTCGCGAAGTTATTGCAAACCACTCGCTGAATTTCCTTGATGCCCCTAGAGGATGTTCCATGAACTGTGATAGCTTGTGGGGGCATAAAGTTGAATCGGAGATGCCGCCCTTTAGCGACGCTTCTGTTCTGCTATTCAAGGCCGCGGTAACAGATTCTAACGCGTGGCTTTTCAGGGGAGCCGCACTTTGGCGTTCTCGCCAATGGCAGAGTAAAGCGATCTGAGGATAGCCAAGGCAGCAGTTGGACGAAGACGTAGTAGGAAGTAAGACCAGGCATATTGGAGCAGCGTGGGGTGTCAGGACAAGTAGATTCGCATCTAGACAACAATCACGTTAGCGCTATTCCCTATCCGAATCCGAGGCTGTACCTTGGATTCGACGACCCCACGACACATAGGGCAAAGGGGTCGTCCCTTGACCCGAGCTTGATCGAGTCGACTGGTCGGCATGTGTTGCTCAGCGCACCAGCGGCAGAGTATCGCGTGACCGCATGGAATTATCACGGTGTCCACGAGTTGACTCATACAGATCTTACATTCGAGATTGACGGTCAATTCTTTGTCTGGTTTGGGTTCGGGACGACCATCCGTCGTGTCATCGAGGCCTTTGGGAGTCGGTGGCTCACGATCAACGATGCCATCGTCATCCAGTGAGTGCTGTCGGTGACTTCCATGGACGACACTACCAGTGCGCATACTGCTTGTGTATGCTTGCAGCTCCGCCAATCGTTGGATCCGGACATGATCTTCTGGCGTGAGATACGTTAAGTAATGTGGTGCTCCGATTGCCATCGCAGGGCTAGAGCTTGTGGCAGTCGCCACCGCCGGCACTCTGGGCACTTGAGATGTCGAGAGGCGACGTGGGAGCTGCGGATTCGTCTCACCTGCAGGGCGCGTGCGTCGACGTGTAGTCTGGCCGACGGATGGAGCCTGCTGCTGCCCCGGCACTGAGCTTGCGGTGGAAGAGGAGCTCTGCGTCCGATGGTGCCGTCTGGGCTGGTTGGTCGCCGGCGAAACGCCCCATTGCGGAAATGGCATATAGGGATTGGGACGGGTGTACGATGGCGGAGAATAGACAGGTCTATATCGCACACCTCCGTAATGCTGAATCTCTAATTGTGCGGGAGTATTGACCGTATCTGGTGGTATCATTTGGTAGGCTGGCGCTGTCACATTTTGTGGTCCTGGGGGCTGCAAGTTGGATCTCTGCTGCACTGCGACCTGGTGACTATTTTGGAACAACAATCCCGGTGGTTGAACAGGAGCCGTCCGTATATGAGAATAACTGTTCCTGTTGAAATCAGCGACATATTGCGGATCCCAGTAACGCAGGCTGGCTTCTTGGTGGCTTCGACTGTGGTCGGTCAAATCCCCCAACAGGGTGTTCTGGCCTGCAATAACCTCCCCGTGGGTACGTTGGTTCCCTGTATCCAGCCCAGTTCTTGTGTCCTGGGAACTAGGTGGCGGGAAGGCGAGGTCTCCATCGTGTATCAAAGCGAGGTACTCATCAGCAAGTGAAGTTGCAAACGGATTGGTACTCGAATCTTCTCAAATTGTTTAGCTTAAGACATTGGTCCCAACCGAGGCTACGGGTACTCACTTTGACCGTCGAAATGAGGATTCGTAGAAGCGTCAACGGCACCTGATGCGTTATTTTGCGTGATGATTTGAGGGTCCATAGTCCCATGGCTGCTGGGATCCCGCATGTTTGAGAACGTTGGAGGCGCCATATTGCTAGAGTCCCCGAAAGTGGAACGAGGTAAATGCACATCCATGCTCGAAGGGATCAATTGACAGCCCGGGTGGTCGCACGTATACTGCGTTGCGGGTTGATAGGTCAGTAGCGTTTCGCTCAGGAGCTGCAAGTGGTTTAGAATTCTCGTGATCCCCTGATGGATGGTGTGCAGTTCCTCTCGAAGATTATCGATGTTGTCGTGGCGAGATTTTCTGCGATAGGAAGATCTCGTCGGCTCTAGGGAGATGGAAGGAGGAAGGGTGGAAGAGATATCGAAAGACAGACTGCGTGCGTTGGCACTTGCAAGATAAGCCTCAGCAGGGTATTCTGGTTGACTGTGAATGAAAGCCTGCCTGCCGGGGCGGCTAGATGAAGAGTGAAAACTCCAGTATTCTAAATCACAAGGGCTCAAGCCAGTGAGTAATTGCTCTACTGAATGAAGTAAAGCAGGCAATAAATACACTAAACAAATATGGTCAAGCGACTATAAGCAAAGCTGCACATAATAACCAAACACAAAGAACTCAAGGAACTAGTGCATGAACGAGCTGGCGAGGTTGGGAATGGGGGAAAGAGAAGACGGACCCTGGCACTTCCAACAGTACCTTGTAGAAGCAGTTGTGGTATGCCTCGGTGTGTTGCCGGCATTTGCAGATGACAAGATCCTCCCATAAGAAGCACTCGGATGAATGTCCAGACACGAGCAGCAGACAGGTGAGCTCAGGTGGAGACAGCCGATGGCATGCTTATGGATACAACTGGGATTGTTTGATAGAGGAACCCAGGCTAACATGATTCAAAGTAGTTATAGATAATGTGCAGATGGGGACAGATAGCCTTATTCCAACCAGATTCTGGCGTACTACTGTGACAGTGTCAATATTAGTCACAATGCAGATGGCGGACACGTCCCCAGTGTCTTCTTAAATAAAGTGAAAAAATATTCGATCATTCGTCTAAGCCAAAGGATATCAATTGGCTGGAAATCATCTTGTGGATTAGACCTAAACGGAGCTCGGAATCAGGACCCTTCAAGGCCGGCAAGACCCTACAGAAGGGGGCAAAGAAGAAAGCAATAAGGAGGACGGAGATGAGAGGATAGAAGGAAGAGTGAAAAGAAAGCCAAGGAGTCCCAGGAGGCAACAGAAGCAGCCAGCCCGGTGAGAAATAATAATGGTTGAATGACACGCAATAGCAGGGCAGGGTCTCCCGGAGTTATTCGACACAGGCCCGTGGATGTTGCCTGAGCAGGATCCTTGATAGTAATAGTAGCCAGACAGGAGCCAAACGGAGCAAAAGTACGACCGTAACACACAAGGGGATCTCTGACGTCTGGGCAACGTTGACGAAATCGAGACCGTACCGACCGTCCAGCGAAGTCGGGAAGATGCGCCAAAGACGGGTCTGCACTGCGCCGCAGCCAGAGAGGGATTGGGGCGGGCGGGGGGGAAGGGAAGGGAAAGAGAACCTTCAGTATTAATAACGGATGATGAGGGGGGAGGCGAGCAAGGAATGGACAAAATCATAGAAGAACATGTCCAAAGCCGTCCAATGATCAAACCCGCCAACTGTGGCGGGTGGCAGGGAATTGGAAGCGAGAGGAGCTCCGTAAAGCAACGAAGCTACCATCTATCTGACCCCGCAGGATGATTGATCAGAGAGAGTTCTATGGCTGATCTTACTCCATAGACACGTAAAATAGATATCCGGGATCTGGTATGTAGGTAGGTAGATTATTAGCCGAGAAAGGGACGAGTAATGATCGATTGATTGACCCATCCGGGTAATCCGTGATATTAGTGCTACATATTACTGTAGTTAGAATCGCTCCAAGGGGAATGGTTTGAATTGATTATTATTATCAGAAAATGAAATGATGATGATAAGACTAGACGGGAAAAAGAACTTGGAAGGAGATCCCACGGAGCAAGAGGAAGCGAACACGGGGAGTAATTCCCGCAGCAATCCATCAACGTCATTTCTCGCTGCCTCTCATTCTCCACTGAACTCTATCATCTTGCTCGGATGTTTTCCCACGGTTTCCTGGTGCGAGACGGTTCATGTGATGGTCTGTTATCTTTTTGAGATTCCTTGGATCACGCTCTTCATATTGTGGTAAGCAGACTCGCTTCTCACGAGTCCTTGATTAGCACACGCGATTCATGAGGAACAGGCTGTGGCTGTCCGTGCGGCATCTGCATCCAACCGGCTTCTCCAATCCCATCGCACCATCAGTCACATTCAGGTCAATGTCCAGCTTCACCATTCCTCTTGGTGAGGGCAATGGATCTGGGTCTGTGCCAGTCAACTCTCTTAATGATTTGAGCAAGGACGATCTCCTATGTTTCCCAGCCTTTCAGATCTGGCTTTCCACCCTTCAGCGATCGTTACAGCGACAATACAATCCGTCCCATGAGTTCAACCACAACCCCTATGTTTTACGGAAGATCAATGTTCAATCTGTTGATTACTTCAAGGGCGGCAGATTGGGGTTCGTTAAGCTCAAAGCAGAAGTTTCCAATAGAAATGGGGAAACTCTCCCGGGAACGGTCTTTCTGAGAGGTGGTAGTGTGGGAATGTTGGTAAGAATGACAACATCTCATATCTATACGATGCGAATCAGATTACTGACCATCGTGTTACTTGTGCGATAGATGATTCTCCAGCCCGACGATGTGCCTTCATCGAACGAGGATGAGAAGAGGGCGATTCTGACCATTCAACCTCGAATCCCAGCTGGCTCCCTAGCTTTCCCAGAGATCCCAGCCGGTATGATTGATGATAGTGGAACCTTCGCCGGAGCAGCTGCAAAAGAGATAGAAGAGGAAACAGGATTGACAATACCCCAAGGTGAACTTGTTGATATGACCTCTCTGGCGCTGCAATCGATTTCGGAGCCAAAGGACGGAGAGTCTCTGCAAAGGGCAATCTATCCGTCACCTGGAGGGAGCGATGAGTTTATCCCCTTGTTTTTGTGCCAAAAGAGAATGCCGCGCAAAGAGATCGAGAGTCTACAGGGACGGCTGACGGGTTTACGCCAGCATGGAGAGAAGATCACATTGAAGGTTGTGCCGTTGAGAGACCTTTGGAAAGAGGCATTGCGAGACGGCAAGACACTTGCCGCATGGGCACTATATAACGGCCTAAAGCAGGATGGAAAAATTTAAGAATGGCTCAGCATTGTAGCCAAAGCCGATAGCAAGATTGGCACCAACAGTGTCTACTCCGTAGATTATGGATAAGTATCTATCGACACGAATCGATCCTCGATCTTGTCTATATGCAGGACGCAGCCAGATACGCCAAAGCGGTGAATGAAGCGCACAATTAAAGCTTCAACTTCTTCGCCAGTTCGATGCCCTCTGCTAATGTTCCCACGCGGGCATCAATGGCATATCCCTCGGCTTCGAGTCTCTTCAACTCGGAAAACAATGTACTCAAGGGCAGTGTGAAGCATTCGATAAACTCATTGTCCTCGAGTTGCGGTTTCGGATCCTTATTTTCAGGAAGTGACAGATCCACACGCACATGAACCATGTTCAGATTAGTGTTACACATCCCCGGATCTGTGATACCTTCAATCAGTGTCTTGCACCACGCCTCGGAGGGTCGGACCCGGGCTTGATCACGGAAAATTGCGTGTAGTAACAATGCATCACTCACCATTAAACATGAGAGTGCTTGTCTGCTCTGCCACTCCCACATAACCAGTCTCTTCCCTGAGCTCGCGCACCGCACATTCCTCAACGGTCTCACCGGCGTCGATAAGACCCGCTGGGACTTCAATGACCACTTTGTCGATGGGCGGCCTGTACTGTTTTTGCAGCAGCAATTCCGGGCCAGTTGGCTTGTCAATGATGGTCACGATTCCCACGCCATCGACCTCGCAGCCAGGTGGCCGAGTCTATCCCAGTCAGTACTTCCACGTAATACTACGCAAGTTTTCTCGGCCATGGAGTAAGTCTTGCTGCTGAAGTAAGGAGATGAAAGCCAGAAGCCTTCTGCTGAGTCGCAATGCAGACTAGCAGTGGCATGATAGCGTCATAGCGCCCTGGATGTACAGGAGCCGCACCGAGCAAGTGAAAGAAATAAACTTACCTGTCTCTCTGCCGACTCCCAAGTCCTTTCCACACCGTTTGGATCAGTGTACGTGGTCAGGATCAGCCTGGTCCATTTGGCGTTACTGTTTTCCTATCAAGTGGATCAGCCATACTTCGTTGTTTACACCACGAGGTAATTCCGGTAGAATAGAAGAGGGCGGCGCGAATATTGCGCCATGACTTGTACGCCCCTCCAGGAACATCAACTGCATACCAATGGAACTCGTGATAAGAACTTTGACTTGGCGTACTTGGGATCGGATCCGGACATCTTTTGGTCTTGGTGAACGTAAGGTAGCAATGCCAGTTGAGGCAGTTATAGTATACCGGGCTAAGAAGAGAAGAGGCAACACCTCGTCCTTTCAGACGTGATGTATAACGAGTGATTTGAGCAGTGAGGCTTCCCAGTGATGCCTGGAGCTATTTATGTTCAATGTCGATGGAGCATGAAGTATGAAGTATGGAGAAGCTACTGCGTATGCCTTGGGCCAAAAAGGAGGGGCCCGGACTAAGCCACTTTCAGATCGAGATAGGGCCAACCCTGGGGTCTTATCTCATTCAATGCATGAAGACGAACTGCCTCAAATACTGTGCTTCAGGCTACCGCAGATTGATATCTTTGATCTGGACCTGAAATCCATTTTGGCTCCCTGGAATTACCTATTCCACTTCTACCGTACTAGGATCTTGCTATCGGCGTGGTGTCGACAGGCTTATCTGGGCTAAACTGCTCCAAGAAACCAACAACCGGCCCCAGGAACACCTGCGAAGACGACGAAGCGCGACGAAGCGTAGAATAGAGTGGAGGGTAAACGTCCGAGACATTAATAAGCCAAGAGATGTTTCCCTTCTTTCTTGTTCCATTTTTTGACCGACTCGAGACCGTCTGTGCACTGGTTTGTGTCATTTTACCTCGCAAGGCCGACTCTACCCTACGGCAAGCCATTGGGACAAAACCGAAATAACGACTTCAGGAGTTTAGTATGTAGACCGCTCTGAGTTCCGCCTAACTAGAATTACATTCCCATACCATTTGGTATTTTTACCATATGGGGATATTAAATGATTCAAATCATCATATAGTAAGGATATCGAATGGTTCGAGTCGCCATATAGTAGGGATATTAAATGATTTAAATCATTATATAGTAGGAATTTAAATTACTATATAGTAGTAAAATTAAATCCTTATATACTAAGGTCATGCCCTATATAGGCAGAATATATATATAGAGAGGTCATAGAGGAACCCACCTACTAACACTGCATATTTCAGATACATATATACCTAAGTATAGTAATATTTGATATCCCTACTATATAATAATTTGAATCCTTACTATATGATGATTTGAATTCCTACTATATGGCGATTTGAACCATTTGATATCCTTACTATATAATGATTCAAACCATTCGATATCCTTACTATATGACGATTCGAATCCCTACTATATGGCGACTCGAACCATTCGATATCCTTACTATATGATGATTTGAATCATTTAATATCCCCATATGGTAAAAATACCAAATGGTATGGGAATGTAATTCTAGTCAGGCGGAACTCAGAGCGGTCTACATACTAAACTCCTGAAGTCGTTATTTCGGTTTTGTCCCAATGGCTTGCCGTACTACCCAGATTGGCCCCCAAATTTGGGTTATGGATCAGCGCGTACAGTGGGGATGTCAGCACAATGCGGCCGGACATCAAGGTAGTGTGCACTGCCCCTGATGCTAACATGTAGGGGCTCACAACCCCTGTGAGCATATAATAAGGTTGTTCTTGGGGACGAGCTACCCAGCCGAACACACGAACCTATTAGTCGGTCCATTCGACGTTCGACATGCACCGACCGAAACCACGTTCCAGACTCAGGGAAGAGGAAGTTTCAGAAGAGCAAAAGCAGCCATTCGTCGAGCATTCACTACACCAGGATGAGAAAGATGGGCCAGATTTTGACACGGCGAGCGCTACAAGATCTGGATGCATTGCCGCCGTATCAACGGGCGTGATTCTCTCCCTAGTTTGCTTGATATCCGGTATTTACCTCCTCAGAACCAACCAGGCAACACTCGGCGCTTCGGTCTCTATCTCTACTTCTGGAAGGGAAGCCATGGCCCTAGCGATCAACGTCATACTAGCACTCTGCACTGATGGTATGATGTTCGTGCATTCCGTCTCGTTACGATGGGCACTGTATCGCGAGGGACGCCTGGAGTTCAACACCAATATCCGTCTCTTCACCGGTTCCAAAAGATTCGGCCCGAACAAATGGTACATCAACCTAGTGGCCCTAACTTGCCTGGTGCTATCATACGCTTCTTCATCCGTTCTGCTGCTATCTGACCAAGTCGTTGTGCTATCTAAGAATGAAGACCAATCTCCATTATTGATTAACGGCACAGCTCTAGTAGCCTTGGGTCTAGGTCTCGCCGGCCAGGCCGTCATCGCCGTATGGTGCCTAGTGTCCAGCTACAAGTCGATACCGACCTGGAGCTCCAACCCTCTCAACACCGCGTCGGCCGTGGTGCAGAATGGTGGCCTCGCTCACCGTCCCGGGAGATGTATGCTATCAGTTCACCAGAGACAAATGTCGAGCCAGGAGACATATCCTATGCATCGACAAGGAAATATGTTCCAATTACAGGGCATGGTGCGATATATTCTCGTTCTACTGTGGTCACTCGCTCTTCTGGCCGTCGCGTGGCCTATCGCCATCGCCACTGTCTCCATGTCCATTGGCAACGCCAGTGCTGCTGGCCAGGCCTCTGAACCGTTATGCTGGAGAGTTGGATTTAAATGGAACAAAGACGCTCTTGCGTGCTCTCGGAACTATGTGACGCTGTCTATGTCGCCATATGCGAATGACCACAATCCTGATTCCGCAACCTTCTCGTACGGTGCCGAGGCTGTACTTTGCGTTCTCTTTGTCTGTCTTATCCAGGCTAGTCAGACCGTCGCATTGCACTGTTTGGAGCTGCTCGTCAACCTGTCCAGAGATGAAGGCATTTGGCGACAAGCTTACAGTGAAACAAGAGAGGCCGCAGGGACACAGTTGGCCACGAATCCATTCCGTGCAGCTGTATCGAGTTGGGAGAACGCTATTCTATTCATTGCCAAAGCGGTGCTGCATTGGATAATTGGTCAGAGCCTGATCCCTTCCGTTGCCATGGAAGACTCCAAAGACATCGCCAAAGACATCGAATCATTGGCCTCCATCCCTGTCGAAGACCTGTCCGCTCATGTCCAAGAGCTGCCGTTCAAACGCGGATTCCAGTTTGATATGGTATACTCGCGGTTGATTACATACGCCATACTAGCCGTCCTCGTGGCTACTTTCGCAACATACCTGGCTCTAAGGCGACCGAGAGGCTTTCAGCCTGCCGCGCTGGGACATCTGCCGACTCTCGTAGATCTCATCGATGATTGGAAGACAGACCAGGAAGGCCGGATGTGGTGGGGGGATAAGACTCCCGAACTAGAGGCCGGTCAGGTGCGGCACGCCGGAACATGCTGGGATAAGATGCTGCTTGGCCCGATATGTACTACTGCTAGATATGCGGGTGGTTAACCTGAGGCGGTCATTTCGGCGTCGATTCAACAGGCAGGTCCTCGAATTCTCAACGTACCGTTACCGAGTTGTAGGCTTGAGGAAGATATATAACTAAGGTACCTATAAACTAGAGAGGGCAGAAGGAGAGTAAGGACGTACTGAATAGGCACACTATGTACATGCATACACAATAAATATAAAGGACTCAGTACTATCTTTGAATATATAGATAGGGTAAACATGCACGAGAAGCAATACTTAGCAGATAGGTTGAGAAAGGCCATCAGCGTAGCAGGCTTGGCGGGTGCATAATAGATAGCTTGACGTGTGCTTGAAGACTCACACCACAGGGCGGCAAGAGTCAAAGTCAACGAAGCAAAAGAAAAGATGCAGAAAAAACAAAACATACAGCAGCCGGGATTCGCTGGTGGTCACCCACCCAACTACTAACCGGCCGGCGTGTGGCTTAAGTATGGCTGAGCGGACGGGAAGCCCTGTTTTCCACACCCTATGGTCGTATGTGCTTGATTTGAAGCAATCAAGATCTACTTCTAACTAGCAGAGATAGTTTAGTGAGGTGTTGTTGAAATTGCTAGCACTAGTAAAGTTCCTGAATCACTAGTAATTTATATGGCAAATCGAAAGTCAATGAAGGTCCGATTCTCCTACACGAATGATATCTAGCTCCTATTTATGCCTCCGATAGAGGTCAGATTTGAGGGTATTCAAATGATTGAATGCTATCGAATATTCGGCCAAGAGTGGCAGTGCTACGTCAGTTCGTATGCTGCCAAATCGGGCAAGTGGTAATATAATGTGCTGATTCTTAGTAACCCTTGGCAAGACAAAATGCGCATATTCCACCCCAGCACGAAATAGGCGCTCTGGTTGGAGAATTTGTATCATGACATGATGCCAATCTTGCAAGCCACTATCTTTCAAGCATAGAGTATTCAGAATACTTGAATCACTCTGGAATCACAGTGTCAAATAATACAAGATGCTGGACGTCCCTCACGTCACATTTCAAGCCAAGAGACGAGTCCTTAATCCCAAATCTGCTTGTCTACTAGACACTATACTAGTTGTATATGCGAGTCATACTGAGATCTCATCAAAGGGATTGGTCAGTACGGTTCTCTCCTTTCATTCCATATTGGTAATTGGCATGGGATGCACCACGGGGTTTAGGCAGGGGAGGGAAAGGACGTATAATGAGTTATGACAAACAAGTAGATACCCAGTATGACGGAGCCCTTCCCGACGAAGTTATTTGCGTTTTGAAATTCGCGCTGCATGACTACGGCATATATTTCGATGGGTATTATACCGCTTAGGCAGGTGAGGATCATTCTGTGACGCAGATGTGGATTAGTTCGGGGTTTGAGCTGGATGGCAGAGGTGCTTGCTTTTGGCGTTCCCATTGGTCTCAAAGGGGCTATAGAAGTAGCAGAGCGGCGATTATTCGAGCAAAATGCTCCATCTCTATTGCTTCCTGGATGTTCCAGGGGCCATACCTGTGCATGTAGGCAAACCCAGCATGCGCGATACTCCCGGGACCTCCATTGAGATACCGTAACCAACCCTGGTCGTACTGAAAGACCGAGATATAAACATCAGTCCCGTCCTGCGACACAAGGACTCTCATATCATTTCCTGGTGCGCCGAGGTGCTGCTTCACCCATGCCACCATCTGCGCGACCTCCTGCATATCAACCGCTGGGGAATGGTTCTCCCGCCGCGATCGTTTACACTCGATGAGTGCCAAAATCCGACGACTGAAGGTATCCTCCAGCTGACCATCGGTAGGTATATGCAACGAATTGCCTTTTGCGTCTCCGTGTGCTGAAGTCTGCCGTCAGCTTGGACCTATCAGCCGTCCACTGGCGTCCAGACTGAGGAACCAGATCTGCAATGGCTTGCAAAAAGGAAACGATAGAAGTGTTGACACTGGCTTCGGCAGCACTCCGAACAGAACTGTTCTGAGCCTCATGTCGAATCACTTGCTGTTGCTGAATAGCTGGAACCCTGAACAGTCCTTCGTTTCCTCCCCAAGGTGGATTCCAAACCGGCTGCGTCTGCCTGGTGGTGACATCTAAGATATAGTCACCAAACCTGACATCACTCAGGAGCAGATTTGCTTGCGCCATCAGAGGTGCTATGCCAAGGGTCTGGACATTGAGCTGCCGTGGGGGAACAATGGAGGGGAGGATGGTTCTGAACAGGAGATACTGCTTGTAGGTGACTTGGGATGCTGAATGCAATTTTACATTCATATGCAGGGATTGATTCTTCACGTTGTGTCTCCCTGCGGATTGTCTCCACTCTCTTTCTGTCTCAGGTAAGGCATCATTAGTCATTTTGGAAGGTGCCTTGAAGGTAAAGACGGGATGGGTGATAGCTGATGCCTGCTAGGAAGAGAAGCAAAGAACAAAAGAGGAGGGGGAGTCGATATCTCAAGAACCAGCCCCCGCCCCCATCTCCCATCCCAAGCAGATGCATTTTATGTCTCTCTTTTGTAGGTATATACACAGTAGTACTTCTACAACATTCACTCTCCAGTTTTGTTATTGAGGCCGGGTAGGTATACTTCGAACGGAAGGAACCCGCTTGTGATTGGCCCGCTGAACTCAAAAGATCAAAAACATCCATATTCCTGCTTCTGCTCAGACCAATGGAAGAACTCCTATCTATAACTACACAAGCACAGTGAAGGGATCGAAGAGATTCACCCGGATGACAAGAGAACATAGATTTGATATGCTAGGCAAAGAAGAAAGCGAACTCGGAAAGGCGCGAAATTCCATCTAGACTCAAAAAAAAAAAGACTGGGGAGGCGATGATCAGTGAAGAAAGCAGTAGTAGATACTTGCAACCAAAATAGGTACCTAAATTACAGCCCTTTTGTAAGATGACCCTGTTGTTTCACACTGCTGGTAAAACTTGATTTGGTCAAGATTCAAAATTGTGGTTGGCGAAATTACATCTGAGAGATGGCTCTACAATTCACCCCAGTGTCTATGTACAAAATCTTCCCCTCTGATCTCAAAATTAGTACCGTTAGATAGCTCTCTTTCCGGTGATTATGGTAATACTAATATTGCCCTGGGTATATTACATTTTTAGGCATTAAGTCAAGTTAAACATAGTGCTTTGCTTTACTTTTGTTCTACATCCTCGGAGATTTTATATACAAGTGGGTCCTGGATGCTTAGCATCCATCAGGTATCAGGGAACCACAAGACTAACAAGCTTTCCGTGACCGTGAGGTGACTTTAAGTGGGTCTGATACAGTGATACTGAATTACTGATACCCTGGTCCAAGAGATAATCCTCCATCTACCATCCACCTCCCGCAACTGGCAGTCAACCACAAGTCTTCAACTATTTACTTCTTCAATCCCCAATCATACCTTCTTACTTAGCTTCTTTTCATAATGGCAGGAAACGTGACACGCGAGCAAGTAAGATGGCTATACGAGGTCGTTACTGGAGGAAAGGACAAGCCCTTCGTCTCGAGTGAGCCCGGTTCAGAAGGAGATGTTTTGGCATCATATCTTTCAGGACATGGGATTACTCTCATTCCTTGGGAAATTGAAACGAGCTCTGTGGATTCTCCTTCAGTAACATCAGTCCCGTTTACCTCGTTCGATATCGCACAACTACCATCCTCAAGGGAATATTCCATTCACTGAGTACATCCCGCCGGCAGATAGGAGCGACACCGAGGACGGCCGGTGGTGGTCCGCTCAAATCTGTTCTGGTGAAGCGGTCCGGTTCTTCTATAAGTGGGCTCTCGCCAGGCGAAGTCTCCCGCGCCGGCATTCAAGTTTAATGGATTTCTGCGGAGTACACACCGTAACGTAAGTACGATGCATTTTGATTTACTCCCTGATGATTGGTTTCTAAGGGTTCAACAATTGATGCATTGCAACTTCTAGGCTCCCTAATCCTTTCTTGCGTTGCTGCCCAAGAGTGGGATGTTGTCCACCTAGTGGTGGTCGCTGGGACATCTGCTTTTTCCTTGAACCTGAGAAGCAAAATACCTCACCACTTCCCCATATTGCCGTGGCGGCTTCCCAGCCAATGAATGCTAGAGACAACTCCATTTTGTACGGGGAGCTCGCCGTAATCCTTACTGTTATTAATAGCCGTGCCAAACAGCCAAAAGCAGAGAATGAGGAGGAGATGAAGAATCTGTTTGATATGGAGGAGGAAAAGCTTGAGGAAACTTCCCGGAAAAGTCCAGCATTCCCAAACAAGCAGAAATTTCCGCTTCTTCTCTTTTCATTCGTGGGCCCACAGCATGCAAGGGTACTCTGTGCTTCCATGAACCAGAGGCAGCTGATAATTCGGATGTCGAAGCTTTATAGCTTCGAGAGGAAGGAAGAAGCTCCACTTGAACTGTTCACGTCCTGGCTTTTCTCGCGCCCCGCGGTGGAAACTTAACTGTGTTTGAGCGCCTCCCAGCTTCAGCATAAGGGCCGACGCAAATCCAGACGAGCGAGGAGGATGTCCCGCAGGAGCAGTCGGATCAGCAGGGCATTCCCCATCAATAGTTTCTGCCAATTCTTCAGACTCTGGACTAGTTGGAACTGAGCAAGAATCTCAAGGTAGGCATGGTTTCCAGATTTTGCTAATACATGGTAGGGTCGCCGACAGCGAGAACTCTGGGCATGCCTGATCAATGACGCTGACATTGAAAACGCGATTTATTGGATCAATTCCAGAATTTTCTTTAACTATGGTCAATGTTGCTGCGCAGGATCGAGGATTCTGGCTCAAGAAAGTATTTACTATGAATTTGTGTCCCGCTTCGAAGAACCAACAGCACAAATAAAGTTTTTGATCCTTTCGATCCAGAGACCTCCCAAGACTACATACAGTATGACCGCATGACGGAGCATATCAACCAAGACAGAGAAGACAGAGCCACTGTACTAGACCCTAGTATATGGCTTAGTACTAATAGTAGTCGATCCCATTACCTTAGTTAACCTGAATTGGGTTTTCAAACATATAAATGGAATGGGCCCCAACCATATGCCATCCTATTAAGTAGATATCCCCTTTTCTATGCCTGCCTCTGAATAAATATTAAATATATATTCCTTATGTATATTTGCACAGCCAACCACACAGATTTCTAGATTATAAATTATCTAGACTGGCATTAGACAGAGGTATTAAGGGTTTATAAATAAGTAAGGGGATGTAGTCTAAGTAACCACTTGTGTAAAGTTAGAAGAGCTAGGCCTCCACCCCCTAAGTCTATCACCTTGTCAAGGCAAGAATAATTTATGAGGAATACAGAATACCAATTCTAGGGGCCTTTCAGACATACTGTAGCTAGATTGGAGGATCTATACTATATCAATGACCTTGTATAGGACCTTTTATGTTAATGCATTACTTAGAGGGCGCGAATGCATAACTTAGACAAGGGATATATATGGTAGGGACAAGTCAGCACTTCTCAGGGACCGTACGGGCGAAATGGGTGAAATTTACAGGGGTTCAGGCGGCTTCAGGTGATTTTCAGGTGAAGATGCTGAAGGGGCTGAAGACAAGGCGGCAAGGATACTAAACAATGAATTAAAGAAACAAAAAACATACAACAGCCGGGATTCGCTGGTGGTCACCCACCCAACTACTAACCGGCCGGCGTGTGGCTTAAGTACGGCTGAGCGGACGGGAAGCCCTGTTTTCCACACCCTATGGTCGTATGTACTGGGACTTGTTCTGCAATCAATTATAGGCAACTAATCTTATGCATAAAACTCTTAAAGCGGTACAATCTCAACAGTTTATTTATCCTCCTGTCATTTTGTGTTTCTCATGGCCCACCTGCAAACATTGCCTCTGGGAAAGGCAGCAATGGAGGCAAGGATGGAAGCCACTGACATCAGTCTAGCTTTGTGAGAGCAGTGGAGGCAAAGAACCACGGCCTCCAATGCAATGCGGGGTAAGATAATAATCAACATGTTCACACATGAAAATACTCCTCTGTCTTGCCTTGGATTCAAGCAGCATCTGTCTAGACCTATCCCCCTTGCGTCTAATATGCATATCTGCTCGGACAACTAGGCGAGGCTTCGTAGATGCTGTCCGGTGTAAAAGTGCATTTACAAATCTCTATTATATATCCATGCTATCCTGTAGATAACTTGCAGGAGTTGGGGCGCAGTCTGCACTTGTTGTCCTTCGTTGTGCTTCTGACTGAGACAGCAGAGCTCACTCCGTGAGTTCGCTTCTGCCGATCTTTCGTTCCAAATGTGAACCAGTTGAGACCCTCACAGTGGGAATCGAGGTCCATGCAAGACCTCATGCAAGCGCTGTGCGCGATAGCTCGAATGGCGTACGGCCACAGTCATGTGTTCTACCAACCATCGAAATCGAGTTCGATGCCTGGATACGTGTCGAAGCTCAGCTGACTACTCCTGGATAGGTCAAAGAATGCGCATCTTGGGCCACATATGGGTCTTCTTGCATTAGCATATGATTCTAGTTTCCAAAGTCAACTATGTATCTACAGGCATCTGGACGTGGCGCGCCATAGAACCTGTGCTCGAATGGGTCTTTTGCCAAAAATGACTCTAATCTGAAATGATTAGCGACTGGCTCTCGCTAGTAAATGCCATCTACAGCGGCTCCGCCCCTCGGACGGAAGCGTAGACGAGGGCTCGTCGGTGCAGTAGGACTACAATCTACAACATGAGCCATCAGCAGAGCCCATATTCGACTCCAAAAGAGCAGAGAGTTTGAAAGACTCAGATAATCGACTTTAGGCCTCTATTGTGCAAATACAGACTAGATAAACCGAAAGGCATCTCTTTGTGTCACTGAAAACCCATCTATGCTTGAATGTCGAGTCCGATGCACGAGTGTCGGCCGAGTCAGAATTTGGGGTATTCGAAATAAAGTGTAAAGGTCAGACCCATGGCGGAAGAGCTATGCCCATACGCCCGAGTCCAATCGAAAGGAGAGATGCAGTCTTGCAAGTGGGGGGTCCTGACCGCCGCTTCGAGCAAGAAAGCTTCTCATAAAATGAAAAGGCGAAAGAAAGGAACCCAATCCAGTGGCTCCCTAACGACCAGGCGTTTGCTGTCATAACTTCGTGTGGGGAAAAAGGAATCGAGTTGGATGAAGAACATCTAAAGTCGTTTTAGAGTTTTTCGATCTCCCCAAGGCACTTTTTGAACTCGCTCCAGTCCTTCATGATCACCTTAGCACCGAGTTCTTCCAGACGCTGGGACATCTCAAGCTTCTTGTCATCACCAGGGTAGCTGCCGACGTAACCAATGACAGGGATACCGGCGCGGATGGCACTCAAAGCACCAGACTTGCTGTCCTCAATGGCAACCACTTCTTCGGGCTTCTTCTTGCACACCTCAAGGGCATGTAGGTAGATAGCAGGATCAGGCTTGGAAGTGGGCTTGGGAAGGGAGCTAGCAGCGCTGAAGATGAGGTTGTCATCGAAGTATTTGTCCTGTCCAACCTTCTTGATGGAGGCTTTGACACGGCGCAGGGCGGAGGAGGAGACGACAGCAAGGTCATACTTCTTGGACTCGAAGATCTCCTTCAGCTGCTCGTTGGCACCAACGCAAGGCTGTGCCTTTTCGTTGAGCTTGCCGATGACCTCATCCTCTTCCTTTATCACATACTCCTCAAGCTCTTCCTTGGACATCTCGAACTTGTACTTGGCTTGAAGAGAAATCATCATCCCGCGGAAGTTCTGACCAACGAAGTCCTGAATCAGCTGCCCGCCGGTGTAGCGATCAGGGATGTTGCGCTTCGCAAGAATCTCGTTAGCAAGATCGGCGCATGCTTCGAAGGCCAGCTCTTCCGACAGGACAAGCGTGTTGTCACAGTCGAAGAAGATTCCCGTGATCTGCAGCAATGGTATCGTGGTCAGCAACTCTGTAGATCCATGATTTCATGCAAAGTAGAGAACAACAGATGACTAACCTTAGGCATGGTGACAGCTGAGCTAAGAGTCTCTGTGTTCTAGAAGTTGTGGGGAATTGTGTCAAGATGTATGGAGAGTTGAGGTTTTGCAGGAAGTCTGCTTGAGGAGAGATGAAGTGAGATGAAGTGGGTAAAGTAGCCGTAAAGAAAGTCAAATGGGAGCTGTCTGGGTTAAGTGGGAAGGGAACGAATCGTTGGAGTGGATTGGACCGGGATAAAGTAGGACGCAAGTGGCAAACATCAACGGGCTGCCCGCAATGTTTAAGTAGTTTTGGAAAGAGCTTTCGAAGGACAGTGAATACTAAGCTAGGAAGGGAGTGACCCCCATTCAATCCACCGGCGATTCCAAAGGGGACGAAATCAACAGAAACCCGTATCTGTTTCCAAAGTATTCACCTATCAGAGCTCGAATTTCCACTATGATACTATACGGGCAGGAGCGGGACTGGTGGGGTTCCTGAGACCTGAGGTCATACCATGACGTTACTTCGGCTGCTGCGAGTGAACGTGTTGAATAATAATAATAATAATATGGAGGCCGGCCCTAATCGCGCCGAAGGACGGGGGCCATCGTGGGCTTTGCTCACTGGGTCAGACGCTAGAGGCGGTCTGCTAAGCCTATGGAAGCAAGCACCCGCTGCCATTCTCGTTTCAGTAACGCTCAGTTTCTTCGTTCCCCTCTACTTAACTTGATTTAATTTAATGATTCCTGTGGATGGAAAGGCAAGGAAAGCCACTGAGCCAAATCGAATAGATCGAGTCCGAGTTGCCTCAGATATATCGCCTGAGGCTATTCAGACTTTCGTGGCTTGCCATAGTGGGGCTTTCCACACCCATTGTTTCCCTCTCTTTTTTTTTTTTTTATTTTTATTTTTATTTTTTTATGTCCTTTTCGATGGCTTTCTGACAGTTCCGCGATGGGGTCTGATATTCAATATTGTACCATTTCTTATCACCAAAAAAGTTTCTAGTATGGACTCAATTGGGAAAAGGATGGGAAAGACTAAGTTCGGGATTTTACTATTAAGAGTGCTTCTATCTGCAGGCGCATAACTGGGGTGCCTCACAATATACATGATTCATGCGAGGGGCTCAAATCGGTCAAGATATCCCAGGGTCAAAGACCCAAGCACTGCACCCCACTGGGAGATGAAGTTCAAGAGAGTGTGGCCGGTTATACCTATGGAAAGCTCATCCACGAATAAGCTGATTATGTTGGTCTTCTGTTACGCTTTACTTTGTTTGGTTTGGCCATGTTGAAATAACTCGGGCCTTCCCATGCCTGTCATTATTGTAACTTGCACGCCCCGCAGTCCTTCGACTTTGAACGTTCAACGACACGGTCCTGCTCACCACATAGGTACTTGGCCCCCTAAGCTACAGAATAGTAGGTAAGCCTAAGGTACCCAAGATACGTTAATACTCAAGGTAGGTAGGTAGGTATTATCATTGTTCTGGTGTGGTTTATATAGAACAAGCCACTCAAGCAGTCGGGCAAAAAGGATTAGCCTCTTGACCCGGCGAGAATTCCTTCGATGCTAATTGGCTCATTCCTGCACAGCAAACTTAACCATCCAATCAGTCTGGTTAGGCCCGTCCTCTTCTAACCCACAAATTGATGTGGGATGTACCTCTCATGCGGCACATATCTCAGCTTTTCTTGTTATATTCTGAAGTATTATCCTGGGGACATCATTATTGGCGCTCCTTGCCATTTATCAAAACCCTACGCTCTGTTTCATCCCTGTAAGTTTCTGTCTGCATTTCGCTTCCCGGAAATAGAGTCAATGTCAGAGAACACGGGAGGTCGTTCCGACCAATTTCCTGTGTCCGTCTCATCGCTTCATTTCCCCTCCGCAGCACAATCAATTTCTCAGACTTTGTCGTCGCTGCGTCGATCAGCGCTGTCTATTTCCAACCGGCTTCGTTCAATTGAATCCGATGCTGCCTTCGTTGCAGAGGTTGCCGAGCACTACGGCTTGCCTCTAGTCGCCAACGAAAGATGCGGGAGTTGGTACATTTCGCCGGACATCAAAGCTGGTAGCGCCTATTTCAAGAGCACGGACGGCCATACCGGTCAGTGGGATTTTAGTTTCCGTAGACTGAATCTACAAATATTACCACTTGCTCGGCAACATGGGGGGTGAGTGAGCATTAGCTATCATTGTTATCGCCCCCGCTGATGCTTGGGCTGGTGTTGACTAAACTGCCAATAATCACTGCAGATGTATTATTGTGGATTCAACACGTCGGGGTAAATGTAAGTTTGCTTCTGAATTTCCTGTTCAGTGCGCAGCCTGGTCTTACCAGGCGCAGTGATGCCCGATGCCTTGTCTAAGACTGTTCCAATATGGTGCGCCGTCATGAATCGAGCACTTTTCCCATCCGATGCTGCATATCATGCAGTCCAGCTTCCGCCGAATTATCTAGGCGCCTCGGAGGAATCGCAGATTGAACGCCGGATTGATGGTTTCGTGAAATCGCTCAAGGTATTCTTTTCCGTCTACCATCACTATACTCTTTTAAGCCCAGCAGCTTTAGACTGACTGAAGGTCCAGGATCTCAAACTGGATCTGGATGATCTCAGGCAGCAACTTGGAAAGCCTATTCGGGTGGCATGGGCCAATCGGTCTTATTTTTATCCTACCGATCTGCGCAAAGGACCCGACTACAACCTTTTCGTTCTCTGCTCTGCGTCCAAACGTGTTCACGGAGCAGAAATTTCGGAAGGTGGCTACATTCAAGGCGCAGGGGATGACAGCGAGGGCTGGGCCCAGGGGTTGACTCCGCCAGTCTTCTGGGCCCACAAAGCGATTCTCCTGAAGACGCCCGAGGAGGATTTGCCCGAACTGGTCGAAGAACTGGTGAAAGAGCATCAAGGTCAGGATACTGCTGAACAAGCCACATTGGTTGCGCCTACTCGGAACCTTTATATCAGTCAAACGAACGCCAGTATCAACGACAGTGGTCTCTATAACCTCGTAATTGATTGCAATGGCAGACCCGAGGCCTCAGAAGGAGACCCAAAGCGCCTCAACCTTGGATGTAGGTCGTCAAAACTGGGAAGCCGCGACTTGAGACAAGAGCTCGATAAGGTTCGAGCTTTTGTCAGTTCTCAGCTCGCCACCGATCCTTCACGATCACTCCTAGTTACCTGTGAAACTGGTAAAGATCTCTCCGCTGGTGCTCTGCTTGCTATCATATGTCTATTCTATAATGATGATGGTATGCCATCCCTCCGTACTCCCACTTGCCTTCCCTATCTTCTTTCACCACCTCGTTTTCTCATCCTTTCCTTTTTCTAACGGTTCTTAGGATCGTTCACAGCATCCCCAGCGAGGCGATCAATAGACAAGCAATACATACGACAACGTCTTGCCTGGATCGTGTCATCAAAACATGATGTGAACCCGTCGCGCCCTACACTTCAATCGGTCAATGCATTTCTGATGGAACGACCGGATTATTAAGACGAACAGATTGCATCTTATCATTAAATCCGGGCGTGGAACGCTACATATCATACAGAATCATTCTATTTACTCGTTTTCGACGGCCTCCACAATAGCTCCAGCGCTTCCTTGATCGAGAGCATTCAATACCGCCATATCCTCCTCACCAATTTCAAAATCGAATACGTTGGCATTAGCCACAATCCGCTCAGGCGTGTCACTCTTGGGCAACGGAACCCATCCTTTCTGCAGCGCGTAGCGTATCAAAATCTGTGGCGTCGTCCTTTCGTACTTCTTGGCCACGTCGACTAGCGTTGGGTCGTTGGCTTTATAGTTTCGCACGAGCGGGGAATATGCTTCAACGACAATGCCGTTCCTCTTGCAATATGCATCAATGACTCGCTGTTGGCACCAGGGATGAAGCTAAAGGGCGCATAAGGTCAGTATACATCAGGTGCTGGCCATACGAATCTGAATCTACTTGAAAGAGCTTCTCGACCATAGAGCTTACCTCAATCTGGTTTACGTGCGGCGGCCAGACCTTGGCATATTCCTTCATCTCCTCGATGTGCTTCACCCCAAAGTTGCTCACACCGATGCTCCTCGTCTTGCCTTCCTCCAGAAGCCTCTCCAAGGCCTGCCAGAGCTCTTTCCGACCGGCCGAACCGGAGCTTGAGCTATGAATGAGGAACAAATCCACGTATCCATCCTGACCGCCAATCTTCTCGATGCTTTCTAGTAGCTTCTGATACGTAGCTTCGGGGGACCCGGCTGGGCTCAGGATTTTCGTAGTAACGAAGATGTCGCTGCGAGGGATGCCGCACTTGCGGAGAGCTTCCCCGACCTCCTTCTCGTTGCCGTAAAACTGGGCAGTATCAATGTGACGGTATCCCGCTTCAAGGGCTTTCAGTGATGACTGGACACATTGGCCGGTGGGAGAGCGGTAGACACCGAACCCAAGGCGGGGGATCTTGACGTCGGAATTGGGGAGAGGCAGTAAGTCCGTGATGGCGAGTTTCGAAGACATTGTGTTTGTGTCTCGACAGGAGTCAATTGATGATGGTGATGGAGGAACTGCGCTCGAATATATTCAGTTTCTGAAGCTTATAAGTTGGCCAGAAGAGTGACTCGATGGCATGGACATGGAGCGGGGAGAGGAAGATTTGGTAGGCGCTGATGGTTGGTGTCCAGCCCCTCCAACTCGCCCCGCCGTCGGTCTTGGTGCAAATGATATCATTTCCTAGGCTTCTCAGGTGATTACCCATTATTTATTATTGCCGGTTGAACTAGGCACTTCTGCTTGCAGATATATATTATTTCTCCCTAGCGTGACTGCATCCTCGTCTTTCTGTCTAAAGTACACTTCACCTCGGGATATGAAACTTTGTCCTCCGGAAGGTACCCTAATCCCTGATACCCCTTGGGCTCGAAAGGTACTCGAGAATGTAGATCGGGTGTCCAGATTCCACCCTGGTTGTCATATACTTGGATCTATGCGAACCTTTGTAACCGCATCAATCAAGACGACCACATGGTTGAGGAATGTGGCCTCAATGTTTGGGTCATTCCCTGTAAAGAGTAAGCTCACGCGCTGCAATGCTCCAGATGTCCTGTCTCCATTCTATCCAGATAGTACTTAGATGAGGTCTCGTCAGGGCCGATGAGGACCGAGTAGATATGTGAAAACAAGCATGCTGCCATATCCAGGGTCATGTTGGCTGGGACGAGGATGAGAGGTATCAGTGTCTCCCGTGTAAAGAGCACACCTTCTGAGCCTTTCGCAACATGTAAGCGAATATTGATGTCAGAGTTTTCTATATATCATATAGCTCACCTATGAAAGAGGTGAAATGTAAAATGATCTGTTCAATATCAATCAATGATGTAATGAGAGAAACAAATTAGGGAATCTCGAGAAACTATAGGGAGACTCAAGAGAGGATACTAGAGGAGGGGGATAGCAATGGGTGAGTGAGAAGGAGAACAAGGAAAGGAAGTAGAAAGGACACAAAGACGCCATATAAATGCGTTGTGGACGAGTTAATTCACAGTTCCTGAATATTGATATTCAATACTCTCTTCTATCAGCACAGTTTGTGTAAAGAGTCATAGTATACTCACAGGAAACACTGTATAAACAAGAGGCTAATATGATGATCTAAATAGAAGATTTGAATGAGACTATCTTGCTTAAAGACTATCTCCAGAATAATACAGTATTATGTGGTCTATCACAATGATATAGAATGAACCACTATACTACTTGATATAAAATATGATTGAGACTGTTCACCATTTAGCACCTAGTTAAATCTCTACATATGCTAATCATTAATAGGAGGTAACAAGCAGGGATCTGAGAGGTAACTGACCTGGCCCAAAGAGCCTGTCAACCATATTAACCGCCTAAAAATTCATATAAATTATTTAGCCATCTTCAAAATATTCCTCTACTGCATAAGGATATTCTTTATTAATTAAGCCCTCCAGAATGCTCAGATTAAGATTTTTGAGTAGCTTGGATGCGCGGTTTAGTAGTTCAGACCCCTACACATTACCTGCTTTATTTTGACAGAACCCATAACAGTCAGGAACCTTGGAAATCTTCAACCATGGTGGTTGCTGTGGGGCCCGAGGGGATGGGTTTGTTGACAGTCAAGTATCTGGGATACATAATCCTCCGGGTTGCAGTCAAGGGGGTTGCAGACACGAGCCTCTGGAGAACTGAGGGCGGTCTTTAGTCTTCTATTATGCTGATTACTGACTATCCAATTGTGTCTCACAGGTTCTCATCTCAGTCAAAGCTTCTATCTAGGCTGTTCTGATCTCCATCGATGCCGAATCCAGCCACCTTCAAATCGGTCTGTCGTGAAGATCTTGCCCTTTCCATCCCAGGCTAGTTTATCGGGGAGCGGGTATCCCTCCTACAGGTTAGGTACCTTTAGGTACTTCCCCAATCTATTTTCGATTCATTATCGTCTGTTCTTGACACTGACAGGCTCAAGGAAGGACAAAGAAAAAAAAAACCTCTCATAGAACCGACGGCCCTGGATGTACTCGATTCTTTCTATCACTCATCATGTTGACGGTTGAAAAGTCCTGGGTTAATGTACAGCAGAAAACTTTTACTAAATGGTTGGTATATTCCTCCGATTACCCCCTCACTGGTCATTTGTTATTGTTTGAGAGTCGGTGGTGCCCCTCGTTCGCTGTATAGTTTCTTCGTGATCGCAATCTGTCAACTTTCCCACGCTCTATTTCGGCGTCGTACTTGCCCTGGCTGACACTTTCCTGTCCCCGTAGGCTTAATGATAAGATCAAGGTTCGAGGCATCTTGATCGATGACCTTGTGACCGACCTCTCCGATGGCGTGAGTTTCCTCCTACCTCCGGATAGTCGATTAGCCTGAGAATCCAGACATTGATCGGTCAACTCTCCTAGGTTATCCTCATCCACCTCCTCGAAATCCTCGGCGGAGAATCCCTCGGCCGTTATGCTTCCAAGCCCAAGCTTCGCGTGCAAAAATTCGAGAATGTCAACAAGAGTCTCGACTTCATCAGAGGGAGGCGGATCCAGATGACGAATATCGGAGCGGAGGATATTGTTGATGGCAATCGGAAGATTATCCTGGGTTTGATATGGACACTCATCCTGAGATTCACTATCAGCGACATCAACGCGGAGGGCATGACTGCTAAGGAGGGTCTTCTGCTTTGGTGTCAGAGAAAGACCGCTTGCTACGAGGGTGTAGAAGTCCGCGACTTCTCGACCAGCTGGAATGACGGTCTTGCTTTCTGTGCTCTCCTCGATATCCACCGACCAGATCTGATCGATTTCGACGCCCTGGACAAGAATGATCACCGGGGGAACATGAAGCTAGCGTTCGATATTGCGACAAATGAAATCGGTATTCCTGACTTGCTCGATGTGGATGACGTCTGTGACGTTGCAAAACCCGATGAACGGTCGCTGATGACTTATATCGCCTACTGGTTCCATGCCTTCTCCCAGCTGGAAAGGGTGGAAAATGCGGGTCGGCGAGTTGAGAAATTCATCAACAATATGCACGGTGCCTGGGAGATGCAGAACTCATACGAACGGAGGATGAAAGAACTCTTGCGTCTAATTAGAGCCCAGCGCGAGGCATGGAAGAATGCATCGTTCGAGGGAACTTACAAAGATGCTAAGGAACAAGCTCGCCAGTTCTCCTTATACAAGAGAAATGAGAAACGACGATGGGTCGCCGAGAAATCAGACCTTGCTGCTCTACTGGGTAATATCAAGACCAAACTCAGCACCTATCGGCTTCGTCCGTACGATCCGCCGGAAGAGCTACGCCTCGAAGTCTGTGACCAGGAATGGGAGCTATTGACTCGTGATGAGCATGAGCGGAGCCAGCTCATCAACGAGACCATTCGGGACATCAAGAACGCTCTACGCCGATCCTTCGCGGACAAGGCTAATGACTTTGCACTCACACTGAAGACCTTGTCCCTTGCTATTTCTGGTCTTGACGGCGATGTAGAGGACCAATTAGAGCATGTCAAGAGACTCAATGACAATCTTCCTCCACTCGACGCTTTCTTAGAGACCATTGCGGAACTTGACGAACAGTGCGTCGAAGCGAATATTGAGGAAAACGACTTCACAACATATACGCTAGATGAACTTTCTTACGAGCTGAGCTTAGTCAAATCAAGTATCTCCAAGAAGCTCGCGTTCCTCGAGAACCAGCTAGTTGCCCGCAATATGACCAACCTGACTCCGATCCAATTGGAAGAGTTCGAATCTGTCTTTAGACACTTTGACCGTGATTCATCGAATACACTCCATGAGCTCGAGTTCTCTGCGGCGCTCGCCAGTCTTGGACTTGTATACGACGAGGAAGAAATGCACCAGGTCTACGTCGAAACTTGCGGGCCGGCCAGGCTAGCGCAGAATGCTGGCGTCAGCTTCGAGCAGTTCATCCACTTCATGGTCAGCGTGACGGAAGATCAGCATACTGCGGAGCAGGTCTTCCAAAGCTTCCGCGAAGTTGCGGACGGCAAGGTATGTACCTCCACAACCTGAGGGGTTTCGCAGCAGTTGCTAAGAATCGTTGCTAACTGATCAATTTGCAGCCTTATGTCACAGAACTCGACCTCCGCCACTCGCTCATTCCGGATGAAGTCATTGAGCACCTTGTTCAAACAATGCCGCTACATCAAGGTCCAGATCTTCTAGAAGATCGAGACCTTCCCAAGTATGACTATATTAGCTTCATGGAAAAGATGATGGAGCATAACAACAAGAACAAAGATAGCTCCTCTGTCAACGGCGACCACTAAATTGGATGCATAGCGATTTCCGTTTCAGATTGCCTTTACTTTTGCCTTCAATCCCTTTTACTTGGTTTTTCCTCGTGGGTTGTTACTGGAGTTTGGCGGAGCGAAAAGGGGTCTTGGTCTTCCGATGAGCGACAGTCTCAACCATGCATACAGGACTTGAAGCATTGATTTTTCGTTTGTTTCTAACTTCTTGCCTTGCATGATCATTATTATCCGTCGTCGTGCATCCTGCGTTTTCACGTTCTTGTTTGAGCTGGTGCGCGATTCTTGCCATGTATACCACCATTCAAGTCAAAGTAAAGTTATTGATGAGTAGAAATACTTCTGCTAAGTACTCTCTCTTCTGACGTTCAACCAGCTTGGATCAAGTGTAAGTTTCGTAAAATAGCATCTGGTGTACGTCGACTGAAACATCTTCGAAAGCAGCGCTCCCACAGAAGTAGGATCAGCGTAATGAGTTTGCTCCGAACCTCAAATATCATGATCGTGTTGTTTTTCCGTTTCTGCTCTTGACTCTTTGAGGCTTACAATCCCTCGATTCACCCTTGACTTGGGTTATTGGTTGATCTCATCCATGCTGTGGAAATCTCAACTTTGCGCATTGAGTATTGTCCTCAGAATCACATGACCTAGGCTTATTTCTGGTCTCAGTCGCAGCTCAACCTTCTGATGCAACAACCAATAATCTCTCCTCAGAACCAATTTACAAACATCTTTCACCTATTGCTTCCAGCATCTTATCCAACCTCTATTGTCCAGCTTTTCATAGCCTGATCTTCCTCCGTGTCCAAGATGGACCGTAGTCTCGATGAGATCATTGCCGAGCGCCCTGTAAGGCCTCAAGTACTCTTTTTCAGCTTGCACTCACTGAAGAAGCTTCACTTGTTTACTAACATGAAAAATTGTATAGCAGAAACAGAACAGAGGTCGCCGTCCTCCTCAAGGTCAAGGTCGTCGCCGTGATGGCGTGAAAAAGGTCCGTCCATATATCGTCTGACAAACAAACTATCGCTCTCCCAGGTCAGCTGTGCTAACCTCCTAGTTTTCGAGCTTCTAGGTCCTCCCTCCTCTTCTCCTTTCGAACCTCCCTATCGCAACATGATCAGTACAGATGTCGTTGGTCTTGTCGTCCTGTCTTACACGGCCTCAAGGCACGCGAAAGAAGCCGCAGATTGATGGAGCCGTTTCCAGACTGCATATTTTGATTTCCAGCTGACCTTGTCTCTCTTTTTGCGTCACAACAGTCCTACAGAGAAGAACGAGTCGACTTGGATCTGTAATTGACCCCGCACAAATCACAAATTTCAGTCCGTGTTTGCTGATAGGGTCGCATTTACAGTGATTGGGTCCACGACAGATATGACGACGACAGAGACAGTGCGTTTTAAACCTGGCTTCGTGGCGATTGTCACGGAGGATTTTCATTCCGCTCTTTTGTTTTAACACAGGTTTCTTTCAGCACGCCCTGCTCGTGGTTCCCGACGTCCACGCGGTGACCGTTACTCCCCATCGCCCGATCGGTATGTCTGGCTTGGATTTACTGCTGAAGCACTTTGTGGGTGTGGCGGCTAACTCCTGCAGCAGCGCACCCGCCGGAGCAAAGATTCGCGTTGAGAACCTTCACTACGACATTACGGAGAGCGATCTGGAGGTAAGTGCCGATCAAAGAGCATATGACACGTCGTGCTCGATCAGTTAGCTGATGAGTTCTCGTTTTAGGATCTGTTTACTCGGATCGGACCTGTCTCAAATCTATCTCTCGTCTATGATCGGGCTGGACGCTCCGAAGGTGTTGCTTATGTTACGTACAACCGTGCGAACGATGCGAGAACGGCGATTGCAGAATTCGATGGCGCAAATGCCAAAGGACAGCCTATCCGTTTGACACTAGTCGCCTCTGGCCCTGGAAAACGGGACCGCAACCCATTTGACAATGTCGAACGGCCCAAGGGAAGTCTTTTTGATCGCATCGAGCGGCCTCGCGACGCCCGAAGCTTAAGCCCCGGAAGTGAGAATGGTGATGCCGATGGCGGAGCACGTCGTCGCCGGGGCCGTCGCCCTGGTGGAGGCGCAGGCCATCGCCGTAGCGACGTCTCGAAGCCTGCCCCCGAGCACATTGACCGGTACGTGCCAGGTCAGCGATCGCCAGTCCGACGAAGCACCAATGGCCGACGGCAGGGGGAGCGGCGAGATGATAGAAATCGAGGCGAGGGTCGCCGGAACCCTAACGCCAGACCTAAGAAGACGCAGGAAGAGCTTGATCAAGAGATGGATGATTACTGGGGAGGCGCAAATGCGGGTGCTGGCGCTGCCGACAAAGAGGTCGTACAGGATGAGCCTCAGCAGATTGCCCCAGCTACGTCCGCTGCGGCTGGTGATGATGACGTTGATATGATTGAGTAGGACATTACCTGCATTACGGTGGAATATAAAGGGTGTTTTTGGCACTGTATTCCATTTTCTTGCTCTTATGTATTTCTCAACTCAAACCAGATTGGAACATCTTCTTGTGCGCAGTTTTCCTTGACACTGGGCGTGTAATATGAGACAATTGATTTCGCATTTATCATGCAGTACTGTTACATTATCTCGATAGGCGACTCAGCATCTGCATTGCAAAGGTAGGTGTTCGAACGGCCCCGGTTATATGCTGATTATAAACTGGACATGCGGCGAGCATAGGAGTCGCGAGACCCAGATGAGTTGATGGATAGTCGGTATTGAACACTGACCTCGTCTCATGGGAGTAAGGGTCACCGTAGGCTGGGAAACTTTTCCATAGGCGCAGAAACCTGTATATCTACCGCCACAGCCCATAGGGCTCCCTGCATGCCTTCCAGAGCTTGATTGTTCCATCTTCACTTCCTGTGCCGTACAGCTTACCGTCGGGAGAGAAACTGACTGACCAGATTGGGCCGTGGTGACCCTTTTGGACCTCTAAGATAGCAGGTTAGCATGGCCATACGTTTTAGAAATAGGAAGTTTCCTATGCACGTACCGAGCTCTTCTTCGGTGCGTAGACTGTACACCCGAGCCCAGGTATCGTCAGCACTGCCGGTGACCAATCGGCCGGTATCATTGTTCACAGCGGCGCTGGCGACCTCGTATCGAAAGTCCATCTTCTTCAGAAGCCGCCCGGGGGTGACACCATCGAAGAGGTAGACACTCTTTCCGGCCGCGACGGTTAGGATACCGGGGTCATTGGGTCGAGTGGCGAGGGTGTTGAGCTCGCAGCTACCTATCGTGCCTTCGACAGCATACTCGACGACAGGATGGCGAGAACGAAGATCCCACCAGCGGATCTTCCGATCCTCTGCGGCTGTCGTGAGGATGTTGTAGTCTTGATTCCAGACGATGGACTTGATTGTGCCTCCGTGCACGCCAGGCCCAATCTCATAGCTTGTGATTGCACTAGCCCCATTGCCGTTCTCCCCGGCCGACGGGGACGTTGGTGAGGAACTGTTACTACCACCGCTGCGTGTCAGATCAAAAATACGTAGCTTTTTCTCGAAGCCTCCAGTGGCTAGAACCTGAGGGGACGATTGGATCGGGAATGCCACCGCCCGACAGATGTGTGAATGCTGGAGGGTGTGCAAGCATTCACCAGTATGAGTATCCCACACCTTCCTGGGGATTAGTATTAGCAGTCCCGTCGATGTTGCTGCGGTACGAGGAATCTTAAAACATACGCGGAGAAATCTGCAGCCGCAGTTGCTGCAATGTTCGCGTCCGTCGAAAGACGAGCTTGCCATACAGCTCCCTTGTGGCCAAGGAAAGTGCCAATCCTGAGTTGTAAGCCTTAGTCAAGCAATTGGTAACGATAGAGGCGATAACCACCTACCAGTCACCAGTAATGCCATCCCGGAGCATCGGGTTATTGTCTATCAGAGAAATTTAGCTTAGTCGCGAGGCAGACATTGCAGCGGAAACGGTTACCTTTGCAAGCAGAAATTAGATAGTACTGATCGTCCTCTACGAGGGAGGAGAAGTTCAGATGAGGCACTGGACGAGAGTGTCCATGGCAGGTCAAGGGCACAACTTTAGGGATATCTATTTATCGTCAACACATAGGTGAAGAAAAGCTCTCTGAATTGAGAAAGCTTACCTGCCGCCATATTAAAGGTCTAAATGGGCCAGTATATACCGGATCCGTGTTTGTTCGCCTAGTGGTTGATTGGTTTTTTGCTTTCAAGCTTGGTCGGCCGTGAAGATTGTGGTTGATCAGTGCTTGGACATCGGCTTGAAACTGCCTATCAACGATCAAAATATGAATTGACAGGTCATAGAAGTCTTCAGAGAGACGTCAAGGATCAATATAGGTAATGATACAGGAAAGATTCGTCAATTTCATCAAATCATCAATATAGATTGGCGGGGTAATCGTGATGAGGCAATCGGAAGAGAAAGAAAGGTTATGAAAGGTTGTCCAGCAGTAATCCCAACGGTAAACAGAAGTAGATTAGTACTTGATCAGACCAGTTAACGGAAGCAAACAAAGGAAAGACTCCGACTCCAAAGAGAAGCAAGACAGGAGTCTCGAGGATACTGAGTCAAGCAAGTAAGCCTACCTGTTCTGATAGCTCCGTTCGTTGATACTCCAAATTGTCGGAGTTTCGTTCAAAATCTCCGATTGCTCACGCTAGACTGAAAGCAGTGAAGATGACCGGCACGTGACGTGTATACTTCTACTTCTGAGCTTGGACAAATATTCCTGCTGATGTGTCCTCAATCCTGATCTAGTATTCTATAGAATTTATGAGCACGCGGATAACTCTAGTCGGTGATAGCAAGCAATAGGTCAAGTTCTCCACGGTTTTGTCCTAGCCATTGTATGGTCCATCAATGGACTCGTTCGTCTCACTTGTTTTACAAAGGCAAAATGAGGCGGTTAATTCAACAATTGGCCAGTTAGCGTAGTGGTCATCGCGTTTCGTTTACACCGAAAAGGTCGCCGGTTCGAACCCGGCACTGGTCATTGTTTTTTGTATGTTTTTGATACACAATGGAACAGGACATAGTATGAAAGTTATCATCTACAATTTTCCATTTAGCATAGCAAGTAAGTAAGAAAGCAATCCGCCAGAAAGCAAGATCGAACACCGCCAGTGCATGTTAGCAGACACAGTACACTGTTCCTCGACATGCCTTGGTGTAGCCAACATCGCTTGAGAAGCAAAGACATTTAAAGGTGACCCCATGGCAATAAAGCAACATGCAATTGATCATAGCCACGATAGAGCAATCCGCTACAAACTAGGGGCCAACGACAATAATAAGTACCGATCACGCCTCCCCAAAGAGCTTGAGGAACAGATAAAAGAATCCAGAAGTGTATCTTGATGGATGTATAACCGTGTAAAGCCAACGCCTCACGAATGGTTCATCTTTTGCCCATATATCCTTGCGGGAGCCAGCCATAATGGTCTTGCAAATCAGACGACTCCTTTGCCGCAGACTGGCGAGCAACGCAGTCGGAAATTCCTCGTTCGAATGCCACCTTTCCGTTTTGATTCTTTCTTTCTTTTTTTGTTTTTCCATTTCTCAGGCTTTCCTTCATCCATTTTTAAAATCGAGGCGAGTTGCAAGTCAACCGTATATCCGAGCAAAGAAGGGTAGCATGACCACCAGGGCAAGAAGAAAAGAGTCAAAAATAAGAGGCTCCACCCGCGCGAGACGAGGAAGTGGCAGTCCTCACGAAGGTAAAAGAATGGCCGTAAGAAGAACCGATGCAAGAGGGAATCATGAACGCAGGACAAGCCCACTACAATAAGGCCACTTGAGTTGAACACTGTTTGTCTCCCATGGTGGGGCCGAGAAAAGAGGTATCGCGAAAACTGGAGCACAATTACAAGTAAGGGGCAGAAAAGAAAGTCCAAGGAGAAGAGATTGCGATGAAGACCAGAAACAAAAAGAGGCTGGGTATGTGAAATAACTCGACTAACAAAATCAGGTGAACCTGAGCAAATGCGAATTCCCGAAAGCTTTGCCGGGATCTGAATACACAAACAGCATAGAGCCGAAGAAGAGTACAGCCTCACCAAGGGAAAGACATTAGAAAAGCGCCCACAGTACCATGCTATGAAAAACAAGAACGAAAAACCGGACGGGAGATGTAAAAAGCAAGCAGTCAAGGCCAGAATACCGTAGTCCTTACTCCCAGGAGGTAAAGGGGAGCCCTCCGAATGCTGATCTAGCTCATGAAAATCCAGGACTCCCAATGCGCCAGACTTGAAAACCCTCAATTGTCATCAAACATGTCGGACATTAATTCCAGAGAAGAAAACGGGACCCGTCTACCGACCCATCATGTAGTCAGGATAGAAAGAATTGAAGCCTCCCACGTTTGATCCGGTAGAAGTGCCGCCAACACCCCCCGTGAGGGGTGGAGTCGGGGACATCAACGAATTCATGTTGTTTCCTCTAATCCCCAAGCCAGAGTTTGAGTTGAAGGACCCGTTGGTGGGCATAGGTGCGTGGGGATTCCCTGGCGGGTGCATGGCCCCATTGTTTCTCAAAGCCATGGGCATCGCCAGTCCCGGCGGCGCAGCAAGCCCAGGCGGTGGACCGCTTACCGTCGAGAACATATGACTGTGAATGCCGCCGAGACTGCTGCCACCAGGGATCGAGCCTTGCGCAGAAAGGTGATTGGACGCGTTCATGCTGCCCGGCTGACCGGAGCGGACACCCAATGGGTTCTTGGAGAAACTCAAGCGAATCCCGGTCTTGTTACTGTTGGAGAGCTTGTATCCATAAAGCTCATTGAGCGCTTTACTAGCCATGGCCACTTCGTCGAATTCAACGAAACACATGGGACCGTTTTGCTTGTTCCGGAAGCACAGGCGCTTGTATCCGCGTTGTTTGGAGAAGAGAGCCTTCAACTCCTCTTCGGAGGTGTCCGGAGGAAGGTTACCCACATAGAGGGTATTGCAGGGAGGGTTCAAGTCGTTCGGATTCGCCGCGGGAAGACTATGACGAGGAGTATGCTGACTACCATAAGGGTATCCATGACCTCCCATCATAGTGTTACCGTTGATTGCCTGAGGAAAGGCGGAGGAAGGCGTCGGGACCCCCATGCGCCCTGAGCCGCCAGGCGCATAATTGTGCAGAGGCGGGGAGGTCATGTTGGTGGACAGAGAGAGGCTGCCGAATCGGTTGGTGGGATACTGAGGATTCGTCGAACGTCGAGGAAGGGTGACCGAAGAAGAATGACCGTTCTCGGCGTAGCCAACGGGATCCTTGAGTAGCTCACCCGTATCTTCGTCCGGATCCTGGTCGATCATTGACTTACCACTAACGCGCGGAAGGTCATGAACGCCATTGCCGATCGGGGACTGGGGAGAAAATATGCTTTGAAGACGAGAGCCTGACTCTGAGTTCGAGGTCAGTGTGTCGCCGTTCGACTGCAGGGACGAATTTGGCGCTGCCAGCTTTTCAAGGCTTTGGAATGTGCCGTTAAAACGAGAAGACCGCGAGAGGTGGCCGTTACCCAACATATTTCGAGTCGCGGTGTGATCAATCGTATTGCGCCTCGGTGGGTTCAACGCCGACGGAACCGGTCCATGGTAGAGCTCAACGATCATGTTGGCATCATTCTGCGAGTTTGGCTTGCCATCCAGTAGAGCGCAGGCTTCTTCAGCTGCAGCCATCGTATTGAAGCGTGCGATGGCGGTCAGGTATCCGTGATCCTCCGGGAGTTCAACAGGAAAGAAATCCGCGTCCACGAAATCTTTCGCAAAAAGCAACATACTGCGCAGCGCTTCGCGACTCGTGTTTCGAGGCAACTTTCGCATCACAATTGCGCCGCCAGTATTCCCACTTGCGGGTCGGGCGAAGCCGTTCAGGGTCTGGGCCGACCGATCGGAATCAGTTAAACGCATGTTGCCAGGCGCGACACTATCGAAAGGCAAGGAGGGACCGAGCGGAGAGAAAGGATAAGAAAACGAGCCGCCTAGAGGGTTCGATGGTTGCGAGGCAGTGGGAGAATACACGTCGGTCGACATCGCATTCTGGGCCGTCGAAGGCGGCTGGGAGGAAGAAAGCGACTGCTGAGGAGGCGACGCGCCCGACGAGACGGAAGGCGTGCGCTGAGTGGTACTGTAAGAACCTGGACTCGTACGAGTAGACTGACTCGAACCGGCACTCATGCCTCGAGGACCAGTAATGTCACAATACAGGTGTGCGATGATAACAATGTATTCGCAGAGTTGATGATGAAAACAGTCGCGGGGTGTCTAGAAAAGGAGGGAAGGTATGTCTGCCGGAGCGAGCAAGAATATTGCGATACGATGCAAGAGTGTCAAAATGGTTCAGTCCGACGAGGATGACGCGCCAAAATATGAAGAATAAATGGATGCACGACGATGTGGTTTCTTTATGTCCTCATCAAGAAACGCGACCGAGTCTTCGAAAGGAGCGCGATTAGGTCTGTGGCAGCTTGGCGGCGAAGGAGGCAATTATGAAGATGGGGGGACCGAGGGAAGTTGTATGAGAATGAGTCGCACAAGAGATCGATACGTGATAAAATTGACAAGGATCGATTAACTAAGAGAGGAATGAGTAATCGAGAAAAAGTACAAGAAGAATGAGGTGGTGTCTGGTGGCGATGAGGCGAAGGAAGAGGAAAGGAGGGAAGATGGATGGGTGAGGTAGATCGGACGAGAAGACGAGAACGGAAGAGTAAAGGTGGAATAGTAGTGTGCAGTGCAGTACGGAGAGAGCAGATAGATGAGAGACGTTTGGGGGGGGGTGCGTCGAGGGGGAAAGGCGGTGGTTCGATACAGTAATTGTACGGGCAGTACCAAGTACAGAGAGAGTGGAACTGGCTTTGGTGAGGTACGACGGTAGGTAGGTGTGGAAGGGAAAGTTTGGAACTTTTGAGGGGGTTGTGTAAAAGGAGGAAGGAGGCGGAGGAGGATTATTACCTATGGCATAGTCTAGTCTACCCGGCTGGTACTGACCCAGATAAGATGAATGGCGACCGAAGAATGATCCAAGGGACACGCGAATGACAGCAGAAGAAGATGATGATGGTTGTGGTGATAGTAATTAATCTAAATGTGCGAAAACAGAGAAAAGGAAAAAGAAAAGAAAAAGAGCGCCTTGAAGGATGAATAATAATGGAATTATCACATTAATTGGGATGAACGATTTCGAGTACCTAGAGTGTCTAAGGTAGTTGAAGTCCGGAACTGGTGCTGAGAGACAACTACAGCGTACTACCAATAGTAGTTCTACTTAGCACAACGCATGAATCTCTCTAGGATTCTCTTGAGTAGCTCCGGTAGACTTTGCTGCGAGATTCGTTGAAAAGATACCTACCTAAGTACTACTAGGTAGACTGTCGCTCAGTCTTAGTAGGCGGTACATCGTGTGGCCCACGGATCGAGTCTGGTTCCGTCCCAGGAGTCAAAGAGACTAAGAGAGTCGAAGCTCGAAAACTACCCTGCCTTACAGTCTGAGTCAGTACTCCGTATCAAGTCTACATAGTACTCCGTACCTACCTTCGGATTAGGGTGGATCGGGTCTGATGATGAAAGGAACGAATGACATTGAGGGGTTCTCTGATTGCATCCATAATTCATCCAGAGTGCATGAGCCAGTCAGGAACCGCGGATGGTGTAGGTGACTCGGCTAGACCCAACTCAGTCGAAGCGCGACCCAGCAAGTTAAATTGACACGACGCGCTATCCAGGGCCCATGAGCGTCGGTCGTCAGTTTGAGCCTGAGAGTCTGGACTGACTGACGAGCACGGGAGTACGAAAAGCAGAAAAATGACAGAGAGGATATTCATACTACAACTAAGTTCTGATAAACTCCGTGGAATATCAGAGTAATGAGGGACATACCGAGAACAGCGATAATGGTTGGGTGGCTTAGCTAATCCACAGCGAACGGTCCGGATGCGTACAACTAGGAACTAGTAGTATCTACCCCGTAAGATAGGCTTACTTAGGGTCCGTCCTAGTCCAGGGGAGGCCGCAGGGGCAGTGCGTGTCCCGTTAGTTGCAGAGGTCGTGCATAAAGGTGGAACCCTTTGAATTATCAATTTATCGACTCTGCCTGTTGCTTCATTTTGTTGAGATGAGGTAACTACTCCGTACTGTCCCTCTCCCTCCTTGTCCAAAACCAATGACGAAGTACCTGAAACGTGTCATTTGAAGGACAAGAACACTCGACTCTGGTTGTATCCAAGCCATCTCTATAGGAACACCCACGGTATCTATCAGAGTTTGTTATTACTCGCATGAACTATGACGGACAGTGATGGAACGACTTCATAACCTGATCGCTCTACACAGGATCACCTTACCAAGGTAGGAAAGCTGTTGTCGTCTTTTGATGACTCTGGATATCCTCGGTCAGGCATCCATGGAATGGTCTCATATCCATCGTCTCCCGCCTCCCAAATAGGGTCGGAGCTCAGAAAATTCATACCATGTGCATGATAATGAAACAGCAGACATGGAAACAACTGACAACATAGACTCATCATGAACTCTTATCAACTACGACTCCGCAGATTATGTAGATGTCCACTCCAAGCATTACCCCTGGACCCCGCTGGGCTCTTGATGGTTTTGTCCACAAAGGCATTCATGGCGAATGTGGCTTGCCCTGGACTCATGGAAAGCCCAAACTCTGATGTTGATCATCCAGTCTAGTCCTTTGCAACCACCAATCATCATATTGGCCCTATGTCGCTACTTACACGGCGTGTCCTCGTCTCTCTAGGAGTGTGGCTATCTCTCTCATAGGGAATGGCTGTAAGGAGAAGGGGAATTCCTGGGGGAATTTGACAGTGTTCCCTGGCTCGCGTGCAATCTGGACGCTTGAAGGCATTGGATCAAGACTTTCGATTATTCAACTATACTTCGATGTTCCATCAAAAGCTTCAGCGACAGGGATATACCTGTCATCGATGACAACAATAACAACAACAACCGGCTCTGGCCTGCCGACAGACTGTCCGTCCCCTCAATTCAAAGCGTGACACATTCTTGTCAGCCTCTTGAATGTTCAGGACACCACTCATTTGACGTACGACTTCCTTGGCGTCCGGCGAGGAAGCGATAGCACAGTGCTTGGCTTTTCTTAGTCGCGTCGAGAAATGAGGGCAATGTTGACATCAACAAAGAATGAGGCATGAAATAGGTGAACCTCTTTCAAAAAGAGGTTTGTGTCTGAGAGGGGCAGCCCTAGGGGCGGAAGCGTAGTAGGCTTGGAAAGGACCATTTGGACATTTTGACATTCTGACGGTGATAGCAAGATCACTCACAGACTACCTAGGCCTCGTGGCTGAGATCACCGTCTAGCGGGAGTAACTCAAACCTCAGGCACCATTGAAGGTACCCTAACCCCAAACATTGCATCAACCGATCGTTTTATTCGTCGCATATTAACCGAAGCCACGTCTCAATCCGCATAATGTACAAAGAATGGTTTCAACCCAAGTATATTCCAGAAAATGACAATTCTCGTAAACGCCGTTTTGAATGCCAGAAAGAGAGTAAATCGCTATCCCAACCAGACGAGTCGAAGTATTCTCAATCTAAACAGAGCCGTCTCAACGGATTGAGCTCTCAAGCCTAATAAAACACGAAAAGTCTGCTCATTCTTTTTGAGCATTAGACTTGGGTTGAACAAGACCAGCCTAACATCGTTGTCCAGTCAGCAAAGAGCTCCGATTTTCTTAAGCTTGCCCACCACGTACCAAGTTCAATAACCGCCATACACCCTCGCTGGGCTGTGCACCAACACCAAGCCAGTACTTTGCCCGTGAGCGATCAAGAGAGACCTCTTTGAATGGCTTTGCGCGCCGAGCTTCCTCTTCGGATAGATTCGTAGGCCGCTGCGGGATAGGATTGTAGGTGCCAATGACTTCAAGGGGTTTCGAGTCTCGAGCCGACCTTCAGTCGGAACAGATAATTAGCACTTTTCTTAACGGTCACTGGGTTGGCAAGTGTCCATCAATCTCAATCTAGATGTCGATGACAGGCAGCGGAACAGTTCAAAAGGGAAAAGAAGGAAGCACCAAAAGGAAAGAGACATACCGAGCCTGTGCAACAACGATGTTGTAAAATGGCTGGTGCTTGTTGCCGAAGCGAGAAAGACGTATTCTGACGACCATTTTCACTATACTGAATCGTTGACCTTCGTAACCGGCAAGCAACGCTGAATCAAGCACTGCACTTTATTTGATGCACTCCCGCGGAAGTTCAGATTGATCTACGGAGGATGTGTTATTCCGGGACTTACTGAGAAAGGACTAGTGCCGATGGTGGAGAACAAAACATCGCGATGATGCAATGCGACTGACAGGCATGTATCTCTCTACGGAGTATATGAACGTGTACTTCTCTAGCGGTGGTATGTCTATCTTACTATACCACACCATAGACAGATATACATTTCCCTCTTGTACCTCCTCTCTTCTAATCTGAGCTTCTAGCTATCATAACTGATTACAAATTGACTTAATCTCTCGCATTGTATGTTCCGCTCTGTTTTCAGAAAACGATATCTCCCCATAGCAGTTCGAAAGTACAGTAGGACCGCCAGGATGTCGTTGAAGGTAGGTAGCATTTAACTCCAAACTATGCTCCCTAGCTCATCTAATATACCAGGCTATCTCAGCCAAAGATGCTGCCTCCCTCGATAAGGACTTGATGGAGATGGGTGGATGGTCCTTGGACCAATTGATGGAACTCGCGGGGCTGTCCGTTTCGCAGGCAGGCATGTGTTCACGCCATGGAGCATTACAACCAAAATAAAAATAACCAGAGGCTAACACACCTGCGATAGTCTACCGTCTTCATCCCCCTAGCGCCGGCAAGAATATCCTCCTCGTCTGTGGCCCAGGGAACAACGGTACGCTTCCATCCCGTCCACAACCAAGAGCTCAACGGCAGATGCTGACTCGCTTCAAAAGGCGGCGATGGCCTAGTAGCCGCGCGCCATCTGGCACAGTACGGCTATACACCCTCAGTCTACTATCCCAAAGAAGGGAAGAATGAGCTCTACCAGGCAAGCCCACCCCGGGAACCACCTCCCAGCAGACCAACACTGATCATCTAGCGACCAACAGCGCCTCAAAACCCAGCTACACAACCTATCCGTCCCTTTCGTTCCAGACTTCACCGAGGCTCTCAAGTCCGCTGACTTCCTCGTCGACGCCATCTTCGGGTTCTCCTTCGGGGGTCCCCTCCGCGACCCGTTCCCATCTATCATCTCCCAGATCGAGTCGTCGTCCGTCCCTGTGCTGAGCGTCGATGCGCCCAGTTCTTGGGACATTCAGAGTGGTCCACCCAAGGAGGGTCCGGGATCCAAATTTATGCCCGAGGCGCTGATCAGTCTCACGGCCCCAAAGCCATGCGTGAAATATTACCGCGGCTGGCACTTTGTCGGTGGTCGTTTCTTGACCAAGAGTATCGTTGAGAAGTACGGATTGGATTGTCCTGATTATCCCGGCATCGACCAAATCGTGGAAGTTGGTGTTGATGCCGAAGGGCGGCTATAATGGCTGCGCCCGCGCTGCTTATGAATTGAAATGAAGATATGGTTTCTCCCTGGCCATCAATCCTACATCGGTGTCTTCATTGAGCACGACCTTATATACAATGTGTATGGAAATTTGCATGATATAAATGCGCGCTCTTTATTGAATGCCATTCAAAAATTCTATCAGTCGATTCGAGCTGGCGTAGCGTTTGCATAGCCTCATAAATAATCAGTCCTCTGTCCTGAAGTCGCAAGACAAAATGCTTCCAATCGCGATGTCGCCCCGCAGACCCTTCAAACCGTGCTGTGGTTTGTCATAATCTACGACATTGCCTCTCTAATCTCGCTAATGACACCTTTGACCCGAGGCTCTTTTCCGCTGCCTGAGCTTGACACCTTCTCCAGGATGTCCTTCACATCATAAATCTCCCTCGCAGCACTCTTGACTTCCTCGCCTAGTGCCTTGATAAGAGTTCCTAGGGCGACAAGGGCACGATACACTGCTTCCGAATCCTTCTCGCTTGCAATTAGCTTGACCAGTTCACCAACGAGCACCAGACCCCGCTCGGATGATTCTGGAGCCAACTCTCTTCCTCCAGAGGTAAAGTAAACCGAGAAGTTAATGTAAAGCGTGGCCACCGCTATGGTGAGATTGCGGCTCGGTGCTGCTCCGCAGTTGCTCAACGCAGAATTGACGACCGCCACAATCTGGTCGAACCTATTCACAGCCAATTGACGACCGGCGTCGGTCTCGAAAAGGTTCGCCAGCATTCGGATAGACAACATCGCATTGTTTACATTCAACGGTGGACCAAATATACCACTCGCCTGAATCCCAGAAACAAGATCTTTTCCACCGTAGTCTGCAGTGGCAATCAGGGGTGTTGCAGCAGCGAGCAAGCGGAGCAGGTCCAAGCCAGGCAGTCTGCTGGTGGCAGGCCACGTGGTTGCAACTCTAAACAATGACCCCAGCCCAGCGTCCACTACGGGCGATGATTTTAGGGCAACAGAAGACTCCAGCTGACTGCACAGCGAAACGACAGTCTCCAACTCAGGAGGACTGAGGGATAAGTCTTTTGACCCCGAGGATGCGAGCTGGTCATTTAATTCCTGTAGTTTCTTGGCAATGATTCTAAGATTAGCTGTCTTGATGGAGAGATATGTCTTCTGCGGAAGGACTTTAGGGCGTGATTCAGGTAAAGTAGGCGTAGGGTCTACCGCTGTCGCTGTGGCATCTCCAGGGCGATAACGCCTCTCCTGGCCCCAGGGATCAGCGCCGGTGGGCGCAGGTTCTTGAACAGATTGTCCAAGGGTTGCGCCCTGTGTGTTCTGGACAATGAACTGCGCGACTTGGTCTAGGTAACTCATAGGCAGCTCGTTATCTTGGATAAATTTCGTGGCCGCTTCGTATGGGTTCTGCGAAATATTGTATGGAAGCTTGAGGGGAGGCTTCCCATCCTCGACATCCACGTCGAAGACATAGTCGTAATCTTGTCCCATATATTCGATCTTCCTCCCACTGCTGGCAGCAGAATCAACCACCGTACCGACAGCAATCCATCCTTGCGAAGCAGCGGACCACGTGTGGGCTGTAACGCTGCCATCTGCTTCACGAATCATCTGCACCTGACCTTCCTTCGTACCGGACTTCTGTTTGAGAAATTCAGGGCCCGGAAGCTTCTCTTTGTTGATCTTGCCGACTTGCTGTTCAGGTATTGCGGATTCCTTGACGGCTTTATCAAACTGTTGAACCACCTCCGGGCTGGCCACTCGCTCTTCATTTCGGCTGAAGATCCGCGTGACACGGTCACTGGCACCCGTAACAATATCGCCATTCTCTCTACAGGCAGCAACGCCCCACACTGAGATTGCGGGATGGGTAATTGTCTGCACACACTGTGTGCCATTCCATACCCTTACGGTTCGATCTTCTCCGGAACTGACCAGCTCGCCTGTCGGCAAGACATCCAAAGAATATATGAAGCTCTCGTGACCAAGAAGCTCGGCAACCAGCTGCCCCTGTAAGGTGAACAGTCGAATGATTCCGTCATTGCTTGCGGAAGCGAAGTGTGCGCCTGAGGGATGTGAAGCAGGAAGCTTACACAGAGCTCTAACGACGTCACGAGAATCTTTAATGCTCTTGACAAGGTCCCCTGATGTATTGAAGATCCGTATAATCTTGTCGGCACAGCCTGGTCAAAGTATGAGCACACTATATCTTTATCTGGAAGCGATAGACGCACCGGTAATGACAGTGTCTTTATCATAGGCCAGAACTGCCCAGACACTGCCTTGGTGACCCTCCATGACCACATCACATTCCCATTTACCGACTCTCCACAGCCTCGCGGTCGAGTCCCAACTACCGCTTACCACCCAGCCTCCCTCTGGGCACACGTCCAATGCACAGACGTTGTGACCATGGCCCAGGAGCATTGCGTCAGCATTGTCGTCAGGAGTTTTTCCGGGTTGTCTTGCTTCTATTATCGTATCCTGGCCGCCAGAGAGTACGAGACCTTCAGGAAATTCGGATGTTGGTGGGTAGTATGCTACAGCGTTGATGAAGGCCGAGCCGTGGGAGGATATGGTGGAATCATAAACAGGCGGCGGGGTAGATACCAGCTTCCACAACCGAACGGTGGCATCTCGAGAAGCAGAAATTACTACATTTGGATTCGGATAGGCCACGGCGCGAACCTGAAATTGAGAATCAAGGAAAGAGTCAGCAGCTGAAAAAGATGGGGATTGCCCTTTGCGGTGACCAGAGTGGCAGGAGTCATTGTCGGGGACGTTCTTACATCATCGCCGTGGCCCTCCAAAGAAGCGGAGATCTTGAAGTCAGACATACATAAAGGCTGCTACCGCAGAGCTCTGTAGAAAGAAGACAACAATCAAGATAGGAAAGAAATTGATGAGAAGGTTCTCTTCTGAGGTAAGGAGATCGTAGGATCGATAGTCCTCCTGTTAGTACGCCCAGTTCATGGTAACCAACAACAGCAGCGGGTGCGGAGAACAGCATGCATCATATCATGTGGGCGGTGAAGTAGGTACATGTGACAAGAAGATACTAGAATTATTATTAATTCAGGGGTAAGACTTCACCAACACAGCTTTAGTTCAGCATGATTCATTGTTGATAGATACACTACAGTAGTCACTTAAGGCTTGTCTAGGTGGTTACAACTACCAACAGAGCATTTATCGTTGGTCAATGAATGCTACTTACCCATAGTACGGAGTAGAGGCGCGGTACCTCTTCATAGATCGAGTAGATCCTGTGAGTGAACAGAACTTATGGAGAAGGTCAAATACATGTGCATCTACTTAGAGCTCTATAAGTATCAATGAGCAAGGGGTCATGACAATAAAACTAAGCCATACTACATCACGAGATATATCACCTATGTATGTCTCAAAAGGAGGGCAATGTCGGGTGCATCACGTGACTGAACACGGACCACATCGTGAGAGCCGAAAAGTTTCTTTCGAAATGCCCGGCTGTCTTTCTTCCACTATCACAAATACCAGTGCTGTACTTCACCACCACCTCGCGGCTGGCATTCTTAATACTAGAGACGCTCAATTTGTCGTGTGCAAGCTGTATAAGCCCATGCCTGCGTGATCCCTGGCTTTGTCCCAGAGCAACAATACTTCCCTCTACCTGAGATCTGATTGAAAATGCCTCCCCGAATACAAAACCAGCTGGTCTCGGGCTCTCTCCTCCCTTACCTCTCCTCCTCTACTTCCTCGACCTCTTCAACCTCTTCCACATGTATCTCCAAGCTCTCACAAACATGCTCCTCTCGTTCCTTTTCCTCCTCGCCCGCTGCTCAGACCAGGCTGCGGAATGAGATGTTCGCGTGGATCAACGGCGAAGGTGCTCAACTGAAACAACACACACCAGGGCGGACGAATTACATTACTCGTCTCAAGGGCAATGCCGGCAATCGACCCTTTCCTCTGAACCCCAATTTCGTCAGTGAGCCCATACTCAGCGAGGAGCTGCGCAATGAGATCCACCGGCGCGTTGTGGACAGAAAGCAGAGTGTGCGTGCCGTCAGTGTTGACCTTGGTGTGGATATGCGGCGAGTAGCAGCCGTTGTTCGGTTAGTAGAATTAGAGAAGCGATGGAAACAACAGGTATGCATGCTTTCATTTTCTTTCTGCTCCGTTTCAGCTCTGCCGGCTATTTGCTCTGTTGCGATGGCATGCTACAATGATGAGAACAACAAAAAAATCGATTAGTCTTTAAGACCCCAAGCTTAACCTGCTTGGGAATGCTTACAACTCCCATATCTGATTTGTGCCATTGCCTCATTTTCTGTTGAAATTCTCGCGTCTCTGCAGCCTTGGATTGCTCTAACACGATGCTTGAAATTTCAGGGAAAGTCGCTAGCATTGCCATACGCTCGTGCAGTCCACGAGATGGTCCCAACCACACCCCTCCGCAATGACCTGGACGCTCGACCCCACGAGTCCATCAACGATCTCCCCGTCCACCGCCTCACCGATCCCCAGATCTTCTACCCCGTCTCCGAGTCCCGGCAATTCACCCGTGTTGACGCCGGTCGCGTGTTCTCCGCCGCGCCCGCCCTGCCACACAGAGAAGTCGAGCGCGACGTGGCCCACCCCGACGAGGCCATCAGCAAGATCACGCAGGACCCAACCCACATCGAGCGCGTCGGTAAGGGCGACGACGAGCAGCAGGTCCTCCAGCCCGCGGACGTGCGCATCCCGCACCCGCACCTGGTTTCCCACGAGCGCCAGATGAAGTCGAACCCCAACGAGTTCCGCGAGAACATGAAGCTCTACCGCGAGCGGCTCCAGCAGGAGGAGGCGATCGAGCAGGAACGCAAGAGACTCGCCAAGGAGCGCGCCGAGCAGCGGCTTGTCCGCGTCCAGCCTGAGACCTCGCGGTTCGAGTTCCGCATCAAGGATGTCGTTGTCAGTCGAGAGGCGACGGGCACGGATGGTCGTGGTGCCCGGGCGCCCGGTCGGAGATACGGTGTGCCTACGTACGACCGCAAGAAGGGACAGATCAAGATCCCTACTCGCGTGGAGGTCTAAGCCCACTCTTTCTGACACTGCTGATCTATATTTGATGAGGGAAGGTCTCGTTCTGCTTCTGCATTTATGAGCTGCTCTTGGTCAGGGAAATGATGTACTGTACAAATATCTCGTGAAGGGTTTGTCGAGCATTAGCATTGTACTTATATTCTGCCATGTTTTAACAATATCAATACCAACCATAAGCTCCGGTTTCAACTCACAAGGGTACCTATGCATACTTTCGAGTCGATCAACATTGCAAATGTCGATCTCAACTACTTTGGTTACAGCTGAATGATGAAGTGCACGTACTGGTAGAAACGTATGCAACTGGACTCATTAGACAATAGCATTGGAACGATTGCCAGTATCAGGATGTCAATCCAGTAGGGGCCCTAGGCTAACAAATAACGGAGAATGCGAAAGACAATGCGGTGATGCATGGGTTCACAAAACAACAAACGCAGAACAAGACATCTCCTTTCGCATGTGAGAGGATGTCGCTAAAGCAGTGAGTATATACAATGGATTCATGCCGCTCAACAAAGGAGATGTTTGTGGTAAACATTGGAAATGGACGAATCAATAAATTACGGGCATCACGTATGGTAGAAGGACTCGAGGAGTAATGGCTATGCTGGGTATCCAATGGAAGATACAGAAAAGCGGGACATGTAAGAGACTGGAGGGAGGGAACAATGTGTAATATCAAACAAAGGAACTGTCCTCATACAAATCATGTGTGTGTAATGACATCAAAGGGGGACATTGAGCCTGAGTTGCAGAGAGTGCAACTGACTACGTAGCATCCAGAGCTTGCTGCTCCTCGTCACCAGAAGGTTCAGTTGGGTCACCCACATGCACGGAGGTAAGAGGACTGGCTGGTGAATCTAGAGTCTCGTTGCCCTCACCACTACCACTTCCGGGAGTTTCCTCAGGAAGGATATCCACGGGCTTGATCAATTCGGGAACGGTGGACTTGCGTTTGCCCGCACCAGGACCTGCGTCAAGCTCCCGGGCCGTCGCGTTGACTGCTCCAGATGACGAGGAGGTCGAGGTTCTACTGGACACACCATTAGCGCCCGTCTGCAGAGGGCTGGTCAGACCTCCATCGGTGGGAGAAGATGACTGGGGTTCGTCGGCAAATCCTCGCCATTTCCTCCAGCCTTCGAAGTCAATCAGAGCTTGCATGCAGCCCCATTCTGTCACCTTCTGCTCCAACCAAGGAAATCCAACGGGCTAAAAATGGGGAGAAAGTCAGCCATCCACCCGGAACAGGATGCACGAAGCGTCAAAATGACATACCTTGGTCAAAAAGTCATTGCAGCCGGCAGCCAGAGCCTCATGCCGATCGCTCTGCAAACTACTGGCGGTCAGAGCGACAATGATAACGGGACTCTTGAACAGAGACAAGTCATGAAGAGTATCCTCCTCAGACAGCGAAACCTCCGATGATGCTTGGTTAATTTCCGGCGACAGAGAACTGGCACTCGATCGTCCCGAGGCCGTCTTGGTGAAGACACCGATCCCGTTTAGGCGCTCAAGTCTCCGGATCTCCTTGGTCGCATCTAACCCGTTCATGACGGGGAGTTGGATATCCATCAGGACCAAGTGAAACCCACCCTGGCGCCATTTCCTCACCGCCTCCTCACCGTTCGCAGCGCACTTCCAACGGACGCTGAGGCGCTTCATGAAGGCTTCCAGGAGCTTCTGGTTGATGATATTGTCTTCGACAATGAGGACATTGATGGGAGGTACCGTGCCTTCAATAAGGCCACCAAAGGCAGCGTTTGGCGATTGGCCGTTGCCGCCCTTCTTCGGTTTTGTGGGACGCGGGCGCGGCGAGGCAACACGCGCTGGCGGCGTGTGCGTCTTGGTCTGAGGCGATTCGGGAGGAGGACCAGGCGGCGTAGGGACCTGGGGCGCTGCTACGGGAGGTTGAGGACACGAGGCCATATTCGAGTCTACATCTAGTCAGTAAGGAATGAGATCTTAACGGTCCGAAGAATAACAGTGAGAGTCCGCGCGTACCTTTTGGATTTGGCGCTGTACCAAGCATTGTGGGTGAGTTGGTAGTATGTCGAGTGAGCGGTGGCCGGCGGGAATGTCGGTTTGCTCTATTGCCTGGTGAGGGTAGCGGAGGCGCCATACCCGTGGTGAGAATAGAAATTGAGGGGGCCGTATGGGCATTCACGCTCGTAGATGAGGCCGACGGATGAGTGGGGGGCGTCGGGGCATTTGGGTTCGCAGGCATGAGCGGAAAGTACTCGCCATGCTCGCCCGGTTCCGAATGGTGATAATATACAGGGTGGCGGGGGGACGGCTTCGGCGTCCGCCGTTGAGGGATATCTATGACCAACGCTTCGTCCACCGTCTGACCACCAGGAAAATAAGTGTCAATGACCACACCTAGCGGTTCCTCCGGACTCAGTATCCGCTCGGGCGTAGACTGTCGGTTGGAACCTTCTCGAGGAGAAATGCGGATCATGATATCAGGTGAATCAAATGTTCTCCCCAAAGAGTTGGCGTACTTCATGATAACTTGATCGCGCAGCTCGTCGACAAGCGAATCTTCCATGGTCGGTACCAGGGTGGCCGAGCCACCTGGCCGTTTGACCCAGATTTTTCGAGGAATCATCTCAGCCTTGACTGTGGCAGGGTGACCGCTGCTCTGGCCGAGGTCCTGAGAAGGTCCGAAACCCAGAAGACCACTGATCAAGTGTTGATGTGAGGCTGGAAGAAGCGACTGACGGCGGACCCCAATGGTGGGGCGCTTCGGAAACGGGGACGACGACGAAGGGCCGACGAAATGAGACGCAGATTCTCCAGAAGAGTCCTCAGCGACAGCACCCAAGGACGGAGTCAATTGAGATTCGAGTAGTGGCACGCTGGAATTTTCTCGGACTGGTCGATATGCAGCTTGAAGCGAGCTTGCGCCAGCGGGTCCTGGCAGCGAAGGCGAAAGGGGAGGGGTCGCCGACGGTGAATGTAGCGAGTCGTCGCCAGCGGGAGTCTGTGGTGTAGAGGGCTTATTGGTAAGTTCTGTGGTCAAGCGGTACTGAAGATCGGAGTCGTTGGAGTCGTTCCGGATACGTTGGTAGCCGGATTCGCCTTCTTGATGCCCCTCCCGCGATTGTGACTTCCCCTTGTCTTTTTCCTCGGTCGGCTGCTTGTGCCGAAGGGTCCTCGTGAATGTCGGCGACTGCTGAATTGAACCGTTCTGTGATCCTTCTTGACGTGAGTTTGCGCCCGATCGGTCGAAGTGGGTGAAGTACTGATCGCAGCCCGCTGAGGAACCAGTAGCAGGACCAGGAATCTCGTCGGGGGTACTGGGATGGTCGAGGGGTATGGAGGAAACTATGCTGTAGGCACGGGATTTGGCATCACCCTCTCCTTCGTTAGAGGTCAAGAGATGAGGAGGTAGGGAACAGGAAAGGTCGGAGGTTGAGTTGGGGTCGACAGGCGGATCCGCTCCGGCGGCCGCCTTTTTCTGAACGTTAACGGGTTTCTGGTTCTGTTTTGGATAGGTCGTAGCCGTGGTCGATGATCGGCGCAGAAGCTTCGACTTGAGCAGCTGCGACAGGCGGCGGTCAGGCATGATGAGGATCCACCACAGTAATTGTCTGATAGCTCAGCTATCAGATAATGTTGCCTCTGAAAGAGAGATGAAATAATAATGAGAGACAGGTAGAAAGAAAAGAAACAGGGCGACAACCGAGAGAAAAAGTCTAGAACACAGACGACAACAAGGAAAAGGAAAAAACAAAAGAGAAGAAACGAAAAGAGCACTGCACTGTCACCTCATTCTCTGCAGTCGTACAATAATATTGCGTTCTATCGAAGCAGCAGCAGCAGCAGCTCAGCGGTCTGGAGGGCAGTTGAAGGAAGGAGCACTGAAGAGCGAGAGTATTCTTTTTTCTCTTTTCCTTTTTTATTTTAGCTCTTCATATTCGATCAGTGGAACCGACCACCCCAGGAGCTGAGATGCTTGGAGAACTGTGAGTCGGGATGAGGGGAAAGGAGATGGTTGGAGAGGCAGAAGAAGTAAGTAAATAAAAAGGGAGCTTGGGGAGTGAAGCTCGTGTATGGAGTACTACTAGAACATACAGATGCAGGCAAGAAGCAAGCGAATCAATTCTTGCTGAGGATGATCTTCCGGAAGAAACGGGAAAGTTGGAGAATCAAAAAGACAGAAACAAGTAGATACGATCTATCTAGACTACCTAGGTCCCTTGTATGACTCTGTTTACCTGAACAGGGATCCGGTGATATGACAGCTGAGAAATAAAATGACGGACAGGAGAGAGAACGCTTGGACCATATCCTATTGTTATCCAACGGTTTACAGACTAAGAAGTGAAAAGATGAAACAAAATTACGGCACTAGTTAATCTGGTTTGATGAGCTCAATATAATAGCTGAACTGCTTGCTTTTTGACCAACGCCGATCTCACTTGACCTCTTGAGGTAGACATTGACTTGAACCTCGGCCTATATATAATCTGGTTTCTTGATGCATGGAGTAGTAATGGGCAATTTCCAATGTTCTTTTATCCTCGCTATTTCTATAGCTCACTAGATGACGCTCTTTAAAGAAATCACTTCCACCCAGTCATGCCTTCTCATTCAATTCAGGCTGCTCTACAACCTCGACTGAAGCTCGCCGTTGGTCCACAGCAATCTGACTCTCAATATCGCCAGGCCTCTTCTCAGCATCATTCACCTGGTCAGTCTCACTCCTGTGCATACTCAACATCTCATCAATGCTGACGCCAGCAGCTTTGGCTTCTTTTCGTAATTTCCGGTAGCGAATGCGCCAAACGATATGGCTCGCGTAGATGCCGACTTCCAGGACGACCCTATCGCCTCACTGTCACTACCGATGCATAACGGCCATTGCTCCTACACGGGTGTAAACTTACACTATGATGTACATGACCCCTCCGAGGATATCAAATGTGCCCTGCGCAGCTTCGAGCAGTCAGTATCCACCCTCCGTTTTGACGAATAAGCAGCATACCTAATGCAAAAAGAGAAAAGAGTCCTCCCAAAGTATCAATGGCCAAAAAGAACCAATCTGCGACGGCTCAGTCAAAGCGTGCCTACACCCAAAGCTTTGGACCACTTACTAAAACCAATCACTCGCCCGTCTCGCTTCCATAGCTCGAAATACGGCGGTAGAAGCCCCGACGCCAGCAGGACAGCCGCAACGACGCCAACGACGACATCTGGCCAGGTGACACCTTTATTGTAGGGTATCTACGCGATGATAAGTATCTATTCCAGTGAAGGAGCCTTAACAGGTGCATCAAGCAGACATACTCGCAATGTGAGGATCAGCAACGCCTCAAGACCACCGAACAGTGTTGCCGTGCCAATTACCAAGGAGATTGCTTTGGTTTGGCTATAGTTGCTAAGGAACAAGATCAGCCCAGGTCCATATCAAAAGGTGAAAGGCAGTACCTACTGATTATAATATAGAACCTGGCCCCAGCTGACTAGCGAAAAGAAGCCGAATATCTGCGGCTGTATTTGCAGCGGTATATTCACTTTCTGCAGTACGAAAGTCAGCATTTCAAGTCCCTCCCAATCACGGAATCACTTGTACCTGGAGAATCAAGTATGCTCCCATAGGCACAGCGCCTATACTCCAAGGATCAGCCATCGAGCTCCGGAACAACGCAGAACCCAAGTGCAACATACAAGACGCCCATAGAAACATCATAGACGGCGGCAGGCCGTCTGTCTTCTTCTGTCGCCAATTATACCATATTTGCGGGATCAGCTGAATGCACCAGAGAACCGTTCCGATAGTTCCTAGTATATTGGACGCCACAGTGACATTCTCCGTGTCAGCCATTCTTGTATAGAGTCGGATTTCAGTGACTATAAACCTGGCCGCTCCAACAACTTGTCCACCAAGTACTGAGAGGATTTTTTTTGAAAACAATAAAGACGTAGACCCAGGGATTATATATCTCAAACAACGATCATTCTTCCACAAAAAAATTACAAAATTAGAAACTGTTTGAGTCCGTCCAGCCTTGCAGTAGAAGAACAAATCTAGTGACGATGTCAATGCAGGTCAATGCACAACATAGCAAGCATCACTATGCCCTGCGGTAGATAGCTATGTGGTTCTGTTCAGTTCTACACCAGAAGCTTGGTTGAAGACAAGGAAATCCCTTCAGCTAGCAGACAAGCCGTGGACACCAGGGCCGGTACAAGACTCAAGCATTTTCATGACTTTCCAACTTTTCTTGAGAACAGTCAAGAATCGAGATCTCCCCAATGCAGTCTCCACGACTGCACACCAGACATAGCAAGGCCCATTTGCGTGGCAGCAAGTGTGGTTCTGGCTTGCGGGCAAGCCATCTCATTGGGGGATCCGACAATGGAGAACTGGAGATTGGTCTTGGGGACTAAGACTAGACAGGTAAACCACTGGAGAAGAAGACACCCAACCCACCGCCTAGGGAGTTAGACAGTGTGCCTCGACCTTGCAAGTCCGACTCCTGACTCTGAGTTGTGAGCGCATCCAGTGGACGAAGAAGAGGAGGCCGAGTCAGCTCTTTCCTGAGTGGACGGGCTTCTCTGCTTGCCAGATGGTGGGGGCCTCGATCTAGATACGCCCAACAGTACCTCTCTCTACGAAAGAAGCATAGATAGAGGCGTTCCACGACTTCATTTGGGGAAACATTCTGGTCGACATCGTTTCCTGCTTGCTCTTGTTGTTTGAAGCAATGGAAGGTTCGAGCTCACTGAACGAAAATTATGGGAAATTCTCCGATGCTGGACGCAACATCCCGCGCACGTGGCACCTACTGAGCACGATCTCGAAGTAGACGACATTGGGACTGGGATCCACGGCATTGCGATCTCGAACTTATTGGACATAATCGCACTCACTAGAGATGATCTAACTCGAATGGCTATATATTGCTTCTCCACTACAAATGAATACTTTCGACATCTCTCTAACAGCAGGTGGAAGTCCGAAAGAAATAAAAGAAGAACTACACATCGAACCGTTGGGAACACATCCGAGGCATCACAAATGGAAGACAGAACCATGAATGACAAGCGCGCAGATGCCCGCTGAATGGTGATAAAAGATGGAGATAAAACAGCAGACTGAAAGAACGCATCACTTAGAACGGGATGCCACATTTAAAGCAGAATCCAAAAAGAAACCATCAGACATAACATGATCTTTTCGCGGAACCAGATCTCAGGCCGAGTGATACTACTCGAAGGGTATCAAATACGAAAGCTTTTGCGACAGAATGGCGACAAAAGTAGGAATGACCAGAAGAACAAGAAAGGGAAAAAAGTGGCACTCCAACCGAATCACAGCAAAATTAGGTAATTCGATGGAGCAATACCGGTCTCTCCGTTGGATTTTCTGGCCTGCCACCATCTGCCGCTGACATCCGACACTTCCAAGATTTCATGTTTGCTGAAACTAATCTCGTTGGCATCTTCAGGATTCGCGTCGTAGGAATATATCGCTTTTGCCTTGTACGGGTATTCTGTTGGCTGCGGGACTTCGTCCTGACCGTTGTTGTTCCCAGTAACGTTGCTGGCAGACGGGTTGCCAAAACGAGCTTGGGACGAGCTGCGGTTTTCTGAGCCGGGAGCACCACCAGGATAACCTGACACTGGAGACGACGTTTCGAAGCCGTTGAGTTGGGCAGAAGTGTACATCTGGGGTGCGCTTGTCGACATTGTGTCTGGGCGAGGACCAAAAGCCGTAGACATGGGTCGGTTACCGTACGCGCCGCTGCTTTCCTTGTTGAGGGCGAACGAATCGATAAAGCCGCGATGCGTAGCTTGAGGAGACGATCCAAAGTAGAATATCCACACGACCTGTTTTAAGGTTAGTTTAGTATGAGAGAATGCTCCGACCGCTAGAAGATCAACCACGAACAACTTACAATGACCATGGACAAGAGAATGAATCCGGCAGCTGCAGCCTGCGACGAGGATTCATCTGCGTAGACCAGAGTATTGACCGCCAAAGTGGTCAGCACTAAGCCTGTTGAAAGATAGCCCACAACCTGTTACTCATCAGCGCCGAGAATCCCACGACGAGGTCGTGAAACATACCGCTACCCCATAGACGAGACCGGTGTCCGAACCAAAAACAATTGTGACACCGATAATACAACAAAACATGTAGGCGACCGCCCACCACGAGTAATTGGGATAATCCGTCTTGATATCCGAGATGATTGATGCGATACATGCGATCAACCACGCAAGCTAAAAGATCGAGAATGCGATTAGTCACGAGCCACCTATGTCCGTAATAACCCGCATTAGGGACGACGTACAATCGAGATGGAGACGGTCGCGAGCGCAAATGGGTCGCCTAAAATATTGCTTGCCCGAAACTTCGCCATTCTTCTCCGGGGCTCCGTATATGGACTCGGTTTATGAAAGGACGGAGAATGCTCAGAATATGCCACCATGAACGGTATTCGCTATATACACAGTCGTCGAAGCGGTTGGATGTGAAGAATTCGATTCTTGTTCGATTCGACCCAATCGTGATGTAACAGATATCACACGCGACAAGGCAAACGCAGGCCGATGTTCTGATACGTTATTTCTTTCGTGAAGTCGAGATGGTATAAGTCGCTATCAATTGAGATTGATTGTTGATTTAGGTGAAGAGAGGGACTTGAATGCAGAAAAGAATGAGACTGTGCACACAGTCAGTCACAACTCGCAACACAAATGGAAATGTAAATGCGCATAAGAAAAGAACATATAGATACAATTGCTAGTCGGTAACAGAACATTGTAATGAAGGCAGCAGGAACCGGAGCAATGACAAGGGAGAGAGAAAATGAAGATGAGGTGACGTGTAATCGTACCTTGCGACACGATCCAGGTCAAAGCGAGTGTAAATCTTACGATGACGAAAACTGGTGCAGATGTCGGCGTGAGAATATTGACCGAGTCAAATCGATAGTTAGAGATCAATCGAATCTAGCATGAGGCTGGTGGTATGAAACTGAAAGCAAGCGAGAACCCCTTGCAGAGACGCGGAGAGACAACAACAGCACCTGGCTGTAGGGAACGAAGGTGGTGTTTGAAACGTTAGTGGGAAGAAAGGAAGAAAAATCGAAAGATAATAGAAGAATCAAGGTGAGGAACGAGTGTAAATCGACGGGTGTAGACCAATCGATGGGGAGGCCGAAGAAGAAAGAGGTAAAAAACAAAGAAACGAGGACAGTATGAAGTTTGAGAAAAGATTGGTTAACACTAGTACCTCTCTAAGAATGATAGAATAAGAAGATGATGATGATGAAGATGGAGATTAACGGATGAGAGACAGAGAGCGCCTTGACCCAGTGTCCGGTCGGGAAAAGGAGAGTTGATCAGTGAGTGGACTAGTCTATGTATGGTAGTACATTCTCCGTAGTGGGAACCAAGTGGGTGAGAGACATGTAGTTATCTCAGGTCAACACGAAAGAACTAGGTAGAAATAACTGACCAACTACTTGTCTTTATGGGATCTAGACAGACCATACAAGCCCTGAGAGCCTTACAAGATAGCCAGGACCTCGTCGAGTCAAAGTAAAACCTAGATTACCGGCTACCTTGCTTTTGGATCACAGTTCCGTGGAGTCACAATACATAAGGTAGGTACAAAGGGCAGCCCTGTACGGACGGGAGTATCATCCCCAGGAACCATGCTGCTTGTGGGCCATGTAAATGCGTTCCACAAGGCAAACAGACGGACTCGTACTCTTGAAAATTGAGACTTGACTTTGGTCTCAATGGTCTGGTCCTTTTTCTCTTTCGTCTACGGAGTACATAGGGATTATTAGTATCATTTCCCCCTGGCAGGTCCGACGACTGAAGAGGACGAGAAAGCATGATTGGAAGATGGGCGAATTGACGGAGCACTAAGAGGGGCAGCTGGGGTAGGTGGAATAAGTGGATGTAACAAGACTGACCAATGCTCATTGTTTCTGTGGTTATTATTAGTGCATGTTCGGCAATGATCCTTTGTTATTTCCTTGTGTCATTGCGCCGTTGCGCTTATCCTTGTTTGCAGATATTTTCGTCAAAGATAAACAATGAATGCATACTCATAGTATATGGAGTAGCTCTGCGACGTTTGAACTTACAGTCAAAAGGCTCACAGACCAAATTTGAAACCAACAATGCTGAGTCGGAACCATGGGCCCAGTAATGAATCAGAATGAGATCTTGGTATTTGGAAATTTAGGAGTGCGCCAAAATCGCCCCATGCACATAATAATGGGTCCTACTTAGCGACTGAGCTACGCAAAAGTTTCCAAGCCAAAAAGAAGAGTAAAAGAATTATTCTAGTTTCGGCCTCAGCAGTTGTATTTAGTTCAACTGATTTGCTCATGCTCTGAAGGTTCTAGGCCTTTTTCTTTTATGGTGAGGCTGACGCATGTGGCACAGTGGTATATGCACAGAAGCAGCGAAATGAGGATTAGCATCCGTTAATCTACGAAACATGGGCATTGCGAATTGAATCAATCTTCCCTAGATCCATATTAATTTCCAGGAAATTTGGCTCTGACATTAAATAATATCATCATGGTGGAGCAACCCACCCGAGATTTCAGCATGATCGTCGTCTTCCTACTGCATGTTCTAGATCCTTCAAGGGTAGTCTGTGCATGGATTGGGATGCCGGGTAGTCCGGACAGCATGGCTCATTATTATTGTTCCAGCCTCTAGGATCACTGTGAAATTGTGCTTGTTGATGCTCGCAGACAAGATGATTGCGCAACCACCGCCTGGAGACTTCTTCAGCGCAACCGTCAGCAACCTTGTTCGTTGGTTATCGAACGCGATCACTGATATCTCATCTCACTTTGGACGATCCGTCTCATGTCGTTATTCTTCGATCTTTTGCTTGACAAGAATAAGCGTCTTCGAGTTCTTTCCCGACCTTGCAAAAAACAAGCTTTCGAATGCTGATATTCGACATTCGGGAAAGCGCGACCAACTGTCGTGGACTCGGAGCACCAGCGGGAAAAAGGATGAAAAGCGGCGATCCCTGCGAACCATCCGGCTTGAACTTTTCGTGAAACATCTGTTTTCCCTGGAAAAGCATTTGTTTGAATGTACGCTTGTATATCGCTCTAGTGATCTTCTCGATCGGAGGCGACAGTCGGGTTATGTCAGCCAGTGTTTCCAGGGGTTCAGATCCAAGGCTAAGGTATGACACTCTCATTGACTGCAAGAGCGCCATGGCAGCAACGATTAACAGATCGGTGATCCCTCCGGGCGCTCCACGAGCCGCAATGCAAAGGTCAATGTGGTATCCTTGGTTGGCACCGAGATGTCGCATGGCCGCGAAGCCGTGGGCTACACCATCTGGGCCTCTGGTATAGATGTATATCATCATTGCTGGCATTGAAAAGGGGTCATACACCGTGATGAAAGCCTTTGCGCCGGCAACACAATCTCGCTTCTCACGCCAGGAGTCATAAACCCTGACCAGTTCTCTCTGCACGTCCAGGTCCTCACCCTGGGCCGGTACGTATAATCGCAAAGAGACGTTGCCTTTGCTCAGATTGAGCAGTTGCTTGCTTTGTATGATGATCCGTTTCCCCGCTCTCTCATTCAATACATCATTGGTCATGGGATTGAGCACGCGCTCGGTGCCGGATTGCATGGTCGTCCATCCATGTTCCTTAGCGTATTCGGCAAACACTTCGCTGGCACCGATAAAAGCGCTACTCCATCCGGATCTCTTCCGATACTCCTTGAATTCTGCGAGGACATTGGCGAACCAGTCCGGCTCGCACAGGGAATCGCCCATGACTAGAGCAACCCTGTTATGCACTTTGAACGATAGAGCAGCAGTGCGCGCTCTATTCACGAAGAATTTGTAACTAGGGTCGAGAACACTCATATGGGAGACCCGCCCGTACCTTGTCGCTAATTCCTTGATGGCATCGATAGCGGCGAGATCGTCAAGGGTGAAATTAGCCGCGGATGCGTGACACGTGCTCTGCGAAGTTGATATTGACATAGGTTGTTCGCTGGGCGAGGATACAGAGTGCCGCGAGCCGGGCAGTTTGGCGCTTTTTATCTGTGCACACATTCTTCACCCTGAGCAGCATCATGGAGGGTGCGGCTGCTACCGCTACTGATGCTAACAGATGAAATATCGACAGTATATGTCGGGTGATCAAGCTGACGACTCAGGATTTCACTGATCTCATCCAGCAGGAAGGTCTTCTTTGAAATCCGAGGTGTGAATCACAAACAGTAACTGACATATGTGACACTCCTAGGATGGCGGGCGCGAATCTTTCCTTATATTCGCAGTTTTGGATTAGAAATCCAGTGCCTCCCTTCGTCCAGGGACTCAATTCCCGGACTGCGACCTGAGTTGAGACCGTACTCCATTCTAGAAGCACGACACGCGGGGTACGGTAGGCAGTCGAGTTCTGCGGGTATGGATTGGTCTATGGGAGTAGTAAGTTTCGTGGCAACTGGTCAGTCTGTGGAGATTCTACGGTAGTCAGTAAATGGCTCAAAGCTTGAGACTCTGGATACGTGAATTGATCTCCGCAGACTTGAACGTCCTCGCTAGTAGGCAGTCTAACTGCTACGGTGGCCCATTGCAGGCATCTGAAGTGCGGCTGGGAGATGCGGAGGTCTCCTGCTGTGCTATATAACTCTCAAATACATAAGAGGGAAAGATCAAGTATCAAGCCGAGCAAAGGCTGTTGAGGGATCGTCAAGAGAACTGTGAATTTTGGACCCTGAGCGAACAGATAATTAAGGTACCGCTAAGCATCTCTTGTTGGGCTTCTTCATGTCCGTACGGCATTTACTAGTCATACTACATACACTACTGTTGCAATCGTTCTTCAAAGATCATGGTTGGGTTTTTCAGATAATATGGTTGACCCACGGGATTTGAATCCACTCTGACCTAGACCGCTCAAGCCCAGGCTGCAGCATATCTTACCTCTCGTGTCTAAGTACATGAGCTGTTCTATGATCCATGGGCCAAGTACGCCCACAACCATGGATGTGGGCATACGTAACGGACGAAGAAGAGCTGTTTTGACAAGGTGCCTGTGGCCCTTGTTTTCCGTTCTAAAGGGAAGCAAGTTCGGACCTTGGACCTTAAACCATGTAGATGCACGCGGGATATAGACATATATCTTCATTTGCCAAAGGATTTTTCATGTTGTCTTAGCATCGGATAGAAGGAGAAAGATGCATGTAGCAACGAGACAATCACCTGTATTCCATTTAAATAGAGAGGTACCAGCAATGACACTATCCTCTGCCTGCATTCGTTGACACGTCATAGCCGGCTTGTGATATCAAAACCGCGGGATGCGAGAAACTCAAAGCTCTATCAATGAGTTAGCTCAAACTTTCAGACTAACGGTTGAACAGTGGCATTCAGCCTCGTTCCCTTTACCAAAGCATCAGCAACCTTTCATTACCTCATGTCTCGAACAGATCTGGCTGCAAATTTTCAGCGAACATGTTAGTGTGTTTGATCGCAGTATGAGCAAATAAAATGGACCAGCAGAAGAATGCAGAATGTTCAACAGGTGGCCTGAATCTATCCACCTGAGCTCCGGATTCAGAATTGTACAAGCCAACGAGCATGAGACATAAAAGGTCCAACCAACAGACAACAGAATGGTATCATAGAAAGTCAAAACTCAAGCCGCAAGAAGGAACAGCCTCAAATCTCTCTCGCCCTTCTCTCCCTCACCACCTCCTCCCTCTTCACCTCCCGCTCCACATCCTCCAGCCGTCCCTCCCATTCAGCCCAGCACTCGCCGCTCCCCACCAGCCCAACCTCATACCAGCGCTGCAACACCCGCGCTGTCCGCACGCGGAGCTCAGATATCTCCCTCGCCTGTTCCTCCTGGGTACGAGCCAATTGATCCAGACGCGGCTGCAGCTGGACGAGAGACGCCGACGCCTGGGCGTCCGGGACAGGCAGGTCATTCAACGAAGTGAGTCTGGACGCGGTCTCCGGGAATGCAGAAGCGTACGAGAGGACAATTGAGGCGAGGTTCTGTGTTGTCAGGTTCTCCGGGATGGATTGCGGAGGTGTAGGGTGGAAGAGGTCGGGGAAGCGATCGTCTGAATTTGGTCCTGTTAGTTTTGGTTCGTCTGCGAGATACAGAAAAGGAATACTTACGGAGCTGTAGAACATCTCGTACAGCGGGGTTATTCCTGCTGAGGTTCTCGAGGTTCTTTTCTAGACGGAGGAGGCGCCGCGAGACCGTGTCGTCGAGGGAGGCGGGTTTGGCGGGCGCGGTGGGAGTGCCCGTCCAGCTTGCGTCGCCTGTGAGGAGGTAGGTGAGTCGCTGGAGGCGAGCTTCCAGAAGCTCAATTGTGGCTCCGGCTACCGCGTCATTTTCGAGAGCCATTCTACAGGAAGCAGGTGACAATTGATGTTTGGGACATGGGTTTTGGTCCCTGGAGCTAATGCTTTGTGATGGAGGAGAACGGGTCTGGGGATGCAAACAAAACATACAAGACGTGGGGCTGTTTACCTGCTGTTATCTGCCTTGCTGCCATACACTATCTATCGAACTCATGAATATTTATGCACTTTTCGGCCATTGTGGTTTAATGTACTGTTATATATCGACAAAGAATAAACAAGACAAAGCCAAACAAGGCAACGCCGAACTAGACAGTGAAACGATTGCAGAGTCGTTCATGGCCCATAGATCGCAGCAGGTATCGCGCGCAGCCCCTTCGCGTCAAGTCGACTGACTACGGAGTTAAGAAACTTGATATAGCCCTCCTGACTCGTCCCACACTCTCTGAATGAGTCGTAAGCCACCTTGAGAGGAAAAACAGTGGAAGCCGGTCCGAAGAATTTCAGTTCATCCTGCAGCAGGTACTCCATGCTGTGGCAGATCCGCTTCGAGAGAGTAAGAACCTGGTTCTGCTGGTATTCCACACTGCAGAACTTTGCAGGTATACAAGGCTCCACAATACTGCTGAAAGTCGCCCTGAGTTTGTCAATCTCCTTGAGACAAACGATATGAATAGCCCAGAGGTGGGTCAACACATTCGCTATGGTAACGCTCGGAAACCAGAGAGTGTGGCCTGTAATGCCAGGATTAATCGCCTGTGCTGCTTGTTCTCCTTCGGACGATTTCTCGTATGTGCCCCCTTCTTCGCGCTCCAACATTTGCTCCCATTGCTCGAGTCGATTGACCCACTCCACAAAAGCGAAGCAGACTTCGGTGACATTCTCAGCTGAGCCTTCGTCTGGGTTGACCATGAGTTGGTCAACCGCGTGCAAGTAATTCGGAATTATTGCAACTTCACTCAAGAAGTCCTGCATGAGCGATGTGTTAGAAAATGCAAAGGGTATAGATGTCCATTGCTTCTCAGCAAGAAAGGTTGGCTCGCGCAAGCCAAATGCGTCGATGACCTTAACGTGCGTCAGACATCTGATAATTTTCTACCTAGACACTGACCATGAATCATACTAACCAGGAGAGGTCGGAACCCTACGAAGAGCTTGTGCAGCAACCCGGCCTGATAATGATTAGGTCCATGGGCTTTCATCAATTGACCCACGCCTTTGATGTGGGTTGAAATCCCCCGTCCCATTCCCGGAAACATGGCCTATATATGAATACTTCCTGGTTAGTACCGCTCCGGTACCCTTCTGGAATAAAGTATCTCACCTCAGCTAAGCTCAAACACATGATCGAGGCGGCTAGTTCTGCATTGAATGGCTGACTTTCCGACGCCAACTGCCTTCTCAATGCACAAATCGCTGCAGAATAAGCCGTCGTAGCGTCCAGACTAGAGACTTTCTGAGGATATTTATGAAAAGCAATGGAAAAAGCAAGCGCTTTCAGGGAGAGGAAGAGAACGCTTTCCTGACTCGTGGTATTGGCAAGACGCGGGAGAACCTCAACCCAGGAGCCGCAGACCCGTGAGCAGCTACTGTTATTCGAACCGTAGGACAGAAAAGGAAGCTCATCTTTTGGAATGTAGTTTTCGACCACAATAAAGGCCAACTCTTCAGGTGAAGCTGAAATGATATCCGGAATCTCTATAGTAGCGAAGCTATCCTGAGCAGTGGGGTCATGCGAGATCCGCCGCGGAGGGGTGCTTCTGACTGACTCTTCTTGGCGGGAATGCGACCCGCCAGTAGCGCCATTACGCGTGATCTGATTTTGATGCGATGCCTCAGTTGAAGGTATGCTCTGCTGGACGAACGTCCACTCCTGCGGGTAACCTGGACACTTGCGCCCAGTAAGTGTGCATTGGCTGCATTCCGGGTGCTTCCCGTCACACTAAGAGATAAGAGCTATAGCATTTGCTTGAATCCATCAAGAGATTATGCGAAATCTTACCCCTAATTTCCTCTGTCTACAGTTTCCGCATACTGACTTCTGCTTGACTTTCATGACGTTATCCACCGATCGAGGACATCACTAGGACAGATAAGGTTCTGTTGATCAGTAACCAACACTTTTAGTCATAATTGTAATAATGAAACGAGATGAACCTTGAGACATTCGTTACTCCACGCATAGAGTGTGGTCAGAATCCCACATGGCACTCCGCATGAGGAATGCATGAGCTGATGGATGCTCAGTGGGCCACACACTAACTGTATTTGGTTAAGAGTGTTTATCAATTGAGTTGGCGGTCAAGCTTCCTCTCCTACAGACCAAACCGTTTCTGAATGCATAATCCGCCGAGACCGATATTGTCACAACAGCCCTTTTTGGCAGTCCCCGAGCGTCTTGTCATGTAAAGCTTTCATTTATTTAACAGGGGCCGGCGCTTGTGCAAGGCTCACGCCGGGAAATGGCTACTATAATCTGTATAACACAAGCGCTATCGCACGCTCATGACTTGTGAACACCCAGAGCATCATTCTATTTTCACGAACTTTCGAGCGTGCTTCCTTCTGCTACCAGACCAAGCGAGAAAAGGGCCCTGCAAGCTTCACAAGTTCTCTGGATATCACCTTCGTCGGAACCGTAATGGCCATCATCGACATTGATGGCGTAACCTTCCTCACAAACCTCATGTTTTTCCTAGCAGGACGGAATGGACCATAGGAATCGCCGCGCTCAAGAACACTGCGGCATCGGCTCTAGACTTAGAGAAGCTCCCGCCGATCGACGCCGTGTAGCTCAGCCACGAGCACAACCCAGATAACCTCGATGAGTTGGGCCATCGCGTTCACACGGCCGCAAAGTCTCGACCCATGACTATGGACGGCAATTCCAGTGCCAGGCTGCTGCAGGCGCTGGCATCTGATGTCCTCGTTCCAGTGCACTGAGAGTCTTGAGGGCACTTTACTCAACTTCGAAAGGAACTCGCACAGGCCTTTGAAGCTGCAGGTGTACAGCATATGTCGCGTTGGTTCACTCCGGGCCAAAGAAAAAGGTTTCGTAGGATTGTCATTTCCATGTGCATACCACTTCGACTGAACACAAGGCAACAGAGTGATGTAGTAACAATACCGTGGATTGACTCCTAGATTTATCGAAAAAGTAGATCTGTTTCATCAGTCATGATTCGTCATAGTTGGAAATAAGTCTATCCGATGGAGAGTGATACTCTCCTTTTAGGCATGTTCATTAATCGTTCAACCTCTTGTTCTCATCTATGTTGAGTCCATAGTTCGAGATGGTTGCGCAGCCCCAGCTGCGCTCAGTAAACCCGGTCTACCTCTTTCCTGCATCTCCTGGCCAGATTCCATCTCATCATCGAAAGACGGAATCTCATAGTCGAATACGTTCACTTTTCCACTGGCTGACGGATCAGAAGTCGCCAGTTGGTGGTCTTGTCCCTCGAGATGAGACGGAGACTCGCGTTCACCAGAGGCAGCGTTTGCATTTGAAATTTGCCCCTCCATGAAATCTCCAGCGGCTGCTTCATCAAACTCCGCTTCGAATGCCTGATTATCCGCATCCACAAAGGCCTACACTCTGGTCAGCCAAAGATTCCACACACCATCATTAGGGTTGCCTTACTTGAAGTTCGGCTGGCAGCGGATTAGTCTGAACGCTCATCGCGTTAGAATTTGCATAGACGAGAAGGACATTTTTGGACTCTTCACGAGCAGCGTGAAGCACTTCGATTTCTCGGACTTTGCGCGCAGTATACCCCACGGCATCGGCAGTGCTTGCTGCAGCCTTCCCATCTCGGTTGGTCTCTGCCCGTCGGGCCTTTGCATCGTCAATAGAGAAGCTTATTCGCCACCATTGCCACTGATCTCCTGCGCTTGGCTGTAGATCTGTCGCTTGCTCAGAGCTGTGGGATGTGACGGGTCTGAGGACATAAGTTATATGTGGCTCAGTGCACACGCCGCGCAACGTGTACCGATGCTGTGGTGGTTCTGTAGGTGATTCCGAAGGTTCAGTGAGGAACTTGGAGTAGTTCCGAAGCGTTTTGACAGCTTTCTGTTTCCTATTCTCCAATTCTGCAATGTACATTGTCAGCTTATGCAATGAAACCAAACTTGTAAACTTACCTTTCAGCTTGTCTTCGATTTTGCCTGAGAGATCTCTCAACTCTCCGGCCAATCTTTGCGCCTCGGCGTTTGCTGCTTCCGGTGTCAAAGTCAAGTCACCTACTTCATTGGCAAGACTCTTGGGCAAAGTGAAAGATGCAGCAACGGCGGCTTTCTCGAGTATCTCCCTAGATCCAAGCCCTCTATGAAAGACCGATTTCGAGACAGAGAAGCAATTCATCAACGCTTCTAACTTCTTAATCTCTTCGTAAACTTGAAGCCGTCGCGCACGAAAATCACGCGCTAGGTCTTTGCAAGTGGCGAGGTACCGATCCGGGTAGAAAACCGCCGGTATCTTCACATCCACAGATTTCGCTGAGTCGGAGCTATCCAATTTGATCATCAAAACTTCAGCCACGTGTTCCAGCCATACATCATCTAGTTCTTCCCCTGGTCTGTCCGACCAGATGGTCCGATCTAGCACATCGTAGAGAGTTTGACCGTGATCGGGCTCCACGAACGGGTCAAGGATAAAGAACTCTTTTTGGATTGGCGTGTCATACACCGAAAGGGGACGCTTGAATGCGTTTGACGAGAACACTGTTGCCAACTGGTTTCCAGGATCCGCTCTGACGGCGGCTTCCTGCCATTTCTCCAAGAATTGACTGATGCCGCTTTCAGAGTCATAAGATACCATGCTTTTCAGGCTTGAAAGAGCATCGACGCTACCGAATGCGCGGTTTGTCGCATCTAGAAAAGCAACAAGTCTTTGAGTTTCGTAAAGGATGTCGTCCCAGGCCGTGTCACCGTCTTGCGCATCTTGCATTGTGACTATTTTAGGCAAATTGATCGGCTGACCGTTCCACCACTGCGGATCATGACCGTACTTCGGGAGGGTCTTATTTCGTAGAAGAAGAGCCTCTCGCGCCAAAGGGATTGAATGCAAAATAGTCAACAGCCCACCCAGGTACAGATTATCCTGGGATGGGCGAAGGAACGCCGGTTCGTCTGCTACTCTTCTGCGGTCCGCTGGGTCCGGGCTGATGATTATCTCTTGCGCACTCGAATTGAAAAGAGTCATTGCCCATGCGCCTTCATCGTAGTGATCCCGCGTGGCTTTGCCGAAATTCGATTGATTTGAGCTGGTGATTCCCATCTCCTGATGCCCCAGGTTCTGGTTCAATGACATTGCCACTGCTTCCTGAAGTTCACGCTCCTCCTGTTCAGCGAGTGTCATACCTGTTGCCTCCGCTACACCTGAGAATCCACCGTGTCAGCGAAGAGGAGCAGCCATCCTTAATGAAGCACCCTACCTGCAGCGCTGGGAGTAGGACCCGTTTTATGCCCTTGATACTGCGTGGCCTGTGCTTGTTCATTCAAATTCGACATCGACGGGGGGCGCGAAGGAGGAACACCAGAGGATGTTCCGACAACAGGGTCTGACTGTTCAATCTGGAAGGCTGCGAGGCAGGACTGTTAACATGGTCGCTATGCTAGTATCCGGTGGACGTTGGTATCGACATACAGGGTACTCTCTCGTCATGTTGAAAACTACCTGCCTATAGCGTAGCAAGTCCGAGGTCAGTCTCAGTTTCATAAAGCCCAATCATCTCCAAAAGTCACCTCTAATTGGGGCGGAGTCGGATCTTCAAAGTATGCGTTGATAGCTTTGTTCGAGTTGAGGTCGTTGGCCTGCAGAGTGCCTGATGTCAGCGTGCAACGTATAGAAGGGTGGCCTATGGTACCTGCTCACCTTCAGAAATCGTATTGCATGCTCCCGCGATGTGCTTGTGAAGTTCACAAAGTTCGTGATAGCTTCCTCTGACGGTTCGGAGGCCATGCCGTAGCTCGCACACAGAAACTGCAGAGGATTGCAGACGAAAAATTGGCGATGAGAGCAACCAGAGTCTAGTAAAGAGCAATGGAATCAGAAAAGAACGAGGGCTCAATCAAGGAGCTGGTAAGTGGGGAGTTGTCTGTTTGGAATCTCTGGATGTCTCCAGTTAAGCTTCCCCACCACATGACATCCGTCAGCCAAGCCCACCTCCATTGCCATCTTGAGGAGGCCTGAATTTACAAGAAAGAACGTTCACACAGCTAACTCTCTTTCGCGTCAAGAAACAAGGAAAATCCCAGTATAATAGAAGAAATGATCAAAGAATCGTTCAATTTTCGGGAAAATCCATAAAAGAAACTTAGACTGGACCGCAATGATAAGAATAGGAACAAAGGAGGTTCTTTTCACTGTCCTTATGGACGTAAAGGGTACTGAAAGAACCCTTTGAATGAAAGATGTTTCAGATGTCACAATTCCAAGGATCATATTCAATGCTTTATTTTGCTTGCAATATTATACGACATAGGAAGTGACATTTAATCCCTTGTGCTTTCCTCCTCAACGCTCGCTAATCATCTTCATTGTTGATACTGAAACCGACAACTGGCAGTCAACAACATCATCTTTCTGCAATATTCTACCGGCTTCAATCTTCAAGGCTTCAGGTAAGCAACAAGGCACAATGACAGAGAAGAGACGAGCGCCCGACGACTGTGTGGAGGATCTGACAGAACGACCTGAGCCCGAAACGTTCAAAACAGTACGATTCCAGCTTCCTCAGAATGAAGAAGGCCTTCCTGAGAAAGACGCTCCAGCTACAAATACAGATGACGAGCTGATGGCAAGAAGGCGTGTAATGCGTGTGAACGAGCTGGTTCACGATATTCTGGCTGCCATGTACTACGACATCCATCTACTCTGCTGGCTCCGCCATCACCTCATGCAGAACCGTATCGAACGCTATCCGGACCTACATTTCTACAAAACCCAGCATCAAGAAGCAACCTGGCTATTAGACAGAGCTATTCACCAGGAAATGCTTGCGAAGGTAGGCCAGACAAGCGGTCACGATTGGACTTACACATCGAAGCAGGAAGCTCACCGTGTTGGCCAATTCATTCAACAATTGAATTGGAGGACATTGGCCATTTGTGCACTCTCAGAAGCCTTCCGGTTGGCATTTTATAACGAAGATCAAAAGGTTTGGGCAGCTTTGATGCTCAAGATCAAGGAAAACCGGGCCAGCATTAACGTCTTTGCGCAGTCGCGAGGCTTGGACTGGCAAGGCCAGCTATTGAAACATGCGGACAAACAGATACCGGGGCTCCAGCACGCACTGATCCCGAGGACCGATGTGGCTCATGACCACTTTCATCATATGGTCTTGGCAAACGGCTCTCTTCGAAGGCCTGTGTACGAAGGGCACAACCAGATCAACATCAGCCACGGGAATATATTCAATCCCAGTTATTTCAAAGACAAGAAAGACCCCACGATTCGCGTTCACGACCGCGACGGACCTTGTGATCTCTGTTATGCAGAGCGCGAATGCAACTGCAGGATACCTCGCCCGACTCTTGCAATGTGTTTTGTTGAACTTGTTGACTACCCTCATAGAGGAATTGGAGTAAGGGCTCTGGCCAGATTCAAGAAGGGAGACATCCTCGACGAGTATGTCGGGGAGCTTCGGCCTGTAGACTACAAGGATGATCGTGTATACGCTCTGCTGCACGAATCCAAGATGAGTGAAGGTCATCCACTCGCTTTGATATCGGCGAAACGGCATGGGAATTGGACTCGGTACCTCAATCACTCTTGCAAGCCGTCGACGACATTTCTCAAGATGACTGTCGGCAAGAGAACCATTATGGCTGTCCAGGCAGTCAGGGATATTGACATTTTCGAGGAGATTACTGTTGATTATGGCACGGGCTACTGGAAGAATAGGAAGGGTCTTTGTGGGGAACCTGGTTGTTGCTCGCAGGCTGCCACCGAAGAGGAGACTGAGGCTTGAATTCTCATCAACTTTTCTTGTTAGTGCATTAATTTTGTACTTTACAGCACTTGTCATGTTTGGGTGATTGCGGTTAATATCCAAGTATGCATAAGAGGTTTTTGTACCTAATGATCAAGCTGTGGGTTTGGTATTTATTTGCCTTTAAAGGTTTTACTGCTTCGGCTAGCCTCGGACCCCACTAAGGGAGATCTCAATGCCTTCAGATAGCGTGGCCGATACTTTCCTCGGGAATAGTGACCTTTCATCATCAACCCCGCATTTGCTGCAGCCGGCACGTGCGGGGGAAGCATTAAGGGAGCTTCACCCACTATGAAACCAAACAGCCAGGCACACTCTCTCAAGTCTCGATTCTTGCATGTTTCTAGATGAATTGCTATTGCTCGTTAGTATCCTTCTGAATTCTTGAGAAGTCTTTCAATTGAAGTGGACAGATCATTGAAGCATTGTATCTCGCTAGCTCTCAGAACAGACCCGAAGGAAGGGGTTGTATACAGGATAGCTGAGGGCGCGATTCACAGTTGCCTCGGATTCTATACTCGTCTCAGCTCGCAAGAGTTATGAGCTATCGATAGCATGCGCATGTTTACCGTGCGTCGCGCGGGGATTGCCCCTCGTCAGAACTGGGGTATTGGCTTCTCCTTGAGGGCTCTCCAAAAAGTGCCCTCAGCACGACGAGGGCTGCTTACTCAGAGCTATGCTCGTGGACCAAGAGAGGTGAGTACGCGTTATGGTATTAATAGTGACTATCTGAAGCAGGCTGACATTACCTCGATATTAAGCCACCTTTGATTGACTCTACTGTTGGAGACCACTTCGCCAGTATTGTCAGCCAATATGGCGATAGGGAAGCGTACGTGAACTTAATCTTGCGCATCGATCATGCTAGACTTGAGCAACATGGCTGACTCTCGTGCATTTAAAGCGTCATATCAAAGCATCAGAATCACAGATTGACCTACGCCTCGCTCGATGCCAAAAGTAATGCCCTTGCGCGGGGACTGGAATCTGTGGGTGTGCGGAAAGGGGACCGTGTCGGCGTCATGCTTGGAAATTCCTCGGAGTATGCCATTGTATGTCGTCTGTCTTCTAGACCTTCCCATGAGCTGCGTTTGTTGCTGGATTAATCACACCTGAGTCTTGCAGGCAACCTATGCATTGTTCAAACTCGGAGCCATCCTGGTATGTTTCAACATGAACGGCCGATGCCGATGAACAGTTGTCCGCTGAACCACGCCTTCAGGTACCGCTCAATCCTTCGTTCAATGCAACTCAAGTCATCTCCGCGTTGAGCCACCTTGGAGCCGCCCATTTGATCATCAGTGCCGAGTCCAATTTACCGCGGAAAGACCCCCGGAGCAATGTCCCACTACTCAAGCACCTTGTTCAGGATCTCCACACAGGAAAATTAGAGTCCGCAGTGGTGCCTTCACTGAAAAACGTCATTTTTGTTGACAACTCTTCCGGCAGAGTCAAATGGTCGGACTACAAGAGCCTGACGCCTTTCACATCGGTCATATCCGACAACGTCGCTGATGCGAATCCACTGCCTCCTCAGGATCTCTCGCCCAACGATGTAGTGAACATCCAATTCACGTCAGGCACCACGGCCATGCCTAAAGCGGCATGCCTGAGCCACCGCTCAATCTTGAACAATGGTTCTCAGATTGGCGATCGAATGCGGTTGACCGCAAAGGACATCGTATGCTGTCCTCCACCTTTGTTCCACTGCTTCGGATGCATTCTGGGCTACATGGCAACCGCTACTCATGGCTCCGCCATTGTATTCCCCACGGAATCATTCAACGCCCGTGCCACTTTGAAAGCCGTGCAGGAGGAAAAATGTACAGCACTTTACGGCGTGCCTACCATGTTCCTCGAAGAGCTCGGCCTGCTTCAGGACGGCGAAGTAGAACAGAAAGGGTTTGAGTTTCTCCGGACAGGCATCGCCGCTGGTAGCAGTATTCCAGAAGCGCTCATGAAGAAGCTGCATAAGGTCCTCAATCTCACAGAATTGACCATCTGCTACGGCATGACAGAAACTAGCCCCGTCTCGGCCATGACAGCAACCGATGACCCATTAGACAAACGGATCAGTACCGTTGGTAGACTGATGCCTCACGTTGAAGCCAAGGTCGTGGATCCAGCGAATCGAAGCAAGATACTCCCCATCAACACCCGAGGCGAGCTGGCTGTGTCCGGGTACTTGCTAATGAAGGAGTACTGGGGTGATCCACACAAGACCGCCGAAGTGATGATCGCAGACCAAGAAGGAAAGATCTGGATGCATGTAAGCCACCCCTATATAACTGCGTTCCTAGTCTCTAGGCACCATAAGGTAGCAGGACGTCTGACCGAGGACCATAGACTGGAGACGAAGCCTCCATGTCACCGGATGGCTACATCACGATCACGGGCCGTATCAAAGATCTCATCATCCGAGGAGGCGAGAACATTCACCCGCTAGAGATCGAGAACTGTCTCCTTACCTGCCCCGGCGTGGCCGATGTGTCCGTTGTCGGTGTTCCAGACGAGAGATACGGCGAAGTGGTGGCTGCTTTCATCATTTGTAAAGAGCAGGATCGCAGGACAGTGACCGAGGACAAGATCAGAGAGTGGGTTCGCGAGCGACTGAGTAACCACCTCGGTAAGCATCTCCTATCTTTTTCACCTAGCGGCAAGACATCCTTAATACCTCGATATGCTAACCAGAACCATCCTGCTAATAGTTCCGAGATATGTTTTCTTCCTTTCACATTCCGATTCTTTCCCCAAGACTGCGAGCGGCAAAGTTCAGAAGTTCAAGCTGAAGGAGACTGCCATCAAGATTTTGAAAGAGCAGAGCAATGCTAATTAGACGATGGAGAGAGACTGAGGTTTTCCTAGAACCTTTTGAGTGATAACGATTGTTTTCCACTAGAGGACTTACAGGAGCATATCTTTCGCATTGAACATCTTCTTTGCCATTTCTCACTCATCGTGACTATCATAGAGGCTGTCCTGAGCTGAGTAGAACTCGAATAATCTGGGTATCATTACAGATATAGTGACATAATGCTTGAAATCCAAACCATAGCAATTTCTCTGTACCGAGACAAAGCAAGTGGCCATTCTCAAAATATTGCAGCAATTACATGCAGGCGAAGCAAAGTCAGTCCCAAGGCAATATTCAAATCAGTTACATGTAAACAGGGGTGGCTGAACAATCGGCAGAAAGAGGCTTGAATAACACACGCAAGCATCGCGCTAGATATAGCGCTGGAAGAAACCTTTCTTTGCCGGGGGCAAATGATTGTGAACCTTTCGATAAACTATGCCATCAAATTCCTCAAAGCAATTAGACGGCTTGCCTGGTTCCGGGCAACAACATTCAATCCTCTTGACCCAGCGATCATTCATCACATCGCAAATGGTAGCCCGTCTCTCTGGGATAGGATGGAGCATCCGTAAGATAAGACGCAGAAGAGGTTTTGTGCGAAGATCCGAGAAGAATTTCCCGATTTTAGGATATACATCCCCTGTGATAGTTCGGTCCGGCTCGCTTCTCAAGAACTCTTCCCACCATTTGAGATAGCGAGAATACCCGGCGTCCTTTTCTTCTGCCGCGCCCCACGGCGTACCGCAGTGAATCATGGCAAGGCAAACGATGGCACAAGACCATATGTCAACCAAGCGCGGGTCGTAGCTTCCTGGGGATCGGACGACGGTTAGGAGACCATAACATAAGGTAGCATAGGGATCGCAGGGGCACTTACGGTCTTCTGCCAGAACTTCCGGTGCAATATATGGCAGGCTGCCACAAACACCAGGGCCACATTTGCGAATCTTACCAAATAATTCCGCGCATCCCCCGTCATTTGACCGCAGATCTCGGCGGAGCTCACTGAAGACTTTGGCGCATCCGAAGTCGGTGATCTTTAAGCGACTGTCTCCCGTCAAGAGCAAGTTTTCCAGTTTGATATCGCGGTGCGCAATTCCAATGCTATGTAAATATGCAACGCCTTGGAAGAGTTGTTTGAACAGGCACAGTTGACTTTCAAACGAAAGATATCGTTGTTGCACGATTGCAAACAAGTCCCCTTGACTGCAGTATTCCATAACATGAGACCAACGGCCAGCGTGGGAGCAAAGACGAACAGTCTCCACGACATTAGGATGATGCAAGTTCCTGGCGATGCTGAACTCGAGTTTGACCTTTCTGTCGTAAGCTTGCAGGCTCTCCTTGCGACTTCTGCGGAATTCCTTCACCGCATAATAGTGCTGCTTTCCGGTCCCTTTCCCGTGCATTAATTTGACAGTAGCTGTGACACCTTTACCAATGACCTTGCCCCGCAGGCCAGGAATGATGCTGGTGTCGACAAATTCGTCACCAAGTTTGCAGCTATCAACCGTGAAAGCCTCGGGAAGAGCTGCATCTGCAAGTGCAGACTTGCCTTTCCCGTCCACTGGAATTGAAAAGTCCGGTATCTCGAAGTGGACAGGGATGGTGCCCCATGTGCGAGATTTAGTGAGCACCAGAGAACTGTCTGAGCGAGAAGCAAGGCGACGACCTGTCTCCTTAACTACGCCCGAAGATGATGACTCAAATGGTTCGTTGACGCCTAGATTGAAGATGTGTTAGATACTCGCATGACATAGTCTCAAGTGGCCGCACAAATTCGAGGGATGAAGATTTTGCATACTATTGGTGTCGTTCTTGGTGGACATGTTGAGGGCAGACTGCATAGCCGGCTTGTGTACTTCATCAACTTTAGTGTCTAAACGACGAAATAGACATCTGAGTGACATAGAGGCGAGGTTGAGCGGCGCTTGCTTGGGAGTCGGATTACTAAATGACGAAGATGATGAATGGGGCCGAGGACAGCTGAAAACCGACTGAGGTGATGTCGAGGATGTGGTCCCCGTCTTCGCATTCTTCAATGTATCGATGGCCAAGGAGCTTCTTTCCTTCCCCGAAGGTCCGGCTTCATTCGAGTCGCATGGCACGTCGTCAGACTGCTTATAGGCCCGAACTCTGCAATTAAAGCTGTTTGTTTCGGTGCTACTTTCAGAGCGTCCAGCATGGATACCCCCTGCTATGATCTGTTGACTTGACTCTTCAGAACAAAAGGGGTAATAGTAGCCTGGCTCATGCCCTTGCGTCACTTCTCTGCCAGAAGGTGAGAAACCCTCAGACTGAGTCATGGTCTGTACTGTAGTTGCTCAAGAAAAGGAACAAGGAGTAGCAGACTGATAAGGGTATGACTTGAATAAATGTATTAAAGTATAATGTAGCGAAGTCTTGTTCTTTGGATGATCAGGAAAGCGCGAAGGGAACTGCGAGAGAGAAAGAGGTGAGGAAGGAGAGGAAAAGAGTAAGATGGATGGGGTGAGGGTAGGCGAAGTCGTGCCGCCGACTCTAGGACGTTATTTCATCATTGCAGCGACACTTGGGAGTCATATTGCTTGCCTAAGGCACGACATCACGACATTATGCTCGCATTTCCTCATCAGAGATACATGACTGACTATTCGGCATATATTGACAGAATGTGTGAATATAGCGCAATATCGGTCGCTTTCTAGGAAGCGCTTAAGTCGGATATCTTCCTACCTGACTCGATGAAGCATGGAGTAGGTAGGTTGAGTCAGCGAGGGTAAGGCGCCGTGTATGATCTTTGTCGAGACGACGAATTCTTGTCCACTGATCAGAGCACGATCAAAGTCCAGTAAATTGAGGCATTCATAATAAGCAAGCAATCAACCATCCGCTGGTCTTACCAATTGCCTATGGGCAGGTAAAAAGGTCTCGGCATTTTCCGACTGGCCGAGTCCAGGTATCGACAACCAACAGCAATCCCTTAGATGCGATTATAGCATTCCGTTTGGGAATAGAATACCCATACCATGCATTCAGGGGCAGCTTTCCTGGCCGTCACCGCTGTTCCGGCGGTACTGATACAAGAAGCTGTAAACTGCTAGAAGCGCATTCCATTGCTTGCAGCTTGAATGACTGCCAGCCTTGCGCGGCGCACACGGATGTGGGAATCACTAAGCCTGGCGATTTCGCTCTTTGGTTGATCGAAAACCCGCCTGAATGCTCGAACTTCATCGTCAGAGAGGGCAAATCAGGGTCATTAACCGTTCAAAAATCCTGTATGCCTGTCTCTCCCTGCAAGCGGGACTTGATATTCCCATCGTCAGCCCCCTCAACCATCCATTCAGGCTCTTCGTCGTCAAAGTAACGTTCCTGCTCCTCAGTCCGATCATCATATTCGTCATTCTCGTCAACTTGCGTATAGTCAAAGTCACAGTCCTCCCCTTTCAGAAAGCGCAGCGTCATTTCCCAGCGCCAAAGCTTTTCAGCTTCCTCTTTACTTGTGGGTATCTCGTCCGCGTCCTCCGCAATGATCTCACCGCTTGGACCACGACTATAGCTGAACATCGCATTGGGGTTGGGATTATGGAGAGCATCAAGCTTGGCCTCCGAGCGTTGCAAGTCCGCTTGAAGAATACCGGAGAACCCTTTCGCTCTCCCTTCGGCTTCTCTTTCTGCAGGTGTTTGGAACCGGCGGATTAGTCGATCGTATAGCAACGGGTCTACAGGAGCTGAATATTAGCATACGAAGCCTCTTATCCAAAGAAGCCATCAGTCTCTTAATCAAAACGAGGATAGAGCAAGCGGACCGGCGAGCTCGAGATCAGCGGAGAAGTACTCCGGATGCATGTCCAGATAGCGCTTGCGACGGTTTTTCACTCTCATGGCAGGGGACGGTTGCACTGAGCTGGACTTGATGTTCCGCTGTGCGTCGTCTGACTCCATCTCGAATCCAGTACCCTTGGGGAAGTGAGGCATGTCTGCATGCAAACGAACGATCGGTGACTAACATATGTGAGAAAGAGAAATCAAGATGACGAAGTGGTGTTGAAAGAGCCAAAAGAGCCACCAACAGCTGTTTTGAGACTAACCAGTTCGAGTAATTCCCAAGAAGCACTGCGGAACGTTGCGGGCGGGCAAATTCCCTTCGTCTCCGCCGCCATCAGTCCAGCAGCGAATAACAGCCCACAGACGGCCAGACGATGGATATTCGGCATTCTATCTGAAAAGAGGTCATGTAAGAGCTATCTACTCCTTTTTGTTTCATATTTGCCATTTTGGTCCTTACACTGGGCCTCTTCTTTTCCTTTTGGGCTGCCATCTCCTATCGGTGGTGTCTTGTTCGCATCTTTTACTGTTCGAGGTCGAGCGCGATGCTATCATATTGAAATAGCCAGGCTCTTACGTTGAACCCTTGCAGACTAGCCGCAGCTGATTACATCGACAGTTGGATACAGAGCCGAAACAGACACGTTGAAAGCTCGACATCATGTCTTCTCCCGGAGGGATGCTCCAGCAAGTCAAGCTTGAAAAGCTTCTGCCAAGTGTAGCATTGCTGTTCCTCACTGCTTTCTATTCCCCTGTCTTTCTCTTGACACTGTCTCCGGTTTTTGGCTCTGCGCCTTCCCATATCTTTCACGGGTATGGAGTAGCTGTCAGTGCCGCTGCTGGCTGGTTCTTGAAGGACGTGATCCATCGGCTGTCTGGTCGCAGAGCAGTATATTTGGTCCCCGTTCTCGCATTCTGGGTGCCGACCATCCAGTACTTCATGTTTCACCAGAGCTCATCTTTCGGAAATCCAACTGGCCCGCTAATTATTGATATATTTACCTTTTACCCTCTGGTACTCCTTTCTGTGGCTTGCGCCGGGAAACTATTGCAGGCGGGCCTGAACATGAGCCAGCATGGAGACCTTATGACAGAGCATATTCCCCTTCTCGGATCCTATGTTATCTACTCCGCAGGAGAATATTTCTCAGAAGCGTTTATCTCGAAGTTCATTGGCTTGACCTTCTTTCTGAGCCGTGGCGGCCTTCAATTACTGATTGCGAGCTTGTATTCGGCTACCATCCCATCTAAATGGCTTGTATTAGCGGTTCCATCTATTCTCTTCTCTCTCACGTCTAATGTGCACATGCCCTTCGGCCGCACAACTGCCGCTTTGAACTCTGCTATTCAAGTGGAAGGCTATGAACTTCTCGCTAGACAGGATTCTTCCACCGGGTACATATCTGTTTTGGAGAACTTGGAAGATGGCTTCCGAGTGATGCGGTGTGATCATAGTCTTCTTGGTGGTCAATGGACAAAGATGCCGCGCAATTACCATCCCGAGGTCAAGGACCCCATCTACGCTGTGTTTGCTATGCTCGAAGCCATCCGTTTGATCGAAACCGACCACGGCGAGGCGCGCGTGGACGCGAACAGCAAGGCTCTCGTCATGTAAGGAACCATATCACGACGCCAATTTGTGGAGGCAAGGCAGTCGGCTAACTGGACTTTCTTAGTGGACTTGGGGTAGGCACCACCCCCGCTGCGTTGATTACGCACGGCATCGAGACCACAATCGTGGAGATTGATCCGGTTGTGCATAAATTCGCCACGGAATACTTCCACCTACCTTCCAATCACATCGCAGCTATTGAAGACGCTACAGTGTTTGTGAAGCGTGCCCAAGAATCCCCAAACCCTGCTCAATATGACTACATTGTCCACGACGTCTTCACCGGCGGGGCGGAGCCAGTCGAGCTCTTCACAATCGAATTCATCAAGGGTCTATATGACCTATTGAAAGACGATGGTGTTATTGCCATTGTAAGACCCGCCCCTCCTTTACCAACTCCGTCACCTCATGACTAACGATATCTACAGAACTACGCTGGCGATATCTCACTTTACCCAGCCGCACTCACGGTGCGCACAATCAAGACAGTCTTCCCGTCGTGCCGAATCTTCCGCGAAGACGCAGCCGCGGATGCCAAATTCGATTTCACCAACATGGTGATCTTTTGCAAGAAGAGCAACACACCCCTTCGCTTCAGGGATCCAGTCAAAGCCGATTTTCTGGGAAGCAAGTCTCGTCAACACTACCTTGTGCCCAAACACGAGGTGGACCCAGCCCAATTCGATAAGGTTGAGAAGGGCGGAAGACGTGTTCTGGTTGCAAAGGAAACGGGCCGTCTTCATAAGTACCAGGATCGTGGTGCAATTGCCCATTGGGAGATCATGAGGACAGTCATGCCGGATGCGGTCTGGGAGAATTGGTAAAAAGATTTTTTTTACATAAGTGTATGTATTACTATCGATCTTCTGAAAAGCCAGTTGCTTGCACAGCTTTGTTATAAGAAAAGATTGTCCGACGTATTTCAAAAAGGTCCGGCTCAACCTCATGTTCATGAAAGTATGCGACGTATCATATGCTTGAAAAAAGTCGGACAAACATTGCTAAGTTTTTGCAGCTAGGCGTCACGAAAAACTGTACCTCGCAAATTTTCCTGAGACAACCCAACAGTATCACTATTGGTGGTCATATTATGATATCATTCGGTTGGATAGAATATAGCTCCGCAGATAGACAAAGGGAATATGTGCTAGTCAGATATGTCGCCCAACTCTAAGACTCCTAATCCACCGTAACAGGCTATTCTGGTATCGAAAACAAAGAGCGTCGCCAAGCCGATATGCTCGATCCTTGGAGTATGTACTGAACGGGAACGATAAAAGTACAATTAAAAAGGCCGCTCAACTCAACTCGCCGGTATTTCAAGCCGACGGACTTCCGCGCGGACTCGTTCCAGGTTTCTTGACCAAGCCTGCAAAGAAATTCGCCAGCGCTTGATTGTGTGCCTTTTCATCCCCCGGTGACGAAACGACCTCTTTTCTCTGGACTCGGCTGGCCTCTCTCTCCTGGGAATGATTAGCAAAAAGTCCGAAGCACATCTTCGTTCAGGTTGATTCGGTAGCTTACTTTGAGTTTCCGCAGCATGTCATCAGCGTCGACCTGAATACCTCCCATGTTGAATTGCACCGGCCCAATGTGCTCGTTGACCCGACCGTTATCTTCTAAAGGCGACATTTCAAGCTGAGGCACTTGTTTTGTCGCACGATCCTTCTCATCTTCCAGCTTCAACTGCTCAAGGACGTCTAGTTGCTTGGCAAGGAAGCTCTGCATGTCCAGCGTCTCCACTTCAATCTTGTTCGCCCTATTTTGGCTTCTGGGATGCGCCATCGCGGTATTGCGCTTCGGATCTGTGATCGTTTGTTCGAATATTGTCACAGCGCTGGTCCCGTCTTCGGCACCCATTGCGCTGTCGTCTTGAGGTTGATCGACGGCTCCAGTGAGTGGCTCGGGAGCGTCCTGGATCTCGATGGACCAAGCAGTTGATACACCTTCCATATCAAAACCCTCTCTGATGATTCGAATCTTCCCCCATGAATCCCAATTCGGAGGCACCAAAATCTTGTCTCGATCGATCACATTGTGCTTGAGCGATTGTCGCTTCAGTAACGAATGTATTCCAAGGGACGAATGTATCAAGCTCTGCAGGGAGTTTGCAAGGAAAGTGGTGGTATATGTCAACGATGCGCCATCTGCTAGCAGTTAGCGCAATTTCTCGAAAGAATTTAGGAGAATGGACACTCTCACGTTTCAGAAGAATGGTCCTCATAAACTGAAGGATGAAGTCAAACTCCTCTTCACGCCATCCGTGCTCCTTCTCCAGTTTCTCGATCTTATCCGCCTGTTGAAGAGCAATCAGCCCGGTCTGGTCCGTTCACCATGGTATAGTACCACATACCCCTTGACAAACCACACACATGGGGATCCCAAGCCCCTCATCCCATTCACCAGGGCCGGGAGGTATCGTTACCGGTCCTCCAGAGCTGGCCAACCCTTGCGCTCCGGAATCCATGCCCCTTTTTCGGTCCTTCCATTCCGTCATGATCTCTTCCATTACAATCTTTGTTTCATCGTCAAGGGAGATGAGAACATGTCGCAGCAAACGAACCCATTCCCGCAATCTTCGAACCCATGTCCAGGGGTCCGACCAGTCGAGCAGGATTACGACTAAAGTTTCTGGGACTGATTGAGGAGTCAAGAGTGGCTTGAGGAGCGGTGCAAAGGACAATGACGGTTCGGAAAGTAGATATGCAGAGACCCGAGCCAAGGTATCTGAGGTGAAAACGACTGGTTAGCCATCATTATCACAAAAGCCCGATCGATGGTAGCGGTGTGGGGTAAAGACTCGAGAAAGGCCGAATTACCTTCCTGGTCGGCGTCCAGGACGTCATGATATGTGTATCCTAACGCGAATTGATTTGCGACTGGCGGTAACCTTCCCCTGCGCTTCTCGCTGATCAAAGTAGGATCCGAAGTGTCCGCGGATAGTGTCTCTATAAACTCCCTCTGTGATTCGGGTGTTCCTCCTGAAGTGAATTTGATAGATCAGCAAGCAGGTTCATAAACTTCAACTACAACCAAGAGATGGTAGAGGACAAATTAGAAGACTGCGCACCTAATATCAAAAGATTCTTCTCAGGCAAGCGCTTTCCATTTGCGACACTGTCCAGCATGGACGACCAGATGTTTTTCTTTGAGCCATCTTTACTTGACGGTCGACTATTGTTTCCAGACATTATGTCCAAGATCGACCCTGCTCAACCTGTGCTGACCATTCCAACTAGTTAAAGTCTTTATCAGAGCTCTGACCTGCTTAACGCGTCGATCTTGAGGCCTTGCGCACAGGGAAGGGAAAGAGGCGGACAGTGTCAGGGGACGTTCAAGATTGATGCTGTAGCTAGTATTCCTGCCCGCAAATCGGCGGATGAATCGAACTTGAGAGTAAGCGATATAGTCGACAGGTTAAGTCCAGAAATGACCAGTTCAAATATTAAATAGAAGTTCTCCTTTAGAGAAAATGGAAGTCAAACCGCTTAGATGTAAACAATGTTTCATAATATTATGAGTTTCCCGCTCCGTCTCTGCGGGTGGGACCTTGCGCGGAGCCCACCCGTGATACCATGACCTAGGAGCTTTTTGCGACTATCAAGCTACCTCGTTATCTTCACGTTTGCCAAAGGCTAGATACAACAGCCTCTCAACTACGAAGGTCGACTATGAACGCTATTCGTCAAACTCAAGCGCTCAACAAGCGCGAACTTGAAAATGCAGTGTATGTTCTTTATCTTCTGAATCTTACAGGCTTCACATTACTGACGTGATTGAAATTTCCTAGCCCACCTGAAGCTTCCTGGCACGCAGATTATCGGGATACGGCATACATTTACATCGGGGGCCTGCCATTCGATCTCTCAGAAGGCGACATTATAACAATCTTTTCACAGTACGGAGAGCCAGTACATGTGGATCTGATTCGGGACAAAGAAACCGGAAAGAGTCGAGGTTTCGCGTTCCTAAAATATGAGGACCAGCGCAGTACAGATTTGGCTGTAGATAATTTGACCGGGGCAACAGTCTTGGGCAGGGTCCTGCGAGTGGACCATGCGAGATACAAGAAACGTGGCAACGAAGAAGAGGAAGATAACGTCGCGAAACTGATGGGCGAGACTACTGATCGGAACGCAAGGGGTGAGGATACTGATGACGAAAGAAGACGCAAGAAGCGAAGGTCCAGTGAATCCAGAGAGGATGAGGTGCGGAGTCGGCCCCTACTCAAGGAAGAGAGAGAACTTCAGGAGTTGGTGATGAACCATGACGACGAGGACCCTATGAAAGAATATCTCATCGAAGAGAAGAAGGAAGAAGTCGCGCGAGCTCTTGAACGGTTGAACAAGGAGAAGAAGCATTCTCGCAGACGAGATCCAAGTCGGGAGCGATCGAGCCGCCATCACCGCCATCGTCATCACCGTCACCGAGACGAGGATCAATCTCGCTCTCGAGAACGCAGGCATCGCCGTGACCGGTCGTTATCCAAAGAAGAGCGTTCCCGCAGAGACAGATCATCGTCGCGCAGAGAAAAATCTCACAGGGAGAGATCGCCTGTGCGCTCCCGATTCCCAGTACCACGAAGTGATCGTGAAAGAGACGATCGTCGACGTTCATAGGGATCAAATGATCAATGGCTGCTGCGCCTGTCCGTTCCCTAGTGATTAAAGAGGATCATGCGAAGCAGGAGTCAACTTGCAGTAGAACGAATTTCAAACCGCCTCCTCGGACCTCCGGATTGGGGACTGAGCGCACAAAACGTCCTGCGCATCTTGCCAATGCAAGAATGAAATCGGCGTGGTCAACTCTATCAATACTTCCCATATTGTTCGAATCAAATCGCTGGAACAGGAACATGTTTTCGAGGAACGATAGTTTCAACTATTACATTACCAGGTGCATATCTTCTATATTGTGCATCAGTTTCAACCCGTGATATCAATGCAGGGAGAAAGGAGCGCCCTCAACCGGCCCCGAGATATCGTTTCCAACCCTCTCTCACGCAATGCCGCTTCCCATCATCCCCTTCGCGAATCACAAATTTCTCCCATCGCCCATCTCGGCCAGACCCTACCACAAGTATGGTACGATCGTCGGGCCAGCCCAAGACACCTTTTGACGGTCGTGCAAACGATGTTCCTAAGGGGGGAACGTAGAGTGACCCTGGCGGCGATTCTTCGCCAATCTCGAAATGGGCACTCGCGAAAGAATATACGTCAGAGAATACTCGTGGAAGCAAGGGAATTTTGCCTAAGATTCCCCATTTGTGGTTTGTCCCTTCTTCCGACAGCGAGGAAGGTGACTGGCTTCGGCGGGACTGATTTCGTGGATGGGGGATATCGAACAGATGGAGAGTAGACTTATCCGATGTGACAGCTAATATATTGTTCGAAGGCGAAATCGCAAGTGAGAAGATCACCGCATGGTCAACTCCTCGTCGCAGTTCAGCCATCTTTGTGCAGTTGCTCGTAGAAAACACTCGTATCAATGTACCCTGAACAGTAACAGGTCAACTATGTATAGACATCGTCACAGAAGGGGGCGATTATAATACCGCTTCACTCGCTGTTGCCAGCACTTCACCGTCGGGACTTAACGCCATGGCACGCAGCGGAGTACTATGAGCAGGTATGATGCTGACATTTCCCGTTTCCAGCTCGACGATCTGCACCTGACCTGGAGATCTTCCTGGAAAAGCGAGTAACTTCTGCCCTAGGCAAGCCAGACCAGTAGGGTTGTCGGTCGTTTCGAAGACTGAGAGCTTCTGTGGAGGATTGGAAAACGCGAAAATGTGTATACTATTCAATAAAGCGACCACGATTCGCGATTTCGACAAACGGACACCAAGGACGGACGTACGGAACTCGAGTGTTATGACTGCTTTTTGTTTCGCATCGTCCCAGATCACCAACTGCAAAGAGTCTCACGAGTCAGCTTCACCAAAATATGCAAGCCGCCAGAATTGAGAGCTGCACACCTTGTTTTGAGGAAATTTGGGATTTCTTCCTCCACCAACAATAGCCAGGTAGTTTGACTGGCCTAGCATTACCACTACGCCTATTCCAGCATTGAAATCTGCATTGTCGTGAAGAAAATGAGAATTGGAAATGGCGCATCTTCAGGGGAGGATGGCACGTACCCCGTGACACTTTTAGCTCACATGGATTCGCATTGAAGACTGTAGTTGATCGATCAAAATTTAGCTGTGCTCGCTTGCGACGCAATTCCCTCCAACGCTATTGATCGCTGGGAGCCAACTCTTACCACAAAATCCGGTATCCAAGCCAACAGAGAAGCAGCTATTGTCACTATTGAAGCTAGCAGAAAGAGAATATGGCCCCAAGGACTCATCGATAACCTGTCGAGTATCCATAGTTATACGCGATGACAGGAGCCATGAAGGAGAACCTCTAGGTACTAGGTAATATTCGGGAGGATGGGAATCACTGTGAATGGAAGAATATTTGCTACTGCGCTGAATGAAGAACAGACAAGAGTAACGCCGGGAGAATACTGTCAACTCAAGAACGCCTCGATGTTGAATGAAGCATTTTGGATCGGACCTTGTGATGAGGCCGCCGGACTAAGACCTCGGAGCAATGACGAAACGTTTCAAGCTCCCCCAGACAAATAGTGGAGGAGGACCAACAATAGATACGGAATAATGCCTGAGGTATCCGCAGTTGGCGGTTATCATCACATGATCAACTACTGCTAATATCTAAGAATGTTTTCGTTCAAATTTGGGGCATGTTCTTAAGCGACTGCCAGTAAGAACAGGGTCTTTGTGCTAGCGTTTGATGTCACATACAATGTTGAGCTCGTCTCATCACTATCTCTGATAATGAAGCTCTCAACAAGCACCGCAGGTGTCTTCGCCTCTCATGCATGAGAGTCGACATCAGCTTTTTCAATCGGGAACTCGACACAAGTGTAGCGCTAGGCTACCTCTAGAAATCAGTGTTATTCTGCCATACCGGCCAGGGGTAGAGAAGATGATGTTTTGCTAGGAATCCTTCAAAAAGCGTCCATGACCTGCTTTGACTGGTTGTTTTCAGAATGGCAGTTGAGCCATACCAGCCAGCTTCCGATGGCAGAACTCCTGTAATGGATTCAGAGCTCGGTTCTGTATATAGCTGCTTCGATTTATGATCAGTCTTAATGAGGTATCCATTGCTTTCAAGCTTAACATGGGTGCCGTGCCCGTATTTGCCTTAGGCAAGAACATCAGGATCCAGACAGCACAGGAAACCATAGGCTTGAACTTTTGATACAATAAATTACTAAGGTATACGCTGCATAGAGCCAGATAGACCCACCACCGCACTGAGTATCAACCCCTGAATTGATGGATCTTTGAGCGCTTCACATTACCTAAGTAGCTAGCTCTTTTACATGATCTAGTAGGATAATGAAATGAACATTTTAGAGACAATAAGTTACTGTGTAAATTGCTACTGCAGAGAAAAGCTACTCATCCACATCGTTCTCATCAACTGGGGTAGGTCTGCGCTTTCAACCTGGAGAAGCAAAAACCAGGATAGGCATAGTAAATTACCAGTTGAGGTAAGAGTAAAACAATCAGGTACCGCATGGGGAGGGGTGCGTATGGCTTTTTGCCTGCGGGTTAAGATGGTAGGTGTGTACCATACTGTAAGATCCCCTGTATCTGCGTACCGTGGAAACATCGATACGGTACCTGGACCTTCCCCCTAAACTAGCTACAGTCAAGTCTCCAACTGGTCTGTTGCTCACTCCATTCGATCTCAGGAGAGACACAGCAGCATCCATCCATCTTTACCTCACTAACTTCCCTGGTTCCCTACTTTGGCTTCATAACCTGAGTCTCTGGAGCTGCCATTCGCTTTCCCCCTCTTTCTCTACAATCTCACCTGGACTCTGTCTTTTTGCTCGGGTTCCCTCCCTTATCCCTTAGCCCACCATGTCGTCGGCTCTCAACGCGGTATGTTGTTTGCTTCCCCTTTCTGGCCTCTTTGCTGAGGAAGACAATCCCGCCACTTCTTCATCCATTCCGCACAATTGTTCCGATTGGGGTCCAGTTACTATGACTCATATACCTGTGTCTCTGTTGCCTTACTATTAAGATCATAATCTGACATTCCACATAAGATTCGTCGCAAGAAAAATGTCAAGAAGGGTATCCAGTTCTGCTTGATGGTCTGTGGTGCTAGCGGAACCGGTATGTTTCGAAGTCGTCCGCCTGGCCACTGTTCCCCATACTGACCTGGTATCTCCTTTGAACAGGACGTACAACCTTTGTCAACACCCTCTGCGGAAAGAAAGTCCTCGAGAGCAAGGATGCCGACGATGCTGCCAGCGCTCACATTGAGGAAGGTGTCCGTATCAAGCCTGTCACAGTCGGTAAGTTACCATCAGTGCTTACCTAGAAGAAGAAACGACACTGATTTCATAATTGAAAGAACTCGAATTAGACGACGAAGGCACCCGAATTTCCCTCACCATCGTTGATACCCCCGGTTTCGGTGACCAGATTGACAATGAAGCCAGGCATGTAGAAACCAGTTCCGCATGTGCGCCTCAAGACTGACTGTTCTTCAGCTTTGGTGAAATCGTCGGATACCTCGAACGCCAATATGACGATATTCTTGCTGAAGAATCGCGAATCAAGCGTAACCCTCGCTTCAGGGACAACCGTGTCCACGTCCTCCTCTACTTTATCACACCAACTGGTCACGGCTTGCGCGAGTTGGATATCGAACTGATGAAACGTCTTTCTCCTCGTGTCAATGTCATCCCCGTTATCGGAAAAGCCGATTCCCTCACCCCTGCCGAACTCGCCGAGTCCAAGAAGCTCATCATGGAGGATATTGAGCACTACCGCATCCCTGTGTACAATTTCCCCTACGACATTGAGGAGGATGATGAAGATACAGTCGAAGAGAACGCTGAGCTGCGTGGGCTTATGCCATTCGCGATTGTCGGCTCTGAAGATTTCGTTGAGATTGATGGACGGAAAGTGCGGGCCCGGCAGTATCCCTGGGGTGTTGTGGAAGTTGAGAATCCCAGACACTCCGACTTCTTGGCTATCAGAAGCGCTCTGCTTCACAGCCATCTCGCAGATTTGAAGGAGATCACCCACGACTTTCTCTACGAGAACTACCGTACCGAGAAGCTGAGCAAGAGCGTGGACGGTGCTGCTTCGTATGTTGCTCCTCGAATCTGTTTTGGTTCTGTTGTTATTCTTCTACAAGATACTAATTCTCAGTTACAGTGGTCACGATTCCTCTATGAACCCCGAAGATCTTGCATCTCAATCAGTCCGCCTCAAGGAGGAGCAACTCCGTCGCGAGGAAGAGAAACTTCGCGAGATTGAGCTCAAGGTGCAGCGTGAAATCGCCGAGAAACGCCAGGAATTGTTGGCCCGCGAAAGCCAACTCAGGGAGATCGAAGCCCGCATGGCGCGTGAGGCCAGCCAGAGCCAAATGGCCCTTCAGCCCGAGGCTGCCAACGGAGATGCTTAAATTCCTTATTTCTATTTTCGAAGGCTGTTCTGTCAAAGCGGGATACAGTTTTGCGAGCTCGAACCGTCTGTGCTAACCTAATGGAACTTGTGGCACAGCGGGTTGTAACTGTTCATGGGGTTGATATTGACCGTCTATTCACGTTAATAGCTTCGTCTTGCTGAGGGACCAAGAAAAATGCAGCGCTTCATTTCTCGATGACCGACACCATTCCCCCTATATGATAGAGCGGTATCTAAGACCGAGGGATGGTATCTGGCTGTTGCTCCCGACATTTGTTTTTCTCTTATTTACTGGCCTTATATTTCTTCTCATTCCACTGGAGATTTCGGCGATCTTCAGAATCCATGTTGCAATGCCCGGTGTCCGGAATAGCTTTTTCTAATCTTTTACAGTTGCTGCTTGTAACGCTGACTCCAATACCTGTCTTTGCTCAGTTCTCCCTTCTCCTTTGTCTTTTTTTGTCAACCGACACCTGTCCCATCTCAGCAGCGTCGCAAGATTCCCTCTGTTGTCGTTTCATCCTTTGTGTGCTCTCATAGCTTACGTCTTGTCTCTACTATCATTCTATGTCCAAGTTGAATAGTAGTATATGAGGAAGAAAAAGTACATTCTCTGCTATGTCCTGCGTAGTGGGATTGCAACCCTTGCACACATCTGTTTTAGCGGTCAGGATTTCCAGGACGAACCATTTCTGCCAACATGGAAAGGCCAAGAGAAGAAAGGCTGGAGATCGACTAAAATGATTGTTATTTAATGAACCGGAGGGACCAGCGCCAGCTTCCCCCGCGATTAACTGAGCTAAGATCCTCGAGACGTCACATCGAGGTGTAGGAAGACAACCGGAATCGAACAAAAAGCCGGAGAATTTATATGTAGTAAAGAGAAGATGAAAAGAATATAAGAGCAATGGAAAAGGGAACCGAACACAGATGAAGTAGAAAGCGGCAGAATAAAGAAAAAATTTGAAGGGACTAAAAAGCAAGTGGTATTTGCGCTTCATTGTACACAGGGGAAGTAAGCAGATGCTGTCCTGACACACATTAAATGATCAAATCAGCAACACAAAACATTAAGATCTGAGAGCTGGGCGATATCCCTTGAAAAATTCGAGGGAGTCAACAGCTGCTGAAAAGGAAGAGTCAACTGCCTCGTGTATGATAAGACGACTTTCTACGGGAAGCTGAAACATGTAATGGCATCGAAGGACAAGGTTCTCCTTTTGTTTGTACCAGCCATTCAAGCGTCTCATTGTTGTTGTTGGGGCTTGTTCCAGAAATCCAGACTGGCTACTACATCCTCGCCTCCTTCGTCTTCGTAGGCGTACAGAATCTGAGACGGCATTAGCTATCCATTCAATCGGATGATAATGTTTGGAATATGAACACACCTCTCTTGTGGAAGAATGCAACATCCGAATGTTCTTTCCAGTCATGATGTGTATCAGCTCACTCGTCTCAATGTGCCGAATTTCGATGAAATTTGGCTCAAAGGCAAGGATATAAGGGTATGATAGGGCAAACGCATTGGGGTTGCCCTCCCATGAGATCTTCCAATCCGGGCGAGCTCGCCACCCGTTTCGGTTCACGAAGAAGGAGAAGTCGCTGTAGTTGAGCAAGAACTCGCCGTTCATTCGCTCAATATGAATCGGCTTCACGTTCTCCTTGCGTGCGACAAAATCAAGCGAGGTATCCGCCTGATCCAGAAGGGACTGCGTCTCAGTAGTCTCAAGACTTACTACCTCAAAACCCCGAGCGCATCCCACACAAAGAGTCGAGCGGAGGAAATGGATAGACGATGACTCTGCCGGTATGTAGTATTCCTAAAGCGAAGTAATGAGTTAACAGCCCAAATGCAATGCAATGGTGTAGCAGAATATACAAACCTTGAAGGGCTTCAGAGTGTCCTGACCGCTCTGAAACATCTTGCTCACGGCAGATTTCTTCTTGCCCTTTGCCAGGTTGTCCATGGGCTCGTAAACCTTGATAGTCGATGACAGAGCGGATGTCTTGACAGAGCATACCAAATGGCGTCCAAGCCCAATTCCCGCTTTGAAGAAGTTCGCATGACCTTGAATCTTCTTCGGCCGCTTTGCCACTGAATTTTGACCCTCCGCAAGCTCGAGCGCCTCCATCGGATAGGATGAGAGTGTTTTGTTCGCTAGCACCAGAAGTAGTTGGTACTCCTCCAAGGTGTCGATTTGAGTGACCTGGCTAGCATCCAGCACCCGTCTCGGCTTGGCAGACTTATCCTTGGGCCAACGCTCCGAGATGAAAATGCCACTATCAGTGCCATACACCAACTTCCTGCCACCATCTGCCAAGAAACGTTAGCAAGATCTGCACAAAGTCTACTGCGCAAGAGGATAGTATTGGGAGTGAGACGTACCAACAGGGACAAGGCAATTCACGCGGTTTGCAGAAGTGAAAAAATTCGAACACAAAACCGTCTTGTTGTAGAAGTTACTGTTCCGTTCTCTGAGCTTTCTTTGTTGCTCTTCGACCATCTCGATGAATTTTCTTCTTTGTGTTGGCGACGTGGCATAGAGTGTCTGCTCGTAGCCACCCTTGCCTAGATGCCGAAAGGTTATGGGTAACCCCTCTTTAGTGCTGGGAGGATTGGCGGCAGGCTTGTTGGAGAGCAAGCTGGACGACGGTCTCTTGGGGACTCCAACCTTGGGAATCACTTCGTCCATCTGTGCGATAACCAACAGTTCGAGAGGGATTGGCTTCCGATAGACACGATACTCTTCGCGCTTGTTAACGACTTTGATTCTCACAAGCAATACTGCGTGGTCGAAGAGATACGCAGTTACTTCGGAACTATCTGTTGGAGCCTTCCTGAACGCCATCTTAGTGAGCATTTGACGATTCTCCTCAGTCAACTTCAGGTCAACATAATCGCCGGGGTTAAACTTCAGGGCCGAATTCAGCTGCACGAGGTTGAAATGGTTCTCGGCCCTTCCGCTCTCGGTGTTAACCCGCGACAAGAAATCTTTGATGAGTTTGATGGCTTTGGGAATATCTTCCTTGTCCGGGTTACCATCCTTCGTGTTCTTCACAACCTGTTCGAGAAGCAACGGATACCTTGCTAGACGAGTGGTGGGCTTGGTCAAGTAGCCGTTTAATTCCAGCTTCCGTGACTCCTTGAGCCGTTCAGTCTCTTCGACGAATCTTGCAAAAGCAGGGTTGGATGCCTTCTCCTTCTCAAACTCATATTTACCATAGAGCTGGTTGGCACCATACTTGATGAAAGGGTCAAAGTTGGGTACATGCTGGAGGAATATGTCACCAACAGTCTTCACCACAGGACTTTCCTTTTGTCTGGCGTTGAGGGCTTCACACAAAGCACCATTAACTTTCAGAACTTCCAAGCAATTGCCGAACACTGTTCGAATGAATTTCTCGCGCCGATGCTCCGGGATGGGGGATTGGTTTGCGTTGCCGGCCGCACGCAAAGGTCTCATCCAGAAATCTCTCAGGTACTCCAGATCCTTGACAAAATCACGTTCTGTGTACATGATCTCGAAGATGATTTCTTGGCGCTTCTTTTCGCGATCGTCGATACTGTCAGAAACTTCCTTGGGAACCATATTAATCCAGAGTTTCTGATTATCATTGTCATCATCGCCGTGAAGGCTGGCCTTCGAGGCGGACGTGCGTAGACCTGGTTGCGGCTTGAGATTCAATCTTGCTTGTTGTTCCAGCCTTCTTGGACACGCAATAGAATAGCACAGACTATCGCGCGTGCAGGTGGGAGAGTAACATTCTGTCAAAAGCGTAAAAACTCCATTGACCTCGGAACTCGGCGCCTCTTCTCCCATGGTTTCCTTGAATTGATAGATTTCCCCCGGAGCGTCTCGAAGTCGATGATCGTACGTCACATCGTGGAAAAACTTCTGCGCATCGAGCGCTCGCCCCAGAAGAAGAGCAAGATTACGATCGTTTGTCTTGATGATGTGAGCAATAAGATCCACAGCCTCCGCACCAGAAAACGCATTTTGATAAGACAAGCCGTTCTTCTGTCGTTCTCCAAGCGGGATTCTCTCGCGAAAGACGTCAGCGACCCGTGAGAGTAGGGCGGGATACACCAGTGGGACCTTGCTCCGGCGGGAATTGTTGGAAACTAAAGTTGTTTGATTGCTGGGCCTGTGCGTCATCTGGCTTTGCATGCTCATGGTCCGATCTGGTACGATGGTCGACGCCATAGACATAGCGCGGGAATTTGTTGACCCATCACTTGGCGGTCGCGGTCTTCCGTTTACACTGTGAACGCTTGCAGGCTCTTCTTCGAACTGATGCGTCGGGGGTTGACTTGGGCCAGATGGCTGCCTCCTTGTAGGGATCACCCGACCTGTCTGCGTGGTGTGAGAATGGTCGCGATCCATGGAGTAGGATGTCAGCGACATTGCGCGTTCATTCGCATGTCTCACTGGCACAACGCGTCCTTGATCGGTTACCGGAGTTGTCGAGCTATACGGTTGTTGACGAAAAGCGCTTGCGGAAGTGTGATTGAAACTGCTGGGTGGCGGTTGTTGATACCCCGGCGGGCCACCCATTCGCGCCATTGACCTTGATCTGTATGCATCCGAATTCAGGGCTGGGGGAGGCATAGGCCGACTGTATCCCTTGGCATCTGGATACTGTGGGCCAGGAGCGGGTCTCGAATCTAACCGTTGGGGCTGAGGATAGACATAACGTCCGGGATATGGTCGCGGGGGATTGTGGGAAGATTGTTGAGCCATAGCTGCGGGCCCCGGGTAGGCTTGATAGTGTCCGTTCGGAGCTGCCGGTGTGTAACCATTCGGTCCCTGACGAGCCGGCTGCGGGGGTGGCCTTTGCATTTGAGGATGTGGCACATGGGATGACATTGTGTGAGCGCGATCTTGCGAAAACTGGGGCGTCTGCGAGTTCATTGTCTGGGAGCGTCCAGGTGGCGGTGCCCCGCCGAATATCTCTGAGAATGCAGCGTCGCGCTGGAAAGAGGAGGCATGTCCATAAGGCCGGTAGTTCCGGCCCTGTTGGCCACCGAGATCGGCCATCCTATCCCTTTATGTTGCTTTCCGCTTCTACCTCTGAAAGTGTCCGGCTGGTGGAAATGAGCCAGACGCGGAGATGATTCGATACGGTGACGCGAAAGTGGTCGTATAAAACGTTCAAAGCGTCAGAAGGTGATCGTTTTAAGGCGTGGAGGAGCAGAGAGTCGATGTCGTTGGATTAGTCCAGAAGCGACAGTTCGCCGGCCAAGCGAAAAAGAGAGTGAAAATAAAAGCAAGCAAGAGAGGGAGAAAAAGACTTGACACAAGGACTCCCTCGGACTCTCATTCCTTAATCCGAGTTTGCCCTGTCACAGATTCGAGCCTGGAAAAGGTCTTGAGCGATGTGTTAACGATCGAAATGCGCTAGGAGCCTTGAGCGCAACCGCAAGCTAGAGCCCCCGCTAATCATAACCTCAGCATTCTCTCTCGGACTAGCCGATCTATCGATGTGAGCCGACTCCTTGGTGGGGGGCAAAATTCAAGAGCACCAGGCCCTAAACCTGTAGGGATCTCAAGATAGCGAGCGGGAGTGCGTGAGAAAGGAGGGGCGAAGGTGTTAGGGAGGAGAGGTAGTAACAGAAGAGGAAGAGGAGGAGGTAAGAGGTGGTCGTAGTGCGTGCCGTCGTTGATCGATGTTGCAACGATAATAATAGCCAAGAGATATAACAGAGCAATGTATCGACGACGGGGGGAGGTTGATGAAGAACGGGACCGTCTCGAGATGGAAAAGCACGGGGGGGGTTCAATGTTAGTTGGGTTGAGGAACAGGCACATGTCGCCCTTTACCCGGAGTGGCTAAGCCCGGGCGGTGGTGGCTCTGCGGCGATACGAATTACTATACGGAGTACATTACACCTTGAACTACGGTGGCCCGCAGCGAACAACCTGGTCAACCCTCGGTGTAGATAGGCACTACTGCTGCTGCTTAACCTACTGTCGGCCGTCACTCGCCTAAGGAAGTACATATTGGTCTATCTACTTCTGTTTGCTCTTGTTTATCTGGTCGCATTCTTCTTTTACACCGGTCTTGAGCTCAAAGCTCTACATTAGTCCCGTTTTCTTACCCCTTTCCACTCCGCTCTGACGGTTCGTCATCGCGAAGATACTCAAAATGGCGGAAAGCGAGCTGGCTCCCAAATTCGCGCCATTTTTCTCCTTTGTAAGTCTTGCAATATAAATCTTTTGGTTGAATTGCTTCAATCATAGGAACATCTGCTGACTGGAGATCCCAGGCGGGAATCGCATCTGCAGTGAGTTCACCATAAACTACGAATCGTTTCTCTACGCTGTACTAACAACCTCTCGAAGATGATTTTCGGGTGTACGTCTTAACTCGATCATGTATGAGATGGTATAAGATGGGATGAGACACTTACAAAGTCACAGCAATGGGAGCGGCGTATGGAACGGCAAAGTCTGGGATTGGTATCTCTGGTGTAGGAACGTTTCGGCCGGATTTGATCATGAAGGTTTGCAGTTTTCACCCCGCGAGTTCCAGAAAATTAGTTCAAGTAGATGTTCTAATTTCCTGGCATAGTCCTTGATCCCAGTCGTCATGTCGGGTATCATCGCGGTCTACGGTTTGGTCATTGCAGTTCTCATCGCAGGAGACATGGCGCCGCCTCCAACACAGAACATGAGCTTGTACACGTAGGTCACGCCCCGTCGAACCCACGTTGATAATTCTGTTATTGATGTCTGAGGCCAGAGGATTCATGCACCTTGCATCCGGATTATCGGTTGGCCTCGCGGGCGTGGCCGCCGGATATACCATCGGGATCGTTGGTGATGCGGTGAGCAACTTAGCGACAATGCTTGTTTCTGACTTTGATGCTAACATTTTCTTGAGGGTGTTCGTGCTTACATGCAGCAGTCCCGAGTCTATGTCGGGATGATTCTTATCCTGATTTTTGGCGAAGTTCTCGGTCTTTATGGGTTTGTCTTCCCGCCAATGCGGCAACAAAGACATATCAGTGCTAACTGCTGTCAGACTAATTGTCGGTCTCATCCTCAACTCGAAGAGCAAATAAATCCTTCTTCTCCGCGCTTCACACCGAATCCTCAATGATGTGCTTGCAACTCGAAGTACGTCTAGATCGACGTGCATAACTGCGCTGGTACCTCATGGTGTTATACAACTGCGTAGCCAAATACATGAGTTTCTTGGCTATGGTAAAGGCGCACCGGTGCTTCCTTGCGGCAAGGGACCGTTTCTGCGCGTGTGATCTTCTAGAGGCTTGTCCGTATGACTCCTCAGGGCCTTTTTGTACTAGCTCCTACTTCACATTCCTGGACATGAAGATTTATCTCACACTTCTGTGTTTGATCTCCAAAAATACAATGGATATTCAGAGATAGCATCAGATGTAGTCATAAAAACCATGCACTGCAACCGGGATCTGTCCGATCACGCTAGTGGTGCATGCCGAGTCGTTGACAGGCTGCCCCGCCAGTCGGTAACGTCAGAGCCTTGGTGCTCCGTGAACGCCGCCATGGACTATTGCTGCTTGGTTCCGCGGCCAGAAAAGACGAACTTCAGCAAAAGCTCTTGCCTCCCATGAAGGATTGATCAAGGCTTGGCTTGCTTAATTGAAGCATTTTCACAGGTCATTAACGATCGATCTTCCCATTTCTGCTTGCTTCGACCAGTAGCCTTCGAAATTGCAATCCGTCACAACAGCTCCTGCGGCGTTCTTTTTTTACCCCCAGATCCGTTCCCCGCTGTCCTCGAGACATGATCTCTTGCCATCCCAATGGCTACAGGAAAGGCCGAGCCTTCGACACATAGTGAGATTCAGAGCTCCTCTCCGTCATCCAGAGGGGTCGACACTCCTTTGGAAAACGTTCATGAAAGAGAAAAGCAGATGGTTACGTCCTTCCGACCCCCTCATCAGAGATCGGTGAATCCTTTTGTCATTAAAGATCGGCCGGAGGAAAAGCAGCTGGGAATATCAACTCGGAGCCTTTGCGTTAATGATTTTACGCTAATCAAAACACTTGGTACTGGTAAGTCTCGACGCAAGTGGCGAGGTCTGCAGTGCGCGATGCTGACACCGCTGGGGTGCATCCAGGTACCTTTGCTCGAGTGTGGCTGGCGAAATTCAAAGACGAAGCGATCCGGCGGGACAATGTGTACGCGCTAAAGGTTTTACGCAAAGCAGATGGTGAGGATGCATGTGAAAGCTTCTATCCGCATCTTTGGCCGGACTGACGGGCGAGATATTCTGGGATTACAGTGATCAAGTTGAAGCAAGTGGAGCATGTGCGCAATGAGCGAAAAGCACTTGCTGCGGTTGCCGGTCACCCTTTTATCACGACTCTGATCGCGACATTTTCCGATGAACAGAGCCTATATATGCTGGTATGCAAGCCACCGCGTCTTGTGAAGAACGGACCTTCCCATTCCCTGCCTTCTGCTGGACCTCGTCGCCGTCGTATTTGTATTAGTACCCTCGTCTGACCTTGTTCCTACCTAGCTGGACTACTGCCCCGGAGGCGAGATCTTCAGCTATCTTCGGCGTGCGCGGCGATTCAACGAGAATACCTCGAAATTCTATGCAGCCGAGATCACGCTAACGATCGAGTACCTTCATGACGTTGAGGGCGTCGTTTACCGTGATCTGAAGCCAGAAAACATACTCTTGGACGCTGACGGGCATATTAAGCTGGTCGACTTTGGATTCGCGAAGCAGATCAACGATCGCGAGACATACACGCTATGCGGCACTCCGGAGTACCTGGCTCCTGAGGTCATCCACAACAGCGGTCATGGCCTCGCTGTGGACTGGTGGGCTCTCGGGATCCTCATCTACGAGTTTTTGGTTGGGCAGCCCCCGTTCTGGGATCAGAACCCGATGCGCATCTACGAACAGATCGTCGAGGGCCGCTTGCGTTTTCCTCCGAACATGTCGCCCGCAGCCCAGAACATCATATCATGTCTCTGCAAGACCAATCCGAGTGAGCGGCTTGGACACATATCAGGTGGCTCTGCGAGAGTCAAAGCGCACCCTTTCTTTGAGGACATCAATTGGGATGACTTGTTCCACCGGCGCATGAAAGGGCCCATCATCCCGCGAGTTGACCATCCCGCAGATACCGGAAACTTTGAGGACTATCCCGACGTAGACGTGAGGGGTCAGGCCATTTACACCGACGACATGAAGAAGAAATACGAAGCTTTGTTCAGCGATTTCTAAGGCGGCGATCTCAACTCGGCACACCAGTCCCTACCTTCTGATACACATTCAACATGAGGATCATTGTAAAAAGTCAGGATGTCCGCCACGACCGTTTACGCTGATACGGAATGCTCCTGCCACGACGTTACGAATTTTTGTATTATCGTTCTGCAACAGTCCATAAGGCCTGCAGCCGCCCACCAATCCATACAACTATATATAAAGAGACAGCGCAGTGCTGCCTTCATTTCTCGATTGACATGTCAAGGTTATTGATGACGCATAATCCGTCCTTTTCTTTCCTTTTCTTCTCTGCATGTGTCATGGTGTACAATGCAATCTGCAATCATTGTCTATATAATATATATCTCATGTCTCTCATTGGGACTTTGTCAACTTGGTTTGCGTGTCTATCTGTCGCATCATCCGGTCTATATTTTCTGATTTCTGGAATGTAATACCCACAGGCTGATGAAGGCGGGATGGGTGAAGAATTCAACATAAACTGGGCTGGTTGAATATATGGCTACAGCTATTTGCAGCATCTTGTACATGCAACCATTCCTCTAATGATCTCTGCCATTGAATGCACTAGGGAAATACAAGGACAATTCCTCATTCCTCTGATTACATAGTATATTTGATATGCTGTATATGCAACGTATGATTTGTTCATGAATAGTAGAGGAACGGCCAGGTAGTAAGCTTGCTGACCGAAAAAGACTCACGGGTGGTCAATGCCATGCTATCACCCAGTCGAATTAAACATGGTAAGGAGAGTGCCACCGAATACTTCCGCTCTTCTCCTTGTTCTAGATGGAACACATATGCGGTCCGTAAAAGTGACAGGCAGCGCTGTGGTTTGGACTCCGTTGTAGAAACCCATGCCACGCCTCTAGGTTGAATCTGTACTTTCCAAGGCTGACATGCACGCATCCGAAATGGTAAGATCCCACAACCGCGCCGGATTGGGAGATCTCGGGTGACATCTCGTCATTGAGAGTAGGCTCATTAAGGTGCTGTTGATGGAAAGCATTGTGTCCAGATATGTTCAGTGGACTCGGTCGTGGTAAGTATCGAAGTGACACCAGGCCCCGCGCAGGGTAAGTAGGGTTCCTGACGCTTCAGTGCGAGCTTCGCTCGGGCCCAGGAGCCGGGGTTAGTTCCGCTTGTCCACAGGCCTGACAAGTCTCAGGTAAGGGTGGTTGCAACCAATGACATGATGATGCCGTACAGCCGACGTTTAGAGAGCCGGGTCTGTCTTCCATGATCCTGATGAATAAAGTCAGTTAAGATTGTCTCTAGTGCAGCAGCATGTAAGAAAAGCGTACCACTAAAGTCGTGTTTCACAAACGCCATGGGGTCATCCAGATCGCCCGCTCCCATCTGACCGACACCAGGACTGAAACTGGTAATTGGCAGGACCACGACGTCACCGACCTTTTTATAGTCCCGTTGGTTGGTAAAATCCTCGTATGTGACGTTGTGAGTCGACCCCGGTTCGATGCTGAAGTATTCCGGGTTGTTGAAATATCTAAATACGGCGTCCGTCCAGGCAGCGGGCCCAGTGAACTCCACGATAGTCTTATCCATCTTTCCTTCCTTGAGGATTCCCTTTTTCTTCATTCGCAGCGCCTCCTCGGTAATGTATGCGACAATATCGCGGAGGATCGGGTGCCCAGGCTTGGCCTGGATGGTCCACTGACAAAATTGGATCCGGCGTGAATACCAGTCGTGCCAATCAGGCCGGTCGGGGTCGGCCTCTATTCCGATCACGAAACCGACCGTGGCGAGATCCAGCTCCCCAGGCAGCCAGTCGGCGGCGGGCTTGAGCGCGTAGGTATCGATGTCACTGTAGATGCCTCCACGCGCCAGCAGAATCAAGTACCGAAAGAAATCAGCCTTCAGGACGGGCAGCGGCATAGAATCGTATGCCTCGAACACCTCCGGGACCGAGCCGTAGAGGTACTTGACGAGATGTCGCTGCGTGTCGTCCGGAATCACTTCATGAACAAATCCCGGGTGTAGTTCTGTCCAACTCGCTTCAGCGGGCCGAAGGTCTTCAGAAAACCACATGGATGCTGGTGTGTACTTCCATGTCTGCCAGATGTACGCGGGGAATCTGCTTTCGAGATCGTAGAGGAATTGGTAACGGAGCCGTTCGCGCAAGGGCGCAGTGGGCGGTGGCTTCAACGGCTGCTGTTGTATATCCTGTTTCTGATTCGTAAGATGTTCATCTGCTGCTTGACTGGAGTCGTGCGTAGTGGTTTCCGTGTTGAGAACGGCAGGTTCGGCGGATGGTGAGGAATGTGCGGATCGAAGGAGGACGACGAATGTAATCAAAACGACGGCCGCAATTAGCGACTTCCTGAAGGTGAGCATTGTTGCGCGCAAAAAAAAAAAAAATCACAGTAGCGCGACGGGAATCGATTGGATAGATGAGTTGTGAAGATAGATCTAGATCTCCTCCAGGGGTCGCCACGAGCTTCTCCACAGGCTCCGCAAACGATCAATGCAGGAGCTGAGTATTCGGATAAGGAGGAGAGGAAAGATCCGAGATCAACTCAATTCAGTGTCGGCCAGACATATCTGCGCCTATTATAGGACAGTATGAAGTATTGTGCGAGGGGGCTTGCGCGATCAGAATCGGTACACTCGGAGACAACGGGAGTGGAAGACAGTCCCGAAGAAATTCGTCACTCCCAGGGATGAATGAGGTCAGTGACAGCAACTAGCAAACACACAAAGAGTTGAACACAATGTACAACTAAGCAGAAGAATATGTGCAGATCAAGGAAGAAGGGAAAATAAGGGAAAAAGGGAGAGAAAGGAAGCTTGGGAAAAATAATATGGACTAGGTGAAAAAACTGGTGGAGCCGTGTAAGTAGGACGGCCGTTAAAAACTGGTGGCGTCCGACCTTTGGCGTGGAATAGGCCGATAAGGATCAGAGGATGACGACGATATGCTCGGGAGTACGTGTATTAGTGTGTATTGGCTGTACGGATAGTGGTAGCTTATTTGGATTAAGTCTTCCCTTGTACCACTCCAATTTGTACTTTTATAGCACACAAAAACACAAGAATTGAAGAGATACGGAGTACACGGCCTTTTATGCTCTCTTTTCTGGTCATCTATACACCATTACCGCAATGGGAAGCGGATCGACTCCCCGGCCAAAATTGCTCCCCTGCCATGACACGATGATGTCGGTCTCCTGGATCGGCAGGAGATAGCGTCCTGAAGGAACTTCATGATAAGGAATTGTATAGAAAGGATGAAATCCTGATTGAAGGGGTTGTATTTTGCCTGGGGTCAGCGTGAATTTGGTATGGCGTTGGCCGTTTCCGGCGATGATCAGCTTCGTAGCTACGTAGACTCTGCCCTCTTCTCGTGAAGATTGCAGGCTCCACCATCTACGGAGCGTTCTGGATCTTGAGATCGAACTGGACGCTTCATGACTCAGATAGTTAGGTTACCTTTTGATCTTTCAGTTTGAATCTGTTCGTTTCTCAGCCTCAGGAGTGCGCACTGAAGTATGCCTGTATGCGATGGTAGTGATGCTTATGGGTATTCCTCAGTTCTCCCAAGCCGCGTCATTGCGATCCAGATTGACAGGGGAGTACCTCTGCGCTAATCTGCAGAAAAGACTTGGCGTGCTAGCATGCGTCTAGTTAGTCAATTTGTTTGCAGGTGATTGGACAGAATACATAGTACTCAACGAACACGAGGATGTCCTCGAAGTCTTCAAGTCAGTGGTTGAGATGCGACGATCCCCGGTTTCAAGTAGACTACGGATCCTGGTTAAGTTTTCAGGCAGGTTTCGAAAGGGCGTCTAATCATAACTTGCCAGAATTGATTGTACATTCGATTGTTTCACGTGCTGGGGTTGTCCCATCATGGATGAGTTGCAGCGAGCTCCTCTGACTGGAATGCGGGGCCAGCAAACACATATTTAGAAGCCCAGATGCTGATACGTCGTACGAGCAGATGATTATACGATTCGTACAGCTCTGTCGGAAGAAAGTCAAGAGCTGATATCTCACTCATTATTCGGTAACTCCTACTGTGTCGGTTGTTGAGCACTAAGCACCAGCATTCATCAGTGAGACGGTGGACACGTGCAGCCGGACCGGATGTTGTTTGGCTTGATCCTGTCATAGAAGGGCCAGTGTAACTGTTACCACTAACAACCATGGATTGACCTCTTGACTCAGGAACAATCCAGTCCGAATACTACATCTTAATCTCTGGGTGGTATGTTGTCAACATCATACTGCGGAGTGAGCAGTGCTTTTGCTTTCTGAGAAATCCTGCGTTGATGGGCATGTTCGGTCATTATTCTTCTCGACCAAAGATAATTATATCCACTTACTCCGTCTTATCTCAGATTTGGCGTGAATTTCTTGCTCTTTCTAGAATGATGGACTGTGAGATGTACAAGGTAGGTAAGGAAGACAAATGATGATTAATATCAATAACTGCCAGATATTAACCACAACTGTGGAACACAAACATAGGACGGCTTTCTAGTGGATGGAGGAGTGTTAGATGCTTTTCATTTTACCCCTAGATCTCTTCCCCCTCAAACAACTCCGCCAAAGTCTAAAGTATCTTTCTGTTGCATCTGCATCCGTCTCATTATTCCGTAGCCTTAAAAGCATACCCCGTACTTACCTTTCATCCTCAGCGCCTCACTGTGACAATACATGATAGATAGGAACGGTATGTAGTATATATCTTACCTGGTGGCTCTACAGCAAGTCATTAGGTGTTCAACAGAGAAAAGCTGGCACAGCAGAAGATGGCGACAGCTGTAGGAATGGAAGCTGCGATGGTGTAGGATTCCATCAGCCACCACCGGAGTTGACGAGCGCAAACTATCGAAGGTGATGCCGAAGGATCGCCGTATTAGTACGGAGTTAGCATAGTGAGGTTTCGGCTTCCGGCGGAACATCCAAGGCCACCATGACGACGTGGGAACGGCCCAGGGAATTTGTCTTTCATAAAGCTCAGGTTTTAAGGCATTGCAGGACCATAGCTGCATATCCCGGACTAAAAAATCATAGGAAAGTGGACCATTAGACTTATTTGTCTGAAGGCTAGCAAAGCAAGGAGAGGGTGTGCTAACCAAGGGACACCATGCTGCCGGGAGACTTATGAGTCCAAGCGCAAATGAGAAAGACCAACTATAGAGTCTTCTGTGCGATGAATGACTGGAATGAGCTCATTAGTAGACATGGAGCATGCTGGAGACATGAATATAACATTGGACATACATAAGGTCATGATTATTATAACAGACTATTGCTAGAACTACACTAGTTCATAACTTTATGGATTCTCAGGATCATACCTTTGGAGTTTATCCACAAGAGCGTCGCCATGAGGATGGCTCAGAATCGCCAAGATCGGCTGCTGTTTACGAGGCCGCTATGGTTCATATTTGTCATGGCTTTGGGTCAGCTAGTAATACTAGATGTCGGTTTTGAAGGACTCGTGGACATCAAGAAGCAACAATCAAAGGATGGAATTGCAACTATTGGCCATCAATCTCGAAGTATTTAATGACAGGATGTAAGTTTTATTGGCTGACAGTTGCTCATCTGGATTAAGGCCCCACTATCTGATAATCTTCGGCCAATTATACTGCTTTCCCAATAGATGCGAAGTCTAGCGGAGCTACCTGTGATTGGCTCAAATCGAGCTCCGGTCAGGGGTACCTCAGGAGGCTCAGGTACATTAAGTAGGTAGGTACCTCGTTGATTGTTATGCGTCCATGTCTCTACATATGTTGCGGGTTTTTTCATACTCGCAGGCCACAAAATCTCTTCCGTATTAATAGTGAATAAAGGGAATGGTTTCTGGCTGGGTATTAGGATACGAGAATCGGCGTCGACAACTTGAAGTCCGCCGGCAATTTGAGAGATCTTTCGACTTGGAATAGCCAATGCGTCTAGATATCAGCATTTGCATTATATATCTGAGGTTGTAGGACATATTGTAAATCCAATTTGATTGCTCCTTAGCTTCATGGCCTGAGAAGTCCTGGCAGCTGAGAGGTTTCGCGCTTCGCGGAGAAGGTTTGAGCGACCTAGCCAAGCGGATAGGGTAGGGTCACTGACGGCTGACTGGGGTGTCCAGGACCCGCTTAGGTATCTTGAGAAGACACGTGAAAGTTTGAACCGCTAGCAATCCACGATTAATATTGCGATTGTAATGAGTTTGACTGGGCATTTGTTCTGCGTCTGGATTGGTGGATCGGCCACCTTCTGTTCCGCAGGTCTAACTAATTCTGGAACTCAGTAGTCAGTATCCCTGCCTTAGGCTCATCCACACCGTAACCGTAGATTCCATCGAAACCACTTACTATAATTCTTTTGAAGCTATTCCCACCATCCGATATGCCTAAGTGTACTAAATCTGATGAATCCTGCATGATCAAGGCCTGCGAAGCCGTTCGAGCCAAAAAAAATCCGAATTTTTCCAAGATTGCGCGTGAATATGGCGTTCCTTCTACAACTCTACGTGATCGCGTCAAAAAGGGTAGTCAACCTCGTACGGCTCGCAAACCAGTCAATAAGGCCCTTCAGGGGTATCAGGAGGAAGCTCTAATACAGTGGATTGGTCGTATGCGCGATTGGAACATGCCGGTGACACCTAGGCTACTAGAAGAGTATGCAAATCAGGCACTTCGACGCGCTGGGGAATCTAGACAGGTCAGCAAGATGTGGGTATATCGGTTTGAGGAACGGCTCCCAGAACACCTCAAGTTAAACCCAGTGAAGCAAAAGACAAAAGAATCAAAGCGTATCAAGGCTGAAGATGCAGGGCTATTAGGACACTGGTATAATCAGCTTGCAGCAGTGGTTAAGAATGCCCCATCGCGGTTAGTCTATAACTTCGATGAATGCGGCTTCCAGCCTGGCGAAGGCAGATCTAGGAAGGTCATTGGTTCACAAAGTGTCCCTGATCTTGCTGAATCTGAAAGAGGAGAGAATATCACAGCTATCGAATGCGTAGCTGCAGATGGTTGGCAAATGGATCCATGGTTTATCTTCAAAGGCAGTGGCATCTCCATGGAGTGCTGGTTCAACGATAGCGAGGCTTTACCATCAAATACAACAATAGCGACGTCTCCCAACGGCTGGATATCAGATGAACTAGCTGTTCAATGGCTTCAAAGCTTTATTAAGGCAACAAATGAACGTACAAAGAGGGGAGAGAAACGGATACTTATCTTCGATCGCCATGGCTCCCATCTTACCGTTGAATTCCTGCAAATGTGTGAAGATAATGGCATTATAGCCTTTGGATTCCTTCCTCATACAACACATCTTTGCCAGCCATTAGATGGCAAGCCGTTTTTAAGCTATAAGCAACACTTCCGACGTGCAAATAATGAGCTATCTTACTGGGCTGGTGAGCCAGTAGGGAAGTCAGAATTCTTACGGGTGATTGGATCAGTACGGGAGAAAGTATTCAATCAATGGAACATCCGCGAAGCCTTCAAAGATCGCGGAATCTGGCCAATTAGTAGTAAGATAGTTAATGATCTTGCTAGCCAGGCATGGGAGCAAATCCCAGATATCTACGCGCCTGACCTCTCGACTCCTTCTACGCCCTCTCGGCCGGTATCTTCATCTAGCATTGATATTTCACCTCCAACAACAATTCAGGCACTTGAGAAGAATCAGGCAAAGCTATCTAAGCATGCAGATCTTCTTACACCAGAGCTACAGCGGAATCTTGAACAGATATTTGAGCATAATCGAATCGCTGCTGAGCATCTGGCTATGGCAAATGAAATTATCAATCGAATCAGGGCCGCGCAGGCCCCTCTACGGCGTCAATATACTAAGCGGTAGGTTAAGCCACTTAGCCAGACTGGTATATTGAAATTACGTGATGCGAAATCGATCGATTACTCCAAGGAAGGCCAAAGATGCTGCTGCGCAAGAGAGACGTCCACAAAAGCAATGGGAGAAAGTGCATGGATACCCCCCACCACCAGCAAATACATAAGAGAATGAGGTATCAAATGCATCATAAAGGCAGCAGATGAGAATGGCGATATTTCTCATATAGGTAACCCCTAGTATAGCCTCAAAATCATGATTTCAATGAGAAATCTACGGTTACGCTGTGGCGCCGCCGGAGTGGGTGAGCCTAAGGCACGGATACCTGTAGGTTGGTACCTTGATCGTCGCATCAGTCCCTGACCAGTGGCCTTCTTGCATCCTGATTTCTGTGGCGTAGCAACGGCTGAATTGAGTTTTGGGCAGAGCCCTTGTCACAGCCTCAGGAGGCAGCACATGTCCCATAAAAAAATAAAATTAAACAACACCATGGTCTGCCGTTCGGCTTTGGCGCCATAAAATCTCAATGGCTCACTTGATCTTCTCTTCCCATGCTTTCCTGACCATAAGATAGAGGAGTCGATTTCGTTCGAGCCATGCATCGTTGATATTGTTGCCCGTTGACACTTTTACTGCTCTCTAGAGCACATGTTTGATTAAGGCTCGTGGGCTGGTCGATCACTGGGAAAGGATGACAGGACGCCTCCTTTCCACACTTTCTACCAAGAAGGGTCAGCTCACGTCTTCTGTTTATTCTCTGCAGCCAGAGGATGAGACACTATCGAAGCCCTGGTCGGCTTTATTTAACCTGAGACCATTAACGCGAAAGAAAATCGTCATCCTTGGAATAACAGGACTCCTGATAATAGCGATCATCGTCGTGGTGATAACTGTTCCGACCATCCTCCTGCGTCACCGAGAGCCTTCTGACCACCCGAGTTATCATGACGAGTCGAACCGACCGATTTACGCCATATACAATTTTCCCGATCCTGGGATTATCCGTGTCAATGGCACGTGGTATTCCTATGCAACCAATGCGGCCATAAACAATTCCGAGGTTGCGCACATTCCGGTGGCTACGTCTCAGGACGTGAAGAATTGGACGCGGTTAGATGGTTACGATGCCATGCCTACATTGGCAGGTTGGGAAATGGGCGTGAATCACTGGGCTCCAGATGTTATTCAACGAGTATGCCACAGGCCCTAACAATTCTTTGAGGAAGACCGTATTCTGACAGCTTATTTACAGAACGACGGTAAATTCGTGCTGTATTACTCTGGGGAATTGAAGAACTGGAAGCGCCATCATTGCATTGGGGCCGCAGTCTCAGAGAAGGAAGACCCTCTAGGACCTTACCAGCCCATGTCGGAACCTCTGGCTTGCCCCCGGGAGCATGGCGGTGCCATTGACCCGTCGCCGTTTCGAGACACAGACGGAAAACTGTATGTCACATACAAAAGCGATGGGAATAGCATCGGCCACGGCGGCGACTGTAACAATGGCAAGAAACCCATTGTCAAAGTCCCCATCATGCTTCAGGAGCTCCAAGACGACGGTATCACCCCAGTTGGGGACCCCATCGAGATTCTTAAGAACGAACAGGAAGATGGGCCTCTGGTCGAGGCGCCCAACATCATCCGAACCGACCAGGGCTATTACTACCTTTTCTTCTCTTCCCATTGCTTCACTTCTCCGAAGTACGATGTCAAGTACGCCTACTCGACGTCTTTGAAGGGGCCGTATAAGAGGGCCCCTCGCGCCTTAGTCAAAACGGGAGACTTTAACCTGACGTCTCCGGGAGGGGCTACCGTAGCTCCTGACGGGACATTTATGATATTCCATGCCAATTGTGCACCGAAGAGATGCATGTATGTCACGGGGATAGATATAGGTGCAGACAACTTGATCACACTTAGTGGACTCGGGTGATGCTATGCTGGCCATAGCATCGAATTAGATACTGGAGATGATGCCTCTTACCATACCGTGATTTTTCTGCTTTAGCGGCCGCATAGAGAGGTAGATCATAATGTGTGCATAGTGTTGGATCCATCTTGACCAGAAAATAGCTTCCGGCCGGACATAAAAGACTCTCAGCAAGCGGGAGCACCGGACCTGCCAAACTGCCGACAACCAATCAGATGTTCGAAAAATGACGCCATTAGTCCTTCAGTGGTCGGCGGGGGCCTGAGGCAGCTCTCCGCCTGCGCAATACGGAAATTAAATGAAAGCCGCGGGCTCATAAACACTGGACTCCGGAGGTCAGAACGATGACTTCTCCACACCCGTTTTGGATTCAATTTCGCCTCGAGCATTCAGCTATTGCTTGATAGTTGTCTTGCTTTGATTTTGTCGAAAGAAAAATGAGCTCTCTCCGAGGCGTGGCACGCTCAGCTCCTCGTGGTCTCCAGGCCGTCGGACTGTGGAGACAGAACGAAAGTGTCGCGGCCAGTTTTACCACAGCAAGAAACCGATTTCAAATCAGCACATTGAATCGTCGCCTATTACACTCGGCTCCTGCTCGGAAGATACAGACTGTCACCGCCGAAAATTCTTCATCGCGAGATTCATCGAACCCGGCACTCTCATTTCCTTGTCTCGACGCCCTGGATGCGAAATCGGCGCTGCTATCGGCCAGATCGATCGAGTCGGGTCCGGAGCCTTCATACACGACCGGACAACATGAGAACTTCCACTGTGAGGAGCCATTGCTACTAGACTGGGGTGGTGTCTTGCCAGAGTATGATATCGCATACGAAACATGGGGTCAGTTGAACGCGGACAAGAGCAACGCTATTCTATTACATACTGGTCTGTCGGCGTCGAGTCATGCACACAGTACCGAAGCCAACCCGAAACCGGGATGGTGGGAGAAATTTATCGGTTCTGGCAAGCCGTTGAACACGGATAAGTACTTCGTTATCTGTACAAATGTTATTGGGGGTTGTTATGGGAGCACGGGGCCGTCTTCAATCGATCCGTCCGACGGGAAGAGATACGCGACGCGGTTTCCTATCCTTACACTGGACGACATGGTTCGAGCGCAGTTCCGTCTATTGGACTCATTGGGTATCCAGAAACTGTACGCCTCCGTTGGCTCCAGCATGGGTGGGATGCAAAGTCTTGCGGCAGGAGTGTTGTTCCCCGAGCGCATCGGAAAGATCGTGAGTATCAGTGGGTGCGCCCGGAGCCACCCGTACAGTATAGCCATGAGACACACTCAGCGCCAGGTGCTGATGATGGACCCGAAATGGAACCGTGGTTTCTACTACGACTCAATCCCACCTCATTCGGGAATGAAACTCGCCAGAGAAATCGCAACAGTCACGTACAGAAGTGGACCGGAATGGGAGAAGCGGTTCGGACGCAAGCGCGCCGACCCCAGCAAACAGCCGGCCTTGTGCCCTGACTTCCTTATTGAGACCTATCTCGATCATGCTGGCGAGAAATTCTGCCTCGAGTACGACCCAAATAGTCTGCTCTACGTCTCCAAAGCCATGGACCTGTTCGACCTCAGCCGGTCGCAGCAGGCAGAGACCAAGAAGCGCAGACAGGAGTTTGAGGCTCGTATCGCCCAAGGCGGCAAGACACTCCGCTACAACGATGCCTCGTGCAGCTTGACATTGCCCGAAAAGCCTTACGAGGAGCAACCATCCACAACCGACTCCGGCTCCTCGGCGGACGAGGCAGTCGCCACTAGCGAACAACCAGATGCACCACCCGCCGATCTCGTCGCAGGGCTCGCGCCGTTGAAGAACCACCCGGTCCTGGTCATGGGTGTTGCCAGCGATATTCTCTTCCCCGCGTGGCAGCAACGTGAGATCGCCGAGACTCTTCGCGCGGCTGGAAACAAGAACGTCGAACATATTGAGCTGGGCGAGGACATCTCCTTATTCGGGCATGATACGTTCCTGCTTGACTTAAAGAATATTGGCGGTGCCGTTGAGAGGTTTTTGCGCTAATTGGCGCTTGTACAGTCTATATTTTTTGTTCGGTGTTTGTGCGATTGTGGCACAGTTCATGATGAATGACACGATGCATCTGAGCGTACATTTTGTTTAGTATTTTATTGGACATGCAATTCACTATTCATGTACATCACCCTTAAATTATTATTGAGTCTAGCTATTCAACCTACGATTATCGGTATCGCAAATCATAGATAACAGACAGACATTAACAAATAATAGCACAGCCCTCAGATTAGCTCTCAGGTTCTCATTGGTTTCCAGGCATAAATAGATGTGTGTGTACACGTGAAGTGCCGGATACCATACAACTTTGGCTTTTGGTTCATCCTCGTCATCGGGCTGATATTAAGAAAAGAAACAGGAAAGACAAAAGAATGTGTACCACGGTATAAAAGGGGTTGACAAAGGACATGAGGCTGTAGGTATTAGTCTAGTAGTCTTCTAGAGTGATTGTCTCCTAGCCAATTACGGACTCAATGGTAATGGTGTTGCGGTATTTATCTGTCCATCGGCATCTCGAGGACGACTCCGAAACCAAGTTAATGGACGTAGCTAGAATCATTCACTTCTCTTGTTGGCAGTTAGCAGGGCCAAAACGTCAGTAATTTCGGCCGAGACTGCGAATCGAGGAGATATCGAATGAGATCTCTGAGCAGGTATAACTAGAAAAAAGTGAGCATGTATAATGAAAGAACCCCGCTGCCGGCCATATCAGATTGAAAACTACCTCAGTAATTTTCTGGCCCTCATCGGTAAGTCCGCTCGGCATCGTTTCGTAATCCGCGAAACAGATGGGCAATGGCACCTCGGAGTTATGCAAGGTTTGTCATCATCGGCTCTGGCGTTGGGTCTCGGTAAATCTAGAGTCAGAGAGAAAGGGAAAAAAGAAAGAGAATAGAGAGACAAAGCGGGAGATATAATAAGAAGAAGAGAAAGAGAGAGAAAAATGAATAAGTGTAGAAACTGTGCGAGTCACAGGAGCCCTGGCAGCAAAGACCCTACCTTCTCAAGTATTCTGAGTGATATCCAATGCCCAATCCACAACATAAGAGGAAGGCATCATCACCAGAAGGAACAGGTGGGCAGTATGGTCGCACTGACAGAGTCTGCTCTCGAAGTCAATACCACAAGGAGGAGAAGACGTCAAACTTTCGCTAATCTCTTAGATCTCTGTTCAACTCAGTCACCCACATCTAAAGACCACGTCTTCTTCCATTCGTAGCGCAGGCGCCACGAAGGATGAAGTCCGTGGCCTGGAACACGTTCGGTTCAGTTGTGTCATGAGCGCTCTTGTGATGGTTTTATCGTCATCGAGATAGGAAAGCTGTCCTTCTCAGATCTGTGCAAATACTGTTAGACAGCAGTCAATTTAAATTGGCAAACGGTGCGCAACTTACCCATGTGGTGGATGAGATGGACATCTTGTGTTGTTGACTGTCGGAAGACTCTCGAATCCCGATCCATTTGGACGCGCCTGGAAGAGAGCACGTGATCCTACATCATGGTCTTTAAGCTTCGAGAAAGTCCACCGAATGAGCCGACTACGTCAATTGCCTAGGACATGATTGTATGCTAATTTCTTCTTCCAGGGATTTGGTGTATACATCTCAGGTCACTCGGTCAGTCGGTCTGTCGAGTGAAGCATTTGTGTCTATTGGAGCGAATTTATCGCAATTGTCGCACTTCTACGTCAATCCGGAAAAACTAAACGGTCAAGCCAGATCTGATATTTGCGTCAAATGTCCTCGTGGCTCCAGCGCCAGGTTGGCCAGCAGCAGGCTCAGCTTGCAGTCACTGCTGTGGTCTCTGGAGCTGCCGTTGCCGGCGCAATCTTCGGCTACCAAGCTTTGAGAAGGAAAGAAGCTGTGCAGCACCTTAAAGCTTCAATCCCTCCAATTGACGAAAGGCATCATGCAGAAAAGGTAATCTAAATGTGTCAAATCAATCCACTGATGGCTTACGCTGATTACTGCTCTTCTTGAAGCTCACAGAGTACGGTACAGCGGCGTCATCAACACACTTGAATAAAGAGGACGAACGCAGCGCGGCTCTTGCGCGAAGAGCGCAAGAGGGTGACTATGATGACGGTTTGTTCAGCCTCTAGCGGCCTTCCTGGTAACCACGGTGCTGACTCCACGGCCTTTGGCTAGATCTCATACTCGAACAACTCGCCCGTAACCGTGTATTTCTTACCGACGAAGGCCTAGCGAAACTCCGCTCATCATTCATCATTGTGGTTGGGTGTGGTGGTGTGGGCTCTCATGCTGTCGCATCGCTTGCCCGCTCGGGCGTCGCGAAGATTCGCCTGATTGACTTCGACCAAGTAACACTGTCCTCTTTGAATAGACATGCTCTCGCTACTCTCGCCGACGTGGGCACACCCAAGGTGCATTGCATTAAAAAGCGACTGGAACAGATTGTCCCCTGGGTCAAGTTTGACTGTAGGAACGAACTCTTTGGTGGATCCGCTGCTGCAGATCTACTTGCTCCGTGGTCCTGGGATGACAGCGACAAGGGACGGAAGCCAGACTACGTGCTTGACTGCATCGACAATATCACATCAAAAGTTGAACTGCTGCACTATTGCCATTCCAACTCTATTCCCGTGATATCGTCAATGGGAGCAGGATGCAAATCCGATCCCACACGCATTATGGTCGGCGATATCTCACTGAGTACCGATGACCCTCTGTCGCGCAGCACTCGACGACGCCTCAAGCTCCTGGGGGTCAACTCGGGCATCCCTGTCGTGTTTTCGACAGAGAAACCAGGTCCTGGAAAGGCTAGTCTTTTACCCCTTGCCGAAGAAGAATTCGCCAAAGGACAGGTTGGTGAGCTCGGCGTGCTGCCCGACTTTCGAATTCGCATTCTCCCCGTCTTGGGGACCATGCCTGCTGTTTTCGGATACACGGTTGCCAATCATGTCATCTGTGACATCTCAGGCTATCCTAATGATTACAATGTCGGCGGAAAAGGCCGGGAAAAGCTCTATGATAGCATAATCGCGTTCCTACAAGGATTGCATGAAAGATTGGCTCGGGCTGAAGCAGGGCAGGATCTTATTGGGCTTCGTATTCCTATCAGCAAAGATGATGTTGGATACCTCGTGGAGGAGATCTGGAGGGGTAGGAGTGCTATTAGCAACCTGACTAACCGGTTGATACTGGTGCCCTGGCAACGACCGGCTCGGGGCTTCTTGCCCGATCCAGAGTGGGAAAAGGAGGGACAAAAGTTCATTCCGATTGATTTGAAGAACCTCGTTTGCATGACCAAGGAGGAGGGAGCTCGCCATGAGCGGGAGGTCCTCCGAGGTGGAAAGGATGTGACAGAGGTATATGACCAGAAGGTCTTGGAAAAGGTTAAGTGGCATATGGCAGAGGTAGAAGTTCAGGAGAAATTCCGTTAATGTATCATAAGCTAGCTGTATAGAAATTGTACTCACGAATCTGACGGTCTATTTCTTACTACTTTATGTGTACTTGGATATTGTTACGACCACATCAAGATAACGATGGATTACATAACCACATAGATCAGGCGATCTTACACTAGTACGTTAAGGAATAGTCTTTAAGCCGGCCATTCACTGATTAGATTCGTTTATCAAACCTCAGGCTCCACTGCGACTACGTCTTATGCGTGCTAAGAATAAGACAGCCGATGAAGTAAGTCGTCACGAGTGAAACCTTGCGTTCTTCCATCTTCACCATTGACCACGACAGGAGTTCCATGCAGGTCCATGGTTTATTTTTTCGGCTTGGTAAAGTCGTCTCAGGACATACGCGCGAATCTCCGTCCTTGCCTGCAATTGAACCATTGCGGATTTCATCGCCAAATCGCCGATGCCTGGTGACTCTCCGCCTATGGCGGCTCACGCAGACAGGGAGAGCCTAGAGATCTCCGGCGACTACTCAGACGATGGATTCCCACCGTCGCCGCCAAGCTACTCTTACAGATTGAACAGGTACACTCGCCCGCTCATCGACTACGTGCGCAACGAATGGCAAACGAGCGCCAAATACACCTCCCTCTCCCTTTCCCCCGACGGGTCCGACTCCCCGCGATGGGTGCAGATGATCATGTCTATGGTAACGGCGCCGCGCTTTCGCCGATACGCGATTATATACCTGGTGCTCCTGGTGTCTTGTCTGGCGGGGTGGATGTTTGTGCTCTCGCCGCGGCTGGAGGAACACGAGGCGCTGCTGCACTCGTTGGACCCGGCGATCAAGGACGATGTGGGGGGTTGGTTTGGTACGAATGCACTGCCGAGATTTGATAATATCACGCAATTGAGGGATCTGGATGCTTCGTTGCTGCCTGCGGTAAAGGCACAGAAGGACGAACAACCTAGCTCGCGGAGGTTGATTTTCATCGGGGATGTGCATGGCTGCAAGGATGAGCGTGCGTTCCCTTGACTCCGTTCTCCTGGTGATGTTATACTGATTGATGCGGACAGTGGAACTCCTTCTTGACGAAGTCTCCTTTGACCACGAGCGCGACCACCTCATCTTCGCCGGCGACATGATCAACAAGGGTCCTGACAGCCTCGGGGTCGTCGACCTGGTCCGCAAGTATAACGCCTCCTGTGTCCGGGGGAACCATGAAGACCGGGTGCTGCTGCTCCGCCACGACATGGAGGCATCGAATACCCTCTCGCCGGACTCGGACGGCGGCATCAGCCCAGACCATTTCTTCGGGCTGAAAAAGGAGGAGCGCGCGCTCGCGCGGCAGTTGTCCAAGGAGCAGGTGCAGTGGCTTGACGCTTGCCCCGTCATTCTGAACGTGGGCCAGATCCCGGAAATGGGACAGGTGGTCGTCGTGCATGGGGGGCTGGTGCCAGGCGTGGAGCTGGACAAGCAGGATCCCTCGAGCGTGATGAACATGCTGACCATCGATCTGGATACGCATGTACCTAGTTCGACGCGGCACGGGACGAAGTGGACCAAGGTATGCGCTACGCTCCGTTTATTTTTTCCCCCGCAGATTGCTAAGCTGACAATGGCAGCTGTTCAATAAACATCAGTCCCTGCTGTACTCTAGTCTGAAGAGTTCCGTGCCGGACCCAAAGTCGCAGGTTATGACTGTGATTTACGGCCATGATTCGAAAAATTCCCTGTCCCTCAAGACGTATACCAAGGGTCTGGACTCTGGGTGCGTCAAGGGTGGAAAGTTGACGGCTATGGTTGTCGAAGACGGGGGGAAGCAGAGCATCGTCCAGGTGAGATGTCGCGATCATCGGAAGGAGTAGTTTCGGACTCTCATGCATTGTCTGGTGTTCGGGCGTCTACAATCAATCTCGTCAAGGGGTCATGGATATAATACGGATAGATTTTTCGGCTGGTGGTTATCTTACATTGTCCTCGGAGTTGAACAAGTAATATATTGACATCTGATGGCCATCGTGAAAACACTAAGTCGGAGCCGAGCGATTCCAACTCCCATCAACGTCCCAAACGACTGGCTTCGTAAAATCTTCGTACCACAGTCCACCCAGCGCGTTCAATTTCATATACCCGAAGCGGAAATATTCAGGTTCCTCCGCCCTGCGTCTCGTCCAATTGAACGATTCTACTGACCCATCCCCTGACCGGAAAGCATGGAACCTCTCCACGTCATTGACAAGCACACTAATCCCATCCGCCTCGTTAGTCAGATCCTTCAGGAAAGTGAAGACGATATCCTGCGCAGATACAACCAGAGGCGCGGAGATCTGCGGAAGCGCACTTCCCAGCTGCGCACCGTCGAGCAGCGCGGCAGGCGTCTGGAGAATACTATCGAACCCCCAGCGGGCAATTCCGTTGATGAACAATCCCACCAGGAGTCCAGAATACAACAGACTTGGCCGCGTCTGCAAGGTCGTCCCGGGGAGAAAGAGCAAGCTGAGGATGTAGTGGTGGATGCGGAGGTTCATGTGCGGCACAACTAGGAGCGCGAGAACGGCGGCGGTCAGGACGCCGTAGATGGCGAGCATTTTGGGCAGACGACCTTCGTTGCGAAAGGCGATGGCCTGCGTGATGACGATACCGCATAGGAGGGCGACGATGATTATTAGGGCTGGTACGGCGCCGGGCTGCTGCTGGATATCGTGGGGGGTGAGGCGGGATATGGGGATCTTGTCGAAGGTGTCGGTGTTGAGGGCGCCAACCCAGCAAGGCCCCAGCCAGAGGATGGTCTTGTCCCAGTGGGCGTCTAGATCTTTTAGGGTGTGCCTGACGCAGAAATAGTACAAGGCGAAGCCGACAAAAGCGCAAGGGAGGAACCTGCCTAGGGCGATGGAGATGAGCTCGTAGTAGTTCGGAGAATAGGGTGGATCGGACGAAAGCGCGACTTGGAAGTAGACAATGAAGAACATCGAAGCGTAGAATGCAGCTGGCGACGTGATGGAAAGTGAGAGCAATGCTGAGACCACCACAGAGAAGGCGAACAGCGACCAGCGGATGTCCTGGCAGTCAAGCCGCCCGTCTTCTGTGGACCTATTCCCATCAAAAGTGAAGGACAAGGGAAAATTGGAAGGAAATGCAATGCTTGAGATACCGTTCCTCTCTACAGATAGAAAATTGGACTGTTCACCCGTCCGACGAAGGACCCCGCAGCCGCCTTTGGCATCACTAATGAGTCCCGCATGTAGCGCAGCAGGACAAATGGCAGAGTCACCGCGATACACACCGTAGTCGCTGCCATTTCCACCCCCGAGCTCACCACCGATGACCAGAGTCCGGTAATTGATCTCCTGCGGGCCAATGAAGTATGGTTCGAGAACCATTGCAGCCGAACAGGTCGCAGGGCAGCGGAACGCAAATGCGCCGTCATCAAACGGACGACATGCGTCACCGTCTAGACCACAGTTGGTCGCATTTGACCTATATCATCAGCGTGCGTTGTTTGTGAGGGTGGAGAATGGCCGTAGCTTACCATAGTCGACTGTGACAGGATAGCTTAACGGGCTGCCCATGACCCGTTACATCCGAGCTGGCAATTGCCGATTGTAGCGACGCTATGAAAACTACTCCCCAGAAAGCCAGGCAAGACAGAAGAAGCAAGACCTTGCTGATAGTACTGGGAAAGAATCTATCCACCAAACGGCCCGGCGCCGTCTGCCAGCGGGGCAGCAAAGGTCTGATCTGATATGTATGAGGGGGCGAAGGCCCCAGTACCCACGCCCGAATTGCAGATACGGAACACGAAAACCGCCTTGAAGATGGGCGATTTTGTTGTTGATGCTCATGGACTGGCAAGAGCGGCTCCCTCGTGCAGTATTCCTGACCGGCTCGTGCCGAATCGGCGCTCCCGCGAGCTACCGGCATAAAGTGGCTGACCTCGGAACTTCCTTCATGGTGGAGGATATCCAGTGGGTACTCCTGGGTTTCACGAGGGACTTTCTCATAGGGAGATGAATTTCCAGAGCTTGAGATTGAGGAGGACTCCTGGCCTGATAGCATCTTTGACTCTACGATTCCTATCCATGATAGAATGGGTATCGCGGAGGGAGATCAAGTAAGACGGCAAAGTTGGTGAGGGCGGGCCCACCTTAGTCAGATATACTCACCCATACTACGGAGTAACTACACACCGTGCCGTCTTGACTCATACATTATTCTTTGTGCAATGAAAACAATCAGCATGAATGGCAAAGTTATATTAAGTGCATATATCACACAGAGGATATGACCTCGAAGGAGCAAAAACAGTATGTCATCAACATGCCACATGAATCGTTAGCACACAAGAGGGTATCAAATCAGCAGATAACCAATTAAAGATCGTCGACTCGTTGCCCACCAGGGTATTTCCCTACGTGAGCCTTGATAAAGGGGTACAGTAAGTATGTTCAGGGGTCTTAAAGATTGTAGTCGTCGTAAGTTGGCACTGTAAGGAACGCTTGCCCAAAGTTGTCGAATGTTTGATAGATTTAACCGTCCACTGCAGGTCGATGCCCGAGGCAAGGGCACACAGTGTTATTGTGATCAAAGACCGAGAAACGACTAGACGGCAGAGCGGCCAAAACGACGACGGCCACTGTAGAACATGTTAGAATGCCATATTTTAGATTTGTCGACGCAGTCAACTTACTAATAGCCATCAGCGTTGGCGCCCCTGACGCGGAAGGTGAACCAGATGCCCTAGCAGATGCTGTCAGAATCAGAATCAGTGGTTGCAGACTTCATGATACGAACCACAAGAGCGGAGGCGAGCCACACGATGGCGGAGAGGAAGCTGAATGCTTCGGCGGCCTTCCAACGACCACAGGAGTTGGTGCTGTAGGTGTCAAAATGCCAGTGCCAGATACTGCCGCAGTTCAACTTGTGGATGGCATCGACGAGAATGCCGAAAGCGGCGAACCAAGCGAAAGAAATGACCACATCAACTGTAGATTTTCCTTGTTAGCGACAATGTATCATAGTGCGCAACAGAGCAAGGAAAGCAGACATACATGGCCAAGAGAAGAAGCCAGAAGAGAAAGGTATCAGCCATATGAGACCGAGGAGTATGGATAAGCCGGCGACGACTTCAGTGTAGATCCACCGTGCTTGTGGCCATGCATCAATATCCGAGAACTGATGCAGATAGTAGCCGATAATGCCTGCGACGACCTTGAATCACCGTAGAGTCAGTTGCGCTCCAATCATTTGAACGGTCAGGGGTGCATACCGCAGCAAAGGCGATCTCTGCGACACGGAGGACAATGGAGACTAGACGCGAAATGACAGGCATTGTGATATGGGAGATTATTGAATTTGATGGTTGTTGAGAAGATGTGGTCCTTTTTTGACAACGAATGACTTCGAGGCCTTGTTATTATGGACGATGGTTTGAGAGTAGACTGAGTGAGGACGAACTGTACAGAGCGTTTAATAGAAGAGGAAAGGGGAAAAGTAAATAAAAAGGGAGGCAGTGCAGTTTAAAAGCTTCGCCCGGCGCAGTCGTCACACCTGGTGACGATCATCGCAAGTACTAGACTTTGTTTGTCCGCCTTTTCCATGTCCTTCGGTGTCGGCTCTGCCATCTTTGCCATCATCGCATGGGCACGACATCTTGTTCTCAAAACGATTGGCTGCCTGAAAAATCCTCCGGTCTGCCCAACTTTTCTGGGCACAGACAATCATTGAATCTTGAGCAACTCTAACGTCGACTTCAGTAGTGATCGGGGCCGGTTGACCGCTCATTTGGGTGATGATTGGTGTGGCCACTCCAAGGCATCATGCGTTGTCCTCAAACTTAAGTCTTTAACGAGTGCTCTCCAGATATTCGAACAAGGATAACTGCAAGAATTGACTGCATTATAAGTAGGGTTGGACCATTGTCTACAATTGATAGTGCCACAACTAAGGCTGAGAGCTCTTCTCCACCAGATCCACTACTAGGCCATTTCGGGAAATTCTTCTCAAAGCATACCGGAGATCTTCTCAGCTTCATTTCGGGTTTGGGTTATTGTTTCCATTCATTTCGAGCTCTAAGTCGACATAATAGCAATTCCTGTAAAACACCGAGTCCCTTATTACCTCAGGGATATAATCTGAACCATCTTGGGTTGAAGTTTGTTTTTGTTTGGATGACGAAATAAATCCAAGACTCCTTGCTGTCTGACGTCATCCAGAAAACAAAATGCAGCAGCCTGGATCGTCTGACCTTCACCTGACCTTCAGTCTCCCTCCAGCCCTAACGCCGTCGACGTAGCTCTGCCTCTATACCTTGGCATGAGCGATAATAGAGCTAATTCAGCACGCACTGCGCAGCGTTCGCTGAAATGGTTTATTGATAGACTCACTCGGCTTTCAAGAAATTGCTGTAAATTATAAGGTAGAGGTTAGAAGCCTACTAATACACGATCAAGGATTACCAGTAAACCAGAACGGTAAACCAATTTTGTCACGTAGAACCTCGTCGATTATTCTCCAAGAACCATTCCATGACCGTACGGAAACTCCCTTTAGCACCGCTCTCAATAATATCCCCATGGCACGGAATCAACCGATTGAAATCCCACTGATCGATCCTCCTCATTGACTCCGTAAAAGCCTTCCGATCCGCACTCGACAAAATATACCACGCAAACCGCTTCTGCCACGTCGCCGGTGGCTCAGCCGACATCACGGTGTTGATAATCTTCGCAATGATCCCCGATGTCGCGCCCTCCTTCGTCCGCGAGTACTGCTCCCGAGCAGGGAGATTAAACATGAGATCCGCCTCGATGAGTGTGCGCGACCGCTTATGTAGGAAGACTAGCTCCCGCGACGGATGTCCGTACACGTACTCGGACTCAAACTCCGCGTCGAATTCCTCCGAGATCTTGCGGGATCCCTTATGCTGGTCCTCTTTCCGGAAGATGTGCGAAAAGGGCGTGTTCTTATACTCTGGATTCGACTGCCGTTTCTCCCAGAGGCCTTCCGGGCCGATGATCTCGGCCTCGGGGTATGCTTCTTTCCACGGGGTGAGGTGGATGTGGTGCTCGAGATCTAGTGCGGCGATGTATTTCACCTGGCCCATCTGGGAGATCATCTCGCGAACTTGGGGCGTGAGGCTGACCGGAGAGAAGACGGCGAGGGAGCCCGAGGGCAGTTTGACTGTTCAAACTTGGTCAGCTGGTTGAAATTGATGATACTGTCTTTGACAGGACTCACCCAGTGTTCCCCGCGCGCCAAACTTGAGACGGCCAAATCGTGCGAATGGCAGACTCAGGGTGATGATGTCGGAGGTGACATTTCGGATCACCATCACCTCTTCTGGGTTGGATGGAAATAGTCGAGGCATGATAGGCGCGTTTTCTTTTGTTTGAGCAGCCGAAAATATATGGCAATTCGGGCCAGAGCTCAATTGCGCTTTCTATCACATGTACTCAATGTGTGCCTTGGATAATCAGGATCAAGGTAGTAGTTCAGATTCGAAGCAAGATATCAATTTCATCTATAACGGCGAGCTTCTTAAGAAGAAGCTTGTCAATTGAATCTGGTGAACTACGAGAAATCCAGCAAATGTTGCATGACATGAGCTGTTGGAGCTGACAGTTTCTGGTGGGGTGGCAATGACGTCGGTACATCTTCCATCGGAGAATTGATCATAGCTTAAATCCAACATATAGAATTAAGCTCAAATAAACCAAGACTTTTCAGGAGTATCAGCCACTGACATACGATCTTAATTTATATTTGCTCCGTGTTGATGCCATGAGACTCGGTTACACTTCAGGGTGCAGATCTGGGTTGCCCCCCTCCTAGCAGCAATGCCACGAGGTCTAGTCAGGCTATCGTCGGGTCTATATCACAATATTTGAATGTGTAGTTCAATTCATTGCAGCTTCAAGATGAATATAACATCCAAAACAACATGGGTATCGCTTCTATACAATAACCACACATCTGACACGAAAAAGGACAGGTGCCTTTCAACTGTACCAACCACCGCCCGTCGACTGTGACGGCTCTTCGGGGCGATGCTTGATTATAGACTCCTTGATATCATATACATCAATGAGCTGGCGCCATGTTTCAAAATCGAGACTAAAGATAGCCTGGTGTTTCTGGACCCCCTTTTTCTGGGCCTCACTCGGGGCATACGGTTTCGAGGGATCTAGGGGTCGAGCAGGTTAGCTCCACAAGCCACACAGGAGTAGACCCGCAGGGAACTTACGTAGAGTGGGTAACTGCCGACTGTCGGTTGATAATCCAACAGTCCCATCTCGTACCAAGAAGCTGACATAGAACAAATTCTCCACACTTTGCCCAAACGACCTTGGGTTTATGCAAAAGTGAAAAAGAGGTACTCCTCCGTCATCAGCAACATGATACTTGGCCATGACTTCCTGGACAAGCTCCTCCGTAGGCTCCTCCTCCATCTGCGAGAGTAATCTATCCACAGTATTCTGGCCATGAGTTACCGTTTCCGCGAGCAATTTGTTTATATTGGCGCACATGGTCGTGAGGTTCGACGTCTCCTGCCTGTCGAGATCCTTCTCCTGGAGCTCCTGTGGTCGAACTGCCTGCGATGGGTCAATGCGTTCCCTCGCTCGTCGTTGTGTCACTAGACGGGTGCGCTTCTGTACCGACAACGGCCCCAGAAGAAAACCAGAAACTGGAGGCCGGGAGTTATGGCGCAAGCAAGCAGCCCGCCCCAGCCAATCCCAGTTCATTGCGTCCCCGGTCTCATCATCGCTCTCGTCCGGGTCTGCTTGACTGCGGCCGGAAGGCCGGGGCCGTCGACGTTGCGTGCTAGATATCGCGGCGTCTGGATCACTTGGGCCGCGGCGCATAAACGAAATACACTTGGAGACGAACTCGTCGACATCGATACCCGCGGACGCATCTCCCAAGGTGAACTGTGCTGCTTTCTTATACCCCAGATCTGCGGCAGTGACGAGGAGACGAGAGTCGATAGTCGCATCCGAGGTTTGCTTGACGTTTTGGAAGATCTCATTGGCCTTTTCGATGGTCTCTCGAATTCCGATATTCCCCGCTTGCATGTACTCGTTCCTGCAGTCTGCACCAGTGTCAGAGCATGCGGTTTACTTCATGCTTGTAGTTATATGAGTGCCTAGAAAGAGCAGAATCACCATTTAATTCTCGATGCAACTCTCGAAGTTCCCTGCGAATGCGCCTTCTCTCATTCTCATCCTGATCTGGATCGTAGTACCTCTTATCCTTGTCCGATCGCTGAGACTGGGACACCTGAGATTGGCTTCCCTGGATGTTGGATGCTCGCTGAGCCAGTCGGTGGCGTTTTGCGTTGGCGCCTGACGATGCCATGGTCTGAGTCTGGGCCCTCTTGCGAGGTCTTGAGGAGTTCTGGCGGTTCTCCTTATCTGAAGAGGATTCGGGCGACGAAGATCGACTTTCAGCCTCACGAGCACGCGCAATCCCTGCCATAGTCTTGGGCTAGGATTTGATGACAAACGGCAGACAAAGAAACGTGGTAGCGATCTGATAGAGCCTAGAGCGGTAAGCGCGACGAGGCTGAAGAGCGGAAATCGACCGTGATGAGACAAAAATACAATTACACCTGGAGAAAAATATTTGGCGACAATATAAGCGTGGTATTATCACCGTGGAGCCAACACCTCTGCGTCTCACTCCCGAATCGAGTAGAAATGATGGGGCAGAATACCTCACGGAGCATCATAATGATATCTGCCCGCGCGACGCGTGCCTGTCCAAAGCGGATAAGATCCCTCTACGGAGTACTACATACCCTTTGGCCGATAACAGTCACGTGGCAAGGAACACTGCTTCCCGTCATTATGCAACAAGCAGCCAATCAGATATGCTCTTACGATCTTCCCCAGTTGAGCTCCACAGCTAAGTCGTCGACCTTATCTAACCTATGTACCTTACTTGGAGACTCTCCGACCTCCTTGTTACACGGAACTGCCAGGAAAGAGATAAAATCCTGGTGATGAGGGACCTATAGGTCTCTGGACTAATGGAGGCATTCACATTTGCCGTCTCCACGCAGGTGGACTTTCCAATCCATGTCAAGATGTACGTCTGGATTAACGCCCGACGTGCGCTGAACCTAGGAAATAGGAAGCTAACCGGTTCAAAGTGGCTCGTTGGAAGGAAAGCAGAAGCAGATCCCACTTTCAGTCCTATACAAGCGACCGGACCTGCGACATATCGGCTCCATCCAGAACCCAACCTCCGATCTGTTTGTGACGGTTCAACTATGGTCAGATTCCAAGCAACTGGGTGTACCCATGCAGACTTCGTACAAGACTTTCAAGTCCGTTCGAGCCTGGAATGAATGGCTGCAGATGCCCGTATCCATCAAGGATGCTCCTCTGAGCTGCCAACTGGCTATCACTATCTGGGATCTCTCACCATTTGGCGGCCAAGGTGCAGACGGCCACTACATACCGTTCGGCGGAACAACAGTACCCTTGTTCGATGAAGACGGTAAGCTGAAGACGGGACGGCAAAAGTGCAAAGTGTATCGACACAAAGCAGCAGATGGCTTCTCCTCGACGACTACCCCATCGACTCCACCGCCGAAGCGACGCAAGAACAATGCCTCCGACGCTCTTGGCCCTTCAGTGGAGGAAATGGAGCTGGAAAGAGTGGAGGTGTTGATCAAGAAACATGAGATGGGGGAGATACCGCGAATCGACTGGATGGATCAGATGGTCTTCCGCCAACTGGAGAAGTTGAAGCTGAACGCTGAAGAAGCTGCGAGGAAGAGGGCGATCCGTCTCAAAGCGGCCAAGAACAAAGCGCCAGAGACACCAGGCGCTGACGGAGTAAATTCTGACGAGGAGGAGATAGATGACGAGAATTTCGTCCTGTATATCGAGTTCCCGCGCTTCGATCATCCGATCGTCTGGACTGACCATCAGTACCCGCCCCCTCCGGTCTCGTCGTATTCTCAAAATGCGCCGGCGAACCCTAATGCCACCCTAAAACCTGTTCCTGAAGTCCGCTTTGGACCAGGAATTGAAGGCGCCGATGGTGACGGTGTGATTCGAATCTACGACCCGGAAGTCGGTCAGACGGGTAACCCCTGTGAGGACAAACATAGAAGGTTGATTCGAAGCCATCGGACCGGCATCATGGACCGTGACCTGAAACCCAACCCTAAGATTCGCGACGAGCTTAACGTCATTGTGTCATATGAGCCAACTCAGGACCTTACAGCAGAAGAAAAAGACCTGGTCTGGCGTTTCCGATATTACCTTACCCGTGAGAAAAGGGCGCTGACCAAATTCGTCAAATCGGTCAACTGGCGCGACGCCGGTGAAGCTCAGCAAGCGGTAGAGATCCTTCCTAAGTGGACGGAGATTGACGTTGATGATGCACTGGAGCTCCTCGGACCGACTTTCGATAATACTGCTGTTCGTTCCTATGCTGTAGATAGGCTCCGAAAGGCAGACGACGAGGAGCTGCTCTTGTACCTTTTGCAGCTGGTACAAGCGCTGAAGTATGAGGAAAATTCTCGGGGCGATAATGAAGGCGCCGCGCATGACTCGTCGTTGGCAAATTTCCTCATCACCCGCGCTGCCAACAATTTCAAACTTGGAAGCTATCTGCATTGGTATCTCATGGTTGAATGTGACGATACTAGCCCCGGCACCCTGTCCACTCAACGCAGACTTTTTGCTCGAGTAGAATACTACTTCATGGCCGAGCTCGAACAGGTCTCCCCAGAACACAGGAAGACACTACTGCGGCAGGGTGAGCTTGTCGCTATACTCACGAAGATTGCCAAGGATATCCGCTTCGCTCGGGAGACGCGACCTCTGAAGATCGAAAAGTTGAAAAAGTACTTGAAAGATCCCAAGAACGAACTCGTCCATATCGATCCTCCACTACCTCTTCCATTGGATCCAGAAGTGTTGGTGACAGGTTGCTTTCCGGAAGAATCTAATGTGTTCAAGTCCTCGTTGTCACCATTGCACATTACCTTCAAGACTTCTGAGGGACGCAAGTATCCCATTCTGTTCAAAGTCGGTGATGACCTCCGGCAAGATCAACTTGTCATCCAGATTATCATCTTAATGGACCGTCTACTGCAGAAGGAGAATCTAGACCTTAAGCTCACCCCTTACCGTATCCTCGCGACGAATGCTACAGCTGGCGCTGTGCAATTCATACCGTCAACCTCGCTCTCCGCCGTCTCTGCCAAGTACAAATCAGTCCTTGCTTATCTCCAGGCAAACAATCCCGACGAGAACGAACCCCTTGGTGTCCGCAAGGAAACCATGGATACCTATGTTAAGTCCTGTGCTGGATATTGTGTCATCACCTACCTTCTCGGTGTTGGAGACAGACACTTGGAGAATCTTCTACTTGCACCAGACGGTCACTTTTTCCACGCAGATTTCGGATTTATTTTGGGTCGAGATCCCAAACCCTTCGCTCCCATGATGAAACTGTGCAAGGAAATGGTGGAAGGTATGGGTGGTACAACCTCGCCTCAATACCTCCAGTTCAAGCAGTACTGCTTCACTGCGTACACTACCCTGCGCAAATCGGCGAACCTGATACTCAATTTGTTCAGTCTGATGGTCGACGCCAACATCCCTGACATTCGTGTCGAACCGGACAAGGCTGTATTTAAAGTCAAGGAAAGGTTCCACCTCGAGATGACAGAAGAGGAGGCCATCCGGCATTTCGAGCAACTCATCGGCGACAGCGTCAATGCCATATTCGGTGTGGTCATCGATCGGCTACATGAATTTGTACAGGGTTGGAGAGCGTAGAGGTACGTTTAGATTGACTTGGACTAGTATCAAATTGTGGTTTTCATTTTCTCAAGTTGGCATGACATGTTCAATGTACTCAGGAGTTACGGACGGATGGCATGAGAATTTGCTGAATGATACCCTGTATAGAAGTTCTGTTCTATACTGATCTTCCTCTACTTCTATATGCATCATTAAGAAAATAAATTCTAAGAATGGCAGTATATTGTACTCTGCGCCGTAGCGTTTTCGTCAACGGGAATCGGAAACACAATCTCAGCCTAATCATCGTCCTCTAAATTGACTTCTTCAAAGCCATTCGTGTTTCCGTCCTCCAATGCTATAATGCGAAGGTGCTACAGAATAAATATTGGTACGGCCAGGTGAACAAGCATTTCAACGTCCACCGTTCGCCGCTTTGCCTCTGCGCCGCCGGTCTTTCCGAACGTTTCGTGTCATATTGTCTCATGGCTAGTATTCAACAGGACGTTGAGCTAGTGAATTCATGAAATTTTCGAATTGGTTCAGATATCCTTGGTGTCCTTGGTGTTCCTTGGAAGAGTGTCAGCCCAGATAAGGCAACTGTCCCGCTTCCTATCTTTCTTATCTTTCGTATCATTCTTATCATGTTTTGAGATAACACCACCGCCTCTTTCACCGCTTTCACTACTTCTGTCAAGCTGAAAAAAGGCACAAAGAGGTGCAGATCATCTCAGCATGTCGACAGGGACAGCAATGCATTCCTTCTTCTCACACTTTAGTCACCTCTCATCTCAATAATGTTCAAGACATAATCACCTCATAATCTCTACAGATCACTTTTACAGATCTACAGTTAAGTGGTCTACTTGCTTGTGATGGCAGCCAAATTCATTCCAAGGCAGGCATTTCCCAGCTATGCCTCCATTCCAAGATCATATTATCTTGGCCATCACAGAGCCGGATTGAAAAAGATGCAGAACATGCTATCTTCTATTGACTATGTTATCGAGTGCCGTGACTACAGAGTACCCGTAACGTCTATTAACCCCATGTTTGAAGAGGCTTTGGGAAAGACAAGGCGGTTAGTAGTTTACACCAAGAGGGACCTGGGTGCGGAGCCTCGATCATCTGCACAGCAAACGGTAAGTCCAGGATCGAAGTTTAGCTCATAATTGTCATAATGCTGACGGGTGATTCTATATGCAGGCCGAAAAAACTATTAAGAAGTTTGATTCGAGTAGTGCCGTGTTTTTTGTCAGCTCCTTTTCCCGAGCGGATGTCAGTTCGATTCTGGCACATTTGCGAAATGATGCTGAAGGACCTGATAAGCTCGTCGGCTGTCGCGTGATGGTTGTTGGAATGCCAAATGTCGGCAAGTCCACCCTGATCAACAATCTGCGCAACCAAGGCGTAAGAAAGGCCAAGGCCGTGCAGACGGGAGGCCAGCCTGGTATTACACGGAAGATCGGGACACCCGTCAAGATCATTGAGCGGGACAATGGAGCACATGTTTATGTTTTGGACACTCCGGGGGTTTTCATGCCCTATGTGCCGGATGCGGAGAAAATGCTGAAGTTGGCTCTCTGTGGTTGCGTGAAAGATTCAGTTATTTCACCGGTCACATTGGCGGACTACCTTTTATATCATATTAATCTGCATAACCCGGGGCAGTACCAGCGCTGGTCCCAACCCACAAACGAGATATCGCCTCTCCTGGACAGCTTTGCTCGGCAAACTGGTCTCCTCGCTAAAGGAGGTATTCCTAACATCGATCTTGCCGCACTCCATTTCATTCAAAAGTGGCGATCTGGAGAGCTAGGACGTTTCATACTTGACGATTTACAAGCAGAGCAGCGCCGTATCGACGAAGGAATTGAGAACGACGTGGGTATCAGCATATCCCAGGCCTTGAAGGCCGAGCGAATGTCGAGAAAACAGCCTGCCTCTGATTCTTAAACCATCGAATAATATAATCGATTGTACAATAGAACGTATACTGTTGGTATCATTGATGAGCTTCTTTTGCGCGCCCCTCGAAATGCATAATGTTATGACCCCGGCATAAATAAGAACATGATATAGAATGAAAAAGGGGACAGACAACAGATAGGAAGACTTAACGCCTGTGGGGAGGAGAAAAACATGAAAATGTCGAGCACAGAACCCGGAAACACCAATCGGCCTAAGAAATTTTGTCCAGCAGTCGGCGTCGCCTCCGGTCCACAAGCTCCTCTTGCACCTCTTCTAGTGTCGGCAACCTCCATTCAACCCCATCGCCAGCGTCGCCGGGAAGCGGCTCCCACCCATCCTCCGCATCAATATCCTTCTTCCCTCGTAGGTGCTCGACAGCCTCCTTCTCCTTCTGCCTCTCATACGCAAGCAACGATCCATCCTCTTCATCCAGCCCATACCCGAAGTAATTCGCATCAACCTTCTTCGTAGCAATATCCCCACCTCGCCCTTTTCCTTCCTCCTCCTCTTCCTCGGGCGGCCTTCGCCCTCGTCGCGCCGCAGCCTCAAACATCTCTTTGACACCAGGTAACTCCCTGGCCCGCCCAAAGTACCGATACCCCTTCCCACCACCGGGGATCTCCCGCCCCTCGTCGTCATATACCCGCCCCGAACCACGCATATAGTTCGGCCCACCCAGGTTCCGAATCTGCATTTCCCATGCCCATTTCTCGCGCATCAGCTTGTTGATTTCATCGTTCAGGTCGCGGATCTGGTAGTCGGATAGACTGGGCTCTTGGATCCGGGACACCTTGCGCGAGATTTCTTTGAGGACTTGGCCGCGCCATTTCTCGCAGCTGGGGATTGAGTCCACAGAGGTGATGGCTTTGGGCCGACGCGTCCGTCCGATGTCGATGATTCCAAGATCCGCGGCTTGTTGCGCCCGGAAGCGGAAGAGCATCGACTGTGCTTTCTCGCTGTTACGTGCCTGTTAGGGAAGACCTACAGTTAGCGTGTGGACTGTACGGTTTGGAGACAGGTCTGTCGCTTATTCGGCCCAGAGATTTATGACGGACTCACCATGATGATGCACTGGACGGGACGAGTTCAACTGAGATGTGGTGTCAAAAGGAAGATGGGGGATGAGAGCCCAACAAAAGTACTCTGAATAGACTTGACAAGCTTGAGTGGAGAGTGGAGATGCCGCTCACCTAAGCGAGCGTTAATTATAGGCGCGCGGCTATTCAGGAGAACAACCATGCAGTAAAGAGCATCTTCTAAGACAAATCTATCTTTGTACTATTGAGGTTGAACTAGTTTTAAGACACGCCATTAAGAAAGGTGCAATTCTCCATAAGTTCCTATTAAATCAAGAGATGGTTCCAAAGTGATGGAATAGACTAATGCAGACAGCCGCCCTTAACCAAGAGGTAATCAGCAAACGCAGCAAATCATGAGAGATGAGACGCATGAGGCAAAAAACATATACAAATCAAAGAGAGAAATCTATCGGTAGGTCATCTCCAGGTCCGATTAACGCACCGGACTCATTCATAAGTGTCATTTCATTGGTCACCTCTCAACAAGCTGTAGCAGGTGCGATATCATAATCCCCTCAGAGGAAACCTTTCGTGTTGCTCGGCATCCTCTGGGGCAAGTCACTCGCCCCGTAGACGCTGCTACCTCTTCTGCTTCCAACATCGCTGAAGGTCACATGCGGTCTCCCAATCGCACTCCCTCGTTCGGTACGCAGGGGTTTCAACCCGTCCAATTCACGCTCTAATCTTAATGCCTTTTCATGTGCTTCGCGTAGCTCCCTTTCGACTCGGCGGATCTGGAGCTGCGCCTCCGAGTCACTTTGCTGAAGCTCCTCAATGTTGCGGAGCAGACGCTCAATCTTCTCACGACCCTTGTTGACATCTTCCTCAAGTTGCGCGTTCAGCTTGTCACGCCGCTCCAACTGTGACTGAAGATCCTTGACTGTACGGTCGACATTGCGCAGTGACCGTTGTTCCGAGCTGTGCTTGTTCTCTTGCTCTTCGAGATGCGTCTCCAACTGTTTGATTTGACGCGTCAGTATCTTGGATGACGCATTTTCCGTGGGATGAAAACCACCTACCTCTTTGATCCTCTTGTGGAGGAATCGAACATCCTGGCTGCCTGTCGAGTAGCTCTTGGTCTCTAAATCGACGCATCGCAACTGCGCCTCCTTGAGTTGTTTCTCTAGCGCAGCCTTATCCTTGAAGAGCTGAGCATTTGCCTCCCTTTCAGCAGTGACTTCTTTCTGCATCTCAGTCACTAGTGCTTCGGCTCGCCTCATCTTGCCGACAGCGGCAGCTGAGACGTCTTCTTGTTGGGCGAGTTTCGACTTCAGCTCTAGGAGCTCGCGGTCCATACTGGCGGCGTTGCGCATAGACGGACTTTCGCCCTTGGCCAGTTCCTCCAGTCTCTCCGCAGCCTCTGCCAGCCGGGCTTCAAGCATCTTCTTCTCCTTGAACAATGTGTCACGCTCTGCCGTGATGTCATCAAACGATGTTCGCAGACTTCGGACCTGTGAAAGAAGGGACACAACTCTGCCTTGGGCTTCGTTATGGGCGTTGACGGCCTCATCGCGGGACGTAGTGACATCCTGTAATGTGATCTCCATCCGTGCTTTCTCTTTAGCCCAAGTTGAGCTGTTCAGAACTTCATTATCCCACTTGCTACGGAGATCCTCCAGTTCCTCCCGAAGACGAGCGTTCTCGCTACGAACATTGAGCACCTTCTCTCGTTCCATCTCGAGCTCATTGTTAAGCGTAGAAAATTCCCTTTGGTATTTCAGCCTCGTCTGCTCCATTGAAGTTTCTTTGTCTTCGATGTCGATCGCACGCTGATTCCTGTAATCTTCAAGTTCATTCTGCAAGCGCTGTTTCGCTTGAAGCGCTCCTTGTAGCTCAGCTGCTTGATCCTCCAACCTAGCCTCTAGCATCTGGGTCTGTCTTTGCAGGTCTTCAACAAGAGCATCCATCTGTTTGCGCTCAGCCATAATCTGCGCACACGTCTCCTCTGCCTCTTGGGCTTGTGACTTGGCAAACTGCTCCGCGCGAGTGGCTTTGAGGACGGCGATTTCTGCTTGTTCGAGCTTGTTGAAATAGTCATCCGCCCGACTCTTATACAAACTCAAGCTGGAGGCGAGATCAGCGGACTTGGATGTTTCCGCATCCAGCCGTATCTGCAAGTCGGAGAACTCCTCGAGAAGCTGATTTCGGCTGACGGCATCCTGCTCCCTGGCAACTTGCAACTCTTGCGCTTCGGAGAGTGCGTCTCGAAGTTCCACCTCAAGAGTAGCTTTTGCTCGCTTGAGCTTCTCAAATTGCGCTTTCGCCTCGGTGAAATCAGCCATGGCCTCATTATGGACTTTGAGCAAGGATCTTCGAGACTGTTCCTGAGAATTGATCAGATCGTAGAGCTCCTCGTGCGATTTCGCCTGGACATCACGCAGCGATAGCTCTCCGGAACGGATGCTCCTCTCTAGGGCAGAAACTTTCTTGGCGGAATCGTCTAGTTGGTCATGGAGGCGGCCATTTTCGCGCTCCAAAAGCTGCATGCGTCTGAGAGACGGGCTCTCATCCTGCCATAGGTCTCGGACGGGTTTGAGTTGTTCAAGTTGATTCTCGAGATGACGGTTCTGCATCTCGCTCATCTGGAGTTTGTTCTGAAGCTCTTCAATTTCAGTAGCGAGATCCATGCGTTTCTGGTAGCCGATAGTGTCGACTGTCCGATCTGACCGACCAGAATCCATTGTAGCTTCGTTGAGATTCAATCTCCGGTTAGGTGTCGTTGGCGTAGCGAATTTCTTGACAAGACCGTTTTCTGAATTCTTTCTCAGATGCGTCGGGGTACGATTACCGGCTACCTGATTCTGGTCAATCTCTTCAAGCAATGCACGCTTGGATGAAGAGTAACGGGCATCCAGCTCCTTCATCTCATCCTCATGGCGACGCCGCATTTCTGCAAGTTGGCTCTCTGCTCGATTATACTTCTCCTCCGTCACTTGAAGTTTGCTTTGAACGGTATCCAGCAGTTGGGCTAGATTTACTTTCTCAGCTAGGTCTGGCTGAATGGACTCCCATGATTCTGGCGGCTTGTCTGACAGAGGCTCCACGAACTTGTGTAGAAGCATCAGCTGGCGGTGCAATGTCTCAATTTCCTTGTGGGCAGTGTCAAGAGATCCCTGAAGCTTTCGTGTGTTTGCCTGAGCCTGAGTTCGCAGCTGTCTCTCTGTCTCTAAGTTCCTGTTTGCTTCGGCAAGTTGTATACCGGCAGTTGAGGCGGCCTTCTCAGCGTTGCGACTGGCCTTATGTTCCCTGTTGACCTCATGGTTTAGATCCTCCAGACTCAATGACAGCTTTTCTTTCTGCTTTTCCAATGATGTGATAGAAAGTTGCAGGTCTCCGAGTTGTCGAGCCAGTTTTCTGTTATCTTCTTCCAACTTGGCCTTTTCCCTCTGCAGGTTCGTTATGCGGAGACGCTGGCTCTCGCTGGCCTTTGAGTTAGACCTGGCAATATCCAGATTTTTCTGTTGGATCTTGGTCAAAAGAGCGCGATTGTCGTTCTCGGAGGCTGTGAGCCTGCCTTTAAGCGTAACCAGCTCTCGTTCGAGGCGTTCTTTGTGCTGGTCATGGCGAATGCGGAAGTTTTCAGACTCAGCAATTGCATTGGTAAGTTCTTGCACTCTCGTCGAGAGACGAGATCGCTCTTCCTCAACGTCCTCCAGCTGACGCGCCTTTTCCTCTAGATCTTTTCGGACGCTATCCAGACGCTCGTTGGCCTGCTTCTTCACATTTCGCTCGATCTCGGCCTCTGCGTTCAAGCGGGCACTCTCCACCTTGGTGAACCTATCGCGAAGTTTAATCAGCTCGGTCTGGAGCTCCTTGCGAGACTGCTCTGCAGCTGCTCGCGCTTCAGTCGCACGGCGAAGTGTGTCCTGCTGAATGTACATCTCTTTCTCTATGATGATCTTTGATTCATTCAAAGAGGCGTACTTGTCCCTGAGCTCCGCGAGATTGTGCTCAGCAAGCATTTGGACGTCGTCTCTCGACTGTCGCTCCCGGCTGAGATCGGCCTGTGCCTGAAATAGTTGATTCTTCAGGTCTTGAATCTGCTGCTCAAGCAGTTTCCTACTCTCGCCAGCCTCTGCATCCTCAGAAATTTTCTCTTCGAGAAGCTTCTTGACGTCGGCAACCTCACGTTCAAGCTGACTTTTTTCAGACTTCATTGCGTCCGACTCTGCCTGCAGCTCTCGAAGTCGCTTCTGCATATTATCATGGCGTGTTGACAGGGATGCTTTTTCCGTCTCTAAGTGTTCCTTCTCTTCTTGATGCTTCTTGGTGTCGTTTCGCAGAACAGCAATTTCACTTTCTTTTCGCCTGAGCATTTCCTCATATCCAGTAGATGTGGAGGAGAGATCAGAAATCTGTTGCCGGATAGAACGGTTTTCCTCGACCAGGTCCTTGATCTGCTTTTTCGACAGCTCCAGATCTTTAGATGTTCTTGCGAGCTTGATGTCAAGATCCTGGTCTGTTTTGAGTAATTTCGCTTCTAGGTCTTGAATTTTGCGATCTTTGAGACTCAAGTGGCTTTGGAGCATTTTTATTTCCTGGCCTAGCTCCTTAACGCGGGCTTCCTGCTCGGCGACAGAGCTCTGGGCCTCCTCCAGTTGACGGTCAAGGACGTCGAGGCGGGCCTGTAGATCCCGTTTCTCGGCTTCCAACCGTTCAATGATCTCGCCGGCCTGTTCAAGCTGCGTGATGCGCTGGCTAAGCTGCTCATCAGCCTTTTTCTTTGCGGCTATCAGAGTATCTAGTTGGTCCTCGAGACTCTCCTGGTCCGCAATGGCCCCAGCCAACTTTTCGGTTAACTCGATCTCACGAAGCTGCAGTCTTTTGAAGATCTCCTCTTTGTCAAGAGCCAAGGCCCGTTCGCTTTCAAGTATGTGTTGGATTTTCTGAATCTCAATCTCCGTACGGCGTCTCTCTTCATCAAGCTTCTGGCGTTCAGCAATGTCCTGCTTCATCTTGGCTTCCAGCTCTTTAATCTTTTCATCCCGTTTCTTGACTTCATTAGCAGTACGTGTCTCTCCTAAGAGAGGCTTCATCCTCGAGAATAGCCGCCACCAGTGATTCCGCTTCATGTCCAAATAGACTTGGAAGTTGTGCTGGATGATTCTCGTAGCCTCCGCCCGGTATAGGCGTTTGTTTGAAATCCGCCGCTGGATGAACCCTCTAGCTGCAGATTGGAATTGAGTCATGATAGTCCGAATGAGCTGATCCCGTTGTTCTTCGAGCTCGGCCAAGACACCTGCTCGAAAAAAGACCTTTGTCCGACCTACACGGTACCAGGCCGGATCTAGACCGAGTCTTTGGAGCATATTATGGGCAACACTTTGCCCATCCATATACCCTTTGGGCATGTTAGGACAGAGAACTTCATATCGCTGTCTGAATTCAATAAACGAGAGGCGGTTCGGGAATCCTGTACGAGCAATTCTGATACCTTCGAGGACACCATTGCAGCGTAGCTGGTCTAGGACAAGGGGGGCATTTAGCATCTTGGGACGCTTCTTGTGATTGGGTATGATACAACGAACAAAATGAGGATGGGTCTGATGGAGTTGGTTCATGAGACTTGACAGCTGCTCTTTATGCCGCTGTGCAACGGTGCGGAAAAGACCTTTCTTGACTCTGCTTTTGGGAAGCTCATTATCCTCATCCGGGTCGCCACAGTCGGAAAAGAGGCAGGCAACATGTTTGTCTGCCGATCGTGCAAGGAGGCGTGTCACGTTGTCATTCAGAGGGTCCTTATTTTTCTCAAGCCATCCCTCGGTGTCATATTCTACCTCTGCAGCATAATGAGTCAGAACAAACCCCTGACTCAAGCGGGAGGCGCGATATTTCGGGGACTTTCGGTCCCAGAGTGAATGCAGTTTGTCGGTGAATGAGCGATCTGTGGCTTTCGGCATAACGCTGTCCTCGTCCAAGCATGAGAAGATACCAATAGGGTTCGTCAGCTCGATCAGATCAATGGTCGGTTGCAAGTCTTTGCCAAAGTCGATGAATTGCCATTCGATTTGCTCTCGTGCATACTCTTCCTGCTCAAGGACAAACATGTGATGATTGAAGAACTGCTGCAGCTTCTCATTAGTGTAGTTGATACACAACTGCTCGAAGCTGTTGTTCTTGAAAATTTCGAAACCAGCAATGTCCAGGACGCCGATGAAGAAGCTATCGTCGCCAGTCATGGTACTGCGATCTAACCGACTGTTGATGCGGTTGACAAGATCCCCAAAACCTCGCTCATAAATACCTTTGGCGAGAGCGTCCAGCGCCAGTCGAACCTGCTCTGGGGTTTGGACCTTTTCCACCCACTCCCGGCCTGCCTTTACCCTCGGATGGAGCAGCCCTTTCACAAAGGGCTCTGACGCTATCCCTAGCAACTGGCAAGCCCTCTCGACGCTATTCAACGAGTCAGGGCCCAGAGCAGCTTGGTCTGCGCGCAAGCTTTCTTTGACAATAGTGATGTTCCCCAGATGGAGGACCGCTGCAACCGTCCGAAGAATGCACATCTGGTCCTCTTCGGAGAATTTCATGACGTGAAATGCCTCAATCAGTGAATTCCACTCATCCACGTCAGAGACACCGGCGATGCTGTCATTACCGTCTCTGGTGTACGCAAAATCTTCGATGTGCAAATCTGCTAAGAGCAAGCTTTCCCGCAGCTTCGGGTCGGCGCCTTGCAACAGTTGGTAAAATATGTGATAATTTCTCTCATGACTGTTCGGTTTGACCACTCGAGATTTCTCAAGGAGATACCAGTCAATCGAGGCACCGGAGATCTGACCAGAGCGGGTGAATTCAATGCGTATGAATTTTCCAAATCGAGACGAGTTATTGTTTCGGACAGTTTGGGCATTACCGAATGCTTCCAGTATTGGGTTCGCCCTCAATATCTGCTGTGAGAGAGTAGACAGCTGCTTAGATCCTGAACGAGCATAGGGAGTATCGGTAGTTGCCACTGCTGCAAGGTACTGAATAACCTTCTTGGTATTCTCGGTTTTACCAGCTCCGGATTCACCTCTACGCTCTAATGTCAGATATTGCAGTTCTCACGAGCTTCTCGAGGAGCAACATACGTCACTAGAATGCTTTGGTTCTCGCCCTCTTCGACCAAATTCCGAAAGGCTTCATCAGCCATAGCGAAGATGTGGGGCCTAGTTTCTTCTCTGCTACGGCCCTTGTACATTTTCACGTACTCGTTTGTGTAAATCGGCAATGGACAATACGGATTGATTGTGACCAAAAACAAACCGGAGTAAGTCTACAGATGACTGGATCAGACCACGGAGCCTCGTTTCTTAGGGATCATTCAGGACAACTCACATATATCAAATCTGCCTGATATCGTGAGTGCAGGTTATGCACCACTGATGCCTCATTTAAATGCGTGAGTTCTGCCATATCATCGGCTTTGTCAAACTTCGCCGGATTGACCTTATCGACTTGGTCTGCTTCAACCTCTCGTTGCTGCCATGGCGATAAGCTTCATATTCTTCATGAACTCGATGGACTTCGAGTTGTCATACCTCTCCATCATCACTCTGGACCAACAATTTTCCATCTCCTCTTTCTTCTAGAACCAGGCCACGAACAAATGCTTTCTCGGGGTGACGTAACCAGACGTATTTGTTCCCTGAGAAGTCATTGCCTCCTTCGAGACCTCGGATCTCGTCCGCCCCTCGTTGTAGCTCTTCTGACTTGATGAACTCGGGCGCAAATGTCCCGGATGTCGCATCGTTTCTTAGAGAAGTCGATCTCTGCCGGGTCACGGTTCGTTTGAGACTGGACGGGAACAATTGCGAAATAGACGCCGAGTTTCGGAAATGGCTCCTCGCCTCTTCGAACTTCGAAGGTGACGTTACAATAGCCGACTTTGGCCGCGGACTTCTGGTCTGTGGAGCAGATGGCAAAGGAGATGGAGTTGACCGACCAAAAGGGTTGGCACGCTTCGGTGAGACATCCAACTGAGAAGGTAGCATCTTGTCGTCGATTCAATGGAGCATCATTTGTAAATAGAGTGGGACAATGACAATGTAATCAAGGTCATAAAAAGGCTCTGGGCATGAGGACTTGTTTCTAACAAGGTCATTAATCTCCAATGAAAAGGAAAAGCCGAAACATAATATAAAGGCAAGACAAAAGAGATCCTGTGTGCTTTGGGAACAAAGAGACGCAGATGAAGCTCAGAAATGCACGAGTGAACACAGCTTGAGCCCAAAGTACCTGCGCATCTGCATTGTGATGGGGCTTGCTGTTTGTTTACATCCGTCATCCTATGGTTCCTCAGGCTGCGGAGCAGATCGTGCGCTAGTCCCGATATGTCCGTCCACTAGTCACGTGGATTTCGCAACACGAACTCGATCCTCAGTTCTTGCAAAGGCGCTTCACTTCTCCCGTCCATGTCGACCTTCGTTTTTCCCCCATCTCTTACACCACGACCGTCTGCGAATAGACATAGTCATATCCTCATGTGTCATTCATGGCTTGAAATTTGAAAAAGAGTAGTCTTCAGCTCTTAGATTTGGTGTCTTCGATCCACGACTGCTGACATTGATGCAAAGCTGCATGCTATCTATATAATGTGCGATGCCTGAACCGGTGCAGCTAACACAGCCCACGTCTTACTTACTCATTACACTACAGAATCTTACCGGAATTCTCCTGTCTTGAATAGCCTCAGTTGATTTCTTACCCAAGCATGTCGCAGCATCCCCCAGCGCCCGCAATAGGCGGTCCGCCTCACACCCAGCAATGGCCTCGCTCGCATATTTTTCCGTCGGCTTCCATGCCATCGTCACTTGCACCCCATCTTCCCTTCAGTCAGGATATCTCATCGGCTCAGCAGCCGCAAGACAACGGCAACCAACCCTACAACTATAACGACTTGACCAACATCAATATGACTTCGAGTCTTCCTGGTTTAGGAGGTCCTGCAGCGGGATTACCTCTACCACCACCGCCTTTTCCCTTCATGGGCCAATTTACGCCGTCACAGTTTCACCCTCCTTCGTTTCCACCCATCCAGATGCCTCCCTTGAGATACCCGCCATTGCCGATTCCCGCAGCCAACATCCAAGCGCCGAGTCGCCCCTCATCGGGTGATCTTCGTTCGCGAGCCAATTCGGTGTCCATGAATGGTGCTGACTCTCGAGCCGCTAGAGCACCGAGTACGCGAAAAGATTATGATCGAGAAGAAGGTGAACTTACCGATATGGAGATGTCCATGCCCACGAATTCAGAGAATGCAGGCTTGGCCGAAACCCGAGCCGATGCAAGACCGTCGACTCTGACGCAGCAAAACGGGTACGCGACAGGCACTTGCAGCGCTACGACTTTGGCTAGGAACAAGGAATCCAGAAGGAGCCCCGCGGCGAAAAGTTGCGACGCGTCCACCTTGGACCTCGAAGAAGGCGAGGCATCCTCAACTGGATCGCACATATCGGCGAGGAAATCTGAGTCACGTATGTCTCGCTTGGGCTCACTTTTGTTAGATAGATTCACTAATTTTGCACAGCGTATGATCCTCCAGGTTCTGTCAACCCTGAGCCATATTTATCAAACGGTGCTCCCGGCGCTTCATCCCACGAAGATACGTCATTTTCACCTACGAAAGATATGTCTGGATCGCACGGAAGCGGGAAATCAGTGGCACAGCTTCGAATTCAAGCACAAGGCGCGCTTCTACGCTTAGCACCCCACAACATTCGTTACAGTGAGCTGGTAGGAGAGGGGATCCATCCGGCTGTACTTAGGCAGCTCTATGAGGAAGTTGGAATCAGAGTTCCTACGCCACAACTAGAGGGTGTATCTCCAGCTATCAATCCGCCTACCAAACCCGTTGACGTTCCAGGAAAACCGGCTGGTGCGGGCCTTGACTCGACTTCGAGCAGCAGTGCTGAAAATGGACCTGCTCCTGTGACGTTGGATCACTCTAAAGGAGAAACAGGAACCCCAGTGGCAGCAGCGGCGGCAAACACACCTGCCCCTGATTCCACCTCTACCATCCAGCCCAGCACGACTGCGAAACCATTGGAAAGGAAAGAGGTCATTGCGCGTATGCTTGCTGCGAAAGCTGCCAAGGCTTCCGGAATGCCCTCAGCCCCTCAACTTGACTCTGCAAGAGAAGCGCCATCGTCTGAAAGCCCGGTCTCTGCCTTCGTTGGCAAAGACATGCCTGCGAGTTCTGGGCGTGAAACCCCTCCTAAGGAGAAGGATATACGCACAAGAGAGAAGAATAAGGCGAAAACTGAACTAGCCCGACAGCGAATCGAGCAGCTCAAGAAGCAGGGTTTGATGAGAAGTCAGCAAAAAGCGCAGATAGATTCCTTGCGTCGTGATGAGATACCGCAAAGCAACGGAAGCAGCCCCGCCCCGGTGTCTCAAGTATCCAACACCCCAATGATTCAACATCCACTACCTGATAGACCTCCTGACCCAGAATCCACTGCTCCATCGCGTATCCCTGGGCTATTCATGACAGAGTTATCAGAGCCGTCTGTTACACGAGTTCGTGGCTTGGTTGTTGATTCAACGCCACAGCCCCATGTCAATCAACGCAAGCGTCCAAGAGCGTCTGACTTTGACGAGCCTTCACTTACGCCGAAGGGGTCCCATAACGGAGTAAATCACAGTGCTACAGAGGATAGACTGATCATTGATATCAGTGATGATGAGTTTTATGGTGATGACGAGAATGAGGAAATGGAGATCGAGCCCGCCGGGAAGACGACACTGGAAGGCGGCTCAATAGGCCCTGAAGGTTTGTCCGGAACAGTTCCTTCGTCGGCCGACTTTCTTCCTCAACGCCCGGTTGCGTCAAGTCAAGGAATATCCGCATCTGCTACACCCCAAAGTCACAGAAATCATGATCAAGAAGACCTTCGAAAGAAGGATCTTGAAATACAAGCAATGCGTCGGCGGATCGCCGAACTTGAGCAACGGAAGAGAGCGAAGTTAGCAGCAAGTCGCACACAATCCCCTCGTCCTTCAGAAATAGCGGTTTCATCTCCTGCAATCAACCCAACTTCAGTTGATCAAGAGCACCCAAGCAGCAATGTCATCTCAGAGCCTGTGGCTCATAAATTGCCTCCTCAATTGGCTCTCTTGGAAGCTGATACCGAAGCCATTCCTTCAGTTCCAGCAAATAATTCAGTTAACACCGAAAAACTTTCGTCGGAATCCATCGCTCGGATCTCGGCCCTCAAGGATGTCGACCACCTTGAGGAGATGCGCTCGAAATTGTTGCGTAAGAAGGAAATTGAATCTGGTGTTCCCGCTCTGGATGCCGAGATTCAAAAGTCTGAAGCTCGGCTTGCTGAAGTCAAAGTAGAAGAGCAAAACCTCCTGCGTGATATTGCCAAGGGGAAGGAAGGGAGACAACATCTTCTAGAGGAGCTGCATAGTCTCGACTTGGAGTTGAAGGGCCTCACTCTAGAAGAGCTGGAAATAGCTCAACGTGCGTTGGATGCGAAGGAACAAGTCCAAGCATCAGATGAAGGTACGTTAAATCTGCGGTCTCCGACTCCGTCCTACAGTCTTGTTATTGCGGACTTTGCACCGATAACGCTGCGAAAATTGGAGCTTATATGACGCAAAATTTCATAACAGGTTCAACACATCTTCAAAGCTGTGCGGCAAGGTATGGTTCCTCGTTGCCAGACATCCCCGCTACCGAGTCGCGAAGTCAAGGTGCGGCATGTCCGGTCGAAGGATCTCCGGTTTCTCGTCTGGCATCTGAGGCGGGACCGTCTGCTATCTCAGATCTGTCTATGGATGCGGACGGGTTAGACCACGCTGTGGACCCTGCAAACGATGCAGCCTCTTCTTCACCATCAGAATCTCTAGGCTCCGCGATGGATGAGTCTGCCGATTCCAGTGAAGATTCTGTGCCAGCTGATCACGAAGAGCCCATGGAATGCGAAACACCCACGCCGGAGCCTAGTCTGCATGCAGCTTTGGGTGGCATCCCAGCCACTGATCGGAAGACTGTAGAGGACGAGATGACTCCTGACCACGCTCTTCCGGAACAGCAGCGCATTCCCCATGCTCCTGATGCAGGGGATGCAGGGGATGCAGGGGATGTATTAACCTCCAATGCGGATGAAGTTCAAGAACTCGAAAAGCAATCTTCTCGCGAATCTTCCATCTCCGACGCATACGAGCCACCAGAGCCCGAAGCGGATAGCAGCCCTTCCGATTCTGTCTATACTCCCCCTTTCAGTCCTGTTTCTCTTGCTTCCATAAAGTCTGCAGAGGTTTCTCGGGTCGAGAGAGCTGATATGCCGCTAATGGGAAAGGTTCAGGAACTGGAAGTTCAACCAGAAACCAGCTCCCCGCATGGGCTCTCGAATGTGCGGACTATCTCTAATTCGGGGAGGAGCACTGCTGACGGCTTTGTAGATTGAACCCCAGGAGGAGAAAGCTCCCAGATTTACACCCTATATTAGCCCATTGAGATGGTTCAAGGCTTACCGCTACCACCCTAGATTCACTGAGAATGTCTCGGGCGGCTTTCGATCCCTAACATATAGTCACGACATCGATTCTGAGAAATATCTCTGTCCCTACGAGGCTACTGGCGGTGTCTGCAATGACCGGTCATGCGACCTCCAGCATTTTCGTGACATGACTCTTAGCGGTGCGTCGACATATTCAGACAGAAGCATTGCAACATTCCTCATGTCATAATCCGATTCATGGCCTGGCCCCACCATTTTCCCCATCGGCCCCCGTTTCTTCGTTTTCTGATTGCGTTTCGTTTCCCGTCCTGGTTTTGTCCCTCCTTCCGTTCTTTCATTATTTTCTGCAATTCCCGAACACAGCAAGACATTGTCAGTTTGATTCGAACGCGGCGAGGAGATGCTGACACACAGTGTTCTTGATTTTGACAGATGACAAGATCCTCGTCCAGATGGGATCCCTTCGAGAGGGCAAAACGCCTGAAGAAAAGGACCAATATATCGCCGGGCTGAAACAAATCATTAATGATATGCGGCGCGACAAGGTGAAAGATTTCAATACCGTGGCCACGGAAATTGCTGCATACCGTAGACGCTTCCTCCAAGATCCATCACGTGTCTTGCCCTTGTAGCAGGATCATGGCACTTGTTCGTCTGATGGAAGAAGCTTTTCTTCTACCAAGGTGAGCTGTGACACTTGTGAATGCAAGTGAAACCTTCCTGAAAAACTCCTTCGCCTCACGCCATAAACAAGATATCCTTGTACGACTTTCTGATACCCGTCACTCGCTCGCTCTGTTTGCCATCAGAGATTTTTCTTCGTCCACTTATCTAATGCATACGCACCACTTGACCTTCTATAACTCTGCTTACGGTGGATGGAATCATTGGTGTTGCCCTCTCATCCATAACAAGGCGTTCTCATTCTTACGCTGTTGATCTGTGCTTATTGGTATACACAAGAACAGCATGGAGTTTTGGTAGGATCTCAACCATATTTTCTCTAGCAGCGGGGCGTAGGCAGTTCGCCCTCCACCTCGACCGTCACTAAGGCCCCGCGGATTCAGAGTCTGTGGGCCATGAGGATAATATCCATATCAGCTACTGAGACTGCAATGGTGCGGACTGGTCAACGAGTCCCAGATTGCTTTCCTTACTCGATGGAATGTGAAAACGTACAGCCGCCACTATCGGGTGGTAAGAGATACATAGCGATAGTTAAATAATCAAATCATTCATTTTCCATTCGAATCAGAGTATGATAGTACATCTTGGTCTCCAATCCATTTTTCCGATGTGTCCACCTTCGCCCGTATCCCGATTCCCGACCAGACTGAAGGCGGGCGTATAGCGCCTATCGGGCACAACAAGGCGCAAACGGGCGTTTGCATAGACAACGGAGAGGGACGAGGTTGTCTGATAGATGATGAAATATGAATACCCCAGTGTCGCTAGTAGTGTCTGAATGTCATCATAGATAACCATTATGACTTGTGTACGGCCCACCAGCACTTGAACACCCAAATCGTATCCCGATCATTTGATCCTGCTATCCTCCATACTTAGGGCTGTGCAGTTCAGCTTCTTTGTAGACTAAACCGAATAGGAACCCCTGTACCTTGTAGTCAACATAACATATCCTGGAATCTTGAGTCATAATTGAGAGCGTCAGGATCTTCCATGCATTACAATATTGTATGTCGTAGATTCTGAGTCATCTCGTTGTGTTGATTTCCTTCTGCATTGGGACCCCGACGGTCTTCTTTGTCTAGGCATGAAGGTTGGTTGGCACCTAGGTTAGAACCTGGTCTGGAAGCAACAATCAAAATCAATTGATGGATAATAACATTGTTATGCGACATTTTCTTAATTTAGTAGGTACTTTGTAACAATCAGTACCCTATATGTTGTGTCCAGTTTGATTATCTGGGACTCTGGGTTACGCTGCCACGTGGTGCAGGAAAATACATTAATAGTCAGCAGTAGGACTAGAAGAGTATGGCTCTCACTTCTTCAGCGCGTTATAACGCTCAATGACTGGTGATTAAATTAACCATCTCACGTAATAAAGAATCAAATAGTTATAGGAGACAGCTGAAGGATCACTTAGTTTTATCCAACGGCGCCAAATCGTCATATTTAGGGTTGGGGGCTGTCATCTTCAGCGCGCTTTTTTTGGACCCCATTTCGGAGAATAGGGGCAAGCAAGGATAGGATTCTCTTGTAATGGCGTGAAGCGGATATCTATTTATGATATTGAAGATTCGATTAGAATAGCTTCTTTCGAGTCATGCAACCGAATTGGGGGCAGATTCTCGAGTCTGTATTCCCCAAGGGTACGGTGCAGATAGATCCTGGCTTGGGGTCGGGGATACCATGTGGCTACTAGCAGGGAGATGTGTCCGGGTGTTGGTAATTAAGTTACTCATGCACGAGCTGACAGTTGGGATATGTATGGAAAATGGAAAATAGTTCTAGAATGTCGTTGCAGATGGATCATGGAAATTCCTGGGATAGGCTACGTAGGTGTAAGGCAGTGTATGTTCATCATCGTCGTTCAGAGCTGAAACAATTTCTCTAATAATTTGAAAGGAAACACAGTGAATCTATAAATCCACTTCAAGACTTGGAACCATAAACAAAAAAGATTAGATCAAGGCAGACTCGGTAAACCTAAATTGCTGAAATGCCTCCTGGAAATTGTATCGAACAAGTCCGGGCGCAACACAGCCTACCCTCGTATTTCTCACCGAGTCGGAATAATTCAAGCATGAATTATCGTTGCAGGGCTGAATTTGAATTTCTCAGCCGAAGAATCAAGTTGTAAGATGGAGACCGCTGTTTTGCGCAGGGAATAGGGTTGACTGCATATAGATCCCGACAGAAAGGGCGGTGGAATCAACGGAGGGCATGATGCATGTCATCCTTGCTGTGATCGACTGCGGCTCAAAACGGTGATTAATAATTATAAGAGTAAGACTACTAACTAGTCCGTAGAACGAACTAACTAGTCACTAGTGATGTGCCACAGTACTCATCTTGCCAAGGATTATCCAGTTTTCGACTAATGATGAAGTGTCAAGTGGCTGATCTCAATGTATATACATCACGGCTAGCATCATTTTTGAAGGAGTAGACAGCAGATATCAAAAGAAAATCAGTAAAAAAAAAAAAAAAAAAAAAAAAAAAAAAAGTTTTAGAATCTGTTCTGATCCTAGAGTGAGAACAAATATTCCTTTGGATTCTAATAATGAATTCTGGTTCAATGTGGCTAGTCACAGATTTTCTGGACAGAGTATACTTTCAGAATATGGCACGCGATCTCCAGCTAGGCAACCCCGGGCTACAAGGCTCCCTGGTCCATGCCAATAGTATTCAACTGAGACACGAACTACAGATCTTAGAGTCATAAGGTGGCAGGGAACAATTGATTAACATAGACTTCAAAATTAGTCAATTTAAAACATCAAACTGCAGGCATAAACAATATCAGAAACAAAAAAAAAAAAAACAAATCAAGAAACAACCCCGCTGCCGTCAGGCTTCCACCAGGGCTACTATGGACTGAGACCAGCTCAGCTCATTGTAGCCCGCCGATCTAGCATCAACAGTGGTACGATCATCAAAAAAGCGCTGTATCCAAAAGACATTCCAGGTCTATCCAGTCCAAGTATGCAAACCTTCCCAAAAATAACCGTAAACACCCATGCTCATGTTCGTTTCATGTTTCATGTTTCATGATGTATCCATAATAATGCTTCGCTCACGATGACAACTAAACCGAGAACCAACCCAAATACAGTACACAGCAGGCAGGCGCAGCCATCCTGAATTTCTGTAAGCACAACGCATCAGCTTCGGCTTCTCAGTATCGGTACAGCGGCAGAAGTTCTTACCTAGGTGTTGTGCTGGAGAAGAGGTACTACTTGACAGGCTTGCAACTGGAGCACACAATGTGGTTGCACTCTGTGCATCTTGGTTGGACATTGTATACTTTCGGCCCGTCGCCGCAATTGCAGCAGATGTACATGTAGGTCTGGCTGTAGACTTTGTTCATGTTTGTCGCTCGACCCGAGTGGCCGGCGAAGTACGTCTCCGGAAGATCCTCGTAAGGCATTGAGGGGCCCTGTAGGCTGGCTTGACGACTGATGTGTAGATGCCGTCTGCTGGAGACAGTGACGGCGTGGTAGGAAGACATGTCGTGGCAGCCGGGTAGGGAGTCGTTGATGTTGATGTTCAGGTTCTTGTTCATGCCCTCAGTGAACCAGGAGTCAGGCATGATTGAGATGGAAGAGACGATTGAGCGAATGATCCTGAAGATGGAGGAGACGAATGGCAGTTCTGAGAGCCTTGAAGACAGGTCTATATAGTGAATGCTTGTTGCGTTGAATGATGAAGAATGAAAGAGTGTCCATAATGAGGGATTGGAGCATGTTTAAATAAAAAAAACAAAGAATGAGATGATGAGAAAGACATGAATCACATCAAACAATGAGCAAGGCAGCTCACAAGGGCACAGTGTGGCTTCTCCCAGGCAAAAGCCCCGGACATTCAAATGCGCCCCAGGTCTGCAGCGAATCAACCTTCATCCTCAGGCATATCATCAGGCAAGCAAGCCAGAGAATAGCTTAGTTGAACCCGCTTTCTAAGAGAAGTTAGAGGCGGGGGCCATTAGGATTCTGGATGGCAGTATATCGAATTGTGGCTTGGCGGCGTGAAAAATGGGTCCATCAGTGCCTAGATGCCATCTGGAGAATGACATTGAAGTCATCCCTGAATCAATTTGAGAATATCTGAGTAGAATGACCGCTAGAATAAGCACTCGCGTTGACTCAGGCCCTCCTAGAGGGTCCACTGTCTATGATGGAAAAGGCGGAATCAGCACGTGGCTTGGACATGTCGCTTTGCCCGAATGCCCTCTGATTCCGCCCTTTTCACCCCAAGCATTGAACGGGATTTCATCTGCATTCTTCTTGGCTCATTATGCATTTTGTTTTCTTTTTCTTGACTTGTAGGAGAGTCATCCGTTTGTACTCCACGCGTGTGTTGCCTGCTGAAACGACGTACTAACTGGTAGCGGCTCTCGAGAACGACTCCACTTTCAGCAACGTTAGTACCAGCGGATTCAGGCAACGATCCCCCCTGCCTGGTTAGCTACAGCACGAGGCTCCGTCGTGCATTCGTCCTTGCATGATTCGTCGCGGAAATCGTCATTGGAAAAAGAAAAAACAAAAGAACAGTCATCGTTCCTAAGGCGCTTTCACATTTGGCGCTGACCGTTAGTTTTGCTCACCAAATGTACTCGGAAAGCCGTTTCCCCCGTAGCATTTGTCGGTCAAATGCTTTTCGGCCCTCTCAGCAGTAAGCACAAACAAATTCCACGTGCTCCTGCTGCCTAAGCCGCCATTTGACCATTCAGTCATTTACTGTTGGCGTCTTACAAGGTCCTTCTCTGATGACGTTGAGTAATCTATATTCTAACTGTTCAACGTAGAAGATGACGGGGGAGCAGAGAGTGAGAGGATGATTCATTGCCGACAATCATTAAAAATAGATGGTGATGGTTATGCTGCCTCCTCTCTCGCATCATCTCTCCTGTTCCATTCTTTGTCTTATGATTATTATTAGTAGCATGGTTTCGTACTGCTACACTGCGTCTGCTTGGCCCAGGTCAAACGCATTTGATTGAGGCATTTGGCCCCAGTTCCGGTTCCTGAAGGTATTCCAACTACATCCAGACGAATTCCTTGTCTGCCATCACTCGAGTGATTTTTATCTCTCAACTGATTATGCTCTTCACTTTCGTTTTAAATCAGTGAAAGTTGTTTACCAATGTCCCCTTAGTCCAACAGCCATTTGGCTTGACTGGAGACTCATGAAAGTCGATGTTTGCCTATCATGAGAGGTGACGATGCTCGTATCCAAAGATGGCCTGCAAGTACGGAGTACAGGCAGAAAAATTCATGCCTGGAACTGTAATGCTCGCTAGGACATCGATCCGTTCGGCTCAAGGTGCCGCGACGGCGGTTCATCAAGTGGTATGGAACGTGGGCTGATATGGCTGGTCATGGTAGACCCGGGACTCTGTATACTCAAGCCACAATATTGCAGTAAAACCATAGGTTAACTGATTATAAAGGTACTTGAGACTAAAATCTTTGTACTGGCTGGTTCAGCCATTGTTTACATGGAAGCACATGACTACGTCATGTCTTCTGTTTGTAATGTTTGCACGTGGTGAGCATTATTATGTTCCTGAGGCTGCTTCAACATCATCATAACCCAAATCTAAATCTTTCTTGCATCCAATCCAGTGCATCCATAACAAGATACTATTAATCAGGACTTATGCACCGTACTCGAGCGGGCTAGTTGCCTGTGTTTATGAGAGTTGATCCGGTTTATGATTGACGCCGGTGCTTCTGGCAGAAATCTCTACCAAGTCTTCCTATCTTATCACCATTCCTCAATGCACAGGCGATCGCAAAACATTCTGGAATTAGTTTCAAATGGCACGTCGCGCCGCGGATAAGCGCGTCAATCTCGCCGTTGCCAGAATCATACCTCCCATCTTGATTGGTGTGTTTGGTTATGCCAGTTATGCTATCACGAAACCATTATGCGGTCAGCATCCTCTACCCCAATCATACCAGCCTCAATCCAGTCTAATATGAACCTGAATAACAGTCGACTATCTCATACATCCTGCCCACCATTATGATCGAAAGTCTCGGAGTGGCGCTGGCGCCGCTATTCTTGCCGTTTATTACGTCCTGCTGATTCCTGTGTTGGCGACCTATCTCCGGCTTTTGTATAACGTTGTCTTGAACCCTGGTTACCTGCCGCGGGGTACAGCATGTTCTCAAAGTCAGACCGACAGTGATGGGTCAAAGCACCGTCATCGAAGACATCGCAGGAGGAAGAGCGGACATCATCGGTCCAAAACGACGGAGAAAACGGATAGATCTGACGGAGGCGACGTCGAACGAGGACTTGAGTACAATGCGGGAGCAAAGGCATACCCTCTGGATGCGGAAGGATTGGAGAGCTTCTACACCAAAGATGTCTTTGTATGTCAACCGGATGGGAGACCGGTGTATTGCTCCACATGCTGTCAGTTCAAGACAGACAGAGCGCACCACTGTCGAGAGGTTGACCGATGTGTCCGCAAGATGGATCACTTTTGCCCGTGGTATGTCGGAATCATACGCGGGCTTTTGCAATGGCAAGGAGACTAACATGCCCGAAGGGTTGGCGGTGTAGTCTCGGAGACCTCGTTCAAGTTTTTTATCCAGTTCATCGTTTATACGATGTTCTACTGCATATTTGTTCTTATCGTCTTTGCGATATACACTGCCGAGCTCAGACGGGAGGTAAGTGCATGATCTGGCTGACCTAGCAGGATTCTCAATTAATGTATCATCATTCACAGGCCGGAAGAACCAATGCTCATTGGATTGTCTGTCTCGCATTGTAAGTGCATTCCCTCACTACGACATGTATATCTTTCTTACCAGCCACTAGGAGTTCTATTTTTGGGTTCTTCGCCTTTGGAATGACCATAAGCTCTGTGCAACTCGCCGCGTATAACCTGACAACGATTGAGAACCTCAACCGCCGCTCGGCCGTGTGGACCTTGGCAATACGCGTGCCGAGGCACATCCTCAGCAAACGCTGGGCACCAACCTTCCGTACAATTACATACCCTCTCCCGCCTATTCCTCCGGCTGAGTCGGAAGTCGCGCGGGAATTCCCAGTCGGAGAACAGCATGTGTTCGCAATCCTACAGACCCTACCAGGGGAAAATCCATTTGACCTTGGAAGTCCGCTCAAGAATATACAGCAGGTAATGGGTTTCTCTCTGCTCGAGTGGCTTCTCCCTATCAAGCAAAGTCCTTGTGCGGACCACAGTAGTCACGAGAGCGCCTTTGCCCTCGGGCCCGTTGTGACAAGGTTGAAGAAAGAGGCTGGGTTAGAAACTTCCACGGAATCGGAGTCGGCGGACCCTGCGGGTGCCGAAGAGACACCGCAGCATGAACAACGACGAGGAAAACATAGACGACGTAACTGAATAGTCTAGTTAATTATCACTTTTGTCCTCAATCCTAATATGGATGCCTGACCTTCTTTTGGCTCCTATATCAATACACCTTTAGCCCCAAATTCCTGGATATACTTAGATCACAGGATGCTTCTGTAAGAGTGGATCACGTGGCACACTATAGAGTATCAATCTTTTCATGAATCATAACATTGGCATAATAGCAAGCCAAACAAAGGGTATCTATCCCTGACATCAAAGAAAAGAAAATGTAAACAAGGCGCAAAGAGCGACGACGCCGCTGAACATAGATCTAGGACTGGTCTACCATCGAAGTCACCGCATAAAGAAGCAAAAGCAAACAACGCAGCTAGTAATACAGTCAAGCAGGCGCAAAAAAAGTAGACAGAAGCCATCTCAATACACGCGCAGAGACAAAACTCTGGTCATAAGTCAACATGCCAATAAGCCAAGTGGCTCAATAGAAGCGGCAGCTGGAGCACAGAATATGGCCGCAGAGGGTGCACCGGCCCGAGCTGAGGTCGGGATTATTGTCTCCACCGCATGCGCAGCAAATCCACCAGCCTGTCATGGGAGGTCGGGCAAACTGGTGCGTTGTGAGTAACTTGGGCCCATGTGCATACTGCAATCTGGATTGGGGTTGTGGTATCCGGCCAGCGGTGTGATTGTAGCAGCGTCGATGTGGGATTCGCGACGGTGACCTTGGAGTTCGCCTGGCAGGATGTAGAGGGGTTGTGTAGGCTGTATATTCTGGGCGCTGGGTGCGGGAGGGGAGAGTAGCAGTGAGGAGGGAAGAACGAAGTGGAGCAGACATTTCTAACTAGCTTGACCTTGGTGTGATGTATGTACACGAGCTGAATTGTTGATAAGGGTGTAGCGAGTTTGGGTCTTGCAGAGGGAGGATGCGCTAGTATCGACAGATTCGACCGCGCTCACGATGAAGCACAGGAACGAACAGTAAAAGGGATGAGCTCTACCTACTATGACTCAGTTATATATGCTCTTCACGCAGCCCGAAAGGCTCGTCCATGAAGCCCATCTTCATTGCCTTGAGGGACAACACCCGGGCCGAAAGCAATGCGCCACAAGCCCCTGCATCGGTGAAGCGATCCGCAAAGCAGGGCAAAGAAGAGAATGAAGCAGCTTCTGATGTGTCACCAGCTGCGGCTTGAGCCTGTGGCTAGGCAATCCATGCCCGATGAGTGTGAGAGCGACTCATGGTTTGACACTTCAGATATTTCTGTCCTGTCGTAAACCGTTCGTCGAGGAGCTGGGACAGAGTAGCCATTGCACTAGTCACATTGAGTACGCTCCAAAGGGGCGGATGGTGGCTTGAATAAGGTCACAGCTTGGATAAGGGCAAATCAGGCACCAAGGGGCGGTGCACTCGACGTATAATATCGAGTGCATCATGAAGAGTTCATACAGAGCAGAAGGATTGTGCCCTGTTACTGGCCATTGTGGCTAAGCAAAGGCTCACATTGGAGACCGTGATCGATTATATGGATCTCTAAACTGTTCAACGACAGCAGGAGAAGCTGCTCAGAGTGGTCCTACCGTCCTGACGGTAAAGATTGGATTCTTCGAACATACCCTCAGGGTTCTGATTTACCAGGTCGAGCGTGACTCTTGAAGCGCGCAAGGGGCATGAATAGCCACTTCCCAGTGACAGTCCTCGGTAAGATGTGGGAGGAAGACACCCCGGGCAACAGAAACGGAGACCGGTGGTTTCGCGGCACGCGGAAGAACATCCGGAGCTGTAGGATCTTTTTGCCAGTGCCTTGATGTTGTGGTCACAGATTCTCCAAGATGTTTTCACTCTCTTAGTCTCATGTGGTCCAGTACAACGCCAGTAAAGCTCATAATTGAGGAGGATCACGGCCGCAACAAAACACCGACTCGTTTGACCCTTCCTGGCGAAACCTTCAGAAAACCATGAAACCGGGTCGGTCCGCAGTCCTTGAGACTTGGTCATTATAGTGATACTGAAGAGCAGAAAAATGCCTCATCCTTGCTCCTCTTACCGTCCAATGAGGAGTTGGAAAGATTGGCCAAGTTGATGGAGCGGGCAATGGGGATTTTCGTCTGGATTAGGGACATCCACGATCAGACGAGTTACACCCGTAGTCCATGATTGATCGTCTGTTTCAAGGGGTCTGGTGATCCGATTAGTATCCATCTACCCGTCGATGGTAATTATCGCAGTGACGGGTGAAGCTGCTAACTTTGAAGCGTTCTGATTGACTGACGAAGGGCACCGGCAATGGGGCAAAGCCGCAGAAGCGCCCAGTTGCCCCGGGGCTTGGCTCTGAATCCATCCGGTGGACCGTAGATGTCTCGTCGAAAGCAAAACATTAGAACTAGCTTGACTGCCTAGGTTGTGTTCTGTAAGGAATATTCTCCACTTTTTGTGACCTCGGTTGCGATTGTGGCCAATGTAGTGAGAAGTGGTTGGGTTATGGTTTTCTAGAAGGAAGAATGGACGGGAGAAAGTGTGAAACCGTCGGATCGGATGAGGTCATCATCGTGCGCCCAATTCGAGGGATCGCAGGTGGAGACAGTAACTAGTGCTTTAGTACACACTTACTGGGTAATTCGCCAGGGCAATTGGGCGGGACTTTGCCTTCTCTTGACAATGTGAACTCTAGAAGGTTGCATTCAGAAACTCTCACCGGGAGACATTTCCAATCCTAAAAGGTAACCCTGGAGCCTACCCCTCGTAGAGGTAGTGGTTTTGAATAGCCTATGGAGTACTCCGTAGAATCAAGCAGTATTGAAGCTTGCGCGTATTACGAGTGGAGGACAGTGGAGCATCACAGACTCCTTCGCAGGTTGAATGAAATTACAGTAGACTCAGCAAGGGTCAGTCGGGTGATATCAAAGAGAAAGAGGGATTATCATATGACGACAGTTCCCAAATAGTATCATCGGTGATTTGAATGATTGAGAGGAAGGAATTGAGTTGCGGAGAGCCCAAGGTAGTTGTAAATAGTAGAACGATTGAACTAGGTAGCCGAAGTACCATGTATCTGCATGCCACATGATCCATGGAAGACACATCCGTCTCCAGATTTCTAGCGGGAGAACATCCATGGTTGCATAAGAATAAACTACTATCTATCTAGATATATGAAAACAGTTGGGCATAAAACCACTTAACCACTAGACATTGGATAAATACCTAACATCATCCACATCCACAATTGCTTCCTCTTATTGGATAAAGCTGAGGAGCAGAACCTAAGGTAGTGAAGATATCCCCACCTTTACGCCACATCCTTGCAAAGGAGAATTAATAATTCATCCTTCATAATACCTAGTAGGTACTAGATAGATAGTACGGAGTATCTGGATGGATAATACCAGATGAATAGTTATGGGATGCACTACGGAGTACTGCTAAAGGCACTGCTACTATGAAATAATGGGGATACTGAGTGTTGAAACAGTAATCGTTTACACTGCTCCATACAGACAATATTGTATCAGGTTATTGCTATCGACTCTCTTCATCTTCATACATGGAGGGGTACTTTCGATGCTATCCTCAGTCCTCGGGTTTCCCCTTCATCCGCTTCACCTTTACAGCCTTTCCATCTGCACATACAAATAGACAGCTACATTCCTCCTTCAGGCGAGAATCTCCCTTGCATATACATAGTACTTCCATAGTGCATAGTACCTAGTGCATGCGTACTAAGTGCTTGCCCAACGATTCCCCGAATCCCCACACGGCCTGTTTAGCCTCGAGTCTAACAGTCCAGCTACGTACTTTCCTTTGACCTTTTTCCGTGACCCATTCCTATTTTTTGCTTTTTGCCCCTCCGCCGCCGCCTCCATCATCATCAGCATCATCAGCATCATCATCACCAGCTCCAGTCTATCGTCTTCAGGTCTCGGCCTGCTTTATCATTCTGGTCTGGTGCCCGAGACAGTTTTCATTTCGATTAGAAGATTGTCGAACCAGCTTCGCTGGCCTTCTTCCTGTCCTATTCCCCACCTTTTTCTGCATACACTTGCCATTCACTATTGAGCTCCTCTTCAGCCTTTTTTTCCCCTCACTACTCCCGGTCGCGACCATTGCCAACAAATATTTGCCGCACGCTCTTTTATTTCAGATACCAATCATCAACGGCATATCTGCGGCTCCTTTGATTGTGACACCGAAATCGAAATATAAACACCCCTTTTTAGAGTCATGAACTCTTCAGTGCGCTACCGGCCCTTGTCTCCGAGCGGCCACCGCATGGTTGATCCCATGCGTGCCTCGACCGGAACAGTGCCTCTCAGCTCCTCATATGGTCACTTCGACTCCTCCATGGGTCGTCCAGGATACCCACCCTACCCTTCCGATCTCCCATTAGTGACCCCCTTCAGCACTCCATACAACACCCGTGTGTCGCACGAACCGAGACTTGAGGTTCAACCGATTTCCTCAACAACATACCGGGACCCTGGTCACTCCACCAAGCTGAGGACCGAGTATGCCATCCGATCGAGACCGCGGAGCAGTACCACTTCCGCTGCCGAGATCCACCATGCTCCTGTCCGGCTCGATGTTCCGTCATCCGGGAAAAGACATTCCCCTGTGATCACATCAAGCTATCGCCGATCTCCGAGTCCTCTCCCAAGCCATGAACGGTATATTGTTCCTTCATCCTCGTCACATCACGCTCGGCGTCACAGCCGGCAGTATCCTACAGATTATGCGAGTGATACTGGCCGACTCGAGCCGCATGCCCGAACAACGAGATCTCGGACGGGTCATGGAGCTTACCGTGTTCATGACCACGGTTACCGATCGCGCTATCCAGCTCCTAGAGGCTTCCGCAAGGGAGAAGACATTGATGACTACGATGCTTACTCTTACACCAACCCTCGGGAGCAGTTCGAAAAGGATTCGGTCGCCAGGTTGAAGTACGGTCGGGGTGCATACCGCAAGGAGAGGCCTTTGAGCATGACAGGGATCGAGAACCATCAGCTGCTCCCAAAGAAGGAGGCGCGAGCCTTGGGACCGCCTCCCTCACAGAGAGGCTTTGACAAGCTGGATCGCGATACGAGGTCCCGATCGTCGGTTCATGAGTCCATCGGGAGCGACGTCGACCCGGCGGAATCCCGGAGGATGTCATGGCAGCGAAGACCAGTCTCCTTGCACCAGGACTATGACGATGGCTACTCTTCCTACAGGAGTGATCATGAAGGCCGCCGCCATCACCGCAGTCGGCGCCATGATGATGATTCGGCTAGCCGGCAGTCTTACGATGACAGACCCCCTAGGAGGTCGACCAATGCTACAGACTCTACGGCACCATTAACAGGAACGGGGCTGGGAACCGCGGTTCTGGCCACCGGTTATTCTGATGACTTTGACTACGCTCTTACCCCTCGAACCGACCGCCATCACTCTCGTGATTATGATGATCATGGACAGGAACACCACAGGCGCCGCCGTCGGTCGCGCAGATCATCAAGACGGAGAACTGAGAGTGATTCTGACGGATATACATCAGACGAGGATCTCAAGAACTACCGACGTGAACCTTCAGCTCGGCGGCAACCCGGTGGTTCCGACTCATCTTCCGGTGGACGCAAAGACCCGGGATCGCAGCATTTGACGGTTGAGAGGGCACATAGGCGCAGGAGCTCACGTTCGCGGCATCGTGGGGAGAATGGTTCTTTAAGAAATGAGACGAGTTCACGCGAATCGGCCAGCAGCCAGGAGGATTTGAAGAAAAGCAAAGAACCGGATGCTCCTCCAAAGGGGATTTTGAAGCCACCTCGAGACAAATTCCCCGAGGAGCCCAATCCCGTCAGGGAGGGAGTGGCACCCCTGAAAGATGCCCATAAAAAGGGAATCCCTCCCGGAGCGCGATGGACCAAGATCGATCGGCGATTGGTAAATCCAGCCGCTCTTGAAGCTGGAAACGAGCGTTACGAGGAACGACCTGATTATGTCATTGTCCTGCGTGTGTTGACCAAGGAGGAGATCCAGGGGTACGCCGCCAGGACGCAGGAGATCCGAGGTATGTGCTGCTCATCGACATGGTTTGAGGCAAATCGAACTAACCGCGAGTCAATAGATGCCCGTTACCAGGAATACCTCAAGGAACGGCGTAAACGCAGAGAAGAGGATCGTCGCCAGGGCCGCAGGGCCGACAGCTTGTCCAGTGACGATGAGGATGAAGACGATGAGCCACGACGTGCAATTGAGGGATCAACCGAATCAAAGCCTGACCCTAAATCGTCGAGTCAACCAGTGGTGGATGCCGGTAAAGCATAGGCGCTGTTCTCATGGCTTTCTGATCCTGCTGAAAACCCCGGTGTGCTGTCGTCAAGCCATGAAGAATTGTTTCCATGATGCGACGTCATATGTGAGACTCTTGAGTTGTTGAAAATTACATGTTTTTTGACATTTGCCTGAATGCATGAAGCCCACGCAAGAACAAAATGTATCTTGTGAGAAATAGATTTTTCAATGTGTCTTTCTGCCCTGCCTTAGACCTGACCAATACCAACCCGCCCAAAGCAAACATTTTCTCGCGCCTGACCGAGCTAGGCTTGCCTGAAGGATATCTAGGTCCTCATGACTCCTTCCGCAAACCGGCCAGTTCGGAATCAATAGCCCACGAGAACCAGCTCAAGGATGGTTACATCATGCAACTTGACAGCTTTGCTGACTGGTTTCTGCGAGGGCAGTGAGCCCGAGCCCAGTATTCGGTCCATTCATTTTTGGCCTTGTGGAACGTTGTCCGGGCAATTCTGTCAGTGAAGTAGTACAGAGATGACTTGACTCCGTGCTCTCCCTCTTGATAGTCATTAATGACGGAATACCACAAGCGTAGACATATTAAATAGATAGATAATTCCATGCCAAAACGTCCGAAGAAATCGGGCATGTCACATGGTATTCCTCTTATCGTCCTTCGCTACTGCGCATGCAGGAGCAAGATTGTTCATTTGGTTTGGTTGGGGCATGGTTGGGGGGAAGAGCAGAAGTCCAGTCTCACTCTGGATCATGGAAGACAAACAGTGAGGCAATTCTTTTTCCTCCATTTACTTGGAAAGGGTAACCGAGGACAGAATGGCGAGTCTGCATATGTCAGTAGTTAGTCTATAGCTGGTATTCCGTCCTTCCTACGGAGTAGTAATGGAGCATGAATGGCGGAGGAAGAGGAGGAGTTTGGGGACGGGAGTCTGGACTGCGCCACATAGAAAGGGAAATACTACATTGGTGTAGGGAATATCTCATACAGAGAGGATCGAGAGTGACTAGTCTAGATAAGGTGCGCGTGCGGACGGTATCTTGAGATTTGAGACTTGAGAGACTTGAATCTTGACAGGTGAGACGATGCATGATCGAGGATCTAGTGAGTACATTTTTGTCTTCGCCAATCGCTTGGAGTGGCTGCATCCGGAGATGGAAATATTGGTGCGGGACGTGCCGTTCTTACTGCATTGGCTTGCTACGGCAGAGTTGCTCTTTGGGGCAGGGGCTATGTTGTATATCTAACAATTAATCCTATTATGTAGTGCTGACCGAATGAAACTAAGGTACTGACGGCCGATGGAGTACCTGACCAGTTGCCACAGCTGTCAAGATGAGAGGGAGGTTGTGGGGATGATCAGAACCGGGGGCCAAAAGAGTCAAGACTGATCCTTGTACAATACCTGCGTCGATGCATTTGTTAGATATGATGTGCGATCTATCAAGCCAGGTATGGACTACGGACTCCGGAGATGGCTATGGTCTGATGGGTGCCGATCTACAAAGGGTGTTTCAATCCATGTATGTATGGCGATTGATAGTCGCCGTTGCCATCGTGGTGGCGTCGACCTTCCCTGACAGGGAGTGGTAGGTGTCACTTTGGGGTAGCATCCTGGCTTGTGGCTGCTAGTTTAGATACCAGTAACCAGCACGAATTGAGAACGGGAGTGGAGGTCGATCACCGAGATAGACAGGCTAAGAGCTGGTGAGTGATTTTCGGTTCCGTATGGCTGTTTGATCGCGAAGGCTCACGTCCTCAGTACCTGTGATCATGGCTACTCGATCGGGAGGTCTAAAGTACGGAGTACCATGTATCCACCTAGGTACGAAGTTGATACCAAGCCGCTAAATATACAGATGACGACAGGCCTCACAGGAGAGCCCCCAATGAAATGTCAGGAGCTGAACTCCAGCGGAGCGAAGGGTGTGAGTGCGACTATTATTGATGGATTTACTGCCCAATCTCGACCTTCACTAGACTGAGGCCAACTCTCCGTGATAATTGCATTGTGTGTGTGCGCGTCCTTGAGAATTGAACGCAGTTGTCCGTAGATAGCGACAATAGAGTCGACTCTACGGCGATATGTCTAAGAAAGTCGTTCCTGAAAGTTTATGGAACAGGGATCATCCCTTTCAACACGCTACGTGGTCAACTTTAATGGACCATGACACAACGCCCATTCGGCATGATCCATCCACCGGGCAAATGGGCACTTGACTGGTAAAGCGGCCGCGAAGCTTTTGGACTACTCACATTCTGGCCTTGACGGTTTCAACTGTCGGTGAATATTAAAGTTTATCACTCGATGGATGCTTTTTTTGAACGGCGTTTCACAGGATACTTTGGTTACCTGCATGATGATTTGAATTCAGGGACGAAAAGAACCCTGTCTGTGAGGGAGTTCTCTTTTCCCTCCCCATGGCTTGTCCAAATGCCTCTCTATCCGAGGTGATCAATTGTGGCCCCTGGGTCTAGGCTATCTACGCTCAGGATGCAACCAAAAGTGTAAAGTGGAAAAGCAAACCAGCTAACCTAAACTCGACATAGTACTCCGTACTCGACACTGAATGGCCTCGGAAGTCCACTGACTGGGGCCGATTATCTGCCGATGGCCCGAAGCTACCTGGTCTAGCGCATTAGGTACTCTTAGAATTTTTCAAAATTCGTATCGGAAATTTTGATTAAATTGGTATTTCGGAATACAGCGACAAAGGAGACAGAGGAAGAGCACAGCAGTGTCCAACATATTGCAAGTCGATCACCTTCTTCAATTACTCCGTAGACAGTACACAAAGGACGATCACTACGGTATTATCTTTGATTCTGATCAATGTTTGTCTCATCCGCCTCGAGGCGCTTCGACTAGACTACTTCCTATTGGTTCAGCCTGATTTGGTGCATCAAATTAGGCGTCGCTTGTACGCTTTGTTTGGCGTGTTTCATGCGCGAATCTTCGAACCTTTTCTTACAAATGATGAGTTATAACCACAATCCCTGTCTGTCGATCATGAACGCATCAATAAAAAAATTTTCCATACCTCGTTCCCCTCGTCCAAGACATCATACCCACTTGGGCGCGGTTCGGCGGTTCCATTAACGGTGCATATCAACCATGGATTCATCTTGACAGTCGTATCTTTCAGAGGTCCCGTTCCAACACTGGCGCGAGCTAAAAATAAATGAAAATAGAAATTGGAATGACTCTGTTCCAGCTCCGAACGTCCTAGGTCACTCGAGGTCGGATGGTGGGGCCGTGGTACCAGTGCCTTTATTAGCTTTGGTCCTTTGGTACCGACCCTTAGGCACAACCTTACTAGTCTACTATGGAGTACTGTTGAGAGGATATTTAGGTAATATAATGAGCTCTATAGCTCTAATCATCAATCACATGTTTCTGTAACAGCCGTGCGATGATCACCGATGGTGGACGGCAAGTGTCTGTCATGATAGGTATATTATACACTCGCTGTATTGGAATTGAATAAAACAACTCGAATATCGTTCTCGGGTACACACAACACAGCAGTGAACGTACTTAAGCCACCGCGGAGATCGGCATCCAAGACGCTTCATGTCAGATCTGATTGGTGGTGCAATTAGATCAAGGTATGTCGAGAGCTGAAAGGCAGATGATCAGACGTTTTCTTGCTCTTTGCGCAGCGAAGCGAAGCAAGTACGGTGTACCTGAATAGGGTCTGTCAGCTTCGGAGAATTCCGCCTGGATAATAGAGCCGGCGATATCGTCATTACTGTCTGATTGGTTAGACCATCCAACAACAGGTCTTAATAACATGTAATAAGCTAATAACAGCACCGATTATGGAGTACTGATTTATAAGGAAAATCAAACAAACTTTGAACATGTTGGCAGAATCATTTGTTGTCCATTACCACTGACTGACTGAAGGCGCCGAAGGTCTAGTCCTAGGTAACTTACAGTAGGTATGGATATCTAGGCTTTTTGTCTGTGTTCCAGACAAACTCCACTTCGGACCCGGACCGTGATCTGCTCCAGTCTCCAGGCCTCCAGCCTCCATCCAGGTGCGGAGAAATATTGTTGTTGTGGATACCACTGTCCCTTCCTCTCATCCAGTATCCCATTGGTCCGACTGGTTCGTACAGATGACAGAATTAATCGTGGCCTTTTCTTTTTCTTTCTCTTTATTTTGATTTTTGTTTGATTATTTTGTTCTTCATTTCTTTGGTCTCTCTGTTTCATCCTCAATATTGCACCATGCACTCTTTCCTATATCTTCACAACTCGTCCTGGTATCTCTTGGATTCGAGAAGGTTCAGAGGATGAGACATTCTCACATAGGAACTTGAGGGGTTGTAGAGCATCCCGCTAGGACCAGGCGTGGGAGTAAGTGTCAACAACAAACAGATTATGAGCGAGTTGTCTAGCAAACCAGTGCACACTTGGCCTATTCTAGAACTAGCTCACAGAAGTGGCTCATATTGACAAATACTGAGCCATGGATAGAGAATTCGTTCCTTTCGACTCATATCAATATTCATATTAATCAATAATGCCAATAGAGTGTTGACAAATACCTAAGTCTCCCAGGTACCCATTTCTTTGTTGCTTTTCAACCTTAAATGAGAGTGGTGGTTCGGATAACGGAGTCAGCAACCATAGTATCCCTTCCGCCAAGATAAGGCCAAGAGGATCAAGATTTCTGGTTGTTGTTCGCCTGAGGATCGAATAGCAGTGGTTCATTTCGGGCCTGGCAGGCCGGTTTCTTCCCCCAGGTATTAGGCAATTAGACAATATCGGCACGAAATAAGGAATGGCCGTGTACCCGGTATAGCCTGATAGAGGAATGGTCGACGGATAAATAACGGTGTTTTGTGCCTGCGCGGCTGTAGTGAATGTTATGGAACCAGGTCCCTAGGTAAGACATGGTATTCCTGATTTTCTGCCATTGGTTGTCTCAGTCGCTGATACTAAGGGCATTATTGATATTGATATAGAACACGGAAGATTTGAGGGTCTTGCATGACATCAGAATTGCGCGGGTATTATACGGATTATATTCTCCAACACGAGGCAGTAAGACCACAATATGTAGACATGATAAAATCTAGCCTTGAAGAGATCTGCGAGAGTCTTCAAGCCTCTAACATGGTTTCTCGCATCGATGCATGCTACATTGACATGCCTTCAAGCATCGGTTATGGTTGATCTCTCTAAGATGTAAATCAATATCTCTGGGCCTGACTGGGGTTCACTCTGAGACTTTGCTTTTTTTTTGTTTTTGGGATCAAAGGACAGTTTACGACTGATGGTGCATCGCGGGCCCCATGCAGATGATCATCTCCGAAAATGTCCTAGTCTAAACCTACATGAACCGGCCAACAGGGGAAAGGAAAATAAATGAAAAAAAGAAAAAATTTTAATCATCTTTTCCCAAGTGTTTCAGGTTGTAAATAGTAGTTGACAGAGCTTGTGACTTCCAAGTTGCAAGGCTGCTTCCATAGGTTACTCTGTTTTGGAGGCAACATTTTTCATCCTTATGAGGCAGAGTTGATCGAGGTATTTACTGATCGCATCTATTCCTAACTCTCATGAGTTTAAAATCTACCTCAAGATTCTACACAATTTTCTTGGCTAGTAGATTGCACCTCACATGTTCAAGGTACAACGGTACCTAGGTACCTAGGTTTGTCAATTACTCCATCCGTTCAGTACTGATCTAACAGATGTGGAACTTGGATCAGATCATCGTCTAAGCTTCAGCGGTCCAGCTAGTACTCCGACGTCCGAGAACCGATCCAGTTCTGGCCTTGAGACATCCTTGCTACTAGCTCGTAGCCGTAGCTCCATAGACTCAATTATTGAAGCCCTTGATCCGCCCAGGGATAATCAAAAGATTCCCTGTCGCCGGAGAGGGGTTTGGCTACAATAGTCTCCATCGTTCTGCGCAGTGGGACGGGCGCCTGGAGCCTTGGATCGTATCTAACACTACTTTGTTTAGCGAGCAAACTTAGCAACATAGCAACATCGCTATGTCCCGAAACCAATCGATTAGGATGCAACTCTGGCGCCGTGGATGACTCGAACATTTTTCTTGACCGTGATGCAATCTATTATCCTCAGGAGAAACCTGAAGCTTTGCTTAATATCCTTGGACTTCGAATGGCACCCAAGGCGCCAAGACCAGGTACTGCTGTTGTACCTGCCTGGTAGCTCCGGCCATCACATGGTTCCATTGTCCTTTGCTAAAGCTCGCCCACTTGCCCCTCTTTCCATTTTTGTCTCATGAAAGGACTCACACCTTTTCCATGGCATTGTTCTGGAACTGTTGCAAAGAGAAAGGCCAAAGGAGCAATCGTGAGTTACTGGTCTCAGAAAAAAGTTAGTTACTCCCTGGGGCTTGACAAGACAAATGGGAAGCTCGAAAAACTGGTAGTTCCGGGGGGTTACGGGAGCTATGTTAAGCACCCTGCATCCATCCCACTGGCCTTTGCCAATGGCAACTCTGACGGTTCGAACCGAGAGGGATATGAGCACCGTTGAATGCCATCGTACCAGCTCCACTATTGCCGACGCTAAAGCAAACTAGGATGTCCTTGACCAAAGGGTCGAGGACAATCTCTGAAACGTGTCTGAACAGTAGGAGATTAGAATACAGTAAGTACTACAGAACAGTCTATTTGAAACCTACAAATTTGTCTCGTCAAATAATGCGCGTTAATCTACAGCTGAGTGGCATAGCAGGTGCGAGGTTACCTAAACGGGGAGCTATGGCTTACGACGACCTCAACTAGCCCCAGTCTAAAAAGTCTCCAGCACTTGGATGGTTCAGCTCCAGCTTGGTTCACGAAGACATCTAATTTTCCCTAGGTACATGGGCTCTTGAGCTGACGTCCATTTGCTGTATCTGATTTGCTGTGTTTATTGATGGTCGGTCCAGAGCGATCTTTCTTATAACTCGATCTCTCTTTGTAAATTTGCAAGAGAAAGTTCCGAGCCGGTAGCCTGCTAGTATTTGTGTTAGAGCTGTAATGCACACAATAGGTAAGATACACTAAAAGACACACATATCTATTGGTCCATCTTTTCCGCGGAGACTTTTGATGTGCTCAATATTTTTTGCAACATTTTATTCATGAAAGCATCAACATTGACAGCCAGCCAAGATATTTCAGGATAATACTGGATGGCAAGTCCAACACTGGCAACACAGCCTGCAAAGTCATTGAAGCTTGGGTGAGAACAGCCCTTTTTTTCCAGATCTACTCCTCTCACCTACGTTTCTAACAGTCGGAAATCGGAGTCATTCAAAATCCAGGATAGTGCGCAATAAAATGCCGCTGTTACATTGTGGCTGGAAGCTACCTACTCCCTATGGCACAAATAATTCCTTTATTTTGTCATTCTTGGAAGGCTTGAAGGGTCTAAGGTGGGTAGTCGACCAACTTGAAAGTACGGAGCTGATGGAGGGGAGGCGTCACAATCATTAGGTCGGAATGCCAAGTCTCACTAAATATTCAGAAAAATCTGATTGTATGATCGTGCATAGTGGATCCATCTATGGGTCTTCAGACCATCCACAGATAGGCTTTCTTAACGAGTCTTAGGTCGTCTCTTGGACGGATAGGAACCAGTCTCTAGTGTGATGGCTCCGGCTGTGACAGCCTATGACAGGACATCGACTCGACCTGCCGCTATTTATTATTTGACCATCTGTGGAGGTTTGCCCTTTGAACGACGCTTGTTTGTGCACTTGAAGCATCATAATGCACAATGCAGGAGGGTTATCACTGGAAAGCAACAGGATTCAGGAGCCTGCAATGGACTCGCTGGGCAATGATTGATCAGCCACTTTGCGCTTACGACTTGGGGTTGCACAGTGGTTTGCGATAGTTGTATCCGCTTGGAGGTGAATCATCCGAATGGGCGCCGTTAGGCTGTTTCGAGTTTATTTGAACAGGGCCGGAAAGGCAGACTCGATCACATACTATCCGAACTGAGCTTGGCATGAGAATATTATCTTGAGGTTCTGATTTGATCTCGAGTCGGGGGAAGCAATTGAAGAAAAAGAAAATTAGCAAAAGAAAAAGGAAATACGATGAATTACCAAACACAACACCATGGCTAACTGTGGATGGATCATGGATGGCTCGGGAGGGGTGGATTTGGCGCCACCCGTGGAAACAAGGCTGACGGCAGCAAGTAAGATCGGTCGACTTCATACAGGAATGTAACCAGATCGAGTCATTACCGTATTGCCTGTTTTTCTGGAGAACCCTCCGAAAGTATAAAAAAATGAGAAAAAAGAACAGAGAAAAGCCGACTGGACTATGAGAATAATGATAGTAAGTAAGTATGGTTCAAGAGGGATCCATCTCAACCTGCGAACTCGACAGTGTTAGAGATATACAAACTCGGCCGATCAATTTGGTACGGAACAGGCCCATGCATTACAGGGTGGAGGCTGTCAGGGCACGGCGCAGCTCAGTTCGTGCGAAGGAGGGTGTAAATCCAACACCCAGCATTATTGACTGGATTACTTGCTATATAAGTACCCACCCTACACACTGAGATCAGATTATTATGGAGTAAACTATGATGACCACTGTTTTGCTGGTGACCAGCACAATTAATTACCTTGATAGTTAAAGTACTTAGCCCCATATGCTTATATAAGAGAAATAACAGGTGTGACACCTAAACTGGGATCAGCTGCCAGCTTGAACATGGAACACAACATCTACTTCTCTAGGAGAAGAGAAGTAGACAGTGTTAAAGAACTTAGACTACGCAAGGTACATTACCTATGTAACACTGTTATTATTACAGACATGGCAACCTAACCTGACCACTGCAGGTATCATTATATATTTCGCTAGCCAAGCAACTAACTTACTGTATGGTGCCTCTTGCTTCCGTCGCCAATCTTCATTATTCCAGACCATCCATGACCAACGATCTACTGAGAGCAAATCATCCATCAAAAACTTAAAAAGTCTAAACAACTGAAGTGCCTCGTTTAAGTGTGGTGGATATCAAAAATCCAGCGATGCAAGTATCCTCGAGCACTTGAGAGACAAGAGACAGAGGAGAAAAAAGAGGATCAATAACCTCTAAATTTTTTGAGGAAAAAAAAGAAAAAAAGAAAAGAAAAGAAAAAAAAAGAACGAACAGAAAAAAGAAAAGCTTCCAACAAAGGATGGGGTTAAAGGCGCCTGCTTCAAGAGTGTTTCCACCCCTAAGAAGGTCGCATTTACCAAGAGTGGTTAATATAAGCAGAAGACAGAATAGTGGAAGCCAACTAACTACTCATTAAATGGTAATTATTCTGCCCAAGTCCAACACTTGTGCCACAGCTTAAATTGTGGGCACACACCTAGCCCAGACACATCCATTATGTTGGTTTATCATCATTTCAAGCAGGTCTCTTAGCGACAAGAGTAGTGGCAGGTCCTAATCACCTAGCTGCATATCCTCTCTCAGCTCAGTTTAGCCATCTTCTACCCATTCCTATATCATTCTCCCTAGCCTCTGATTTAGTTTATTGTTATCCGTAACAATAGAATACTAGTACTAATAATAAATGTGCTCATAATACCACACACAGTGCTCCGTACGATGGCCCTACTGCCTACTATAAAGGCCCGGAGATTAATGGACCACTGATAGATGCACTCCTCGAGACCGGTTCCTTTCGCACCCCTCTTCTTCAATTTATCCTCGTACCTTGTGCCTACAGTATATGAAGTCTTGATGTGTACTCTTGAGCACAGTTAATAAGGAAAGGGACGCGAACCAAGGCCAGAAGGAAGCTCGACTTCCCATTCCTTTATTTCATCCCAGCTAGTCCACTGGCGGCCTTCTCCGATCTAAAACTGGCTTGCTTTTTCTCACTTTGTTTGTGTTGCCTCATTAGACTGGATGAGGAGGAAGTCTGACTCTGTCTACTCTTCTCTTTTCTATTATTACCAATCTTTGTCCTACACTCTCTCGACCTCGTCCAGTTCGGGCTCGCTCTGACGTCGATTGAACTGACAACTCATTTATTTTCCCTTTTCTCTTTCGCATAGGAAAGAGGAGAGAAATACTTAGCCTACATGCAGTGATACCAGGTTGGTTTTACTCCTGGGGTTCCTTAGTCTGGCTTTCATCTTGCTTTATTTCTGCAAGCTGCACATCATCATCCACCCCAAACATACTGTCCGGCAAGAACCTAAACAGATTGAGCTCTTGGACAGATTCCCATCGAGTCATTTTGATTCCTCGCTTCCTCAGTCCCTCGTTTTTGTCACATTCTCGCCTCTTTCCACTCCTGCATCCTGCATCCATCCTAGTCAATATTACACCACCTTCCCGCTAGTGACAAGCTCATTTCTGATATAAACTGTTTCCCACCACTCAGCAGCTCCCTCTGGCGCTCTCCTAGTCCCCTTCAGCTTTGTTATTTTTTTTTATTTCCGCCGTTGCTCTTCTTTTTTCTTTATTATTATTTTATTTTTTCGTCCATCCTGTCCTTTTAGTGTCCGGGTCTTCGATTCGCCTCCATTCCTGATCTGGGGTCGCTCGTGCTGGTGCTGATGACCCGTCTGCCTGCCTGAAGGACGGGCCTCGTGTGCAGCTAAATAACCACCCTGGACCCTCCACATTACCACTGCAACCGTTGACACATTCTGAGAGCTCTTCCTCCCCTCTCATACCCCAGTCCAGAGCCACTCAGCTCCTTCGGGCCACTCCCGTCGTTGTTCAGCCTCCCTTTAGCTTCCGTTCCGTCCCAACTCCGTCTATCTGTGATAGCGTTTCGGAGTTATTGTTCTTGTTTCTCAAATTAACCTTCACCAAGCTCTCGCCGTTCACACGCCCAGTCCCCTCCTAGACTCCAGCAACAATACATTGAGATCATAAAAGGCCGGCAAAAGAGCAGAGGAAAGAAGCCGATTCTTCACCCGAGGCCACTCAAGGTCACTCACGGCCGGCATGGTTCAGACCGAACTCGGTCCTCTACCTGCACCCAGATACAAGGACGAGCCTGTCGACGACCATGTAAGTTCCACGGTTACTTTCTCTTAATTTTTCTTTTGTCTGTCACCTTGTCTTGTTCAAGGACAATCACCGCATCTTTTGCCCCCTTGCCAACGTGGGTGGAATAGCGTTGGATTGCATTGCCTGTTGCAAGCACATACAGCAGGCAGCTGTTTATCAGGATCTCACTTCGACAATTCGTCTGTTCTTTAATCGTACGGCGTCTCTTAGCAGCGTGTTCTTCAATCGCGCGATTACGCTACTGTCTTCTGCAAGACCCATTCCTTTGCTAAGGACGTGTTACTCTTGCTGCTTTTCTGTTCGGTACCCCCTCTCCTCAAGCCATCTAGCACTTCCTTTGACAACCTCTTGCCGAAAACACGAAAATGTGGAAGGCCTACCCACAATTCCACCTTTCTCTGCTTGAGTGATGTGCAGGCCAATGCTTGGTTGGAAGTCATGAGTGTCAACCCCAGGGTCGTCGCTCATGGATCTCCCAACTGGCTTGTGTCATCAACAATGATCCCATGGGAAAGGATCTCCAGTGTCTCCTGAGAGGGAGAATGCTGCACACAACTCTCATACTCAACGGCTTCTCTCCAGGACACGAAGCCTTCCATTACCAGCCTGGACATAATCAAATGCCGCTTGTCGCAGCACATCATGTTGATCAAGACGCCTCATACACTTTCTAAACTTTGTTCTCTGAAGTTTGAGCTTTGACTGACCCAGCTGTCATTGGACTTTCAGATCAGGCATTCGGCGATTGGACAATCAGGTTTACATAACTCTCATCTGCAACACCCTCGTTCAGCAAGCCTTGCCCAGCCGCCAAAACAGACACCTGGTTCTCCTCTTCAGCCCACTACTTCCCTGCCTGGTGCACCTAGTGCACCATACGCGTCCCAAGCTTTGGGGAACAGCATTTTGCAACATCATACCGCCCATTACGCTCAACCGACACACGAACAGAATTACTACTCCTCCAATCCTCCCTACAGCACAGCATCGGCATCCGGACAGTATTCATCTAGTGGTATGTGACTCTGATGCCAACCGTCTTATCAGGGTACAAAGCACGCAGAAATTGCCTTTTACAGCCGCTGATACCCTGCTAGGCCTTCCTGATATCATGGCGTCCACCGCTCAAATGCAGAGGCCTTATCCTCCGATTTACCACACTCCACAATCAAGCTCTCCAGCATCAGTCGCTTCTCAAACACATGATCAACATAGCCGGGGACTTTATGCGCAATCACCGCAAATGGCGCCACAGATGTATGGGTACCAACCATATCCATCTATCAACCCTGTACAGCCTCCATACACAGCGCACACGTCTTCCCAACAGCACCCCCTCACATCGCAATCCATGATTCTGCCTCATACAAGCACTGCACAGCTATCTCACCAGCCTCCCCAAGCACCGTCTGTTACTATGGCCCCCAGTCCTATTGCCGTCACAGCGTCTCAACCGACACCACCGCAGAGAGCAGTGTTGAGCCCACCGCATTCTGCATCGGCTGGTGGCCCCCTTTCCGCCAATAGTATTCACCATACAACTCCAAGCGTCGGTGCAAGCTCCAGCGCAGCACCGGGCCCAATTCCAGCGACAACTCCTCTCGTAGTGCGACAAGATAGCAACGGAGTACAATGGATCGCGTTTGAGTATTCTCGGGATCGTGTGAAGATGGAATATACTATTCGGTGTGACGTCGAATCTGTCAATGTGGACAATCTTAGCCAAGAGTTCAAGACAGAAAACTGTGTCTATCCTCGGGCTTGCTGCAGCAAGGATCAATACAAAGGCAATCGGCTTGTTTATGAGACGGAGTGCAACGCCGTCGGCTGGGCTCTTGCTGATTTGAATCCCGCGCTGAGAGGGAAACGTGGACTCATTCAACGAGCCGTCGACAGCTGGAGGAACAGCAACCAGGATCCTCGACTTCGAAGTCGACGTGTGAGGAGGATGGCCAAATTGAACCGGCGCCAGGGGCTCCCTGCGCAACCACCTAGCCACATGGCTGCTGCTCCTCCTGTCCCTCCGGGCATTCCAGGTGGTCTTGCAGCGCCCAGTCCCCGTCCCGGACTTGGGCCGTTGCCTATGGGACCTCCACAGTTACACCATCACCATGCCCAACCTGAAGGTAGTGGAGGCAACGAGGATGTCAGCGGTATGTTTCACCACATGTGATGTGTTTGAACTTCATTCCATTCTATAACTGTTGTTGGATTTGAACAACGGTGTCTATGATCGATAATCATGTAACAATCTTCATTGCACGACGCTTTCGTATGGATACCACTGGCTGGGTGTTTTTCTCTTTTCCCTCTTCATTGCGTTTACTTATCTTCAGAAGAAAATTCCCTTCCCTTCTACCTTCTGCATATATTCTTGCCGCCCTTGGTATTGTCATACCTGATGTACTTTTATCTTCTGGAGTGGTTTTCTTCTCTATTGGCAACCCATACCCAATCGCGCTCTGTTTATTGTGTCACCATGGGTGCTGGATCCCTCTACGTCTGGAACTGTGATGTGCCATGTGAAGCTGAGCGTAGGCTAATATATATATTGTCATACTATGCATAATATAGGTACCACTGAGTTTTCGAACGGTACCGATCGTCAGCCTGCTGTGGAGGCTCCCCTCACGTCAGGACATACAGCCACAGATATCCGCACCGCGCAGGTCTTTCACGGTTATCCTACATTCCCTACATCTGCCAGTGCAGGAGGCGGATCTAGAGGACCATCGATACCCCCCTTGATACGAGACAGCGGACTAGGAAGCCTGGGGAGACACTCGGCGGTTGCGACTTCAGTCCATAAGGCTGAAGAAGTTGAAGACGATGATGACGAACGCAATCCAAGCCAGGAAGCACTCTTCGGAGCATTACCCGACGGGAAGCGGCGCAAATTTATACTTGTTGACGACCCGCAAAGGGGTTGTCGCGTCCGTGTCAAGGTTATGCTGGATCAAGTCAACATGAACGAAATTCCCGATTCATACCGGATGTCTAACTCGGTGTATCCCCGGACCTACTTCCCCGTGCAAATGAAACATCCACGTGGCCGAGTCGTTCCTGGAAGAAGATATTTCAAGGAAGACCACCAAACGGATGACGACCAAGAGACTGCGACGGTCGGAAGGGTCCTAGTTCCAGCACCCCAGGCAGATGATGGCGGCGAAATCGCCGTTCCTAAGCTGACTAGAGGACGGCACAGGAAGGAGGTTCTGCTTAACGACTTGGGTTACCGAATGAGTTGGAGCCAAAGTCGAGTCTTCGCTGGGCGGCCGTTGTTTCTTCAACGTTCTCGTACGTTGCTGTCCCACTTACTACACCCCTTGTTGTGTGGCGGACTCATCCCCGCTTGTGCCAGTGAAGGAATATTCTATAGCTAACTCTATCTCCTTGGTTTCTTTTTTTGGGAACAGTTGACGCATATCGGAACAAGATGCGCAGCACCATGCTAGCTGCAGGTCAAGACCCCTCCTCCATTCCTCGCCATTTTGAGACACGGGCCGGAAAGCGAAGGTTCCTCGAGCGCAGGCAGCGGCAGGGGACGTCTGCATCTCAACGGAGCGCAGAAGAAGTTGAAGCCTGAATGGAACAGATGTGGGATAGACTTGTGCTAACAGCTTGGAGCTACCGCATTTTATGGTTGTTCTATGATGTTTTATGATATGGCCGACTACTTGCTACGACGTGACGACCGTATGAAAATACCGAATTTGCCGTACTGTCGAGCAGACAGCTTCTTGGAATTGTGATCACAGACGCCCAGGACGGCAGACTTGATCGTTTTAAAGTCTTCATGATGAAGGAATGAATGGGTTTCCTTAACAGGGCAGGCGTTTTGAGACGATATTTGACTTCTGCGATGATTATACAATGACTGTGATGACCATGAATATTAGGTACCTTATGGATGTGAAAATGAATACAATGACGGATTCCGTTTCTCCTCTTTTGGGACTTTTTTGCCATGGCCCGTTATTGAAATCGATCATCGAGAGTCGAAGCCTCATGACACTGACAGAAACTGAGACAAGCAATGATCACATGCGGTATTTGAGCCAATCAGGATACTTTCCCCTTCACAACAAATGGAGGACCTAAGCCAAAAGTGGAAAAATGGAAGGTACTTTGCCTGATTGAGTCAGATAGGGTTACCTGGGTTCCGGAAACGCCAGTCGTAAAAATAAACCAGCCGCAGGAGGAAGGTACGCCTCGTCTGTCTCGCCTCGCACTGCATTCGCTCATGCGGTTCATTGCATTTGTATCATTGTCAGTGAATTAAGAATGGACTGTACTCGGTCGGCAGTTGGAGGTTTCAGATCCTCTCCGAGCGACAGGAGTATCAACCTCTGTTGGATGGCATCAGATCAATTGACTTGACCTATCTAAAACTCGGTATGGTAGAACACGTCATGTAGTTCACCTGTCAGACATATGTATGTATTTGTCTATGATTTCTATCTTTTCATTAGGTTGTGCTCATTGTATTTCTCGCGTGGCGCCAAATAGTATGAACTAAAATATTAATCCATTGAAATTGCCGGCTGCAGTAAATGAGGTCGAGTCTGACTCCGTAATTTTCGCTTCTCCAGTTCTCCATGCTGGGGTTTACCGCAACCAGGGTCTTTTGACTTTGCAAAGGGAAAAAGCGTCCCTGACAACGGGAACCCCAGACCCTGATCAGCAACGCATTGCTGGGCTTGAGATCACAATAATTACAGGACTATGGGAAGCAAAATATGGTCGGTAAACCAGTAAACAGTAACTAAAAGAGTGAGTGCATTTTAAATACGGAGTAGAGGAAGAGGAATATTTGGAGCGAATTATCATTGACAGACAAGCACTAAATCAGGTTGTCGGGGCCACCGGCCGACCGTCCTCTGCATCAACATCATCGTCTATGCTTGATTCGGCTGTTGGAAAGTAAGATCATAACATACTGTATTCCGCATGCAGTCACTAGGTTTCCTTCCCCTCACTTTGCTTCTTTCATGTTCGTAAATCGATCATTCGAAGCGACCTTGTCTTCTTTGTCTGTTTTCTCACTCCTACACTCGGTCAACTCTTAGTCTTGAGGGATTATTCTACTTTCCGTACTCCGTATCGACATCGACATCGACATCAACAGGGACGACTATTGCGATGCTAGCTTAGGCTTCCGCCTTCTGGCGTTTTTCTCCTCGCATGATCAGACACTATCATCTTCTAGGTGAGTGTTTCTCTGGTACAAATCTTATTGGTCTCTCCCGATTCCCAAAAATATCCTGTCAACGTCGCATTCTTCTGCCATGCTTATTACGGAATGTTCTGCGCCCCGGATCTGTCTAACTAAAGGAATCCTTCGACTTATCGAAAGTTCATGAACCTGCAGTCAATATTCTGCGCTCCCAAGTTCCAATCGCTCTATATTTCGCATTTTCTCTGTTCTTCCTGCCTGTTCCTGGAATATCACAAGTTCTCCGCTGTCATCGCTTGGAACCGTGGTTCAACTGGGTGGCCTGTCCCGCTGATTCAGTAGGTATTTTTAGGTGTCGATTTCAAAAAAAAAGTCGGCCTGGACCGGATTAATTAAACGTGATCGGTCACTCTGATTAACTTTCTGGCACAGCCCGGTTATTCCATCGATCTGCCTCCTTTGCTAATTCCAGAACCATATTTCCTTCCCATCATTGGAAGTCGAAGCGGACATCGGTCGTTTGTCTTGACCTACAATAACCGTCATTTTGTGTATCGGAAAGTACAGAAGAATCCATACAGAGGGATACGGGTGCGCTTGGTTGTGCTTTGAGCCATGTCCGGCCCCAACCGGACTTACAGTTTTGGCGAGGGCGACGATGGTTTAGCACATCCATCCTCCAGAACCCATGCCATGCACTCGCAGTACGACGATGTTTCCCCGATCTCCGACGGAGCCCGTATGAATCCGATGAATGGTCAGGGAACGGACCACGGACTTGCCTCTGTGCCGGAAGACGGCCATCAGGGATGGGGTCGAGGCCCAGAACCGTCACCCTCGATACTTACGGGTTCTTCAGCGACCCCAGGGATGGATAATCTGGGGCCAGGCGCCGTGGGAGGCGGCATTAGCGGTATTGCTCTCAGTGTTGCCAATAGCCACGATCGTTTGAGTGGAGTGGAGGCCCTCATGGGCACAGATGGCCAGGAGGCTAATATTCCTGCAGAGCGAGGGTTCAGCACCACGGGCTCCGATAACCCATACGTCCCTGCGCCGCCGGAGCATCGATATTCGTACGGTTCCAATATCGCTTTGGGGGCAGCCGCTGCCCCGGCTGGACAGTTGACCCCGGGTCAATCCGTTTCGCATCTTAGCTCGTCGAATCCATCGCAACGCAACCTCTATGATATCCCATATCAGGGTGCAGGGGGTCTGAACGCCGGTCCCTACCAACGGCACTCGGCTTATAGCTCGAACGATCTGCCTGTTGATATCAATCCAGATGAGATCGTCGATGATGGTGATGACGGTTTTGTGCCGGCGCCGAACTCAAGCTCTAGTGCTCGCAAGTCTCAGGCCATTCCTGCGGCGGCTGGAGGTGCTGCAGCAGGGGGATTTTTGGGAAACCTGGGAGGGCTTTTCGGGGGCAAGAGTGCTGCCGATACATCGTACGGACCGGTTCCAGGAGCTGGTCTCGAGGCTGGAGAGAAGGGTCGCTGGGTCAAGCCGAAGCCAGGAGGGGGTAGCAAGAAGCGCGGATGGATTGTGGGGGCGATCCTGGCTTTCATCATCATCGGGGCCATCGTAGGAGGTGCGGTCGGTGGTACAATAGGCCACAGAGGCAACGAGGAGCCATCCTCGGCTTCCTCCTCTTCCTCCTCTTCCACACAAACGGCCACCGACGACACAAGCACCAACGGGGATCTGGACAAGAACTCTGCCGAGATCAAGGCCCTGATGAACAACAAGAATTTGCACAAAGTCTTCCCCGGTATTGATTACACCCCGTGGGGTGTCCAATACCCTCTGTGTCTTAAGTATCCTCCATCTCAGAACAATGTGACACGGGATATGGCCGTGCTCACGCAACTAACAAACAACGTGCGACTCTACGGTACGGACTGCAACCAGACGGAAATGGTCCTTCACGCGATCGACAAGCTCGAGATAAAGGATATGAAAATCTGGCTAGGCGTGTGGATCGACAGTAACATAACGACGTCCAGACGGCAGATAGACCAATTGTACAAGATTATCGACGACGCCAAGGATACTTCCATCTTTAACGGGGCCATTGTTGGAAATGAAGCCCTCTATCGAGCAGGCAGTGACAAGACTTCCGCGCAAACGACCCTCATCAACTACATGCAGGAAGTGAAGGACCATTTCAAAAAGAAAAACATTGATCTGCCAGTCGCAACATCGGATTTAGGTGACAACTGGGACGCAACCTTGGTTCAAGCGGCAGACGTTGTCATGGCGAACGTGCACCCGTTCTTCGGAGGCATTCCGGTCGATCAAGCTGCGGCTTGGACGTGGCAATTCTGGCAGGATCACAATGTCGCCTTGACCAAGGGCACCAACAAGAAGCAGGTCATCTCTGAAGTCGGCTGGCCCAGCGGCGGAGGAAACGATTGCGGGCTTGGTGCTAACTGCCCGAACGACACAGCGGGTGCAGTGGCTGGCGTTGACGAGTTGAACAAATTCATGGAGGACTGGGTCTGTCAAGCCCTAGAAAATGGCACGGATTACTTCTGGTAAAGACCCTACAACCACCCTAAGCAGTCAACTGGTTTCGAGCACAGCGGCTAACAAGTTCGATAGGTTCGAGGCATTCGACGAGCCATGGAAAATCGTGTACAATACTGCGAACGAGAATTGGGAAGACAAATGGGGTCTCATGGACGCGGCTCGTAACCTCAAGCCTGGCCTCAAGATTCCGGACTGTGGCGGCAAAACGGCCACTCGATGACTGTGATGCCCCTTTTTTTCACATTTGACCCTCGATACAATAGCTTTTGGCACCTTTTCTATCCATCTATCTTTGCACATGAACCCTCTCGCAACCCTTTTCCTTCTACTTCTATACATGCTTGACGACGCATATCCTGACGAATTTTTACAAGTCTTTGGCTTTGGCGTTGGTGCTGCTATTTCTTCTTCCCTTGATTGTGTACGTTACCACCTGTTGAATATTCTCTTCCTCGGTCGAGGCCAGAGCCCCAATCCCTGGTTGCCGCTGATTTCGCACGATTTTGTTGGAAACTTGTCACAGATTGCACGTGGACACTCCTTGCTAAGATACACTTGTTGATGATTGGATGCATGTCTGTATATACCATGACAGGCTCTCGCTGGGGTTGACTTTGACGCCATTGAACCTGTGGAATGTTGAGTGCTTTAGGATTGTAAGAAATATCAACCACCATTGTGACAGGGGTAGTAGTCTCCTAGTTTGCGTACTTTTATATAATCATGAATCATCAGTGCTGTCTATGGATACAAAGGGGTATATACTAGTCTATCTGAGTACCGCGCGCAGAACCCACCAAGCTCGTTCCAGTCTCAGTCCTTCTTCAGAAGGTACAAGCGCATATTCCAAAACGCATGCTCATTGCTTTCAAACGTAGGAACTCGCACTGACTCTCTAGTGCCGAGATACCGATCCACAACCTCGGACTCGACCCCCTCTAGGGGACCGCCGAAGAGCAACGGCGGATCGGAAACAAACAATTGCTCAAGGTGCGTCCGCTCCGCACCGGGACAGTACAGAAATGATCGACCGGAGACCTTTGCGAACCCCTCGGGGTGATCGAGGACGGTGATCCCGAGAGAATTGAGGAGCAACCGGTCGAGCTGGTTGAAGACGGGATCTTGGGCATAGGCGGTGATCGAGGGATAGTATTCCTCTAAGCAGTGGAGAAATGCACTCGTCAGTCAAATAATCTTTCCATACGAGGCGCACGAATATACTGATCGCAGCAATCGACGTACTCATCAATTCCGTTACGCCCACCAATGCAGCGAGCTGATACAGCGACACACTGCGGCGATCTACCCAACCCCCTCGCAGAAACCCGCTCGGGCTTCCAAGACCAATACAGACGATGTTCTCCAGCGGAGTTGTGTGAGGATCTGGATCGGAGATCGAACTGATCCCTTCGAACCTCCTCCGGAGTGTGTCCGCCATCACGCGCCATGTCTCCGACCCCTCCCATCTCTCGCGGTACCCATTGAACTGAGTCTGAAGGTCGCCGAGGGTCAGTTGAGAGGGAGCTTCGGCTGGCATCAGCAATGGGGTTGTCGATTGGCCTCCGTCAGCGCTGTGGTTTGGGCGCAGCGCCCGTCGCACGTTTTTGTTGGTGGTAACGTGCGTCCAGCCGTCCGCGTCGGTGACTTGCAGGCGTTTCTGCTGCTGGATTTTCGAATCAGGTTTTCTGGGACGTCGTGTGTGCGGCATCTTGGTATATATGTGGTGTCTGATCGTCTTTGGGGAGTATACACTGTGATGTGATGCTCATGCTGGAGGTGATTTTTGTTATCTTTATCGGGACGGTTATCGGTGGTGGGGTGGACCGTGGAGCTTATCGTGTATCTTATCGGTTATCAAGTTATCGGACCTTCGAGTGTCACTCTCATCTTCTGAAGTCTCATGAGCTCCTCCGTACCTTACGCAAAGACTAAGAGAATGTGCGCTAGTTTAGTAAATTCATGTCAGCTTGGACTATGCGCACAATTGGGAATAATACAGGATTTGATTGGTGTCCATGATGATCATACTACGAGCTCCGGATGAGCTGCCGGAACGTGCTACGCTCAAACCAGAACACTATAATCACTACGGAGTATTTCAAGTCCAGTCAAAAGATGAGAAAATCGAGAAGTCTCAGTCATACTAATCTCGGGTATTCTCGAGCCTTTCAAGCGACGTTACTTACTCGAACTGATGATGTGCATCCATCACAGTGATCGCCCCCTTCTGCTGCACTCACGAAGGATCTCTAAGCGCCCAGCTCCATAATGGCTCCCCTCTTCTAGCGTCAAGATAGGGGCGCTTCCACCTCCTTTGCTCCACGAATCATCGGCGCAGAATGGCTTGAACCATCCCTGCCAGGACGTGATGCCACTTGCAGCCCAGCGTCTTGGACGTCCCTTCGATCCAATCCGACGGCGAGATTGGTTGTCCCCTCACGGGCGCAACACTGCCAATTCTCAACGGACCTCTCAAGCACAGAGTAATGAGGCAGACGCTACCGCCAACTTTCAATTTTTCAACCTGCGGGTGTGGTCACATCAAAGTCTCCTGCATTCTCACTCGTCCGATTTTAATCCCCTTCCTGCGGTTGTCAAGTCAGAATGTGAAATGCTGCTGCAGGACCTGGCCTTCGGGCTTTATTCGCTCTCTTTCAAAAAGACTTGAACGTCCTCCCTATTTGGTTCATCTGGCTGCTGCTCGCGAAGCTTATTTTCCTTTCCTCTTTGATGATGATCATTTTCTGCGGTTCGGACGGTTGAACTGTTCGCCAACTGCTTGACTTGACTCGAACACTCCCGTAGGAGTTTCACATCCGAAAAGAAGACGGTCGTTCTCTTTTGTTTGCAGGACTACTTCTGCTGTTGCAGTTGACTTCATTATCCCTTGCAGCCTTCCGTGAAGGTCTCGCAAACATCATGGTGCTTCAATTTTCGATATCACAATGGGCGGCGCTCATCGCACTGCTGTGCGCTGGACTGGCTAATGCTCACACCGTCATCACATACCCAGGCTACAGAGGCAACAACCTCCACACCAACGGCACTGTCGAACAGTCAAATGGTTTGGGGCAAGCTGAAGTTAATGGCTCGCTAATCTTCCCCTACGGCATGGAGTGGATGTATCCTTGTATGAACAACCCGGCTAGCCTTCGAGTCTGTCCATGAACGTGTGCACAGCTAATGTATAATCGTATCATTTTTGCAGGCGGAGGTATGCCGACAACCACTAACCGAACGAAATGGCCGGTCGGAGGCGGCGCTGTTGCCCTCCAACCTGGCTGGTTCCAGGGTCATCAAACCGCCCTCATCTACATCAACCTGGGCCTGGGCACAATCCCTCCGAACATGAGCCATCCTATGGTCGCTCCCTTCCAGATCACGGGTCCGACCAATAACCCTTATCCCGGTACTATCTGTCTGCCACAAGTCCCACTGCCGGCAAACATTAGTGTGAAGCCAGGAGACCACGCCACTATTCAGGTTATCGAGACTGCCAAGCACGGTGCAGCTTTGTACAATGTACATTCCCCGCTCTTTGCCAGATGGCTGAATCTGACCATGATGCAGTGCGTGGACATTGAATTCGCCGAGCCGTCGGAGGTAGAGGAAGTGACGCGTAACAACTGCTTCAACTCGAGCATCATCAGCTTTGGCGAGGTCTTCACAACAACGTCGCTCACATCAGCGGCAGCGCCCAAGCCGTCGCTGATGAGCGTGCTGCCTGTTTACATGGTAGCATTGCTCAGTTGGGCGATGATGTAAATACCTGTTTTACTTTGGCTTTTGTGGCTCGTTTTTGCATTACATACCCAGTTTGAGTTTACTATTTCATGAACTTTGCAAGGCTTCCTAGACACCTCACTCTTTCCTTGTGAGCCACGCATTCTTATTCTACAGGCGCTATAGTCTACGAAGCCCCATGACCAAAGCAGATACTTGTTGGTCAAAAGTCAAGATATAGCTTCAGACGCTAATTGACCAAATATTATACCATATGTCCACACACAAATTCACAGGTTCATTACGTGTTCATTCGACACTACGCACCAGGCGCAGAATCGCATTGGCAACCTCCTCTGGGCTCTCCTGAGGCGCCCAATGCCCAACCCCTTCAATCAACCTCAGGAACCTAAAATCGCTGCACACCTCCCCATTCACCATCTTCTCCAACGCCCCTGGTTCCTGGTAGATGCCCCAGTCCATCTTCCCCGACACAAAAGCACAAGGCACCTCGATCCTCTTCCCCGCGTAAGTGTCGAAATCCTGCGTGAACCGACCATCCCCCGCCGTCCGCACTCGATACCAGTTCAACCCGCCCTGGAACCCCGTCCGCCCGTACTCCGCCACATAAACCTCCAGATCGGAATCCGGCAGCCAGGCCTGCGAAAGCTGCTGAGCGTTCTCCGGCTCGTTTCCCATTTCCAGCGCGATAGCTTCGGGCATGGTAGCGTCCAGCGGCATGATATAGTAGAACGGTAGTTGGAATAGTTCAGCTGCTGTCCAGGTCTTTAACGGACGCGGGTAGTTGCGCGCGCACGAGCCGCTCTTCAGGTGAAAGTATCCTCGCAGGAACTCGTGGAGTCGGCCCGGGGAAAGGTTCATCTCGTTGCTTGCAGAGGCGGTGGAGTAGTACCATTTGTAGTGTTTGCGGTTGCGCTGGGCCAGCTCGGCGTGGATGCTGTTGCTGGCGGCGGATTCCATGCCGCTCCCGCTCCCTGGTGTACCGTGGACATGGTCAGGGTTGGTTGCAGTGTTGAACGGTAGTGATGGCGTGCCGTTGAACGGATGGCTCAGCAGGAGCACGCTTTCGAAGAAATCTGGGCGGATCAATGCGCACATCGCGGCGGATACGGCGCCGCAGTCGTGGCCTACGACGCAGCGCACGGAGCGGTACCCCAGCGCGTGGACGAGGATCACCATGTCTCGTGCTAGCGAGGTGAGCGAGAAGGTGGACAGGTCTACCTCGTCGTAGCTGCGGGTGTCCCAGCCTGTGGTGCGGCCGAATCCGCGCTGGTCGGGGGCGACGGCGTAGTATCCTGCTTCTGCTAGGCGGGGGAGGATCTTACGCCATGAGAAAGCCAGTTCGGGGAAGCCATGGAGAAGCAAGATTAGAGGACGGCTGCGGTCGGGAGAGTAGCCGGCCTCGAGGATGTGGAAGTTGAGGGCGGAGGTGGAGACGGATCGACTGGAGACATTAGGGGGAAGGGGGAGGGATGCCATTATTATTTGTGTATCACTTTGCTTTGGAAGTTGATGGAGAGAGATCACCTAACTATCTACCATGCAATAGTTAGCACGAGCTTTGTGCATTCGGATGGTATGGATCTATAGATTCTGTAGATCTACATTTTCTCCACTTTAATGCCGAGTATATATGTTGGAGTCTCCATAATGATCAGCCATATTGATTACCCGAAAACCAAGGCATAAACTAAAGGCAATAAGGCAGACACAGTTGTTCATTGGTAGCCTTATTTTCAAGGTACCGACTAGCTGGAGTTGACAGATGCAACCTCAGGCACCGACACACCCACACCCGCATACATCATCGATGCCTTACAGAAGACCATCAATCCTGCAGCAACTCTGCAGTACGTAAGAAGACCCTAATTTATCAGTCTTGGGAACTTTAGATCCTCATCAAGACAAGAAAAAAAGCTAAAAAAGAGCCGATCCACCAGACAACCCAAAGAAAAAAATAGAAAATCGGCAATGCTCAATCGCTCATTGATCTGACTTGGATCGGCCTCCAGTCCATGACGCAAAGTCTACCCCCTTCGATCCGCTCTCTCACATTTTGCTCTGGATCGGCATTTATCCCCCCTTCTACGGAGTAGGGACTGGCAACTCCCTCTATTCATCGTCATTCGGAACTGACTTCTTGATTTTCTACATTCAGTTTCGCATCAATTTCTCCCTTCCCTTCTTTCACCCCTGTTCCTCTAATTCGTCTCCCTTAACACATTCTTTGAGGGAATCTTCCGCCCTTTTTTTCCGCATTCCCCCTCTCACTGACAACGCAGCACAATATTGCCAGGTCGTCCGAGGGCTTTTCGAACGTCACGGAGTTTACGGCTAGAAGACCAACATATCCGTCGCTGCTCTGCGTGATATACATTAAAGTGCAGTGATAGATAAGGCACGAAGAAGAACCCGTGTCTTTGTCGACATCAGCCTCCATGTCCGCCGTTTGAGGGCGGACGCGACGATATCGAGTTTCTTTCGCTGGTGGACCCAACATGTTCCGCAGAAAGAGAAGCACATCTCGTCATCAGGTGAGCTTTGCAATCTAGGCGTATTTCGCAAATTAAAATTGGTCGAAGCTGATTCTCATTGCTATCCCCTAGCCTCTCTCCACGGTTAACTCACAGTCCGCCCAGTCCGCTGCCACTCATGCCTTCCTTAAATCCCAACCCTCCTCAAGCAGCCTGTCTTCTGCTGCGGCGGCGGCGGCTCTGCGAAGTCTCACACCTACCCCGACGCCCGTCGAAAATGTCCAGACGAAGAGAATGATTCAAAGGCGGGCCTCCGTAACTTCGCAGACCAGCATGACAGGTAGCCTCCGTCCAGCCAGCAGGATAGCCCTTCGTCGCAGCAATAGCTCAAGCTCCATGAGCAACAGAACGTTCCGAGAACAATCTCCGCGCCGACCGGCTACCAGTAACGGCCAAGTGGATGTCGTTCCGCCCCTGCCCTCCATGCCTCCAGGATTTGGAGGCCGGAAAAATCCTGGTCGACGCTCCGTCAGCCTGGAGCCAAGCGTGCGGTTCAATTCCTCGCCCACAAATAAGACGCTGGGTCGCGGTATGAGTGTCGACAGATCGCTGCGATCACCGTCCAGCCATTCGCCCCTCCAATCCCAACCATTGTCTACCGTTCCTGAGCTCGAACGAACAAGCAGTCGGAACTCAATCAATTTCTCATATCCGATGAATGGCCGACCAACCTCCCCAACTGTCTCGCGTCCGTTTCCCACACAACATGAACCCTTGGCTAACGTGTCGCTCAATCATGAGTTGTCACCCGCCACGTCCCCGAATGCTCGGGTAGCGAAAAGCCAGGAAATGAAGAAGGCAGCTGGGCTCGTTACTGGAAGCCCCGGGAGAACCGCCTCTTCCGTTGGTACCGCTGTCGCAGCTGCACAGGCTGCTGTGGTACCAAAATCCGATGGAACAGGTCACTCGCCTCTGGCCAATCGCTTCGTCAATCATCGAGAAGCGGCCACTAATACACATGCGCAGAGTCAGGCCTTGCGACAAGTATCCTCATATGCGACGGGACCTACGCAGACACCTACCGTACCGGAAGAAGACCCCCAGGGAGAAGAACGCGCGGGACCTGATGGAATCGGGAGCCGCTTCAATCATCCGCGCGCTGGAAGTGTTTCGCCTATCGACGACTTTGTGCCCAATTCTTCGGAGCATTTGTATGCAGTGGAACCTTCAATTATCAGAACGCCAGCCACACCGGACGAAAAGGATGCACGCCCTACTTACCCTGTCCATTCCACGGAGTTGAATGAATCGGCAAGGCTAGAGAATGGGCTACAGCAATCCCCCATCCATTATTCAAGCAGCAGCCCGGGCAGATCTGCTCGATTTTCAACTCAACTTGCAGTGACTGGAATTGCTGAGCATCAACCTCCTCCGAGATCCGTTTCACCGGTCAAATCCGCACTGAAGAATGCGCGGAAAAGCTCATTGTCTCCTGATGGGAGAAATGGAGGTGTTCTCCGTCCAGGCCCGTCAATCAGTGAGCTATCCGACGCCACTTCTGTGGCTTCAGACGATGGCTCCAGACTGGGCTACCGTAGGAAGCCTGTCAAAGTAAGCTTTGACGATGATACTGAAATTGTTGGAATTGCAGCGAGTCCGCCGACCTCACCGGAGGAACTAACCCCCGAGTCCCCTGAAAAATCCAAGGCCAGAACTGGATGGTTCGGGGTAGGTAAGCGGAAGACATCTCAACGGGATACCGTGCATCCTGATGAGTTCGATGAGGTTTTGAAGCCCCGACCTGCTCTCCCTTCTTTTGGCAGTATAAGAGGACGCCGAGAGGACGAGCCTGAGCCCGCCCAGCCGGACTTCAGTGACAATGAGTCTACCGCCTCGTCTGAGTTCGATGCAGTGGTCTCCGGCTGGTCTGTCTCAAATGACCATCCCGTTCAAGTCATCATGTCCCACCCTTCCGTAACAAATCATCCATCTGGCACAGAAGTCGATCGCATTGCCCTCGCTGAGTCCTCTGAAGGGCCTAGCGACCAAACGAATAGTGCACCTAGACAAGAGGGTGACTTAGTTCACGAGCCGGTGTCTCAAGCTTCTCGGGCTCTGAAACCGTCAGTAGCGGATGCACACTTAATGCGAGAGCAGGAACCATTAATGACTCCAGGTGTGGAGTTAGCGCTACAGGGCATGGCGGCCCAAACAACCTCACCTGGTGCCGAAAAAGGGCGTTCAAGTCTTGAGATATACAGAGTTCCCGGTGGTTTCCCGCGAACCTCGTTAGAACTCGATCCCAAAGCTGCCAGTAAAAGGAAGGGCAGGAGGAGATCACGTGGCAAGTCTATCGACGAGTATATGCCAAACGACAAGGAGAGCGGTGACGAGTCAGGGGAGAGTGTTTACAGCGATGCCGAGGAGGGCGTCGATGGTGATGGCTTTGGCTCAATCAATGCTATCGTGGATGCGCGGATAGCGCAAGGCAAAGACGGCCGGCCTGTGGATGCTCTTCTCAACAACACATTCTCCAAAGACGACACACGCGGATTCGGGACTAAGTCCACCAATGGAGCGGCGAACAAGCTCGAAGAGTCAAGTCAGGCCGATTGCGCAGCAACTCCCGCGCAAGCGCAACCTGCTTACTCTCCCTCCTCCGCACAAGCAGTTTCTACACGGTCTACGGTTCAGACGCAGACGATCGCCAAAGACATACACTCGTCCGCACGCGCGAGTCAAGCGAAGAGGCCTATGTCAACCATAGTATACAGGGATTCAGGGCTTCGTGACGCTGTTGCAAAGGATGGCTCATTACACGACCTATCAGGCAACGGCAGCTCTGCTTTACATCGAGCCGATATTGAGCGGGCCAAAAAGAGGCCTGTGTCATTCGGGCCGGTCATCCAAAAGGAAATCGATCCAGCCCCTTCTAGCGAGAGACTTATCAACAGCAGAACGCCCTACATGCCTCAAAGGAGGATGTCCAATGGAAGCGACTCATCCAGCAGTTTCATAAGGTCCACGCGCCGTGCCAAAAAGGGTGGACAGCATACCATGCGTCGCACCATGCGGGGAGGCCCTCCGATCCGCGCCATGCCACCGTCTCCCGGCCGGGTACCATCACCCACCATAGAAAGTCGGCCTCTTTCTTCGGGGTCGGTCACAGGCACCATGCGCACTACATTGCGGACTGGACCCAAGAACGACAAGTCTCCGAGCTTCTTCTCTAGCAGGTCTCCGAAATTGAAGGTTACCAAGACAGCAACACCTCGTTTCGTAACACGATTCCCAGATTCGGATGACGAAGATGCTGATTTCCGGCAGCGGAAACTTCAACGTCGATACGATGATTCCAGTGACGATGAGCAAGGCCGCGTGATGCACACTCTACGCCCGGTTCGGGGCATTCCTCGACGGCAGGGAACAAACGACGGCGATTCGACGGAACTGGAAGATAGCTCTGAGAACGAGAGGCCGGCCACCCCTGCACCAGCAGCTGCCTCCAAGAAACCTGATCTTCCTTCGCACGACCCAGGACTTGCTGCAGTGGCCAGGTCCCGTGGAATGACAGAGGAGGAGCTGGATGAGTTCCTCCACCGGCCGGCAAAGGGGCGAGTGTCTGGGATTCTGGGCCGGTTCACTTTGAAGAAATCCAGGCCACCCATGGAACACAAGGCTTCCAAGTCCAAGCCGGAGGAGCGTGCTCACATGCGGGACGAGAATTTGCTGAATCCCGGTCGGGGAACAACGGTCACAACAGTTACTGCCAACCACTCCGGGACTTCCCCTTCGAAGCTCACCAAGGGAGGCTTGAAGAAAGCGAACGGGAACAGCTGGCCAATGGACTCTGGGCACAAAGTGTCAGACGCCGCAGCAGATTCTGAAACTCTGGCGGAACAACACCCAGTAGCGATGGATGCATCTGGAGACGGAAGTGCATCTACTGCTCGCCATAGTGAGCCCTCCGCAGGGGACAGCGCAATTAATATGCAGAGCTCCGAAGCCGCACCCCCGCGCGAGGAACAACACTTTGCTAACAGCGATGGCAATAATAATGTCAGCGCAAAGGATATCGTCTTCCCACAGGGAGGGCGAAAGAAACGATTTCCTCGTCTTCGAAAGGCATTCGGCATGCGCAGCTAAGGGGAGCCGAATGACGTCTATTCGCTTCTTCCACTACATATTAAAGCATATTTGCTTGTAATCTATACAGAATTTGGCAGGTTCTCTCTGAGAAGGCTTCTCTGATAGCTGCCTGTGCTATGGATTGGTCGAGGTGCCGATCTTTCTCACGTTTCTACGATACTACGAATTACTACGCCTATATAGGAGGGAGCTAGTGCTCCCTATTTGCCGTGATTTTCAATACTTTGCTCCCATCCGCCCTTTCAATCTAATCTGCTGTGATACCTTTGCTTCTCTCCACCGGCCCCGCAAGGTGTGGACGAATTGCTATTATAACAACTCCTACATAGGAGCAGGCTTGATTTTTTCTTTTTCTCTTCTCTTCTTCTTCCGTGTCGTTCTTCTACAATTTCTGAGATATATAATAATGACTTTGGCGGGACATGGGTTCAGGAATACGGATAATATGGGTAATGGACGAAGGGTTAAGGTTAATGGTCTTAATACACCATCTTAGGTTCGAGGAGTTTTGGCAGAAAGATTATCATCATTGGATAGAAGGAAGATTAAGGACATCTGTAACATCTATGAATTATCTACCGGATACATAATGCCATTTTTGAATCGCTCATTGACGAATACATTCACTCTTTCTGATGGGACGCTGGTTTCTTCAGGCGTTCATTATGGAGTACTAACAGCACATCAACTGAAGCCTGAGTGTCCAGATACCAGTACGCAGTTTGTGCCCTGATTATCCTTCATCAGAACGAGCTTCGCTGAGCTGCTGAGTGCATGCAAAAGTACCCGATGATCGGCTGTGTTGACCCGTGCAACAACCTCGGGATGGGAAGCTAGGGAGACATGGGAACGAGCTCTTCTCTCTCCACTCATGAGTCCACTTCTCCAGTGATTCCGATCTCGTGCAAGGGCCCACACGGCAAACCAAAGGGCCAGAAGGCAGACACGACAGCCACTTGCACCAACCTCTTGCTTTTCCTTCGGTCGGGTATCTATCAATAGACATGGGAATGCGTCTACAATTGGACAGTCGACGGCGGAGATTAGGTTGAAGCTGTGGCGAACGACTGTCCATTATTATTGTTGTTACATACCTTTCTGTCTAACAGCAAGGTGACGAAAAGGGATACAGCTCAGTAAATTCGATGGCTGGCTGGCGCGTAGTCGAGCAGCCGTGAAACCAGAGCAATCATCATAGAGATCAGAAGCACTAGGGTGGAGCGCTTTAGATCAGGGCTGTCAGCCTGTAGAAAGATGCTGGTGGTCTTGAGAGGGGAAAGACCACGGCTTCTCCGTGTAATGAACGGCGGCAAGTGAGATGGGGACGCCGATGAAACACCAACTCCAATGACGGAACTCCACGAATATTGTCAGGATCAATTGCAGATGGGGCAGAGCGAAGGAAACTGCCAGAATGCTGTAACAAGTTTGGAACAGTATCTCCTCCATATTCTCAGTTGATTCTCTCCATCACACTGGCAGAGACAGCCCAATGCTGCTCATTGCTTAGTCGAGCTGGTGAGGAGAAGAACCGTGCATAAGCCACCACCAAGGTCGATCGTCCCAGCCCAGTAGCGCCAAGGGATCCAGATTTCCGATTCGACCCGGGGAGAAGTTCACGTTGCCATGGAGATTGGTGTCTTTTTTGAGTTTCAGCTCGGTGTAAGTGCCATGCTGGCCAGCCTCCAGACTTTGTCACCAATTGCATTATCACTATTTATGGGGTGCACGGCGTACGAAGAGGAGAACTCGTTCCACGGGCTAGAACGTATTGTCGTCATGCATGTGAAGGTTCATCCTTCTGAATGGAATAATAATGTTTTAATTGACCGCTTGATGGTGATGTGTATTATTTCGAAGCATTGTCGATATGTTGATGGGGCCGTTCGTATGCAGCAGGATTTACGGAGTAGGCCGATGGAGTCCTTCAGAACTAGCTATATATATCTAGGATCAATGACCTTTGCAGTTAGCACATGCTTTTCCTTGAGCATAAATTGACCCTCAGGAGACGAGAATAATAGTGATTTTCTTTCGTACCGTTTGGAGAAAGTGACTATCGTCCGCAACCTCGGATAGATGAAACCCCAGAGGGTGTTTCTAATCGGGAGGCTGGATCAGGCCCAAACGGGCAAAGCGCAGTAAACAAACGCGTGGAAACAAGAAGCAGCAGCATTGGATGGAGGAAGTGATGTGATGATTGACGGATTGATGGATTGATTGAATGATACGATTCTGTTGCCGTATGGGGGAAGTTTCCTGGGTGTACTCCGTAGAAAGTAAGGTGTTTGTTATGATTAGAGACAGTTGCGCGCAGTAGTGAACGACGGCCTCTCCCTTCCTATTTCAAGCCCCTCATCCTCTTCTCCTTCTTCCTTTCTCTTCTCTTCTCTTTTCCATTCCTTCTTCCTTTTGATCTCCAGCATTCCTGAGTTTATCTCACATTCCCCCCTTCCTGTCAACCACAGATTAGATTAGATCTATCTAATCTTCTATCTAATTCTCACTCCAGCGAGAAAGACTTCTCTTCCAGTAAAGAGTCTTTTCTTGTCTCGCCTTTCGAGTTGTTTCGCAACAGTTCGAAAGGGATTCGAGAAGAGACGCCCAAAGGACAGCCAATCTGGACTTTGACGCCCGCGTCCCCATCCCCTTCAGTGTCTTCCCGTCGTCGTACCGGAGTGACGCTGTTCCTGAGACTACTCTGACTAGAGTAGAGGGAGAAGTCAATCTCGATCGTACTTCGCACGTCGAACGGGAAGATACTCGAACCTCTGCTCCTCTTCCCGGCCCTCGTGTCTACGGAAGAGAAGAAGTCGATATCCATATCACCAAGGACCGTCTCCGCGCACCTTCTCGCAAGGGTGACGATTTCCAGGTCATCTACCACAAGGATTCTCGCGTTCCTGAGGTAGAACTTTCGCGTGAACGGTAAGCATTTCTTCTTTCCACGTATTTCTTTTTTTATTATTACTTCCACGGCCCTTGAAAACTACTTGGTTTCTATTCGTTATTTCCCCCCTCCTGTGGCTGTCATTTTTTTGGGGTGTGGTGATTTGTTTTCTGTTGATTTTCCCTGAATGCCTCGTGCTTCTGCATCAATCTACATTTCCAGCTGGAAAAGTGGAGAGGGTGAGAGAAACAAGGCAATAAGCGGAAACGCAGCGAAAACAAAGCAAAACAAAACAAAAACAATACAAGCACCAGAAGAAGCGGTGACCTCCCGAAGGCTGCATCAGCCGAGAAAGTGGCACCACAAGCCTAGACTAGAGCGGATGAGAAATGGCGAGCTATCAATTTACGCAGTAAGCTCGGTGCTTTTGCTCAGCCGGGCCTAAATTGATTAGCCGCTCCATCCAATCTATTTACGTGGCACAAAAACACCAAAAACAAATGGAGCCAAATCAAAACAAACGCCCCCCCAAAAAAAGAAAATGACATCCAATGAGCGGTGTCGGCCCGTTCCCTTACCCAATGCCCCCTCTCGTGTCCCCAATCCATGGTTGTCTTGTCTTCCTATTTCTTGTTTATCATTCTCTCTCGGATAGTATCTAACATTCTCCCCCGTTCCCACCCCCAGATACCGTGAACCCACTTCTCGCTACGAACCTTTACCTCCCAAGCCTGTCTACGACCGAGCCCTTGAGTCCCAGCTTGACATCACTGAGCGAGAGTATCGTCGCCGTACCGACCCTACTTACGACGTCAACGTTTCGTACGGTCGTCACCAAGCTCCCGTAGACTCTTACCAAGCCTACCAGCCCCAACAGACTTCCGACGTCTCTCTCCAGCGGTCCAAGACCGAGATCGACGTCTCGTACGACAAGGCCTACGCTCCTAAGCCTCTCGAAACACGCAAAGGAGACTCCTTCAGCCGCAGCGAGCTTACTGTAGAGTCTGTTCCTTCTCGTCCTTCCTCCGTCGCTTCGATCTCTCAAGTCAAGGTCCTCAAGCCTTACACCGCTATCGACCAACCCCCTGCTCGCAAGATGGGTTACTACGACGACGACGGTAACTACCACTCCTTCCGCCGTGGCGTGGAGCGTGCTGTCGACCGCATCACGCATCCATTCCACCACCACCATCATCACCACGATCGTGAGGAAGTAGTCATCGCTGACGAACGTGGCCCAGTTCGTTACCGTGATGGCGTCCGTGAGGATGTTCGCATCGTCGAGCCCCGTGCCAGCAAGACCACTGCAGAATCCGTCCCCATCCCCTGCCACTTCATCCGTATCGGCGACATCCTGATTCTTCAGGGTCGCCCCTGCCAGGTGATCCGGATCTCCGTCTCCCCCCAGACCGGCCAGCACCGCTACTTGGGTGTCGACCTCTTCACCCGTCAGCTGCAGGAGGAGTCCAGCTTCGTCTCCAACCCCTCCCCCTCGGTTGTCGTTCAGACCATGCTCGGTCCCGTCTACAAGACCTACCGCATTCTGGACCTCCACGAGGATGGCACCCTCACCGCCATGACCGAGACCGGTGATGTCAAGCAGGCCCTCCCCGTCGTCACCCAGGGTCAGCTTTTCCGCAAGATTCGCGAGGCTTTCTCTGAGGGCCGCGGTAGCGTCCGTGCTCTGGTCATCAACGATGGTGGTCGTGAGCTCGTCGTTGACTACAAGGTCATCCACGGTTCCCGTCTGTAAGCGTCTAAGCCTTTTTAGGCTTAGCCAGCTTGGGTAACGGAACAGGTTAGTTTATCCGCTTTGTCACCCACCCATACACTATGATCCTATGAACCATGGTTGTTGCTTTGACCCTGGCGAGATCTCCGTCACATGACGCTGACGTCACTAATTTAGTTAGGAATCTTGGTATCTGCTGAGCGAAAACGATAATTTATATGTATGGCAATTGCTTGTATCTGACATGATGGACTACACGATTGGAATGGCCTCTTGATGAAAAATGAAAAAGAAAAATGACAAGCACGACTTTTTTGGTTCATCCCGATTTTCTTGTATCAGTCATGGCCACCTTGTAACTACAGCTAGATCATAATGCTACTTACGTCCCCTTGATCGCATACTTAAAGCGAATTCTGTAGACTTGTAGTTACATTACGAATTAACTGTCATTGTGTATCCTTCTATGTCAGGAGTCGTTGCCATTATTGACGCTCGTTCAAGAACATCTTGGCCGTCATGAATCTTAATTATGTGATATCGCTCTATCAGCGATTAGCTATTGACTGTCCTCCCAGTTGAAACATTCAATTCATATAGTTCACTTAGCAAAACAGAGTAGCAATCGACATCAACAATATATACCAGACATAATAAAGCAACCAAGCCTGTCCGTCCATCCATGTACTCCTGGCCTGACCTGCCAAAACAAAGAAAGAAAAACCTATGAACAGCAAAGAGTCGATTTTGTACAACCTGCGCCTTCCCCTCTCTGCAAGTGCATAAGAGGACTCGTAGCCAAAGCAAATAGCAAAAGTGGAAGGGAGAAGAGGTAAAAAACTGAAAAGAGAGGCGAAGGGAATAAAGAAAGCGGAGGATGAATGAATCAAGGCCGCCTGGCCAGGAGCATCTTTACCAGGATTCTGAAGAAAAGAAGAGCAGAAAAGCGGACGCCGAACGCATAACCAGTGTATCATGGTGGAAAGCATTATCCGAAGCGGAGCGTAAGGAGATGATTCAACATGTCACATCGCAGGTCGAGGATCAAAATGCCGGATCACCCGGGAAAGAAATGTGCTGATGCCGTGAAAACGCCGTAAGTCGATCAAGGTGCAAAAAAGGGATGATCCAGAAGCCATATTGTACATGTCCACATGCGGAGAGAAGAGACGGACAGGGTATCGTTTATAACAAAGCCCCAAGTAGAAGTCGGCCAAGAAGAGAGTCACAATTATACTCATGAACACGAATCGAGAACGGACATCCTCGGGTCAAAAAGGGTTGACAAGGATTGTCACCGTTCCCCGAATTTGCCATATTCCTGTTGCCATTTCAGGAGATGACGCGTGAGGACATCCATCATTTCAACGCTGCTCAGATCTTTGAAGTCCTTCTCCTTGGGAGCCTGACCAGATGCTGTTTCGCTATCAACGCTTGCTGTCCCCGACTCCACTTCGTTGGTATTCGAAACTAATGCAGTCTCGATTTGATCCATCGTGGCCTTTGTGAGAGAGCCATTTGGTTGGTCTCCATTGCCGGGAGGGGTGGAAGTTTCGCCGGCAACAGCCATCTCCACCTGCATCCGGGAGATGAATTCAAGGATTCCGGCAACTCGTCTCTTCATCTCGTTCATGGTTGTCCGTTGAGGGTTCATGTAGCGCGGCCTGCTCGGTTTTCCAGAATCTACATTGTAGTGCGCTCCGTTGACTGCCCCCACTCTCGGCGAGTCCCCACCGATATCGTGTGATTGCCCCCGTCGTGGAGAGTCAGCCCCATTCATATCTCGGTCCCTCGTATATTGATTACGTCCGACCCTTCCACCACGTCGCGCAGGTGGGCGTCCAGACTTGCGGGTTGACGGACGGGAGGGAGCAGGTTCCGGAGCAGGTGCAGCGGTCTCCGGGCTAGTTTGAGGAGGCTCAGGGTCTTCCGCAGTGGCTTTATTCGGCGATGGTATCTCACGGTCGGCATCTGCTCGTTCCAAATGTGTTAGGACGAGGAATCCCAAGATAACTTCAGGGCCCTTACCTTCACCATTTCGCCTCTCGAACTTTCCCTTCTTGCGGCTCGCAATCTCCGCGGGGTCTGTTTCGGGTTCTTCTGTTTCTTTGATGGGCTTTTCACGATGACCCCGCGGTGCCACCCTAGAGTTTTTTGTACCGTTGCCATTAACTTTTGTCTTCGACTCATCTTCTGATGCAGGTTGAGATTCTGTGTTCTCTGGTTTTGAGATAGCGCTTGGTGAAGGGGAACTTGTACGCTGGCGCTTCGTCACCTGCTTGTGACTAGGCGGGGAAAACGGGTCAGCAGCAGCACCAAAAACCAATGTTACTTGGGCAGGGTCATCAAACTCACGCTTCGCTGTCACTTCGACTCCGCTTGCCTCGTCGGAGAGCGATGTCCTCTGCAGGGGGCTGAGTATCTTCCTTGCTCTCCTCGATCGCTCGCCGGAGCTGCTCCTCTTCGTCATAAGCCGCATCACGACTATTCATGGTTGATCTGCGTTTGGGGTTGGCAATGGACTCGCTCTGTCGTGATTTGGAATCTTTCGCCCGTCGCGAATTATCACGGGACGAGTCACGGGAGGTTGCAGGGGAAGATTGGACTGGGGCGACTGGGAGGTACTGTGATGAATATTGTCTGTAAAAGTGTAAGCATGACGGCCATATGGTTGAAACACGATTCCATGTAGAAACATCGCGGTTGAGGTGCGTGAGAATTTAGGACATTGGCTCAGCCTCCACGGGTAACGAAGAGCCTGACCGCATCATCCGGGCAATTTAAGGCCGAGTGGACGCAGTAAATCAGAGAAGGGCAAATTCTTGAAATGAGAGTAGAAAAGAGGGTTGAAAAACATACCCGTTGGGCTCATTCTTAATTTTGTGAAGATCTTTCCGACACTCCTCACAGAAGTACTCGTCGGGACTCATCGCTTCATCCATAATTCCCACACAGCCACCGTGTTGCCAAACTTTGCAGGAATCACACTGGATGAACATGCTACCGATATCGTCGGACATCAGGTCCGATGAATCTGCAGAAAGATTCAACGCATGTTGATCCTTGAACCCAACAGCCGCCCCGTTGCGACCGAGAGCCTCCCGCCGAGAGGGAGGCAGGCCTGGGTAGTCTTGCTGCCCACAAAGACATCGGGTAATCTCTTCTTCTTCGTCACCCTCTCCGTCTTCATCCTCATCTTCCTCCTCCCCATTCAATCTCACATGGTCATCATCTCCTCGGGAGCGCTGGCGCTGCCGCGTTTGTGGGTAGTCGTTTCTTGTGGCGCTGTCCGCATCATCAATGGACTGGGACCGTTGGGTTAAAGATCTCTGAGGCGAGGAAATTTTATGGTTCGACCGAGTGCTTCTTTCGCGAGTCAAGGAATTCGACGAGCTGGAGGAATTTGTATGCTGAAGGATGGCGGGCGAGGGTTGGGAGGTGCGGGCACGAGAAGAGCGACGAGGAGTCATGGTGGAGCACTGCGAAGCGAATGGAGCACAATAATTCTGACAATGGGACGAATATTAAGGATAAGTTAAGTATATAAGAGTCAAGCGAGGCACAATTATAAGCAGATGCTGCCCATGTGCGAGCAGTCGCACGCGGGTAAGAAGCTGGGATTCAACAGCGACGACTCGTAGGAAAGGCGGAAAAAAGAGAGCGAAAGGACCGGCAAGGGAAAGAGTAGGAGCTGGCGATTGAGACACGAGGTTGAAAAAGAACCCAAAAAGTAGCGTCTGCGAGCCCGAGTCTGAGCCGAGGACTACATAATCTGCAGATTTCTATTTGTGAGGGTGGAGGGGAGGGAGACAAGGGAAGCAGAAGAATGAGATGGGGGGAGGAGAAAGCGAGTTCGGTAGCAGTAGCAGTACGGAGTACTAGCAGTAACAATCCTAATCAAAAAGGCGGACCACCGCAAGCGGGTTTCCTTTTTCTCTCCTCTTCGGGCTTTCCCCGCTCATTATCTACCAGGTCTCTTTTTGCGCTCCACGAACCTCGAGAGTCAACTATTGCAAGTAATGCTATCATCGTCTTGATGTTGGAATTACATCTCGCCTGTGTTTTTAGGGCAGAGTTGCTTGCGATGGTGTATGACTGAGCCCAACTGCTGACCTGGGTTGACAGAGCCGATGATGGCATCGTCCATTCCGCCATTCATTCCACGACACAGAAAACCCCGCTTATCAATCGTCGACCGCACACAACGTCCACTGCCTGCCTCCTTCCTACTTGCCGATCCGAATTTAAAAAAGACTAGAGTTGGGTCGATTCACTGGGTGGACAGAGAAAACTGTGTTTTCCTACAGTCCAGGTAGTCAAAGGAATTGTCGCGAGGAAGCGGTCCTCCATGACCGTTCAGGCAACTTTAATCCTTGCGGGTCATCATACAAGAAAGCCTCGTTTCACCACTACATTTGCTTGTGGACTCCGAAAAAACTCGATGAAATTTGCTCAGCCATCTTGCTGCTCCTATTCTACGAGTGCATAAGCTTTCAGCTCCAGAAGTACCATAGCTTGTTCCTGCAGGAATGGTAGGCCCATAGAGCGCTTGAGGCTGTGAGAGAACATTACATAAAGTAGATAACCAATGTATGAGAGATGTCCTTGAGAGCAGTGCACGGTATGATGCCTGTTTCGATTCACAGCTTGTAGACAATAGCACTAATCAACAGCTGGACTCGATCGTTGAACTTGCCATCCGCTACAGTATGTGGTGAAAACAAAATCTTGCCAAATGATCATTGCAACGATTGAATTGTACTTACCAACTCATCTTCAGGGAATATCTGTAGAAATAGAAGATGTCTAAGGTATTTCTTGCGATCGAGACTGTTCGGTCCCGTAAAGGAATAGTAGCTTGTTGAGGCCTCAGGCGCCAAATCGGAGCCTCAGGGCGAGAACCCGCAGCTCCAAAAAGAACTATTATGTACGGAGATAGGTTGCTACTACGGAGGACTCTTATGGTCAATTACACCCCTCCATCATCCATCGTCCTTTTTCTAATTTCCCCCCATCAATAACTCCTTTCGATTGTGAATACTTTCTTTACCTACTATCCCTTCTTCTGATTTACTTCTTCGCTGAGTTGCTGGGTCTGCAGATCTTCGTGACACCCGGGTTTCTACTGGGTCTTTCCCGAACCTCTTGTCCGGCTATTTCTCCAAAAATTTTGCTTGGGCGTTTGGTGCTGATTAATGGTCACTCGTTTTGTAAGTTGCATCAAGCTTCGTGAACAATACTATCGGGATTTCTTTGGCTTTCTCGCTACCTGTGGCTTGATCTTTATCCGAGTCTCGATTACTCTTGATGTTCTCTGGGGTCCTGCCAACAGTGACAACTAACTTGTGGGTGCCAAACTACTTCGGTTTAGGTTCCTCTCCGTTCTCATCCCACCCCCCTCTCTTTCCCTACTCGGTATTCGCAACGCGACCAGCAGAACGTCATATATTCTTGACTGCGGAGATTTTTCTGACTTTTCGGGACGAAGAAGAGGTCGGCAAGCAAGAACAGAAATAGCCGAGAGTCTAAGAGGACCTTCGATACCTAGTTGTGGGGCACGGTGATTCAGGGGACAGGGAACAGGAAAAAAACAGCCCGCCGTTCGGCTGTGGTCGTCGACGGTTACTGAGCTGAGATACCTGCATGACGATGACTGCTACGTTGAGTATGTTCCTCTCATCAAGGATGTCTTCTCTTCTGGACGTCTCATCATGCCGGTCCAGCACCAAGGTGGATGGGGAGTTCTTGGAGAAGAAAGAAGACCACTGCCAGCTAGATCCGTTGCTGATTCTGTCCGCCTGCAGATGGGATGTATAACTCAGCTCCAGATACTCCGTCGCCTGTTTATCCGGACAGGCTCATTCGGCCCCTTCCTAAACGGACCCTACGGTCTCGGTTATCGCCCGAGGCCGCCGACTCGATCCTCTACCCTCCCGCACCCCCAGCGACCCAAATCTTCTACGGATCCTCTGCGGACCATGGAGAGGTGGTGAATGACAGCAAAGTCTACGTGCAACAGAGTCTAGACGCGGACGCGCATGATCATATTTCCGAGCGAGAAACACACCACGCCTATGAAAACAGCCTTGATCTAGAGAGCGGTGACGAGGACGGTCCGGTTGTGGTTCGTCGAAGTGCCGGTTTTCGCGGGTCGTCCCTCTCGCCGTCTGCTGCAAGAATTCAACCGCATGCACCTTCTGGCAAGGTAGAAGGATCGCCGATCAAGTCTTCCTCGACAGGTCCCGACAGCTATGATGCCTTCGAGAACACTAACAACAAGAAGAAGCGCAAAATCCCCACCCCCGGCAATTTGGGAAGTCATCATTCCACACTTTCCCCTGAATTCGCAAACATGGGATTGGCAAGCTCCGCACAGGCGTCGTCAACCACGATCAACGAAGGCAATAACGTTGGCACGTATTATGGTACCGGCAGCCCCGCGTCTCCTGGACTTGGTGGTATTTCGGGTCCCGGTAGAGGTCGTCTTGGGCGGCATCCATCTCGCAGTGGTCCATCAAGAAACTCCCTGTCGGCCCATTCTCAGATTGGCTGGCCCGCGGCCCGAGCAGCAGGTCGCCGGGATGGCATGTTGTCCACGTCGGCGCCCGCAGGTACTTTCTATCCCTCCCCTTTGGAATTTAACACATCCCGGTGATTTTCACTCATTCTGTATTTAGGTGACCCGACAGCAAAATCGGACCAGGGTATCATTTCCGCCGCCATAGCGAACGCTGCGGCCTTTTCCTCTCCCCCACGAGTCCAGGGGGGTACCAGCTTGCTTGAACAGCAACCAATACCAACCAAGACACAATTCACCTTCACTTGTGAGTCTGATTCGTCGAAAGGTATGGCTTTGCAGGCACAGACTCTGTATCCAGCACCGCAGCGTTCGTCCGCACTGCTCGCCCCGACAAGCCAACCCCAGCGAGGCATCTCCACACAAGGAACCCAAACAAGCCCGAGTATGACGGCGCACGGCAATCAACAACCTCCACATCCTCAGCAGCAAGCCCCTGGTGCCGAGTCACCCGTTACAGGCAAAAAGAAGAGGCGGTCACCGGGAAGCATCTACGCATTGGCAGCACGTCAACGCAAGATTCAACAACAGTATGCTAATCTCCACCATCCCCCGAGTCCCGAAGATATCTGGATCTGCGAGTTTTGCGAGTACGAGAGCATTTTTGGTCGGCCACCCGAGGCCTTAATTCGGCAATACGAGATCAAGGATCGTAAAGAGCGGAAGCGACTGGCGGAGAAGAAGAGACTGCTTGAAAAGGCCAAGATGAAGGGCCGCAAGGGCAAGAAGGCCACTAAGAATGCGGCGAAAAGCGCGGCGGCTCACCAGACAGTATATGATCAAGGATACGATCGCGCATCCGTCGATCATTCTTCTGTCGCCGGCCATGGAGCGCATGACGACGACTATTTAGGTCATGAGTACGACGATGAACCCATTCCTATGCCACCGCCTGCACCGCCCAATTCTTTCAAGACGCCGCCGCCGCCCGGACATCTAGTACAGCCAACGACTCCCCCGCCGCATATGCAAGCAAGCATAGATGCGGCAAGTACTCGACCGCCCTGACAATGGGCGCGGACGGCTTTGGGGGTACACACCTTTCGCAGCATCTTCCGACCAATTCCATTTCCAAGGGCTGTTCGGATTGCGTTCGGGTGGTACCTCTACCCCCATGATGAAGGTCGCTGCTCATTTTCCTTTGTTTCAATTGCTTTTTGCGTCGGGTATTCCCTCCTTGCCTTTTGTTTTTGCTTAGTTTAAGTTTTAGCCTTATTCTCTCAGCTGTTTTTTTCCGCAGGTTTTGCATTTATGAAATCCCTACTCCAATCACATATCTTGATGAACATCACGACAACGTCACGAAGCATTGAATCCGGCAGGTAAACTGCACTTGCATCTGTGTTAGTCATGTTCAGGTCCTTTTTGTCCTGGGGGGTCACAGCATTCCGGTACGCATATTGGGGTGCCATGTTCAGTTGAGTTTGAAACGGCAGGATAGTCGGTGGAATTATGGGTTCTCGTATTGGTTTTACAAAGAGACAACCAGCATGGAAAGGTGCATCTTGGGTCGTTGGTTGGCGCTACAGATTGTTAGTTGTGTAGAGTTTGTTGAGTTAGAGCGGCAGGATCAGTCGATCAGTGTCAGAGTATTGCAATGTGAATATCTTCTGGGGTTGATATGGTGCATTAATTACTCGATTGGACAAGGCCTTCAGGGATCACATCTTGCCTGGACGGCCCAGGATGTCTGATCGTGTTTCCATCTATGAAAAAGAAGTTTGTGCAGAGCCATAAATAGATTCAAGCAGAAACTGTCAACCAGTCGATGCCGTTGGCGCCTCCGATGACACGAGTTGATTTTAGCAGATCGCTGCCACCACAACCGCCCAGTTTGTCATGGATCTTGATCTTGCAGCAAAAGCCAATAAGACAATAGTCTCACTTCTGTCTATTCAGCGTCTGAAACGACGGCTCACTGCCGTTTGTCGCATTGAATGATCCTTGAGGCCCGGGGATCAGCTTAGCCGCGCGCGAAGCAAAAAAGCCAGACGCCGTCATGCTACAGAGCAGTCTGTTTCAGGACAACTCCAGCAAGGTCAATCTGATGGATGGGAAGGGAAGGCTTGGGAGAAATGATTGAAACGACAAAGAACGTATTTGTGTCGGCTTTGAAAGAGGGTCTGTATCAGAGCTGTGTGCGCTAGGTATATAAAGACCAAAGGAATCAACGTCAGAACAAGACGAATAACAAGTGGCATTCACACAACACTCTTTCTACTCTTTTTCTTTTTCTCCTGGCTAGATTTCATTAACTGTCTCTTTGTCATTTGTCGTTGAAAAAGTTGAGGCGCTGCTAGACTCAGGGTTTCATTCATTGTCTGATTGTGGCATCACACAGTCTTTGCTCTACGAAGTCGGCTTCCAGGGGACTCTGAGAGACCTTGAAATACTCTGTCATATCTACTCGTTGCGCTGGACGCAATATCCCGCCAAGAAGACTTTTATTTGAGTCTACTGCGATTATAATCTTTCTGCTCGGTCAACTACGACTACATACCATATTCACAGCCGACACACCCAAGACCAGCACAGAACAACCTCACTTGACGCCATATCCCAAATCTACAGACTCTAATGTGGTTCCTCGCCCTCAAGCTCCTCCGCATCGGCGTCAAAGAGGCCAAAAAGCACAAGGCCAAGAAGAACGCGGCCAACACCAGCACAACCGACCCCGAAAACATCAACCTCGACCGCGACACCAACATGCCTTTCCCCGCCGACTCCACCACAGCCCGGAACCCCCTCATCACCCTCCTCGAGACCATCCTCCGCTTCATCCAATTCATCTTCGGCCTCACAGTCATAGGCCTCTACGGACGGGATCTCCACGGTGGAGACAAGGCCGCCGCCCCGGCGAAATGGGTGTACGCGGTCGTCACGGCGTTTCTTGCTGTCATGACAGCAGCTGTCTACCTCGTCTTGCCGTTTGTGATGAAGGGGCGGATGCCGGTGACGCGGCGGGCGAGAGTGCAGCTTCCGCTCTTTATCTGGGAGAGTGTGCTTTGTGTTCTTTGGTTGACGCTGTTTGGGATCTTTGGGAAGATGTATATTGGGGATTATAGTGAGGGGGATAAGGTGACGCGGATGAGGCATGCGGTTTGGGTGGATCTGGTGAATTTGGGGTTGTGGGTTGTTACCATGGGGTGGGTTGGGTTGAGGTGGTGGAAGGGGGTGAAGGGGGGACAGGAGGGAGGGGAGAGGGAGATGGAGGATGTCGAGAAGGCTGGTCCTTAGATGTTGAGTTGTTTGGTGATGTTGGAGGAAAGAAAGGCTGCTGGTTGTATTGGAGGCGTTAGGGAACTGTTGCTTGCTGCATATTAATGGAGAAAGGTGGTCGATCTCAGGTTACTGACGATACGGGTGATGGGAATGTGAAGACATACAGGCGATAGCTTCATAGATGGAGACAATCATATCCTGAATACACTGACACAAAACGCCCAACTCTTCGAGTGAACTTCAGTCCTCCAGATGCCCAACCCATGAGTCTCACAGCCCGAGAACAGGAACGCCAGGCTAGTAAGCAATTCGTGGTCATAAATACATAATTCCAGGCCGTTAGCAGAGTACAAGCAGGCGAAGGTGTTAGTCATGATAGTCCCATTCACTGAGCGTGTCATAATAACACCGGGGCAACTTCACCGGTCCCAAATTCTCTTCCTCAGGATCAATCTCTTCGTATACGAGCGTCCCGTTCCTACGGCGCTCTTCAATCTCCATACCAAGCAGGCTCTCCATCCGTTTTAGCGGCGAGGGCGTATGATGAAAGAAAGATCTGGGTATTTCTCTCGCGCTGCTAAGGAAGCTGCCTTTGGACTCTGCCACGTTGACGTTGTACTCGCTTGTCATCGACACGTCGACGGATGTGGGCGCTGTTGAAGCATTGCCGTTTGAGTTGCTAAAGGTTGACGACTCAAATGTCGTACTAAGGCTAGTTCCCTCGCTACCGAAGGATTCGTGCTGCTGCTGCTGCAGTTCCATTTTCTCGAAGAAGGAGGCCAAAAAGAGCTGTTCCTCCCACATTCTCTTCAGGAAGACAGCTCGGAACTCCGCATGAACGATCGCTCGGGGCGGTGGCCTGTAGTATTCAATATACAGGTAGCGAATGTCGCGGAACTTGTTGGGAATCTGTGACCGGAAGCCCATGGTGAGAGGTGCGGTTTTGTAGGTCGCTGTTCGCGGCCTGAGCTTGAGAAGGAGTTTTAGGTTGGCCAGGAAACTCGGTGGCAGCTCAGGCTGTTCTGCTGGCATGAGTTTTTCAATGTGTTTCGGAAGTGGTATGGCTTCTGTGAGCGTTCATTAGAGGTCGAGGTGATGGTTCAACACACGGTGCTCGAGGCATCCAGATAGGCATATGGTTCGAATAGAGGGCTTACCTTTCAGTTCCGGGGACGGGCTGCGAGTAACTTCTCGCTCCGGCAAGTGTACCTCGGGCTCGACATATTCCTCTGTCTTGTCTGCTCTCTGTGTGGACACTCCACGCTGCGGGCTTTGAGTCCGAGTGGACTTGACACCAGAGGTCGACTGAGAGGACTTGCGACGAAGGATGACGGGTCGCCGCTTCGAGCCCCTTGCCGTCTTACTCGCGACAAATTGAGTCTTCCTGTGACTATGGCGACAAGTAGACACACCTGTCGCAGAAGTGATAGCAGTTGCTGGAGATGCTGAGTTTACTGCTTCGCAAGTACTGTTATTGTCATTGTCGTCTGTTATGAGCCAACGGGTCGTTTTATGTGTTTCTTTCGGAACGGCATTGGGTTTCTTCAAAATGGACTGCAGAGGCCCTGTATGAGCTGCCTGGTTGTTAAGACGCTCTGGTAACTTCCCCTCACTCTTGTTCTTCCTTAGAGATGGATTTGTGTTCGATGGAACCTATCTCAAAGTTAGCGGGAAGGCCAATAGCGACACACATCACTCGAAGATGGCTACGTACCTCGCTCACTTTTGAAGCGGTAGACTCAGAGATGCGCATAAACAACTTGGCCACAGTCGCGCTGGGAAGAGAGATGCGAAGACACTCATTGCTCCAAATCCTCCAAAAGAAGTTCGCCAACCTGTGTCCAATGATGCCTTCGAGCGCTGAGGGCTTGACATTGTAGGCTGATCATAGAGATCAGTCACTTTGGGTCAAAGACATCTTAAGGAGCAAGAAGAAGTACCTTTCCATAAAAGCGTAATGTCCTGAACATGCACTGGCATCGAATCATCAAATGAGGACGGGGGAGTCTTTGTAGTCGAAAGCAAGCCTTCAGGAAGTTCATCCATAGTGGACATTGTCCTCTCCGAGACGGAATGGGTAGACGTAGGGTAGTAGAAGAAAGAGGTTCATCTGAGTCTGCCCATGGTCTGAACAATTTGAAGAAGCGTTAGACTAGGTCAAAGCAAGTTGTGTATGATGATATCAGACTGTTGTCTCGAACGCCACAGAACCAAGGCGAATATGAACATTCACGTTTGTAAACAGGACATCGCGAGGAGGTTGGGACATCAGGTCTAGCTGTGAATTCCAACATAAACAAAGCAGACTGTTATGAGGTAAACAAACACAAGAGGTGGCAGAGGATTAAAGGTCTGAGGTGAGGTGAGGATCAGTTAATAGTACAGGACTCAGAATAAACAAGTACAAACAGCCGTCTGCAACTCTCATCTGAGAGTCAGGCACCGAGGACTCGATCAATGGCACATGAGTAAATTGCTGCAGCGTGTTCCTAAGAAGAGGTAGAGTTGGATTCTGTTTGTATATCTGTAAGTTTCCTCAAACCTAGGGCTACAATGCGAGACAGTGCTGACAGGATTAGTGGTTCTGATCTACATACAGGAACACAACGAGTGTCATTCCCTGGAGGAGGACACGAAAAGGCAGAAAAGACGTGTTCCAGAACAAGATTACTGAGAGATATTCTGATAAACAGTGCGAGATATATGGCTAGGATTGGTATTTATTGACGAGATCTTACAAGAGAGGGCGACAGTGGGCAGATATAAAAAGAGAGAAATACAAACAGACTTAATCATCCTAATCAGAGATGTTGAACTACTTGACTTTGGCTGAAGTGGTAGAAGAGTGGTGTTGATCATGATTAACACAAAACAGCGTCAGGAAATGTCATCGGCAAGGCCCCAGCTCAAAGAAAGTTCCTGGTTTCTACTTTGCGAGGGATTCGGAGCGGCTCGGATAGAGATCCATCCATTTTTTGCTCTTTTGCCAACGTGATATCTGGTCCTTGATTTTAGAAAAAAGTAAGGAACAAGAGTTAGCTAGAGTCGATGATGAGACGATGATGGTGAGGCGAACGGGATGGGAATTGGACGAGGACGGTCCAACAAGGAAACATTCTAGAAGGCTAGACGATGATTCGAGGAGGGCGGTAGCTATCTACTTATATCAGGTAGTCTATTCAATTATAACTGAATATAGAATCAGCTAACAATCAGCCAAGTGCATTGTAACCGATCATGTATCGTTTTAACCAGTCTCGTAGATACAAAGACGGGACGAGAGGTAACCGGATTTTGCCTGGATGAGTTGACTCTATACATATTCAATCAATGTGATACACGCTTAGAATCATCTAAACATCTGAGAATAGACTGATATCTAATATCTCATCGAATATCATTGATAACCGGGGATATGGAGTTGGACTTGGATAACTGTAGGGCACGCCATATCGTTGATACCTGAGGCACCAAGAAGCCAGGCATCCAGGCACCCAGGCACCCAGGCACACAGACCCGGATCAAAATGAACGAACCAGTGAGCGTTGATTATTAAGGTACCCCGGATGCTTGCGTCCGGCATCGGGTGCGATACTGAACAATTGCCGATTTTCTGGTCGTGACTCAATTTTTCCCTTGGGGTATCTACTTGTTCTTTGGGCATTTCTGTGATACCCTCTTGTTTTTCTTATTCAATTTTCATTGTATCTCTAAATATAGCATAGGATGATCGTATGTTCTCCCGCAACCTCCTCCTTTCTCTCATACCATTGTTCAATGACTGACTTCTGAAGAAACGCACCGGATCTTTGCTGCTTCGGTGCAGAGCATCGCGAGCCCCCGTTATCGGTCGACCTTTGATCTCATTATCAACCTCCTCCACCTCCCTGTCTCTATCTCGTCCTCGATCCTTTGCCACTACATCCCTTCGCCGTTACGCTGAGGCATCCTCCTCCACGACACAAATCTCTCCTTCGTCGTCGAGTTGGCCCGCCCCCGATGCCGCCCCCCGCGTCCCCCAGACCCTTACCGAGAAGATCGTCCAGGCATATTCTCTGGGCCTCGCCGAAGGTCAATACGTAAAGGCTGGAGACTATGTCATGCTTAGCCCTCATCGCTGCATGACCCACGACAACTCATGGCCCACCGCGCTCAAGTTTATGGCAATTGGCGCATCCAAGGTCCACAACCCCAACCAGATTGTCATGACCCTAGACCACGATGTCCAGAACAAGAGCGAGAAGAACCTAAAGAAATACGAATCGATCGAGAAGTTTGCCAACCAACATGGCATCGACTTCTACCCAGCTGGTCACGGCGTCGGCCATCAGATCATGATTGAGGAGGGATATGCCTTCCCCGGCACCGTCACTGTGGCTAGTGACAGTCACTCCAACATGTACGGTGGAGTTGGTTGTCTCGGTACTCCCATGGTTCGTACCGATGCCGCGACCATCTGGGCTACCGGCCGTACCTGGTGGAAGGTCCCCCCTATCGCAAAGGTGCAGTTCACCGGCACCCTCCCTGAGGGTGTCACCGGAAAGGACGTCATTGTCGCTTTGTCGGGTCTCTTCAACAAAGACGAGGTTCTCAACTACGCCATTGAGTTCACTGGCTCGGAGGAGACCATGAAGAGTCTCTCTGTCGACACCCGTCTGACCATCGCCAACATGACCACCGAATGGGGTGCGCTGACCGGACTGTTCCCCATCGACTTGACCCTGGAGCAGTGGCTGCGACACAAGGCCGCTACCGCATCACGGACAGAGACGGCGCGCCGATTCGCCGAGGAGCGTATCAACGAGTTGTTCGCCAACCCCACCGTCGCTGACCGTGGCGCCAAGTACGCCAAATACCTATACCTGGATCTGTCGACTTTGTCGCCCTACGTTTCCGGACCGAACTCCGTCAAGGTCGCCACGCCAATTGACGAACTGGAAAAGCACAAGCTGAAGATCGACAAAGCCTACTTGGTGTCCTGCACTAACTCGCGAGCGTCGGATATTGCCGCCGCGGCCAAGGTGTTCAAGGACGCCGTTGCCCGGACGGGTGGACCTGTGACGGTCGCGGACGGCGTCGAGTTCTACGTTGCGGCGGCTTCCAAGGCCGAACAGAAGATTGCAGAGGAGGCGGGTGACTGGCAAGCCCTGATGGACGCCGGCGCTATCCCCCTGCCAGCGGGGTGCGCCGTCTGTATTGGTCTGGGTGCCGGTCTTCTCAAGGAGGGCGAAGTTGGAATCTCGGCCAGTAATCGAAACTTCAAAGGCCGCATGGGTTCGCCTGATGCCAAGGCCTATCTTGCCAGTCCTGAAGTTGTCGCGGCCAGTGCACGTATGTCACTCTCTATCGGTGTACCTTACCTGTAAGAAACGGCTAACTCTGGCTAGTGAACGGTGTTATTAGCGGACCCGGTATCTACAAGCGCCCCGAAGACTGGGCCGGCGTTTCCATCGGTGAAGGCGAAGTTGTCGAGTCCGGCACTCGCATCGACACCACTTTGGAAGCAATGGAGAAGTTCATTGGACAGCTGGATAGCATGATTGAGTCGTCGAGCAAGGCCGTGATGCCGGAAGAGTCGACTGGCTCCGGAGCCACTGAAGTCGACATCGTCCCCGGCTTCCCCGAAAAGATTGAGGGTGAAATCCTCTTCCTTGATGCTGACAACATCAGCACTGATGGCATCTACCCTGGTAAGCCTTCCCAGACAGACAAACACGCTGCTTGCGCTAACGAACGTCACAGGCAAATACACATACCAGGACGACGTCACCAAGGACAAGATGGCGCAGGTCTGCATGGAGAACTACGATCCTGCGTTCAGCGGCATCGCCCGCGCAGGAGGTTTGTCACCTTCCCTTCTCTTGTCATTCTTTCCATCCTCAAGAGTCTAACACACATGAACAGACATCTTCGTCTCCGGCTTCAACTTCGGCTGCGGCTCCTCCCGCGAGCAAGCCGCCACCTCCATCCTCGCCAAGCAACTCCCCCTCGTCGTCGCCGGCAGCATCGGCAACACCTTCAGCCGCAACGCCGTCAACAACGCCCTTCCTCTCCTCGAGATGCCTCGCCTCGTCGAGCGCCTGCGCGAAGCCTTTGGGAGCGAAAAGCAACCAACCCGTCGCACGGGATGGACCTTCACCTGGAACGTGCGCACCTCCCAGGTCACTGTCCAGGAAGGCCCGGGCGGTGAAACCTGGAGCCAGAGCGTCCCTGCTTTCCCTCCAAACCTGCAAGACATCATTGCCCAGGGTGGATTGGAGAAGTGGGTGAAGAAGGAGATTAGCAAGGCTTGATCGTGTACATGTACTTTTCTGTCAGTGTAAAAGTTCCCTTCTTTTTTTACTTTCATGGGTGCATTGCGTGTCGAGCCTGGACCTGGAGATAGTCTGGATGATATGATATCCCTTAGATGTTAGAATAGCCGGCGGAGAATCTTTCCGTCTGAATAGATACTTCCTTTTTATGCCTTTGAATAATTATGCTAAGTAGACCGCCAACTAGAGGTGCTTCCTGTACAATCGGCTGGACCGAACCACTTCCATGCCCGCATACTACCCCTGATGATAGTTCCACCGATCTGGAGAACGATCCGCTTTGGAGTGTAGCTCATCAGCTTTGCAGTTGAGACATGACCATCCAATCACAGAACAGAACACAATTGACAAGTCTTTTATGCACAAAGGAAAGAAAACCAGACAATACTTTGTTCCCAGGTAAAGAAATAAAATGGCATTTTTCGCTTGAAAAGTACTCCAGCCGGAGAAGTCGATCAAATGTGTCGTAATACAACCGGATGAAATATTGAGTGGCACCTCACTACCAAAAGGAACAAATCAATCAAAACGATCTATAGCGCTTGCAAAAGTCCCGTACATCGCTTCGTAAACAACTGCAAGAAATAGAGCATCGACGTAAAGTGACAAGTCACATTTCCAGTTTAGGTCAAAGTGTATCCACCGTCGACGCGGAGATCCGCACCAGTAATGTACTTGGATGCGTCACTGAGGAGGAAGGTCACGGCGCCCATCAGGTCTTCAGGAGTGCCCATCTTTCCAACGGGAATGAGGGAGGTCCACTTGTCCCTCAGATCCGGCCTTTCATCGAGAATTTTGCGGGTTCTATAGGTTGACGTCAGCCTGTCGCTCAGAATATCAAGTGGAAGATGGTGGCTTACAGAGCGGTCAGCATGTATCCAGGGCTGATGCAGTTAACCCGAATGTCATGAGCGGCCCACTCCACGGCAAGAGAAGCGGCCAGGTGACGCACAGCAGCCTTGGCCGCATTGTAAGGAGCCTGGGGCTGAGGAACGTTGACAATAGCACCGGACATGCTTCCAATCAGAACCATGCTGCCCGGAGCCTTGCGTTCCATGAGATGCTTTGCAACACCAATTGCAAACAAGTATGTACCATCAACGTTGACACCCCACAGCTTTTGCATGCGGTCGTAGGGGTAGGAGATGGCATCGAAGTTCTCGGTAAAACCAGCGGAAGTGACCAGGTGATCGATGCGGCCGTGCTTTGAGATAACTTCGGCAATTGCAGTATTTACAGAGTCAGGGTTCGCCACGTCGGCGTAGTGAGCTGTAACGTTGGGCATTCTAGATAAAAAGAAAATGATGTTAGGGTCTGCTACTGACAAAAATGGCTGAGATCCGCCAATCGACTTACTGTTCCAAGCCCGGATTTTCCTTCTTGAACTGTTCGACGAGCTTCTGAGCCTGCTCTTCAGCTTCCTCTCCTGTGACACATTAGCTGTCATTTCTGGAATCCAACCGTTGCAATGAATCGCCTGAAACGTACGGTTTAAATCAACAATGGCCAAATCAGAGCCGGACGCAACAAGCGCCTGAGACATGACCAGACCCAGACCACGGGCTCCTCCTGTCACCAAGCTGACCTTGTTTTCTAGAGAGAATTGGGCAAGGGTACGCTTGAAGTGCATTCCTCCACGGCCCTGGACGATCGGAGTACGGGGCATGTCCGCGTCATTGGGGTATTCAATTACAACGCTCTCATCGGTACGCGCAAATCGCCCTTCTACCTCGGAGTCTCCGGGATCCTTCTTTCCGCCTTTCGAGCGAGGAATTGTGTACGAGAGGGGACGGAAGGAAGTGTTAGAGGCGGAACACCGGAGAGGAGCAGCGAATGGAGCAGGGCGAGAGCTCTGACTGAGAGCTTTCGCGGCCTGTCGAGAGACCGTGGATCTGAACATCGTATATGTGAGAGATATGTGGATAGAAGATTGTACTTGGCGGGATGTTGTCTCCAGGAGAAAGGGATGGGAAAGGGAGGAAAGACAGAGAGCAAACAAAGGTAAAAAAGCTTGAGAGAACGAGAGGGAAGTCCGAATAAGTACTCTCGCTGAGGAAAAATGTTAATGATAAGTCCCACAAGAAAGACTGGAAGTAGAAGTGGTGATCTCCCTTGAGTCACTCGGCGAGCTGGTGAATAAATGCGAGTCCGTGGGTCCAGAAGTTGGCAAAGAAGGAAACAGAATGGAGGAGATGGGGAATGTAAGTGTAGCCAGGGAGTGATAGTAAGTACGCAGTTAGTTGTGTGTATTAGGTACAACTATCAATTAAAGGTATCTAGGTACTCCTGCTGTGATATATACAAAAGCTGAAGCAATTGCGGTGAAATAAGTACCTTGAATGGAGCACCACAACAGGATATCCGATGGAATAGACAAGTCAGACAGAAGGAATTGCAGGCGTGACCCGGATGACTGGCGTATGATCCAGGATAAAACTTCCCATTCGTAGGTTTCTTTTTCTGGATCAGCTTTTTTTCTATAAAGTTCTTCCTTTTGTTTATATGTATTTCTGCGCGATGTCAGGTGGTGATGAAAAAGAACTGGGCTAGAACCCAAGCAGCGATCTGGACCAAGATCTGCCATGCTGTGGGGTTTTCTGCCAGATTTCCAAGCCTCTGGCCCAGTAGGCATCCCGGCTTCCGTCGCCGCGCAATGCCCTTTTTACTTTCCGCGTGACTCCAACATGGCCCCTCGATCCTCGCGAAGTTTCACCCGGCTTGTAGAAGATTCTTTCCATCATCCATCTTCCTGTATTTATTGTTACTTTTGTTTATTACTTTTTCTGTGTTCTCACAAGTATTAGCATTTCTATGGAGTGTCTCTGTAGACGTGTCCTCTATCTACCCCTTCCCCTCGTATGGTGTGAAGGAGAACAAGTCATCCAAGGAAGTAGGAAAGATATCGTACGGAGGAAGTTCCTTTAATTGCCACTGAATCTAGAATAGTAAACATTGAACTGTAGGAGTTGTGCTAATCTTAACAAAAAGTCAACTCAACAATACTGTTAAGTCTGTTGCCTGAGTGGTGGAAAAAGATTGATCATGCACACCACTGAGTTAACCAAACAGAAACTTTTCATTCGATACTTATCATAACCTCTTCTTATCAAGGAAAAGGCAGAACATACTTCAAGTACTTCAATTGTGAATACTACTGTTCACCTTGGCAGAATCCTGTCTAATTTGTGGCATCATTCGGATTAAGGACTTTGGGGAAGTGGAGTACATAGTGTACAAGTGGATCCGCTACTCCAAATGGTTCTTCCTCTCCAGCTAAACTCGGTTAATAATGACCACATCCCAAACTTCCCCGCACGTCCCATGTTGAGTGGAGCCTCATGCTCTCTTTGATGGGATTGTCTTTCTTCCACGTCCTCCTCTACATATTATTGGTGACTTTGTGATGCTTCTCAGTTGTACCATTCGCTACCTTATTATTGACAGCCATCAGGGCGGACAATTTAAACGATACCTGTCGAAGTAGGGTGTTTATTAATCCACTTTGCTGCCGACTCATGATCAAGGCTACAACATATACAGCTCCTGTATTTGAATCAAATGCAAACGTCTATGCCCAAAAGGAAATCTGGCAAACGTATCGACGTACGCAGTACAATGTCTGTTCCCAGGGAGTGATCCGAGTTTCATCCAAATTCCAATGCAAAGTTGGTGCATCAACTGGAAGTGCCGTCACCTTCCTCTGCGAATTCGACGAGAGGAGTACCGCTCTTGCATTGATCCTGTAAAGACACGTTAGTCATCTACCACTCCTGAAAACGAGAGATCAGAAACGCGCAGTTCTGGAAGGACTAGGGAAAGTGTTCTCGAAGCTTGACATGAGCGTCCTTGCTCCGGTCAGCTCTCCAAGACGGAATTTCCAAACTCCAACGATCCTGGTCCGACTTGGCGCCAAACCAACGGGCCGAGATCCAGGCCATTAATTGAAAGTGTAACGCCATCGGTCAAGTGACCGATCAATAAACGGGAACGATGTGCAGGGATAAAAACAAAAACGCAACAAAAGAGACGTGTGACCTACCCCTTTTTGATGTACCACTTTGGAGATGGTTCCCTTCTGAGGGCTGCGAATTACTGTTTCCATCTTCATACTCTCAATTACAACCAGCGGCTGGTCTTTTTCCACCACATCGCCTGCCTTGACCTCCACGCGCAGCACCTTGCAGGGCATTGGGGCCAAGACACTGTTGGTGACATCCTTCATGCCCAATGCCTTTTCCATCCATTTGGCCCGGGGGATCGTTAGGCGGTATTGATTACCTCGCTGGAACGCGACGACGGAATCCCCGTCTTGTATCACAGTCGTGTCAAGTCGAGTGTGGGGAAAGAAGGATGTGACGACTTTGGATGCGGGATCGCTGTGGCTCGTCACTTGCTCGAAAACACGACTGCCAACCTCGATATCAAACACATTGTTGCCAGTCTGCTTGACACGAACATTGAATTTTGTGCCGTCTTTCCGGCCCGGAGTCAGTTCTGCCAGTGTCATCTCTCGTACCTGATAGCTCGGGCTGAATCCAACAGCGGACCCTTCGAAGTTTGCCTGCTTTCCGATCGCTGATTCGGAGTTGTGGTGTAGACAAGCCAGCGCCACTTGTGCAAGAACCTCATCCTCAATCGGGTCCTTAACGAACAACTCATCACGGTGCTTTTCAATGTAACCCGTCTCCACCTCGCCCTTGATGAAATCTGGGCTTCTGCAAACGGATTTGATGAACTCGATGTTGGTGATAGGGCCTGCGACCTCATATTCTTCCAAGGCGGCTGCTAGTTTGCGGATTGCCTCTTCCCGGGTGGCACCGCGAACGATTAGTTTTGCGATCATTGGGTCGTAGTGAGCTGAGACTTCATCTCCCGCGACGAAACCTGCATCTATTCTTACGTCTTCTGACGTCGCAGGAGTGCGGACGTGCAGCAGACTACCAGAGTCAGGGATAAAACCTTGGTCCGGATTTTCTGCATATATTCTAGCCTCGATGGCGTGTCCGCGGTGAGCCATTTCAGCTTCAACTTGGTCCTGAGTCAATGGCAGAGGGGCTCCCTCCGCGATCTTGATCTGCCAGTGAACGAGGTCCTGGCCGGTGACCATCTCTGTCACGGGATGCTCAACTTGCAGCCGAGTATTCATCTCCATAAAGAAGAATTCGCCGGTGTCATTGTCGAAAATGAACTCGACGGTACCGGCGCCCTCGTAGCCTACGGCCAGCGCGGCAGCTCTCGCCTTCGCCCAGATATCTTTTCTGGTAGCGTCTGGTAGATGGGGTGCTGGAGACTCCTCAAGGATCTTCTGATGCCGTCTTTGTATGCTGCAATCTCTCTCTCCCAGAGCGACACAATTCCCGTGCTTGTCGGCAAAGACCTGAACTTCGATGTGACGTGGTGTAGTAATGTACTTCTCGACCAAGACGTGGTCATCTCCGAATGAGTTCATGGCTTCTGATTTCGCAGATTGCAATTGAGCCTGGAATTCAGCTTTGGACCTGGCGATACGCATCCCTTTCCCGCCGCCACCTTTGACTGCTTTAATAAGCACCGGGTATCTAATCTTATCGGCCTCGGCTTCGAGGAAGTTCACGTCTTGATTTGAGCCGTGATAACCAGGAACGCACGGGACCCCTGCAGCTGTCATGATCTTCTTTGACTGGCTTCAAGATATTAGCGAGAGCTAAAAGATGGACCTTCCCGATCGGCATACCTCTTGTCTCCCATGTCCTCGATTGCTTTCCATGGCGGACCGATGAAGACTAGACCAGCTTCTGTGCATTTCCGCGCAAATTCTGAGTTTTCACTCAACTATAAATAACAATGATAAGTGTACAGCGATCGTTTATACGTTGGCGGACACTTACAAAACCGTAACCGGGATGTATCGCTTGGCAGCCTTCTCTCTTAGCAATCTCGATGATGCGGTCACCATCGAGATATGCAGAAACTGAGCCGAGATTAAATGCAAACGGTGAGCTCAACGCGTGCTGAGCATGTCTGTCGGGATCCGTGTATAGTGTTGTCACTTTGATGCCGTATTGAGAAGCCGTGCGACCTACCCGCCTATAATCTGGTCAGTGGAGGTTAATACATCATTAAACCATCGTAATCATACAATGCTATCTCTCCTCTATTGGCAATAAGGACCGAGTCCAGTTTCCTCTGTGGCACATGAGTACTGGCGGCAGTGGACGCTGCTCTTCGTGACCGTCGAGCTGCTGTCGGGCCCATGCGGGAAGAAATGCGGAGAAGAGACGAGAGAGCCATAGCGAGGAATTGCTGCTGCTAAACAGCCCTATGTTGAATTTCTGTGCAAATTCTTCGAGACTCTCAGCATAGTTGAGATACGAGCGAAAGTAGCTTTGAGGAGCTCGCCGGAGTCTTAAGAAAACTAAGGCCCTGGCTCAGGTTCTTCCGAAGCATGACAGTATCATCAACCCCCTTGAGCCGACGCAAAGCGAAACTGCGGGGAAAGGGATGCACGTGACCCCTACTCCACTCTGCAATCCATCTCGGCAAGTTCTGCTGGGCGGAAGTCGAAGGGAGACAGCGATCAGCCCGAAGACACGACGTCACCGTCGATTTTTTTTTCTATCATTTGCGGTCGTTTCTGTTATACTTGAGATCAATTGAGTTATACAGCTTGTTTGTGCTTGCTTATTGCAAAGAGCCTCTTTTCCTTTGGCTCTCGCGAGGCCTATTTGTCGCCGCGAAAAATTTCTGCGCTCCTTAGGTCCTTCCGATCCCTGGCGGCCTAGTTACACGTTCTCGAAACGAAGCAGTGCAATTTTATCGCTCCGTAATCCGACTTCGCCAACATTGTCTCGCCTTTCGAAATGTCAGATGACGAATGTCTGGACGAATACGACGATGAAGATGTTTTCTGGATTGAGGAACCAGATCCAACCATTGCTGTTAGTCTTTGCGCTCGCTGCAATCTCTGCTTGATTAGCGGTTGTGTCTTCGATCATACTGACGGGTCAATTAACGTTATAGGACGATTTAGCTGAAGCCGCTACACACGACGCGTTGTACTTTGATGATCCCTCCCTTGAGGCAGAGGACTTTTACAGTGATTGGGATGAATTGTCCGATGATTATTATGATGACGACCCAACCGTTGAAAAGAGGCGACGCATGATGGATATAGCGAAGAACAACGGATATTCTGGAGAATTGCTTGAGGATATTCAACGACAGGGATTGCTGGAACAGAAGACATTGGTGCACCGTCTACATCGCGGCGGAGTTGTCGCAGAATCACCAGCATTCAAGACAGACCAGGCATCTTTTCAAGCAGTGGTATGGAAGAGCTCCGATGACAAGAAAACCCCGGTCACCTTGTATGAGCCGGGTGATGGGGAGAAGGTTGCACTGCTAAAGAACTGGCGGGAGGTGTTTCGAAATTCTCATCCTGCCCTTCGTCTGCGCAAGCTCGGTCATCTCAAGGCGAACAAGGAACATACTCGCTCTCGATTAATCGGCACCATATTACAAAAAGAAAGTCAAAAGGAAGACAGTTCAGACTGCACCTCTGGTGCCTCGCTGGATAACCTTCGCGAAACTGACGCTGCCTCCGACAATAGCCTGGCATCGACTCCTCCGGAGTCTGTGTCATCGATTCCCCTACACAGAATCAGAGCGATGGAATCATTCACTAGTGTGCCCGTCGTTCCCGAATTGAACGACTTTACGAGCTCTCTTGAAGACCGGGAAATGGACGATATCACCACGAAACAAGGCGAAGCCAAACCGACCGATGTTGCGGGCAACGGTTCATCGATTTCTTCCGGGAAGCATCGAAAACGTAAGGCTTCGGATCTTGCCGAGGAGCATCAGCATAACAGCACCGAAACTTCCAAGAGGTTAAGGTCAGAAAGCAATGTATTGAACCCAGCTGGCAAAAAAGGAACCGCCGCGACTCCATCACCGGGCCCGGGCAGAAAATCAACCAGGCAGAAGACGAATCAGAAATGAGCCGGTACATAAACCGACAAGGCCTAAATTGGGCTATACGTATATTCTAGATAATGCAAGAATTAGATGCCAAAAGATACCGGAATTCTTCTATACATTCACCTTTCATACAGTCTATGCATATTCCTTGTTAAAAGCGCGCCCGATAACCATCCGTCTGATCTCACTAGTACCGGCCCCAATCTCATAGAGCTTAGCATCCCGGAGCAGCCGCCCAGCAGGGATCTCGTTGATGTACCCATTACCACCCATAAGCTGAATAGCATCCAGAGCACACTCGGTGGCTCTCTCGGCAGAGTACAGGATGGCGCCGGCGCAGTCCTGCGTTCGGATTGAAACCTCGCCGGTAGCTGCGGAGTTATCGATATGTCGTGCCGTAGCATAGGTATAAGAGCGCGATGCTGAAAGCTTGGTATACATATCTGCCAGCTTTCCTTGAATAAGCTGGTTGTGGGCAATGGGGGTTCCGAATTGTTTGCGAGTATGGGTATATGGGAGCACGAGGTCGAGGGCTGCTTGCATGATTCTATTGAATTCCAATTAGCACCGTCATTTTCAGAACATGAAATATTTCACTGCGAGGGAAGCCTACCCGAGTGGACCAGCGCTGAGGACAAGCCGCTCGAGGTCAAGACCTTCCATTAGGACTCGGACGCCCTTGTTCAACTCCCCGAGGAGATTCTCCTTGGGGACGAAGACATCTTCGAAAACAAGCTCTCCGGTGTTTGATCCACGCATACCCAACTTGTCGAGCTTGCGCGCGCAGGAGAAGCCCTTGAATGTCTTTTCCACGACAAATGCGGAGATGCCCTTGGAGCCCTTTTCCGGCTCTGTTTTGGCATACACGACAATGTAGTCTGCGTCGGGGCCCTAGGTCGTAGTCAGGGCCAGTGTTAGTGCTCTCAAGAGCTGTTGTAGGGTTGATTACTACTCACGTTCGTTATCCACATCTTGGTCCCGTTCAGCACCCAGCCACCGTCGACTGCTTTAGCAGTCGTCTTCATACTGACCACATCAGAGCCTGCGGAGTGCTCTGACATGGCCAATGCTCCGACCTTCTCGCCGGACAGAAGACCAGGGAGGAACCGAGCCTTCTGGTCTTCAGTACCGTTCAAGGACAGTTGGTTTACGCAGAGCTGCGAATGTGCTGCGTAGGACAAAGCGATACTCCCTGCAGATCAGAGGAGTCAACGTCAAGTTCGAAAGCAAGTCTTGAAGAGCCGCAGAAAGGGCAAATACCTGAAGCTCTGCTGAGTTCTTCCATCACGATACAGTGCGCTTGATACCCCATTCCCAGTCCACCATACTCCTCATTGGCAGTGACACCAAGAAACCTAGTGAAACACAATTAGCTCTTGTATGGTACGAAGATGCCTTGAAGCACTAACCCAGCGTCTCCAAGCTTCTTCCACATCTCTGCCGGGAACTCATTCTGTGAATCTGTCCGAGCGGCGACCTCCTCGGGTATTTCGCGCCCTTGAATACGCATAAGTATCAGAGAAGGGCAGATATAACCTGGAAAATCGGATGAAGAAAGGCTCATCACATACTCGTGAACTCTTGTACTCGCTCTCTCAACTCCAGCAGCTCGTCCTCGGTGGGCGGTACGAATCCCTTGGGATGTTTGGTTGCCAGCGACCTTGATGCGGGGATGTAGATGAGCGGCGTCCTCATCCTGCAAAGGGTCCTGGACGAAGTCCGAAATAGGGACGCCACGGAAGCCATTGTGAATGAGAATAAACACTCTTCCAGGGGAGATTTAAGAATTCTCAGGCAACGAAAGAAGGGTGATGAATATTTAGCAAAATCAAAGCCGAGGATGGTTGCATTTTACATAGCGATGCGAGGCGGAGAGAAGAGCGGGCCTGAGGCCAGCAGCGGGTAAACGCGGCAATCGTCGCTATTTCTTCTCCGCAGCCAATAAAGCTGGAGTCTGGGGCTCATCGTCATGCCCTTCTTTTTCTTCCCCATCATCAACCCGCAGTCTTTCCCTTCTCAAAATCACTTCCCACCTTCTTGAGGACACTGTCCTGTCTTCTGAGACCACTCTTTAGATTTCAATCAAGGCCATGCCATAGATACCCCCGGACATCGGCTGAACATCAACATTTCCTTTGCTCCACGTTTATCCCCGCAATGCGTGCCCCATCTCCGCTCCTCCGGGGCTTGTGCTCCAGAGCAACCGCCCTTTCGTATCCTCGACGACTCCCGGCACAAAGACACCTAGTTTTAACATACTCTCGCATCTCATCACGATCTGTGGCCAGCTATACACATCCGCATCATGCCAGCGCCATCTCCGTGCTCCCCACTGCGGTGGACACCACCTCCGATGAATTCCAGGAGAACGCACAACAGATGAGAGAATTGGTGGGCCGAATGGCCAGTCTACACAAGACCATTGCACAGGGAGGACCGCAAAAAGCTAAGGAGAAGCACGTCGCTCGAGGAAAGATGCTCCCGCGCGATCGTGTCACTGCGCTCATTGATCCTGGGACGTCCTTTCTGGAGCTTTCACCCCTAGCTGGCCATGACGTCTATCCTGGGGAGGACGTACCCGCTGGAGGCATTATTACAGGGATTGGCCAAGTGGAGGGCGTCACCTGTATGATTGTGGCTAATGACAGCACTGTCAAGGGAGGAACATACTACCCCATTACCGTGAAGAAGCACCTCCGCGCGCAAGCAATTGCCCAGGAGAACAAGCTTCCATGTCTCTACCTTGTCGATTCGGGCGGTGCCAATCTCCCGCACCAGGCAGATGTCTTCCCCGACAAGGAGCATTTCGGACGGATCTTCTTCAACCAGGCCAGAATGAGCTCTCTTGGGATCCCTCAGATCTCCGTGGTCATGGGGCCCTGCACAGCTGGAGGTGCCTATGTCCCTGCCATGAGCGATGAGACTATCATTGTCGAGAACCAGGGAACAATCTTCCTGGCTGGTCCTCCTCTGGTCAAGGCAGCGACGGGTGAAGTCGTCTCCGCGGAAGATCTGGGTGGTGGCCAGCTACACAGCACCATCTCCGGTGTCACGGATTACTTGGCCGTGGACGATGCCCACGCCATTATCCTCGCCCGGAGATCTGTCGCCAATCTCAACTACCCTAAAACAAGCGTACCTCAGGTCTCCGCAGATACCATCAAGGAGCCGCTGTATGACCCGGCCGAGCTCGACGGCATCGTCGGAACCAATCTCCGCCGGCAGATACCAGCCCACGAAGTCATTGCCCGTATCGTCGATGGCAGCGAGTTTGCGGAGTTCAAGCGTGACTACGGAACCACCCTTGTGACTGGATTTGCTCGTATCTACGGCCACCAGGTCGGTATCGTCGCGAACAACGGCATTCTATTTTCCGAGTCTTCTCTGAAAGGAGCGCACTTCATTGAATTGTGCGCTCAGCGCAAGATTCCCTTGCTATTCCTTCAGAACATCTCCGGCTTCATGGTCGGAGCAGATGCAGAGAAGGGCGGGATCGCCAAAAACGGTGCCAAACTGGTGACTGCAGTGGCTTGCGCGGACGTCCCCAAGTTTACAGTTGTGTTTGGATCCAGCGCCGGAGCAGGAAATTATGGGATGTGGTAAGTACCCTCGTTATGCTGTAATTACCTCGAGAGAGACAGTGCACTAGGCTAACTCTGCTGCGTCTCTTATAGCGGCCGCGCCTACTCCCCACGACTAATGTTCATGTGGCCCAACGCGAAGATAGGTGTTATGGGGTCCGAACAGCTATCTGCTGTCATGGAGGCAGTCGGTAGAACCGCCGATCCGGAACTGAAAGCACGGATCGACCGTGAGTCGGAAGCAATCTTTTCTTCCGCTCGTCTCTGGGACGATGGCGTCATCCCGCCAGCACAGACGAGACATGTTTTGGGCCTGAGTCTTGCGGCTGCTCTTGGTGGCAGAGTAGATAAGGATGTGCAGACTCGTTTTGGCGTCTTCAGGATGTAAACCTATAGCGTAATTCAGCAGACATTACTCATGTAATTCGCGTTGTGTACACCGTAGACACAACGGGTGCCAATTCTCGCTCAACTTGCATAACAACACCTTGGACCTCTACTCCAGTAAGTAACGGACAGGAGGCGAACTGAGACGGAGAGGTCAAGACGGCAAATTCCTCGATTCTTCTAGAAAATAGGTGGTATACAAGAATAGTAGGAACGTGATACCAAGCTGATGCAATGAAGTCAACCCGATTCTCCTGGAATCGGTGAGCCTCTCAGAAGACCAGGGTAGACAAGAACATGAGGAACGTTGATACCAATTGCAAGAACACGGAAGGGACAGTCGAAAAAGGGATAAAAGAAAATCATCAGGAGATCACTCGACAACTTTTCCAACCTTTGAAAGTCAGGTGGCAACCTGTAATATTGAAAATAACACGTTATAATTGAACATCGTTCTACCGTTGGGAAGGGCACGTAAATGGCGTATAGTGTAGCATGATATGGGGCACATCGTCAGGTAATTGTAAGCAATTGATGGGGTATGTGTGAGTGTGAAGGATGTCGCTCGAAGCTCAAGATGTATGAGCAGTGATACACAGAACCGATGGACAGGAATGAACAGGAAATCCGACGTTTTGGGGGCTTCCTGCTGCAGTCGTGGCGCGGGTGCTGTTGTCGATTTGGGTTTATAAGATGACACAGGGGCCCTTTCGTCGTTTCTTTTCTTTCTTCTTATCGTAGCGGCCGGCGCCTTCACGCTTTCTCGCTGAATTGTCGGAACCGCTGGACGAGTTTCCTTGCATATCTTTTCTGATTATTTGCCGGCAAAGATCAATAAAGACCTCGTTGACATTCGCTCTCCTACGCGCCGAAGTTTCATAGTAGGGAGCATTACCCCAGCTCTGGGAAAGTGCGAATGCTCGAGCTCGCGGAACAGCGCGGTCTTCCTCTAGATCGGATTTGTTGCCCACAATGACAATGGGGACTTTCTCATCATCCTTTATCCGGATAATCTGCTCTCTCAGTTCGGACAACTCGTTCAAGGATGACATGCTGGTGATGGAGAATACGAGCAGAAAGCCTTGACCCTGCTTCATGTAAAGTTCCCTGGAGAGTGAGAGAAAGATGGTTAGCACCATGTGGCGAGCTGAAGGTGGCGTCTATACGATTAACATGCTTGGCTGAAAAAGCACAGAAACCATCGGAAAAGGAGTGCATAAGATAAATTACCTCATAGCGGCTACAGAATCACGTTAGCCAAAAAGTCATAATATCCAAGAGCGGGTGGACTTACTGAACTGCTCGGTCCCTGCCGTATCGAGTCTTTCGAACAATTCAAGCGTCAGTACTCTCAAGCTAACATCGGTGGCAATTCTCCCAGACAACAAGGTCCTGCGAAAACATACATTTCCAGGATACATTGGCGGCCCTGGAAAAGTCAGCATTAAAATTCCAGCGCAAACGTCGAAAGCGACTCACATCGACCTCAATCTGCTTTCGATAGGAGTCTTCAATCGTGGGGTCATAGCTTTCGATCCACACATTCTGAACGAATTGAGCTGTGAAAGTCAGACCGTGTACCTCATTGATGGAGATGCTTGAATCAACGACGCAGTTCTCACTGCGAGCAAAGAGGAGGAACAAGGGTGAAATGAGAAAAGTAGAGTACGTACCAGTAAGACAGCTTTTCCCCACACCTCCTACAGCGCGGACAACCGACAAACAGTTAGCCGAAAAAGGCCTTTCGGGCGCCTTTCGACAGAAGGAATATGCCTACCAGCACCTAGAACCACAATGTGATATTCCCGTCTAGCAATTGAAACATGGTATCAGTAACCCGTTACGCAATCTCCCTCAAATGAAGATGTCTCTCACAGGAGGACTCACTGGGGCCGCATTGAGACTGTACGGACTCTTTCGATAGACAGTCGCCCTTTAGACTTCGCCCAAGGTCGTCAGTGCATAGCTCTAACGTCAAAGGAACGCAATCGGAGTTGTGCCTTATCTACCTGCCAACGCTGTTGCTAATGTGCTTCGCAGAGCGGTGTAACCAAGTTCGACCGAGTTTCAGAGAACGTTCGGTAGGGTATGTCAAAGGTCTGCTGCTGGTATCTTCCTTTAAATCGTAGCCGGTCGGGTAATGGTCTGGTCTGATTCCAGGCTCCCACTGGAAGAGCAAGGGCGAAGAGACGCGATCCGTTACATCAGTTTCCGATGCCAATTGCCAACCAATTCCTCCGACCCAGGGTTATATCGAGCCCTTTAATTCAAATCACACCCAGAGGTTCGCCGGTTCGATAGTGAGGGACGGGTGGTGATTAGGGAACGATGCGCTCAAAAAAGAAAAAAAAAGAAAAAAAAAAGGTTAGGGGAAAAAAGTTGATGTCAACAGATTGGTTCCAACGTCCGGAGGCTAGGCCAGGCTAGTCTGGTCACTCCTGGTACGACCGAAGAACGGGTGTGGGGAGAGGGGAGGAGCGATAACGAGCGGTTCCGTTTCGGAGGGAGGCTTGAGATCGAACTGGTTACTGGACACGCTGCAGAATGGCCAACATGGCACACAATGCAATTGCACGTAAGGGAGGTCACTGACCCTTCCTCAGTTTTCTGGTTTGAACTCAGAATCCGAACGTGACGACTAGGCGGCGGTGAGAATCTGCGATGGCTGTGTGGACACCACGGGCGATCCAATATCCGCGATTAAACTCTAAACCTCAGGAAAAAAGGCGAACGGCCGTGGAATTCTCTTGGAATTCCGCGAGAACTCGATAGGCACCCCCTGTCTTAATGACATTATTCGGGTCAGCGTTGCAACGAAAGGTTAAACGGTGATGGAGTTGTGGTTACTGGTGTCTCCAAAGGACCTATCAAAAAGGCGATGGGGGTGTTGGCGTATGTAATGATGTATCGCTGAAACCACCCGTGAGTGCGGCTTTTTCCCCCATGCTCTCCTTGGGTCTGGGGAATTCTAATCCTGGAGGAGAAGAATAACCGGAGTCTCGGTCTTGAGTCCCAGTCATCGACGCTCAGGATAAATGTTCACAGTCTGATCAAAAGATGGACGTATTGCAGGCTTGACCTGAACGCTGCCACGAACGTCTCAGATCACGGGGAAGGGAACGAGATGGCGGCAAGTCAACCATGGGAATATTGATCATTACTGGTGAAAACTCATCCGTCATGTTCAAATTGACCTTGACAGGCAACCCCTCTGATACACCGGGTGGAGGGAACGTGAGGGAAATGACGGGAGCATAGAGATGAAGGCCTAAGCTGGCTACTTACAGTCGAAGAGAAGCCCAAAACTCGGCTGAAATAGGAAAGAAGTCACTCAGTGAAATAATCGATATAGATTAAGAGGACTATTTGTGGAGTTCGGGATGACAAAAGGCGTCTGCTGGGGTTTCTAATCGGGCACCAAAAGCAGGTTTCGTGGGAACGGCAGACTCAGTAGATTCAGTATGTACATCCCTCCAAGTATTGTCCGTAGGTCTCTTCGGAGGCACCATTCAGTTATATTCGTGCCAGAGGATTGAGAGTCATAGAACGAGAGCTCCTATTTGGCGCTTCAAAGTTGAAGATCTACATAATGGCACCAGGATTGCAGACAACCTCCATTCAATGGGGATGTCAAGAAAGTCCTTGAAACATGCACATATTTTCCAGAACTTACCTGTCAACTCATTTTCCGAGATCGGATCAGCAGTTTTTCTGTCATTGCGATTGTAGGGACCTATCGGCTGGGTTTAGAGCTGCAGACAATTGACGTAGATGATGTTGACAAACATGACAACTCAGTCTGCCAGGAACACGTATCTAGGTGTAGGCCAGACGTCATTACATGGTGAAGCGGTACTGTACATTGCAAAGCCATACTAATGCCTGAGCACTGGCATTCATGGAAGAATCATCCGGAAAGAGGGGCATGGTAGGGGAGCGCAAGACTATCCCTCTATCATATGACTGACACTTGACAGGTCGAATCATGGCTGGGACAGATCTCGATGATAACAGTACATGTGGATAGATCGGAGGTATTCTCGTTATCTGTAGAGATGCAACGTAGTATGCAGGTGCCTGGCATCACTCTGCGTCCGTCCATCAAACACAGACAACGCGCTCTGCGAATCATTGTGTCACACATAGGGCAGTCCGCACACATCCTCAGACGTTCCTTGAACTTTCCTGTGGAATACGTTTGCATTATGTGGTATGCTAGCCGCTATAGCCCCGAGACAATGATACATGGCCTATCTTATGGCTCGCCCAAGTCGGATGTCATGGTACCCTTCATGAGAAAGAACCACCAAAGCCAAGACCATTCGGAAAGTCGGGCAGCGTAACATACTCCGAATGTGCTATTTGGAGGTGAGTCTAGCTACGGATAGATCTATGGTCTATAACTGAACGGAAAGTCGGAGCGAGCTCTGGCGTAGTCGTCCAACGGATATCAAGCAACCAACAATCGCTGAATTTACAGTATCCTCGTACATGCACAGCAAAATAGACGGAAGACATGACCGCTATAAAGAACAAAAGGGCAACAACAGGTTCTGTTGAAGCTGTAGGTTATATCAAGCCGTTGGTCTGTTTGACTGCTCTGTGCCATTTCCTCCCGCTATATTCTCCGGGGCCGTACCGCTCAAGAGCCTCAAAAACGTGTCCAAACACCTGTTGGTCCACGTCTCTTGCCCATAGGAAATCCAAATGCTCATAACTTGGAATTGACTTGGCCACCGTCCCCCGTGGGAGCTCTCGCAACATCGCCCCGATATCGATCAGACTGTCACTTCCACCGTAAAGAAGAACAATCGGGGTCTTGATGTTCCTGGTGGGGTACTTGACCGGTTTGTAAAACCGTTGACTCGCCACAACGCTGAACGGAGCATGAACTTCATCATCGTACATTTGAAAGGTCCTATGCCGCATGATTTGAAACCAATGCACCACCGACTTTGTGCTAGTGAACGAATAGAGATGCAGGTAACTTGCCAGTTTCTGATACCAGCTAATGTTCTTGCCCTCCCAACCGAAAAGAATTGAAAGCGATGCGTCGATTATGCGAACAAAGATTGGCGGGTAGAGAATTGTCTGCCACATAGGGGTGGAACTGAGGATGCTGCGTCTACCAAAGAGGAGAAACAGAAAGTTGGGTGAAGCCTTCATCAACGAGTCCACGATACGATTCCGCAGTCCCGAAGGGGCCATTGCAGGTGCAAGGGCCACAAAGACGTCTATTTGCTGGTTGAGCAACGGATGAATCGATAGAGTCGCAAACGCCTGTGCTGTTCCTTGCGAGAACCCGATATACGACAAGGAAGCCTGTCCTGTCACATTGAGGATGTAGGTAATGCTGTCAGGGATATCGTAGAACGCAAACTCGTCCATCGAAAAGCCCCAGAACTTGGTGGACAGGGGAGAGTGATGGATAGACTTCTTGGAATATTTGTTGCCGCGATTGTTCCCAAGCCAGACATCATATCCTCTCTCCACAAGCTGAAAAGGGAGACATCGTTGAGCATCTGTCAAACACACCCAGACTTCGCTGCACATCAAAAGACCGTGGTGGAGATAGACAACCTTCTTCTCGAGGGTTCCCTCTCCTCGATTGACGAGGCGACCCTCCTCGCCTCTGCGATAGGCCAGGCGGTGTAGTCCTATCAGAAAGCCATCTTTCGTCTGCACGATGTGCTCCTCCGCCTCATAGCCGAAAATGGCACAAATGTCTGCAAAGTTGGAGGCCTGCGCAACCCGTGCAGCGATCTGCTCCTCCTTACCACGCTTGTATAGTCTCTCTCCCGGGATCAGAAGATTGAATAAGGCCTTGGAACGATCGTGACAGAACTCGATTATAGGCTCCGCTGCTCCAGGTTAGCCCCTTATCCCTGAACGAGCCTTGAATTGCAATTGGAGGCTGTGAAAACTGAGACCGGAGGCACCTCCTCAGTATACTTACGCAGCCAGAATGTAATAAAATGTATCACCCATTCCAGCAGCACTAGAATCAAGGACGCAAAAAGCGCAAGGTATTCGAACCAAAACAGTCTTCCGATCACTGGAACGGCCATGGTGATGTTATGTTGACCACTTGCTCTGGCAGATATGGTTCAATGAAGGGTGTTGGAAGTGACACTCGCATTCATCGGCACCGACTAACATGATGCGCTGAATCAAGGATTAAACCAGAACACTTCATGGTCAATGCTTCGTTCTTTAGAGATCAACCAAGACCGCGACGTCATGCGGCAGTGCGCCGTTCATTTTCATGTGAAGCTTACTTAATCCGGGGGACTAGCTAGAAGCCAAAGAGGGCTAGCGCGCATTTTCGCCGCCGAGGAGATTCCGACGATCTGATACCCGACAGTTTGATTGTGGTTCGTCAGGACGGTCCATCGAGACGCTTTCTGGACAACTGCACAATGCCGAGCTCATGCAGAGAATTAAGTGAGTGATTCGCAATTTACCTATACCCATTGGGGCATTTTGCACGGAGCACGTTCCACATCCCTTCCGCGACCCTCACCTACAAAATATCATATCTGGATGCTAATGAGCCTGGCGACTTTTCTCAGGAGACGCACTGGCGCAATGCCTGCAAGAATCAGATTGCATCATGGTCCAGCGGCACACCCCGCGTGAATGCTTGAGCACTCCCCTCGTCGATGAACTGCCTATGAAATGCCAACAGTTGCGGAAAGGATTCAGCGAGTGCAAGTGAGTGGAACGGACATGCGTGCTTTAATTGCAGTGGATAGCGCTGACAATGGGCACAATCTAGGCGTGGGTTGATCGACATGCGAAAGCGATTCCGTGGAAATCAGCCTATCTCGGTTTCCAGGGAGCTCGAAGGAGGCAAATCCCAATCCCACCAGCAACTATACGCCGGCAAGCCCGCCTTCGAAACCGTTAAGGAGATTAGCGGGAATGAAGTTCAGATGGACCCCGAGAAGACTAGGGGACTATAAGTTTTCAAGCTCGCGGCTCACTAGTCTGGCCAGATGCCTAGATCCGCTGCCCTGAGTTATAGCACGGCTTTTGGTTTCATCTCCTGGCATGGTTTGGAGTTCCCAGTTGGCGGAATGTTTTGCGATTCCGGATTTTCGTGTAACACTACTGGCTTATGGCATATGACTGTACATACTTTTGAATTATGGGCTTCCGGCGTAAGTACACGCTTCATTTCGAACTATCATTCGTTGAGATTTTACAGAGGATTATTGCGTCTTCTTTGTGTTCAGTGCAGCGGCAGAAGGCGCTGAGTAAAGCCATGCAACAACGAACACCAAGAAGCCAGCGATGACGGACCACAGACCCGCAATCCAGACCCATCCACCGCTGATCTTCCAGCTTCGGGGGTACTCGTTATGAGCGAAATGACGAACGGTCACCTCAAGTTTTTCTTCGATGTTGGTGAGGAACGGGCGCTTGTAGTTCACTCGGAAGGAGAAGATTCCATGCTGATCGGGAGTGGTGAATCGTGTGCTGTAAACTGTACTGTTATCCGTTCGACGGACGGGTTCCAAGTTCAGGCGATGGAAGGGAGACAGCATGGTAAACTCAAGCTGGACGGCATCGCCAGTTGGAACCTCGAAGGGCACGTAACGATCATAGTTGTACTCGGAAAGTTCAATGGTAAAGACCTGTTGAGAAGTGTGAGCATGCAAATAGGCAATGGAACCTCAAATGGCTGTCTCTTACAGTTTCATTCTTCACTCGATAGATCTTAGGGTTCAGCTTCTCGGGGGTGATTTCACCATCTTCAGCCAGATGATGCTCGATCTTTCCGACCTTGAGCACTCCGGTTTCCTTGAATGTCCACGCGGTAAGCTGCTTGGCGAACTCCTGGTTGACCGTCTTCGTCTGCTTCCCATCGCCGGGAGCCTTGACAGTCGCAGAAAACCACTGATCCTGCAGACTCTCCACGGAGCCCAGTAGAGTGAACCGAGCGGAGTTTCTAGCCTGCATTGCCGAGATCAGAGCCAACTGCGAACCTGTAGCTGCAACATCCTCAACTGACGACGCGTCCTCCTTGGGGTTGTAACTGTACGCAGTGGCGGGCGCTCGCAGAATAGGCGCAATGAGAGGGTTCGCGTCGCCCAGGGTGTGGGGGACGGCTCTGGGAAATGCTACAACGCCCTCACCATCAAAGAAAGCCTTGGTGTCAGACCTCAACTTGCCTGGTCGGTGGAGTAGCAGGACATCATGCTTATCTGAAGCAGAAAGTGTATCGTAGTTGAAGTGATCGACGGTGACAGAGGAACGATCGACAGGGAGATGGAGATCGAGCTCCAATAGCAACGAGCTGATAGCGTTGGCGGTTGTGGACTTGCCCGACAAGGCGAGGAGGACGTTGCCGTCCTTGTTCATGAATTCAATGATATTCTTGGGGGTAAGGGAGGGTCCATAGCCTGGTCAAGAGGTCAATTGAGATGTACAAAGCAGAGTATATGGACATGTCTAAGGGTAACGCTAACCCTTTGACTTGGGAGGCAGGAGAAGCATATGGTCGTAGACTCGGTCTCCGAGCTCGAACAGGTTGAGCTTGTCATTCTTGGGGGATTCGAAGTTGAGGTTATATCCTCGAGCTGCCAATCAATGATTAGCATGTTAACGCAGAAGTTCAGTAAGTTAGAGCACCTTCTAGGTCAGCCCATAATTTCGAGTATAATTCCTTTTCTGTGGCATCTTCCAAAACAACCAGCAGACGACTGCCCGAGCTACTTAATGCATGTACAACTGCCAAGAAGCAGAATGCCAGAAGAGTGAGGCACCACCGCATGGTATATCGAATCCCGCACAGCGGAGCGGGCAATTGGCTGAAAGGGAAGTCACTGCAGTCCAGAGAAAGAGAAGGAAAAGAAGAGGGAAATGAATTGGTAGAGGAGAGTGTCCTCTGAAGGAGCTTCGTCAGTTCCGTTTAGTTGGAGAGAACGGGCAACGTGTTTGGACCGAGAGTGCCAAGACCTCTTCGCCGCTTTGAACTGCGCAATCGTCGGCCGTCGTCACTCACAACCTCAATTCGACGATATACCCCCTCTCCGTCGCGATACCCGCCCCTCTGGCGCGATTTAACCCAGTCTCACAATTATCGGAATTCTCGGAAGACAGAATACGTGATTTGAGCCGAGCTTTGATCAATTGATCATTTGATCCAATCCATCCGTCGCGCTCACGACCTTCAACCGAATCCCGCAAAAATCCTTTTGAATCGTCGACCTTTCGTCTCACAGCCATGACTACTCCCCAATTCTGGTCGACTCCCCTCCGATACCTTCGCTGGGCCTCGCATGAGAAGCCAGCGATTTTCTACTCCTTGGTCGTCGGAGCGACAGGTCCTCTCATGCTGGTCACCCTTCCCCCCATCAGACGGTTCTTCGGTGATGTTGACCCGGAACCCATTCCATTGACCTATCCCCGTAAGGGCTCCGATCCTTTTTAACTTTTTTTTTCTTTCTCATGCTCTTCCTGCTCTCTGATCTGCGTCTTTGTGCCGCTCGCATGCTAACATATTCATTCCCTAATCCCAGTTCCCCAGGGACCCCGGAACATCCCGCAAGGCTACGATGACGAATAGATATCTCACGGGGAGGACGATCGAAATTGATTTGACTTGCTGAGATGCTCTTCATTGGGAAACTCGAGTCTCAATAGTATCGGACCTGCACTTTGTCGGGCACTGATGACAGACAATCCATTACCGAGGCTGCGTCAACTGGAAGTGCTTGCGGGGTTATCGTCTTTTATATTGAGCAACCAGCGCAGAGCCCTGCAGGCCATTTACCTACCACCAGATATCTTCATACTCGTGAACCCCCTTGTTGAGCTTGACAGTGCGAGTGCAGCGGTGTATTGTACATGAAAATGATTTTAGAGCGCAGACACATCCATTTTCGTTTGAACTTACTTCTTTACTTCTCTACATCTCCGCATCTCCTTGGAATTCCGGCTTCATATTACAGGCTTAATCTCGTTCCTCTTAGATCAAAGCTTTTGCGCAGATGCTGTTGTAGGCGGATGCCGAACAGCAGGTCCGTGCTTCGCGAAACTTCTTGATATGTCTGGCTCAAGGAATGACGGCGACGGGTCGTTAGAAAAAAGAAGACGCAACTAAGATACTTGAGCTCATAAAATTTACCTTTCAGCAATCTTATTAGAAGTCAGGCCTCGTCAAACGTGCGGCTAAGACGACTCATAATCAAACCCGCGTTGGCCGGACGTTCAACACATGGAGTGATTGAATCATTAATGAAAACGTAGCTCCGAACACCTCGTACCCTTTCATGTTTTACGCCCGATTTGATCAACCTTTGGAGAGGGAATAAAGAGAGAGCCGACGACAATGCTTTGAATCGACCTTCAATAGCCTGAGGCAGGAATAGCAATCAATTGCTTGGTGTCAACAATAGATATCCATTGAATAACCACAGAATGGAATAACGCCATGTATGCTCATATCTACATATAGATCGTGGACAACATCACCAAAACATCCAAGCTCCTAACTGATGCTTTTTTTGGATCAGCCAGATGCTCCCATCAGAATCAGGACTGTGATAAAAGGCCGTTACACTCCTCGATTAAAACGAAAAGAAACCGGAAAGAGCATGAGAAACAGACAACCAGGACACCACCGAGCAAGCAAATTGGGGATGTTCCTCAGGACAGGAGTAAAGTATATTGAACAAAGTGCTCGATAAACCGCCGATACAATGCAAAGCCAAAAAGCCACCTTTAGGAACTCGTTGCACAGATCTCTCTTCCAGCCATCCGCACCATTGGTATATGGCAGGCCCGGCATCAAGAGTTGGATGCCAGTAGCCAGGCAAGGAAAGTATCGGCGAGTAGCGTCGCCTGAGGTGCCAAGTGAAATGTAACGGAAATTCCAAGGCTTATCCATGGCGATGTGTCCCGGACTCTCAGATAATGGCTCCACAAACTTGCAAGTCGGATACGGAGGCTTTTCTCAAAACATCTCCTTCGGCTTGGAATTCCTCAATGGCAAAATAAACAAGACAGAGACCCCGTAGAACAGCCAGGATTAATATGCGCAGTACTCCAGGATGATTCTGTAGATTCATTATTTTCCAGGGTTGATTTACCCAGGATAGCCAAGGGTTTGTGACGACTCCTTGGAGGTATCATGATATAAGCAGCGAAGAAAAGGCATCAACTTTTTGTCTCTCTACCGGGTTCGACGCGGGGCCTGGCTCTCTCTTGTTGCCTGTGGCCTGTTGCGGTCAAACTCCGGGGTATATCTGGGATCCATTCCTATCCGGGGATCGGGAGCTGTTGTGGCAGGATAAGTCATTCCAGAGGTGACCGGGGAATAGTCCGACTCGGTTTCATAGCCAGGTCCTGTGTAGCGTGGAGCATTACTTCTCCCGTTCTCATAGGGATAGCCAGTGTTGCTCGTGTAGGTGTATGATGCGTGCATGTCGGCAGACACTGCGGGCTGGCCTGGAGCAGAGTAAGGGACTTGCGGAGGGTAGGGATTCTGTCCTGTCGCAAAAGGCGAATGACTTGAAGGATATGATGATGGAGCTGTGTATGGGGGGCTCTGGGTTGCACCGTACGGGGCCTGAGTGTATGGATCCACATAGGGTTGACTAGGTGGTTGAGAGTACGTAGGTGGTGGTGACGGCCCTCCTTGCTGGCGCACTTCATGAATAGAAGAAGATGCGTAAGGCGCTGGGACCACGTTAGGGGCTTGACGAACGTTGTAGTCGTGAATGTAACTACCTCTTGGATAGCCTTGGTCAGCCCGACGCATGACGTCTGCTTCCCAGCGAGCGGAGTCCGCTTTGAGATCAGCAATCATTTCCTGAGCGTAACAGTCAGCCTGAATTCTTCCATTTCTTTCTTTCTCTGGGCTTTCCATAGATTCGCACTGAGAACGGGGGTTTGTTTTGGACATACAGAAGTCAGATTTCGATAAGCACGGATGAAGTAGCCCTGACGACCCTGTTCGCAATGAGTCAGTAGGAGAGCAAATGGTAAGGTAGGTTTTGACAGATCTGAACTGCTTGGTTGATTTTAAGATAGGAGAGACTGGGAAACAGACATTATGGTTTCCGGGTCTTACGAGTGCATCATTTCCAAGGTAACGGCAAATGTCTGCTTGGATGACTTCCCGGCTAATTCCATCACCAGGGATAAAGTACTCGTTCTGACGCTCCGGGCGTCCTTCATATCCATGGCGTCCAGTCATTTTGTTCCAGGGAGAAGGTATCCGGTATTAAGTGATTAAATGCAATGGATCCAAGTGGCCACAACGAAGTCCAGGGTGGTACAACAAGTAGCCGAGGTATCCAGGAAGTGGGAAGTTGATAAGATGCTCTCTTGGGTTGAGAGCAAAAGAAACAGCACAAGTACGGTTCTATTAGGCCGCGTCCAGGGAACTCCAAGGCTGATGGTTCAAGGCTTATCCGATATTTCCTTTCCGTCTCGCAAAAAGCACACACTTAAAATGCAAGCTTCAAAGACAGGAACCGCTGGTTGGGTGATTATTACCAGGAGAAAGAAGAAATCCAGGTAGTTCGTATTTGTCCACGGACGGCTGTCAAGGGCTGTCTTCCAAGATCCTGAGGTGATTTCCTTTCTTTTCTTTTTGTCTCTCTAGTGATATAGATTCAAGGACCGCGACCGAGTCATGCAAGGGAAAGTCGAAATCCAGGCCGGGATGGATGACCGAGGATCGAGGAGAGAGGGGATCAGGGGGTGAAGCTTTGCGTGGGGTGTCTCTCTCCGGTTTGGTGATAGTGAGTTTGATACCTCCAACACTCCAAGAGTTGTAAGGGAATTCTTCGGGCTGGCGGGGGGAAAACTTGCCAGATTGCACACTAGAAGGAACAGAAGGGAAGAAAGAAGAAGGGGAGAAAATTATCTACACGAGAGAGAAGAGAAATGGACGGGGAGATAAGAGAGGCTAAAGACGCCAGCTCAGCGCACGGAGGGAGAGAGGGGGTGTGGGCATTTGGCAAAACAAGGGCTGGTGGGTTGTGTTTGTGCTCATTCGATTCGACCAAGGGCGCGGTTGGCTCATTTGGGCTGTTGGGCCGGCGTATTGGGCTGCCTGGCCTTGTCTGGTGCCACGACGACTCCACCTTGTCATTGGTGAGAATTCCGAAAATAAATAATGATCGAGGCGAAAAGAAAAAATAATGATTACGAACTGACCTACCTACGGAGTAAGCAGATACTAACTCCTGTACTCCGTACGAGACTACCTTACCTCAGTTTCTAGGTACCAACCTACCTACCTACCGAGAGAGGCCTCACATCCGATGACTGCGTTAAAAGACTCCCCAAAACATGCATGGTGACAAATACGGCCTGCAGATGATTTTCCAGGTCTAGGTAGTCGCGCTTCCTGAAAAATCATTGTTAGAATGCCGTCCGTCTGGCCAGTAGTGCGTAGGTAAGGCAGGAGGCAAACTATGAGACTCTTCGGGTCGTCTTATTGACGGCGAAACGGTCTATTGGCCATCCTTCAATAGATCAGAATATGAAAAACCTAACTCATGGAAGTGATGCAGATCGAAGCTGTCAAGTTGCACTGAATATGCCTGCTGTCATACTATCTGGCCTTCCAGCCAGTAGATAGACGTAGAGATGGGAAAGTTGAGACTCAAAAAGGCGACACTGAGTTGGAGGTACGGAGCAGATAGAAACATTCAGAGAACGTATCAACAGTGAGTAGGGACTTCGCAGCCCGGTTATGGTACTTAATGCTTTCTCCGTCCATTTAGTGACGATAAGGTAGATCTGCCCATATGACTCTTTTCCAGTGTTCGCTTATATATCTGAATCTATTGTAAATCGACCTAGTGACTCATTTCGTAGCTCACACTTCGAAGAGTTCCTGAAGACAACTCATAGACATGCTGATATGCATGTCCAGTTGTTCCAGTTTGGAGTCTGCGGTTTCTGGCTGGTGACACCTACTAATATTACCAGTACCAGTCGGCTACAGAGGGACAAACTGTAGCTTGAAGAAATGGCAGAGCAGGTCGAAGGAGGGCGTTGGAGATTGGCCCTCAGTAGTCCGTAGCGGGCAGGTAATCGGCAGAGTGCAGAGAGTTGGGCAGAAATGCGTGGCGGGCTAGAGGGGCCTTTGGGCATCCCAACCCGCTCATTCGTCGATCCAGCGTCTGGACCCAAGGCTTCAAGTGCGCCAATCTAAGGTAACAATTGTACCCGCACCGGGCCGCTAATCTACCTCTGGTTGTGCTGGGCGCTTTTCTGCCTTTCTTCCGTGGATGAATTTCATCATGTGAGAAAGTGGTACTTTTGAGATACTGGAGGCCCAGTGACAGCCGCCTCACTATGGCCGGTGCATGCGAGGTACTCTTGAAAGTTGAGACCCCTGCCTTGTTATCGCCTCTGATGGTGATCATGATCTTCTGTGGCCAATAGCTTACTATGTCCGTTTCCTCAATTAAGGTACTTACTGCATCTACATCATCGTACTTCAGCACCCTCACTTGACTTCACTTGGTTGGCTGCATGACCAGCTGCTCTTCATGATGATACAGCACATTCTTCTCAGCTTTCCAGAATGCGCAACATCCTAGCCTCGTCCAGCTTTGCTCCCTCGGTCTTATTTGTAATGTGTCATCTTAAGCCTGATTACATGATTCACGCTTTGCTAGGAACCAGGACAGCAGACTCAGAACTTCTGGTACATGTCGTTTTCGCAACCGAGTACACAGTTTCATGAGCGAATCCCCTTTCCTTAGTCCGTACACTACTGCATTGATGGTCGCGTGCTGAATGGCGCGCTCATAATTGCCTTGTACCCCCTACCTAGGTTCTTCTATTCTTCAAAGGCCATCACCAGACATGGCATCTTCGTGATCCATGCCTTGCGAGCGGTAGAACTGCTGAGACACATATCTGCTGCTCAAATGATATCGCAACAGGTGTCCTCTCTATGCTGCATGATCTCCACCAGTTGCTGCATTTATCCTTCGGCCTTGCAGTTGCATGGAACAGGAGTTGGCGAACTGAGACCTACTATCTATCCTTGGCCGTGCTTCCTGGGATACTGGTCAGCCGAAGCCCTCTGGTCAGTAATGTAGTCAATCTAACTACAGAGTACTCGGACGTGATTGGCTCATAGTGCCCTCCCTCGAGAAGGCGCCTTGATTAATTGAGGACAATGTTGTTTCGACTGTCTTGCTTTGAAGGACTCTTTCGCTACGGAGGTGTGGTGCACAAGTCTTTGTGAATTCAACTATCTAGAGCCAATTAGCATTTAGCAGGTCACGTGGTTTCAATATACTGATGCACAGAGGTATTCAGCTGGAATAATTCACCCCAGTGCACTTGAACCTATAGGCCTGTCCATGCGCTCAAAGACTGCCTATCTGAGTGAGAATGTGCCCACAGTTCAACCTTGAGGCATGGCTCTCACACTCAATCTGAACAGTGAATTGTCATTCACGTCCATATTCAATCGCATCGGAGCTAACTGTTTCGGGTAATGGCGGGGATCTCCGCAAAGATATCCCAAACCCATGTCTTTGGCGTCGACCCGACGTGCGCGATGAGAACCAATTTTTCCAGACCAAAATATGGTGCATCGACGACGTTATACTCACAAATTCAAGCATAGCACTTGATACATACAGACTTCGCCATGATTATAATACAGTCCGCTTCGACATGTCTCGCTCGTCTCCGGTTCCCTCTACCGCTCTGTCGTCTTCGCCCAGCAGCTCCATGAAACACCAGTCTCAGTTCACTTATCGCCAACTACAGCTTCTACGTCAGGGCTCGACAGCGACTCCACTGAGGGTAATCGCTCATATTGACCTCGATGCCTTCTATGCACAATGTGAGATGGTACGACTGGGAACGCCGAAGGAGATGCCTCTCGCTGTACGGCAATGGGATTCGCTCATCGCGATCAATTATCCCGCTCGATCCTTCGGTATAAGCAGAATGATGTCAGCCAGCGAAGCGCAGAAGCATTGTCCCGAGATTGTTCTGCAGCACGTGGCCACGTTCCGCGAGGGCGAGGGCGGGAAGTGGGCTTACAGGGAAGACGCATTTAAGAATATCAGTACAGATAAAGTATGCCTGGATCCGTATCGCACAGAATCTCGAAAGATCCTGAAAGTGATGAAGGAAGAGCTTTCAAGGTGGCACGCGGATCTCATGGACTGCGAACATGAACCCTGCTCGCACTATCAAGTCCAACCTGCTAGCCTCGAAAAGGCCAGTATTGACGAAGTATTTATCGACTTGTCGCCACTGGTCTACGCTTTACTGCTTCAGCGGTACCCGGAACTGCGTAATGGACCGCAAGGTGACGGACGCAGTACTCCGTTGCCTCGGCCCCCGACGACGGCGTTGGAATGGAGTACCGAAGACTGCTTGATAGACCTTGATGAGAATGAGACGGAAGTTGATGATCCTGACTGGGATGATATTGCCATGCTCATAGGCTCGGAGATTGTTCGGTCAGTCCGAACAGCTGTCTGGAACAAGCTCAGCTATACCTGTTCCGGGGGCGTCGCCAGAAACAAGATGATGTCCAAGTTAGGAAGCGCTTGTAACAAGCCAAACAAGCAGACAATCGTCAGAAACCGCGCGATTCAGAATTTTCTGGGTAGCTACAAGTTTACCAAGATCAGAATGCTTGGAGGCAAACTCGGAGACCAGGTGGCTACTCTCTTCGGGACAGAGCAAGTGAGCGATCTGCTACCGGTGCCACTCGAGCAATTTCGTGCTAAGCTTGATGATGACACTGCCAGCTGGCTCTACGGAATCATTCGTGGCGAAGATAAGAGCGAGGTGAATCCAAGGACACAAATCAAGTCCATGTTATCCGCAAAGTCATTCAGGCCGAGCATCAATTCTGCAGACCAAGCCGAAAAGTGGCTGCGGATCTTCGCGGCCGATATTTACGGTCGCCTTGTTGAGGACGGCGTGCTTGAAAACAGGCGCCGTCCGAAAACTGTCGCTCTGCATCATAGACAAGGCGGTCAAGTACGCTCTCGCCAACTTCCCATTCCGGGTTCGGCAACAATCGACGAGAGTCTTTTGTTCGAGCTTGGTAGAACATTGCTCCGGCAGGTCATAGGCGATGGACGTGCATGGCCATGTGCCAACCTCTCCTTGAGCGTTGGCGGCTTTGAAGAGGGAGTCAACAAGAATCAGGCGATAGATAGCTTCTTACTTCGAGGCGAACCGGCGAAAAGTGCCGCTCAAGCCACGAGAAATCCGGACTCAGCGGAACGGACGGGGTCAGATCATCATGTCGAAAAACGAAGGAAGATCGACAGCAGCGGGATCAGGCGCTTCTTCAATTCACCCTCTGAATTTGCGTCTGAAGCTATCTCCTTAGACTCAGATTCAGCACAATTTGGTGAGAAAAATGAAGACGACTGTACAGGTGCACTTCACGGCGAGTCATCTTTGCCAGATGCTCAAACGATGGCGACCCCATCCGCTTCATATACCTGCAATCGGTGCCAGAAATCGCTCCCAATAGATGAACAGAACGAGCATGAAGATTGGCATTTCGCCAAAGACCTCGAATTTGAAGAAAGACAGGTGGCTAGAAAGAGTCAGCAGATGTCGCGTCCGAATAATTCCGATACGCTTCAAGCTCGTGGAAGAGGTGGTCGCAGTGCTCGCGGAAAGCCAGAGAAAGGACAGACCCGGCTCAGTTTTGGATGATGGCTCAATTAGCTCTCGCTCTAACATCTGATAATTTCCCGGTCTGCTAGGTAGTGGCCCTACTGCGAACGGTGTGGGCATATCGATCAAGCAGTATTTGCCTAAACCTATGAATGTTCTGAGTATTACTGATATCAGTTCCGCACTTTTAAGCTTGATTGATGGTGCATGGTCTTTTCCTGAATGAAGCATTCCGTGGCCTATGGACTAGGTTGATGAAATAGTGGACCTTTCCAGATTATTAGATGTGATGCCTCACGGCTTTCAGGAGATTATTAGTCTGTCCAGTATAACCATCGTGCGTAGGGGCATCATTCCCGTCAAGAGCCTTCGTAGGAAGCTTAACATCATGAGCTAGCATAACGCACGCTTAATTGGCTGTCTGTGGCTCAGACTTGCTCAGAAAGCTGCAGCTTGCACCTGGCCCTGCATTGAGGTGATAACATTAACTAAAAAATGGGTCTACCCTATGTCATCACATAAGACCTTTCTCGGTAGAACTATATCAACTAAGATGTTCGCTCCGAGAGGGCTGACATATAGCGAGAGAGCTAGCCACAGTTGAACATATGCGTAAGAAATTTCAGAGCATGTCTCTCTTTAATGAATGCTATCGCCAAGCGAGGTACCATAGTTTTCAACTCTCTTAGTCGAAGTTGCTGAACTGGTACCTGAGTTGATTTGAAAGTCAAACGAACCACGGTTCAAGGAACCATGCAGACTGGAGTATGAACCTATTTTCAATGTCGGCATTTTTAGTTCCTGCTTTAGTTCTATGAATAATTGTCGCAGCTTCAATTTCTGCGCTAGATTGCTCGTATCTACGTCTCACCGACAATGCGACGTCCTGCAGCAATGACATCAGCGGTTGGCTGTGTTTGGTGGACAGGAACTTGTTCGTTGGCAAGGCTCAATCCATGCTTTTTACGTCGCAGCAAGCTACGCTTCCCGTCAGTAATTTCTGGTCCACGGCAGCTTCTGAAAATCATCATCGAGCAACTTTGTTCGATATCTGCCAGCGGTCGTTGGGGACCCGCCAATATTACCCCTCGTACTGTGCCCCTCACCAATGATTTCGATGCGTAGAAAAGCAACGACACAATAAAACCGCACTGCTTTCATCGCTCAGATTCTCTCTCCCTTCAGTGGACAGTCTTGCATCTCTCAGATTTCGGATATGTCCCGACGAGCACGAAACAATGAGTACTACGAGGAGGACTTCTACGAAGAAGGGAGCGATACATATCGACGTCCGCGGCGGTCTCGACGCGAGCGCTTCGCCGAAGACGATGAATTGAAATATGGACGTCGAATGTCCCCGCCACTTCCCGTGGACGAGCTGGAACGCCTACACATACGAGAACGGTCAAAGCCCGACTTTATTCGCGAGAGCTTTGATCCACCGCGTAACCCTGGCCCCCTGGCTGTGATGCGAGAGCGGGAGGAAAATGAGGTGGACATGCTTCCGCGCGAGACATTGAGGGGCTACGAGCGGGACAAGCACGAGCGTCGTGAGCGACCTCGGCATAGGAGAACCGCTAAGGAGGAGGATATTTATTTCCAGGAGGAATTGGAAAGACGGAGGTATACAAGGGCCGAATATGATGAGGGAGAAGTTGAGCTGCAGAGAGAAAGGCCGTCAATACCGCGACCTAACTTGGATAGCGATGAGGAACTTGTACGTTTACGTCGCGACAAGAAAGGGAAGAAAGGCTCGCGGATGAAACACGCGGAACTTGAGATTGAGCGAGATGAGCTTTATGGCCGTGGATCTGACGCCAGGCGGGAGCATACCAGGCTCCACAGTGATGTTAGAGAACGTACACCAGCAGCACGCTTACGATCCCACCGGCACCGGCAGCCGGACGGAGACGAAGAGGATGAAGAGGATATCATTATCCGAAGAGATGAGCGGAGGGGTCGAAGCGGCAGGTTCAAGGAAAAGGAAAAGATTACCATGCGAGAAAGAGGATTCTCGACGTCCCCGGAGTCGCCAAGTTCGAGAGAGCTTTCGCAGGTTCGGAAGTCTCATGTTACATCTCATGAACGTATGAGAGATGGTGAGTTATGACATTTCGCGCTCGAGTCAGATGCTTATTTCCCATCTGTCGCAGGTTATGAATTGCCTCGTGCACCACTAGCACCCAGTCCAGATCCGTCTTCTCCAAGTAGCTTCGAGGAATTGGAGATTCGTCACCGGTAAGCCGATAATCGTTCCATTGAAGTTCGAATCACATGCTTATTTTTGTATAGTACACGGGGACGCCCAACAAAAGAGAAGATCATTATAGAACGACGCAATGATACTTCACCTCCATCCATACTTTCATCTTCAGAATCTGGCAACAAAAGCGAGGACGAAATTGACATCACTCACACAAAATCCAAGACCCCAAACCGAAAAGAGAACGTTTTGATTATGGAACGTCAACCCCAACGCCACGAGAGTGATGAAGAGGTCCAAGTCTTCGAGGAGGAACAGTACACCCGGCGCGATGCGGGAGGGCCTCAGCGACGGAGCACACCCACAGTCACGGTTGAAGATAAAGCGATAGTCCGGGTTGACTCAGGAAGCCATGGCAGTGCAGACCAGGATATGCGTCGGGAGCGGCGTGTATCCACACGGCGATCCCGATCCATCAAGGGCCACGGAAGACTGTCTGACGAGAACATCGACCGCAAAGACGGTCGAATCGGACGGCGATACATTGGCGTAAAAGACAAGCGAGATCGACTCTGGACAGAAATCACCAAGGACCTGGTGGTCAGGGAGGCCATTGAGCGGGCCGGCTATGAATACGAGGAAACGGACTCGTTCTATTACATATTCTCGTATCTTGGATATGTGAGTCTAGGCCTTCTTGTCCAAGCCCACACTTCCCCTTGTAAATTTCGTGGCTGTCTCCGGCCCAGCTGACAGCTCCCCACAACCATAGGACGATATATCAGCCCTTGTCGCACTATCGGAGGACATCCGCCGTGCACGACGCCAACGAATTCAGGAAATCAGCAGGGAGCGAGCCTCCATGCGTATTCCGTTTGCACCTGAACCAGTCGCACCCGCTCCCGTGTTACCGGGGAGGCCGCCGTCTCCGCGTCTCCGATCTCGGGATGAGCGGAGACTAAAGAAAGAGCGGGAGCTCATTATTGAAGAAGGACGATGGAGACCAGGTCCAGCTCCGTTGGACAGATGGTGACGGAGCAAATTCGCTCCACCGTTGAGACTGATTGGAGTGTGGCTTGGTCAAACGGTCGGCCGACGTTCTCAACCCGCTTATGATTCTGAGCCTGAAATAGATACCGACGACAGATACCCAGTTTCTTTTTTCCTCTTCCTGTTTGTCAGCTACCTCTCGAAGTTTATCGCTCTATCATTCTCCAGGTGCTCTTATGACCCTTAGCAGACGCATGTTGGTCTGTCGGGTCAGCGAATGCAGGCCCCTGGTCAATCTTGTACTCTGAAGCAGCAGTAGGAAGCTGAAGACATGCCCAGCTTGTATCAAGAATATCCGTCAAATGATATTCGAGCAACTGATGGATATTCTCAATCGACTACCTTATCCACAGCTGACCATCCCACACCCTTCATGAATTTATTTATATGGCAGATGACGTGGATCTACGGAGTACCGTTAGTGCCATTCGATATGTTCCAAACATGCAGCTCAAGGCACCGAATGACCGATCAACTGTCTCAGAATTTGTGGATACCGTATTAGCAGTACCTCAGGTACTTCCTTTCATGTATGGTAAATGATCCTCCTCGACGCATTTAAACCAAACATGGCATGCGTATTTTGTACTATGCATTAGCAATTTGATTGTTAGACTTACAGGAGTACGGAGTACAGCAATGAGTGTGGCAAAGGAGAAAGAATCCTCCATAGGGACCCCATTCATATATCAGGTAGTTCAAGTACCTCGAATAGCCAGAGGTGTTGATAAGTCATGCATCCGATGTTTGGTGCCTGTTGTCTAAGGCCTGCAGCGAAAAGGGATGAAATATAGGTACACCCTATGGATTCGTTGCAGCAGCCAAGCACAGCAATTCCAAGCGGAATAGCTTACTCATAGTCCACAACTTCGATGTATAATTCTAGGGTGCTCCATAACAACTCCAAATTTAGGACCAGACACGACATCAAAATTACCATGACATAAAAGGAGGGGGGAAGACGACGCCACAGAAGTCAAAGACTGAGTTTCCACAATGGAAATTATATCGGCGCAACGGGAATGGCTGCACGGCACAAGGCATTAAGGTAGACTAGTGGTCAAGTGTCAACTACAGATGCTACTTATTTTAGCTCTGGCTCATTCCGTTCGCTTCGGCTTGTTGTTGTTCTGTGTTAGTTTGACTCCCATTGGAACGTCTGTATAACCTCCTGGGATGAAACTGAAACAGATATAAAAGAATCAACCACTCGATTTCTGCCAGTTTACCTGTCTTTTTCAAGGAAATAGATGAGCTGAGAGTTCCTCTGTAAATATAGGTAGCCGGTACTGAAAAGGTCTAGATAGTGCCTGGACTCTATGGAGTAAGGGATCGGCAATGGCCAATCGGCGAATCGAGGGGCATTCAGAATTCCACTTTTCATTCCTTCAGCCACAATCAAAAGAAATGAAGGATGAGGATCGACTGGTTGTTTGAAAGCTAGTGGGAGTTGTGAAAATTACCAATGCAAATGTTTGTGTACTTGATTTTAAGGTAACATTACAGGTCCTGTTGTTGGTAAGGTATCCAGAGACGTTTCTCAACAGTTCTGTATACTGACAAAAGCCACATGATCGTCAACTTCAATGGTGTACAAAGACATACGTCTTGTCAAACCACCGAGTCAAACCAGATGTGTTGAAGAAGCTCAGAAGGCTTTCCGCTGGTGATGGTCAAGTTTGCAGCTGCGTTCTCCTCGGTATCCTTGAGAGTAGACTTGAACGTAAGTCGTTGTAAGTCATTGTCGTTATCTACCTGCTTATTCAGGGTGACAATCCCAAATAGTCCTACAGAGTATACGTTCCATGCTCTCATGACTGCCTATCAGTCCCGACAAGCTCAAACTAAGGAAGAGTGCGAACGACTAACCGAAACCAGGGACTCACGAGAGAAATTCAGAAGGCGGGGTTCGCTTCCTTATCAATCGACCAGATACACCACTAGAAACTACCTTAGAGTTGTCATCACTAGCCTTTGTAGTGCTGAATTAGTCAGAAGTAGAGTTAATTGTAAGTGCTGCAGGCTGCAGCGATGCAACTCTCGCTTCGCATAAGTGTGAGATCCTTCGTCTGCAGGATGCCGGAAAGTATGGAACGCATATTTTATACTTTGTACATCTTTAGTCTGAGTTGACCTTTTCTACCTTAGGATGATTCGTGGTAAATAGTGCTGTCTTGTCACATGCATAGCACTTGAGCTGAGAGTAGGTAGCGATCATACAGCTAAGGTGATGTCGTGAGTGGGAATTGTTTGAGCAAGTTCGCGCAACTGTTTCCGAGCGTCTTGGTGGAATGGGATGATCAGAGATGCTCCCTGGGGAAGTAATCGAAAGAAAGACTGGGGAAAGTTCCTTCCTAGAAAATTTCCATGCTGAGTAGACGAGTCCCTGAGCAACAGCAACATAGGTTGAATAGTAGGCATATCACAAACGTACCAGAAATATATATCCAAGTACCTCAGCTGATAATAATACTATTGACATTGATTGCTGTTGTATTTTTGATGTGAACAGCAATTGCATGCTTTTAGAGTTCTAGATCCGAGGATCGCCGGGTTGCTTCTGAGTTGTCTAAACTTCCATGCTAACTTCCATGCCACATGAGTGTTTTCGTCATCATGATCAATATCGTGGATGTAGCCCTCATGCGCCAAAGTATAGCAGATTTACGTTCCTGTACGTCTACTCCGTACCGCTCGCATCAAGTCATTAGTGGAAGATAGATATGGGCTCATAAGTCTTATCATTTACAACATCCATGGATTTCCTCAGTGGCCACCCTTGGGTACCAGCACGGGCTGAATTGGAGAGGTACCTTGGTAGGGCAACATAGCCAACCATATACCGCGTACCTTAAAAGATGCTTGATTAAAGGTCAGATGCAGGACAAAGCATGAGAGCCGAGATTACTCCTGTCAAATGCTCCAAGCACATAAATAACATTCTAGACCATCCATTTGTTTCCAGAATCCGGCAACCCAGTTGCCAAGGTGGCACTCCACTTTTCTGGATACCTTTTCCTGATGTTGTTGTGCGTGGCTGGGAAGTCATGATTCAGACTTGGGTATCCACTCATTTTCCAAGCTCACATTCAGATACGGAGTAGTGGATCAGCTTCCATTCTTAGGCCTCATCTGCTTGATTGAGATCGGACACCCCAAAGTATTTACCTTAGGAAGGGAGCCCAGGTATATCAAACGGTATGTAACGATTTGGAATCAGTATCACCTGCAGACTGTTGGCCCCACAAAATCCAATGAGAGTCTTCACATCGTAGTCCGTGCTCCTTTCTTGGACGCTGAGTTGCTTGGAAATCAACGGGATGACACGGTACATCCTATTTTCCAGTACCATATGTAAGGTAAGTTTTGTAATTAGATGCAAATTATGTATTTAAAAAGCAATGCGAATAGTGAAATTGCTTTTCAAAATATTCAGTCTACATTATTCGTTCAGAGCTCGTACACCTACGGAGCACCTTACGTATGCCCGATTTCTCAAACTTGTGGCTGGTGAATGAAATGACGCGGCCGATGGATAAGGTATGTCTGTCAATTGTCCATGGTGCCATACCGACTATGTAGTCTGTAAGAAAATTGATATCTATGAATTCTTTCGAAGTACGCAGTAGTCAGATAGTGACATGGCTGCGTCCAAGCATGTCAGGAAGATTATAATTTCAATGTACCTGAAAAAAATAGCGATTCTCATTAGTAGGTAGGTAAATAGACCTCATGTAACAGCATGTGTAGCAAGCATTGACCATTATATAAACGTGTACGGCAGCAATGCGAGGCCCATTGCTCCTATGGTTTTTACCCAGAGCAGGGTACCATCTACCTTGATGAAGATATACTAACACAGTTCTTGCTGGGATGCATTATCTACAGATCGTCTGATGTTGTTGAAGCTCGAAACAAACACACTGACTGATCTTTGATCTGATGTTCTTTTAAAATTATTGTATGGACGAGAAGTACTGTTTAGACAGGCACTTAGATTGATAGACAGTGCCTGATGCTATCTCAGACTCAAAGCAACCTTATTATGACAGGAAACTTAAATGGCATCTGTATCTCAGTGCCAGTACCAGCAAACATTACCGCATCATGAAGGCTGAACATACCCATTTTGGAGCATCTACAAAAATCTTCATAATAATCAGACACATCTTGTCGTACTTATTTCTTTAGGAGACAAAATCACAACCCCTTCTCATAAGAAAAATGCTGTCGCGGACTCCCAGGTCTGGCCAGCAGAGCTCCACTAGTCCACTGCCGTGTGGGTAGGATGCTATGGTAGGCACTAGGTATATCAATTCCTCTCATAGATAACTATCCATGAATGTAGCCTCAATTTCATTCTCCAGCACGGAGTTCGAATTGCAAGGTGATCAGCTTGTCTGCTATGGACTCTTGTTTCTTTCTATCTGAGCTTCAGGATTGGGCTGAAATAGCAAATTACTGTAGCAAGTGACCAACTTACGCAAGTATTTCTGTCTTCCTGGGATTCATTTTAGAGGCTGCTTTAAGTGCTTTTTGTGGAACCCGTATGGATCCACTTATCCTGTCACAATTTAGGTCATTGTTTTTGTTTACAAAGTAACTATACCTACTTAGGTAAGGTACCTACTGCATTCCTGTTATTTTACAAAGCATGGTAAGATATATTTGCATCTCAATGGTCCAACTTTCTAATATCGTACCACTTTGTATTGATTATCTATTATTTATTATTATTCTTATCGTTATTTTTAAGTTTGGAGACTACCTAGTGGACAAGATCCCGGTCTACAAAGTACTAAATACTTGCTTCCTAAGTTCCCAGTTTCCATTGCAGGACGTAAATTAATTCACCCGACCAACTCGCAACCTTATCATTGTTCGGTCCTGTTCGACTCTCCCGCTGTCAAACCACATCCTCCTTCTGCCTCATCCATCCCACTCCCTTTCTGATATCCTGTTTCTTTTGACATCCGGGATTTCCACTCGCTTCTTCTCTGCCTGTCTCTCGTTCTAGCTCCTCCTACTTTCCCGGTCGCTCGACATTCACTCTCTGGCTCCATGCCTAGGAGCCTCTCATCGGCTTCGGTTCTGCCAAATGCCTCGTTGTGAGCCCCGTCACACGGAAAAGCAGGTTTAAGTTCAAGCTGAATTCTTCTGCTTAGAGGCTCTCCAGCTTCAATTTAAATTAATCTGGTAAGTGACTCCCTGACTGAACTTGCACTTTTTCTTTTCTCTAGGTGCCATAAAAACCCTGGCTCATGCTGGACCCGCACGACTAAACTACTCTTAGGTACCAGAGGTTATCCATATATCTACGGGACTGGGGAGGGTCGTTGAATAGCCGACTATTGCACTCTCTGAGGTGTCGGACTTATTTCGACATTATTCACCCACGGAGCAGATGCTCTTAGCGTCTTATAGCTTACCGTAAACGCTTCGTCGATCTAACGATTATTCTATTCCACCTGCCGACCATCAACTACAGGATCCCTTGGGGACAGGCCCAGGTGCACGTCGAGCATAATTAAGGGTGGGATCGTTAAAGGGATTGCACAGTTTCAGAAGCCTCCCGAATTAGGGGTGTACACGGACAGGACACAAAAGCAGGGGGTGGAATACTATATCTCCTAATCTGCACTTGCCAAGATTTCGCCATGGTTCTCGACTTGAGTCTTCTGCTGTTTGCTTTACTTGCATCGCCAGTTGCTTCCGCTATCACCTACTGCTCTTCCGTGAACACTGGTTCCTCGTTCTCTGCCAGTAGGTAGCCCTGACCACCTCTCTCTGCCATCAAGTGGTATCTGATCTTTTTCTCCTTACAGACATCAGCATTTATCAGTCGAATGGACTCTGCACGGACACCTGCAATGCTGATTATGCCTTCGCAATCCTCCAGGGTAAAGAATGCTGGTGCTCGAACATAGCACCCAACAAAGCTACGAACACCGACATTTCCGATTGTGCCGTAGGATGTCCGGGATATCCGACAGACAGCTGTGGAGATGCCTCTAAGGGCCTGTATGCTTATATTCAGATGTCTGTACATAATCCTTCGGGCACAGCAGCTGCTCCATCCTCGACAGACTCGACAAAGTCCACGGTCAGTAGCCTTTGCCTCGAACTTCGTCCCCACGCGACTCATTTATTGCCAACCGCCCCAAGGAGCCATTGAACTCTGATTGCTAACGCCACTGTAGTCCGACAAATCCAAAACAGAGACCACTGACTCTAAAACAACTACCACAGCACCTACAACTACTCAAAATACTGTTTCGATTCAGACTGTTGCTGGTGTTGTGAAGACTATAACAGTCTCGGATACGGAACCCACTGCGACACCGACCTCACCCTTGTCGGATTCACAAAATGGAGGCTCTGGAGTTTCGGGCGGGACTATTGCAGGCGCTGTTGTTGGCGCTGTCGGTGGCTTAGCGGCAATCGTCGCGATTATCTTCTTCGTCCTCGCATCCAAACGTCGCTCGCGAGCCCAGAGCCCCGATCCGAGCGTTTCGAACGTTCTCCTCGACGGGAGACAAAGCAAGGGCTCTCAGATGAGTTTCGTGAAGGGCATGTTCTCTGATGGGCACAGTCACACATTGTCCGCCGGATCGACGATAACACCCCAACGTATGCCAACTTTCACTGATAACCGCTTGAAAACGGACACTGTACTTTATGGGAACGGGCGTCGGGATAGCGACGTGTCGCTCCAGGATAATGAAGATTACTCGCGTCCGGTGCTGCGGGTTAGTATTTTCCCAGTCGTGCACGCCTTGACGAGTTTGGTACTGATACATCTTTCATAGCTGACCAACCCCGATTAAACACGGGATCTGTGCACACGAATTTCTTTGCTTTCTGCATCTTGGAATCTCCTTATCTTGTGAATTCGACTTGTGCAACTCTGCGAAATCAGCGGTCTTATGATACCCAACTGTCACATAATCCTTCTTTTCTTCCTTGCATTTGAAGCATCGGCCTTCCTTCGGTCTTAATGACTGCAAGCTCCGGGGCATACAACACGTCCATGGCTGCGCGAATCCGAACACCAGTGGAGCATTTGCGAGTACATGAACGATAGTCAAGTCCTCCTGATTGGGGTATATTTTCATTTCTCAATGAGATACGATCCTCATTTCCAGCCTACGTTCTCTTTTGAGATTCGCTTTGTTTTGTTACCACTGAACATTGTGTACTTTGTACACTAGAAACCGCATGGCAGCTGTGTTAATGGTGGGAGTACATAATGGGTTTCAGACTGCCAATCTTGACGTTAGTGTCATCACTAATCCCCCGGGGAACCCTCCTCTGCTCGTCTTATTGTTTGAGTGCATTTCTCATCCGTCAGATCTCACGAATTTCCTTCAGTTCCTTGTCCAAATAGAATTGTGAGCTGGATGAAATACAAAGTAATTGAGACTACAAGTTCTCAGGGAGAGACTGATCTGTAATAGGTCTACTGTATTACTCTTGCAATGGGACTAGGCACGCCCATTCCATGCTATATAATATATATCATTGCAGAAAATATCTCCCAGAAGCTTGTAGCTAGCAGATCTGTCTGTTCAAACAAAAGCAAAAAATGAGGCAAATTAGACTAAACCGAACCAACGCCGTCCAAAGAACCCACAAGCCATGTTCCAACCATTCCCAGTCCCAGACACCTGAGATCAGCAAGCACCGTCTGGCAAGCATAGGCACTGGATAGTACATACCTTCCATCGACGTATTTGACCCGAACAATTCTATGCTCATCACAAACTAGATGAGAGAGGATCTGTTAGCTGCCTTCCGCAAGAGATATTTCAAGACAGCGGGCGAATCCAGTGCAAGATGCGCAGGCGCCCTACCACCATTGTCCGTCTCGGTGACGTCCGCATTGCCCTGCTCGACGAGAATTCTCACGACCTTCAGCCAGCCGGCTTTGGCCGCAAGATGCAGAGGAGTCAAGCCTCCAGGACCCAGCGCGTTGACATCGACTGTACTCCTGGAGAGCAGCAGACGGACGACGCCCGGCATGCGCTTGCGCAACCAGTAGTGGTCGTTCTGGCGCACCGCATGGTGCAGCTCCGTAAGGCCCCGTTGATCGGGGATACCGACCTGGATCCCATGCTCGAGCAGCGCGGTGGCGATTGACAGACTTCTTTCCACGATTTCGCGGCCAACGTATTCCATTAATTGGTGAACTGCCCGATGACTGAATTCGAGGGCGGCGTGGAGGACGGTTCTGCCGGCGTGGTCCCTAATGTTGATGTCAATACCGGCTGTGATGAGGATTTTTGCGAGTTCGGCACTGCCTTCGTGGAGGGCAGACCAGAGAGCTGTCTTGCCGCTTGTCGACTGGGAGGAAAGCAGCTCAGGGTATTTTCCAGCGAGGAATTCAAGGACATCTGGGTGGTCGGTATTCGTCGCAGCATAATGGATCATGGTTCTGCCATCAGGGTTGATTTGACTAAAGTCTGCACCTTTGTCAATGGCGGCTTTGACGATGTCTAGACTGCAACGACTTGCAAGGCTAGCGTGGGCGGTGATGTCGCCTGCGATGTCAACACCGGCTATGATGAGAATTCTGACGAGTTCAGGGCTGCCGTTATAGATGGCTGACCAGAGAAATGTGCTGGAAGACTGGGAGGAAAGCAGCTCAGGGTACCTTCCAACGAGGAATTGAAGGACATCTGGGTGGTCAGTATTTTTCGCAGCGTGGTGGATCACCGTAGTTTGTCTAAAGTCTGCGCCTTTGTCAATGGCGAGTTTGATAACGTCCAGATTGCAACGACCAGCGAGGGCGTGTATGACCGTTACCTGAGTATAGTCGGCTCCAATGCTGATCAGCTTCTTGACCATCTCATCGCCCATTTTTGTTGCGTCACAAACAGGCGAGGTATATGGCGCGCACACGTCGTTCAAAGCAGGGTTAGCACCGTGCTCGAGCAGAAGGTCCACGATTGGCTCGTCATTGGCGCGAACTGCCAGTGAGAGCATGCGACATCCGTCCAAGTCATATGCGTTCGGGTCGACACCTGCTTCTAGATAGTTTCTTACCTTGTTGAGTTGACGACGTTTGATGGCTTGGACGAGCGGCTGGGAAGGAACTTCGCGCGTCCGTTTGCGAGTAAGAATACCCTTCCCATCCTCTTGGAATCTGATCCGCTGTTTGTACTCAGCTTCATCAGGGAGGGCATGCTGCTTGGCAGCTCTGGCCAGGGGACGTTGCAACTTACCGTTGAGCCTCCGGGAGGTTTGGCCGAGACTGGCCACTGATAGAGGATTCAGGTGGTCAGAGATGGCCAGGAGGAGTTCCATAGGCAACTGCTCAATCTGCGACATTTTGCTTAGGAGTTGCTTTCTGCTTGAAATAAGTCAATAGAGGTGGTCAACTGCGCGGATTGTACAGAGTATCTTTGGATGATTGCTGAAGGGTTGAAGTGTCGAGCGATATGTTGGTTGGAAAAGACATGGCACATCTGTGGGCTTTCGCACTTGCTTTATATTCTCCCAGTAAGACATCCTAATGTATTCTCTGCGTTCTGCACGACTATTGAGACAATAACTTTGTGGAAACAGTAGAGGGTTCTGAGATACTTGACAAAGATTCTTAGAGACATTGTTCATTGATGCACGCTATGGGAGGCCCAGAATGAAAGACCTTCAAGGGAGGTGCAAGACTGTCCGTCTCGCAAACTAGATTTCTCAATGGCGAAAACTTTTCCTCAACGGCGAGGATGAAACTCGAGCAATGACCGAAAGAAAGACATTGTCCTTTGATCTTCTTCGAGACAACCCTTGCCCGTTGAACAAAGAGACTGTCAATGGCCTTGTATATGTTCCAGGACCAGAATGGAAAGGAAGCCTGAAACCAACGGAAGGAGATGTCTCTCAAGAGTATCGAAGGCTTCGACAATAGCCGCAGCATCACAAAGGTGACCAAAAAGTCGACCTTCATTCTTGAAGGTGAGTCTGATAATCAATGTCCCTCTTCCGTCATCAAGGAGTGGGCTGAAAGAGAGAGCGTGTCTCTATTGTAAATGAATGGATTTATGTGAAAGTCCAGGCAAGACAAAGGCCAATAGCTCACAAAGCCATTGTCGGTAAAAAGCGATAGATGATGATGCTGAAGACGAAAGGGCAGAAACAATGCAAACAAAGCACATGACTTACCGGGACAGTTTTGCCCGATTGGGAAACGCGGATCGAGTGATCCAAGAAGATGCTTCGAGCGAATACAGTCTGTTATCCATCGATCCGCTGGCCTTCCCCGCTCCCGGCCTCGGATCTTGAGATGTATGTGTAATTCTACCCTTACAACGGTGATATCATGAATGATATCGAAGAGTTGAAGACTCACCATGAGATCTCGACGATCGCTGGCATCTTTTGAGATATAACAGTAGATGAAACGAAAACTCGTTGTCTAGTTTTGGCACCATCCTGACGCTGGATGCGAGGAAGCCGGATGGTTCTACAACATGCGCAGCGGCATGCTGAAAGCTCAGTTCGTTCCCTGCCACTGCTACAACAAGGCTGAGTGGTCAACGCTAACGTGTCGCAGTACACTATAAGAAATCAGATCCGAAGGTTTATTTTCACCAATGCTATGGTCTTATCATGTTGCTCCAGCTTCGTCCTTATCTGATATCTGCTTCTCCGCACCAAACGTAGTAAGTTCAAGCAGGCCACGATAGAGCATATCTTTGGAAACTCGGGGGTCCAGAGGAGTCCTGCTCGATCACACTTCTCGTTGATTGCTTTTCTTATACCGCAGAACACCCCCTTGCACATATAATCGCTTCATGAGCCCTGAGGCGGGTTTTGTTCTTGCCGAACAGGCGTAGCCACATCTTGTATGTCCTTTTTCATTTATATACTGCTTCACGAGACACATGAGAATGCAGATACTCGGTATGCTCGGTGACTGGTGGTTGTCTGGTCTGGCCGTGATTGCGCTCGTTGGGCTTCACATCACCTTCGATCAATCCAGACGCAGGAAAGTCTGGCGGGGAATAAGTCTTCGGAGCCGCAAAACGTCAGCTGCTGGAACGCCTCCAAGATCCGTGTCACCGGATAAGAAGCCGGTGATCGGGTCCGCGTCCCAAGTAAACTATGCCGATGTTTTACCACCACAGCGTCGGCAGGCCCTCGCTGCCTTGCCAGAGAGCTCGGCACAGTTGGAAGAGATTGACAAAGCCGGAGTCAGACAATACATTCTGCCGATGACAATGGATTACCGAAATTGCCAAGAACAAATGTATACTCCGACAGGGTTCTCAACAGAAGAGATCAAAAAGTTAGGAGACTTCCCGGACTATGCAGCCCTAAGTGGTGTGCCTCTGCCCCAGCCATACCATAAGTTTGTCATTGACAAGGCCCTACCGAGACCATATCGTCCGTTCCGTTGGACATACCATCAAACCATGTGTAAGCCTGCCTGACCAGCACCAAACCGTCCATTAGAACGCCCCCACAAGCAGATTTAGGAGCTGACAGTCATCATTTCTCCTGCGTATAGCACTAACGAAAATGGAAACGGACTGGTGGATTGAGCTCGAATCCACTTACAAAACTCGAATCGCGCAACGCAAGGAATTATACGCCAAACACGGCTCATCAGTCCTCGGCTATCTTCCAGGCTCTGAATTAGCCTGCAAGGAATTGATGGAAATGGTCTTGCAGTTTCTGTGCGCCCGGTATCCTCAGTACTTCTCGCTAGAGAGCAAGAGGATATTCAAGAACAGAATCCTCGACACCGAGCAAGACATCAAAGCCAAACATCCTTTGGAGATCCTCCTCGACAATGTGCCCGAAGACTTTGCGATCATGCTGCGCGATGAGGAGACAGGCTTCTATTTCCTCCGCGCGGCAGTGGTTTGCTCTGCTCTGGGATGGAATGTTGGACTGAAAATAGGACTTCAGCTCCATCAAATCCATGGGGAGATCCCGGACTATAAGGAAAAGATGCAGTTCTCTATGGATCGGTAGGTCCAGGGAATAAAGAGAGCGGCAAGCCCAAGAGGTCGCTGACAAGTCCTCCGCTAGGTTCTTCGCCAAAATGCCAACAGACAAACCAATCCAGAGAGGGTCCTGGGGTCTAGAAGTCGGACAGCCTTTGTATATGCCCCCGGGGGATCCTCACGAGAAACTTCGTCTGTCTCAAGACCCTAGCCTGCAGTTGGCCGATTGCAATCTGCGAGTGGATTGGCAGACACTGAGACGTCTGCCTCTGTCGGCAGCGGTCGTCTTCAATTTCAAGGCACTATTCACGCCCGTGTCCGAATTCTGTGATGAACCATGCATACCAGCCTTGATAGCCAAGATCCTCAAAGAAGGAAAAGAAAATCTCATGAAATATAAGAATACATGGCATGTGGAGCATGTCGTGCTTCCGAAGCTTGAGGAATGGGCTAAGGAGCAGGAGGATAAAGGTCTCGTAGACAAAAATTGGCAAGTGGCTACATTGGACGAGAGCCCTTGGTTCAGGAACTGGGAGGACAAGTGGCATCGCCAGCAAGGGTTTTGATTAGTTTGTTTGAAGTGGTCCAAATGATGTTCTCGGTGCTTCTGTATAATCTTTATTATCAATGGAGACCAAGTTGCTTCTAGTTATACACATACCTACAACAAACAAGAACGTAACCTACATGATATGTAGAGTCAAGGGTATATTGAATCAAGGATATCCGCCATTCTGCACCAAGATCATCAACCTGGTGGCGGTTTGGTGAGGTTCGTCATAGACTTCTGCACTCAATCAGAGGTCGTTATTTTGCCCAGGAAGTTCCAGCAACACCACATATTGACTGTGCTTCCTTAAAGCTTCGACTGTGACTCTGGATAGCTTCAATAGGCACCTGGCAACGAGGATGCCTTGAGCCGCTTGCTAACGAGACGACGTCCGCCCTGTCTAGCTCGCGCCACTCAGTGGTGGGAATACGCAGGAGCTGAATCCCCAACGGGATGCGCATCAGTCATACATTGAGGGACAATGGCGGCCAATAATCGTAGAGTGTCAAAATTTTCGAGCTGCCGATTATGGCGCCCAGTGACCCGCTCACTCGTCCCCAGCGGCCCCGTTAGACCGTGACTCGCTATCGTCGCTGCCTTGATCGCTCTCCTTATCCAACTCTTCCAGTTCGTCCGCCAGAGGACTGATGCGCTCTTCCAACAAATCCAGATCCTCCAACTGCTGCCGTGCCGGTAACTTCCAAAGACTAGTACCGCACACACGGTCCTTCGTCAGAAGATCGTCGACAAATTGATCCATATATGTAAGCACAAATGTGTCGCGTACTCGTCGCTTCAGCTTCCGGTAGTCGAGAAGGAGAGGTTCCAGTGTCTTGTAGACGTCGACCGGGTCAAAGGTCAGACGCACGTAGAACGCCGCCAGGGCGCGGAGGTATTTGAAGTCCCCCCGTTGTCCAAGCACACCATTTCGAGCCTGCTCCTCTGCCGTGGCCTCTGTCTCTTCGTCACTGCCCGGATCGGTGTAGTTGAGATATTCCAAGATGATTTCACGCTCGGGGTTGAGTTGCAGCAACTTGAACGCAAGACAGAGAAACGGAGTGGGTTTCTCGGCGACACCATATGTACCACCGATAGATGTCAGTTCGACCGCGCGATCGCAAAGTGTCGCCGCGTTTAAACCGAAGCACTGTTCTTTCCAGTAATATGAGTCTGTAATGCGGTCGCGAACGGCTTTCTCGAACAATGTGGCGGGGTTGACACCGCGGACTAGGGGTCCTGAATAGCCACGATTGTCCAGGAGGGTACTCGCATCAGCACGATGGGACGACATGTTGAAAAGGATCGGAAAATCCCGACTGTGGACGCGACTTCAAAGGTTGTCCGCGAAGAAAAAGACGAAAGTTTGATGAAAAGCAGGAAGATCAACTGTGGCTGACAGGGTGTGGCGCGGAGGCTGTGCCAAGACGGACTCTTATCGATAGTCGCTCCGACAACCAGCCCAAAGGTAAGCGGAGGCGCTGGTGATGCAACATGTCTCAGGTCTGCTATTAGCAGGTTTGGTGGCTTCAAATTACAGACCTTTTATCAAAAGATGATCATGCTATATAAGTTAATTGTGTGTTGTGGTGACTTGTAGTCGTGTGTGGCTCAATTCATGCGTCGCTGTCTTTCGTGCATCTCAGGAACATCAACACATATTACCATGCGCACTTCAAGTTACACACAATCATGGTGCTTCTGACCTCCTCAACAGTCTCAGTCATTCTCTCCACCGGTGTGGTCTGCCTATTTACTCTTCTCCTTTTTCTGTCCGGCTACGTCCTTCAGCAGCAGTCTGTCAGAAGTATCCAGAGTGCTCTTCGGCCTCCTGGGGTTCCAGACCCAATCACCGGCCACGGATCAGCAGGGTCGTCATTTCAAAAACGGGAGCAGAGTATTCTGTCGGATCTGATTCCTGAGGAGCAGCAAAAACATGTCGTCCATCATGCGCAGCCTGGAGCAGGAGGCAACTACGCATATCTGCAACTCCTGTCTTCCCCCAATCCATCTGATATCTGCTCCGCAATCCTCTTCTTCAAACAACTCGCCACAAACGGCACAGCAATCAACGACCGGTTATTCATGTATCCCCGGGAATGGGATCTGCTGTCATCAGACAAGGTCTCGGACTCTGTCAGAACAGCTCTTTCTCTGCTCCGAGCCGCAAGCATCAAGTACAACGTCTGGCTTCTCCCCATCGACATGACGGCAGCGACCTCTGCAGGCTACGAACCGACAGATACCAAGCTTCTTCGTCTAGGCCAGATCCAGTTCATGCAGTACGACAGTGTACTGTATGTTCGAACACCGGGTCTGTTGCTCGACACTGGCAAGCTAGACGAGATGCTCCTCTCCCGGCCATTGCCCCTGAAATATGACAAGGATCGTCCCGAGTCCTTCAATAATGAAGCATGGATTCCCATGCCTCTTAGGGCGGATCGTGATGCTATTCTTCCGCCAGTGTACCTGATCACAGTCAACAACGTGAAGAACGGACAGATTGAGGCGCGAGGCCATATCCCTAATGTGGCTCTCCCGGGCTTTGGGGGTCTGGTCACCAGCCCCAGGGGTGTTCACACACTTGAGGATAAGGGTAATGATCCTGCTGATGAGCCAGGATATGTCTTCTTTGAACAGGATGGGGAAGGTCACGTTCAGTGGGCGCAGAATCCGCTGTTCGGTGCCTGGAGAGCACAGCAACATGAAGTTTGCGAAGGCGTCGACTTTGATGAAATCGCTCATGATCATGATCAGCAATGTTTTTCTTACGACCGTTCTTGTGACCATCTTGCGTGCTCTTGGTTTGGTTCTTGGAAGGAGTTTGGGTATATTTACAGTTTGTGGCGTCATCTATCGGGAAAGTAGGAGTGTACTACCTACATATATATATATTTCTACACGAATGCAAATACGAAAGATCTCATTATTCTGTACTACCTATCTCTTATTTTCAGAAGTGTTTGCCAAATTTTAAGATTTAGTATAAGTAAACACTATAGTCTAAGACACTGGTCTAGATGTCCGATGTCGTTCGTTGCGCTATCATGAACAAAGGTCAGCACATGCAATCAATGAATGCCATGATCCGGTTCCCCTTAGGATAGCCTCAACAGAATGAAACATTGACACTCTGTCCACCTCAAACGGGGAGCGAACAAGATGGCAGAAATCTGCCGGGATATATTATACATCGCAAGAAAAGAAAAAAAAATCATCGAGGAACGTTGATCTCGTAGCCCAGCAAAACCTCGGTGGTATTGCCTTCCCAGCCTCTATTACCACTTGTCGAGATCATAAAACGACAAGCCTGATCAATATATAGTTGTGATATAGTCCCGGTGCGGTGCCCAGGGATGATGAGAAAAGGTACAGTGGAATGGCGGCTGACTTGTTCGTGTTTCAAATCGTACAGTCGAAGAATATCATGCGACGCACTGGAACAATTGGTCAGCCAGATCTCATGATGGTAAGGGACAAAAATACCGTATTAGCTAACGAGGAAAGATAGAAATACTACTCACCAGACAATATGTCGCCCATTGGGCATCGCCTTGAGCGCCGTCACCGGTCCACTGCCCTGGGGAAATTTGAAGGTCCTCTCAGGCTCTCGTAGACCTTTATGGAGACTGAATTCCTCCACAGTTCCATTTCGACGCCCTGCATAGATATAATTCCCGTCCGGAGACCAGCATGCATTCATGCACCATGGTGGAGAGTTGTAGGGTGTGATCCGAGCAACGGGGTCTGCTTGCCGTCTGTCCCATATTCTGATTGTGCCGTCGATGGATGCGGCAAGAAATGTGTGGTCTGTTACTACATTCGACCCCTGCTGTGTTGATGCAGCAGACTCCTGGGCCTGTGAAGGTGGTTTTAATTCTTCCGCGTGTGGTAGACCGTTCGTCACTGGTTGCGACGAAACGTTTAGAAGATTAGTCTCCAGAGGTTCGCTCTTTGGGTTCGTCATGGTAGCGTCTGAACTTGCGTTGCCCTCTGCAGTCCCATTTTGCTGATCCATCACGTCAGGCTCGCCGTGTGCATCTGCATCTGCATCGGCATCGGCATCCGGAAGAATGCCGTTGGCAAGAGCTTTGCCGAACTCATCATCCTCGTCTATTCCAAACGCATTTCCCGATGCACCCCCACCTTCACCACCCCCGCCATCTGCATCTCCGAACAGTGAATCGGCGCCGCCAAAGAGTGAATCTGCCGGGGATCCCGCCTGCGGGTTTGCAGCAGCGCCACCTTCACCTAATTCGTTCGATGTATCCATGTAATTGAAGCTGTCAGTTCCGCTTGCATGGTAGTTTGATGAGTAGGTGCCATTCGTCTGAGGCAGCTCTGATGTGTCTTTTGGAACAGGAACTGCGGATTCTGGCCGAATCTCGATCGCCGCGATTTGCCTAGCGCTGGCACCAAAGACACGCCGCGTCTGTCCTGTATTCAAATCCCAGTCAAACACTCGCTTGTCCCAACTACCAGATAGCAATGACTTCTCGTCTGGGGTCAGATGCAGTACCGAGACGGCCGAAGTATGCTGTTGCAGGAGAGCAATCTCTTTCCCCTCATCATGACGAACTGACTGCAGACGGATACTGCCTGACTCCAACCCCGATAATAACCATAGGCCTTCGCTATGGCTGGCTAGGGAATAGACTGGTGACACTGCGTTCCCATCCATGCACTCCCAATATGTCATCAACACGCCCGCCTTCATTACGCTATCGACGAAGGGATGTCGTTGCGCCACGGTCAGCATCAATTTGCTGTTGATCGAATCCACCCAATTGAACTTTCGCACATATCCATCAGACCCTCCGCTAAACACCCATCGCATGTCGGCTGTCGCTGTTACTGCATTTATCGATGTACTATGGGGTGCGGCCGTGGTCGGTACTATGTCGTAAGTGGATGCTGTTAGACAATCCGGACGAACTGGAGGGTGAAAGACGGAGGTCAAGTCGGATGTGATGTTTGTGGAGTCAGGGGAGGTCATTGGGATATCGGGATTCGCTTGAGATGCGATACCAGGCCCTTCGGATGCGTGGCTGGTATTCGACGGGCTTTCCGCATCTTGATCGGCCTCGGCGTCTCCATCGGCATCATTATCATTCCCTGCTTCATCTGCGTCTCTCAGAGCGTCTTCCATTTCATCGTCCGAGCTTCCATCTTGCGAGCCTATGTCACCTGGCCATCAGTAACTCTTTCAAGCATGGTGGGATAACGGGTGAAGGGCTCACCCGCAAGATCTCGATCATCGTCGTCCCCAATTGAGGTCATTTTGACGTCGCTAAACTCCTTGCTCCTCAGATGCTCTGTCGCACGCACCGAATATATGAGCTGAAGTCTATTCTCAATGCGTCAATCGCTATACAGTCTGAGCAGTTGGGATTTGCGATAAGGCGCAGTGATGCCTCTTGGGTCGGGTGGAGGAATTGCTGCAAATTATGGACTCATGGCTCGATTCGGACATCAAACCACTTCTCCTGGGCTTTGGAGAAATAAATCCAGTAGCCACAGTATTAACTCTAAAATTGATACGAGGCTTTTTATTTATGCGCTAAATGAAGCCAGGATCCTCTCTCCGACAGAATGGGCCAATATCCATTGAGTTCCCCAGACGTCAGTCACGTTGATTGCCCACTTCCTGCCTAAGGCCACTTCATGCCTATCTTGGGTTAGCGCCATGATAGGATATCAGAATCGCCAGAAACCTCAGCATACTTTTCTCGCCCACTGATGTCCAGATTCGATTACTTTTCTTTTTTCATTTTCCCTCTTTTTTTTTTCTTGTTTTTCGCCAATTGGACTAAACCAATCAGAAAGAGAGACAATTGATCTGGGCCTGTTAGGGTAGCGAACCATCGCAAGGGGCAAACAGCGGATTGCAAACGATATGGAACCTTCAATCTGGATAGGCAACTGGGTCCGAAGAAATAAGTCTGGGATGGCACATTGTACTTGAAGGGATATTCTGAGTCTACGTATCTCAATATTTTTATACATGCCACATTGTCAAAGGCTGTTCGCATCCAAGCATAGCCTCACACTTTTAACCGGTGCCAGCATGAAAGCTTCTCTTTATATGGGATGGTAACCGGTATGGGAATACAGGAAGGCCTGGAAACAAAGGAAGATATAGTCCTGGGAAAGATGCTTGGCTATTACTTCACATTACCAGACGTTTGTTCAATACAAAAGAGGAGAAGGAGGATGATGAAGACCCGAAACACTGATAGGGCAGCTTGATTTCGTTTGCATCTCAGTATTGTTTCCCTTGTATAGTTCTATCCCATCTCTTTCCTTCTCGGAGTTGTTGTCCAATGAAGACTGTCACTCTTTCCTTGTCTTTGTGAATACGAACTTGATTTCCCCTTCACTTCTCTCCTCCATTGTACGAGAACTTCACTATATTCTGCAGCTGGCACCCAATACTGTTTAATCCTCAACTCACCGAATAGCAATTCCTCTTACACTTTAAACTCATCATCCAACTCATTCCTGTCCTGCACAGGCTATTCTCCTTAAGGCTCACGACGACTATAACCAAGATGGATTCAGAAGATGAACATGTTACATACTCCTCAGAAGGACTTTCCGAGACTTTGACGAAGTCGTCCATTAGTCCTAATACCGAAGCCAACCTAGCTATCAGAGAATATTGCCGCAAACAGGATCATGGACAGAAAGACCCTTGGCTCCAAAAGCCGGAGATACCAACAGCTGAAGAGATTCTACCGTCATTTTCAGACGAAGATTGTGTGGAGCTCATGCCTAACAGGATAGATGGTCCCTGGAGCTCGAAAGACTCTTACTTGAGGGCACACTATGAACTCCTTCGAGAGGATGCTGTTGCTCCACTGCGAGATGCTGTGGCTTACTTCCGTAATGACCCGCAAATGGTGGACTCTCAAGCTGTATCGATATACGAGAAGGTCAGTCAGTCTTCATTCTTGCTTCATATTCTTAGGAAAGTCGAATAGCTGCTTACCAGAATCTGGCTTAGGTTTACATCACTGGCATCACATTCGCCCAAACGGGCATTGCATTCCGAATCCGATTCTCCACTAACCGATCCGGAAAGAAGATTGTTTGGGAATATTCTAAGCGGTTGATCGCTGGATCAGTTGTTGCACTGTCTCCTGCAAGCGACTCTTTCCGATGCAAGTGTGTCATTGCTGTTGTTGCTGCGAGACCTCTGGAAGGAGTCAAGCAAGAACCTCCGGAGGTTGATATCTTCTTTGCCCAGCCTGAGGACGCTAATTTCGATCCTCATCAGGAATGGATTATGGTAGAAGCGAGAACAGGCTACTACGAAGCTATGAGACATACCATGACTGCTCTCCAGAGACTAAACCACGAAAGGTCAGTGAACCTAACAGGGAAAGTAACTCAGAACTAGCTGATCCCGCATCAGGTTTCCTCTAGCAGATCACATATGCGGCCTGGATCCCGATGTTGATGCCCCGGATTATGTCAAAGAATCCCCTAATATGGCCATCGAGTCAGTTATTGGCCGCACCGACGAAGAGAAAAATATCAACCTCTTGGAAGGTTGGCCAGAATCGCCAACAGGTGATCTCGACAAGTCACAGTGGGCAGCTCTGAAGCAAATCCTTACCAAAAAATTAGCGATCATCCAAGGCCCCCCAGGCACCGGGAAGACACACGTTTCTGTGGTTGCGTTGAAAATTCTGTTGTCTAACATGCATCCTCATGATCCTCCTATCATAGTTTCATCCCAAACAAATCACGCCTTGGATCAACTTCTGCGACACATTTCGGTTTTCGAGAAGGACTATATTCGCTTAGGAGGGAGAAGCAACGACCCCGAAATCAAGAAGCGCACTCTGTTTGCTATCAGGCAAAATGAGCCGGCGATCACAGTCCAGGGCGGCATGTATGGCCCGACAATGAGGAAATACAAGACTCTGGTGACTACAATCGTGGAATTGCTGGAGGCTTTCAGTCAAGAAGACGATGGGACACCTCTATCTTCAAAGCTCTTTGCGAAGCACGGGCTGCTGAGCGCAGAGCAATGCGATTCCCTTGCAAAGGGAGCTAAGGGTTGGATCCGTCCTTGTGCTGAAGAAGATACCGATCCTCTAATTGCATGGCTCGGAGACCAAGTGGTCAAATTCCAGGTAACATACACGACCGAGAACTTCGGCTTTGACGAAGACGAGGTAGACCTTGAATATGAACAGCTCAAAGAACTCGAGGCAGAACAAGGAATTGAAGAGGACGACTACGAAAATCTGAGAGGACAATTCATCTTTCTGCGCGAAGCGATGTGTGGATTGGTTCCTTCCAGTGTTCCAGAGGCAGCCAGTCTGGACCACCTGAGGCACTCTGATATGTGGAAGGTCCCGCTCAAGGCACGTGGTGCGGTTTATGATGCGCTACGGAGACAGCTCAAGATGATGCTCTTGGAACAATTCCGAGAGCTCGTCGCTGCCTACACAAAGAATTGCGAAGATCTACGGATTGGAAAGTGGGAGAGAGACCACCTCATTCTCCGGAAGGCCAAGATCATTGGTATGACTGCGACGGGCCTCAGCAAATATAGGGCCCTGATTTCCAGCGTGAAACCAAAGACCATCCTGATCGAAGAAGCAGCCGAGGTCATTGAGGCCCCGATAGCCGTTGCCTGTCTTGACTCGGTCCAGCACATGATACTCGTGGGCGACCACCAACAGCTCAAGGGTCATTGCGCAGTGCAAGACCTTGAAGGTGAACCTTTCCATCTAGATGTGTCTATGTTCGAAAGGCTTGTGAAGAACAGAATTGGGTACGTTACTTTGAGGCGCCAACGGCGTATGGTGCCGGAAATTCGCCGCCTGTTGGAACCTATATACGGGGAACTGCAAGATCATCAGAGTGTCCTCCGGCGCCCGAAAGTACCGGGAATGGCCGACGTCCGATCTTTCTTCTTCTCGCATAGCTGGCCAGAGAGCAGTGACAGCCTGGCGTCCAAATACAACGTGATGGAGGCGGAAATGATCGTGGGATTTTTTGTTTACCTTGTGCTCAACGGCGTCTCGGTCGACAACATAACCGTTTTGACGTTCTACAATGGCCAGAGGAAGAAAATATTGAAGCTCATGAGGAATCATTCGTACCTCCAGGGTCAGTATGTCAAGGTCGTCACGGTCGATTCATACCAGGGAGAAGAGAATGGCATTGTCATTCTGTCCTTGGTGAGAAGCTCAAACGCAAAGGGAATCGGGTTTTTGTCAGTGCAGAACAGAGTCTGCGTAGCCCTGTCCAGAGCAAGGAATGGGTTTTATATCTTCGGGAATGCAAAGCTCCTGTACTCTGCCGATGACCTCTGGCGGAAAGTGATCACGATCATGGCCAACGAGCGCCCTTGCCGAAGCATTGGATTCCAACTGCCTTTGACGTGCCAGAAGCACGGCAACACTACCCTCAATCAAGGTTGGTCTCTCTGTTCATACGATAATGGTCTCAAGAATTTATGCTGACTCAGGGTGTTGAAGAGCCTGCGGACTGGGTGAAAACGAATGGTGGGTGCCGACAACCCTGCGAGGAGCCACTGAGTTGTGGACATAAGTGTGCCCTTCAATGCCACAGGTGAGCCATCAGACGGTTTCCACGCCGAGCAGCTCCCACTGACGCAGTGTCTTTCAAGCTTCTCCCATGATCTGGTCCAGTGCGAACAGCGTTGCAACCTCCGAATGCTCTGTGGTCATGTCTGCGACAAACCCTGTTCAGAAAATCATGACTGTTTCTGCAAGTGCGAGTCGAGTTCATCTGTTTTATCAGAAGTGGAACCGGCAAATGTGGCAGGGTCTTCGATTGATGATCGACCGAAGGTTTCGACGGAGGAGGAACTAAAGAAACAGGCAATCAGAGGCTACCAAGAATTTGCGCAATGGGGAGCTAAGCAGCAAGACATTCTCTTGCTTAGAAAAGCAAACCCCAGAAGCTTGGCCACGATGCAGAGAGAAAAGCAGAATGTTATTCTGGCCAGCGATTCCAGCTCAACGCGTCATAAGGGAAAGAAGAAGGCATCTGCAGTCTCTGCTAAAAAGGCTGGGATACCGATGGCCGTGCCAGAGGGGACGCTGCTGGACGACTGATCTGTCGAAGTCAACGGTGCAAGTTGATCGTGCTTGTGGCAGGAATTCGAGGGAACCTATTCTCGTGAGTTGCACGATAGTCAGCTGGGGTAGAGGAGAAGGAAGAAGTATGGAGCAGATCCAGCCTAGGCTTAGTTTCAGCAATATCATATGGAACATCGAAGATTTTGAGAGTTCTTCTTTCCTGCCAAGGCATCTGTGATCCCTCAGATTGTTGTGAGAGAAGGCTTATAGGGTTCAGGAGCAGAGAAACTAAGGACCATCACTTGGTCTAGATACTTTAGGGCTGGACTTGAGGAGATGTGACGACCATCCCTACCCACAACCCACAACAATAATAAGTATGGTAGAACAACTGCACAGGTGCTCAATTTCTGTAAAAGGTAATAGATACTCGTAGGTAACCTACTCTGTAAATCTTGGAGATGGAATCCACGGTAGCCTTAAGGTTCTGACCCACTCTATGGAAAGGAACTGATCATGGAACTGGAAGCTGTGCTGTATCTATCTATCTAATAGATATTATTATCTACCCGAGGGTAAACAGATCAAATGATTATTTCTGATATCCGTCGTGTCCGGTTGATATGATATATCCCCGGTCCTCTGGCCATCCTGCAGTCAGATTGAGAATGGTGCTGTTTTTCTGTTGGTTGTTGTTCTGGATCAGATACCAGCCAGAGCTTGCTGGGTACTTACACAGTACTACGACTGCTTAGGCCCACCTACTGACTGTCTTCCATGTTTTTGTGCCCCTTTCATTTTCTCACTTCAATTTATGCCTGGCATCTCAGCCCACCAATTGAAATCCAACGCCCAGGCTATCCCCATCGTCCGTCACCCTCCACTTACCTACCTACTTTACGGTTCTTACCCTTGCCTAGGTACCTATTATTATTCGCTCCCCATCTCTCTATCCAGTCTATATGGTCTGCATCGAACAGTCGAGAATCTCACCTGTCCCTTTCTTAATCTTCACTAGCTCGGTTGCGTTTCCGGAACTTTCCTCAAACATGGATGTGTTTGTGTCACTTCGTTTACCACTGCTATTACCTCCTAGAATCATGCTACGGACTCCCAGCCCTTTCAGGTACTTTTCCTGAATCTTCTGGCTGGCTCGATCCGGTAAACAAGCCACATAGTCACTCAGACACCTGCACCATCCACACCCCCTCTTTGGACGGCTGATTACCTGGTTCCCTGCCGCCTCTTCACTCCGATCAGATTATGAAATTCAGACTATCATTACTCGCTTCGGATTTCCATTGTCACAGAGGTCACAATACCTGACCGCTCGGCCCTATCCACATGGCTGAGTTTGTCCGTGCTGAGATCTTGGGTACGAAATTCGAATACACTACGAGGCATGTTTGTTTTCAGCTCGTTGCGCTTGGTCTTGGACCAACAGCGCCGAGAAAATCAAGTTCGTCGAGCTAACTACTGTGACCAGATATGTGAACCCGCAGCCCATTGGTATGGGGTCTTTTGGCCTCGTCTGGTATGTACTTACTGCGGTGGCATTGCCGCTGCTTACTGGCTCTTGAAACTTCTAACTGCGTCTCGTTACTAATAACGCGTGCACCACTAGCTCGGCCTTCGACCAGATAACCCAGCAGCCAGTTGCATTAAAGAAGATCATGAAGCCTTTTGACAGCTCGTCTCTGGCGAAGCGTACATATCGGGAAATCAGGTTGTTGAAGTATCTTCGACATGAGAATGTACGGCGTCCTGATTCTGTTGCTGAGAGGAAGATTGACCCTGAATTCTAGCTCATTTGCCTGCGCGATATTTTCATATCTCCTTTGGAGGACATGTAGGCAACTATTCTCGTGGCATCTTCGCCTTCTTTGTTTTTTAAATGCCTTTTGCTGGTATACTGATATCAGGTTAGCTACATAGCTACAGAACTTCTAGGGACTGACCTCGGACGCCTTTTGAGCATCAAACCTCTTGACAGCAAATTCTCACAATACTTCATCTACCAGATCCTAGTATGAACATCAAAGCTGAGGATGACACCAACGTGCCTTGCTGACTGTCAATAGCGAGGCCTGAAATACATCCATTCCGCTAATGTGATTCACCGTGACCTGAAACCAACCAACATTCTCATCAACGAAAACTGCGATTTGAAGATATGCGATTTCGGTCTCGCCCGGCTGCAGGAGCCGCAGATGACCGGCTACGTTGCAACCAGATACTACCGCGCTCCAGAAATCATGCTAACATGGCAGAGATACGGAGTTCAAGTGGACGTTTGGAGTGCGGGCTGTATCCTTGCTGAGATGCTACGGGGTAAGCCACTTTTTCCTGGGAAGGACCACGTTCACCAGTTCCACCTCATCACAAACGTCCTTGGAAATCCTCCTGATGCGGTGATTGAGAAGATCACCAGTAAGAACGTAAGTGCACTCAACCCACCAATCCAAGATTCCCCTCCCCACTGATTCGGCATCTAGACTGTGAACTTTGTGAAATCTTTGCCGTCACGAGAGCCTCGAGACTTATCGACTGTCGTCCCGAAAGATACTGATTTCGATGGTAAACACCCTTTGCGGAAGATGAAAAGAATGGCTGGACACAGATAATGACACACACCTCTATAGCCATTGACCTTCTCAAGAAGATGCTGGTTATTGATCCCGACACGAGAATCTCCGCCCAAGACGCTCTGAGACATCCCTACCTGGCTCCATATCATGATCCCACCGACGAGCCTGCAGCTTCAGGGCCTTTCGATTGGTCATTCGACAGCGCAGACTTCCCAAAGGAGACCTGGAAGATAATGATGTCAGTATTTGCGTTCCGTTTACATTGACACTTGATTAATTTGTGGCCATCTTCATAGATATTCCGAGGTCCTTGACTATCTCAATGTCGGCAATCCAGCCGACCCAGCGCCGTTTGATCCATCTACCCCCTTTGATCCGAGTGCTCTTGAGCGGGAGTTTTCAGAATTTCTCAGTGATTCGGGCCAAATCTAGTTTCAGGCTGCTCGGCCGCGCAAAATCTCAAGTCGCTCGTTCTGTCTTAGTGGCGAAATGACTAGGTAATGGTATTTTGCAGAAGACTGATCCATGGAACAAGGAGATTGTCAGCCCAGCCTCAAAAATCAGTTATCCAACCGCAGGACCGGGACAACTCAAAATAATGCCTTTACGCCGAAAACGGTTCTTTCATGATGGAAATTGACATCACAGCATCGACCCCTCTTTCTTAACGTCCGAGCGAGATATCCTAGCTTGATATTTTCATAATGACAATGAAAACTTGATGATCCTTTTTACTCACTCTTTCACTTGCTTTGTAGAAGGGCTGAACCATTTTACAACATAGGACAATCCTCTCTTTCTCGTGTTCGTCCCAATACTACTAACAGGTCCCGCCATTTGGCTGGAGGTAAGCCATCAGAACATGGACTTGAGCGGCCTGACTCAGCCTCTTCAGGGCTGTGGTGTTTGATATCGCTTCAAGTATCCCATTCTTACTCATATTAAAGACAACATGTTTCTCAACGCTCAAACCCTCCTGCTCGGCTCTTTCGGACTTGGATTACTCACAAATTCAGTCACTCCAGCACCTACACCTGCAAACCACCCTGTTAGATGGCGCCTCCATCTCTATCAGAATACCCGCTGCTCAGGAGTAGATACCGTCTACTCGGGCTCTGGCTCGCTAAAATGCGAGAATGAGATCTTGAATGGTGGTGCGTTGGGCTACATCAGTGAGATGCGTCAACCGCCTTGCGAGGTGGTTCTGTACAGCGATGAAAAGTGTAAAAGGTCGATTGGCACTGTTGCAGCGGATAGTCCGAGGAGATGCCAGGCTCCCCATGTTGAGGGCAAGAGGGCTGAGATTCGCAGTTTCGTGGTGGTGTGTTAGGGACAGCGTGATTGATTACATGTTTTGTCTGCATGACGTATGGGGTTGATTGCAGTTTAGAAGATGAGAGAGATAAAAACATGAAACATATAATCGGGCAATGGATATCCTGGAAATACTCCTGAAAGCAGAATACAACGTGAACTACGAGACTGTACCGCTATTATCCGCGCACGAGAACGCTTGATCAATCCGTCCGTTGCGGTAAGCATCCATGATCTGGACTACTACCCCATACGTGCCTCCGATAGTCATAAAGATCCCCAGTAGAATCATCCCCACATGCAGACCGTAGATGACGAGCCGGCCCACGCTTCCCCGCCGGTAGTGCTGGTGACTATAAAGCCACAGCCACCCAGGCAAGCAGATCGCCAGCGGCGAATAGCAGAGACTCCCCACCAACGCAAGGACATACGTAAAGATGGGAATGGCGCTGGCCAGAATGAATGAGATGGCGGACAGGGTTACAGTGCAACCCAGCCAGGTCCCCCAGTGGACGAGGGTGTTCGCCTGGAGATGCTTCGAGTGGCGCAGGATCCGCACAAAGAGGTACTTTGCGCCGACGTGCACGTACAGCGCGCCGCTGACGACGAGGCCGGGGAGGGCGATGCCGTACGCGACGCGCTTGACTGTCTCGCCTGCGCTGCCGAGCGAGGGCGAGGCGATCCACTTGCCGCACCAGGCGTAGATGACCAGGCTGAAGGCGAGGTAGGAGGTTGTCACGAAGCTCATGCTCAGGTACACGGCTTTGGGGTAGTCTCTTGGTTTGCGCATCTCGGAGATGACGGGGAGGAAGGCGGAGGTTGCGGCGCTGGAGCAGAAGATCGTTGCGGAGGCGGTGATGCCTACGGCGAAGGTGGGATGGCCGATGGCGCGGAAGCCGAGATCGAAGGGCCCGGTTTGGGGGGCTGCGGCGGGTCGATCGCGGGTTGTGACGCCGATTCTGCAAGAGTTGGTCAGTTTGTCTGCCAGTCTGCTGTGTGAATTGGCGAGGCTGCGTGCTGGAGGATAGCTTACACGATGATGAACACGGCAGCAAAGACGCTGAAGAACCCAACCCAGGTGAGCCAGCCGACATGGGCGAACTTGCGGACGCTGGCAAAGAGGGCCACGATTGCCGTTGAGACGAGAGACCAGTACACGGTGCACATTGCATGTCGGGACAGGGCATTGAAAGCGGCCGAGACGCCGATGATGCCGGAGGAGGCAACGATCACATAGGCTAGGATGAACATCACGCCTACGATCTCTCGCATGAGCGGACCCCAACGACCTCCGGCTAGGTGAACCATGTCCACGATCGAATGACAGCCGGGATATGAGTTCCGGAAGTTGCCCAGGACAATAGCGCCATAGGCGTTGAGGACGCACCAGCCTACAAGGTTGACGGCTCCAGGGAACGCACCCAGGTCATACATGACCGAGGGAATGGAGAGGATACCGGTAGCAAAGATCACTATAGGGTTTAGTTAGGGTATGCAACTGTGTCAAAGCTGATATGACCTACCCTTCAGGAAGATAACAGCGGCCTGAAGCCAACCGACAGTGCGAAAGTCCACCTGGCCCTCTCCTTTCTTGAAGATCTCAAAGCTATCATCACCGGACTGGTACTTCTCGGACTGGGAAACCGCAACATCGTCTGCGGATGGTTCAGCAGGCGAGATTTTGAGGCCTTTGACCTCGGCAGGAGAAGTTGACATGATGGTCGAAGCTCAGTTAGAGTGATGGTCTGAATCGAGCTCCACCATCTGTATCGTGGATGTTGGATTTTTATATACCCCATCGTTGCCAATACTGCTCACTTGGATGACCAAACTGGGACAAGTACACGCGATAAGGTTTCCATATCAAGCCTACAATCATGGTATCCCATAGGGCAGTGATAAAACTCACCGGTCTCAGCATGCTGATCCACATTCCACATGAAGAAAAGATAAGAAGATGGGAAAGGCTAAACCCCAGAGTTGGAGTAACGGTCAGCCGGAAAGAGATGGGGTAAGGAAGATAGAACTATCCTTTTGAGGATTACAAGTCGTAACTGCTAGTCAGACTAGTATTGGAATCTGGGGTATTTTCAGTATCTGCAGCTTTATTTTGGCAGTTGGAGTATTGGAGAGTGTTGGAGACAAGCCATCCAGGGCTAGTACTCGAGCACGCTTGAAGTTAATCCCTGGGACACTTGTTATCTATGTGGAGAATTGTCAATTGAATAACTAAGGTAAGCGACTCTACGTAATTATTTCTTGAGAATGGCTCCCGGTTCGACTGGCATGAGCGCGCCTGCCGGTGCTGGGTTTTCCTTCTTGAAGATATCGCAGACCTGCTCCATAGTCACGAATTCCACTCCGTCGTGCTTTTTAAAATGCTCGATAAGTCTCTCATGCATGAGAAGCACAGGTGGCCGCCCAGAAACGTCCGGATGGATTGTGATGGGGAAAATGAATGTATCATATTCCCGGTAAAAGTAGTCAAAGTGATCCCGCCAGATGTCTTCCACATCACGGGGGTTGACGAATCCATGACTGTTCGAGGCTGCTTTGATGAACATCATCGGAGGCAGGTCGTCGATGTACCAATTTGCAGGGATCTCCACCAGGCCTGTCTCCTGACCAGGAACCAGAGGCTTCATCCACTCTTCTGCTTTCTTGCTGTAGTCGATCTTAGTCCAGGAATCTCCTGTTCGCAGGTAGTACGCTTGGCAGTCTTCGTGGCTCATGCTGTGATCGTACTCGATTCCGTAGTCGAGCAGCAATTGAGCCCCTTCTTTGCTCGTTTCCCACCTAGGCTCTGTATCAGCAGGGAGATATTTGCAACGTACAAGAGAGCAACCTACCACGGGGCAACGCTTCCGCGAGGCGGCTTTCCGCAGAACTCAGTCAACATCCGGTAGGTTTTATCCAGGACATCCCGCTGCTGCTCGATCGTCATGTCCTTCGGGTTCTCATGCGAATATCCGTGGAGACCGATCTCATGGCCGGCGTCGCGCACAGCAGCCATGTCTTCGGGGAACGATTCTAACGAGTGGCCTGGGATGAACCATGTCGCTTTGATGCCGTACTTGTCGAAGAATTTCAAAAGACGTCTCGTGCCGACAGTGGCAGCCCAAACACCTGTTCATGGCCAAGTCAGCCATGAGGAACCCGTAAATCCGCTCTGACTGCATGAATCACCTCTGCTGATGTCATTTGTTGAGTCTTCTCCTCCGTAAGAACCGAGCCAGCCGGCAACTGCATCGACATCGACGCCATAAGTGACGAGAACACGCTTCTTGCCCATTTCTCCAATTTTGAGCTTGTATCGAGGTTAGAAGGTTTTGTTATTGGAGGTGCAGATGAGAGAGTATAACGAATGCTAAATCGATGGCGTAGAGCCACAAGGTAGGGCTCTCCAAGAATATAAATTGCTGCAATTAGAAGCTTTCCCAGATAGTGTAATGGTTTCAACAAGCCAGTCTTGGATGTTCGGTTGAGTCTGTAGCTAAAAGGGCAGGACTTGACGCTTATCAGGCATGCACTTTTCTTGTGCGGAGATGGGGATGTTCCCCTCAGCCCCAGGATAGTGGAGCTTACAATGACTACTTTGATATGGTAATGTTCATTCGGCCGTTAACTAATCATTGATAACTCCAGCCTAGAAGTGGGGTGTGACAAGGAGCAGACTCCAAAACTCTCATCTCCAACATGCATGATAAAGGGAGCTTGTCTGTGCAGTTGGAGTCTTCAAGTTGGAGTACTTGCCATCCTTCCACGATGGTAGCTGTTGAGTGCAAAGCTCGAGAATGAAGTTATTTAACAATTCTTTTCTTCAAGACGTTGCAGACCCCTTCCACGCGTCCAAGTTGTGTATATCTGAGGCTCATCATGTCAGTCCTGTTTACCTCGATTTCCCCGTAAGTTCGGTCTCAGCGTGATGGTTCAAAAGGACGGAACTTACGATGCTCATGCAGAGACAACCCTGTGAAGAAGGAGGACGCGCAACTCCTTCTGAATAATTTCGGCCTCTCAGTCAACCCCGAGGAAGTGGATGATTTTCATACTCTACTGGCAGCCGTCCATGACTGTGCAGAGGACGTCGCGAAGCTACCAGATTACCAGCCGGTACCGGATCTATCACGTTATCCCCGACAAAACATACGGCGACCCTCGCCGGAAGAGCAGGTCTTTGGTCAGGCGTGGGCGCATAAGTTTTTGATCAAGGGTAACGCTGACGGAGGTCCCCTGGCTGGAAAGACGGTCAGTTTGAAAGACTGCATTGCAGTCGCTGGGGTCCCTCAGCTCCTGGGCAGCGATGTGATTCCGTCTTGGACACCCATCACCGATGCCACGGTTGTTACGCGACTCCTGGATGCCGGCGCTGATATTCTGGGGACCTCGACGTGCGAAAATTTTTGCCATTCCACCGGCTCCTATACTAGTGCTCAGGGTGTAGTCGAGAATCCTTTTGCGGCTGGTTATTCTGCTGGTGGTAGCACATCTGGCGGGGCGGCTCTGGTGGCCGGTGGCCTGGTGGATATTACAATAGGTGGTGATCAAGGTGGGAGTATCCGAGTGCCTGCGTCTCTATGTGGCTGTATGATTGCCCCACATCAGACAGTTGAATGCCTCACTGATATACTTCCGCAGGCGTTGGTCTGAAGCCTACACATGGCCTGGTTCCGTTTACCGGCATTTCAAGCGGCGATGCGGTGAATGACCATGCCGGACCACTGGCTCGAAATGTGCAAGATATTGCCCTATGTCTGGATGCTATCAGTGGCTACGACGGAATAGACGACAGATCGCTCGGCAGTCCCAAGCCTGGATCAACAGCGTTTTCTAGGACACTTCACGCAGAACCAACGAGGCTCGACGGCTTCAGGATTGCCCTGTTGAAAGAAGGATTTGATCACGCGGCTGTCGATCCCGCAGTCAGGGAGTGTGTCGGTATGGCCGCCCAGAGATTCAAAGAGCTCGGTGCCACAGTTGAGGAGATCTCTCTCCCAGAGCACTTGCAAGGGCCCGCCATCTGGACAATCCAACAGCGCATAGCAGGCTCCATGAACCTCCTGGGACATGCCCACGGAAGAAGAGGCCTGTATCTGACCGAAATGGAGCGTGCAAGACTCCCGTGGACAAACGAGAGCTATCAGAGAGCGTTCCCCGCGACGAAGAACGTCATCATCAACGGGTTGTACCTCAGCTCGCGCTTCCCAGATCTCTATGGCAAGACCATGAACATCGGCCGGAGGCTTCGAGATCTCTACGAGACGATCCTGGAGCAGTACGATGTGGTAATTATGCCTACTACTCCGGTCGTTGCACCTAGGCACGGGAAGCGTGGCCTGCCGTTGGAGTCGGTGAAGCCCAGCATGGGTCTCACGATAAATACTGCGATCTTTGACGTAACTGGCCAGCCGGCAATGTCTATTCCTGTTGGATTTGCCCCGGCCAGGGACGATGCGAACGTCCAATTGCCGGTCGGGATGCAGATTGTAGGAGGACTGTGGCAGGAGTCGAAAGTCTTGCGAGCCGGTCATGCATGGGAGACCCATTTCAACTGGAAGGAGAATTGTTACAATGAATGTTTAAACTAGATACGCTCAATTCATTCTGCACTATCTGTCGTACAAGCTATTAGGAATACTTGTGAAGTACGTTATGCCTTCCGTCCTTGCCGAGATCTAGTTGATAATATAACCACCATCAACAACCAAGGCATGGCCCTGCACGAAGGAGGCAAAAGTCGAGCATAGAAAGAGAACCGCATCTGCCACCTCTTCTGGCTTGCCCATTCTTTTCATCGGCGCAATATCGACGGCAGGCTGTAACCGCGCATGTACCTCCTCATTGCCGGTTGTCATCGGGGTCTCAATGACCCCAGGACAGACACAATTCACACGGATGCCGTCCGCAGAATAATCTATTGCATCAGCTCGAGTCATGCCGATAATGGCGGATTTGGAGGCGCAGTATGCAGCTGTTATTTTTCAAAAAATAGTATTAGCAGAGCTTAATCCATAGAGCTAAGAGACACAGGAGCGCTTACGGGCCCCAGGACGCGAGACAATCCCCAGCTGACTGGCGACGTTGACGATACTCCCTCGTTGCGGCTCACGACTCGGATCATGGCTCGGTAGAGGATCTTGTTTGAGCATCTGCTTCAACTCTGCTCTGGACGACAGCCAGCAGCCCCTGTAATTGATACTGGTGATACGGTCAAAGTCCTCTGTGCTTGTCTCTGTCGATCGGCCCGAGTCCCCAAGTATCCCGACGCAGTTCACTGCATAATCGAGACGACCGAATGTGCTCACCACTTCGTTCATAAAGGCCTCGACGAATTGCTCGTCCGCCATATTCCCTGCTCTCACTACCAGACGGATATTGGGGTGAAGAGAGGAAATAGCGTCTCGCGTCTTTTCTAGAGATGATTCGTTGATGTCTGTTATGGCTACTCGCTGGCATCCTGCAGAGACAAATGCTCTTGCAACTGCTGCACCGATCCCTGGAAAGTCTCAGTAACAAGGGATTGCCTTTTTGAAGACTTGCTCGAGGTCCAAGGTAGATAGAATGTACCTGTTCCGCCGGCCCCTGTGATGACTGCAACACCGGGAAATGAATACGCTCGCACCATAGCTGTATTTTCTGAGATAGTGTCTTCCTGGCTGTGACGATGGCGTTGAAATCGCTCAACCAAACTCAAGTATCCTGCTAGATGAAATGATGATGCTTATCGTGTGAGCGGGGTAAGGAAGAGCATACGTATCTATCTGTTGGGGTCATTTTGGTTATCTATTATCTACGGAGTATTGTCTACCCCGCCCAGCCGTTGGGGTCAGTTACGTACTGACGGTACGGAGTACTGTATTCTATTCCCATTCCCCTCGACTCTTCCCCGGTCGCACTTTTCCTCTCCGAGTCCAACCTCCAAAGACGCGCAGTCATCTAGTCCACTTGCTCAACTTTGCCGTCTCCAAGTGGAGAGACTTTCCTTCTTTAGTATCAATCTCAGAATTAATTGTATTGTTATGCACCCCAAATGTCTTGATGTTGTCTCAGTCGTCGCAGCCCATACGCGGCCCTCGTCGCTCGAGCGTTGGAGCAAAGACTCGTGTATGCGTCCATTGCGGTCGGAACTTCAGGAGAACGGAGCATCTTGAGCGGCATATCCGTACTCGTAAGGACCTCTCCAAGCATCTCCAATAAGCGTTCGCTATTTTGTCTATTGGCAACTATACTGTAGACATGTCTTGCTGATGGCTCTGCTTAGATACCAAAGAGAAGCCGTTTGTCTGTTTCTGCGGGGCGGCTTTTACACGTCGTGACCTCCTCAAGCGGCACACACGTATCTTGCACCAAGACAATGGCCTCGCTTCACCTAGCTCTCAACCTGAACAGGTAGTCAAGGATCAGGTTCAGCCAGTGGGTGTTCAGGTGGGCAAGCAGGCCGAATCCCATATTGCCGAAGACCATCATGATGCACAACCTATGCCGCGGGCAGAGGTTCCTCTGCCTGTGACCCCTACTATAGGACAATGGCCCGGTGCCCATCCTGCATCGTACCTGACAGGCGAGCAAAACATGCTCCACGACCGTGGTAACAATACCGGCCTGGAGACGCATCCAGCAGTGGCTCATGATGCGGACATTCTTCAAGCGGCACAGCTACTCCTCCCGGGTGCCTATCGAGACAATCAGCCCGTTGGTAGGCAATCGGCCGTCATATTGATCAATCATTGGTTTGCTAATTGCTCTTAGCGCAACCATTGCCGTACCTTCCTGAAGAGCTGAACCATTTCCAGGATTTCACTCATTTCCTGGACTCGATTGGCTTGCCGGCGGAATGGGTTCCCACCGAAGGTGAGATCTCGCAGGTTCACAGTGCAGTTCCAGCCGAAGTCCCCGATCCTGGCCGAGCAACGAGAGAGCAGCTTAGCTCAAATCGTCGAGGCCAGAGGAGGGGATCCCGCGATGACTCGCCATTTAGATCTTGGCTACCCTCGGTACCGCCAGGAGATCAGAGCCTCGGGACGGTATCCGATCATGGTATGTTGCCTGAGTAGCTGGAAAGGAGCTGTTGTGTCTGACGTACAGTTTAGAACCCCCTCAGACCGCAACGAATTATTCGCCTCTTAAGGTGACTGAAGAACAAAGACTGCGGCTCGCAACCTCTCTAGAGGAGTTCCGTCACTTGATTCCTGACTTTGTTTTGCCGTCGCGGCACACGCTGACGAGATACTTAACCTCGTTCTTTGATGGCTTTCATACTCACCTACCTTTTATACACCTTCCCACACTACGGATCAATGAACGCGCGCCAGAGTTGATATTAGCCTTCTTAACTGTGGGTGCTCAGTATCGGCTGGAGCACCGGAACGCCGAAAGACTTTTCTACGCCTCAAAAGCAATCTTACTTCACAGGCTCTCCAAAGAGGCGCAGCCCTCCACTGGAGCGTCGTACAGCAATGCCATCCAGATGCCGCTCTCCACTGTTCCGGGGACGTTTCACCAACAGGCGCCCTCTTCGATTCCTCTTCCTTTAGGCAATGCTCCTGGATGGAGTGCTTGGAGGCAGATAGAAAACATCCGCACCCTGCTTGTCCTGATGGGATTTGCAAGTTGGGAAGGACCCGAACTAGTTCAGGAAGCCTTTGGTTTACAGCACTTACTAGTGAGGTGTTTGCGGGAATTTGGGTTGACTGAAAACATCGCAGTCACTCCTAGGCATTCGCCTATGCATTGGCATGAGTGGGCAGAGGATGAGTCCGTTCGCCGAACTCGACTTGTCTCGTTCTGCTTTGTTCATGTCCACAGCATCGCGTACAATATCTACCCAGTGCTCCGAAGTAGCGAGGTACACTTGCGCTTGCCTTGTTCCACTCAGGAATGGAAAGCCGCCACAGCTAGTGAATGGGAGGCCGCACAAAAGGAGGTTGGCTCGCAGCAGTTGTTCTTCCAGGATGCACTGGCCCTACTTCTGCAGAAGTCACGAACGCCTGTCATGTTAGATCCGATCCCTTCGCCGTTAGGGAACTACATTCTACTCCATGGCCTTCTACAGCGCATTCATCTGGTCAGCGAACTTTCCATCCCGAATGGGGACCAGTCTTTTTCATTGCCGACGGAGGAATTAAATAAGCTGGAGTGAGTCTCTCTATACGTTGAATTGAAATATCACGCCCAACGGCAAACTGACCATTACACAGGAGAGCACTTCGTTCCTGGACGTCTGTCTGGCAGCAGGCACCGGAGTCAAGTCTCAATCCCCACAATGAAAATGGTCCCATTCCATTCACGTCGAGCTCCCTTTTGGGTTTGGCCTATGTCCGCCTTTCTTTGAATTTAGGGCCCTACCGCCAGTTAGAGACCCGAGACCCGTACGTCATTGCTGCGGCGCTACATCGATCACCGCGGCCGGGACGAAGCTATCGACTGACGCCTGCGCTGATCTATGCTGCGCACGCATTAAGCATTCCTGTACGCCTGGGAATTGACTATGTTGCACGGAGCCAAGCCTTCTTCTGGAGTGTCCGACATTCTATTGCCAGTCTAGAGTGCGCGGTCCTCCTAAGCAAATGGCTACTGTCTCTAGCAGAGGCAGGAAATCAAACATCTCTAAGTGGTATGAGGCGACACTTTCCGGATACTCTTGTCAGTTGCTAACTTGCTAACTTTCAATGTAGAAAATGAGAGTCGAATCCTGCATTGGACACGTTGCATAGTCGAAGAAGCCTATGCTTCAATGGACCTAGAAGATGGGGAGACACCACCAAATCAGGATCCACGAAGCCTGGGATATGCAGTCATCAAACTGTGGGCCCGCCTTTTCCGGCGAAACACCCAGTGGCCCTTCATCAACGTGATGGGCGAAAGTCTAGAGAGGTACCTGTCCTTGATCAGGCAGGATTGAAGGCGTGGCAACAGACAAAAGAAGAAGGAAGGAGGATAAGTCTGGACCTGCCTCGGAGTGAAACGGAGGGTATCAAATACGCTGATCCGGCACATCCGGGTCTTACTTCTTGCGATTGAGCCTGCTTTGTCACGAAGTCAGAGACACCATAGAGGCGATTCGTCATGGACATTGTCCGAATCCGATTAAGCTGTATGACTCAGATTTCAGGTCGTCAAGGACTTGAAGCAGATGTGGCCACTACTACGAGCAGCAATTGCATAACGATGTAATCACGACAGTTTTGGATACCAGGGGTGATCGGCGCATACGGATCCAGTGTCTATAGATTATTCACGGTACATAGTGAACTTCTTTTGAGATTTGGTTAAGAGACGTGTATATATATGTATATAAGAAGAACTCGCGTATCCTTACATATCATCATCGATTAATGTACTACCTTGTCATTATGCGTTAATCCTCCTTGGAATCATTAACAGCGCATTATGCTAAACAAAGTAGCCCACTTTATTAATTACAGCAACGCCATCCCTTCCATCTTATTAGGTACTGGGGCCCGTGAGGATTTACTTCTTGCCTTTGCAGGCGGCTTTGGAAAGAACACAGCATACAGCCCTTCTAAATTTTTACCAGAATCTTCTCTTGCTCGACCCCGTAGAAGTGGCCGTACCAGAAGCGGAGCCAGACGTGGCGGTCGACGAGGAGGAAGACGAGTTCGTCGAAGAGGAGTTGTTACCAAAGGTAGCGATCAACGGCCCGATGGTAAGATTACCGCAAGGAGGCTGAGGCGCCGAAACGCATCCCTTGAAGTAGCGGCCCAGCTGGCCGGGGCTGGTGCCGTTGGAGAGCACGTAGCTGGGGCTGTACGCGCGCACCAGCGAGGTAACGTTGCTCTGGAAGACGGAGGCCTGCTGGGTCGTCGCGAGGTAGGCGGCATGGCCGGCGTGCTGGGCAGCCAGACGGGCGATCAGGAAGGAGACCTCGGGGGCCTGTGTGTAGCCCTCGAGCCCGATAAGGGCGGCGGAGGCGTTGGACTCGAACGCCTGGGCGGTGCTGAGGAAGGCCTCACTGCTGGCTGGGGTGGGGAAGGTGAAGTTGCAGCCTGGCATGGTGAAGTTGCTGATGCGCTTGCCGAGTTGCTGCGCGGCGCGGACGCCGAGGCGGTTCTGCTGGCCGATGCCCTGCAGGTTGGAGGCGTAATTTGCGGTGGAGCTGTTCTGCGCCGAGTTGAGGAAGGTCTGGTTGGTTGCGACGGAGGCGTAGTATTGCTGGACCATGTATTCGACGGCCCAGGCGTATTGGACGACCTGGACGTCGCCGGACTTGGGGGCGCAGTAGCTGTTGTTGAGGGCGGCGGTGGTGGCCGCGCCGGCCAGCAAGAGGCCGCTCAATGTCGGGAGGATATGCATGGTGAGAGTCAGAGAGTCACTGGGGTTTGGCTGAGTGATGCGGCGAGACCGTAGGAGCAGTTGATATACCTCAAAAGTTGGAATGGAATACAGCTTGTGCCAAGCGTACTCCCGCTGAGTGACTCTCTTATAAGCTCCCTCGCTGGCACAGGCCAAGTCCTTGCAGTCATTATGAACAACGACGACTATTCAACCGGTCATGAATGCAACCGTATGATGAAATCCGGACTATTCCCGTGTACAATTGAGTTTGTTCAGGCGGGAAATCTATGCCCATAGGGCTGTCTTCCCGGCTCCGTTGCATCATTGACACCGGTCAATAGAAACTTTGTTTCCTCAGAACCAGTCGCAACTCACACCGAGCAATGGTCGAACGGCAAGAATTCTTCGACCTAGACCCTGCGATTTGGAATCTTCTGCATGGTACGAACCTGAGGGGTACGCGTCCATCTGTTGAGATATCCGATCGCTTGGACACCATGATCTCATGAACGGTGGGCTCCCGTACGGCTCCGAGAATTTTTGAGCCGTGATATCATGTCCGCATCGGTGAGGCCGAGTCAAGGGTTCATCCCTCATCTTTTGAGATCCAGTAGCATAGTTTCTCACGTTTGCCGTCCCACATCTAGATTTGCTGCTGAGGATCCCAAGGCAGTTCTTTCAGCCGTTAGAGATGGATGTATGGCGTCCGTGACGTTCGTCTCTTACTCTTTTGGGCATCGATGATTATGTTGCGCTAGTCCCAAAGAAGAACAGGTGGATGACTGAGGCATCATTCAACTTCCCACTATCCACAGTGCGCTACTCAGCACAAAAAGAGATTGCAGCATTCTCATATTAATAATATGCGGTCTTGTCGAATATGAACATGAGATGTAAGGAGAAGCACTAATCGCCACATGTGCTAGAATATTAATACTGATCAGTGCTAAGAATAAGATGCCCTCCCAAAAAAAGATATACGCAACTTTTGGTCCCTGTAGGTGTAACAGGAACCGGAACGACGAAGAGAAAGGAGATGAATAACAAGCAGTATGTAGTTATGTATAGAGCTCTATGAGTCATCAACAAGGCGCTTGTTTTCCCATGCCTTTTTCGCGCCGTCCAAGAGGACCTCTAGATTGCCACTATTCTCGCACATGCTACGGAACAGCCCATCTTGCTTGTTGATCAGCGTCCAGGGATGATCGTACTCAATGACCCGGCCATGATCAAGCACTAAGACTTTATCATAGTCAATGATGGTTTGCAGGCGGTGTGCAATTGTGATGATGGTGCTCTCTCGCAATTCCCGCAACGTTTCTTGGATCTTGGAATCAGTGTTGTAGTCAATAGATGCGGTCGCCTCATCCATCATCAGAACCTTGGGGTTCTTCAAAAGGGCACGCGCAAGGCAGAGAAGCTGCCTCTGGCCTTGAGACAGATTCGAGCCTGATTCAGAGACTGGAGACTCCAAGTTGCGGAAGATATTCTTATTGTCTTGAACAGCGGCGCCATCCACGTCGGCTCCATGGGTCGATATGAGGTGCGGTTCAGCGACTGACCCGGTGCTGGCCGTAATAGGAGTTGCCGATCCTGACGTTCCCGACCCGATGAGGTGGACACGACGAAGGGCGGTGAAGATCTGTTCATCGCTGAATAGGTGGAACGGATCAAGGTTGCTTCGAATAGTCCCTGTGAAAAGAGTTGGATCCTGGGGCACAATCGTAATTGCCTCCCGCAAGTCGCGGAGTCCAATGGTGCCAATGTCTAGTCCATCGATGAGAATCTGACCCTGTTCTGCCTCAAGTCCCCGGAAAAGCGCAAGCGCGAGGGAGCTTTTTCCGGCACCTGTGCGGCCAACGATACCGACCTTTTCTCCGGGCTTGACTGCAAACGACACACTTCGAAGGACAGGATCAAGGTCAGCCCGATACCGGGTAGTGTAATTCATGAATTTGACGGCGCCTCCAGTGGGCCAATCGGCCGGCGGCCTCGAGTCGACAATTACTGCCTTGGCTTCTTGCTCAACGTCAAGGTACTCTTTCACTCGTTCAACCGAGTTCATGCTCTGCTGAATTTCTGAGTACAGGCGAACCAGCCACAGGACGTTCTCGGTGAAAGTAACTGCATACGTGAGCGACAGGCCAGCAGCACCAGCGTCGATCTTCCCGATATTGATCAGAACGAAAGTGGCTGTGAAGAACGAAACTAAGGCGCCAGTGATGTCCACACGGAATGCCAGCCAGCGATTTGCAGCCCAGAGATATATGTGGGGACGGTTGTAGGCATTGATGCGCCGGTGATTGTCGACTATGAACCGCGGACCATCGCCATACGCACGAATGGTGACGATGCCGTTCAAGGTCTCGCCGAACTGCTGGTAAAGAGGACTTCGCTGTACCGACTCCAGTCTCTTCATATCACGAGACGCGTTGAGATAAACAGCCCCTAGAGCGAAATAGATCATAGATATGAAGATCGCCGCGATCAGGAAACCAGGAGTTATGACAGAGATCAAAATCACTATCATGATGACGGATGCCAAGCAGTGAATCATACCAATAGCGACAGGGGCGACTTCTTGGTCGACAGCTTCTATATCCTTGGAGAACCGGTTCATCAACTGACCCAGTGGGGTTGAATCGAAGAACTTGAACTTGGCATGCATCACGGTTTCTAGAAGGCGCCTGTGGATCCGGGAAGATGCGTTGAGAGAGCCCCAGAAGAGAACACCCTCCCTCAATAGGGAGATTAGGACGTAGCCAATTCCTAGAAATGCGTAGACTCCCAAATAGTAGGAGACGTTGACATCGCCATCGGTCGCTGGACTTCGTTGTACACCGAACTGGGGAACGTAAGAGTTGGAAGTGCGCGGAACGCCCCCAGCATTAAATGACGGGAATTTGAATGTTGTCACGGCAGCGTAAGTGCCAGCATCAACTGAGTCGTTTGCTTCAACCTGATAGGAATTCGCCCACTGTCTGATCCAGATGTTGGTTGAGACGGATCCCACTTGCTGCAAGCTGAAGACAAGAGCAGCACTTATCCAGTAGTACCAGGGACCCATCGATCTGAGGTAAAGCTGAATGGTCGACCACTTGATACTTCCGACAGCTTTTGATTCAGTCAGCTTCGACTGTACATTGTCCCCTTTCTGATCCTGCGTAGTCGGTTTGCTAGATCCGTTCACCTTCCCGTTTGTCGAGGGCTGTTCCTCCGTGTGTCCGTCACCCCCGTCAGATGGCATGCGTGATAAACGAGGGGTACTGGCTCTCGAGGTGGGCCGAGACTTGAAATAGTCTTCACCAAAAACGCCCGAACTGGCGACATCATCTGGGCGACCTTGAGCGGTAATCTTACCATTGTCGAGGGCGACGACAAAATCGGCTTGAGGAACTGTCAGAGCGACGTTGTGAGTTACAAGTACACAGGTTCGGTTCATCATCAGTGGACCTCTGAGAGCCTCTCGGAAAATGTGCTTTGCTGTGTGAGAGTCCACAGCACTGAGACAGTCATCGAGCAATAGATGACGAGCCCTGCTGTAGATAGCGCGAGCCAGTGAGATTCTCTGCTTCTGTCCTCCAGAAAGACTGATACCTTTCTCGCCAACCATGGTTTGATCGCCGGCGTCGAGAATGGACAAGTCGCGCTCGAGAGCACAGGCTTTGATAACGGCCCTGTAGCGACTCTCGTCAAAAGGAGAAGCGAACACAATGTTCTCTTTGACCGTAGCATTGACAAGCCATGCTTCTTGTGCACAGTATGCGACACTCTCAATGAGTCCAGTTTGGGGATCAACGGGCAATTCAGCTCGATTGGCCGTTCCGCCCGGTAGATGGACTCTGCCTTCCAGCAGTTTCATTTCACCCAAAAGTGCCATCAATAAGGATGTCTTTCCAGAACCAGTGGGCCCGGCGATGATATTGAGTTTACCAATATGGAAGGACACGTTCATATTGATCAAACGGAAGGCCTCCCCGTTGTCAGAGGCGTCCCCATGGCTGTCTTTCTTGGGTGTGCCCCAGGAAAGAGTAGCGTTCTCCAATGCAATTTTAGGCGTTGTTTCAGGATCCGTGCCTGTGCTCAATATGCTGTACTTCTCTGTCTCCTCTTCATTGAGATACGTATCCACACGGTCTAAGGAGACTTTTGATTCTTGAACATGAGCAACCATATCGGCCAGCTGATCCAAGGGTACGCGGAGTAAGGAGAACATCGACAAAGCCGGGAAAGCGACCGATGGTGTCAGTTTCTTCTTTTCAACCACCGTATACAAGAAGAATGAGGTGAAGGTGATGAGAATTGGTGTGCCGTACCAAACCGTTGCCGCGAATGACCACAGAATGTAGCGATTCCGTAGCGATTTCAACTCCGCTCTGCGCTTCTCGTCAATAATATCTTGGAAACGCTGTTCCCAAGCGAAATATTTAACAATACGAATGTTCTGAAGGACCTCGTTGGTTGCGTGGATACGTGCATCCGTTCCAGCCAAAATCTGGTTCTGCAACCTAGCGAAGCTTTTGGCAATAAAAAGATTTACCGGAAGCATAAGGACCATGAGAACGATCCCAGCGAACGAGCTGAAACCAAGGAGTCGATACAGAAGTGTGACAGCAATGATGATTTGAACTGGAACGCTAGCCCAGAGAAAGTGAAGATAGGCGCCCACTTCGCTGACCTTAAAAGAGTCAATGGCCATCAGGTTGATGATGGTGCCGACATTGGCCAACTGAGCTGGATCTGCCTTGGCGGACTCTGCTGGAGCTGGAGTCTCAGAGTCCACCGTGGCCTTCTTCTTCTTGCGGCCAAAGGAAAAGATCCTGTTCTTTTTGCCGACCTTCTGAGGTTCTTCCTTCTTTTTCGGTGCATCAGGAGAGGAAGCGGCTTTTCGGCGCAGAGCTTTGGCGTAGATTTCGCCGATAATGATAGCGCGAAGCTTGACGCCTAGCTTTCTGCCAATCCAAAGAGCCTGTCCATCAGCGATACCTTGGATAGCTCCAGAGCAAAAAAGAAGGATCGCGTACAGCCAGGCTGCGTAGGCGGTTGTTGATCTGGGATCCTCGACATATTCCAGAATAGCTTTGAGAAGGAGGGTCGGCAGATAGGTGAAGAGATTGGAGAATATCGTCCATGCACCCTGTAGCAGGAGCGTACCGTAAAAATAGCGCCCGAGCCTCCAGACTAATGAGCCTTTGGGATGCTTACGGCGAAAGTCCTCCAAAACTGTAGCAGCTTTTTGTGATGTTGTTAAGTTCCAGACGTCGTCTAGTTCAAGCGGCTGCCTGTAACCCTTCCAGATCAGTGGATCTAACCAGGAGAAAGTCACTAGTGACAATAAGCTGGCCATGGGATGTCTTGGCGGCTCTAATCCATCTTCACGTTGCACCAAAACTGCCTTGTTACCTCTGCGTGTGGTCACAGCAATGAGGAAGAGCAGTGTCGACAGTGCAAACTCGACGGCGCTCAATGTCAAAGCGCGTTTCGACGAGGGGTAAATGACGGCCGATCGAAACACGAAGAGGTTGAACAACCATTGCATACCATAAAGGGCCGCAGTGTGGTTCCACAACCGAGGAGACGATTGCAGCTTCAAAGTTGAAAGAGTGAATCGAACCAGCACTAAAAACAGTATATAGCCCCATGAAATCAGCTTCCCCACAGCTGGAAGCGTCCCATTGTCGCCCCAGGCGTTGGTGTTCAGTACGATGACAAACGTGGTCACTAAGCCCACTAATGCAGCTATTTCCAAAGCTATGATGGCGATTTCTCCTCGCGGGCGGTCGAGCTCCAATCGCGTCTGCTCCAGCTGCGTCGCCTTGAATAACATCGGATCGGTTTCCTCTCCGTCCTCTCCGTCCTCTTCATCAACTGGTCCAGTACTGGATACACCGTTCTCGGCTTCATCGTTCACGAGGACCGTGTAAGCGATTCCCTTCTTTTTCACAACGTAGCGATGGACAACGCGGAGTACGATATACAATAAGGAGAGACCGCATGCTGCTAATGGAAATATAAGTTGCAGATATCTGTATTAACTCAAAATGCGTTAGACCGAGATAATGCTTCGCAAATTGCAGGAACAGGTGAGCGCTTGAGACATACTTGCGCTGAAAGCAACGAGAAACGTCATCAATGGCCCAAATGGGACCACGGCATTCTGGCAACATTTTTATGTTGGGAAAGAAATATAAGTAGCAGAAGTAAGAACGAGAGCCACGTCGATTCTTCCGCCTCACATCCAGGTGCTGGAACGTAGCCCGCGGTGGATGACGTCGAAGCGTAAAGAACAAGAACTTGCCAAAGCTACTCGCGTTACTGACAGCTTTCCGACATCGAGATGCAGGAGGAGCCTGACATTGCCGGGGGTTCTTTCTAAACGAACGAAAAGCAAAGATAGTTAGGGCAAAAGATCAAAAAGAGAGAAATGAATACGAAGAGGTCAAATCAAGGTGGCAGCGGAACCCGGAAGAATCGAATTCGACAGTATTTACTAAGAAGTATTGTAAGAATGATAGTCTAATACTAATGCGAGGGTGGGGGGAAGGGGGCGGCGAGCAGATTGGGACTAAAGCACTAGAGGCGCTAGCTCCCTACTAGAAGCAAGAGGCCGATGCAACCCAGATCGACCTTTAAAGCACTCCACCAACAATGATCTTGTTGTGCTATTATTTTATCAACACATGCAACTCCTTCTCTGAGTGTGAGTCAGACTGGTAAAGGTCAAGTGAATCTTTTCCGGCTTTAGGAAACACAGAACGCTTGAAGACGTCGCTATCATCGTCCAAGGAAGTTGAGTGATTACTTCGTGGGTCACCGCTATCCGGGGGCTGCCTAGGAAACGGAGGCTTTATCATCATCACTCATGGACAGAGCACGATGGTAGGTTCTAATACGAGCCAGTTTCATCAAAATCCTAGGAAAAGAGTATCTCGTGATGCTTGTTTCGCTCCTTGTCCTCTATGATAATCTAGGCGCAGAACATCAGTATTCAAGTAGTCAGCACCAGAGCAGGTGATCAACCATCAACGTCACTTATCACCTGTTGCTTCCTGCAGGTTCTTCGCTTCCTCATCACACCGACACCGATATACTCCGGAGAAACTTACACAATTCCAATTACAAGCAGCTGCAGATCAACCAAGACGAGGGCCGGTATCTCCATCTTATCCGACTCGTGTCATCAATTAGGATTCCGACGGAGGGCGTTATTGTCAATCATAGTTGCGCGCTAGCCAGGATTGTCTCAGACTTGGGGTCGTGCCGCACGAGTCGGCATGACTCACTGAAGGTGCGTGTGCTCCATGATCCCATCCAACAACAGGATGAGATAAACAAATGCGACGTGACAAGATACTTGTCTTATTGGCCTGATCTCATATCCACCAACACTACCGTCCCCTTATCATCATGTCCTAAGACGAAGGAGCAGTCTCTAACTTCGCGCTTTCTTTGACAGAACATTCAATCTACTTGGAGAGCTTTTTCCCATTCCCATTCTGACTGGGATTCTGATTCTCAAATTTGAGGTACCTAAGTATGATAGCGTCAGGTACTACGCCGTAATGAAGAAATATCGAGGGACTGCTCTGACGTCCAAGTCGATGAAAAAGATACAACTCCAATGTCAAAATGTCATAAAATGAAGATAAGATTCTTGATTGATGCTGATAAAGCCTTCTGATAATTGGCCACCTCGATAGACATGGCTGCCTGCCTGCCCACTCTGTGGACCAAGGTACAGAGGTACTGATTGTCTTTTGCATGCAGTAATTCTTCCTATTCTGGTGTAGCGCCACCCCGGGTTCTTCCGTCATGGATTGCCACGGCGGCACCGTAACCCAAAGAGGAAAGCCTGGCCAAAACCTAAGGCAGCCTTTGATCGTTCAGGCGACCATCCTGAGCTGCCCATGTATTATTCCTTCTTCCGTTCTTTTGTGTCATTCACTAGTATTTGCTTTGTGATTCACCTCTGACAAGGTGCTAGCCAGCTTACTCTGCCGCCTCTTTTCGACTTACCCGCTTTGCAACACCCTCCTTGACAGAACATCTCCGTCCCTCCAATCGAACCTCGCGAGCCGCTTCCACTCTTTGTCGCCGCCATGGCGGAGCGTATCTTGATGAACGAATACAAGGCCTTGGCTAAGGAGGATTGGGTAAACATCGAGGTACGCCTACTCTATTGTATGGATATATTCAGGTTACAGGATCAGGATTTGGAGATCACGAACCTTGAGAAATACCTGATCTACTGCCGCCTGTATCCTTGCAAATGAGTGACATCCGGTCTGACATGAACCTGGCAGCTCAATGACGAAGATATCTTCAACTGGAATGTTGGCCTCATCGTACTAAACCCGGACTCTCTGTACTACGGCGGTTACTTCAAGGCGTCCATGAAGTTCTCCAAGAACTACCCATACTCCCCGCCTGGTGAGCCCCTCCTGTGTTCCTTGTTTTCATCTCGGTCAGCCCTGACCTTCATAATTTCTCATGTAGAGTTTCGGTTTCTCCGCCCTCTTTACCACCCCAACATCTATCCGGACGGCAAACTCTGCATATCTATCCTGCACGCGCCCGGTGAGGATGAAATGTCAGGCGAGCTAGCTTCGGAACGCTGGTCGCCCGCTCAACGTGTCGAGTCTGTCCTTATCTCGATCCTGTCACTCCTAGATGATGCCGAAGTGTCGTCGCCCGCCAATGTTGATGCCGGTGTCATGCTACGAAAGGACTTCGAATCGTACAAGGCGCTGGTGAGGAAGGATGTTGAGCAATCGAAGAAGGACATTCCCGAAGGGTTCGTCATGCCCACTCATGAGTCCTCGATGAACAGACCAACAGAGAAGGCCGACGATGCAGACTTCTGGGCCGACAGTGAAGTCGACAGCGATGTGTTTGGGGGAAGTGACTCAGACGAGGACTTGGATCTTGACGACCAGGATACCGGCAGTGACGATGAGGAGGACGACCAGGATTGAAGGTGATTTGTCGCTGCTTTCCCGATGTTCAGAGGAGGATTTTGCTTCTTTTGATCTTGATCCTTCTGCGGGTCTCATTTCTGTGGCGAAGATCTTATCGGCTTTTCATGCATAGCGCAGGCGCATTGGCGAGCTACGGGCTTTTTTCATTGATTCACGGCAATATCTACCATAGATCTATCCATTACAGCTGGGTATCTTTTGCTTTCTATCGCAATTGTACCAACAATCACTACTGCCGTCTTTGGTTCATTTCGCGATGTCTTCTTGCTGCATTGTGTGTAAGCTACGGATACAGGGAACTTTCCAAGACATGTTTCCATTTCTACCCCATGACAAGACCTCAGAGTCGTGGACTCTTCTATCAGCGAATGGTACTTCCCAAACATTCTAGCCGGATATGTTAGATGTTAGCACAGCAGCCCCTATCTACAGCAAGTTTTAGTATATCCTAATCAAGCCTTCCACTCCACACTACCTCAACACCAGGTCACCAAAGACGTTGTTCAACTCGTCAAAGATAACTATCCATGCAGATACCCCTGATCCATCCTTTTCCATTTTCCATAGGTCACACCACCCAACCCCAAGGCGTTACCGTGAAAGTTGCAACACAGCGCATCAGAAATCACTTGGGAAAAACCTTGTACCATCTGCTAAGTGGTCTTTCCAGTTCATGCGGCTCTGTTTCATGTCGTACAGGACTAGTTTCAGGTAAGCAGAAGGAATGCGTGGTGTCACTGTGTGTCAAACGTAGTCCCAGAAGTGGTCTGTGTTAGCTCTGTCTATTGTTATTGTGATGGCTTCGCATTTTGTTTCTTTACGAAAGTAGAGAAGATGCTACTAGCTGTCTGAAGTGTTTCCATTCGATACTCATAGAGCGAGTGATTTGAACACTTTTCATAGGACGGATTATATATATCGCAAAGCGGTAGGCAAACAACCAGTTTCGCTCAGCTACGATGGTTCGTCTTTTGCTTGAGGAGTATTCCGGATCAATCACGCACTTCAGTAGGGGAATTGCGAAACCTAGAATAACACCGGAAGACGGTGCTGATGTTCGCGTGACACATCCTTGGGTGAGTGCTGATCTCAAACCATTTCATCAACAAGTTCCAGAGCCGAGACCGTCTCATGTACAGTTGAATAGATGCTGGATCTAAGTGGAATTGCGCATTCTTAAATTGCCAATCTGATGAAGCGGGCAAACAATCCTCTAAATCAGTCGTCAAAAAGTATGGGTTGTGGACGTGTATACTACGGTAAAAATGAGAGTAGATAAAATCACGCGATGCAATCAATGCATCGACAACTGCATGTAGCCAGAGCAAAAGACAAAAACCTGCGCCAGTATTCCCTCATCAACGGCCTGTTCCCGAGTCCCACAAGATGAATACATTCCCTTGAACCATGAGACTCCACATCTATGCAACAGCAGCGTCATGAATCTCGCTGTAGATGGCACCAAGCTCCTCGGTGAGCAGCTTCTCGGCCTTGTGAACAAGGCCCTCGAAGCGATCCTTGACGGAGGCATTGACCTTGTAGCCGCCACTTGCAACGATGTCGGTGTAGTTGGAAGACCCACCACCGTTCCAGGCAAGGAGCTATAGAAACTGTTAGTTCTTCTCTTCATACGAGTAGTGTCGAATCACAGAACTGGTAACTTACGTTGGGAGTGTCAGACGGGATGTCTGTGAGAGCGCCCTGCGTAGCAATGGCGATGATATCCTTCTTGAGCTTCTTAGGAGTGAGCTCATCTACAGCAAAGGCCGAGTCCTTAGAAGGCTGCAGAGACACAAAGTAAGCCAACAGACCGGCAATGTGGGGAGACGCCATCGAAGTGCCGGAGATGGTGTTGACTGCGTGCTTAGAGCCAATCCAGGTGGAGAGGATGTTGAGGCCAGGAGCGAAGATATCAGTGCACTTTCCATAGTTGGAGAAGTAGGCACGCTCATCCTGGAGTGTTGAGGCACCAACAGTAATGGGATTCTCGGCAGCTGCTGGAGAGTAGTTGCAGGCATCGGCATTGTCGTTACCGGCAGCAACAGCGAAGTGAAGACCAGCTTCAACACCAGCATTGACAGCAGCTTCAAGCGTCCTGGATTTGCCACCACCAAGACTCATGTTGGCAACACTGCCCTTGAATCCCTTGATCTTACCGTCCTTGGCATCCTTGGCCTTCTTGAGGTGAGACTTGACAGCCCACTCGACGCCAGCCACGACATCGGACATTGTACCAGAGCCACTTGATCTGAGGACTTTGACGGCGTAGAGGTTGGCCTTCTTAGCGACACCATACTTCCGACCGGCAATGGTTCCAGAGCAGTGCGTTCCGTGACCATTGCCATCAGCGTCCTCATCATCGGTAGGAATGGTCTTGCCCCACTTGGCACGACCTTCGAAATCAACATGGTCGACGTTGATGCCGGTGTCAATGGTGTAGGCATCAACGCCCTCACCGCCCTCCGATGCATACAGGTACTTGTTGAATGTACCAAAGGAGAGGCTGTCACGATGAGAGATACGGGCAAGACCCCAAGGAGCGCTCTTCTCGACAGTGGGATCCTCCATAGTGTGAACCTCGGAGTCCTTCTCGATATAGTCAACCTGGAAAGAGTCCGATTAGCTATGGCTCCATGCAGTGACTACGTAAGGGTTCTAACAGGCCACTTACATCAGGGTGTTTGCGAACTTGCTCAATAACATCTTCGTGGAAGTGTCCCGAGTAGCCCACAAGTGAGCCAGCAATGTCGAAGGTGTTCTTCAGACCGAGGTAGGCCTCCTCACCGAACCCGAAGAGGGAGCGTTTCCTCAACTCGACCCGCTCGTTCTGAGCACTGTGGATGTCCTGCACCCACGAGTGATGAGCAGCCGCGGACTCAGCATTGACGTGCTTCTTGAAAACAACAATGTAGGAGTCTGGAACCTCCTTGGCGTTCATGGACGAGAGAACGGGGGCGGCTCCATTGTGGATGGAGTCAACAACGACAGGGGACGCCGCGACGAGCAACGGGAGTATAGAAAGGCTGAAATAGCCTTTCATGACGGACGACTAGGACAAAAAGTCACGAAACAGATGGAATAATAAGATGAAAGATGGAATTGGTGGTTGAAGTTGGATGAAGGAGAGATGAAGGATGAAGACGAGGATGGGGGAGGTTGGAGTAGAAGAAGAGGAGAACTGCCTACTAATGGACTCCTCAGCAGGCAAGGGCAGCAGAGGATGATGCAACCCGGGATACCGTAACTTACGGCAGATGACCAGGAGCACGCAGCCTGACTGGCTGTCGATCAGCCCAGTTTAGCGCGGCGGGTAAGACCTGGGGTATGGCGGACGGGCGGTAGGTAACGGAACGGTAATGGTATGAATCATCCGCATCATGGCATGGTAGATCCTTCTATCATGGTACGTAAAATTCCCCACAACCTGGAAAGATAAGAGCACTGATTACGAATTGCCCTGTATTCGTACCAGCGTAAAGCTGGGTCCGTACTACTTGCTATAGCCTGTCTGGTACCTTAGGGACATGGAGTGAGGCGTAGCCGGGTGGAGCAGAGGGCTAGCTACCTAGGTACTAGTAGTAGGTACTTGCGTCTTAACCTATCATTCCTCATGTGCAAGGCAGATATTAAGAGTGACTCAATGATGATAAGTTGACAGCTTCATTGGCTAGAAATGACGCTGAACAGCAAATGTGATTTTACACGCCCCTCATAACAACTTTTGTAGTGTTAACTGAGTGTTCCCTGTAATTAAATAGGTACCTGAGCTTAGGGACTATACACTGCAGGTACCTGTAGCATAATACTCAGCCACACAAAGCCCAAAGTTCTTGCGGATCGAAGTTCAGAACAGCAATATATCCATCGAGTCGCGTGCTCCCTTTGAGTGCTCGCCTGACAACTAAAATAGCAGGAAATCAGGCTGATCGACCTGAGTAATGTTGCCGGGTGCCTGCCCTGAGTATGGGAGTGATACCCGCATCTTACATAACCTAATACCACGGACGTGAACCCACTCAGAAGCAACAATGATAAGGACACCATGCTTATCGATATCGATAGCTGTCCAATAATAGCTATCACACAGGAATGGCCACTTTCGTCACCTGATAGTCTCCGCTCGAGGAAGGAAGATTGGACACTCAGCCACACATTTCGGTTTGGTGTATTTCCCCGCGGTCGTGAGGAGAGAAGGGATGCTTTGAGTGACATCCGGAATGAGCCAAGGATTAAATTGGATAGTGTGTAAGTCTAGTCTATTCGAAGCTGAAAATTCCCTGAATTGGTAATCTAACAGGAGCTGTCTACCCCTCGTTAGGTTTCACATCATTATCGCGCGGCCACTCGTCTGCTGACCAGCAGGTCCTCATTTGATTACTCCAGGACGACTTGGTAGCAGTACACATACCAATGCAGACCGCCTTCATCATAACGCCAAGAGCAGCTTCATGGTGTCTGATGGTCGTTGGCCATCAGGTCGATAGTCGAGGGTAAATCTTAAGCGGCGAGATGAGCAAGCCTACTTCCAACCTTCCTCCCTTCACTTCCTCGTCGACGGAACGATCAGCTGCTGCTACCGAATTAGTGCCACTTATTCAAGAGCTCAAAGCTACCTGCGATAATTGCGACAAGCAGACGTTTGCCTCGCAGCAATTTCATACCGCGACTGAATCTTTGCTACGTCTGCGTCATACCTTCCTTGATAATGATCGTCCAAGAGAAGCCCAGGAGGCCTTTCGACATCTTGATGGCTTCGAGACGTTACTACAGCTCGTGAAGAAGCTCTCGCATCTGTACGAGCCGACAGAGTTATCCGCAGAAGAGAGAAGATCTCTCTTGACCCTCTACAAAGATGCTTTAGCCGTCCTGGCCGAGAGCTTGAAGGGGAATTTCGGGAACAGACGTTACTTTGCAAGACGGATATCCGGCGGAGGTACAGCAGCTCTGCAGGAAGCACTGGACATAATAGTCCCGAAATTTAACAGCGCTCAGGGTGATACGGAACAATTTTATGGTGGCATCCTGGCTGCGGCTCTCTGTCAGGAAGCGGTTGCTGATATCTTTACCACACTCAACGCGAAGTTTCAATCAGTCCAAAAATTGCTTCAGCAGGATGTTAAGGCGGAAGTTGATCGACGCATGGGGAGCTCGGAGACCGTCGAGGTGCCGGAACTTTTGGGACCGTTTCTGAAAGGGTGGTTGAAGCAATCGGGGTCTTCTCCTTCCGACTACAGAGTTCAGAGGCTAGTTTTGCCCGCATGCCTGTGTCAGTTGGCTCATCAGTCTCAAAGAAATCTGACAGCGCTACACGCCACTGGGATATTAAGTTCAATACTGCCTATTCTGTTCGGAAGTGACCGTCTAGAATCAGAGAGAATAATTTACCAGGACATGGCTCAACTTCTTTGTGCTCAAGGATTGACTAGTCTGGAGGATGCGGCTACCTTGTATCGGCAAGCCCATGGTTGTGCAAGAATGCTACGGTTCCTCGTCGATGTTCTAAAGTGTTCCAAAGACCCCCCATTGATACAGTTCGACATGTCACTCCATGGGTATTCCTCCTTGGAGTTTTCGACCCTGGGTCGACCATTCCCTCCCGTTACTTCCTCAGGTTACACTATTGCAGTGTGGGCGCGGTTCGATAGATTCGATCCAAGTACACACACTACAATATTTGGCGCCTTTGACGCGAGTCAATCATGTTTTTTACTGGCGTATCTCGAGAGAGACACTCGCAACTTTATTTTACAAACTTCAATCAGAGGAACTCGTCCTAGTGTTCGATTCAAGTCGATGGCTTTCGAACCGAACCGTTGGTATCACATATGTGTGGTGCATAAAAAGCCTAGGCCACCATCGCACTCCCGGGCTTCTTTGTTCATTGACGGCGAATTTGTGGAGCAGTTAAGGATTGACTACCCGTGTGTGCCCGTATCTAATACTCCTAATCGATTGCCACGTGTGCAGGCATTCTTTGGCACCCCCCAAGATTTGGCGATGAAACTTGGGAAGGCTGTCTCTGTATCACGCTGGTCCCTGGCGAATGCAATCCTCTTTGAGGAAGCCCACAGTGATGATATGGTTGCTGTCTTTTACAACCTGGGCCCTCGATATTTTGGCAATTTCCAAGATTGCCTGGGCTCTTTTCAAACTTATAAGGCCTCCGCGACGCTTAACCTGCGAAACGAGCACCTGCACCCTGGCAAGGAGGAAACGTCAGATATCGTCACTGCGATTCGACGAAAAGCAAGCGTTCTGATCCGTGAAGGGTCGATCTTGATTAACATCTCACCCATGTCCGTGTTAGATGATGACGATAATAACAACATTGATGAGTCTCAGCTCATCAAGAGTCTTTCCAGGAAAGCCATCAAGAATCTGCATCTGTTGACGAAGGCGGGCGGCAATGCAGTAGCTGCCAATGGCGCCGTTCCCTCGTTGAACGACGCTTTGACGCAGGCCCATGGTATGGGTGTTTTGACAGGAGACCCAGTTGTTTCAGTCCCTCATTCACTTGACGACGTTAGTTGGCGCATCGGAGGTTGTGCGGCGGTCCACTTGAGTCTGGTGCATGCTGCAAAAACCGCGGAATGCTTGACTCTTGCGGTTGAAGCGTTGTACGAAGCTGTACAGGACAATTGGCGAAATAGTGAAGCAATGGAAAGGGAAAATGGGTACGGGATTCTTGCAGCGATACTTCGAGATAAATTTGGGCTGGGGAATAGTTCGGCGACAAGTAGGGCTTCTAGCATCTGCTCCAATCTCGAGGAACGGTATGCCTTGGGTCTTGACCTTCTTCGACTGACTCTCAAATTCGTTGGATATGATTTCGAGCACCCTAACCGATCGATAATTACAAATCCACTGGCCTACAGGGTCTTGCTTGTGGATCTCGACATCTGGAGACTAGGGGATTACGCTCAACTGAGTTTATACTACTCTCAATTCTCCACATTCGCTGGTGAAAGTAACTATCGCCGGTTCAATGCAAAACGTCTTTCTCGCATGCGTATGTTCATACCTTTCCCTTTGCGCCTTCTACACCTCTCTCCTCGCTGACGATTTGTATAGGCGTCAACAAGAGGTTACTAGAGGCGCTCAAGGGTGACGAGTTCACCTCTGAATCCCTAAGTCTTCTAGTTTCTGCTTTTCGGTCTCTCATGGAAAGCTGTCTTTCTGCAGATCTCTTCCGTTCCTTGGCTCTCTTCATCACTTATGCTATTCATAAGACCAGAGAACGGAGCAGACTCCAGAAAAAGAAGAGTTTGCGATTCACCGCCGGTTCTCCACAGATTGCAGCATCGGCGGAGCGAGGGGACTGCGTATCAAGCACAAAGATAGCAGTTGAGATGCTACGAATGTACTCTTCTGTCCTCTGCGATTCTCATGACCTTATACCACTCAAAAAGTTTGCGCGTTCTGTGACGAACAAGGTATGAAAAAAAGTCTTCCCACGTTGTGTTTTCATCGGCGGTTTTGACATTTCCTGCTGTAGTGGCTTCTGTATCTCATTTGTGAGGATGAACCTGAAATTGTCGCCCTCGCGACCAAGATCTTGGCTCGTTTGATAGTCAGCCACGGCGATGTCTACAGTAAGAAGTTCTCCGAGAAAACTGGAGGCTATATTATCCTGCGACATCGTCTGAGAAGCTGGTGGAAGGTACCCGCCATATGGTGTATTTGTCTCAGCATCCTCTTTGGTCTCGATGTCGGCGATATGAGGCTGGATCTGCCATTCAATCGACCAGGGTTGATAGAGATCCTCTCGTCAAATGGCCAGCCCCGAGTTGCTTTTCCTGAAATCCTCCCCGTACTCATGGAAATGATGCAATTGGGATTACAAAGTGTAATATCAGCTGACGAATTATCTTCTTCTGGTGTCCATGGCACCGAGTCTCTGCAAAAGTCTGCAGTTCGGCTTGAATCTCCTCCCGCGTCATTGACTATACGGGTGACTGAACCGACAAAGCAAATTTCTCTCTTGGACGCCGTTGTTGGGTTGTTTGCTGATTTACATCAGAAATCTGCCGACTTCAGGGACTTTGCTGCACAGTCAGATTACGTCCAGTGGTTGCTATATGTCACATTTCCGGTTGTCGTTGGTTCGGACAATTCAAGCACAGATTTTGAACTCAGGTCTCGTGCTGCTAAAACCAATTCTCATGATCATACTTTACCTGTTCGACCGCGTTCAAGTGGAACAGCAGGATTGCACACCACAACAGTTGAAGGGTCTAGCAGTCGTGAAAGACAAGCTGGTCCACTGCGACGCGGATCATCTTTCATCCTCGTCTCATCAGATAGGACCAAGTTCTCGCCTTCGTTTGCACGTATACACAAATCTTTCATACCGCTCGGGTCTCCTCCTGATATGACAGCTACAGACCATCCTCTTGTGCAAGCAATTCTAAGTCTAGTTCTATCTGTGTTCTGCGATCAATTGCTGGAGCGAAAGGATTTTGCTGGACTTGGTTTATACCTCAAGACGCCGACGTGCACTCTGGAGCAACAATCGTATTTCAACTCCTGGATATTGCGGAGCCTCCTTTCCAGACTGCGAGATGTTACAATCTCTAAACCGCAAGTTCTTCTGGAACCGCGAGCGCTTTCTAACATAGGACGATTTGCTACCCATGTTGGAGAAGCAGTATATGAGGGCTGGTTCATTGACGGTGCAACTCATGCTCTCGAATTTGCGGGCGCAATCCTGGAATATCTTCAGCAGTCGAATGTTTCAAGTCTGAAGAGTGTAAGACTATGTAGCCAAGCGGTCACAACCATACGGTCCACTCTGTTCCGTGTTGTTCTGCTCAAATTATCAGAAGTGGATGACAGAGAGGCCTGTGAGTTCTTGAATCGTTTGAGCTACTGGCAAGTGGTCCTGCTTTCCGAAGGTGAAGTGCAATCAGATTATCTGCGGCTATTGTGCTACCTCCTCTACACAAAACTGATCAGCCAAGATTGGGACGTTCGCCTTGCTGCAGCGGGCTTGTGGAGAGTCATTCTCGTGCAAAAGCCCGCTGAGATGTCTGCTATTTTGAGTCAGGCGGCCATTCCCTTGCAGAAACGGCTTTCTGATGGCTTTGAAGCCCTTGTAGGTATGGAGGACAAAGCTTTCCTACAGTGGGTCGATGGCCATCAAGACGATCTCAATGCACTGTTTCTCGCGTTGCTGTCCAGGTCATGGGAGACTTTCGCCCAAGAAGAGAGCTCAAACATTGACTCTTCGACCCGTGCAAGAGCCTCCAAGCGCCAGGAGAAATTACGACACTGGAATCAATTAGAAAGACTCAGTGAAGAAGTGACACGTAAACACGAGACAACCTTTCCCCATTGGGTCTCGAACATATCGGCGTCTGAGTTTTTGAAATATCAACGAGCGCTGCAGGATCAGCAGGATAACTCAGTATTCATGTGGACCGCATTCTCTCACATGACCATGGATCTAAAGCGGTTTGGAGGAGTTCTTGCAGAAGACAAGGATAGGAAATGGCGCCTGGACCAGACAGAAGGACGAAGCCGTATGCGACTTCGCATGGTTCCAGATGAGTCGGGAGAACGTCAAGATTATCAACCGAAACGGAAAGCATCGGAACCCCCAGCTATCAAAATCGACACCCAGGTGCAACCATCACCCAACGGTAATACAACAGGCTTGACACCTACGGTCTTGGCCGCAGAGAATATGGACGACAATCAGCAGGATGCCCACTCGGACAGTAGAAGTGTCCTGGAAGAGAGCTTCGAGATGATCGATGACCCTAAAGCTGATCTCGAAGACTATGAAGATAAAAACAGAAAGGTTATGCGAAGTCTCCATCGGGGCGACCAGGTCGAAAATGTATGCAATATGTCTCGAATTATTGGCTTGGAAGCATGCGAGGGCCTGTTGATTCTTGGCAAAGATCACATCTATATCTTGGATAACTTTTTTCAAAGGTCCGATGGTGAGATAGTGAACGTCTGGCAAGCACCCCCGGATGAGCGTGATCCCTACGTTCGCATGATTGCCGGCAGAGAATCCTTTGAGCGTAGGACACAGGAACACGAGACCAGAAGCTGGAAATGGTCTGATTTGGTCAGCGTTTCCAAAAGACGATTCCTTTTCCGTGATGTCGCTCTCGAGGTCTTCTTCACCGACGGTACCAGCTACCTGCTGACGTTGATCTCTTCTCGAGCCCGAGATAATCTATGCAGCCAGCTCGCGAGCAAGGCTCCGCAAGTGACCGGTAGTGCTGGCCACTCGCGGCCGGAAGACGTGTGGAGATTTGAAACCCTTCGAAGCCAGGAGGATGCGCCGCAGTCCCTCGGTTCCAAATTTGCCAGTGTCTTCGGTCATTCGCCTCTGCACCCAGCCACACGGAAATGGATCAAGGGCGAAATATCCAACTTCCATTATCTCATGCTGATCAACACGCTCGCTGGAAGGACGTTTAACGATCTGACACAGTACCCAGTTTTTCCGTGGGTGCTGGCAGATTACACTAGCGAGGAATTGGACTTGACAGACCCCAAAGCTTTTCGTGACCTGTCAAAACCTATGGGATGCCAGACACTAGAGCGGGAGGCCGAATTCAGGGAGCGGTACAAGGCTTTTGCTGAAATGGGCGACGGGGATGCTCCGCCATTCCATTATGGAACGCACTATTCGTCGGCGATGATTGTCTGCTCGTATCTCATTCGCCTGCAGCCTTTCGTAAAATCATATCTCCTCCTCCAGGGTGGGACATTCGATCACGCTGACCGTCTCTTCTATTCCATTGGAAAAGCGTGGGAATCGGCCTCCCGTGGCAATATGTCTGATGTCCGAGAATTGACCCCCGAGTTCTTCTATCTTTCAGAATTTCTCGTCAACTCCAACAAGTACGACTTCGGCCTTCTTCAGAACATGACAACAGCTATCGATTCGGTGGAATTGCCGCCGTGGGCTAAGGGCGACCCGAAGATCTTCATCGCAAAGCATCGCGAAGCGCTGGAAAGTCCTTATGTAACTGAGAATTTGCATCATTGGATTGATCTCGTATTTGGCTGTAAGCAGAAAGGAGAGGCCGCAATTGAGGCGGTCAACGTCTTCCATCATCTTTCGTACCAAGGGGCGAAAGATATTGATAACATCGATGATCCTGTGGAACGGCTGGCCACAATTGGTATCATACACAACTTTGGCCAGACACCGCACCAAATTTTCACTCGACCTCACCCTCCGAGAGAAGATACACGACATAAAGTTCCACGACTCGACCGCCTAGCTGAATCGCTTACACAGCTTCCTCTCTCCCTGCTAGGTAAGGCTCCTGGCCTGTTGCGGTTGTGGCCTTGGGCGCTAATGATGGATAAAGATATCGGAGAACAAGTTTCGACCTTATCGATGAAGCATGACCGCTTGCTTTGTGCCGCTCCGCTCAGACTGAATATCCCTCCCAACTACGACAAATATATGGAATGGGGATTTTTTGATGGAAGTGTTCGGTTCTACTCTGCGGACAGCCGGAAGGTAACTATACGCATGCTACTCACATAGGCTGTCTCAGGTATATACTAACAAGCACAGATTCTTGGTCATTTCGAGCATTTGCATATTGGGCAATTGTCCTGTACAATTTTTGCAGACTCTCGGACATTGGTCACCTCGGGCACAGATTGTGTTGTATCGATATGGACATATAGCTCAACTGCCAAATCGGTAGACTTGCAGCCCGCAGGATCACTTTTTGGACATCGCAATCCTGTCAATGTTCTCGCTGTCTCACGCTCGTTCAGCGCCCTACTTTCCGCCTCTACAGATGGCCAGATCATGCTCTGGGATCTCAATCAGCATACTTTTGTCCGAGAGCTCCCAGATAGCGGCCCTGTTGACGTAAGTGATGCCCGCCAATTGATAAAGCAAACCTGCTGTTTCCGACAAAGGTTGACCTCAGCCCAGTGTGCCCGGATAAATGATGTAACGGGAGAGATTATGGTTTGCCGTGGAAACCGCATCAGTATCTATACACTGAACGGAGCGCTGTTGCTCGATCAAGACGTGTGTGAATTGATTGACGATCGTGTCATGTCCTGCGTGTTCTACGAAGGCGTGGATAATGAGTGGCAAGAACGCGAGCTCATCTTCACAGGTCATAGAAAGGGGGTTGTCAATGTGAGATGCCCTGACTCTTTTTGAAACCTGTCCTTTCCCTCCCTTCGGGTTGAAGGCTAACGTGCAACCTCAAGATATGGAACAAGATTTCTCGGGACGGACGTTTTGAGTTGGAACTCATTCGGCAACTCCATCACATTGACAACAATCGGGACAATGGAGCCAATATCTCGGCGGGAATCAGCTGCATTCTGACCCTTCCTCACGTGGTGTATACAGGCGATGAAGCTGGAAGAGTGGTAAGTCGTTCGTCAGTCTCTATGCTATGACACAGTATGCTTATCTCTGAACCAGTACGAGTGGAACTGCGTCCAACGCCGTTGAAGATCTTCGCCAAGAGTGAAGAGGTAGTCTACATAATTGCTTGCGACTGCGATCTTGTCGTTCGCTGTCATCTACTCTCGAGCTGCAAATCGCCTTGACCGGGTCAGGCTACATCGAGGAGGGATGACTGTACCGTATGTATATAGTATCACAAAGCACATATAGATAGACGGGAGGCATGCGGCGGCTATTTTGTTTATGAGGGGAAAACAAAAGTTATTTAACCGTGATTTAGTTTGCCATTAGCTTTCGGTGAAGGAAAAGGGTACCTAACCACCTAGACTATTATTGGAGCATGGCCCAGTTGGGAGTAATGAGTGGAGCGACCGTGAGCTATCCGGACATCGGAGCACTCTGCACCGAGAAAACACCTGGTTTCGAGAAGGGAAGACAACGGTGAGAGTAGGATAATTTTTGATGACCACGGATGGAAGAGAGCGCTTGTAGATCAGCTAATTCGTCTGTTTTGAAGAGAGGGAGGAAAATACATGGTATCTAACGAGGTAGATAGACGGTTATGATGAAAGCCGACCGGTTATATGTGAAGAATCATGTCATCCATGAGGCATACCGTCATAACCCCACCATCCCACCATTATCCATTGTTCCATTTCCATAGATTCATCCCTTCTTACCAGCGGAAGTCTCTCGCCCGCCAATCTTGCCCCCCTCCTCCGAGTTAGTAAGTACTTCAATTCTCCTCTCGCCACGTCTTCCGTCTTCGATCCTCTTCCCTTCTTAAACAATTTATATCATTCTCTCCCATCTGTCATTGAACGCCTTCACATACAGATTCAATCTCTCCTGTGTTTGATTAGCTTGTCTGTCTTCCTCACATTACATCACAATGTCTTCCGCTCTCGAACAGCTCAAGGCCACTGGCACCGTAAGTCCAAAGTCAATCATTTCGTGGCCTTTTTGCGCCACATCAGCATGGATCGCTAATCACTAGGTCTACCGTCCATACAGGTTGTTGTCTGTGACTCTGGTGAGTTCTTTCTATCATCGCGGATAGATGGCTGCAAGAACATAGCTAATAGCGCATCTCTCCAGGTGACTTTGCCAGTATGTATCCTCCGTCCCGTTAATATTGCTCAGCCGCGATTCCGATATTGACTACTCTGCAGCCATTGGCAAGTACAAGCCTCAGGATGCTACCACCAACCCCTCCTTGATCCTGGCTGCTTCTAAGAAGCCCGAGTACGCCAGCCTGATCGACGCTGCCGTCCAAAAGGGCAAGAGGGAGGTCTGTCACTCTATGAAAAGCCGCGTGATATTGATCTGTTACTGATCCCCCCGACAGGGCAAGACTCTTGATGAGCAGGTCGACGCTACCCTCGACAACCTTCTCGTTGAGTTCGGCAAGAAGATCCTCGAGATCATCCCCGGCAAGGTCTCCACTGAGGTCGATGCTCGTTTCTCCTTCGACACCCAGGCTTCCGTCGACAAGGCCCTTCACATCATCAAGGTACGCCAGACCTGACCGAATCAGCAGATGACGAGACATAGCTGACTCGCGCAGCTCTACGAGCAACAAGGCATCTCCAAGGACCGTATTCTTATCAAGATCGCCTCCACCTGGGAGGGTATCAAGGCCGCCCACATCCTGCAGTCTCAGCACGGCATCAACTGCAACCTGACCCTCATGTTCTCCCTTGTCCAGGCCATTGCTGCCGCCGAGGCTGGTGCTTTCCTCATCTCCCCCTTCGTCGGCCGTATCCTGGACTGGTACAAGGCTGCGCACAAGCGCGACTTCAGCCCCGAGGAGGATCCCGGTGTCAAGTCCGTTCAGAGCATTTTCAACTACTACAAGAAGTATGGTTACAAGACCATCGTTATGGGAGCTTCCTTCCGTAACACCGGTGAGATCACAGAGTTGGCTGGCTGTGACTACCTGACCATTTCGGTATGTTATCCGTCTTAAATCATTGGCCGGACCAAAGCTAACCTCGAGGTAGCCCAACCTGCTCGAGGAGTTGTACAACTCGACAGCCTCCGTCCCCAAGAAGCTCGACGCCTCCAGCGCCGCCAGCCTCGACATCCCCAAGCGCAGCTACATCAACGACGAGGCTACCTTCCGCTTCGACTTCAACGAGGAGGCTATGGCCGTCGAGAAGCTGCGCGAGGGTATCTCCAAGTTCGCGGCTGACGCCGTCACCCTCAAGGAGCTCCTCAAGCAGAAGATCCAGGCTTAGATTGGGAAATTGCCTTGATCTGTCTTGCTGTTGAATTCTGTTTCTTTTCCTGCTGATGTCTTTCTCTGTTAAAATTGGCGGCATGAAAAATTGGCCTCGTAGATATGAATGAATCATGTAATGAATTCTCCACATCATTTGAAATGGAGTGGTAAATTTTTATCATCAGTCTTCTGGTACTTTTTAGTTGCTCCGTAGGTTTAATGGGAAGGAACATGTTCGAGGATGGTCAGAAAATAGCTGGAGGTGTGCAATACCCGAGGTACGTCATCTGGAACTGAACCACCTCTTCACTCAAGGGAGGGCTGAGATTATTAGATGATCTTCGTGCTTATATCTAAAGCTCGTTATCACGAATGCCGTACAAACAAACACAATCGAGATACATGAATTATCTGACTTCAGTCATTACTTTTTAGATACTGGGTCGCACAGCTGTTGGTTAGCTTACAAATGAAGATCACGGGATTACGGGTTTAGTATGGCAGCCTTTTCCGCGGATCTGCAGCTCTCACTCAGCTCGGACTGAGGAGGTATCTGTATCCGCAGTCGAGACCGAACGGCTTATGAATCGATCTCTTACAAAGAATGATATTTGGTAGTTACTTGGTACAATACCGTACATATCCAGAGTTCCGAAACTGAGCTGTCTAATCGTCGACTACATGAAGAGTTACCTGTTTATACTCCGTACATGCTCTTGACACGATAATACACAAACAAACGTCATTCCGACGACCCCGCCAGCACAGGTGGGGGTAACTATTCTTCGCTTTTTGAGAGGCCAACAGCTCCCAAGGGCCCCAATGAGGAGGTGAAGTCGAGGCGGATGGGTCATGGATGGAAAGCAGACGAAATTGGACCGATTGGAAACCTGTCGAATACGGAGTAGAATAATACCTTGTGAATCCACCCTGTAGTAGTAGGAGCTAATAGGACTGCTATCTATATCCTAACCTAGGTAGTTATTAGTAGTAGAAATTACCCCTCGTCCCAAGGTTTGCCTCTCGATTTCTCCTCGTCCTTTTCCCATCGTCATCTCTGCCATCAACTTTCTCGAATTCTCTGTTCTAGTCATATTTTCAACAAGACACAATTCAAACCGTCAAAATGGTCAAGGCTGGTAGGTGACTTATGCTTATTTGTATTACCTTTCTTGTTTTTCATTGGTATCTGCTTGTCGTTGGGATCCACGATCGACCGTGGCCGGGGACCTTGAGTGAGCACATTTGAGCACCTTGCGATCCGGCCTCGCCAGCTTCCTGGCCTATCATCCGTCATCGTTGGATCCCAACTCTGGGGTAATTAAGCGTACTGGCTGCTCTTGATAGACAATGGATGCTGCTATTCGCTCCTTACTCTGCCTATGCTTCCTGCTTTGGTCTGGTCTACATGGCTAGTGGGAACTGGGGAGCTGTGAACGGGCTCTACCTTATCTGAGCAACCAGTATTCATGGAGTTACGCCCCAGTCAGTGCAGATGAGCGAAACGAACGAGCTTCTGCCGTTTTCTGGAAGCTTTTTGTACTTTTGTGCCGTTCCTACCTTTACAGGATGGCTAACTTCCTTCTCAGTTGCTGTCCTCCGTGGTGACTCTAAGATCACCGGCACTGTCACCTTCGAGCAGGCCGACGAGAACTCTCCCACCACCGTCTCTTGGAACATCAAGGGCAACGACCCCAACGCCAAGCGTGGCTTCCACGTCCACCAGTTCGGCGACAACACCAACGGCTGCACCTCCGCTGGTCCTCACTGTATGTCCTCTTACCAGTGGTTACTGTGAGAACCAGAACTGACCGACATCTAGTTAACCCCTATGGCAAGACCCATGGAGCTCCCGAGGACTCCGAGCGCCATGTCGGTGACCTTGGTAACTTCGAGACCGATGCCGAGGGTAACGCCGTCGGCTCCAAGCAGGACAAGCTTATTAAGCTGATTGGTGCTGAGAGTGTTCTGGGCGTAAGTTTTTGCGGATGGTGATGCATAGAGTTGACGGTGAGCTGACAAACAATGTTAGCGGACCCTGGTCGTTCACGCCGGTACCGACGACCTTGGCAAGGGTGACAACGAGGAGTCCAAGAAGACTGGTAACGCTGGTGCTCGTCCCGCCTGTGGTAAGTCCATCTCGGTCTATAGACACAAAGACGGATGTACGTTAACTTGTTGTCTCTTTCAACAGGTGTCATTGGTATCGCCGCTTAAGCGCGAATCAATTTTGATTAGCATAAAAGTGCTTGGATCATCGTCGGACTGGGGATAAGTAACAGAATGATATTTGTTCGAGTACCAGGAGGGGAAAAATCCAAGAAAGGGGTCCGTTCTGAACTCGCAGCTGTTCAGATTTAAGTACTGAATAGCATTCACGAATTGATGTGCTTTTAAGATGAAATAGTTGCCGCAAATATAGCTATTAATTCACTTGTCAAATTGAATGATCCAAGATCCGTTTAAAAGTTATTTCAAAATCTCCTTACATACTTGGCTGAATGACACCTATCAGTATCGCCAATGGGGCCTGCCCCTGGCTAGAGACACAATTAGCGGCTTCCCCCACACAAAGTCAGGTGGCCCCAAACTGGAAGCTCTCCTCACGAGTTCACCTCGATCTTGATTCCCCATCACTCTCTTGTGTCTTTGCTTTTTTGTTCTCTTAATTATATCATTCAAAATTCCTTCGAAGCAATTGATTGTTGCTGCAACAATCTCTTTTTCTCTTCCCCGTCAATCCCTTATCGTCCCCAAGTCTTCTGTGGCTTCCTCAGCATGCCTCTGGAAGCCCGCGTGAAATCTGTCCTGTCGGGCGACACTGTTGTCCTGTCTCATGTCACGAACCCTGGACAGGAACGCACCCTTAGTCTTGCATATGTCTCAGCTCCTAGACTGAGGAGAGAAGGCGATGAGGTGAGTTTCTAGATTTCTGAGATTCAATTGCTCTCCCTCGCTTTGTTGCTTTTGGAATCCCATCTTTCTGGTGTCTGGATAGGTGGCCTCTAATCTCCGCCCATTCCAGCTCCAGCAAACCCAATTGGCACATTTCATTCTACACATAGCCCTTCAGAAATGTCTTATGCTCTTTGATTGAACTGCTATTCCGAATTGTCACTGACTTATCTCTAGCCATACGGCTTCCACTCCCGGGAATTCCTCCGCGAGGTCCTCGTGGGCAAAGTAATCCAGTTCCAGGTCCTCTACACAATCCCTACCGGCGCCAAGCGTGACTACGGCACAATCAAGCTCCCCGGCTTTGACGCCTCCCTGCCCGATATCAGCGTGCAAGAAGGATGGACCCGCGTCCGTGAAGAGGCCGGCAAACGCAGCGACGAATCCGAAGAGACACTCGCATATCTTGAGCGACTCCGTGCTCTGGAGGACCACGCCCGTACCGAAGGCAAGGGTATGTGGGCTGGGGCAGATAAGGGCCGTACAGAGACTAGCTATGAGGTTGACGACGCAAAATCTCTGGTTGATGAGTGGAAAGACAAGCACCTCGAGGCCATTGTCGAGAGAGTTTTGAACGGAGACAGGCTAGTACTGCGCCTGCTTTTGTCGCCCGATGAACATTTGCAGACGGTCGTTGCAGTTGCGGGAGTTCGCGCCCCGGCCGCGAAACGGGTCAATGCTGAGGGCAAGGAGCAGCCTGGTGAACCCTTCGGGGACGAGGCATACCAGTTCGTCGAGGCGCGGCTTCTGCAGCGCAAGGTTCAGGTGTCCCTTCTCGGTGTCACTCCCCAGGGACAACTGATCGCTACTGTCCTCCACCCCAACGGCAACATCGCCAAGTTCCTCCTGGAAGCCGGTCTTGCCCGCTGCTTCGATCACCACTCAACGTTGCTCGGAGCCGAAATGGCAGCGTTCCGGCGCGCAGAGAAGGAGGCTAAGGATAACAGGAAAGGCATGTTTGCTGGACTTGTCGCGAAGGGTCCTGCTGGCGGGGCCGCCGATCAGGATTACATTGTCAGCCGAGTGCTGAACGCAGATACTCTGATCCTCCGGAACAAGGCCGGTGGGGAGAAGAAGATCAGTCTGAGCAGTGTTAGACAGCCCAAGCCCTCCGATCCTAAGCAGGCACCGTTCCAGGCGGATGCTAAGGAATTCGTGCGCAAGAGGCTCATTGGCAAGCACGTCAAGGTCACAATTAACGGCAAGAAGCCTGCGACTGAGGGCTACGAGGAGAGGGACGTCGCAACAGTGATGCAGGGCAACACCAACATCGCTCTCGCGCTTGTGGAGGCTGGTTATGCTTCGGTCATCCGTCACCGCCAGGACGACGAGGATCGCTCCCCTGACTATGACTCCCTGCTTATCGCCGAGGCGGAAGCTCAGAAAGACGGAAAGGGAATGTGGTCCCCCAAGCCGGCTAAGCCCAAGCAGTACCAGGACTACTCCGAGAGCTTGCAGAAAGCCAAGATGGAAGTTTCGATTCTGCAACGTCAGAAGCGTGTCCCCGCCATTGTGGACTTCGTCAAGTCAGGATCTCGTTTTACCGTTCTTGTGCCCCGAGAGAATGCCAAGTTGACCTTGGTCTTGTCCGGTATCCGTGCGCCCCGCTCAGCTCGCAATCCTGGTGAAGCAGGTGAACCGTTTGGCCAGGAAGCCCATGACTTGGCGAACAAGCGGTGCATGCAACGCGATGTCGAGATCGACGTTGAAACCATTGACAAGGTCGGTGGCTTCATTGGCACTCTCTACGTCAACAAGGAAGACTTTGCCAAGGTCCTGCTGGAGGAGGGTCTGGCCACGGTCCATGCCTACTCCGCCGAGCAGTCCGGTCACGCTACAGAGTACTTTGCAGCTGAGCAGAAGGCAAAGGAGGCCCGGAAGGGTCTGTGGCACGACTGGGATCCAAGCAAGGAGGCTGAGGAGGCTGAAGAGGAAGCTGCCAACGGTAGCAACGGTGCGGAAGGCGAGGCTACCGAGCGTCGTAAGGACTACCGGGACGTGATGGTCACCTATGTCGACCCCGCTTCCGGAAAGATCAAGATCCAGCAGATTGGCACAGGCACCTCTGCCCTGACGGAGCTGATGAGCGCCTTCCGTTCTTTCCACTTGAACAAGGCCAACGACACTCCGCTCCCTGGCCCACCCAAGGCCGGTGATTATGTGGCTGCCAAATTTACTGAGGATGGCGACTGGTACCGTGCCAGGGTGCGTCGCAACGACCGTGAAAAGCAGCAGGCAGAGGTTGTATACATCGACTATGGTAACTCTGAGATCCTCCCATGGTCCCGCCTCCGGCCCCTGAGCCAACCCCAGTTCTCCGTCCAGAAGCTCCGCGCTCAAGCTTCGGATGCCGTGCTCTCTTTCGTGCAGTTCCCCGTCTCCGCCGATTACCTCCAGGATGCCGTCAGCTATCTTGAGGAGCTGACGTATGGTCGGACATTGGTCGCCAACGTCGACTACGTCGCTTCTGACGGAACGATGCACGTTACCTTGTTGGACCCATCCGTATCGAAGAGTTTGGACCAGAGCATCAACGCCGAAATTGTCCGTGAGGGTCTGGCCATGGTTCCTCGGAAGTTGAAGGCCTGGGAGCGTGCTGCCAGCGAGACTCTATCTAACCTGCGCAGCGTCGAGGACGAGGCTAAGCAGGAGAGACGCGGAATGTGGGAGTATGGCGACCTCACCGAGGACTAAGTGATAGGCACCGTCAAGGGGAATGCCTTTCAGCTTGGAACTTGGGAAATGGATCGATTGTATATTTACGGGCAAGGTAAAACGCATCCATGCCTTTGAAAAAATTGGCAGTTCTGCTTTTGGCCAGTCATATTTTTCTGTATCTCTTGATGATATCCCTTAGCATACAGCATAGGATGTCCCTGGAAAGGTTCTAATAAGAATAACCAAAATGAGGCATTTGACAATCATTCGTCCACCTGCTTTCACAGCTTGTCGATCTGCTTGCCGATCAATTCGTAGTGTTACTGTTTGGTGCGATGATTATTGACTGCATAATCTGGTCGGTCTTTTTTTATGCTGACATAATCGCGCTTTATGCAGAGCAACAAACAACTTCTTTTCCGACGAGTTCCAGCAGGGCAAAAGATCTGTTCTCGGCTCTTAAACCGCATCACTTCTCGCAGTTGGATTTGCGCACTGAATATCGGTACACCACTGGAATTCTACGGTCTTTGGACTGCCGACGCAGTGAGGACTAGCCGATCCAAGAACATCGCCTTTCTTAGGACATCCGGGCTTGCCGCGGAGGGGTGTAAGACGAAGCGAAGCGCTGTTTACTAGTCAGCACCGAATCCCCCCGCGACCCTTGCTTTCGCTTTCTTATATTCGCGCATCTTATCTAATCAGTCTGGGGTAAAGAAAACGAAAAAAAGAGAAACCGAGTGGAGTCTCGCACGCAAGACACCCGACTTTCAGAATGCCTTTGTGGCGTACCAAATCCCACCACAGCCAGGCGGAGAGCGATGCATCGTCGATACAACCGGCCGAATACGCCGAGAACGACCCGGCTGCGTCGGCTTCGCAGGCGGCCGGGACGGCGTGGCTCGCTGGCCACTTGAATCACCTCACGCCGGACCAGGAGGAGAAGCTGAAGGAGTTCAAGACGCTGTGTGAGCGGAATGGGTACTATAAGCCTGAGGGGCAGGGTGAGAGTGGGAAGGCCAGTCATGATGATGCGACTATGCTGTGCGTTTCCTCGTGTTCAAGTTGAGAAATCGCATGCTGAAGGGTTACAAACAGGCGGTTTCTGCGCGCGCGTAAGTTCGATGTGAATGGCGCTTGGGGCCAGTTCAAAGATACAGAGGATTGGCGCAAGGAGAATGCCATCGAGGAGCTATATGCGAACATTGAAGTGGACTCGTACGATGCCGCGAGACGGATGGTGAGTCTGGGAACCTATACTCGCTGTGTTTTTATTGAGCCCGTGGATGAACAAGTCACTGACCCCGGTTCCCGGTATGGATATAGTATCCGCAATGGACGGGTCGTCGGGACCGGCGCGGTATTCCCATTTATGTGTTCGAGATCAAGCATCTGAACAGCAAGAATATGGCCGCTTATAATTCCACGATGACGGACCCCGCCTCGACGGCAGAGACGCATCAGTCCTCGACGGTGCCGCAGCGCCTGCTGCGCCTTTTCGCCCTCTACGAGAATCTCCTCCGCTTCGTCATGCCGCTATGCACCCAGCTCCCGCGCCCTCACCCCGAGACGCCGATCGTCTCGTCAACGAACATCGTCGATGTCAGCGGGGTTGGGCTTAAGCAGTTCTGGAACCTGAAGGGGCACATGCAGGATGCGAGCGTGTTAGCTACAGCGCATTACCCAGAAACTCTGGACCGGATCTTCGTACGTTCCTCCCTTCCCCCCACCACCTATCGACTCAGCTGTCTAACATCTACCTACTAGATTATCGGCGCCCCCGCCTTCTTCCCCACCGTCTGGGGCTGGATCAAGCGCTGGTTCGACCCAGTCACCACCTCCAAGATCTTCATCCTATCCGCTGCAGAGGTAAAACCCACCCTCACCTCCTTCATGGACCCCTCCAGCATCCCCAAGCAATATGGCGGCGAACTCGACTGGCAGTGGGGCGATATGCCGAACCTCGACGAGCCCGCACGCGAACTGGTCGGCGCGCTGGAGATCCCTCCTGCCGAAGGCGAGACCAAGCCTTCTTTCACCAAGGGGCCCGTCCTGTTCAAGGGCGACCACGTCGAAATCCTCGGCAAAGTCAACGGCAAGAGCAGACAGAGGACTGTTCCTGTGCCTATGCCTGCCAAGCAAGAAGAGAACACGAATACACCGGATGCAGAACTGGAGGCCAAGATGGCTGCTACGAGCCTAGCGCCAGCAGCATCATCAACAGAGCAATCCGAGGTCCAGTCGGAGAATGAAAACGAAAAGGTTGCGTTGGACAATGTTGCCGCGGAGAAGGTTGCTAACGGGAATGCTCAGACGGTATCTGCTTAGTACCGTAAACATAAATTCCCTTTCGGTTTTCTTTCATCTCCTGGTCCGGTCAGGATCAGTCGCTTAATCTACATACATCAGGCGTCAATGGGCGATTACATAGACCTATCACGTTGAACGGGGCATGTCATAGAAAGACAATTGCATTTATTCCTTGTTCGGTCGCATATTGCGGATGTTCATTCGGCATCTAGCATACGTTACTTAGTGTTTGCTATCGGCGGCGGCCGATGCAACATCAACTTCGTCAATCGATTAGCGGGATTATCTTCCAACTCCGCCTTCTCTATCCAGAGTACTTGCATCGTTTTAATTCTCTAAGTCTCATCAGGTAGATTAGGTCAACAGCAGTTCAATAAACACAATCATGAAGAGAAGTTATATAGCTTGAGCTTGTTTCTCCATCTTTTCTAGGTTGCCTTCCACAGCAGGTTGGTCTGCTTTCTCCGCACCTGTAGTTTGGTCAGTATTTGAATGTCATGAGGCGTACGTACACGCGGGGGTAAGTGTGGGCGGAAGGACAGGAAACGTACCATTGGAGCCAAGATAATCACACCTACGCTCAAAGCCAGAACTGTCATGATGAGCTGCAACTTCGAGAATCCCTTGCCGAGGACATCGAATGCCTGGCTGGGAGTGGCCCGCGTGCCAAAGACGTCCCCTCCAAACGCGAAGATCAAGCTTGTACTCTCGAGCAAAGTTGGGCTGGAGAGGACGGCCTTGATGCCTGCGACCTCGCGGTTGTGTGTGAGGTACCACTTCCCGTCGAACTCGAGGACGGGGTTGTACTTGAACAGACCCTCCTCGGCCTCGGTGGAGGTTGGGTCCCGTTCGACAGGCCGCCGGGGATCTAGCACCGGACGGGGGATGCCAACGATGGAGTTCGAAGCTGGGAGCGTGCAGAGAAGTTGGCGGGTTGTGATACCTTGACGGGTTTGCGTGACGGCCATGTGCGAGATGGGTTCGGGGATGATGAAGGCTTGGGAAATCACATGAGGCAGTGGTAGGATGTCACTACCGTGGATGCTGGAGTAGTTCGACGCAGAGCCCAACGGGCCACGGTCGTTGGGGAGGGGCGACTCGTAGAGCTCCGAAACCACCAGCTGATAACCCTTGGCGTCTGACGGGGTTGGTGGATCGCCATAGAAGGAGTAGACGAACCAATTCTCGGAGATGGCAGAAGCAATAGGTTGACTGGTATCAACGCCCTTCTGAGTGCTGCTGTGAAGGATTTTCCCGGAAATGGCGTCCAGCAAGTAGAATGTGGCCGTGTCTTCACCCACAGCCGTGATCAGAGCCAGGTTCGGGTTCAAGTACTTGTAAAGAACTGACCTGTCGCCCAGAACTTTGCCGATAGACGCAACGGGGTCGTGAGAGGGGCGTGCAATAGCACGCATGATCTTCTGGCCCTGAGCAGGCAGGAATTCCCAGACAGGCGATTTGTTGTCAGCGGCACTCCATCCCAAGACACGGCCGTCGGCACTGAGAGTCACGAAAAAGCCAGGTTTATCCAAAGGCTCCACTGGCACACCATCCTCCTTGACACCAATGGTGATAGGGGTTGAAGGGCCATTGATGACAGCGATAGAAGCGATCTTGCCTGAAGCGGGCGTACGCTTGATAACAGCGCCAGATGTCGTGTTCAGGCTCACTGAGCTACCGTCGTCGGTGTACACAGTGGCGTAGCCAGGTTGGGTGACGATGGCCTTCACGTTCCAGCTGTCTGATTCAGCAGCCTTGACGCTCCAAGAGACAGCGCCGTGATTTCCAGTGTCGATGCCATACACTCGTCCATTCTCAGTAGCCACAACGACGGTTTTGCTGAGTCCAAAGCCGTCAAGGCTCGACACTTCGTCGCTGAGAATACTAGTCAGAATACGCTTAGGTAATTCCTTCAGCCACTCTGGAAGGTGTTGCAGGTCTTTGGCGTGGCGCTTAACACGATGGACATAGGCCTTGTATAAGCTCTCATGCCCCTCAACTTCCAATTCATGAGCGAGATCTTCCTCGTATTCTTCCTCAGCCCAGGAAGCGGCAACCGCTCCATTCAATGCCTCGTATCTCGTCCATTCAGTCTGGCCGTTCCGAATGAGTTGCCAGTCACCCGATGACAAGACTGTTGCGGACCGAACAGCGACGGCGTCCCCCTTGGCGACTACTTCTGATACAGCATGTTGAGCATGCTCAGTCGTAGGCGCCTGCAGCGGCCATCTGCCCAGGACTCCATGAGAGGCAGATGAGACAACCACAGCCTCCGACTGAGTGATGCGGGTAAAGTAGACATTGGCATCAATGTTACTCGTCGCGAAGGCTGATTTCTCTTGCACACGAGGCAGACTATATGCTTTGGAAACGGTCGCCGAGGTCAGATCGATGTGATACACTTCCGCCCAGGAGCTGGAGTCCGTTTCATAGTGGACAAGGAAATGCGGCAACGAGTTAAGCTTCTTCGGGGTGTGAACTTCAATCGACCTGATTTCCTCGCCGCTCGTGTTATCAATGTTAAGTGTATTCACTTGCTTCAGACCGATCTGGTTGATTTTCAAAGCTTTCTGTGCCTTGTCCGTCCAAATGATGACTGGAGAAGCGGTGTTGGCGCCGACGAAGAGAATCGACTCCGGTCCAGACACGTCACTCTCTGTGTTCAAAATATGCTGCTGAGCCTGTCGGCCGGTAAGAGGATCCAATGAAGTAATTTTGATTTTGTAGCCCTTGAGCAGGCCCGATTGTAGAGAGATGTAGAAGACCTCGGTTGCGGAGGATGATATCTGGAGGGGAATGTCACCACTGAATCAAGCCAAAGGAAGGCATTAGCAACAGTATATTTCACCGGGTGATCCATCTTACCTATCATCCTTAAACTCCCACTTCACATCCCCAGATTCAGAATCCAGTCTCCGGAGGACACCTGTCTTGTCACCGTACAGTGCGATCGCATCTCGAGCCGAAGAAGTCGCGCCAGCATCTTCGAGCTCCAACAGCTCGAGGTCGACCACAGGCTCACCAGCGAACCAATTCTCCCAAATCAATTTTCCGTCCAAAGCACTCCATGAAGAGATATAATCGCCCACTGCGCTGACCATCGCATTCGATCCGTCCGAAGCACGCAGGAACGACTGGACCTGGCCATCGTCCTTCGAGAGCAATGATCGGGAAACGTTCTGTCTCCAAACCAACGAGCCATCTCTCGGGTTCACTGCACCGAGAAGCAGCTTCTGTGAGAGAGTATAGAGCAGCGAGGCATTAGAGGAGGAGGAAGGCTTGAGGAAGAAAGTCGAGTGTGATGAGGGAGTGCCCAGGAGCGCATGGTGGAAATCGATATGATTGACCTCATCAGGATAGATGGCCACCGTTGAGGGAACGCATGAGGTGAGCAGCAAGAGTGCCACCCGTAGCCACATTTTCATAACCTCAGCTCCAAGCGGTCATTGGAGGTTTAAGGTGGGCTGTTGGACAGTAAGGAGTCGGTGGTCGACAGGTATCTGATGGCGGAGATGATGATGCCACTGTTGATTGGTGGTGCGGGCGGTGATGAACGCTAGGCTAAGGTGAGTTTGAGCTACGATGCTACAGACTATGTATCCCACAACAATGGCAATGAAGAATGAGAAGTTGACACACTATATACAGATGAACTGATAATTTACATGAAGAAAGCTTGGAAGTAATCCCTCAAGCTTGGCCAAAGCACGCCTTGTTTGCTGCTTCAACAACTTTCTTCTCTCCCTCAGTCATGTCACCAGTTACTTCCCAAGGCTTTCCGCCCATACCCATGGCTTGCAGGCCATCAGGGTTCACAGAAGACCAGTCCAATGCACCCTTAAAACCTGCCTCACCCGGACCTCCAGCGCCGGGAAAATCCCAAGGTGGTGAATAGGCGAGAGCCGCGTTCCGCTGCTTGAGGAGATAATCCACATTCATCTCGCACATTGGAGTGGCAGGAATATAGAGGACACTGGAATCACCATTGCCCTTATGCTCCTTGTCCACGGAATGCAACGAGTCGCAGTGCCAGGCGACATAATCGCCCGGTTCGACCTCTGGGACCGAAACCATGGTGGTGTCGAGTTCAAGGTGAGGATGGGTGACTGGATTGTATTCTTGGCAAGCACCTGGCACGGAACCCGGAAACGTGGCGTCCAGGTTGGGCTGCAATGTCTTCGCATCGAAAAATGGACGCAGAATGGTATAGGCGGTGCTCTGAACGAGCATAGGGCAAACATGCAGCGAGCCTTCTCCAGGGCCAGTGTTGGACATCGAAAGCCAGCCCTGGAAGAATCTCAGCATAGAGCATGCTCCCGCTCCATTGTACAAATCCATCTTAGCGGAAACGCGGTGCTTCGCGTCCCAAGGGTCGTATTCTTCCCATTTGCCCTCCAAGATCTTGGTGTAGACCCGCGAATACTCTGGATCCTCCCAACGCTCGAGTGAACCCCCATCCACGTGGGGACCAAGCGAAAATTTACCATCTCCCGGCTGCCTGATACGGAGGCGGTCCGCATATGTCAGAGGGTATCTGGTAGATATCCGAGTCGCCGGGTCAGATGAATGCCAGAGACGCTGCAAGAAACGCTGAGTTTCGAGCATGTTGGGATGTGCTCGAGCCTCGGCCTGCGAAGGAGTCCAGTACAGTTCGAAGACAGCGGGTGAGTCAGGCGGAAAGGCCTTGACTCGCTCCTTATTCGCAGCGACATACTCTTCAACCCTATCTTTCCAACCTCGAGCTTCTTTTCGAGGGATCACATTTCTGATCACGACAGATCCGCGGTGCAATATCTCAGCAAGGACTCTATCCGAGACTCTGCCGGACACAATATCTGCATATTGTACCGATGGTATAATCTGCCAGCTGTCAGCATCCTAGTGAAAAATGATCACAATGAATTGCGGAATGACATACATCGCTGCCCTTGACCTTGATCTCATGCACCTCTTTCTCTAGGCTTTCAAGGAGTCTCTTCCAGCTTTGCACTAGAGCCTTCTCATTTTTCTCGAACAGCCTTTGTTTCAGCTCCTTGAACCGTGGAGGCAGCGGTTCCGGTTTGTAGTCAGGTCGCAAGCTTGGAAACACACTGGAAATGTCCCCGGCGGTCTTGGTCATGTGTGATGTTGATGTTGACGTAGAGGCAGCACGAACGGCCGTTCTAGAGAGAAGTTTCGACGCCGACATACTGATGAAATGCTTGCTCGTAGTAGACTGTTGATCTGTGTTTCATATTTCAACTCGAAATCTTTCCCTGATTTATATATACTGTTGCCATCGGTATGACAGTATAGATCGGTGGAGAACTGGGCGGGATACCGCAAATGGTAGGCGGCACGCTTTCCAAATAAGGCAAGTGTCCGCTCTGATGCGGAGTATGGCAAAAACGCCATGATTAACAGAACATGCTCTTCGGCTTTTAACTCAAGGCAAATGGATACGATCCACATCTAATTTACCATGGAAAAAACCATAGTCATGCGACAAACTTGGATCAAACTAATGTTCTTGTGGAAGTAGAGCATCATTATCTATAAGTCGGCATTCTTCCGGGTTGGAGCAGTCACCCTCGGGCCAATTCAACCCCGCGCACCCCCTCAATCCATTGATTCAAGGTGATACGACAGCAAGGAATCAGCAAGATTCTCCGACAGGGGGCTTGTACTGCTATGGCATTTAAGCGTAGACCTGTCAACCTTGGGAGAAGCCCTCTCCTCAACCAGACTCCACCTTGAACCTTCAACAAGATGGCTTTCTCCGTCAAAGGAAAATCCGCCATCGTAACGGGTGCAGGTTCAGGTAAGACGTATTCAGCCATCTGAGACCCTCACTACATGTATATCTTGCTAAAACCATCATAGGCATCAACTTATGTTTCGCCAAAATCCTGCTTGAGAATGGGTGCAACGTTCTAATCGCAGACCTGGCCCTTCGGCCCGAGGCGCAGGAGGTGGTAAACAATTATTCCAGTCAGTCAAACACACCCAATCGAGCCGTCTTCCAGAGAACAGATGTCGTCGACTGGGAGCAGCTAGAGAGAATGTTTGAGGTTGCGGTGAGAGAGTTTGGTGATGTCAACATTGTATGTCCAGGTGCTGGAATCTACGAACCGGTAAGTTGTGCACGGCTGATCTTACCTCCGACTCATATTGTGAGTTGTTTGCTGATGGCTCTCAGCACTGGTCCAATTTCTGGCGACCTCCCGGGGCTCCAGAAAGCCGTGATCCACGAGATGGAGGTCGATACGCTTTGCTGGATATCAACCTGACACATCCGATCCGCACGACTCAGTTGGCTATATCTCACTTTCTGCGCAATCGAAGTAGCGAAAGACCGAAGCATATCATCCATATTTCCAGTATCGCAGGGCAGAGCCCAGCACTGGCCGCGCCAATATATGTAGCTACGAAACACGCGATCAATGGTCTGGTGCGATCGTTGGCCAAACTGGACAGCAAATTTGGCATCCGTGTGACTGCTGTTGCCCCGGGAGTCATCAAAACACCACTATGGATGGATCATCCAGAAAAACTGAAGATGGTTGACGACAAAGCCGACGAATGGGTAACCCCGGAAGAGGTGGCTGAGGTGATGCTAGCTCTTATCCAGCAGGACAGTGTCAGCGAAATTATTGGAGACAAATCGGGCCAAGGCACTCAATTCCCCGTGCAAGGGGGGACCATCTTGGAAGTCTCCAAGAGCGTTCGCGCTGTCAGTCCATTCAATGACCCTGGACCAGCAGGACGACGGGGAAACACTGTGTCGGACATGAACAAGGTAGAGGATGAGGTATATGATTTGCTTTCGACGGAAGGATGGGGAGCGCCAAAGACAAAGCTCTAGCTCTACTTCATGTAGCTTCAGTGGGGAATATGATGAACACCTTGATAGTTGACAGTAATATGGAGATACTGTGTACTCCATAGATCCGTAGATAACCGTGCGATAAGCAGATGATCAGTCAGCCACGCTAAACCCTGATGGGCCGGAATTGCCCTCCGCTTTTTGTCGCAAGTCTGGCTGGGCCTGGCACCATCTCAACTCCAGTCATCATCCCCGGCCTCCCTAATGTAGCCCCTTCAGAGTTGACCTTCTTGCTTTCACATCTTCACTCGTTTACACTTTTTTTCTTGGTACTTCTATTTCCCTCTGCTGGCCTGACTTGTTATGTTGGACGACTCCCATCGCACCTTCAGGTTGGTGATAACGACTTTACAACAGCCCTCGTGCCCACTACCCTTATCAGTTAGAAGGTCATCTCCACACCCTCACCAAAGATGATGGGAGAGGATGCTGTAGTCGGGGTCGGCCCCGGCGATGGACTCCGGAATTCGTCGCGACGGTATTGTTGATCTGATACCACTCCATATGTTTTGGGCGGACTTGTTGCTAATCAGTGGCAATCATGCTTAGACGTGGAGCACGGGGAAAACGATCATCGGGGTTTCAAGGTGATGCCAGTTGGATCAGCTGCGTGATCAACCTTGTCAATACGAGTAAGTTATACTGATTGGGACATCGATTTCATATATTTCCGGAGCTGATAGAACCGTGTCTCAACAGTTATCGGTGCCGGCGTTTTGGCGATGCCGCTCGCCATCTCTCGCATGGGAATGGCCCTCGGTATCTGCGTCATTCTCTGGTCTGGAATGACCGCTGGACTCGGCCTCTACCTTCAGGCTCGATGCGCACAGTACCTCGACCGAGGCAGTTCGTCTTTCTTCGCCCTATCGCAGCTCACATATCCCAATGCCGCCGTTATTTTCGACGCTGCTATCGCGATTAAATGTTTTGGAGTGGGGGTCAGTTACCTCATCATCATTGGTGACTTGATGCCAGGTGTGGTACAGGGCTTCGTTGGTACCACTCCAGCATATGAGTTTTTGGTGGACCGGCATTTCTGGGTTACTGCTTTCATGTTCGTTGTCCAGCAACTCCCAAAGTTGAGTTGGACCTGTGCTGACGACTCGTCCCAGGTTGATTGTCATTCCTCTCTCTTATCTCCGACGTCTGGACTCACTGAAGTATACGAGTATCGCCGCTCTGGTGTCAATGGGTTACCTGGTCATACTGGTTGTCTATCATTTTGTCAAGGGAGACACAATGGACGAACGAGGCCCCGTCCGTCTGATCCACTGGGCTGGTCCCATCCCGGCGCTCAGTAGTCTTCCGGTCATCGTCTTTGCATTCACGTGTCATCAGAATGTAGGTCGCCTGCACGGTTTTGACTGCAGACATAGCACGCTGACAGGAAGCAGATGTTCTCTATATTGAACGAAATTAGCAACAACAGTCACTTCCGGGTGACAGGCGTTGTGCTTGCCAGTATCGGAAGCTCTGCAGCGACCTACATTCTCGTGGCTATCACAGGCTATCTCTCTTTCGGAGACAACGTCGGGGGTAACATTGTGAGCATGTATCCACCAGGTGTTTGGGCGACCATTGGACGTGCCGCTATCGTCATGCTTGTCATGTTCTCATATCCGCTTCAATGCCACCCGTGTCGAGCCTCTATTGATGCAGTGCTTCGCTGGAGACCTAAGCCTGCCGCTGGAAACGAGAACTCGCCTCACCGTCACCCTCTGCTCGGACCCAGGGGCCACCGGGCCCCCGAGCCCATGAGCGATCTGCGGTTCTCACTCATTACGACGACAATTCTTATCCTAAGCTATATCGTGGCGATGACCGTTTCCTCGCTCGAAGCGGTGTTGGCCTACGTTGGTAGCACCGGAAGTACCAGCATCAGCTTCATTCTTCCGGGCCTTTTCTACTACAAAATTTCGTCTCCTGACTCACCAACCCATCAGCGACTCATGAAAGAAGATGATGAAGCAGTTGACAACATTCTCTCTGACGACGACAACTCCGACGAAAATGATATCGAGGGCGGCCAGAACCTTCCACTTACCGACAGCGCAATTCTCCGACTTACCAACCGACACTGGCGCCGAGGCCTGCTGCGAAAGTTGAGTTTAGCGCTCGTGGTATACGGCATCCTTGTCATGATCGTGTGTTTGATTGTGAATACATTCTTCATAGCTTCGCACTGAAATCGTCATGTCACTATGATGAATATGGTCGCGTGCTATCGTCTCCCTTTTATGATAAACTTGATTCGAATCATTCCATTGCTTTTCCTCCCGCGTTCACTTCATCATTCTTTTGGAGCAGGCGTGTCTGGACAACTTTCCTCATTTCATAGTGTGACTTGACCCGAAACCCCTTCCTTTCTATGTTACCTACTTATTTACTGCTTGCAACTTTGTCGCGGCGATACCATCCATAGGCGTTGGAAGGTCAGTTTGGATCGGCCTAGCTGATATGTTTACATTTTCTTTTAAAGGTTCTTACCTTTTAGTTCCATGTTTACCTTTTACTTTGATAGATATCAGGTTCATTCCATTGAGTCGTGAAATCATCATACCAAGAATGCCTCTTGATCAGGCGAATGGTGTTTGCTTTCATAGTATGATGACACTTTATTATGTTACTAGGGACTATTACCAGGAAATTTTTGGTCTACTTGCCACTCATGTAGGCTTACATCTCATTATCTGTTCACAAATCATTGCTTGATATTCTGAAAATAAGCTACTATTCTAAATGGTACTGGTGTCACAAGAATTGCCTGGTTCCTATTATGATAGAGATTCGATCATCGGCTAGAGCCCCGACTGTAGCAAAGGAGCAGGAAAAAGGAGTGCAAGGGGGAACACTCATTAATAGAATACGGGATAAATCATGGTCAAGGGGAGTGAATGAAAATAGTTAAGGTTTGATAGTTAGCCTGGAACGCTGCAGATTAAACCGCCAATAGTGCTGTCTTCTTCAATTCGTTATTGCTAGACCATTGGCGAGATTGAGCATAGGGTGTGTTTGACCATCTTTGAATTCGACTGGTGGCCACCGCGTATGATGTATCCATATCGGAATTACTTACTGATTATTCTGGTTGTTCAAAATCCGCAGAATAGCCAGGAACAGGTTGAGGATGTCCAGGTAAAGCGAGATCGCAGCGGCAATCTCCTCCTCAACATGGTAATGGCGCATAACCAGCTGAGTATCGACGAGAATATAAGCCGAGAAGATCAAGGCCGCCAGACCACCGTAGATCAGCTCCGCGGTGCTATTGTACGGGAAGAACGCCGACATGAACCCGAAGAGAATCAGGAACCACAGGCCCCCGAAGAGGTAGGGCATCCAGTTCGTGAAGTCGTATTTGGTCTGGCAGGCGAACAGGGTGAGCGCGACGAAGATGCCCAAGGTGAGGATGAGCGCTTGGACGACGATGCGGGCGTCATAGAAGGAGGTCACGACGCTGATGGAGTAGGCTTCTAGCAGGGTGAAGCCGGAAAGGAAGAGGAGGTTGGCGGGGTAGCTCTTGCGCTTCCAGTACGTGACGAGCATGAAGCCGAGGGCGCCGAAGACGGAGACCATCATGAGCCAGAAGTTGGACTGGATCCAGAGGCGGTAGCTCTCGCTGAAGAAAGAGATGGAGCTCATGATTGTTGTGAGAAGGAGCTGGATGGTCCTGACCGCGGGGATTATTGTTAGAGTGCCAGGCGCTGTATGTATCGCTTGCGAAGGGAACTGCTTACAGGATGGCGTAGACCTTGCGGATGAACTGCATACGGATGGGCAGGGTGCCCTCCGCAACGGTGCCCCCAAACTACGGCTTACAATCAGCATTGTCATCTATCGATGAGTTCGGGTTGCGCATACCTTGAAGTCGTCGGGGACATTGTCGTCCTCACTGCGAGGCGCATCACTGCTCGCGGTTGCCTGATAAGATGGCGGGGCCTGAGGGTAGGGTCGGTCCTCGAAGGAGTCCCTTTGAGGAGCTGGTTCGTATCTGGCGTTGGCAGCCATTTTGCTGCAGGTACGGGGCTGAAAAAGTCTCTCTTGGAGTACAAAGATGGTCGAAGACGATGAGACCTCTGATGGACGAGGATGGGAAGGCGACAGATAGGCTCGATATGATGAGGCCGGGGGCGCTTCCGGACCATGTGACGTCTTCCATCACGTGGTGCCGCCGCAGCATAGAACGAAGTCGACAAGTCGTCGAACATGAAAGAAAACAAAGAAAATTACAAAGGAAGGTCGTAGAACTCGTATTATCAGTAATTGTATTATCTTCTATATTCGTAAAATCATGGCATAAACAAATCAGGGAGTCATTGATCGAAATGCTACCGTTAAGACGCCAAATATGTGCAAGAAATTGGTTCATATTCCCGACGAACTCTCCCAATAGTCCATTACTTGGGTCATATTTGAGCGTTTGCATCTGACAAGCGTTCTGACACAGCTTCATCTGTGTCGGTATCTTGTCTAGGGTCAACCGGATCATCTTCCTCTTCGTCGCTTGTGTCGTCGGTTGTTGTCGGGCCATGGGTTGCAGAAGCCCCAGTCAGTTGATCTGGACGCTTCCTCCGCTCGAAGTCTTGGGCGTGAGCAGTCGCCATAAGCGAACCAACGCGAGAAAGGCCGCGCGGATGAGTAGTCAGCCCTGGTATAATTGGCGTTCCCTGTTCAATGTCTGCAGGAGCGGGCAGAGGTGTGGTGGCGTGTTGATCCTGAAGCTGCAAATCCTCCCCTGGACGGTCCACTTCGACCTCGGGAGAAGCCACTTCATAGGGCAAAGGAACATCCCTTGATGCTCGGAAAAGGAGCACGTTGGTACAGTGTTCATTTTCCACACGGAATATCGTCCAGACGCCCCTTCGAAAGATCTCAGACAGGGCGACCATAAAACTCAGTAAAGCTGAGTGTTGCATATCCCTGGCAAAAATAGCATAGTAAATCCAGTTGAAACGTATGATGACATCGGCGACCATCGCGGCGTAGTAGACCCAAACCTTTCGGAATGCCAAAACTTCGCGCAATAGTGGATGTTTGGCATAGGGATTGCCCAAACTCCAGTCCATAATCAAGTCCCAAACTGAGGTATAGACGGCGTTGAGCAAAGCAAAAGTGACAAAGGGAGCCTGGAACCGCGTCATCTTCTCGATACGGTACATGCTCAATGTGGCGTAATAAAGGACTCCGAACATGTATTTGCCAAAATTCACGAGATGTGGAAATACGTTTTTCGTATCCCCATAACGTCGGAGGCATTGCAATGCTCGCCAAATCGATGGTAAGCACTGGAAGAATCCTAGGAGCCGGGAGTGGGATGAATTGCATTGTGGAGCATTGTTCCAGTGACGTGCGTAAAGGCAGAAGAATAACTCGATGTTCTTTCAAATATTAGCAGACTATCTTTTGAGATGCATTGGATAGAACTCACCCCCATAGCGTATGTTTGCGAGCAATACATATCGCCAAGGAAGAAATCGCGGAACTCAACAGGATATAAACCAGCGAGCAGAAGACGCCACTATTTTTGTCAGCTGAATCTCGTTGAACAATACAAAGGTCACTTACGTTGGAATATGCCCACCATTTTCGACTTCTGTGGTATAACACACGCGCAGGCAGGAACAAAATAATCATTGTGAGGCCGATCAGGACAACAGGCCAATAGACATACATGGAATTTATGGTGAGGAAATTAAGCCACATAAACAAGCCTAGCATGAACATGAAGAAGCAAGGTAGCTGTCAAGAGTTAGATAAACCTGAGACATATGAGGCAAGGGATCGTACCTCGGACAACTGACGCCAATCAAGAGCATGCCGCGTGTCATATTCAAAGACAAAAACGTAGTTTATCTTAGTCTTAGTCCAGACCATGCAGTCGAAGCAGAAGAGGAGGAAATGAAGGACAATAAGAAAGTAACCGCCATATATCTGCTACAGTCAGTTACGGAGTTATATGTGACGACATGGCCATCTTATTGCGAGGCGACACTGACCTGAAGTAGATAGCTGGTTTGGACCTGTACACTAGGGTCCGAGTGCTCAAGGTGCCGCGTGGCGTAGATCAACGACTGGATGCCGAACAAGACACCAGCCATTGAAAGAAGACCGGCACGGAACGTGTTTGGAGAATAATCGCCCGACTTGTTGATCGTATGGCGAAGTTTGGAGATGGTGATTTTGCGATTGCCATGCTCGAGATAGCGAGCATATAGGTCTTCGGTAGCAGCCATCAGGTTCTCTACGACTTCACTCTGAACGAACCACGCTTTGTTAACTCTCTCTGACATGTACCTCATCGTAGGGCGTGCATTGACCAGCTTGTCATATTTCTTGTTGATCTTCCGGAAGGCAGTGCGATTGAGGTAGGCATACGCCTTCAACAGCTCAAGGCCGCGGTAAAACTCTTGGAGTGCATATTTCAGCTTCCGTTTCGCAAACCGATAGGTAACTTCATCGTTCTGTGAGTCCTCTGGCCGGCGCATGAAGTCTCTACGACCCGAAACTGCCTCGGGATTCTGCGCTTGAAGTGCGGCCGGCGTGTTCATCTGCGCCAGCGCTTCGGAATTCTTCCCGATGCGACCACGCCCCAGCAATGTTTCCTTCAGGTGAAAGGCACTGAGAGCATTCAGTGTGCTGAACCCGTTCGACTGATGCGCTTCATCTTTTTTGGATTTTGACTTGGTGCCCAAAATCTCTTGTATCCGCCTATCTCGCATGATATGCAGCTGTTGTCGGAGGACTTGTAAGCGCTGGGTGGCTTCATCCTCCTTCATCTGGTAGAAAGATTCGATCTTGACCAATTCGCCGTCCAGAAACGCAAAAAATTCATCCTCTCGTCGTTCGACCTCTGATACTGGAGTGTCAGTCTCCGCGCGTTTCTCGGGCGGTTCCCAGTCTGGGTGCGAGAAGACACGCTTAAGTATTTGAGAAGCCCTCGTAGTGGAAGGTCCTGCCAAATTGTTTCTCAAGCTTCCCTTGCTCCCCGCGTACTTTGCGGCAGGACTTTTACTGGCGGCATCATGAGACAGACTTCGATTGGTGTCACGCCGAGACATCACAGGCGATGGGGTCTTCGGTACACCTCGACGTATTGTGTCTGTTGGGGGCGAATAGGAGATATCATCCTTCGGATCGAGTGCTGGGTCAGGGAGCTCTAGAGAGACTAAATCCGAAGCTGCGCCATGTTGTGGGGGTGACGCTATGATACTGCCGTAACTTCCCAGGACCGCGGAGAAGCGCGATCCCGGGACTCGCAAGGGCTGACGTTCATCGCGTTGGCCAGGAGTCGATCTGGACGTCGTCGCCGCATGGGCATCGCCCCGGATCGGGATTGACGGGCTGAGGAACGAATTGGAAACTTCGAGTCTCTTGTTGTCTGAGGTTTGACCAGGCGAGGAGTGAAACGTGCCAGAGGGTGTAATAGTCTGATCACCAGGTCCAATAGCTGTACGTCTGAGAGACGGATGCCGAGGACTTCGATTGGCCTTTTGAATTGCCCGAGCGATAGCTTTGACTTTCTTCTTGCCGGTCTACTCGGAGAAAAATCAAAGTATCAGCACGAGATCATGTGATTGAGAGATAACATCCATGACACACAGATAGCCTACCTTGTAATCCAGGTATTTAGCACGCCATTCAGGAACCAGCTCCTGTTCTAACTCTCTGTTGATTGATTGTATGTTAGCTCTCCGTCTGCTGTGCGGGGTGTATGGAGAACGGGGATCACGAACTTGGCGAACTTCATCCTGGGGAGCAGACGGGATTGTGCATGATAATAAAAGACGGAATGAAGACAGGGGCCTGGATGATCAAACTTGATTGGATCCCATTGGGAGCTTAGGGAAGATCTGCCGAAGGATGAAGAGGGCGTTTTTGTCTTCGCCCAGAGATCGCTGCTAGTAGGCTGCTAGTGATATGGAGATAATTACTTGCAGGCGGCGCGCACTTTTGGCTTCGTTTCAATTACGACAGCCGGGGATAGTCTGTCTAGTCGGGGAGGAAAAAACAGCCATCACACCAAGAAAGGGAGTGACATATGAAATGTCCTAGAAAATTGGAACAGAATCACGAAAGTGAGCAGTGCGCCAAAGCCCAAAAGACAAAGAATGAAGATCGGAGGAGCTAGAGAAAAAAACTAGTTTGGCAAAATCGCAAGAAAACTTCAAACTGGAGGAAAAAGTCGTCATCAGGGATTCTGGCCTGTTTGAAGCTGCCAAGAAGAAAGTAGATCCTAAGGCGGATAAGGTAGGCGAGTCGACGACTAATTCTCCAAGGAACCAAGGAAGAAAGCATTCAATTGAGTGAGAGACGGTCCTCTAGCAACTCTAGCTACCGGACTAGTCCTCGTATCTGGCAGCAACATAAGCCGACAATAGAGAAAACGCACGCTGGTTGGTCAATCACCATAGACAGGCGCACGTGCAGCATGCGACGAGTTCATTTGTGCATCCACAACGGCTTGCATTTTGCATCAGTTTCAGATGCTCTGGTTGGCTGGTAGGTATTTACGATTACTCGGAAGAAAAAGTCTATCTCTCGATGATCACTCGACTGAAGCGCATATCGATCCATCGCATATCTAGCGGGCTCTATGGCTCTATTTCCAGGATGTTTTCATCAGAGCGGTTTTGATCCGTTGGATCCGTTGGTACTGCGCTTCAGGAACCATGTCCAGGAGCCTATTGGAGTCACCCTTGTTCAATCACCGTAGACATGTGACTGCGTGATATGTGGTCCAGGCACTGCGGAATGGCATCAAGCTAAAGTTTCAAGTCCGCAAAGCGACAAAATGCCGATGCATTGTTGAAAGTCCGAAAGCTCTAGAGTTGTGCTCCGAGAGATTCTCGTGCAACTATCTAAATAAAGGTGATGTTCATGCATATCACCTGTCCAGGCGGACTCCTACATACCAGATATCTGCGCAACGCTGCCAAGACTGGTGGCGTCACTCAAAGGACATTGAACTGTTGTTTTTCTTTCGAGTTGCGTCATGGAGTGACACTATCAATGACCTTCATCTATGAAGGTGTGAGGGCATCACTTTCAACACAGTTCATGTCCGTCATCCATAATCACTGTTCTAACCTATGTACATGTTGTCTGGCCGTCCCATACAGCAAGCGTTTACCAACGGTCGACAGGGCGGTCGAAGCGCTCGTGAGGTGGGTAGCGACCTGGGTCGTACTCTGGAGCACCGTGTCGGTCGACGTAGTGCTCATCGTACATCCGTTCAGCATTTTCCTTAGCATGACGACGAGCGCGTATCTTATCCGCCTCATCAAGTCCCTTTGTTTCGATGAGTTTATCGACCTCCGCACCGACAAACCCTGCCAGGGCCTCCTTGGCGAAAGCGTGGCTGACAGGCTTGCCTAGCAGATTGAGACGATATCAGTGCTTGCTAACATACTGAATAGGGTCTGGTATACTTACCCTCCTGGCGCTGGTGGTCCTCCCAAGCCTTCATGCCGGCAAACGAGGCAGCTCCAGCAATGAGCTCGTGAGACAGGCTGCTCTCGTGTCTGCGCTCGCCGTACACCTCACGATGCGCCTCGTCGGATTGCTCTGGATCATGTCATTAGTCTTCGAACACGACGAGCAAAGACAGAATGGAGAGCAAAGAGAGAACGGGGCCCTTTCTAGATCCTAGCAGGAGGGCTTCCCAGAGTCACATTCAAGGTTGGGTGAAAAGGAACGACTTACCCCAGCCCCAAGCCATTTTGAGTTGATCTGGTGAAATCAAGAAAGAGTTTAGGAATCTAAAGGCAGTTGAAAGGTGTTGTGATAGTTGTACGATGGGATAGCTCGGGATCACAGAGGGGAGGCAGTCTGCTCAACTTATATCCCTGCACATGGCGGGGTTATTAGCTACCTCAGGGGACTCAAAAGGCCTCATTGCCCCTCACGGGCCATCGTCTCAGCGTCTATTTTCCACAGCTCCACTGCCTAAGCCTTATGAGGTTGGTAAAGGAGATCGGACGGGTCATCTTGCGCCCCTATCCTTGAGAGGGGTGTAAAGGATAATAGTACAATGACGGAAATGGTATGGCAGCACCTTTCTCGCAGTGGTCATGCACTACTACGTACTCCAGAGGACCTATCCACGATTTTTCGGACTACGTGAATGCTGGTCGCAAGCGCCACAGCGTCTGTCCAATTTTGGAGACTTGCCAGCTGCGGCGTGCGACACGGAGTTGGAGGCGTCTCCATACTCCAGCTAGTGAAGCGATTGCTCCACGAGGACGACGGAGCAGTTTCAGCTGGAAGAATTGCCTCACATTTAGGCAGTAGCATTTACTGCTCGTAACTGTATTATTACGAGCAATACGGCCTCGGATCTGAACTCGGAAGAATCACCGTCCCATCCCTCTCTCCCATGGTAATATTGCAGCCTTTAGTATCTCTATACAAGTCGAGACTATTCCATGCTACTGCTGCTATATTATTACTTTTCAGCTGGTACGGAGTAGTGAGTTCTTTACTACACATGTAACAATGAATCAGAGTCATCAATTCAACCGTGGATCGACTGATATATGGGTCTCTCGCTCAGCCGTACTTTAGATGAGCCATAATATCCACACTACTGTATTTAGCACTTCAGTATCGAATGATTCGCCTGATCGACTCAGCTAGTGATTGCTAGCATCAATTTGCCGAATCGCCGAGGAATTGGTGAGACCGCCAAGCTCTCTTGTCAAGGCTTGTCTGTCGCCCTGTGGTTACTCGGACGGTCGTACAGTTGTACAGTCATACGAGTACATGCTTATGGACCCCTGACAACTTTGCTATCCCCCAAAGTCCATGTGCAGTGCATCAGCATGTCTGCACCAGAAGAGATGTATGCCTCCAGTCACTAGCGAGAGGGTGGAGTGTATCTCTTGATTCTCTCTTCGTACGAAATGCCGCTACTTACTGCATGCTCTCCACTTCAAAGCTCCATAATCGAAATCCACTACGAGACGCATCTGCACCCCTCACAAGTGGCGGTGTACTATTATCAGCTCCCTAAGCATCGTGGCTGAAGCTGGATGGACTCAATGGGTCAAGTCGGTGAAAGTGAAACATGAGCTAGATATGTTGTAGTGTTTATGGCCCAAGTACCTTCGGGTAAAGCGGTGTCCTCCTGATCGTCCATCCAATGTGATGATCTCTGGCCCAGTAGCGAGGTACTTCTGTGATACTCTGTAGCTGTTACCTAAGTACCTACGCCAAAGAGCAGTATCGTCTCAGGAGATGACTGAGCCTGCTGGGTCAAATCGTTTGGCCTTCGCTTGTGCAGACCTTTCTCCTTGATTCTTTCATGCTTGTCTCACGATATAGTCCGCTCGATCAAGATGCAGGGAGTTCATTGCAAGACTACCTACAAGCTTCTCTTAGCTTGCATATGAAGCATCAGCGTTAGGAAGACTCGGAAATGGATTCCTAATTTCAGGCAGAGGGCAGCGTCCTGGTAGCCTGATTTATAAGGCATCAACTGAGCTTGAGCTTAGGACGTTCTCCATCAGCGGCGTCATTGTCTGAATCTTGCTCCTCTCGACGACTACTGCTGACTGCATGAACCACCGACAATGAGCCTCTTAATCTGACGTACAAGAACCTCTACCATGCTATTAATCACCTTGACACCCAATTGAGGATATAGCCCAACTCCCACCCACTAACCCCCACCCCGATAAAGCTCACTCACACAGCTACCTACCACTGAAAACAACATCTCACCAACAACCACACCTACCTAGTCCCCCAAGTCACAACCAAAAAAAAAATGACATCCAAGAAATCCCCCTCGCCAGCCGACTTCCCCACCAACCTCACAGTAACCATCACCCCGCCCCAAAGCCCGCCCCGTGCAACCCACCCCGCACCACCAAACATCCTCCTCCTCCTACACGGCCTCGGCGACACAGCCGCAGCCTTCACCTCCTTCGCGCGAGCCCTCAACCTCCCCGAAACAACCATCGTGACGATCCAAGCGCCAACGCCGCTCCCCTTCGACCTGGGCGGCTTCCACTGGGGCGACGACGTCTCCTTCGACTCGGCGACAGGCACGCTAGACATGGACGCCGGGTTCAAGCGCGCGACGAGCCTGCTCGTCGACGAGGTCATCCGGGGCGTGCTGGTGCGGAAATGCGGGTATCGGCCGCGGGAGATCCTGATTCTGGGGTTCGGGCAGGGCGGGATGGCGGCGTTGGTTGCTGCGAGGGAGATGGGCGAGGGGAAGACGCAGGGTACGAGTGCGAGTGCTGGTGGTGCTGCGGAGGATACGTCTCTGTCCGGGGTGATTTCGATCGGGGCGCCGTATCCCCTGTCTGGAAGTACGGTTGGAGCGAAGAGCCGGACGCCGGTGTTGCTGGTGGGTGGGCGGGAGCCGACGGCTGTGAGTGATGGGGCTATACGGCGGACGAAGCAGGTCTTTGAGTTTGTGGAGGTCCATCAGTACGCGCGGAAGGGGGATGGGATGCCGCGGAACCGGGAGGAGATGATGCCCGTGATGCAGTTCTTTGCGCGGCGGTTGCGCAGTTGGCAGGGTGTACCCGAGGGGAGTGTGGAGATTACATGAATGATAGAAACAGTAGAAATGGTATTGTACAGTACGTTAATCTAGAGATGGGCGTCTAATAAGCTGCGTTAATCTAGCTCTTCAAGAGCTTTCCTGGCTTCGTCAATGCTTTGACGGGCTGTGTTGGCTGGCGAGTCTTCTTCAACCCGTCTTCCTCCCTCCTGCGCAATTGCACGCAGGTGCTGCTCTGTCTCTCGCAGTGCGGTTCGGCCATCCTCCCGGACTTCTTCCTCCCAGAAATTTCTGGCGGCGTCCCACTTCTTTTGCTGTCGCCGCAGAGAGTAGATCAACCCCACTGCGGCCATTGTGCCTGTCTCGTAGATTGAGGCAGTGGGGAGCGAGATGTATGTCAATGCGGACAATGCGGTTGTCAGAGTCGTAGTCGATAAGCTAAAGAGCACGAGTCGTTGCGCCAAAGCTTGCAACGACGGCACAGTGGTGTCTAGGAGCTTTGCTCGGCTGTTGGTTATCTGCGTCGGCCAGGGCTCCGCTGGTTGCGCGGGCTTTGTCTGGGTCTCAGTACTGTTTGAGTCTTCTTTCGCAGGCTCAGCGAGCACCTCTTCGATTGAAATGCGTGGTGCTTCAAGCACGCCAGCCTGCTCGAATTTGCCCGCAGTCCAAATCACCTCTTTCTCCGCTCGGCAGAGATACTTCTTCTCCAGGATCTCAGACGTGATCATGCCAATGTCGTCCACTCGCCAGAATAGCTTCCACCATGCGAGGCCTTTCCACGGCTTGCTGGCAAATCCTTCTTCGAGCGAACTCTGTAGCTCGGTGTGAGCCCTCTCCGCCCATGAAGATACAGCTTGGACCAGTTGCTCGCGGACCTCTTCAGGGACTGACTCGATCTCTTGCTCCAAAATCCTCCTGTTTTCCTCCGTAATCACACTCTCCTCCGCGGAATCAACCAGCGCCTCAATCAGAGTCTTCAGGGAAGGATCCAACGCTCCTGCTTCTGCCCGCAAGGAGGACAGCCAATCCACAACCAGCTGCACACCACTCTGATTCCACCCCCGCTCGTACAGCGACGCGTTCTGGACGGATTCACGAAATTTGGCCAGGGCGACATCAGCTTTGTCCAGATCCACAAAGCTTATGCGATCGCTAGCTGATTCCGCAGCAGCGCCAGGCAGTGCGATAGCGCCGTAGACCAATCGCGCTTGTTTCTTCAGGTCCGATCGAGCAACCAAGCCGCTGTATGCGAGGAGACCATCTACGCCCCTGCCACACACAATAGTCCTGTGGACGGGGTAGCGCACTGCATTGTGCCGACCGGACTGCGAAATCGGTATCGTCACCGTGGGCACGAGGAATGTATCCGCGGAGAGTTGGGCGGGTGAGAACTCCGTCTCGGCGCCGAGCGTAGAGACCAAAATTTCAATATTGCCTTTCTTCAAGATCGACGAGGGCACCGAGATCGTAGGTAGAAGGTCATTGGGGATTGTCTCCGATACTTCTCCGTATCTGTCAACCTGTCAGCGTCTCACTTGCATGAGGCAGCGAGGCTTAATACCGGATCAGCAACCCTCGCGACATATCCGCATCCTCAGAATCTAATACATCCTCCCAGGGTTCCCGAGAACTCAAGGGATCAGCAAGCAGCAGACGAACGAGCCTGCGAGCCGCGGCCGCGTCATTTAGACCGAGCACTGTAGACGAAGCTATCAGTTAGCCACTGTTCCAATCTCCTCGATACGTTCCACATATCAACGGCAACTAACCAGCTACCCGGATAAGCGGGACTTCCGACTCCAACCCACGCAATGCAAGCTGTAATCGGCTGATATTGACCTGTTCCGGCGTAGCATCCCTGACCCGATTCAAGGCTTCATACAGCTCCCTAAACCGTTCTGGCACGTTCTTCCGAACACTGACCAAAGACGGTGTTGCAAGTTGACGGCGACACACATTCACTGAGGGTATCGAGGGCGATGATGGGAGGTGTTTCTGGTCTCGTCGCGGAGTGAGATTGCCGCGGAAACGCGTTGTCAGGTTTCGTCTCCAGATCGAGCAGGATGGGCAGTAGAAGATCAGCCCATTGTCCGAGGGCCGCGATAGGCTCTTCGAAACCGAGCTGCGGAGTTTGGGAGGCATTGACTCGACGTGAATGGTTTGCTGGTGAGCATTTGGAGAGGGGAGAGTGAGCCGAAGCAAGTCTTCCGTTCCGCAAAACGGGAATTATAGAGTTGTCTTGGCGGGATGGGAGTTGCCTCCAGAGCAGAACATGGGTTACCACAAAACCACAGTCCTTTTAGGTAGCCAGGGGTATTTTCGTGGCCTCTCATAATGAAAAATTGCCGATACATATTTACAAATAACTCTACGTCTACCGGATATGTCATCCCAGTGAAAGAGTGGAAAGCATTGGTTGGATAGACAACGGTACAACCGAAGAACCAACAATATCCGCTACCATATACATATAGCGCAAAGAAAACCATGGTGTATCAATTCATCAGCTCGTGTAGTCGAGGCGTCACGGACGCGTCGAGAAATTTGTGCAGAAATTACAGCTATGTCCCCGTCGCCAGAGTCGCAGTCATCGCTCGTCACATTCGACCAGAACGCATGACAGGTTGAATGCAGAGGGGAGTAATTTCCTGCACCCTCGCTGGATTCCGGGTGGTCAAATCCTAGGGCCTTTGATACAAGCACCGGCAAGCATTGAGCCCCACGAATGGGACAGATACTCTGCCGGCTATAAAAGCACAACATGGACGTGACCTAACCAATTCAGGCTTCCCGAGTCTCCCGGGGGGCATCTCTTTGCCGACGAGACCTGCCAGAGCCGGCGGACCTGTGCTTTATTAGGCGATGAGACTTTTTTGCCAGGAGAAGGGTTGACTTACATGCTAATTCTCCGGGCGACGGTAGCCAAGCCGGTGTCATTGTCTGCCTCCTGTTGCGCACGCTCGAGGGCAGCCCGTCTTTCCTCTTCGCTTCTCTTGATGACCTCCTCGTGAGAAGGTGGAAGACGCTCGTTCTGCAAGTCAACCTTGCGAGCATCCTCAAAGTTTGTAATGGCCTGTTTGATTCCTTCGGCGCCAAGCATCAGAGTACCAGCTGGGAGACGGCCACCAGCAGCCGTCTTAAGTTCAGTAACTCTCTCAGACTCCTCCCGCAACACCTGGAAAACACGCGAGAGACGTCCGATGGCAAGAATCTTGTTCTTGATCGCCCGCCTTTTGAATTCGCTGCTCTCCACGTCCATTGGGAGCGGGGGAGATGGAGCGGAAGGCGACACGGATGTAGGAGTCTCGTCTTCGAGCTCCTCCTTGGAGCAGGTATTGAGAATGGCGATGAGCATATCGGTGATCTTCTCACCGACGAAAGGAAGCGACCACGTAAACACGTCCATGAAGTTTGGCAACCAGTACGGGTGAGGCGTGCAGTTGAACTGTCGGATATTCATGACGTTGTTCTCGTACTTCAGAACGGCAGCCTTGTTGTTGTAGACATCCAAGTAGTTGGGAGCACTGAAGATAGTCATCACACTTGGGAATCCGGTCGTGCGAGTCTTTCGGTACATGCGATATCCAGCGTCCTGCGCCTCATGTGCTCGAATGATCGACAACAGGTTGTTCTTTTCAAGGAAAGCGCAAGCCGCGGGGTACGAGAAGAAGTAAGAACAGCCTCGAACACTGTTGTGAACGAAGTAATCTCCTGTCTTTTCTTGTCCGAACTCTTCAAGCGGATCAGCCCAGAGGATGTCGCACATCAAACCGTGAGTCGGGGGCTCTCTGAAACGATCAATCTGTAGACTCATATTAGAGAAAGAACAAAAACGAAACAATCGAACAGCTTTGAACGTACCGATTTGATATCTTCGAGAGTGTGAAGTTCAGGACTTAGACCACCATGTATACACAGGAATTGTTTGTTCATGACCGCCGCCAGCGGCAACGAGCAGAATGATTCAATGCAGGCCTCATATATACGCTCGCTGTATTTATGCTTGCATTCCAGCTTGAAGGTGAAGTAATCCGTGAGATGTCTGCATTCATGGTTGCCTCGGAGCAGCCAAAGGGTGTTCGGGTACCAGATCTTCAGGGCCCAGAGATATAAAACGCACTAGCCGATATCAGCTTCACCGACCTTCAGGTTTCCCAAGTAGTCATCTCTCACCTCAATGCTGAAATAACCTCTGTCGACATAATCACCCAGGAAAAGATACCTCGTCTCGGACGGATCGCCACCGACTTCGAAGAGTTTCATCAAGTCATAGTATTGACCGTGAACGTCGCCACAGACTGTGATCGGCGCATCCATCTCTAGCAGATTAGGTTCAGATCTCAGAATCTGAGTTCCGGCATGTATAATCCATAGCGCCTGCTCCTCTGTAAGACGACCTTCCCGATAGAAATGTTGTTTGAGGAACTGGAGGTTGGGCTTCGAGGGGTCTTCAGGAGACCAAAACATTTCATCCGTTGGAGTACTTAAAGCCGGCGCTTGCACTTCTGGATTCGCAAAATATTAGAGACGGCGAATGTTTGAATTGAGACTCAGCAGAGTCTCAATATTTGGCCATACCTTTAATCACTCGTTCCAGCGTGGAGACCTGAGTGCCATCCTCCATGGTGTGTAGCGTGAAGTCGATCTCCGGGACCGGCTTCTTGTCCCTCACCGCGCGCGTCAGTGCTTGATCCATCTTGCGCACTGTGAACTAGAGAATATTACGACTTCAAAGAAGCAAGTCTGCGGAAGATTTTCGGTGCGCAAGTGGACGGATCAAGGGTAAGGGGGCAAGCTGGTTGCGCGGAGGCGAGTTTGTGGTGGGGTTAAAAGCGCGGCGGGATTTTACACACGAGACGAAGGCCGGATCGAGGAACTGCCTTGACGTCGGTGATCAAAGAGATCAATCCTCCGGTGGATGATAGATTTTTTTCTGTAGGGAAGAAGGGGCAAAAGGTTAAGAAGAAAAGTGTCGATATTGAGAAATTGTGGATATGGAACCTTAGGACTCTGAAGGATACAGCCAAGTGTATTGCCTTTTCCTAAAATAGTGTAAGCTGAGGTGACCGTGGGTCGCGTGGCGGAAGAGAGATAAACTTGATAAAGGGAGAACACAAGATATATATGAACGGAAAAGCAACTCAGTAATTGTTCGTCGGCGATGCAAGGCTATTGCGGTGGGCTGAGAGAACCTGGCAAAAGATGAGGGCAGGTCTTTTCTAAGGTCTTTGACCAGGCTGAGGAGGCTCTAGTATGGTCCGGGTCAGGGATTGCCAATAATACAAGATAGATTATTGACCTACCCTGACTCGTCTGACGAAGTCAAGCTGGAGTTCGCTTGGATTTACGAGTTCTAATTGATCTCGAATGGTTTCCTGCGATCAGATACGTAAGGTAATATGTTCCATTCAACCATCATCGGCCTCTCTTGCGTCCACGCAGGAGACTAGGATTCCTTGAGGCAAATACTACTGGAATTGTCCCTGAAGTGCGGGGATATCCGTCCGTCGGTTCATCTTCCTTTGCCTTCCCCACGCCCACATACTCCAACACGTCTTTCTTTCTATCTCATTCCGCTCCTAGAGAACTGGATTGCAACAGCCATGTATGAATCATTCCGTAAGTCTCTGAATGAATCTTTCTGAGAAGTAGCATTAGGTGTGCTGATGATACTCCGATTTCTCCCACACAGGTCCTCATCCGCTTCTCGCCCAAGTCCCCTTGACGGTCTCCCCGTTCATAAATCTCCCTACCTCGGTCACTCTTCCCTACACCTACAAATCAGTTCCATCAACTCTACCTCAATCTGTTACCGTTGATCCCAGTAATCCGGACATCAAAGCTCGTTATGTGGTCTCCCCAAGCGGCGAGCATGCGGCGCGCCCCGAAGAGATCCTCGCCTCTTGCAAGTCGCTCGAGGAACATCTGAACAGGACGCGAATCGAGGCCGAGAACGCGATCAAGAAATGGGAAGAAGCCATATTGCAACGAGACCTTGCGGAGAAGCGTCGTGTCGCTCCGGGTTGGCTGGACCGAGATGAGAAATTGCTTCAGCCTGTCAATTCGGCACCCGTTCAATCGAAGAATCAGTCAAACTCAAACCATAGCTTACTGGACAGCTCATCCCGCAACCAAAGCTCGTCCGGTTTTCCTGCTATGGTACCTCGTGATGAGGGAGAAGAGTTGGATCGCGCTTTTGGAGGGTTGGATGTGAAATAGGCAACTGTGCTATGCCAGAAGATGGCACCAAACTGGATTCCTGCACTACTCCGAGCACAGACACACCTGTTTAACAGAGATTATTTCAGACTTCCCAGTGCGGACAACGTTTTCACCAAACGAGTTCGCCATGTCAACCGGAAGCGCCTTATCGACTGCTGGAACTAGACGAACTGGGAACTGGCTCACACAAGAGACGGGCTATTCAATTCGGCTGGTTCTGCTACAGTACGACGTCCTGCGCTTGCACATCGATGTTGAAACACGATTGGAGGACCACAAACCCCGATTAGGCTGACTCGAGCAGCAGTCTCTCTCATTGCCCGCCAGCAACACCATCAGCTGGGTTGAGGGAGCTGCTTGAGTAGGTGAATATTCCGTGCACTCTTCCAAAGCGCGCATGTATGTTAGGATCTGGTCCCAATGAGCCGGATGTATATTTAGGATGCGCATCTGGCACTCCCCGAGCCACTCAATTATATGCAGCCTCTTGAATGTGATGCCCCCTCACATGGTATTTCCTAATTGATAAAGACCCTGACACTCCTCGGACTCATTCGTATGCCATATTTTATCCTATTCTTCTTGTAGAAGCTCAAGTGCGACGCCTGACGTACCTGGGAAGAGCTCACACTGAAGCTCTCCGCCGTGGCCCTAGCTCCCGCCCGCCCCTCCAGATAACAATCCCCGACCAACTTTATCTTTCGATAAATTTCCTCCAAGCACGCAACAAGTGTATACACCTGCAATCCTTCCTACACCTTACCCAAGTAAAAATGGAGCCTCTTCGATCAGCCCCTGAGGCATCCTCATTTGTTCTCCTGGCCGACCACCAATCGCGCACGCCCGCGTCATTCCACTCCGGCCCTCCAGTCCTCCACTACCACAGCAAGCAGTGCAAGCTGGTCATCCTCGAACGCGACCTTCTCTCCACACCAGCCCTCAATGCAATCCGCGGCTCAGCCCCAACAGCAAACGGATCTAGCGACCACACTACCACCGCTACCGCGAGCAACAATGCCGCCGCCGACGGAGAAGAAGGACAAGAAAACGAGCTCGTCGTGGACGGTGTAGATGTCTGGGTGACATCCGAGTGAGCCTGCCATCATCCACCCACACACTCTCTATTCCAGCTCTTATACTGACTCAATCGACAGTAAATTCCTCCTCTACACCCCCACCGTCGCCGCCGGCGTCTCAATCCCCTACCCCTCCATCTCCCTCCACGCCATCCAGCGCCTGCGCCTCCCCGGAAACCCCGCCGAAGTCCAAGGCCTATACATGCAGATCGCGACCCCCGCCGCCCCAGGGACGAACACCGAGGACGACGAGGAGGAAAGCATCACGCTGACGATCGTCCCGCCAACGGGTGCAGAGTACGCCGGCGGCGCGACCACCGCTCCCGCCGAGGACGCGATGGACGACCAAGCCGAGAAGCCGGAGGAGACGCCTGTGCAGATGATGTATGCGGCTGTATCGGCGTGTTCGAATCTCCACCCCGATCCGATGGAGGAGGAGGACGAGGAAGGAGACGGTGAGGGGGATTCGCTCATGCAGTCTGGTTTCGTGACGATGGGGAGCGCGGATGGGGGCCTGCCGCCGCCTATGGATGGTAGTTCTGGGTGGATCACGGCGGAGAATATGCATGAGTATTTTGACGAGGAGGGGAATTGGATCGGTGGGGGTGAGGAGCCGTCGCTGCCGCTTGGGCCTGGGGCGGGGACTGTGAGGCAGCGCGAGGGTGAGGGTGCGGAGGGTGGTGATGGGCAGGGCGAGGATGAGGAGACGAAGTGGAGGAGGACGGATTAGGTGTTGCTATTATGTGAGACGAATTGTGTTGGGAGGATGCAAGGCTAATTCTCCTGCAATATATGTGTACTTCCAGACCTGGGTTGGCAAAATTATTCGTGGTTCTACTGGTGCTATTTTGACTATGAGAAAATACCTAATGAGGAAAATGACGAAAAAAGACACTATGCTACACGATTGGATCGGTTCAAGCTGCACCTATCTGTCTAACACGCGGATATTATGCAGTCCGCAGGGATGCCTAGAGAGCTATCAAGCAAGGGAAAAACCAAGAACCCGCCGAATAAGATGACCCTATAAACTCCGTAAGCTGCTAACCAAGCAAAGCAGACCCGACTATTCTTTCAAGAAACCGTCTCCATCGTAAAGACTCCCAGGAGTTGCAGCGCCAATTCCTAGTCCTATTGTCTTCCCGGTAGGCGTCGTGATGCCCTTTTTGGGCGTTTTTTGGCTGGATTTGTGCGGCGTCCTGTCATCAGTCGTTGTTTGCTGACTGCCTTTTTGAACGAATTTCTTTAGGCATGATGCAGAATCATTAGACTGGGTTGTCGGAGGTATTCGCTGAGCCTTTCGTTCCGTATCATTGTCTTCCCATATGGTGACCATATTGCCGTTGGACGTGCTCAGCGTTTTCTGCACGTCGCATGAGAGATCCTCTTGGTTTTGCTGCTGCAGAGGAGTGTTGTCTAGAACGACAGCGCTGCTTTCGTCGTGTGGCAAGGGATCCGTAGCAGTAGCAACATCTTTGCTACTACCGTATGGCATCAAAGAAAGAGGGCGATTGCTTGAGGAGGCTTGTTGTATTGACAGTGTGTCATTCTCCTCGAGTGGAACCGCAGAGCGAGGACTATTGCTGTACACCATCTTACTTGGCAGTGTGCGTGGGCCCTTGACTGCCGAACGACGCGGACTGGTTTGCGGTGATGCATTCTCGCGGGATGTCGGCGAGCTTGAATGGATGGGAAGCAGCCAGAGGGGAGCATTCTTTTCGGGAGACGGTGTCTGTGAAAGAGAACCATCATTGCTGGACGGTAGAGATGTCATGATTTCTGGTAGAGTCTTGTCGCTCCCCGCAGGGCTCAGGAAATCGTCACCCGAGTCAGCTCTGCTATGCTTTCTTTTCTTGGTTGGGCTTCCGTCAGGAGTAGAGAACTCATCCGTGATCCGTGGCCGGGGTCTTTGGAAGTCGTACGAGTTATTTTTGTTCGCGGAGAAGGTGACAACACTCGAATTCATCGAGGGGATACCGTAGCTTGTCGGACGCGGAGCTTGAGCTTCTGGTCTGCGCACGCTCAGGTCTTCCAACTCCTCAGGCTCCTCGGCCATTGGCGAGAACACAGGACGCCCAAAGGTGATGGGAGGGTGGATCGAAATTCGGACGCAGTTCTGACGTCTGTGGCCTTTTCGGTGACCTTGGGTATTCTTCATGGCGGAGGTCAATGGTGGCTTAGGAACATTTTCCGAGCGGACCTGTGTGTGTATTTCTGGCACATAGAGACTGCTCACCCTCCTTGCGGGTGCTCGAGGGGGGTGAATTGAGATATGTGAGCTCGCCTGGCCACCGTAGAAAGGGTCTCCATCCGTACGCCTACTTGCGTACATGGAGTGCCGGTGCAACTGACTGAAGTAAGGCAACAGCGAGCCGCTGTAGCCTGTTGCACTCAGATGCGGGGTCATGTTCGGGTCCAAGTGCGGCATGGAGGTGACCTCCCTTCTGGACTGGTTGGAGCAAAGAGATTCACTCCTCCTCGGAGGAGGGCTGACGCGCTCTGTTTGGCTAGGACTACGTGCAGTTAAACTGCGGCGAGGCGACGTACGGTTTGGTTCCAGCCTCAGAGAGTCACGAGTAGGCGATGTGGCAGGAAAGATGAATGGTGCAGGATATGCCGAGTTTGATGCTGCGAAACTTCGCCGCTCGAATTCCATGCGGCCGACATCGTTGGCGCTGAAGGGTGTGAAAGTTGGGCAGGGAGGTAATGCCGGTGAAGTGAAATCACTCTCGATAGCAGTTGAAGTTCTCCGACTGTCGTCCAAGATGGAGCTGTCCGCCGTCTCCAGACTCAACGATGAGAACCGCATCGAATCATTCTTTGAAAGGCGGAATCGGTTTGGGGGATAAGCCGACGGCGGAGGCGGCACCGGCTGTTCTGGAATGGCACCGGCTGTCTGTGTCGTAATGCTTCCACCTCGTACTCGAGTAAAAGGCAGTTCGAATCCTTCATGATGGTCTTCCATAACTGGGAAGAGGTTGCCCGAACGCTCTCTCCTATGCACCGAAGGCATCACCGCTGACAGTGGCCGGATCGATGGTTCGGCGAGGCTTCGTTCTTCTTCCTTTTCCGGCGTTTGTCTGGGTGTCATCTCTGTCGGTAACTCTAGGGCACCTTCGACTGCCGAGACAGATACATGGTCTCTGGCTCTGTACCTGGGCCCTTTGTCACACGGTCTCTCGGCTGCTGCCTCTGCAAGTGGAGCCAGGGGACCTGGAGGCCGCGGTCTCAGCAGACCTTTCAGCTGCCGGGTTGATTTTGATCGTGAAAGCGAACGGCCCAGAGAACGAGCCTTTTCAGCGAGTTGAGAAGAAGCTTCTGAGTCCACTGTGGAGTAAGTGAGGCTTTCCCGGCTAGCTAAAACGCCCCATTCCGTTGGCTTTCCGTAGGGCAGTTGTCCGTATAGTCTCAGCGCAGAACCCTCTTCGCGAGACAGTGATGTCGCCGTGTCGGCTTCGAATGCTCGTAACTGCCTAGCGTACCGACCCTGACCAACGCTGACTGCTTTTCGTGAACGACGCTCCCGACGTGCTTTTATCCAGACGAGTGTTCCCACCACCGCGGAAACGAGGAAAAGAGCGGCGCACACAGCAGCCACCGCGATCACGGTGGCCAGCGCCGGCATTGTCAGTCGAGTCCGTTCCTTCCGTCAAGTGAGCAGACACTGATGCTGATCAAAGCTCAAGGCTGTCCGGAGCTTTTCATCGCTTGTTTCAGTGACAGAAGCTGCTTAGATCGGTCTGGATCTGATGTCCTTGATTGAAAGGTGAAGCAAACCAACACCCCTGTGGGCGACAAATCCAGGAGGCAAAAGAAACAGATTCAGTACAGGATGGAAATTGTGGCACCCAGGGGGATTGTGCGTTTGTTAAGGGGAAATCAAGTTGAAGCAAAGGAATGTGTTGCCGCATTGCGGCGGACGCGCGGAATGCTCGTCATTGTACAGGCTGACCCTCATCTTGCAATCAGTGAAGATGATACGCACTTGACTGGATGAGCGTTGCGCTTGAGCAGTAAGAACCCAGACCATATCACGGTAAATCCTGACCCCCAGTGTCATGTTACAATGGTCCCCCAGAGAGAAGGACAGAGGTTGCGCTGGTTGTCAGGCAAAGTGTCCTGTCCATTACGCAGGGCACAATAAGGCCAAAATCGGACATTCTGAAGCCAGCATAACTCTTCAAAGTGATTGGATGGCATGATCTTGTCAGGAATGATCATCCGTATCCTCCCATACTGTAGCTGCGTGTCGTCTCTCGACTGCGACAGTATGGCCAATGAGAAAACCTCGTTGTGTGAGAAAAAAGCCTGAGCACTCGCAAGATTGGTCAATTCGACAGTTATTTCAGTTCTGACTATAACCTGTCTACTACGAATTGAAGATTCAGCAGGCCAAACATTCTATCCGGCGCGTTGTTTTTGCTTTGGCTCTTATCAGTATCGGAGCTTAGATAAATCACGTGACTGGCGGCTGTCCCGAATCGGGGAATCCGACCTCCAACCGGGAGGGCCGCAATCACGGGGAAAAGACCCACAGCATCCACGTCTCCCCCTCATTCTGACCTGTTCAGGAACCAGCAGACAGGCATTCACTGCTGTGGCTATGAAATCTCTGATATCAGAAAAACATGGAGCCTCCTTTTACTCCTGAAATGAAGACTGACTTCACAGTTTGAGAGATTTCTCAGAGACGATTCTGTCCCGAGAAGCAATCCGCGCGGATTATGTTCAGCCACCCGCGTTAACGCCGTGTCGGGCTGGCTGCTCGGGGCCACATATCGTCATTTGGGTTCAGTCGATCCACAATGGCCCTGAGCCTGACCCCCATTGAGCTGTTGGATATCCCCATTAGTAGCTCCGACTACCATTGGACGCATACAGGTGTCTGGAGGGATAGGGATGCAGCTCGTCGGGCGTCTGTAAGCTCCGTGTTTGAGTTCTGGAAGGTCCAGCGATGTGATCAAGTAACTTTTTTCAAAACAGACTTATCGTCAAGATGGAAGCGCAGCAGTGTTATCCTTGCTGAACCCCACCATTCTGATACACCGCTTGATATAGCTTCTGCCCCTCCTATATAATAGACGGCTGCTATTTTCTGTTTCTTCGTTCTCCATTCTTTTTAGTCTCTCTCAATAGATTGTAATTTATTCCCTTTCTACTCGCCATCTTTCACAATGGCTTCCAACCCTGTCAACGAGAGAGGTGTTTTTGTCCACGAAAACACATCCGCTCCCGAGCATCCGAGCTTGATGCAGATGTTCTCCCTCAAGGGCAAAACCGCCATTGTCACGGGTGCTGCTGCTGGCATTGGTCTCGCCGTGGCTCAGGGCCTGGCTGAAGCAGGTGCCAACGTCGCATTGTGGTGGGGCACCAATCCTAACTGTCCTGAGCGGGCGGCTGAGATTGCTGCCCAGTATGGTGTACAGTGTGAGTACTTCTCAGAACTGGCATTTGTTCCGGTCAACTAGATGTGAAAAAGGGAATCTAACTTTCACAGCCAAGGCTTACCAGGTCGATGTTACAAGCCCCAAGGCTGTCCAGGAGGCTGTTGATCAGACTGTGAAGGACTTCAATGGGCGTCTGGACGTCTTCATCGCTAACGCGGGTATCCCCTGGACCAAGGGACCCATGGTTGATGGGCCCCTTGACCACTACTCCAGTGTGGTGGACATTGACTTGAACGGTACCTTTTACTGCGCCAAGTACGCCGCTGCTCACTGGCGGAGGCAGAAGGAGGAGGGAACCGACATCTACGGCAACAAGCTTTCCAACTTCACATATGGTAGCTTTGTGGCCACTGCCTCCATGAGTGGCCACATTGTGAACTTCCCGCAGATGCAGGCCGCCTACAACGCTGCCAAGTCGGCCGTGATCCACCTTTGTAAGTTTGGCTGCTTGGATTGATATTCGTGAACGTTGCTAATACAGTCCAGGCAAATCTCTTGCCGTGGAGTGGGTCAAGTTCGCCCGTGCCAACACCGTCTCTCCCGGCTACATCGCTACAGAGATCTCAAACTTCGTGCCCCAGGAGACCAAGGACATCTGGAAGGACAAGATTCCTATGGGTCGTGAAGGTCGTGCTGAAGAGCTGAAGGGTGCCTATCTCTACCTGGCTTCGGATGCTGCCAGTTACACCACCGGTGCTGACCTCGTTGTCGACGGTGGTTACTGCGCACCATAAATTTGGTCAGCTGGGTTTTAGCATTTCCTTACTTTGGGCGGCATTTGATCGGATAGAGGATATACATATAGACGAATGAACATGCATATACCATTTCAAGTGTTTTCAGGCTATCTGAGGGTATTCGTATTGACATCAAAGGATAAGTCGCATGAGTTCGGATGAGGCGTCATTTGCTCCGAAATCGGTGGACCTCGTCTATGAAAACCATTGGCTTGAGTGCCACAAAGCCAGGTTAGACCTGCAAGGACCCTGAGCTACTAATAGCACATCATGTACTAGACCAGCTCCCGCATGATATTCCCGCTCTATTTTAACCATCTGCACTGCGTTAAGCGCGGTAGCCGGTAGGCTCGCCTCAACATACACCGCATGAACAGCTAGCTCACGAACACACCGTTTATCACGCATGACCTATCGCAGCCTCGATGCGTCTAACGGTCCGATCCACAAAACGATCTATCGACGCAGTCAACCCTCGCCCGTTGTCGATGCGGTGCTGGAGGTCTCGTTCCCACGTCGCTATTGGCGGAGAGGGAGGCTCAAGGATGTGCTCGTGCAGTAGGGACGTTTGCGGGTCAAAGTATTTGGCTAGAGGGTCGTCGTTGTTGACTGCTTCTAAGGTAGAGTCTGGATCAGTTGAGCTAAGCTCAATCGCTTCCTCGCTGCAGGATTGGGGTACATGGTCAACAAGTGTTGTCAGAGAGTTGGGGTTAACGCTCACATCATAGCAGTGGATTCTTGGTTGTTTACTTGGACGTAGGCCCACCGCTGGTACCAGTGTCTTGGATGGCAGAGTGACAAGGTGCGTGATACGGCCTTCCAGTGTAGACAGAGCACGAAAATGCATGAGAGTAACAGGCAGATGGCTGGAAAGAGATTGACGGATAATGGTTCGGACATGACTCTGGCTTCTGGCAGAGAGGAGAGGTGCTTTCGACGGTGATTAGGATTTATCTTTGCTCTTCATTTGCAGAAACTATTGCTTCTGAGGATAATGACATTCACTTTGCAGTGTATTCTGCTGATCTACTCATGTAACGCCTTAACTCCGTGCATTACTGATACATGAGACTCAAATTCAGATGAGAGATATGGTTCTGCAGCTAGATCTCGCCCTTTTCAGACTGAGACATAAATCTCAGAACCACGGTAGTTATCTAGCCTGTCTCTGCAGTGTTGCAATTACAAGTGACACCACTTCCTACCAAGGAGGTCTTTTATAGCAGCTATATACCTTAGACCCAGCAACACACAACCCCTCAAGCCATCTTATTCAGTTTGAGAATAATCCAAAAGGCCAAATTCACTATAGAGAACGGGAGTACTTATTTATTGTTTTGTATACATTAACCCTCCTGCCCTCTCGCTAGACCCCGAACTCCAGAAGAAAGCAATCAACAACGACTTAGCACATACTATCTCTTTCAGTAAGAGACCTACTTAACCTCCTCAGTTTTATTAGAAACATCTTTCATTAACTTTCCCCATGAAACATGACTGCAACGCGTAATATATACAGGACAATCATTCGTCTGATGGTCTAGGGCACAGGCATGTGACAGCATCAACCCCATCGATCAACTGACTTGCCCAATACAAGAAACCAAGAATGTATACCGCAGCTAAACTCATGACTACAGCAACAAGCCTGATTCAAATCAAGTGATGGAGTCACATTTCTTACAAACAATGATGAAGACATCATCGTCATTGTCTGCTGTATATATATATAATGCAGCTTCAGCTTCATCGCATATACATGGATCCGATCCTAAATCAACCACTGAAGAATAGATCATCAAATGAATATACATCTATGTGAATAAATACTACTCAAAATGCCAACACCAGACCCCGAAGAACAAGAAATGGCAAGCCCACCAACCAAACAATGCAAACGCAAACTAACATACGGAGTACACAGAGGTCCTCCCTGGACGAAGCCCTCCACTGCACAACCTGCAAACTCAACCAACTCCCCCGCGCATCCCTCCTCAACGCCCTCGCCACAGGCCTCTACAATCCCCGCCGCGACCCGCCGTTCCTGCACCCGCAAACAGCAGAGATGGACGGCGTATCCCCGCGAACGATACCCCCAGCGCCGAAGGTACCAGGATATCGAAGACTGATGACGCCGGCGCAGCACGAGAGCTACAGTGCTGCTTTGGGGGAACTGGCGGAGCAGGAAGCGGGCAGAGGGGAAGAAGGCGAAGGCGAAGGCGAAGGCGGGGCGCTGTTCGCGCGGTACATGCTTGATTTCCATATCCATGTGCATTATCTCTCGCGGCGGGGGCTGTTGACGCTGTGTCGGGATGTGGAGGAGGTTCATGAGATGCGGCGGTGGAGGTGGAGGGTTGCGTTGGTGGATGATGTGCTTGCTGGCGTGGAGTATCCGGGGAAGGGATGTGAAATGAAGAGAGGGGTGAGGCCGCCGAACGAGAATCCGCATCTATCGATGTATCAGATGGCGCTGTGGAGGCGGAAGTGGATGGCGCGGCGGCAGCGGGTGGACGAGGTACGGCTCAAGTGGGCGGCGATTGTCGAGGAGAGACGAAGGCAAAGGGCCGCTGCGGCCAGGACAATCAAAGTGAGGTTGCACTGTTCGCGGGAGGGATATAAGACTTTCATCCGCGAGGTCGAGGGTGGTACGTTTGATCAGCGAGACATAACTTGAATAAGACGAGATTTTGTCCAACATGCTGTCATTGAAACGCTTTTAGGAAACATTGCCCTACGTACAGAGCATTTGCAGTCAACGCTGGCAAAAAGACAGAACGGGACAGACGACTGAATGACACCAACTGCATGCTGGGCCCGGGAGAGACTGAAAGAGACTAAATCACGGCTGAGAAACCAAAACAACGCCGAATCTTGCGTACCTTATATAACCAAACAAGCTATGCGGATATCAATTGACAATGAAAACCAATATACGAAAAGAGAAGTCTCAAATCGTCCAAGTGTCACAAGAAGTCAGAAAGGAAGGTATACTGCAAAAGAAAAGAGAATCCAGCTCAAAGAGAGACGAGACGCAAGAATTGTTCTGACACTACCCACGGTAGTGAAAATCGCTTCCAGGCGCACTCTGTGCGCCAAGTGCATCCTGGACAGTACCTGCTGTAGCACAATTCTCGGACAAGGCACCACGGCCTCAAGTCAACTCGTTACACCTTCTCCTCCGTTCCCCCCATCGCAACATCCTGAGATTCTTCACGTATCGGCTGCTTGACATCGACCGGGTACTGATCCCGACGGGACTCAGGCGACTGCATACCATCCGGCTGCTTGCTGTCCCTCTCTGGGCGCTTCTTGCCCAGTCTTTGGCACCAATGCTCAGCACTAACAAGGGTATCGTTGACCACGCCGCTAACCTGCGCCATCATGTCCAAACCCTCCTGCGCCAGCACCAAAATGCGGTGGGCGCCGAGCGTCGCGTCTGAGCTGGACACCGGTGAGTCGGGAGGAGGCTTGGACGTCGAGGCGACCTGGAACCGGTGTGGCAGGGAAGTCAGATGGCGACGGACCAGGTGGCGCGCGTTCTCCGGTAGAGCTCCGCCGGCATACTTGGAGACGACATCGACGACCTGTTTCAAGGTCGAGAGGACATCCTCCTTGACGGCCTGGATACGCTGCGACAGCAACGAGGCGTCACCCTCGCCGTTCTCCCGCCTGGCGCTATCCCATTCCTTGATCGCGCCCTGGAGAGCGATAATGGCCTTGCCCAGCCGACCGTTGGCCCACCGCAGCCAGGTCAGGCAGTATTGCAAACTGCGTAGGGACTCCTCGCTCATGGCCACGCCCAGGCCGGAGGTGGAGATCATCAACCGGCTCTGCCAGGTGGCCGGACTCTGGCGAGACAACGGCCGGCCGATCTCCTCATAGTTCGGCGACTTGTTGTCGTCATATGGCGGAAGAGGCTCGGAGTGCGACAGGTCCGAGGAGCTGCGCGTCCGCTGGGAGTCCATGGCGTCGTTGTCACCTGCGAGCCCCTTCTCCACGTCCACGTCTTGCCGCTGCTGCTTCTCACCACTTACTTTCCGTCTCTTCTTCGCCGGGTCCGTGGAGTTGGATTCGCGCCGCTGCAGTGCCCAACGGAGACCGCTCTCCACACCGGTCTTGCGACCTACGGTTCCGACAGTGTTGGCAACGGGGGAGCCGATGTTGCGCTCGATAAACTCGGCGCCAGACTTGAAACGCGGCGAGTATGACTTGGACGACGTATATGCGGACATAGACCCGTTGATCGCCGAGGAGATCAGCGGATGGGTAGATGTAAGCAGGGACAGGAGGGGTTCAGGCTGGGGCTTGGAGTCGGACGGGACATTGGAGGGATTGTTTTGCGTTGAAGTCCGAGGGGATGAATGTCCGTAATCTGCAAAGCAATCAATGATCTTGTCAGCCTGCCATTGACAGCCAAGAGGCGAGGAAATATTACCCGCACGGAGCCCCTCAAGCGCCTGAGCTGCCTCTATATCATCCATGGAGAGAACACTGGTGGCCCGACGAGAGCGCTCGTCGGCCACGGAATGGTTATCGACGTCCATCATGGAGGATGGAACATGCTGAAACGAGGAGAAAGCGGTAGCAGGTGCGGAGAAGGGGGAGGAGGCGGATGAAGAGGAGTGGGAGGAGGGCGTCTGCGATGTGGTGGTGGTGGTGGTAGTGGTAGCGGCGTCTCGGCCAGACGATACGAGACGGGCTTCCATGAGAATAGCGCTGTTTGCTGGTGTTATTTTTATGATCCCAATGGAAGACTGGGGTATCCCGGATCAGAATTAGTCCTAGATAGCCCTACTTGGATCTCCGGAGTCGGTCCTCCGTATCAGGTTGGCAGAGTCACTACAACTATGTAGTAGACTGAACCAGCCGTGGCGTTCGTCCTGGATAGGAATGTGATTGACGATCACAGACACTCCTAATAGTTAAAATGGGAGATAAGAATGGCTAGCAGCCTAGCACAAGCATGAGTGGGAAATGAGGATTCAGTCGTGGGCGGTGATGGCGTCGAGTGATTGATCAGAATCAGAATCCAAGACTGCTGCTTTCACGTGAAAGGAAAAGAGAGTGGCCCAACGGAGTATGTCCGGTCAAGATTGGGATTCTAAGGAGGAAACTGGACCCGAATTTACTATCTTGTCAATTATTACTACTCTAACTCCTAGATCATCCCAATACTGGACAATAATTGCTTCAGCTGCTCAGCATCACCATCTTGTGGAAGGGACAAGCCCATGCCATCCTAAAATAGGCTGAATGGTGACGGGGAGCATCCCCTCTCCACAATCTTCACTTCCTGCATGGTTCAGGATCGTCATCGACCCCCCCAAAACGGATCCCTCGACGACAGTCTCGCTGTGATTGATGGATCCTTGCAAGCCCGTCGGCATGCCCATCACATGCTGGTATTTTCGGTATTATGGACTGCCTATGATTGAGCCTTGTCCCTTGTCTCGAGTTCTGTACCCCAGCACTTTTGCTTCTGATCCTCAACGATTCCCGTTTCTGGAAACTGCCGTGACATGTGATCGCGCTGTAATGCCGCCTGACCGCCTTCTAGTGGCACGTGTTCGTGTTCCTCAAGGCGGCTTGGCGACGAGGCAACAAGGCACGAAGGCATCAATGGTTTGGAGTAGATAGTCTTGCACCAGTTCTGGAGAGAATCCAAAGTTGTGTACACATATCCTAGAGACTAGACAAAATACGTAAAAGTAGTTGATCACTCCACAGAAAGCCCGTCCTCCTCGGCGTCCTCATATGCTCCAGGCATGTGCATCCCATACAGCATGGCTCCCACGGCATCTTCCCCTTCATATTCGTCTCCATCATCGGACTCCTCATCAACAGCATCCTTCGCCGTAAGCAGGCTGATCGCCTTGTGATTGACCCGGTAGCAAGCCAAAATTTCATTGGTCACCGACCGGGACGGCAAATTGCTTGCCTTGATCTGGCAGAGGATCTCACCAAAGGCATGGATTGTGAAACTGGCATGGCTATGCTTCCGGTACGTGTACGAGGCCAACAGCCGAAGCCATTCATCCTTGCTATGTCGCCACATATGGATCATCGGATGGTCTCCAAGGGACGGCGGAGGGATCTTCCGCGCTTCCTCTGCCGCCTCGCGCGCAAGGGGCGAGAAGGAATTCTCCCCTGAAATAGAGCTGATCCATTGGCTGTAGAGCCTTTCGACCTCCCGCTGGGCATACTTGAGCGCAGCGCGGAGCTGCCCGTGCTCGCTTTCCCCTTGCTTCTCGATCTCTGCTTCCCGCTGGGCCTCGTTCCACGGGCGGACGAGATCTTCATCCCGATCGTACACGCTGTCATCCTCCGGAAAAGCTCGCTGCAGGTCTTCAAGCACTGCATGTCGCTCCTTACGGGCTACCTCGAATTTGAGGTAGTCTATGATGTTGGTTTTCTTGGGTTTGCGTCCCGCGTTCTTATACGCGGGGACCTCTCGAGCCTTGGGGCTGATCTTCTTCCGGTATTGCTGCCAGGCCTGCTCTGACAGGTGCACCCCTCCTTTGCGGCCATCGACCAGATGGCTAAGCAGACAGGCCAGCTCCTTGGCTCTAGCCGAGTCAATCGACTCGTCGTATGCAATCTTCTCATGCTCTAAGGTGCATCGGCCTAGATTCGAGGTTGTCAGGTTAAAGGTAAAGGCACTCTGAAGAAACTCGTCCGTCGACTCTATGTCCCTCATGGACACCGAATGTTTTGTGAGTCCAAAATGCTCCGGCGGGTATTCCTCTGTAGGCAGGTCGGAATTCTGAAAGCGCTGCACAATGTTCTGGTCCCAGCATATCCACGGTGTATCTCCATCGTAGTCGCCACCAGACAGCATATGTGCCAGTGGAATGTCACCCGTAGTGGGAAAGACGATGACATCCTTGAAGTGCCGAAGCTCCGGTTTCCACACAGCTCGTCGACGCTGGATATCGGAGGGTACGTGCGCAGGGAGACGACCGACCAGAACGTCCACGCCATCAAGGAGGTTGTCCTCGAATTGCCCCCGGGCATCGCGCCAGTTGTTCGAAAACCCGAAATGCACCTCGTCCTCTTTAAGAACCCCGTACGGGTCTGCGATGCAGAAGGCATAAGTGGAAAGTGGGACTTCGATATGTAACTCATCCGCATAGCGGTCAAGCAAGTCTCTCAGACATCTTCCCAGCCGCTTACGTAGGGGGTAGAAACTCCGTAAAGCGAACCCAGCTTCGGTAAGCCTGATGATGGCTTCCGCATCGTTAGCAGTCCACTGCTCCAGGCGCTTCATCCTCTGGCTCATCCCCGATGAGCCATCATCGGCCATAGGTTTGATCTTCTGAATAAGGCTACGGCATAACGCAGCGCTGTTAGACTCCAGCACACTGGCAAAGTCTTGAGAAATTGCCCTAATGCCAGCTCGGGTGAGCTCAGCAATGTACTCCCTGACCTGTCCACCATGCTCGAGAATGGCAAGCAACTGGGTGTTCAGTTCCACCGGGTGCAAGGGTTTGGACCACTTGACCACCTCAAATGTGAGTTTCTCATCATCAATCGGTTCCCGCCAAGCCTGCGGATGCGGCTGGATCTTCAACTGGGAATCTGATATCTGGATCCAGAAATCATCACCCCCTCCAGAAATGCCAGAGTTGTGGCGGTCCACCATCCATAGCCCTTTAGCACCCGCAATCCTTCCCTGGAAAGCGCTAGGAGTGTTTCCGGTAATTCCTAACTGATCGCAGATTGCATTAGCTAAACGTCTAGACATGAGAGCGCAACCATCGTTCATGACTGGACGGTTTGGTACATCTCCGAGGTGCAAGATCTGCCATGGTTTCAAGGCAATTGTAGCATAAGTTTTGGACAGTCCTAAGGAGATCCGCTGAAACAGCTTGCAGTTGGACTGATTTACATTGGCCTCCGGGGGCATGTGCCAGTCCATCAGCGCTTCCAGACTCATCGGTGTATGACTATCGCTGTCTTGGCCCTGAGGAGCAATGGATGGCACCGTGCCCGGGCTGTGTACAAAATCGACACCATCGATCGCAAAGAACTCCACTCTGAACCTTGGCTCTGTTTTCTTGACTTTACGCTTTGACTTGACCTCTTCCACGTAGAAGGGTCGCCATGTCCTCCCCAGGCATCGATGGACATGCTGGGTGAGCCACAGCGCTAGACTCTCGCGCAAAAGCGTTGGATGCGACTTGAAGCGTAGATGGCGCGGTGGCCGCGCCGGCGCAGGCATTGTCAAGCTGAGAAATCGATCGGATCCAAAGCGTCGACGGAATCGGCAGGTTCGCTCCGTCTTGAGGGGATTCAACCTGAATCTGAGGATGCCCGGTTCCGACTCACTGCACCAGTCCAAGTCGCCTGTAAGGATGACGATCTCCGAGTGCTTGTCCGTCTTGAATGAACCAGTAGCCGCTTCCCATGCTTTGCTGGTCGACTTTTCTGGGAGTGGCTTCCCACATCGCTGATTATGGCCTTCAATCCACTTCCAGAACTCACCATATGACTTGAAGGACATGCTGCTCCCAACTAGCATGCGGCCCAAAGGCACATCCCATGCTCTACCGACCCGTTCCAGCTCGTACCGATATCGTAGGGGAATCGACTTTGGAAATGGTTGCTCTAGTGAGAACGGCCCACTGTGCAGAAGCTGTTCCATGATTCGTCCCTCAATTGAATGAGGGGCTTCTTCAGGAGGAATTTCAGTCATCGTGCCTGTATCATCTATGGTCATGTCCATCTCGTGGCTGATCAAATGCCCCACAACTGAATCTTCATACATAGAATCAGAGTCGACCATGGGCTCAGTGGCGTCGGTAACCGTCGAGGTGAAGGAAGTATCAAGCTGGCGCCGGGATTCACGGCCAAATGACGTGGCGACACTGGAAAAGGTGAAATCCAGTCCTGCATGCGCACTAGGCGCCGTGTCGTATCGCCGAACATTGTCTGGAGCGGTAAGCTTCTCGAGAAATCGGGATGGTTCTTTGCCTTTATCCACTGCCATAGGGGTCTTAAAGACATGGATGGACTCGTTGACCATCAGCGAGGAACCGGTGTTCCAATTGTCCCTGCCAATAGCTAGGGGCTGAAGCTCATCTCCATCCACAGCGACGTGATTTTGAACGTTGGCATTCTTCACAGGTGAGTTGGGAGCGGTGTGATACTCTTCGTCATCCTCCTCTTCTTCAGGAATTCTTCTCTTAGGTGGCCTGAATACCGTGCTTGGTGATATTTGCATACGATTGTCATCCGCACAGACGCGGACCGAGCCTCTGCTCAGCAAGTATATCTCGTCATCCACGAGCTTCAACAGATACGCAAGGCGCTCTTCCTTCTCATGCGTAGAAATGACGGTGGTATCCTCAACCATCAATTGATCCCTGCCTGACAAAGCTGAACGACTCTGCGATATACAGCCCACGCCACTGTGCGTATCCAAGTGCGACGTTGGGCGAGAATGGACCCATTCCTCAAAATCGTTCAAGATCCGGCCAAGGTCAACCTCGCGGTTGAAGTAGAGCCGTTTGAGGCCTTTATATGTGCGCCATCGAGGAGTCTGCTCATTGCGGCCAACTGACGGCGAATAGATTCGAGGATTGGGAATTTCAAGATGGAATTGTTCGTTGAGGATTTCGATCAATTGATATAGCTCTTGCCCGCTCTTGACAGGAGTGCGGGGGATGGCCATGTCTTTGTCCGATAGGAGGTAGCTACAGCTAAGGAATCTATCCAAGCTGATAGAAGCTTGTCAATGGATAGAATTCGACGTTGCCTTGACTGTGCTTTTATCGGCAGGCAGTTGTCAATCGAATTTAGGCTTACAGAATGGTAAGGAGCCAAATTATCGTCCCATACTCCATATTCGAATGGACGAAACAAATGATGGTATGATCCCGATGGAATTGATCATCATCAAGAGAACAAGAAGGAACAGTCAGTGTCCATCAACTGAGATTGCTGACTCTAGAGGCAAAGAGTGCAGAAAGTACGCGGTTCGCTCGATCAATTCCAGTCGACTGTGGGGGTGAGGGGGGAAATAGATCGACTGATACATAAGTACTACTCAAGTAGCTTATACTCTCTTTGTCTTGACAGCGGTACGAAGTACCTAAGAAATTCTAAGAAGCTTACCTATCATTATCATCACCCAATTATCTGACAGTCTGTCCCTTGCTTCATGCAGAAGAATAAAGAGAGTTGACGGTGTCTCATAATTTCCATGATCCACACGAGCGATTGGCGCCTCTGTCCGTTCCCAGCAAATCATGTTTCTCGGATATTGGCGCCTTCTGCTGCGGATCAATCATGAGGTGTCAGAGAGATACGTGTTCTATTTTACTTTTTCTTAACTTCAGGAGGATCCTCTTTGGGAGTCCTCTTCATGGACCACGATGTTGTTCTGAGCCTTTCTAGCCTCGTGGTTGGCGTGCATTGCTGGGTAAACAAACAACGTGGAGCACGTTGTTTCCGCCAAGCCATATCACGTACTATTAGAGAAGACTGGGAGAGACCAAGACAGTCATTATCAGGTATAGTCGAGAAAAAGTCATTTAATAATGTTCTATGAATAGCGAGAGTAACATATTGCGCACATGTTTATGGGCAAAAGCGACATCACAACAACCATGCGGCGACAAAACGATTCCATAACCAGTGGTTCTGATCTGCTAACCCCGTGTCTTCCGGTTTTGGAGACTCATGCCGCTCACGAATCGTTGTAACGGTCCAGAGATCAGCCTCAGCGGGGTTGACGCTCTCGCATCGGGTCACGACCTTATATCCAATGACAAGGGACAGATAGAGAGGAACAGCGATATACGACGTAATCAAAGTCATATAGTCGAATGCTTCTGGTTGAGTGGCTAGCTCTGCGACATCCAAGCCTCTCATCAAAGAAAGGAGAATGCAGCTAATCAGAGCGACCCATGACCCGCAAGCGCCGAAGGGAGCTCTGAAGACCAGCGCCGAGTCAGGAACTTTTTGGGCCTTGCGCGCGCGCACAAATGAAATATGCGTGATCAGAATTGAGATCCAAGTGAGAAGGCTGAACATAGTGATTATGTTGACAAAGTACCCGAAAAGAACCTTGGAGTCGTTGTAAATGTTCAGATATGCCAATGATGCTAGAAGTGCGCATGTGCCCAACGAATAGACAGGAACACCCCTACGGTCAGTTCTTGATAAGAAGGAGGGGGCTTTTTGTTCCTGAGATAGCCCATGGATGATCTGGGTCGCCATATGAAGGGCTTGGTTAGCAGCTGATAGAACAAACAGCAGGAAACACGCATTGAGAATGCTTGGAAGGGTCGGTATATGGGCCATTCTGATTGCCACAACAAAAACCGAGACTGTCGTCGGCTTGGAGGCGTTGTTCGCAAAGGCCAAGTCTTGGGAGTCGTATGGAATGAGCATACCGAGCAGCGTTACGCTGACAATGTTGAAAATGAAGATTCGATAGAATGTGAGCTTGATGGCGCGCGCTGCAGCCTTTGGTGTGTTCCCGGTTTGCAGCATGGTCATCCCAAGGAGCTCACTACCCAAGTACGCAAATATAGTGGAGGGCATAGTCTTGCTAACGGCTCGTAGCTTTCCCACCAGTTCATGATTGCCGTAGGAAGCAAAGGCGCCCGGGTCTCTCCAGTATCTGAAACCCCTTCTATCATGATCCGGCCCGCCCCCAAGTGCAATGACCACCGAGAGCACCGTAAGCGCAGACAAGACCAGGATTTTGAAAGATGACAGTGCGAACTCGTATGGTCCAATGAAGCGAGCGGCCCAATAGTTGACAGAGCCAATGACTACGAGAAATGCCGTAATCCAAATCCCGGGGTTTACATCCTTTGCATCGAGCCAATATGATATCACGAGCGCCGCGGCGGTTAATTGGTTGGGAGTGACGACCAAGTATTTGAGCCAGTAGCTGTTGGAAAGATTGTATCAGCGTCCCAGTTCAACATATAGGTACTGATCATGAGGGAAAGCCGTACCTCCAACCCAATGTAAAGCCAACAGCAGGGTCACAGAACCGAACAGCATGATCCACAGCCGTCGATGGCTCAGGAAACCAAGCAGCAACCTCTCCTAGCGCACATAGGGTCAAGTAGACAACTATACCCACAGTCGTGTAAGAGATCACAATCGCGGCAGGCTTGACGGGTCAGCATCGCGAAACTACGTCATCTCGCCTAGACGAATACTAACCCCGGCCCTTAAACAGTGTTAATTGCAGCTCATAGGCGATCTATGTTGGCTGTGCCTTACTTTGAAAGTGCGTTACCAGCTCCAATCATCAATCCGGTGTTGATAGCTCCGCCGATCGCTAGAGGACAGTGAGCAATGGCTTCGAAGACTTCTGAACTGCATGAGAAAGACAAACCTATCATCGTAGTTTGGCGTGGTATCAGGACTCCAAAGACTCGTATCCTTGCGGAGCCAGACTCACTTGGTGCTGCTTCATGGAGACTTCGGATTCGGTTGCGGATCGAGTGTTGTGCATTATCCTGAGACATGTCTTGCTGGCATCCTTCATTCGGCCCCGTGTGATCTCAACGAAAAGTAGAGTGAACAGAGACATACTGATAGCGCATTGGGAAAATCGAGTGTTAGTGAGTTCCCAAGTGTTGAAGGCGAACAGAGCTGAAATGAAAACGGAAGGGACGATAGACACTGCGTTTTCCAGTGCCGATGCCTTGCGGATCAATTGCAACAGCCAGCCTTGAGATATAGAACTGAGGATTTTTATAGTCAATGCATTATGGATCGCTTCAAAATAAATTTCAGAAGTAGTTTTCTTTGGTAAGGGCACCAGACCGAAAGAATCTAGGAGCCTGCTGGAGGATTGAAGATGGTTGACCTTAAAAAGAGACAATTCTATGATCTGTTGGACCCGGTGATGAAGTAGAGGTGGTGGTATCAATGATTTGTTTCCCGACTTTCCCCTATAGCCAGCGTCTAGAATAGAAAGGAGACAAAAGGATAATAACGACATCAATACAAATCAAACGCCAGCACAGTCTAAAAACCGAGGGGTGAATCACATAAGAGGAGAAACAAGAGGCGAGTCTGAGGACCAGAGCAAAGCCAGTCTGCCCCGGACGACGCAAAATCGTAAATACATGAAACGTGGCGCGGCTCACAGGGCACGTCTAGCGTCGCCTTCTGTGGCCGCTGATTCTTGTTCGACATGGAAAGGACCGCTTATCTGCTCATGTATAGCGAATCGCTTGACTCAGCCCTGGGGAAGATCCGAGTGTACAGCGAGTCACTAGACTCCGTCCGTGGGAATTCCCGTTGCTGAGCTCTCGAGATGGTACGGTCTGTGTAGATACCCTTCGCGGTGCCCCTAACGACCGACTCGAGGTAGTCACGGAAGTCGGTTGGTCTGAAATCGGGATAGAGCTCCTTCGCATCCAGATAGCCCAGATACTTTGCGTATTCCGGGTTGTTGTCGCCGCGAATACCCCAGGACAACTGGTATTCGGCGAGGTATCGAGGAATGAATTTCACTGGGTCAAAGGGATAGGTCTCGCTAGACTGGCGGGCCGCAAGAACTCGAGTGTAGACGGTCTCTTCCGAAACCTGTCGAGAACGACCTGTTAGATAGAAATTCTGTGCAAGATGGCCAACAACACCTACATAGTTTCTTTGAATCTTTTCCTCGCCGATCTCTTCGAGCAAATCGTAAATCTGGTTCTGGGTCACAACTGTGTTGTACGCGAAAACCATCCGGTTCAATGTCCGATCATCCACGATAATTCTGGCAATGTAGCGTCCGATATCTCTCAGATCTGTCAAGGCGGTGCGGGTGTTGCCATCCCCCACAATCTCGTTGTTTGCCGTGGTCATAGCATAGTCTACTCGTCCGGACTCGAGTCTAGGGTACGAAAGCTGGTACCACCAACCAACATCGACAATGGTGTATGGAAGCCAGAGTTGTTTGATGTGATTGTAAACAGTCTCTTTCTGGAGAGTAGAACCACACGTCAATACCTCTTTCAAAAATCTACAGAAAGACAGTCGGGATGGTTGAGCTTACCTCGTCTCTCAACCACATGATGCCGCCGGGCGGGGCCACTGTGATAAATCCGCACGGGACAAATCGCTTGACGCCAGCCTTCTTCGCAGCCTTTGCAAGAGGAATCTGGTCTTGCTGTTCGGCGGGACCGACACAGCTGATGACAATATCGATATCTGTAAGTGCTTCGGCGAGCGACTCCTCTGAGCCTCTCAGATCGCATCGGCGCACCTGGACACCTCGTTCTTGAAGGGAAACAATGGCAGGTTTTTGGACCGATCGGGGACGAACAAGCGCATAGACTTCCTGTAAGCGATATTGCAGTCAGAATACGTTGCTATCATTTTCCGCGGAGAATTCAACAAGCGGGGGACTCACAAAGATTGGGTTCTCAAGGAGTCCATTTGCGATTGAGCCGCCAGTCTCACCGGCTGCTCCAACCAGCAAGACTCTCGTGCGCGACATGATTGGAATGAGGAATGTGTGTAGTGAATTGAGATTTCGTGCCAACGGAGTGTTTTGGAGGATTTGCGGTAAAGTAAGTGGACAGTGGAAGGGTTCAAAGCACGTAAACAGAAGAAACTGCAGATAAAGAGTTTCCAACAGTAGCAGATCGAGGATCAGTCGACGTTATAAAATGGCAGCGTCCCACCCAAGGATGACTACTGCCCACAATTTCCAACCCAGGGTGGCCAGTAGTGGGTCAAAGGTGGATATTCAATTCCCAAAAAGAGGAGCGCTGTATGGACATGTGTTGTCTAAGGGGGGTTTCAGTGATTCAGCCCGCTGCAATGAGGAGAACCGATCAACCACGTCTCTTCAGGTAAGATTTCCCATGAATTCGAGGAGATTTGAATTCTATTGTTGTATTCAAAGAACGTATGACTACAGATTCTAATCTTTGACGATGCTCGGAAGGCCGGATCTTTTAAGGCGTTTCAACTTCTTCACTCCCACGGGCCGGTGGCTCGGGACTGGAACCTAAATGGACCCTACGTCATTCTCACCACGGCTTCCCGGACATTGGCACAGAATCTATCATCAAAGACCCATCATCATTGAGACACTTCATTTCCGTTAATAGGTTGATGAGTCGCTCCTTGCTGTTGGGAATCATCTCTACCGCCTGTTAGCCTGTCTGCTTTGGTATCTTAGGTGTAGATATCATCTGATCGAATGACCATGGTGCATTCGCCAGCTATTTACTGTGCAATAACCGGGCAAGACTCGTTTTGCCTTCCTAAATATGCACATCACGGTAATTGGACATGACTGTTGCAGATAATAATGCGGGGAGAATCCCATTCAACCCCTCCTTTTCTGCATTCATGTTGCAAGCCCTCTGCGACTTGTTCTTGTTGGTGGTGTTTTATGTGGTAATCGCTCCCTAATTCTTTGGTCCATGACTAACCCCCCACGTCACAGATCTTCGGATCTGCATGGCGCTTTTTCAGCAGTAGCCAAGAACATTGTCCTCACAACCTTGGCTTGGTGACGACATATGACTATGTTACCTTGGTAGTACATCATTGGTTCATCATCAACTTGCAATAATGGACCTTGACGCTCAAGTGCCATGGCTAGCATGAATCGGTGCCTTTCGAGGCAGATACAGCCCCAAAAATGGTCGGAGGCAGGGGTACGGAGAAAGTCACGTTCAGAGCACCAAAAACGAGGGCCAACGGATTAGGTACTCCGTACCTGTGATAATCAGTTCCAGTCAATGAGAATGTTCAGATCATCCTGATCACCGCGGTTCAGCAGATTTCCCCGCACTCTTTGACGGTCCAAAGTCTGATATGACTTGAAGTCTTGAGCAGATCGCTTTTGAGCAGATCGCTTTTCACCTGATTCAAATGAAACATCATATTTCCAACAGTCGGACAGTTTCAGCCACAGAAGCCAGGACCCCATAGGTCAAACGAGCGCCAGGGGCTTGAAACGAGCTGGGTCCTGGCAGTGGCAGTGGCGGTGATCGATATTGAGCGCGGGGTACTTGGCCTCCCTACGCTTCCCCATGCTGCAACTTCCCAGTACCAAAATGTGAAAGGACAGGGCCTTTTTACCAGCACGATAAATTGTCGGCTTGTCATGTATCCGGGATAGTCCATGCCGCAATGACAGTGTACACTCAGTAGATCTGAGGTTGATGGGACCCCCTTCACAGTAGCAGTAGAAAGTAATTCCAGGGGATGATCACCGCAATTTTCAGTGCGCGCTTCATGCGCAAATGGAAGGGTGACAATCAAGCTTATTGAGGACTCGGCACCCTCGGGAGGAGAGGCGCAATTGGCTGGCGATTGAATAAAAGCTAGAGAATACACCGTGGGCTACCTGCTGCTTAACCATGCCAAGCGAACGGCGCGACACCCGCGGTTGTTGTGAGTCTTTTTGGGCATCAAGGAGATGATGCCATGTGAGAAGTGGAAAAAGGTACTGAATAAAAAGAAAGAAGACTATGTCAGGTTTTCTTGCAGGCACTAATTATAGTCTACGCCCGCCAATAATGGCTCTGCACAAAGCATCCTGTCCCTTCCAAGAGTGCAAGCGAATACCTCTTACTTGCTTTCTAGTTTCTACTAGCAATTCCAAGTTTCTACCAGTATTCTACCTAAAGTGTCGAGCATCGAGCAAATCTGCCCCATTGGCCTCGATCAGACTAGATCTAGATGATTCTTTAAAGACAGCAAACCAAATTGTAATAGCTCGGATGATGTGTATTCAGGCAAATGGGTATTCGACATTCCTCTTACTTATAATCCATAGACAGGAGCTGACGAGTAGTTTCCGACCATCCTCGGTCACAAACTAGTCGTCTTCGTAGCAGAATTTGCGTCAGAAGTGCAGGGTTTCGTCGCGGGTGATGCTGTCTTGCGCGACAACCCAGAACTATGCGGACAATGCTTCTCCTGCCGTCGCGGACACGAACTCCCTCGTGAGAACTTTATCGTCCTCGATGTGATGGATGGTAGATGGCGGTTTCGCTGGCTACGCAGCATACCTCCCCAAGAGGGTCACATGCCTCCCCAATCTCTCTGGTAGCCTGGGCGGCGCACGGGGTGGATAGGGTTGCTTCCCAGACGGCATCGCGAGTGCCGATGTTTGGTGCTGGTCCGACAGGGCTTGTTCGAGCTCATCTGCTGCGTCGAAACGGCCATGCCATGTTGTTGTTGTCGCCACACTACTAGCCAAGGTGCAGCTGTCCTCGTCTCTTAATGTTGGCGATGAACATATCGACCTTCCGCAGGACCAGGCCGCTGCATTTGTCACGTGGACAAGCTGCAGAATGATAATCAGTACTCGTTCGATTTCGTAGGTCGGACGACTCAGAATGTTTAAGTCCTTGAGGGCTTGATACCTTGTCCGATAGGGAGACAAGCTGGTAAGTCAAAGCGTCAACAACAACAATGTTTAATGATGAAATGAGTCCTCATTTAGCGACTTGAACGGGTTCCCTGCTGTAATTGATTATCTTGGTCTGTAGTAGAAATCTGCCTCCTGTATCCGGACCCTGACGCTACCTATATGAAGGAAACGGCAAGGTTGGGTGTGAGTGTGTTAGTGGCATTGTGAGCGAGACCCCAGGGGAGTTGCGACAAGCCTCGAGGCAAAACGTACCCATCGCATTCGACTAGGTATTTCTGGCTTAAAGATGATATTTGATGTGAAGATGGATGGAAGGAGAAGAATGATTTTACCATTGTTTTGCTCCAGTAGACGCTGTACTCCGTTAGATGTTGCCGACTACAGAACATGACTCATGAGCATCATCTGACTAAAATTCAGCGGTCTGAGATGAAATACAAATCTCCAAGCAAATGGAGATGAGCTATTAGTCTACGCCTTATGAACTACATCTCGGCAGCTCACTCAATAAGTGCAAAATACCTCTTGTGACTAAGAGACGCTGTACGGAGTATTGTATCCATGGACATAATAACAGTGAGAGGGAGAATGTGATAGATCAGCCACTGCGCCCTTCTCCGCATAATAAAATTGGCTTGATTCTTTGGCTGGAAGACCCTGCCACCTCTTGTCCGTCCACTTCTGAAATTTTCTCGTTTAAACTTCGGGCATTTGCTATCTATCAAGGATCAATCAACACGCCTGGCGGGAGTTGCCGACCTCTTGGCACATTATCTGTTCAATCACAGACGGTACTAACTACCGCTTTAGGCTTCCCGACGTCGGAAGAGTTCCATCCTGGTCAAAGGAAGTATTAGCAACGACTAATCGAGTCCCCGACTGTTAATGAGTCAGGAGTCAGGAATGCTCTCTTGATCATATTGCTCGTGCGCTTCTCTTAGTCCCAGTGACTAGGATGCCGAGTCTCGTCGTTCCAATGGAGCAGCCTCCGGGCTTTCGTATGTGGTTCACTTACCGTGGATGGCTTGACACTGTCCCCCTCCTGCTGCCTTTAGGCTGCTCTTGGCTGTCCATGTGGAGAGCCATAGCCGGATTGCCCTCTGGAGGTAAAGTATGTATCTTTTTCTTGAGGCCTAACATGCTTCCAGTTGAGAGTTCGGTTTGTTCCTTCGCCTTTCCCTGCCCAGCTGCCAAGCTATCACTAGCAAATATAATTATTTTAGCCTCGTTTCCTCAAGCACAATGTGTCCGGGGAGTTTTAGTCTCCCTTAGTACTGTTCTTTTATTATTCGCACTGTTATCCCCGTCACCTCTAGTTTTCCTCTTCTGTGCTCAACCCTCTCCATATCGTGCCTGGCGAGAATTCCTGATAAGATCCTTTGTTTCACGTCCTTGGTTGCGACTGCATCCATGGACGAGAAACCAGCAGTCTCCGAGACCAGTAATGGCTCGGACGTAGACTCCCTGTCTACTGCCAGTGCGTATGAACAACAACGAGAGCGGCTCAGGGATGCGAATCCACAGGGAGTGACCTCCCATCGGTCAGGCGTCAACGTCAAGGAAGCAGAAGAAGAGTTCTCAGAACTGAACAGGCAATTCTCTACCATCTCACATCAAGCTCATAGTTTGTCCAAGCAGATTTCACGAGCTTCCAAGCCAACAGGGAAGACGGAAGATGTTGAAAGGTCCGACAGTCCAGCTGACTCGGACGAGCCGTGGGATCTTGAAACCGCTCTGCGCGGTAACCGGGACGCGGAAACAGCAGCTGGAATCAGGAACAAACACATAGGTAATTTTATAGCGCTCTGTTGCTCCAGAAGGTCTTTACTCGTACTGACAGCTCGTAGGAGTCATATGGGATAACCTCACCGTTCGCGGAATGGGAGGCGTCAAGACGTATATTAAAACATTCCCGGATGCGATTATTGACTTTTTCAACGTCCCGGAGACGATAATGCACATGCTTGGTTATGGCAAGAAGGGGAAAGAGTTCGAAATCCTGAAGAATTTTCGTGGAGTGCTACAACCTGGAGAGATGGTCCTTGTTCTGGGGCGTCCAGGATCAGGCTGCACCACATTCCTGAAAACGATCACAAACCAGCGTTTTGGCTATACTAGCATAGATGGCGACGTCCTCTACGGTATTTTCGACGCCGACACCTTCGCAAAGAGGTTTCGCGGCGAGGCTGTCTACAATCAAGAGGATGACGTTCATCAGCCTACACTCACAGTCAAACAGACCTTGGGATTTGCGCTAGACACGAAGACCCCGGGAAAGAGACCTCTGGGAGTTTCTAAGGCCGAGTTCAGAGAGAAAGTCATCAATATGCTACTCAAGATGTTCAACATCGAACATACCGCCAATACCGTGATTGGAAACCAGTTCATCCGTGGCGTCTCAGGAGGAGAGAGACGTCGAGTGAGTATTGCAGAGATGATGGTCACATCAGCAACGGTTCTGGCTTGGGATAATAGTACTCGTGGGCTGGATGCTTCGACTGCTCTCGACTTTGCCAAATCACTGAGAATCATGACAAACATCTACAAGACTACGACGTTCGTCTCTCTTTATCAAGCCTCTGAGAATATCTACAAGCAATTCGACAAGGTCCTGGTGATCGACAGCGGTCGTCAAGTATTCTTCGGTCCCGCCTCTGAGGCAAGATCGTATTTCGAGAGTCTCGGTTTCAAGGAGAGACCTCGGCAGACCACTCCCGACTATTTGACTGGCTGCACAGATCCATTTGAACGGGAATTCAAGGAAGGACGAAGTGAAGACAACGTTCCGTCCACGCCGGACTCGCTCGTGGAAGCTTTCAATCGGTCGTCGTACAGTGAGAGACTCGCCCAGGAAATGGATGCTTATCGAAAGAAGCTGGAACAAGAGAAGCATGTGTACGAAGACTTCGAGATTGCTAATCAGGAGGCGAAGCGCAAGTTTACTCCTAAATCTTCGGTCTACTCGATACCCTTCCACTTACAGATCTGGGCGCTGATGCAACGTCAGTTCCTGATCAAATGGCAAGACAGGTTTGCTCAGACGGTCTCTTGGATTACTTCCACCGGGGTCGCCATCATTCTAGGTACAGTCTGGCTGCAACTACCCAAAACTAGTGCAGGAGCATTTACCAGAGGTGGTCTACTCTTCATTAGTCTGCTCTTCAACGGATTTCAGGCCTTTTCCGAACTCGTATCGACGATGATGGGTCGCTCTATCGTCAATAAACACCGGCAATTTACCTTCTATCGGCCAAGTGCTCTGTGGATTGCGCAAATTCTGGTTGATACGACGTTTGCTATTGCACGAATCCTCATCTTCAGCATTATTGTCTACTTTATGTGCGGCCTTGTCCTCGATGCAGGCGCCTTCTTCACGTTCATCCTGATTATCGTGCTCGGATACCTCTGCATGACTTGCTTCTTCCGCGTCATTGGCTGCATGAGTCCTGACTTTGACTATGCCATGAAGTTTGCCTCTGTGGTGATCACTCTGTTTGTTCTGACGTCCGGCTATCTCATACAATGGCCTAGCGAGCAAGTGTGGCTGCGATGGCTGTACTACATCAATCCGTTCGGACTGGGGTTTGCCGCGCTGATGGTCAACGAGTTCAAGGATCTCACCATGACATGCACTGCAGACTCGTTGGTGCCGAGTGGCCCAGGCTACGACAACATGGCAAGTCGTGTGTGTACACTTGCTGGCGGTGAGCCAGGTTCGGTCATTATTCCAGGTGCGAGCTACCTCGCAAAGACGTTCAGCTACTTCCCAGGGGATCTGTGGCGGAACTTTGGTATTATGGTTGCACTCACCGTTGGCTTCCTGACCCTGAATCTGTACCTCGGTGAAACACTGCAGTTTGGGGCTGGAGGCAGGACCGTGACCTTCTACCAAAAGGAGAACAAGGAGCGCAAAGCGTTGAATGAAGCCCTGATGGAGAAGCGAACCAATCGCGAGTCTAAGGATCAATCAGCTACGAATCTCAAAATCACCTCCAAATCGGTCTTCACCTGGGAAGACGTCTGTTATGACGTTCCTGTGCCATCGGGCACTCGCCGGCTTCTTCAATCTGTCTACGGGTACGTGCAGCCGGGCAAGCTAACGGCGCTTATGGGAGCTTCAGGCGCCGGCAAAACGACGTTATTGGATGCTCTGGCCGCCAGAAAGAACATTGGCGTGATCAGTGGCGATATTCTGGTCGATGGTGCACCCCCTCCTGGAAGTTTCTTGCGTACTGTGTCCTACGCGGAGCAGCTAGATATCCATGAGCCCATGCAAACCGTACGAGAGGCATTACGCTTCTCGGCTGACCTTCGCCAGCCTTATGAAACACCACAATCTGAGAAGTACGAGTACGTCGAGGGCATCATCCAACTTCTTGAGCTTGAGGGTCTTGCCGACGCGATTATCGGAACTCCAGAGACCGGCCTCTCAGTCGAAGAAAGAAAACGCGTCACCATTGGTGTTGAGCTCGCTGCCAAACCTGAACTGCTTCTTTTTCTGGATGAACCTACAAGTGGCCTCGACAGTCAATCGGCATTCAATATCATTCGGTTCCTGAGGAAACTTGCCGCCGCCGGACAGGCGATTCTGTGTACCATCCACCAACCGAACTCTGCCCTGTTTGAGAACTTCGATCGCCTTCTCCTGCTCCAGAGGGGAGGAGAGTGCGTATATTTTGGAGACATTGGAGAAGACTCCCATGTCCTCTTGGACTACTTCCGCCGCAACGGTGCCGACTGTCCACCCGACGCAAACCCGGCCGAATGGATGCTCGATGCCATCGGTGCAGGCCAGACTCGCCGGATTGGAGATCGGGACTGGGGAGAGATCTGGCGCACGTCCCCCGAGTTGGAGCAGGTCAAAAGAGAGATAATTCAAATTAAGGCCCAGCGTGCGGAGGAGGCCCGACAGAGCAGCGGCTCGCAGATAATTGTCAAAGAGTATGCCACACCACTGTGGCACCAGATCAAGGTCGTTTGCAAGCGAACGAACATCGTCTTCTGGCGATCGAGGAACTACGGCTTCACACGACTATTCAACCACGTCGTCATCGCCCTAGTCACTGGCCTCGCATTCCTGAACCTAGACGACTCGCGCGCCTCTCTCCAATACCGAATCTTCGTCATCTTCAACGTGACCGTCCTACCGGCCATCATCCTCCAGCAGGTCGAACCCCGCTTCGAGTTCTCGCGGCTCGTCTTCTTCCGCGAATCCGCCTGCAAATCATACAGCCAGTTTGCATTCGCCCTGTCCATGGTCATCGCCGAGCTCCCCTACAGCATCCTCTGCGCCGTCTGCTTCTTCCTGCCCCTCTACTACATCCCCGGCTTCCAAGCCGCGTCCAGCCGAGCCGGCTACCAATTCCTCATGGTCCTCATCACCGAACTCTTCTCGGTAACACTGGGCCAGATGATCTCCGCCCTGACGCCAAACAGCTTCATCGCCTCGCAGATCAACCCGCCTATCGTCATCATCTTCTCGCTCTTCTGCGGCGTCGCCATTCCCAAGCCCCAGATGCCCGGCTTCTGGCGCGCCTGGCTCTACCAGCTCGACCCCTTCACCCGCCTCATCAGCGGCATGGTCACCACAGAGCTGCACGGCCGCACCGTCTCCTGCTCCGCCAGCGAGTATAATCGCTTCCAGGCCCCGGAAAATCAGACCTGCGGCGAATACATGCTGCCGTTCTTCGAGCGTGGCGGGCTGGGATACCTGGCCGACAACACGACGCAGGCTTGCGAGTACTGTGCGTATAAGATCGGGGATGAGTTCTACAGTACTTTTTCTATGAGCTTTGATACCAGGTGGCGGGACCTGGGGATCTTCCTTGCCTTTATCGGGTCGAATCTCATCATTTTGTTCTTGGCGGTGAGCTTTGTCTCCTCGTTGTCGATTACCTACAAGCTGATTTATGATATTTTCTAGTCCCGCTACCTGAATTACAATCGCAGATAACGTTGTGGGACGGCGTCTACGAAAGAGGGAGACCGAAAGCGCACGTGCTTTTAATTGATGGCTAGATAACATCTAACATTGCCAACATGTCCATACCGATATTACCAAAGGTCAAAAGTTATTAGACTGCATTCATGTCCTTAGATCAAGAATAGATCCATCGGGGAGCTCATCTCGACTCAGTATATATAGCGGAAACTGCGGGAAAATTCCGAATTAGCCAGACCATTCATCATATAATCAAGGATGAAAAACATACTTGAGATTCTCTCGATCCGTCAAATCCAAGAACGCAGTAGAATCCAGATCTCGTCCCTCAAGTCCACCCTGCATCTGAGACTGTATCCGATCCCGCTTCTTGTTCTCCCATCGGAGAAGAAGGCCAAGAGCGGCGATGAGAGCGACCTCGATCAGATGCGAGACGATCATGGACCAGATGCCGAGGGAGTAGGTTGGTCTGCGACAAAGTCAGGATGCAATTGATCAATGATGATGATGATGATGATGATGATGATGATGATGATGATGATGATGATGATGATGATGATGGAAAATGAGAAGGCAACGCACTTCTGATTCGTCTTGTAGAAAAACGGACCCGCAATGTTCCCAGTGCAGTAGCCCAGAAAGAGGACTGCGTTCGTGACGACCTTCTTTGTGTGTCCTGCATTATCCTATTAGACCATCACAGCTCCGAGGAAGATCGGCAAATAGAATGGGGCAGTACCTGCAGTATTCGCGATCTGCATGCTCAGAATCAAGACAAAGGCTGCGTTGTACGGACCCGTGAGGTAGTAGCAGATCAGGCGGCCGACTTTCTGGTCTAGTGGGACAAAGCGCAGGCCAAAGGCGCCGGCGATATTGGGGATCAGGAATAAGAGGATGAACACGCAGCGGCGGTTCTCGAAGCGGTCGTTGAGGTAGACGCAGAGAAGGATGGAGAGTGCGATGAGGACGCCGTAGGGAATCTATATGAGAACAGCGTTATTAAGATTCGGTGAATGTGGGCTAATATCGACAGCAACCATACCTGCATCAGGGTGGTAACCAGGGTTGAAAATCCAAAGCCCTGGATGATCAATGTGCCGAAGTTTGAGATACCGCCATTGGGGATGTTGCCTTTGCAAATTAGTGCTGAACTGTGTGACCAGAGGATACAGTAATACTCACTGACACAGCCTAGCATAAAGAAAATGTAAAGCTTGTAGTCCATGAACGCCTCTAGGACCTGGTATGGCTTGAGATGCTTGTTCTCAACACCTGTCTGGTTCTCTCTCAACCGTTCAACGGCAACTCGTCGTTCCCTGGGGGTAAGACCCGGTGCAGAGACGGGCGAATCCGGAAGGAAGATGAACATGACTATGCCCCAGGCAGAGCAAAGGGCGCCGCTGCAACTCAGTTAGCAAGTTACCATACTGCAGGATCCTAGTACCATGGACTTACATGACGAGGAATTCGTACTTCCAAGATGGAAGCGCACCCTTGAGATTCCCAATCCCATAACCCAACAGGCCACCAAGCGCAATACCAAAACCATTAGCGGTATACCACAGACCAATTCGGACAGGCTGCTCTTTTCTTGTGTAAAACATGCTGGTAATCAACATAAAGGCAGGGTCGGCACAGGCTTCAGCGGCGCCTCCTAACGCTCGAAGAACAGCTAGCGTGGTGAAGTTATGGCATGCTGCCTGGATCATGAGGAAGACTCCCCTAATATACATGAGTATAATGCTTTTTGGGAAGAAAGGAGAGGAATTGCCTGGTGTGTTTGCCGTACGTACCACATGAAGATATTGGCGCCCAGGTACTTCCCTTCACACATGAAAATGATTACAATCCTATCCTCCGACATGTCTGTATGGAACACATACCGATTGGCAGACGCTGCAGGAGAAAGTTGGTAGGGAACGCCCAGACAAGGAAACCAAAGTAGAATATACTGCTGAGCCAGTTATACTGCGTTCCGTGGAGCTTGAGGTCATCCACGATTCCGAAGATAGCTGCATAGCTCAGTGTTGTCTGAATATCGAAATCGAACATCAGTCTAGCCAAATGGAGAATTACTTTCACGCCAACATACCTTATCAATGTAGAAAAATGCATAGCAGACGGCAAGGTACGGAAGAATCATCATATCGATCTTCCACAATATTCTTCTCGCCTCGGCTGGGTCTACCTCTTCATGCAGCTCGTCTGGATCGTTAAACAAAGCCATGGCTGTGTCGCCATCTTTTTGCTTCGCTGTCTTCCATCCTGGTTCAAGCTGAGTATTTTCGCTGTGTATGATGGTAGGTGTCTCTGCAGAATGCATTTTGGAGCCATGCTGTGGCTCGGTAGTTCTATCACCCATATTGCCTTTTCGTTGCTTCTTCCTTGCAAGTCAGCGATGGTATCGATGAGCAGCTGAAAATATAGACGTCTCAGAGCCTATTCCTGGGGAAGCTGAATCCCGTTGGTATTTGAATGGCAGTAGCTTGGATAGACCCCAAAAGCCAAAGCGGAGAGCTCATTGCCCAGATTCTCATATCATGCCACAGGAGGCGTTGGACAATCGTCCCAAGCGTAGATTCCACATAAGGAAGTATCAACGCTGAAGCATCTCCACCCCACGCCGAACGAGCCAAACATTCTCCCCTACCCCAGGTTGGAGCTCACAGCTTCGGCCTTGCTTCCGGCACATTTTGCGGGGTTGAAAGCTACAAACCAGTAGTGCGGTGTGGGGGTCGACATCGTCATACAGCGGTGTTGATGACCATTGAGCGATTCAGGGGCCTTCGGGGAGAATGCCAGCACCAGCGCTAAGAACTCGTTGGTTGGCCGGTTCATTGGTCAATGTTGAGATTTGCGGTGATGGGCAGGGTGACATTCCCAGTGCGGAGTAATCGAGCAGTCGGGGGTAAGACCGAGAATAAGGCGTGGCATCCTCGTCTGGCAGATGATAGGTGGAAATCGTCGAGATCCGTAGCCGATGCGCCAGTCATGACTCTTTCATTCAGGTTCAGCCGATCTTTGATACGTGCGTCAATAATATTACGAGGTCGATGATTTTAGAACTGCCGAGTTGATGAAGGAACGAAGCTTATGGGGACGTGGAGAAAAACGATCAGCAGCGGAGGTGGGGGATGGCCTGGGGCCAGGGTACTACCGGCGTGGGGGTTCTTAGAATAGGAGATTGTGATATTGAGACATAGACAGCAGAAGAAGGAAAAGATGCGCCCCGTACATTATGCAGACTGGCCAAATGCTTCTATGTCCCAGTAGTTCAGGTTCATATGTACAGAAATATATTGTAGGAAAATCAAATGACCACAGGAGGGATTGAGAGTAGACGTCCAAGGTTGGTATCAAACACAAATGAAATGAAAGACAAGCAATGAAATAATCGGCCGATAGAGCTAATACAAGGTCCGGGTCTACCCAGCATTCTCCTCCCGGATATTATGCTGTCCAACAATGGCGAGGAAGACTTGGTCCAATGTAGTTTGGCTGACAGAGTAATACTGGACACCTAAAACAGTCTTGCTCTGCTCCAACTTCGAGAATATGGAGCTGACGATGCTCTTGTTGACGGCTCTTGGGTCCCCAGGAACAATAGGCCATGATTGATATCTGGGTCCGGGTCCGAGCTCTTCTTCCTCGGCGATAGGACCCTCGGCATATTCAGGGATTTCTGCCTTCGACGACGAAGATGCCGCTGTTGCAGGGATACTGAACCTTATCTGCCCATGATAGGTCTTCTGCTCTATCACGGCACCTGGGAAGTTCTCTTGTACCCAATCCCGGATGCGTTCCATAGTTTCGTCCGTAGTGTGCGGTGCCTGGGAATGGACTAGATGGACATGATATTTGTTACCATATTTCTTCCGCAGGTAATCAGTTGTCCCCAGCGCCAGCATACGCTTGGCCATGATTCCTGCCCGAGTTGCCAGTGCATCTGCCTCCTCCATGGAGTGGGTCGTCAGCACAATGGAGCGTCCAGGGACTACAGATGCCAACGTCTTCCACATCACACGCTTTGAGGCTGCGTCCATGCCGGAGCTAGGTTCATCCAGCAGCAAGACGAGAGGGTTGCCCATCAAAGCAATACCGAGAGAAAGCTTGCGTTTATTACCTCCTGACAGTTTTGTTGCCATGCGGTGCTGGAAGGGAATAAGGCCCACAGCACGCATTACTTCCGTGACGTTGTGCTTCACATCGGCCACGCCACGGATGCGAGCATAGAACTCCAGGTGCTCAATGACGGTCATTTGATCCATTGCATCAAACTGTGGACAGACCCCAAGGTGGGAGCGTGCTGCTGCACGGTTCTTCAAAACCGAAATATCGTTCACAAAAATATTTCCTCCATTGTCGGAAGGTACCATATCACCGCGGATGAGAGAGATTGTGGTGGTTTTCCCTGCTCCATTTGGCCCTAAGAGAGCAAAAACTTGAGATCTCGGCACTCCAAATGTCACGTCATCAACTGCGACAGACTTCTTGAACTTCTTCGCCAGGTGCAGAACGCGTAATCCGTCGGTTGAGTTTTCCACTCGTGCTAATTCAGCGGCAACATCTCCATCGACTGTATTCTTCTCTTCCACGTGGTTCTGCTTGACTTTCCTCCTCATCATGGAAAGCACAGGACCTCCGTCAATCCAAAGAAGCAATCCAAACAGGACAAAGGATTGGCAGATCAGATAGAGGATTGGGCCTCCGTAGAGAGTGATCTCACCCGGGTAAGAGGCGATTTCTCGTCCTCGACATAGGATGGAGAACGTATTCAGGGAAGTGAACATTGCTCGAAGAAGATTTCCGGATGGCGCAATGAGCCCGATGGTAAAATGCGTTATCTCAAGGTACCCATCGACTTTCTGGGTAGGTGCGTATGTCAATACCGACATGTAGGCAATGAAGTAAATCAAGAACAAGACGCACTGTCCGCCAGCTGCAATTGCGAAAGCTGCAAGCTGAGACTTCGAGAAGAGGGAAACCACATAAGATAGTATGGTTGTGCACAACCCGTAAAGGAAGAAAACGACGAAGAGATATTCGGCATGGTACCAAACATCCGACGCGGCCCTGAATATGACTATTGCAAGGACGCTAGATGCGACGACGATACAGAAGTCGAACGTCAGGTATGCTAGCCAGAGCGAGGCGCCTCTCACCCCGTTACTGAAATGCAGCGCTCGGACATTCTTCAAACGCTCAACGGTGGGATAGAGAGCAAACAAAGCAGGGTATACCGACATAGCAAGACCAAAATAGACGATCAGCTGGAGTGCCTTCCCAAAATCTGACTGCCATGGAATGTCAAAAAACTGGAAGTGGAAAGAGATGGGCACGTTGGTCAAGAAGTTATCCATAGCATTCTGAGTGACAGCGGATAGCGGGAAGTGACCGTTGTCTCCCTTCCACGCGAATGTAGGAGCAGAATTTGCGTCTCCCAGGTAGAAACCGCCAGGTGTGATGTTGGCATAGTTGTGAGAAATATAATCTTCAAACTCCGGGAGACTGTTTACCAGGTGAAATCGAGAGTCGAGATTCAGAGACGCATTCCGAGTCGACCCTATCGAACCAGATAGGGAGCCAATGAAGCTCTCAAGAGCGGAGATAGACAGCTTGTCGCGAGGACCAGCCACAAATTTGAAGTTGTCCAGAGACGCCAGTGACTCGAAGCCAGATGCATGATAAGTGCTATCACCGGAACAACCTGCCTTTGTAGCACCCTTCAGGAAAAGAGTAACAAGTCCGGCCGCAACGACTGGGATGAGCAAAGCCGCCAAGTATGGGATAGGGTTGCGGCGCAATATTGTGACCCTCTTGCGAAACAAATACCACGACTGAAGGAGCATGCCAATGCGTTTTCCGGTCAATAGCTGAAGCCCCTCACTGTCACCGCTTCCAGGATTCTTTTCAGCGTAAGTCGTTCCCTTCGGTGCGATGTGAGGCTCTTCTCGTAGTCTGTCCGAGTCCAATTCTTCTGCAACTTTAAGAAAGACATCCTCTATCGTCGGCCCGCTGACACGATATTCTGTGACACCCTTTTCTTCCAACACTGACATCAGACGAGAAGCTTCCGTAGAATCCTTCGCGGAGTAGACGGTATCATCAAAATGGACCTCTTTTTCGATACTGTCGAACTGTCGACCGGCTACCTTCTCTGAGCCAGGAACGTTGAGGACATGAATTCGGTAACCTGAACCCAATCTATCCTTTAGCTCAACGCTCGAACCCTGTGCTTTGAGCGAGCCCTTGGATAAGATTGTGATGTGATCGGCGAGAAGGTCTGCCTCATCTAGAAAATGAGTAGTCAAAAGGATTGTCCGCGATCCTCTCTCTGCAAGAAGGATATCCCATATTTTGGCGCGTGCAATTGGATCAATTCCAGATGAAACTTCATCAACAGCGCAAATCGATGAGCCGCCGGTAAGCATGATGGCCAATTGAACTTTTCGTTTCTGGCCCCCTGAGAGCGTCTTCGAGTGCGAGTTGACTTTCTGAGCCAGGTCACAGTCGTTTAGCAATTTGAGAAGCTGCTCATTACTGTCCAGTTCTCCGGTGCTCTTCAGCCTGTTAAATATCTTTATATGCTCTTTTACTGTAAGTGTATCCCAGAGAACATTCTTCTGTGGGCAGAGACCAAACCGTCCGCCGGGGTCGCCGGAGTCGCCGTAGTCTACGTCGATACTCCCGGAGGTGATTGTCGTCAGACCCGAGATGGCATCCAGTGTGGTAGATTTGCCCGACCCGTTTGCGCCGAGGAGGACCACAATTTCACCTTTTCTGACATCCATGGAAAGGTCGTTCACGGCCCGTACACTCTGTCGGCTGCTTCCAAACCATGGAGCAACCTTTCGGTAAAACCAACTCGGCTGATATTCCTTGGTAAATCCATTCAAACGCACAGCGATCGAGTCGCCAGAGTTCACTGTCCTTCGACTCTTGGACTTGGTGCCATAAAGAACTCGCTCGACTACGGCGGCCAGTAGAGGATAGACGATGATTTGAACAATCAGCAAAATCCAGAGGGCTATACCAGGAACTGTCCACGGATTCTCCGGAGCTGCGCGCACGAGGTCCGTAGCGAGACCCTGTCTCTCCCATCGAGCCATGAGAACAAAGAAGTAAACAAAGTTCATCGGTGGAAATAGAAGACTGAGAATGATAACAGCAACGTTTGTCGAAGCAGGTGCCAGTTGCGCGATTACTCCCAAAATCAAACAAACGATAACGACAGTGATACCGCTGAGCTGAGCCTTCCTGAAAAACGAGGCGCCGAATATGGAAAAGGAGGACAACGCGAGACCGGCCAGGATATTGTAGATTATGACGATTCCAGCTGAGGTCTTGCCGTACACCCCAAATTTCAGGATTGCACCGGAGATAATCCATGCTGGGCAGTACACGATATCCAAAGCCAAGTGTGCCGCAATGAACCGAGCAGCTTGTGATTGCCAGTGAGAGGTGTTGGGCAACATGCAATCAATCAGCTGGCTCATCCCGAGCTCTCTTTCCATCGCTATAAGCCCAGTAAGCTGGTACGTGACACCCACAATTTCAATGAAGATAGCCACGGCGATGATGTCAATGATGGCGCCCATGTAGCGGGTTCGGATCTGTTCCTGTCGTTCCTCTTGGGTGAGGGACGTGAACGGGTATTCCTCAACCTATACCAGGATTAGTCGAGCAGGTCAGAAGCACTACGTTCATTAAGCGTACGTGACTCGGTAGCGCGTTACCGTTGTTGGTCGAGTTGACCTGCGCTATCGCCCAGTCAATCGAATGCTGAAATGGAAGGAGGTAGATCTCCTGATCATTGTCGTTTCGGTTGACTTTGATCCCAGCACCTAGCGAACCATCCGTACGAATCGAGTAATTCCAGTATTCGTTTGGCCCCTCAGTGGGAGAAGAGTAAAAGATAGCCGCAGCTATGCATGATGACACTCCACGAAGCGATGTTCGACACAACTCTCGCAGCTCATCCTCTGACGAAAGAATATGTACTTGTTTTGCGCTGGCCCTTGCAGGATCCGCAACTCGGTTGATGACTTGCTCAACATCGCCGCCAGTCAGGCCATTGTGGACGAATACCAACTTGTCTCTATTCCCCGAGACGGCACCTAGCGCAGCTCCTAGCGAACGGAGGGGAGTGGGACCGCCGACGCCATACTCTGATGGAGGGATGAAAAGGTTCTTTGCGTAGGATCTACTCCAGTTAGTGACAGCCTTTCATCTAAACAACGGGCAACACAGGTGATCTACATGAAAGCGACGAAAATCACGGGCAATACCAGAGCCCTGAGGGTTGTTGTGACTGATGGGCGCACAAAGACGACGAGCAGATTCTTGACTGTCAGCGTCCAAGTCTGCCTAAGGAAGAGATTCAACATGGTCGCTTGTGGTTCGATACGTCTCCGGAGCTCATCCTCGATCTCATGAGAAGCAAGAGTAAGCGTTGAGTTCGAAATTGAGGGGCCTCGAAGTCATTGCGATTATTATTGAAACGTCTTGCGATTAGCGCAAGACGACCAGGCTGATGATGTCTAAGCGACCTCGGTGCAAGACGCTGAGACCGGTGTTTCTTGGGTTTCCTGGCACGGCAATCTATGTGCACAGCACTGCCCACTGGCTAGGCACCTGCGATCGATCCGTTGGACGGCTGTCATTGGACTGGGCGGCAATGTGCCATATCAGATCGCGCCAACCAAGACAGATTGGGTTGGCGCCCAGAATCCGTCTGAGGGGAAATTCCCCGATACAACATTCAGCCACCGTATAAGTGAAGCCACAGGTTCCAGAATTTTCGTAGGACTCAATTCTTGCTACTGTCTGGTGTCGTCATGCGACATAGCACTAGTCATTATGGATCTTTTGTCTACATTGCTACAGTTACTACAATTGCAAGATTGTTCTGTCTGTCCACTTATCCAGGTAGCACCGTGTTTCATGAATCAGGTAGGGCTGTGGATCGGCGACTCCATTTCCAGAGACATTGCTGAGGTTCAAGCTCGCGTGGAACGGGGGAATAGAGTACCGATCACCGATCATGATACCTCGTTTATGTAGGACTATGTGGGATTATCCGGAGGTCGATGTACTCCCCAGACAACAGTTTCCATTACCAAAGCAGTAGATGCTGACGGGAAATGGCCTCTATTCCGGTCTCAATGTGTGCGCCAAACAAATGTCGATTGCCGAATATGCATGTGCAAGTATAGTAGTATAATACATTTCGCCAAAGTCATAATACAGACAGAATAGGAATTGCTGCAATTCACCGTCTCTGTCTCCGTGCACCGGCTGAACGCTGACCGGTAAGAACCGACTTCTGCCGCAGGTAGTTCGATACAATGTTCTCGACGCTTCCCATATCGTGCCTGGGCTTCCTGTGAATTCGAGAGAGGAAATTATTAGCTTCACTGCACAGGAGGAACATTCTTCCTGGTGGTGCCGTCACCGGATGCTGGTACATACCTCATGTAGTACAGTCTTGCTCTTCGCTTCCTCTTCTCCGTCCTCTGTACAATTTCCACACTCTCGACATTTGGACTGAAAACCTTCACGGCCATCTCCACGCCAACCCTCGTGAGCTCATTTCGGAGAAGGAAAGAAGTATCAATGCCCCGCAAACGGATGCTAAGACACACACCCGAAAATGGGTCTCCGTTCTTGAATGTCACACGCAGAATGTCGCCCACTTTCACGCTTCGGGGGTTTCGGCGGTAGTCAAACAGAGCCCTACGTTCACCTGTGGGGTCAAGAGCGGCTAGTTGAGACTCTGTCAATGCTGCGACGGGGTCTTTGCAATTTGCACGAGGTGTCGGGGGTGGTGGGTAGATCTTGAGCTTCTTGCGTCCTGCCTTGGATATTAGACATAGCAAAAACGGTGAACAGCTGGAGAATTGGCTCAATTACCAGCATTGGGTTGCAACCGAGTAGGTATTTGTGAAAGAAACGCCTTTGGGAGTTTGGAAGGGAGAGGTGCAGGCTCTGGCTTCGGGGAATATGCGGTGCTGATGGAACGGCTGAACTGGTGTCGCAGCAATCCGTCTGCCTTCATAAAAGTTCTCGAGCAGCCCAGCTGCCTCAATATGGGCGAAAAGGTCGCCATCAGTGCAAAAGTTGAGCGTGATGGTCAGCTCCGTGATTGTGATAGAATCTTGGTAAGACCGCAATTCTCGCAGGCGGAGGTTGATCCGGTCCGGCAGAATTTCCGCCAAGCCTCAAACTGCCTGTTTGGGTCTCCCCAAGACTTCGATATCCCGGGGAATTTTTGTCCAGAAAATAAACTTATCACAGCCCTCCGATTGATTCTGGATCCTATTCGGTCGTCCAGCACCTCGGTTTGCCATTTTCTTAAAAGCGCACTATTCTCAATTTTGCTTCAGAGCAGATATAAAATGGCGCAAAGCGCCGTTGGCAGGCTCTTCCGCTGCCAGAACAGCAGCTACCTGCGTCAATCCTTTGGATCTATTACACAATATCGTACATATTCGCATAATGGTGAGCATTGGTCTGAATCCAAGAGCAGACAACCTCCCACGGCAACAGCACTGACATGATTTGCAATTAGCAATTCCCACCTTCCCTCCGACATCTTCCCCCGAACTAGACCAGGCCCTCAAACGTTTCCGAGAAGAGCTTTTCATACCTTTTGGCTTGAATACCGAGCAAAGGAGGTTAATGTTTCGACGGAAATATGCGGAGAAACTTGAGCAGCAACCAGTGACGGTAAATATCGGCGACAACGATGAGCCTTACCAACTTCGGCCCATGGACCCGCTGTCCAGACCTCCAAAGAAAGAATTCAAGGACGTTGTCTTGCTCATGAAGACCAGGAAAGACTGGCAGAACCTTGCACCTTTCCTTGGCGGGCTACAGACGTCGAAGAGACCATTGAGCCTCGCGAACTGGGAGTGGACTGTGCGCAAAGCTGGTGAGGCCGACGCACTCGGTGCCATCCTCGAATGTGCGAAGCAGGTGGAACGGACCGGTCTTCGATTGGACAACAACGGAATCGTCCAGCGTATCTTCTTCGAGCTCCACAAGAAAGCTCAGAAGGGGCAGTTCAAGGATCCCGCAGTCTCCAAGGCGCTTGGCATGGCTAAGCAGTTTGCCGCGCTGATGGAAGCTCCGGAGCATTCCCGGAGGAATGTCCAGAATATAAAAGAAGATCCCAAACGACAACCATTTGTCATCGGTACTCTCCTTGAGCTTAGCGCCGCTCGTGCTGTGAACGAACTGGGAGGCAAGGATGAGTCCGGCGATGTGTATGCCTATGCTCAGCGCCTCATGGTGAACTGGGAGGCAGGCAACTTTTTCCGCGATGTCACGGACTGGTTTACAGTCGATCGCATGCTCCAGGAGAACGTGCCTATCTACAACGGAATTACGCTCGCCCTTCAGGTTGAGGGCGTCGCAAATGACAAAGCTGTGTCCGGTCCTCTGAAGAGACGTCTGAACCACTTACGTCTATTGATTGCCAACCATAAGGAAATGGCCCCCGAGAATGTCCAGCAAAAGCCGACACTGGGCTATCAACAAAGCCAGCTCCTGCATTAGCTTTGACCCTGTTGCATCACCATTGACTTCTCCATGATTATGTATATTACCACCTTAAAGAATCTGTTCCAGTATTGTATTTGCCATTCATCCTATCTTGTGGAATGGCGGCGCTCACCGCAAGGAATCAAAGGACTAGCGATCCAACTTGAAAACCGCGAGTGGCTCAGTAGCCTATGGTAAAAAAAAATGAAAAAGAAAAAGGGCGCGCTCGAAATACATGCACTGCCAATGTCATAACCCGAGATATGTATAGTTTCAAAGAGAAAGCTCCAAGGTGTTGTCCTCTCGTATGCGGCCCCGCGACGAAAGATTGGTTTTACCAGAGACAACAGCGGGGCCGGAACCAGTAATCTATTCGGGAGCAGTCAGTGAATGGAATAAAATAATGAAAAGGAAAGAAAAAAGATGAAAGTATGGCACCCACCTGTCCTTCGAGTGGGCTTTCATCGGACACGCCAGTCAAAAGAAGCTCAACAGAGCTCAATGGGGCGCCAAAATGGCTCGGTCCCGTGAAGCGTCGGTAATCAAAGACGTTGGTCTGGGAGACAGCACCTGCCACGCCCGCGGCAGTCAGAGCGTACACAACGCGAGCACCTAGGAAGATTTTTAGGTCTGCCAATTGCGCTGATGTCAGGCGCGCAGCCGGGTCGGCATCAGCCCGATGGGAGACGCATAACAGGCGGACCCTCTCGAGGGAAAGTTCAGCGGTTGGTCCGATACTAGCAACCTGATTTAGTAGGCCACGAGAAGGCATGATTCCGGCATCTAGTTTGCGCAGCTGAGACCAGCGGACGATCGACGTCAGGACGCCGGCTTGGGGTTCCATGTGCCTGGCATGGTACTCGGACATGGTGCGGGAAGAAGCAACAATGACGGTAGGCGATACTCCAACAGTAGCCAAAGCAAAATCAACGCCCTCGCCAGCAACAGAGTTGAGAGCGATAGAAGAATTCGAGAAAAGTGCACTCATGATTTGGCACAGTGGGTATGAACGCGAGAGAGAATCGATCGAAAGAACCAGATCGTCGGGGTTGAATCGCTGATTCCGAGGCAAGGAGAAGGTCAATCCCGCGATTCCGGCCGCAAGATTCTGGTTGGAGTTAGCGGTGATTGCAAGGGAAAACGCTCAGACGAAAAAACTAACCTCTGGCCGGAATTCAATGAAATCGCCCACTTGAGACTTGGTCGGCCATACAGTGGTCACAGAGGGCGCAGGAGAGTTGGGGTCCCAGCTGGGAACGTCTAAGCCGGTCAGGTCCTTCTTTTCCTCAACCAACTCATGCCATACGGCTACCTCCAAGCTTCCCTGAACATCTCCAGGCACTTGGTTCCAGTCCATGTGCTGGCTTCCAATCTTAGCGACCCAAATGACCTGAGAGAGTTGCTTGTTGTTCTTAGCCACCAGGGACAAGTCCAGGGCACCGGCCTCGGCAATTAAAGCATCTGCCTGCGACTTTTCTAGGTGGGCGGAGAGGACTTGAGGTTCGAGGTTGTGAGGGATAATAATAGTCTTGAAGTCGTAGAAGGCACCAGCTAGGTATCATCAGGTCAGCTCGATACGTAGTCGGAATGAGAAGCGAAGGGCCCGAACCGAAAATGGCAGCCAGAAGCTCAACCGAATCTGTCAAACACACAGCAACCGATTTGACGCCAGATTCCTGCAGACGATGGCCGATGACATTGATTTCCTGTGTGACTTGGTCCAAAGAATGCTCGACGGCTTTCTTTCCAAGCACCGTATAGATCTTTCCTTGTTTACCAGAGACTACACCATTCTCTGACACCTCACCACGCACAGCAGCCTTCCAGATATCACGGAGGTCACCTCTTCTTCCACTCGTCCATCTTGGTGCACCTGGGTCCTTGATGTTGAGCCCCGATCTGAGTGGGTATCCGTGCGGAGTCTCTAGGCTTCTATACGCCGCCGATTCTCCGGGTTGACGTACGGGGAAAGCTGTTGACTGACGAGCAAGTAAGAAAGGATGGATGTCGGGATCTTTCGACGTAACAAAAGAGTATACGGTGAAAGCAATAAGAGCGCCTGCGATCAAAGTCGTGTAAATATTCCAGTCAGCCAGAATATTAGAGGCCAAGGCATCCAGTCTCGCCAAGGCTGACGATTCTGAGGCCATTGTGTGAAGTCCTTAAATTCAGAGACTGGTCTATCAAACCAAGAGCTACAAAGTGACTTAGAGATTGGTTTCGAGACGTCGTAGTCCCATTCGGAGATGGATGAACGGAATGACGTGAGGGGGGACTCAGCTTATGCTTATGGAGTTGTTCAAGATGTGGGGAACGGACCGAGAGCCGCGTCCAGCTACGGAGGTTAGCTGAAAACTTCGCGGCACTGGCGTCTGTTGCCTATGACCACTAAGCGGTCATTCTTGCTATTCTTCTTGAGCGTCGCGTCAAAACAATACTCACACATTTTCACGCCCAGCACATCTAACCTGCAAACAGCTATTGCCATACCGGCAGTGATGGTTCAGGTCGACCATTGAGACGCCTGCACGACCACACGCAAATGTACACATGATTCAAGTCCACCTCGTTAGGTTGATTCAAAGGTAAGTTTTAACGCACACACTGATCTCTTTTTTCTTCAAGGTGAGTCCCTTGTAGTACTCCTGGCGATCATAATCCGTGTTTTCTGACTTCAGCTAGCGGCATTTCTATTTGCTTTCTGGCAAATATCAATGGCGTCCCAATCCGCTCCATCTACACCTAGAGCCGTATCAGTGCTCGCCCCTGTCCCCGATGCCTCACGGACGCCTGGGAAATGGCGCCACCCTCGTCTCAATGAAGTTGTAAGGCGACAGAATGCTGGAACATTCGGAGATCGCAATATTCGAAAGCTTGTTTGGAATGGGGCCGCCTTGATTGCGACCTGGGTATTCGGAAACACGGTCAAATCATAGTGAGCGATAACCATGTTGGTTCGGGGATAATTGCAGTTCGATCTTTCTGACCAGGATGCCGCAGTTCGCTTCGTCTACAGAACTTGGGCCAGTACCCCGCTTATCCAGACCTCGCGCTGCACGTCGTACAGCTCATTCTTGCGTTGAACATCCTGGTTGCATTATACCCTTTGTTCCGTCCGAAAGATGACCTCTCCGATATCCCTCTCACTCCTACACAGCGTTCCCTCCTCGGACTCGATCCGTCCGCGACTCCACCGCTTACACCGGGGACTACGTACATTACACCGCCGAGGTATCGACTGTCTGCCTCGAGAACAGCGACTCCAGCGAGCAAAGGTGCATCGTCGCCCCTATCCGGTAGTGCCGGTCTTTCAGGGCGTAGACTTTCGTCGGGCGCATCATTTTCACCATCGACAAGTCCGCTACTGTACAAAGCCGTTTCGAATGGCGGCAAGGAGAGCGGGCGACGGCCAAGCTTTGGGTCTTCTTCGACATTCAGCCGCAGCTCGCTTTTCGGGGAGTCTAGCATCGGGCCCGCGAGTCCTTCGCCTGTAGGGGGCAAGCGCGCGAACCTGGGATTGAGCAACAAATGGTTGTATGAAAGAAGTAGGCGGCTCTCCGCTAGTAACGGGAGTCTATAATTCGGGCTGATCGGCGTCGGCGCAATTACGAATGGAAGGGATCGTGTACATTGAGCTTATTAGATTGAGCGTTAATTTCACAAATTGCATAGAGATTAACAGTACTTGAAATTGCTCTAATCCTTCAACAAAACATATGATAAACTCAGGTAGCATGGTCGCCGGATTGATTTAAACTCTTAATTGTGGCTCTTTGTTCAAACTCGCTCGCATCGTGGCCGAGCTCCGTCACCGTTGGTCCAAGAGGTAACTTCCCGCTGTGACGGGCCCAGCGAACCACAACACCAACATACAATCAGCTTGCCCACTTGGCACTTTCATTTAGCGATATATATCAAAAGGACCTCCGTGAAAGCGCTTGGATTCTGTATATTGATTCTTCTTCTTTTCCCTGAACACCCTATGAAGTTATAATACCATCAACCCGCGCCGGTGTCGCTTCGCTATGGGAGCCTCGGAGTCGAAGTTGGTCTTCAAGCAGGGAATCTTCCGTCTGTCAGAGGAGAAGGACATTCCTGCTGATGATCCTTACTGGTCCAGAGTTTGTCTCTCTTGTCATACGATCTCATCTGATCTCTCCTCTCCATCTACTCACTAACTGCTTCGGTGTAGTTCTGGGAGCTCCCAGAGTCGACAGAAGATGTATTCAGCTTATTCACCCCCGCAGATATACGACGGACGCGCGACCATGCATTACCTAATTTGGAGACACTATTGCTTTCAATAACCTCTCGTCTTACCTTTCTGAAGAATCATCCGTCTTTTCCAGATCCCGACCTCGCTCCCGAGAGAGATGTTCTCAATTGTATCCGTATTCTCACGCGCATCCTTCCCTTCATCTACGAGGCTGAGCACCTAGAAGAATGGGAGGAGAAATTCTTTTGGGGTCGGCGCAAGAAGAATACTAGAGGAGCTCGACCGGGAGCAGAAGTCCTATTTGACGAATCGCAGGCTGAAGGACGCCAGGAGGAGAGGTTGTCTGAGACTAATGACTATGAAGATGTGAAGCCCTTGGCCGAGGAATTGATCGACAACCTGCTAGATCTTTTATTCTATACGGACTTTACGATCCCAAAGCTCCCAACGGTTAAGGGTAAGGTATCATACTCGATATGGCAAAGTGGTGTCGGCTGCAATACTTCCATGGGCTCTAGCAAAGAGCTCGAAAGCAACCGGTGCGAGATTTTGCGACTATTGCTTACATTAACTGGAGAGGCGATGTACATGCCGCTGAGTAAGATTCTTTGTCCTCGATATGGGACGCAACGCTGACGACGCGCAGGTCTCCTACCTGTTCAGGGTGTTAAGGCCATTACCTACATTGCAACCTGCCCTGACAAACAAGTTGTCCTCACATTGCTATGCTCATTGCTAAATACTGTATGTACAGTGGTGTATGGTTCCGACTATTGCCTCATATTAACCACAGTCTCACTCAGTCTATCAAGTACAATCCTGCGTCATGGAGGGTTCCATATGACCATGTGGTCTGGAAAGATTCCAAGCAGATCTTGGTTATATACTGTCTACAATTTCTTCTTGTTCTCCTACTATATCCTATCCCAGAGGACGGTCGTGGGACACCGCCCAAGAACTATTATCGCCATTACTTTGGTCGGCTGCACCGACCGCAAGACTTTCAATTCCTTGTCGATGGCATGACCAGAATCTTGAACCAACCTGTGGGTCTGCATTCTTCAGTTGGCTGTGCTTAGTTCTGATGAAGTGGCAGATGCAAGTTACGAACTCTTACCTTCCAGGCAGCCAGAAATCTATCAAGTGGGCTCCGGAAATGCTCATCTTGTTTTGGGAGGCCCTTCAGTGCAACAAGCGATTCAGGTCATTTATCATTGACTCAAGTCGCTCCCATGACTTTGCCATTCTCTGTATCTTTTACGCTGTCGAGTACAAAACTGACGCATCCAAGCAAGGCGTTGTGAGAATGTGCATCTTTATTTTACAAACAATGAGCGTTGAACCGAATTTTGGGAAAAGCCTCAACATGAAATTTGAGGCTCAGGAGACGTTACCTCAGAACATCCGTATTCCGGGCTTCAGGGGTACCTATGGTGATTTTCTGGTGATGGTTTGTCTTTCGCCGAATTCATCATGCGAGACCGTACTAAACGTGTCTTAGTCCATCCATACCCTGCTTACCGCAAGTAAAGGCAAGCTGAACGCTGTCTATCCAGCACTTTTAGCGATCATCAACAACGTGGCTCCTTACTTGGAACATCTTTCGCCCGCCACATGCTCCAGACTTCTGCAGCTCTTCTCCTCGATGTCCGCTCCCAGTTTCCTCCTAGCTAACGAAACGAACCATGCCCTCCTAGCCTCAGTGCTTGAATCCATAAACTCGATACTTGAACACCAATTCACCAGTAAGTGTCGCTATGCCTTCACTTTCGTAGCGGCTTGGCTCGCTGACTGACTCTCGCAGAAAACCCGTTCCTAGTATATGCCATTCTAAAATACAGGAAACGTTTCGAAGCTGTCCGAGCCTTCACTCTCGAAAGTGGACAGCAAGAGATTGAACGCCAAAATGAAAGGAGAAAAGCTAAAGCTGCATTTCGCGACTCGTCCTCTAGCCCTACGCTGTCGCAGGCTGAAGAGGATCCTCATGTGTCTTCGGGTGCACGTTCGCCCTTGACTCGTATTCCTGAAGAGAATAGCCCTTTCGCTATTGGCGGTGACGAATCGGATGACCAACATGACGAGCAAGACACGCCGTCGCAGTCATCTCCCTCCGCGCAGAACTCAAGAAGGCCGTCGACATCATCAGCTATCGATGAAAGTGTCCCTCTGCAATTGCGGGGAATGTCTGAGAAGGCCAGAGGTAAGATGCCTGCTGGGCAGCCATCGTTCTCCCGGCAGAATAGCATCACCAGTCAAAGTAGTATGTCCGCCATGTTCTCCACTTCCAGTGGTTTTACGCCGACTGTTGCTTGGGTAAGTATCTACTCGATGGTGTGCCTTTATTTTTTGTCTAATCGTCCTAACAATCACGCGTTTAGTTGGAGTCATGGCTACCAGAGCTTCCTCTTCACACTATTCTCACTATCATTTCGGCCATTGCTCCTCACATTCCCGATTCGGCTTTCCAGACCACGTCAAACCCGGAAGCTCGCACTTTGATTGCGAATCTTCCCTCCTTTGCAGAAGAGCCCACAATTCAAGGGCTGTTATCAGAACCTCCACCTGTACGGGTGCATTCTTTCGAATGGTCAGCACTGTCCTTGGGATGGTATGAGTCTTTGCTTTGGGGTTTCATCTTCTCCAGTGAGATGGTAGTTGGCACCGCATCTGGAGCTACACCCGGCACTGTTGGCGTGTGGAACGGAACTGGAATCAAACTGTTCAGGGTACAGGAGGCGGCCGCGCAAGGCCCAAGTTTGCTCGCTCCGAAAGGCGCAGTCGACGCGGTTGGAAGCAACTTGGTGCAGCGCATCGGGAATTTGAGTCTCAGGCGCAGTAGTACACAGGACTCCCAGAGTGGCTCAAGACCACCATCTGTCCGAGAAGTATAGAGCATTTGGTCCCTTTGTTATTTTCTTCTCCCAAGCATCTGGCGGTGCTTGGGATATGTGATGTTATTTTCAGATGCATAGGCTTTCAAGCTCCACATTCGAATCATCTGGCGCTCAGGACTTGTAGATTGTCAGTCATACAGGCTGCTGTATAGTTATCAACCATGGTTAATCCATATCTGTTCTACGACGGTTACCCAATCAATTGGTATGGCGTGAAGGAGAACTCAAGTCCAGGGAGGGGATTTTGTCTGACATTTTATTCGGGATAAACCCCTTGTGCTTCCGCATCGTACCTGTGTTGGCTGATGAACATGGATATGGTGAGATTGTACTCCACGTGAGGCAGGGATTGGCTCTAAGCCCTGTCTCGCTCGGCATCGACACTTGGCATTGGGGGGATCTTCTCGATCATCACATCTCATTCTGAAATATAATCGCGTTCTAGTCTCGTAGAGATTGTTCCTGTCTTAGAACTTTCATCTGAGAAACTATACTTTCCTGGTGCTTGCAAAGAAAAATGACTGTACTAGCACGCTCGCTGCTTGTCACGGCATCCGCCGTCATCTTCTCATTGCCGGATATCGCGTTCGGGCTACCGACAGGCCTTCAGAACGTCCTCGATAATACCCATAGAAGTCAAGAGTACGGATATCCTACAGATTTTACCAGGGGCATTGTACCTGTGAGTTCTCAGTCACTGTGTCCATGCACTTGTTGGATAAATTGAGCTAATCGGGTACGATTTGCTTTGATATAAGATTCCAGTTCATTCTCACAAGTAAGTCGAGACGGGATTTTATCAATCTTTAAGAATGGCTCTAATTCTCTGGGCAGTGACTACTGGAGAGACGTACCTTTCTACACTGGTAAGGCAGCATTTTGATCACCTCACATTGTATGCATGGCGCTTGCCTGACCCCTTTCAAGCTCTCTCACAAGGATGCATCTCAACGGAAGCAGATGTCTGGCTGTACAACGGCACTCTCTATGTGAGTACAAAGTTATCAAGCGATGGATGTCTTCTTCTAACATCGAACAGGTCGGTCATGACACGTCTTCTCTAACAGAAGAGAGAACCCTGGAATCATTGTACATTAATCCAATCCTCGATGTTCTCAAGCGCCAGAATCCTCGATCGCGCTTTGTGACGTCCTCCACCCACAAGTAAGTTAGCTTCATTGTGTCTGGCTTACAGAGAACTGATATTTGATCAGTGGCGTCTTCGACACTTCGGTTTCCCAAACGCTTTACCTGTTCATTGATGCAAAGACCGACGGACATGAGACCTTCAAGGCTGTGATTGATGCCTTGGAACCACTGCGTGAACATGGTTATTTGACGACTCTGAAGAATAACAAGACCATCACCAATGGGCCCATTACCGTGATCGGCACGGGCAACACGCCCTATGATATGGTTGCGCCTGTCGCAAACAGAGACTACTTTTTTGATGCTCACCTCGAGTCCTTGAACGAGCCTGAGAATGCCGGCATCACAGGCCTGATCTCTCCCATCGCGTCTACAAGCTTTGCGCATGTCATCGGCACAGTTTCGGAGGGTGATTCTGAAGCGATATTGACAGAGAAGCAGCTCAGCACTCTCCGCTCGCAAATCGCGACCGCAAAGGAAAGGGGCATTGGAGCCAGATATTGGGAGACGCCCAGCTATCCCATCAGGACCCGTAATTCGGTCTGGAGAACTCTGCTGAAGGAGGGTGTTGCGCTCCTGAATGCCGATGACCTCGAGGCTGCGGCCAATTATTTCTGAACATTATGATGAGCTTTACTGTCAAGTGTCAATAACTCCAGCATGTTTGCCTGCATTTGGCGTGATTCCATTTTGCTCACCAATCATTGTTATGCCATGGATAGAGTGCGCCTTTGGAAGGCTCACTAATTGGATTTGATCATATACGGTAATAATAAACACTTTATCAATATGATTAAGAAACACCCTCTCGTTTGTAGAATTCATTCTCCCTTTACCAGCCAGAGGTCCACGAGAAATGACACGTGACGCGCCCGTGTGTTGGAACGCGTCTGACGCTGGGATTGAGCGCACACGGCTATCTCTTCTCTTAAAATACTTCAACCTAATAAGAGCTTCTGACGGCTCAAATGTCGAAAGTTGATGTCGACCTTGGAGATTCCTTGGCCAAGGTGCTCCCCACGGGGGTAAAGGTGACGATCCGCCATATCTCATCGGCCCCAAGCCCGTGTGCGGCTCTCTTCGCAGCTCCACCAGGCGAAGAACCCGAGTCGACATTCTGCGAGAATCATTTCCTCGCAGTCTCCATTAGTCCCGATGAAAACGAGGAGCCGGAAGTGATCGTCTTTGGGATCGAAGTGCTGGTCTACGGCACCGCGCATCTGACAACCATTTTCGTCTCCAAGGCCGATTCAACTGGCTACCTGCATCTGCTCAAGAATGCGCCCAAAGTCTCACTTCTCAGACTTATTTCAAATGCGTTTCTATCATTTCTTGTGCAGACCCGTCAACGGCCAGGGGTTCGGTTGATGGTGTCCCTGTTTGCCCGAGCCCAGAATCAGTACTTGTTTCCCGGGAGCATCGAGAACCCTGAAAAGCATGTCTTGGATGATCGTGGGTTGATCAAATGGTGGTGTCGTGTCATCGACCCCATTCTACGAGAATATGAGCCTGAGACAGGTTCTCATGAAAAGGCACTGCATGATCAAACTAAGGAGTCGGCGAAGAGTTCAGCAACAGCCTTCCTGATCGTTCCTGGATGCGACAAGTTCGAGACTCGGGGCTTCTTCCCAATCACAGCGAGGTCTGATGACAAGGATCGGCCGAGATGGTTAAATAGCTACCCTCTCCATCAGCTCTGTGATAATCCCAACGCTCCGCCACGGTGTCTCGTTCCTCGCTTCCCAGATGACCCGAAGACACGCTTTCTGATCGACTTGGACGATGAATTGCCAGAGTCGACGGGAGCTGCAGGCTCCAAGGAGAATTCTGGTCATTGGCGAAGCGTGAAGTCTCTTGCGCAGTTTTGGGAGATGATGTCCTTTCGACAGGAATGTTCGGCCGGCCGATTAGTTGGGTTCTTGTGGCTTGTCATTAATCCGCCAGGTCTTGTCAATTCAGTTCAGATGACGAGCTCTCGTGTTGCTTCGCGGGATGTCGAGAATGTTGTTTCTGAATCTGCAAAGACAACCCACGATGCGACCAAACAAAAGGATGAAGTAGCGTCTGTGTCTGCTCCATCGCACCCTCCCACAAGTGGTCTCCAGACATCATCAATCACCCAACCCAGTGTCTCGTCTTCCGACACCCATGCCACCGTACAGCAAGCTACGGGACCCAGTGCGTTCTTTTGGCCAGACACAGGCCGAGGACACGCAGTCTTGAGTGAGGAAGACTATAAGGCGGCAATCAACTTTCTCATCGATCAAGATTTTGACACCAAGCATAAAGCTATCACCAGCACCAAGGCATGGGCCGAGAAAGTCGCCTCGCTCGCTGATCAACTTTGGGTTGGTCAACGGGTCGAGGGGAGAAATGCTGCGACGGAGCCTGGTCAGAAACATATGGACGCTACAACTGTCATTAACACAGCCTTTGTTCGGAAGCGCAAAACGGCTGATGAAGAGAGCGACAAGCCAGGCGAGGTACGAGGTGCGCCAGGGGACTCTGAAGAAGTCAACCTAACTCCCGTCCAGTCGAATCAGGCACCCAGCGTGAATGTGCTCAATGCCAACCTGGTTCGAAAGAAGAAGAAGACATAGGTTCGCATCACTGCGCTCTGCATGGAATGGCGATCTCGGAGTTCGGTGTATCTTTTTTTTTTTTCGAGCTGGGGTGACAGCTACATGGTTCAGGAGGGTATTGGTTGCTTTGGTGTCATTAGAGCAGCATATGGATTCATACTTGGCAGGACTTGCTTATTTCTAAAGGTGTTAAATCTCCATCTGTATCGATTTTGAGTCTACAGTTCAATTGCAAACGATTAAAGGTAAAATTAATGGAAACAACCCGCCTATTCTTTTCTAATAGACCTGTGAAGTAATCATTGAGCTAGTGTATGTGAATACGCAACTAGATGATAGTTGCTTGTGTCTGTTCTAAGACAATGTGATTATTTCGCTGCCTGAATTGGGGCTGTGAGCTGGCGCGTTTGTCTTCTCCGCTGTCCAGTCATGGTCCACAAGATGAACTGTTGCATCCAAGTGGAATACCAACTCAATTAGTCCAAATTAGTGACACGACTATGCAAGCATGTATCTCTCATGGGGCCATGACAATATAATTCTATAGCTTGGCGGTACTGTTGTCAATCAGACGATGAGCACGATCGATGGCATCCTAGTGCTTCCGGCGATTACTTTCACTTGTCGAATTTCTCCACCGCCCGTCTCCAGTAGAATGTCCTCTTTGAACGTCTGTGTCCCCTCTCGGTTGTTTCTTTGTCGTCGTCTTTGCCCATGCTAGACCTTCAATCGCATTTGAGCCGCTTGAATGTCGGATCGGCCGTCGGACATGGCGAACTCGCGTGGTCGACTGCAGTGGGTTGGGTGTGTTTGATCTGGTATACGACCGTGTTCGCCGTCTGTCTGCTGGGATACTTTCAAATGTATTTGTTTCTCAATTGCCTCCTGCGACCTAGACTAATGTGTGGTACGTGGACAGATGGATGCACTTCTCGCGCAGACCTCGGAAATCCCATGCAGCCTCGTCCTCCGACGCCCCTCACGTCACCGTGATTCGGCCCGTCAAAGGCCTTGAGCCGTATCTCTACGACTGCCTGGCTGCGACTTTCTATCAAGACTATCCCCATGACAAACTGACCGTCTACTTCTGCGTTTCGTCTCGAGCAGATCCCGCTTATCCAACGCTGCAGAAACTTCTGTCAGATTTTTCGCACGCCGACGCGCACATCTACATCGAAGAAGAGGATCCGTTACTCCAGCCTAACAATGCAGCCAACTACAATCTGGGACCGAATCCGAAGATTCGCAACATGAGCCGTGCCTACCGAGAGGCCAAGGGGGATATTGTATGGATCCTGGACTGCAACGTGTGGGTGGGACGAGGGGTTTGTGGGCGGATGGTGGACAGGCTATGCGGGCTTGGGGACACCCCGGGCAGGAAGTACAAGTTCGTACACCACTTGCCCATTGCGGTGGATGTGACAGGGACTAGTGGGTTGAGGGAGGAGCGGCAGGCCCTTCTTCAAGCGTGTGCCCAAGGCGATTCTGCTTCCGAGAGGCGCGACGCTTTTGCCATGATTGAGCAACAGCACCGAGAAGTTGGCTGGTTTGCGACTGGGGGCGGTCGATTAGAGGAGTTGTTTCTGGCGTCCTCGCATGCGAAGATGTATACTGCCATTAACACCGTTCTCATTGCGCCGTGCATTGTTGGGAAATCCAACATGTTTCGCCGGTCTCATTTGGACTATTTGACGCAACCATCCCCGACGGAACCGCAGCCACGCCGTCCCGGTATTGATTATTTCTCTGACAATATCTGCGAGGATCACCTGATTGGTGATCTGCTTTGGAAAAAGCAGGTACGTGAAGAGAAGGAATTGGGCGAAAGCTGGGGCAAACACGGCATGGTCTTTGGCGACCTTGCCATCCAGCCTGTGGCGAGCATGAGTGTCCGGGGCTATATGGCACGGCGAGTTCGGTGGCTGCGCGTACGCAAGTTCACCGTCCTTCTTGCGACTCTGGTTGAGCCAGGCACGGAATCAATCCTATGTTCTCTGTACGGAGCATGGGGTGTTACCACATCTCTTGCTCAATACCTGCAGCGCAAAGGATTGGGGTTCGCAGGCCACCTAACCTCATGGACTGCGTTCTTCACAGTCTTCTTTCTGAGCATCGCTGCCTGGATATTGGTCGACTGGACATTGTACATCAAGTTACATTCCGCGAAGGCCGTCGAGCTGAACGACGACACGCCCTGCTTTGCACAGCCTCCCGCACGCCGAAGGACGAGGCGGGCGTTTTCCCACTGGTTTGCGGCATGGCTGGGCCGAGAGGTGCTCGCTCTGCCCATCTGGATTTGGGCCTTCTACGGGGGAGTCACTGTTCAATGGCGTGACCGACGATTCCGGGTTAGACTTGATATGAAGGTTCGGGAAATCAGGGATGGGAAGGGCGTCCAGATGGAAGGTTCCTACTCCAGTCCAGCCTCGCGCTTATCCTCCAGTGGGCAAGGCAAGGCTCGACGCGACTAACAGTACATATCATGTTTTACATATCAGTATAGATAGACCAGCGACGCTGAACATACGAACTAGATCTAGATACAGGGAAATAAACCTATCATCGTCAAGGGTGTCAACTCAGAACTTTTGTCTAGTGGTATTCGTAACAAAAGAAATATTTACTCTGGAAGCAACAAACGGGGCAGGATAGTCGTGATCATTTCTTCTCATCCACATCCATCGTCTCCCCAGACCCTGACCCTGACGCCGACCCCTCATCACCAACACCAGCGCTAACACTGAGCCCTCCCTCCAAGTCACCAGCCTTATCCGAGCTCAACAACCACTCCACAACCTGCCGACCCTTGGACATCTCCCCGGCACCTTCCTCCTCGGCAGGCACCTCCTTACCCTCCTCCTCAGTCGACCAAGCCGTCCTCTCCGCCAGGAAAATCGCATCCAGCCCCGCATCATTCTTAACACCGATATCCGCACCCGCCTCCACAAGCGCCTTCACACAATCCAGATGCGTGTTCAGCGCAGCCCAGTGCAGAGGCGTATTCCCCGAGTGATTCCGATGGTTAACCACAGCCGCGATCTGCTCCGCCGAGAGCGGCGCCGTAGATTGCGCGGTTAGACTTGCCAGGAGATAGTTGAGGATTTCTGCATGCATCTGTTAGCCGGGCCATTCATACAACCCAGTAGTCGTGTCAAGTCGAGTTGAGTCAAGCGTCAACGTACCGGCATTGCCATTCGCAGCGGGGAAATGAAGCAGACAGGACCCCGTGCCACCCTCGGCCTCGGGCTCGGCGTCAATGGCGGAGGCGATGATCCAGGCCTCGGGGCAGTTGTGCTCTTTGCTTTGGGTGGCGAGGTCGGCCTTGAGGGCTTCCAGGTCGCCTGCGCGAGCGTCGTAGATGAGGTCGTCGATTGCCTCGAAGGAAAGCTTGACTGGTGTGGATGTCGACATTTTGCACTGTGCTTCCTTGGTTTGGAGTAACTGAAACTCCTAAGAACTAAATGCTTCTGATGTTGCTATGCTCTATCGGACTTCAGATGCAGCCCAATGCAGTGATTTGGTATCTATGACTTGGTTAGTCATTGTAATAAAAAATTTCCTCCTGTCGCATCTGAAGCGATTCTACCGATGGCAGCCGGATGAGAATTTTTTCAACCACGCAAGCACAAACAAAAGGAGCTTTAAAATCAAATTTGAGGGTTAGAGATAGGCAACATGAGATATCGATTGATAGACATCATGTTTCTCCATCAACAGGTCCAATCTGTAGCACAGTCGTGCCCCTCCATCATGCTTGATATATATCGATAAGGCGCATCGCAAAGTTCATGTCCCAGAACGGCTACCACAAACAGACATAATGTAAATTACTAACCTTAGGATCAAAAGACTTTTATCTCAAAGGGTTATATACCTCGCGTTTGCTCAATATCCCGTCTGTATACTCGTTGATTGTTGCAAAAAGAAACTTCAATATATTGGCACGTGACCAATTGTGGGGAATCTTGGATGGCTCTACCTTATGGTGACTACGGTGCAAGAGTACGAATTTTCTGGGCATGAGAAAATGAAGACCATTGTAGAAGAGGAAAAAGCGCTGCTTCTATGCTATGCAATCCCATATAGTACATCTGTCAAAACGCCTCCAACCCATGCACAGAATCAAAAGGTATCTCAAGGTATCTCAAAAGTCTAGCAACAGTAGTACGAAAGCAACAATACCATTCCTCGCATCAATCGCGTAGCCATGCCCTCCGCTTCTCCTCTTTCTTCTCTCTTCTCTTCTCCTTGAACATCTTCAATTCCTTCTTGGTGAGTTTCCTAGCACTGCGCTCCGCCCGGAGACTCCGCCCGTCATGGGCATTGGCAGCCGCATCCACATCAAAGAACGCATTCATCTGCCGTCGCGATTTACTCTCATCGTTGTAGTTCTCCGGAGTCAGGGTTGCAGGCTGCCACCGGCCGGTGAACCTGTTGAATGTACCAACAGCCTCGTAGGAGCCACTGGGATCCGCCGCAGCACCTCCGAGAGTGGGCTCCTCATACTGCTGCGCGTAGGGCGCCGTGGGATCGTAATCACCATGGATCGCCGGGTTGTAACCGCCTACGACGGGGGATTTCTCCTTTACACCTTCCGCAGCGTCGCTGAGAGGCACCGGTGCTAATGCTGGTGCATCCGGCACCCGTGGGTTCTCCCATTGTGAAACGCCCGTGAAGCGGTTGTAGAAGTAGTACGCTTGAGCGGTTGCATCCCAGACGGGCTCCCAGCCATCATCCTCATCGGGAGGGGCCTCGTTGGGCAGCGGTGGTGGGAGTGGCTCGTCTGGTAATGGTGGCGCAGAAGCGTCCTCCTCTTTGGCATTCTCTTTATCATCATGGGGGCGTGTTGTGTTTTCTTCGGCATCTTGTGTCTTGCTTGGTGATGTGTCATTTCCATCGTCCTTGTTCTGTGTTGATTGTTCTTCCTCATGTGTATCCCGTTCGCGAGTCTTCGATTCTTCCTGGTTGTCCACGGGCAGCTCGGATAAGCTGTCCGTGGCGCCTGTCTCTGTGCTGGGGGAACGGTCAAGAGGACTAGACGGAGGGTTCGCGGACATTTTGGAGTCAGTACTGCTTATAGAGCTGAAGAGTACGTCCAGATGCTTGTCAACAGAGATGCGGAGAGGCGTAGCAGAATTACTTGCGCATTACAGAGATTCCGCTGCGGACGATCAACTCCGACAATCATCATCGTTCGCTAGCCATATAGGGACTAGTGCATCTATCTTCTTCTACGAGCACTGAGGCATCAAGGCATCAAGGCAGGATATCTAGTAGGTACACTTATGTTGGAATCAATGGTCAACTCTCTCACCGGTCGAAATGCATATACGAATGCTATTCTCCTTTCACTGTCCCTTGTCGTCTAAGGTACTATAATTAGTCTTTCCGCTGATGTGCTCGCCGCGGGAATAGAGAATAGAGGCTACTTCGAACTCGCGTTGGAAGTCTGCTAACCTGAATCAAGACCAACGCGTCAAAGATGCATGCGAGAACTTTTTATCAGACCGCTGGAAAGCTCCAGAAAGGCTTGATTGCTTGGTGGAATAGTCTCGAGCAAGAACCGGTAGTCAGAACGTGCGCATGGCCCAGCAATGGAAGAATAGCTTCGGCATGTCTAGGTTGGTGTCGAGGGCTTGATCTAAGCTGATCTTTAGCAACCTCGATAGTTGAGGGATAGAACCATTTCCGTGCTGACGGCCTATGGTCGCGATAATGGGCTGGACAGTGACGGCAACAACCAGGGAGATCGCAGATGACTCGTTATGTTTGTTTGTGTCATCACAGCTGGGCAGTCAGCAATTTGAAACGCAACCTCAGCATTCCATTGAGGGTAAATCACATTAGCAATGTCTAGATTTGAGTCAGACATTTAGATTAAGCCCCGTTCTCGGTATCATTCGGTCCTGCCTCGGTCAAGGGATAATCAACGAGATTAGAGTAGGAGGCAGGAATGTGGCCGCTTAGATAGCCACGACTGTAGATACTTGGATAGGTCAGTGCATCATACTAAGAGTTTATTACATAGATAATAAATCCTGAGGTGGATGAGACCTTAGTGATGCCGAGTGGTTGTTTGCGCTGGGCTATGACGAGGTGATAGTGGAAGGGAGCGAGTTGATCCTATAGTCAAAATGAAAGATTTTTCTGCCATAATAACATTCTGTGGTGAGATTTATGAAACAATGACTTGTAGTATATTTTTGGACGGATCTAGTAGAGGACTAAGTAGTAATAGATTGAGTAGCCTTTAAGACAGACTTTAATATACTGCACGGCTTTTCACTTCTCGGCCCTGTATAGACCAACAAGGCGCACAATATCATTAAGGAACCACATATCGTAGCTCATATAGTACCGTTGCATTTGTTGTAGCATCTACATTTGTATTTATAGTGCTGAATAACAGGAGGATAACTGAAAGTTTGTACGTGTGGTGGGATGTTTCGTTGGTGGAGGTGGTCTAGATGTGGCACGTAGAAATATATATCTTAACCTACACAGACACTGTCCCAACACCCACCATTCATTTCGGCAGAAGGTAGCATCAAGAATAACAATGGAGTCACTAAACCTGGTCACTATCGAATGCCCAGGAGCATGGTCTTGAACGAATAACTGCATGTGCGAAGGACCCATCTACTCCATATCGAAGTACTGTGTATACTGCAACTGGCACACCGGAACGAGACATTGTATAGAGAAAAGCAGCAGAGGCGAAACGGTACGACAATGACCAAACATAGTCTTCGCTCGAGATAATCATAATCGGAGAGAGCACTGTTCTGTAGACCTCTTCGACGACTGGAAACTGGAGTACGGCTTACGGCTACACCGTCGAGATGCCTGCTCTACATGACTACAACTCATGATCAGGCCATGCGACCAGCTCACATCCATCCAGCACGAGGAGGCTCCTTATTATTTATTTTGAAAGATCCTCAATCGAGTAATGTGGAGCGCAGGGAGTGTTTCCCCGACAGCAACATGTGAGCTAGAGTGAAAGCGGAAAGAGGACCAAAGTCGATTTCATCACGACTCAGCGACGAGTCTGCGAACGGAGCGAGTTACATTCGGGAAGACAGGATTGCCTACTAGCAGAGCCATCTGGAAAAAGCACGCATCTACGTGCTCAATAGTTCCGATGGACAGCCCCTTGCCTCGCTTGTTGCTAGGAACAAAGCAAAGGAGGAACCCAGCTTTCCCTTACCCACACAAGCCTGGCTAAAGCTCCCACCAAAGGAAACACAAGAGAAACCGGGTCGAGCACACTCGGAAAATTTAATATTGTTTATGACGAGATAGAATGAGACTGGACTGCTGGAGCCATGGGACAGGGTCAGCTACGTCGTAACCCTTGCGATGACTATACACTATCGACCAGTTGAACGAGATGGAAAGTCCCTTGCAGATCAACAACAAGACTTTGCAGACCCTGCAAGCTTCTGCAACCTTGGATTAAATCAGCAGCACGCACGTTGAAACCATTGGCACCTGCATACCGAACGAGAGGCCCTTGAATACTCCGATTCCTAGTCGCTTAAGGCTTAGCCCTTCCCGTGCTATGCCAGCAGGTGCTCACTCTGTATCAAGTGAGAGTGGAGTCATACGGGATGCGCCACTGATGGAATGGCTGAAGCGTAGGAATTGGCCATAATCGTGTGATATGGAGACTCAAGAAGAAAGTTGCTTTGAATGCGGTAAGCCTGCGATAGCTCCGCGGCAGGTAATGCAACCCAATGACCAAGCGGGCACAGGTGAGTTTACCGCTTGCATGTGTGATCGACGTAGTAGAACCAAGGGAATGAGACAGAAGACGCGGACTATGCGGTCTCAGTCGATGCACGGCCGGTCCCCTGAACGAGGCGTGGCTCACGAGAGCCTGGTATGCTGGAAGCTGACTTGTTGGTTCAGATCAATCGAATGTTTTGCAGATCCATACCAACCGCTGGGGCAGAGAGCTCCAATCCAGGGCTGCGAGATTGCGATAACGCGGTTCTGACTCTTGAGGGACAAATCACGATGGATTCCTTGCATACCACATTCCACTCAGGGACTCAAGCTGGATAGCTACCATGACAGAGAGCTCAATCAAGGGCGGATAGAACTAGCATCAACAGAGAGCTCGCTGCCTCCACCTGAGTCTATATAAGGATGTCTTCACTTCACCTGTGGGCATTCTCTTTCCTCTCCATCAACCATCACTCTCGTTGACAAGCTTTTCCTTCGAAGTACAATCTTCTCACATTTTTTCAAACCCAAATTCACTCCGAGTCTTCACTCCCTTTTCAAACCCCACCGTCACAATGAAGTTCTCTTTGAGCGCTGCTGTCCTCGCTTTCGCCGTCTCCGTGGCCGCCCTTCCCCAGCACGATGTTAACGCTGCTGGCAATGGTGTTGGCAACAAGGGCAACGCCAACGTCCGCTTCCCCGTTCCTGACGACATAACCGTGAAGCAGGCTACCGAGAAGTGTGGTGACCAGGCTCAGCTCTCTTGCTGCAACAAGGCCACCTACGCCGGTGATGTCACCGACATCGACGAGGGTATCCTCGCTGGTACCCTCAAGAACCTGATCGGTGGTGGATCTGGCTCCGAGGGTCTCGGTCTCTTCAACCAGTGCTCCAAGCTGGACCTCCAGAGTACGTCAAGTTTCTTTAAAGACTGGTCGTCCATACTGACATATTCCAGTCCCCATCATTGCTATTGCCGTCCAGGATCTGGTCAACCAGAAGTGCAAGCAGAACATTGCCTGCTGCCAGAACTCTCCTTCCGATGCCGTAAGTCTTCTTCTACAAATGTCTAGTTCTCTACTAACGTCCACCAGAGCGGTTCCCTCATTGGCCTGGGTCTTCCTTGCATTGCCCTCGGTTCTATCCTGTAAGCTACTCGTCGCTTCTGCTGTTGGCGCTGTCAGCCAGCGTTTGGAGATTCGGTATGGCGGCTCGCGGTAGGGAGCAGGGTCCCGGGAATCTTCTGTTTGATAGATAGGGTACCTGTTGCTGAATTGTGTATCATTAATTGTGCTGTGGCACTCGGAGAAAGAAGATTGCACTGTTTTCCTCAATACTTTCTGCCTGTGGGCAACCAGCATTTATCGATGCTGGCTTTGTCATACATAATTTAATGCATAGAATTGCCTCTAACTTTCTTTCCTGACAAATTTGTTTCCTTATGGCAAGCATTGTAGTTTGTGCCATGGTCATCTCCTATGTACGCGTGCATCTCCAGCATTCCTCTCACACTGCAAGCGCGCCATAGCCTTTACCAGCCATTCCACGCGATCTTCTGTCCTATATACGACGCGTTGTATTTGGAATCCACTTGATCACTCCATGTGATTCACTTGATCACTGGAGACTTGTAGTCGCGCGTTTCATCGGTATCCACTCTGTGGCTATTTCGAAGCTCCTTGTGCCTACTGGTATAGTTTATCCAAATATTGCCGAATGCACTTGAAACCACTGATTCAAAAGGGTGTGAAGACAGATATTCATTCCTAGCTAGCAGAAATGGTAGTTCAACAGCATGTTCAACATATCCTGTCCATCACATTGCGAATTACTTCGATGGACGTTGCACCTAACACTGGAACGAATAGCAAAATGCTCTGATTGACATCAAGATTATCGCATTGAATAAAACCTCCTTCTTTGCCAGCAAGTATACAGGATTAAGTTATCGAAAGTATGTATATCAATCACCCAGAAAAGAAAAGACACGGAAACAGGAAACAAAAGGAACAAGAAGAACAAGAATCAAATATCCACAGACAAGATAACAGACCCCCAAACCAGGCCGACGACCGCAAAAACAGCCCGAAAGAACAAAACAAGGCTCCAAACGCCGTTACTCGCAAAAAAGAGGCCGAGGCCCTTTGGGATTCATGCTGCTGTCATTGCCAATGCCACCGTCATCGACGCTCCATCTCCTGGGTCCCAGTCGGATGCTGGGAAGCATCGCTGCTCCCATCCGTCTCTCTTTCTTGACGATGGGGGCCGGCTTCTCGAACTCTACGGTGGCTGTTACCGAGGAGCTGAACGAAGTCGAAGACCGGCAGGATAAAGCTGTTGCGGGCCGTGGCCGGTGGGGTGATTTGGGTGGTAAGGGCCACTTTAGGCTGTTGATTCGGAGGGTGCTGATGTTGTTGCTTGTGGTTGACTGCAGGAGGTTGATGATGTCGACCAGAGATTTTCTGGAGCTCTGGCGCCAGGTTGAGTTGCGTTTGGCGTCTTGAGACGATTTCTCCGTAGCGTCGTCTTCGAATGATGGTGTGTTGCCCTCGTCGTCGTCGTCGCTTTCTTCGGGGATGTTCTCTATCATGCGGCTTTTGACCTCGGGGAGCTTTGCAGCTTTCGGGGGGAGGGCGGGAATCAGTGGTTCTTTTTGATTTTGATTGTGACAGTCTTGCGTTGCTGTCGGTGTATCGCTGAGATCCATGTGGATGATTCTGACGTTGGAGTCTTTGGCAGAGTCTGTGTCTGGGTCTGCGTCTTTATGCTCGACGGATGAGACATGAGGTCTCTGTTTCTCGTTCTCGTTCTCCTGGAGCCCGTCATGGTCATTAACGGGCTCTTCAGGGCAAATGGTCGTCTGCGAATCGACTGCTTCAACGATCCGAACCGACATCCTCGCCGAGGACTTGCAGGGAACGGTTCTTGAAGCTGCTGAAGAGGCTTGAGACGCTTCGCTCTCTGGCTGCGCGTCATTTTGCTCTTGAGCGGGGAATTTCAGCGGTTTGCGTCGCTGGATACAGGGGAAGATTGACGATATTAAGTCCATGCTTGCGATGGGTGCTAGTTCATGGATTCCCAGTACACTCTTTGAAAGTAAACTCCGAGACTTGGAACTAACGCTCAGATCCAGTTTAGTACAGCTACGTCCACCGACATATATAGATGCATCTCGTCGTCTCACACTGGTGATTACTATGTCAACAAACAAATTAACCTTCTGCTTGACACTTGAGACAGTATCTCAGCTGATCCGTGGTTCCATCAATTTGATAGCTGATTACTCGAACAATTGGAGTTCTATGCTCGCCGCATAGAGTAGTACTACGTAAGGATTAGAAACATGTTTAAAATTACGTGACTGTAAGTGAGTTCGGCTCAGTGGAAGGCAATGGTCATATTACTGTATGGTTGATCTTAATTTTATGTGATTGCTGAGCTCTAATAGACGCATGATTAGTTAGGGCTATGATACTACGGATATGGCTATGGAGATCAGACTGAACCCCTTCTACTCCATTTGACCCAACACCTTGAAACACGGCACTTGCTACATCATTCTCTGTCCACAAGTCATATGTACACTCCAGATAGACCTCATGCCCTTTGTTTACACGTTCCGAGAATGTCACGCTCGAATCTGAGATAAATGCCGGTAATTGTCCGCTCCGCTATGGAAGGGAGGCAAGGGATAAACTCCGTGCTTTCTCAAATACATCTAAAGATCCAGAAAAATAGCCAAGCGTCCTTACATTCCGCAGGAAGAGGTTTAGCTAGACAGGATCAACAAGGAAAGACGCGATCCAAAGTTCATCTCGCTTATATTGGAGATCTGCATTCCAGGTACCAATGACAAACATCCATGATTCAACAATCTCAATCTGGATTGCTGACGTACGAAACATCGCAATAGTCTAACCTCACAGCTTGCTTTGGCCTGCGGTTGCCGTGTACAACGACTTAGACCGATCAATGGCCTGGACGGCCTCTCTCTCAATCCGTTGCAGGAGGTCCGCGCACGTCGGGATGTCGTGAATCAGACCAATGACTTGACCGGCGGTCCATACCTGCGAATTAAACCATGTTAGTTTATGGAAACCGCGGCGTAAACAAGGGATGTCAACGGGAAGCGGGTAAGAACTTACACCGTAGTCAATGTCGCCGTTCAGGAACACCTCGCGGCCTCTCTTGCCGCTAACGAAGGGCGCAATCTCGGCAAACTCGCCCGTCTTGCTCTCCCTCTCAATCTTCAGCGCCTCCTCCGACACCTTGTTCTTGAACAGACGGGAGGTGTTCTTCCACCGTCTCAAAACCAGGTTGGTGTTGTTCTCGTCCGACGCCACAATGGCCTCCTTGACCTTCTGATGGATGGGCGCCTCAACAGTGCACATGAACCGCGTACCCATGTTGATACCTTCCGCGCCGAGTGCCAGCGCCGCTGCAAGACCCTGTCCGTCCGCGAATCCGCCCGAGGCGATGAACGGCACGTTGAGTTCCTGGCGCGCCCGGCTGAGGAGAATGAAGTTTGTGATGTCATGCTCGCCGACGTGGCCGGCGCACTCGAAACCGTCGATGGAGAGGAAGTCTACGCCCAGCTTCACAGCGGACTTGGCGTGGCGGATGGTCGTGCACTTGTGCAGGATGATCGTGTTGGCCTTCTTCAGCTGCGTAATCACGGGGCCGGGGTTATTGCCCGCTGTCTCGACGATCTTGACGCCCTCGTCGATGATTACTTGTGCGTAGGCAGCGTAGTCTGGGGGCACGAGGGCCGGGAGGAGGGTCAGGTTCACGCCGAATGGCTTTTTGGTCATGGTTCGGCATCGGCGAATCTCCTTGCGAAGGTCTTCGGGGGTGGGTTGCGTGAGTGCAGTGAGCTTGGGAGAGTTAGCGATTGACTTTCAGACTCGATTTGTCTCGAGTGCTTTCGTAGACGTACAATTCCCAGACCACCTGCGTTGCTAACCGCCGCAGCGAGCTCTGCGTATCCAACCCATTGCATACCTCCCTGTACCACAGGGACTGTAAATCCGTCAGCAACCGGAGTCCCTTTCAACAACTCCAAGTCCATGCAACTCACCGGCGATGCCCAGTTTCCTCGTTAACGCAGTGTGGAAAGGCATCTTGTCGCGGAGACGAGCTATCAGAATGAAACACCACTATCAAGTTCTAAAAATGCGAGAATGAGTGGATTCTTCTATGCCAAAGTCTTCAAAGAATCTCTAGAAAACAGGAAAGAAGCAGCTATTAACATGAGTTGAACGCTTCGCTATGCTGAGGAATCGGCCGTTGTGCTGACCATTGTGAACTGTGTAACCGCGGACCTCTAAGTGTGGGGAGGACGAGTTGCCGAGGTCGAAAGGTGTCGGCCTGTGGCGTGTCGGCCAAAGATCCCTAATTCGGAGGTATCTCCAGATGGGCCGATGGTGTTTCGGACGTGGATTTTGGAGTAGACCCAGAGCCAGCTAATCTCGATCTTTCAAGAGAGACTTTTCTTTTTGATGAGATGATCAAATAATAATAGTGGTGGTACGTAGTACTAGTACTCTGTACCCCGTGGTGTTGGTCTGTCTGGTGACTGAGTGGACCACCTGAGCTCTCAGCATGTGATCCGGGGATTTTGTGCGGTGTACAACCTGCATAACCCGCTTCATGCAGCAATGGTACGAAGCTAGAGGATCCATATTTCCAATGACTTGGCTTGATTGCTATAACGATCATCAGGGATAGTGTAGATATAGATATTGACCGAAAGGGTCTGCCAGACGGCGAACCAAGAACGCCATTATAATGCATAGATACATCCGAAAGACTGTTTTATGACACATCCTCCCCCTATTTGGCGCCCATTTGACTGGCCAGCCAAGTCTCATGTAGCTTCTTCTGTCTCTCCCAGTCCTTTCGAAGTTTCTTCGCACGACTCTTCGTAATCTCCTCGCCTGCAGCATCGCGAGTAGGGATACCCTCTTCATCCCAGGCGCTGTACTCGTTGGTCCGGAACATCTCCAGGTGGTTCACTTTGCCCTTCTCCAGTTTCTTGAGGGCTTCCTTCTCCTTGTTTTCCTTTTCAATCTGCTTCTGGCGCGCCCGCGCTGCCTTTTCCTCCCGAGCCTGGATCAGCTCTCGGGTAACAGGACGGACCAAGGCTGGAAGGTTCTCCCGGTCTTCAAGGTAGATGCCGAGATCGAACAGGTCGATGTCGCGAACGCGATCGCAGAGTGCCAGGATCTCCTTGCCCAGCGACTCAGATGGCTGGATAGAAGACACCTTAGTGCGGAAGTTCGAAAGAAGTTCAGCATAAGCTTTTGCGGATTCAGTCAGGTCCAGGTCTGGCACTTCTCCCTTGCTCACAATCTCCGCAACAGTCTCCGGGGTAACTCCCTCCTTAGCCCGCGCAGCCTGGCGGAGCGAGTCACGCATGCTGGAGAGCGGATACAGGAAAGGCTTGGCTTCTTCAGGTACATCAATACCCGACCAGCCAATTTCCGTGCTGTCGGCGGTTGCGCTGCCATTCAAACCGAAGATATTGACCATCGAGGTCACCCACCGCGCGACAGCCTCGACGTCCTTGGGATTGAGTGTAGACTTGTCGGCGCCGTTGTATTTTGAGATCAGCTCTGAAATCGCCGACATCGCTCCCTGCGTATTGAAAGAGTCGCAGAGATGATCGAAAGTAGCCTTCTTCGCGGCCTCCAGAGCGGCAGGGAGAGTGGTGTCGGAGCCCGACGTCTGGCCTGATAGCGTCGCAGGATCCTTCATCTTGATGAAGAAATTGTTGACTTTGTCCTCCCAAGAATTTCCAGCACTGACGAGTTCCTCTGTGATTTCAACGCCGTCCCTCCACCCGCCGAGCAAGAAGACAATTCTGAGACTGCGCGGTGTCCACTCCTTCCTCTCCAGTGCCTCTCGGATTGTTGTGAAGTTCTTAAGCGACTTCGACATCTTTGACCCTTGAATCGATAGATGACCCATATGCAAGAAATAGTTCACCCATTGATCAGTGTGTGAGTGGCCATGGGTCCAATAAGCCTCACTCTGCGCCAGCTCGTTGTCATGGTGGGGGAACGCTAGATCAACGCCTCCCGAATGGATATCCATCTGTTTGCCAAGCTTAGCCGAAGCCATCGCAGAGCATTCAATGTGCCAACCCGGCCTGCCCCGACCCCAGGAGCTCGTCCAACTGGGCTCACCCGGCTTCGACGCCTTCCAAAGAGCAAAGTCGGAAGCTGAACGCTTCTCGGTCGTCTTCTTGGTCAATGCGCCTTCTCCCTCCGCGAGCAGCTTGTTATCGGACCGGCTCCAGGGCTCAAGCCGGGCATAGGGGTGTCCGGCATTCTCGAAAGCAGTAATATCGAAGTATACCGAACCGTCGTCCGTAACGTAGCCAAACTTGTTCTCTACGATCTTCTCCACAAAGTCCGCAATCTCAGCACCATACTCGGTGACCCTAGTCAACTCGTCGGGATCAAGGACGTTGAGATCGCGCATGTCCTTCATAAACCTCTCCTCGTACTTCTTCGTCAACTTCGTGAAAATAGAATGATCGTCCGCATTGATCGAGGACGCCTTGAGCGAATCCAGATATGGGAGGAGAAGGTCCTGAGCATTTGTGTAGAAGGACTCGGCGAAGCCCTTGGGGGTAGTAGCCTGGTCGAGGCCTTCCGCCTGCGCGATCACCTTCGCAGCTGATGCCACCGTCTTGATGTGCATCTTAACCTTTGCCTCGTCATCACCTGCCTTCTCATTACCGGGTAAGGGTCCACCATTCAACACAGTCGCGTAGACCTTCTCCACCTCCTCTTGATACTGCGCCGGGGGCAGTTCGAGGTTCAGTAACGGAAGGTTCTTCTTCAAATAGGCGGTATATGCGTTTCGCGCAATGTCCAGGACTTCGGCAGCGATTGTAGGGTGGGCAGAGACGAATTCGTTGAAGAGATGCTGCTGGCGCGCTCGGAGGATGATCTAGATGCCACTGCGTCAGCACAATTGCCAAAGCGACCAATGGTACAGGTAAAGCCTTGCACACCTTGTCATCGACATCCGTAATATTCATGATAAACTTCACATCGAAATGAAAGTAGTCGCGCATGATACGCCGAATGATATCGGTGCTGACATAGTTCCTGGCATGGCCCAAATGTGCATCATCATAGACAGTCGGCCCACAAGCATACCAGGTCACCTTCTTGCCTTCAGGGTCAATAGGGATGAATGGATTCTTAGACCGCGTCAACGAATTCCAAATCTTCAGAGGTGGTAAGCGAGATTTGGCCTCGGAATACTCTGTCGGTTGCCGCCATGGCGGCTGCTGGCGCGCGGTGGCCATTGATCTAGAAAAAATCAACAGAGAAGAAAGGAGCGACAACCGGGCCTTTGAGGGATTTGCAAAAGAGGAGACCGAGAGTGAGATACGAGAGAAGGATATGGGCATCAAGGACAGAGGGAAGAAGAGGAAGACGGAGATTTGGTACGACTACCTTAAAACGAGGGGGAGGGGTTGAGCAATAATGTGTAACTACTCCGTACCTAACTGGGTGACTCATGGAGGCCTGGGAGCCTGAGGTTGGAATCCGAACGGATAGGTCCAAGGCATGCAGCCAATCGGAGCCCAGCAGGAACCAGCAGTTGGTCGCCCTGACATCTAGCCCTGAGCCCTAAGCCCCGAGAATAAGCTGTTTCGGGTCTAGACGCATCGGAGATTCTCCAAAGCTTGTCGCCGCTGTAGTACAATAGTTTAAAGATGAGTGACGGATTGCTCCAGGATAGAGATATATCGGTCTAGATTCTTTTCTCAACGACCTCCTTACCCTCATCGCCGCTCCTCTGCGATTGCAGGCAGTCGCAATGGGCTCCCCCTTCCTCAACCACCGCCTTCGGTCCGAATTGGGCGACCTTGCTTTACTTCATCTCCGCAGAGACCAGACCATCCCGACTATACTCAAACTAGAAGACGACGAAAACCAGGGTTACAAGGAGGGGAAAGTCACCAACACTCGTTTCGGGTCATTTCCGCACAGCACGCTTATTGACCAACCATGGGGATCGCAAATTGTCGCCTCCGTAGTAGACACAGGGTCCCGTGGTCGCAAGAATCAGTCGTCCAAGAAGCGCAAAGCGGATGACTTGGACACCCCGACATCGAACAAGGAGGAGGCGCAATCTTCTCCTGGCACCCCCCGCGCGGCGGCCAGCGGGTTCCTTCATCTTCTATACCCTACACCGGAGTTATGGACCGCGTCGCTCCCGCATCGGACCCAGGTTGTCTACACACCAGACTACAGCTACATTCTGCACCGGCTCTGCGTTCGCCCCGGGAGCACAATTATCGAAGCCGGAGCTGGGAGCGGCTCATTCACACATGCATCCGTCCGCGCAGTCTTCAACGGATACCCCTCCGAGGCACCCGCAGCTAAGAAAAGAAGGCTAGGCAAGGTCTGCAGTTTCGAGTTCCACGCACAGCGCGCACAACGAGTCCGGGAAGAGATCCACGACCACGGCCTGGACGGACTGGTCGAGGTGACGCATCGCGATGTTTACGAAGATGGATTTCTCCTCGGGGACCCGAAAACTGGCAAATCGCCCAAAGCCAATGCGATCTTCCTCGATCTGCCGGCGCCATGGCTTGCGCTCAAGCATCTCGTTCGCAGGCCCCCTTCGGGAGCGGAATCGCCTCTCGATCCCTCCTCGCCCGTATATATATGCACGTTCTCCCCTTGTATCGAGCAAGTGCAACGGACGATCACCACACTTCGCGAGTATTCTTGGCTCTCGATATCAATGGTCGAGGTGAATCACCACCGGATTGATGTCAAACGCGAACGAACCGGATTAGACTGCGAAGGTGTCCGGGGCGCCACCGTCTTCCCCAAGTCGGTGGACGAAGCCGTCGCAAAGATGCGCGCCGTCGAAGAACACTCGAAAAGATTCCGCGAGTCTCTCCTCCAGGAGAGCGACGATGAAGGCACCGCCTCCGACAAACCAGCAGCGACCAAGTCAGAAAAGACAGAGGTCGAAGAGAAATCCCTACAAGACATACCGCAGCATTCGGACACGACCGCAGCTCCATCATCAACCCCATCGTACGATCTTGGCCGCCTGGTCCATCGCACCGAACCGGACCTGAAAACGCACACATCGTATCTCGTCTTTGCTATTCTACCCCGCGAATGGACAGAGGAAGACGAGCAAAGGTGTCGACAGACCTGGCCGGCTCAGAAGACCGGGGGCTCACCGGACGCAGGAAAACCGAAAGGCAAAAAGCAATTAAAAAGGGAAGCGAAGGAGAAGGAGGTGCAGGAAGAGGCGCAAAAGTCGGAAGACGTCCCTGCGCAACCCCAGGAAACCCAATCATAGATGGGAATTGTCGCTATTGTAATATAATCTAAACGCTTGGAATACAAGATGAATAATCAGGCACCTCAAGATCCTGAATTCACGTACGCCATAAAACTTGGGGGATCTGGGAATGTATATATACAATGACAACCAGTGCATAAGAGCATTGTACCTTGTGGGCGCAGCGCAAGAGCTAAGATGTTCAACCAGAATATGCCAATGCATTCGAGATATGGTATGAATGAGGAAACGGGCTTAAAGTGTTGAGTGATGTAAAGATGGACAGAACCACAGCATCGTAGGACCAGACATGAGACATGCATCCTGGAGCATCTCAAATTTTCCTAATGATGGATGGAGATGCCTTAAAGGTTGTTCTCTGCCTTGAACTTGTCCCAGGCTTCGTTCAGGACACCAAAAACTGCCCCTGCGATCATACGCTGCTCGGTCGTGGCGTTGGTAGGAATCTGACTCGTCTTAGCTGTGGTCTCTTCATCAATGCCGCAAAAGACAACATACCTTGTCAGGATGCACTTTGGCAATCCCCTTCATGTACTGCACCTTGACTTTATTCGGCAGAATAAGTTCTGACATGTTGACCTTCTTCCAGCCTGCTTCAGGCCACAGGACTGTGTCCAGGCTAGCGAGCAGCGCGCGAAGGTTGTCCTGCTTCCCGCCCTTCCAGGCGTTTAGCCGTGCATCGACACTCTCACCGAGGGCAAATTTCTCCTCGTCCGCGCGCTCGGCTGCCTGGTTGGCCGCTCGCAAACGGCTGACAGCCTCGGAGGATCCGCCCGTCGACGGCGAGCCACCTTGGAGGTCGTCCAAAGCCGACGGCTTCTTCGGAGCGGGTGCTGGCGGCCGTTTCGCCGGCGCGGGAGGTTTCTGTGCGGGTTTGCTGATACCAGCAGCTTTTTCGCATCTGTTCCGGCCTTGGATACTAGTACTTCCACCATGGCCGTTCTCGACCGCCTGTCTCCATGCCTGAGCGGCATCAGCCCAGCGTTCCAATTGCTCCAAAGCTTCGGCCTTGCGCATCAAGGCTTTGCCATAAAAATCTTTCATTGGCTTTGCCGTTTCACCGTTAGCGAGATCAATGGTCTCGGCTTCTCCCTTTGAAGGGCCAATCAGCTCCAAGATGGCGTCCGCATCACTGATGGCCACTTTCGGCTCCCCGACCTTCAAGGCTGTCATTGCACGGTTACTGCGAATGACGATGGTGATGGGATGCTTATCAGGGAGCATAGTGAGGGCAGAGGTGAAGGCATCGTGAGCTGCGGCATAGTCACCTCTTCTGTATGCCTCTGTACCTTTCTCACGATGCCGGTGAGTGGACATGAGACTTTCCTGTGACAGCTGTGGAACGACTCGGGCAGGAGCCTTCGGCCGAACAGGAAGAGGTCTTGACGGTGCAGGTGGCTTTGAGGATTGTGCTGGGGGTGGAGTGGGCCGCGATCGGTTGGCTGGCGGTGTTTGTGCAGAAGAATCGAATAAATCCACATTGGCTTCAGGAGCGGATGGTTGTGCAGCAGGCCGTCTTCTCCTAGCAGGGCTAACATACGCTTGCGCCGTCTGCTCTTCAACCAGGTTTTTGGACACACGAGACTTGGGATTCAATGATTCGCTTCTCAACTGCTGCTGCATGAAAGCGGGTTGCGAGGTACGTGCCTCTCCAGCTGGGGACTGTTGGCTCCGTAATCCATTGCTATGCGTTCGCTGCGAGGGCCTTTCGCTGACTTGAGATTGGTTACGAGACGGCCGGGGAGCAACACCAGGTTCAAGGAGAAGAGCCTCATCTGTTAGAAGCTCGGGCTTCCTGTGCGAGGTTTCAGTAGCCCGGTCGTTGTCAGTAGGCTGCGACCAAGGCTCCTGACGGGCCGAAGCTTCTTTCAGCCACCGAGGCTGTGACTGATCATGATCTGAGTTGAGCTCATTAACGACCTGCTGAACCTTTTTGCTCCCCTGTTTCCACAATGAATTCGCAGTCTTCAAGAAATTGTTACCAAAAGTAGCGGCGATTTGTGACGGATCTTTGCTTGTTGATGCTGGGGACCGAGTGCTAGCACGGCTTTTCGACTGCTCTTCTCTCATCCAGGAAGAAATATCACGGTCTTGTCTTGAGCTCCGCTCTCTGCTGCGTTCTTGATGGTCGAAATCACGATCGACGGCTGGTGTCCTACTTTTCGTTTTCTGACGAGCTTCTTCATGCGCCTGTGTCAGAAGCAAACTCACAGCGGCTTGGACGTCGGTTCCAGACTCCGTTGCCCGCAGTGCCTGGCTGGCCTTGTCTGCGGGAAAGCCCATGTCTACAAGCTCTGCAATCGCCCGATCAACACCATTGGACGGCTTGGGGGAAGGCGCATGATGCTCATGGATGGCCGGAGATGAGGGTTTCGGCGACGGCTCGGGTGCGGGGCGAGAGACTTCAGAAACTGGCTTTCCCAGCAAGCCAAGGAAGTCATCGTCGTCGGTCTGAGCGGGCTGCGGGGTTGCTGTTGGCTTCGGCTTTAGCTGATTGAGGCCAAATGGATCATCGTCGACCTCGTTGAACGACATTCCAGCGGTCTGGTGCAGCTGCGCCGCCGCGGTAGAGGCGCTCTGCGCGATCTGCGGCGAGGGGCTCGGGCTCGGGATCGGGAAGTTCGTCGAAGCATCTACAGGCGCAGAGGCGTCGAAAGCAGCAAGAAGATCATCCTCATCGGCGGAGGGAGCTCGTTGCGGTACAGGACTTGGCGTCGATGCAAAGGGATTCTTGCTCCCGGTTTTTTCCAGATTATCCCAGAACCGAGCATTTTGTCCCCCGTATTGTGATTCAAATTTGGACCTATTCTCTGCTTCCTTTCTGGCGCGCTCTTCTTGCAGCCTCTTCTGTTGCTCTAGGAGAGATAGTTTCTTATTCGCATTTGACGAACCAAAGGATACGAGGTTCGCAAAGCTGTCGCTGTCCGGGGTCGCCGACTTGGACGGTGGGTGAGAGGGGCCGGTGGCAGAGAGGGGGGTAGAACGGCCAGAAATGTTATTGCGCGTCACGGCGGGAAACGAGAATCCGGACCCCAGAGGCGGGGGCTTCTGAGTTTTCGTTGAAGAGTTGGATGTCCAACTTAGCCCGTTCAGGTCGTCCATTGTGATTTTGTGAAGAGGAATGGCAAGCGGAGCTCTGGAGGGCACGGAATTAGGAGAAGGATAGACGTAGATGCGAGCGTTCCATGATCTGATCTCACCATCGAATGCCACCAGGGCCGAGTGAGCTGATTGAGCACGAAGTGAATAGGAATTTGCCTCGCAGACAGCGTATTTTTCAACCGTCACCTACTGTCATCCTCAAAGTCGCCGTCAATTGCCCCCTGTAGATAGATGCCCGTAATTGTGGCTGAGGCGGCTGAGGTGGCTGTGCAGCGGTCAATGTGGCTCATGAAGTAACCACGTGATCTATCATCACGTGTAATACCTGGAGGCTCCCTTCTAAGGAGTACGGAGTAACGTACCTTACTCCGTAGTCCTTCGGCATTTCAAGTGTGTTACCATACCGTACCAGAGTTACCGGTGCCCACTACCTAGGTACCTTACCTTATGCATGGCTCAGCAGTACCTATTAGCAGACCCTACCTTAGCGAATAGCAACTGATTCGATTTAAGCCTTTCAAGAGAGTTTCGATTTACTCTATTATTAATAACAACTTGCGACACGAGGGATGCTCATCCAAGCTTCCTAGGTAGGTTCTCTCAAAACCCTGGACCTAGGGCATCGCTTGATGATGAGGTGTGGAGAGCTGTAGGGAGTACGCCATACCAAGATGATGGTACAGTCATACCTTCATGGATGTCTGGGCAGAGGACATGCCATAGAGACTATTGAGTGGCATTGACTAGGACAGTGCGATTATGATCAGATCACCAGCGAGGTGAGAGGAAAGGCCTCATCGTCGACCCCTTGGCATTGCAGAGTGCCCAATTCCCAACTTAGGGTGCGTTCCAACCTAAAAGCTCAGGTACCATGGTACACAATGAGACTATCAGAGTCAGATCTGGCCGAAGGACAGATGACGCTGGAGACGCTTACCAGGCCAGGTCCCACTTTCAGTTGCTACGGAGTGTACGGTGCGGGATCAGCAGTACACGGAGTTTGTAATGGTCTAGTAGTGGACCAAGTTACAACTTACAGCTTAAGTTGTCCTCTCAGGAGGCATCTCATTGGCTGTCAGGTAAGCAATAGGCGAACGCTACTGTGACTCTCTGAGACTGTGAAGATCTTTGAGAGAGTACTCGGTACGAAATACAGAATAATTGCATGGAGACATTGGTGCAAAGCCGGGAACGACTTGTGCTGCCAGTTGTCTGTCTGCCACTTTATCATGTTCCATGCACCAACTACTACAGAGTACGTCCAGCAGTTTGAAAGAGAGTGGACATCTCCGGCACTAAGACTAGAATGGATACCCGGGTGTGACATGGCATATGTTCCTACATTAGACTCGGTCTGCATGAATCACGCAAGATGATTACTAATGATTATATCGGCTTTGCCGCGTCCAGAAGCATTTACATGCTTCCATATCGACTCAGCTAATAGAGAGGAGGTTCGCAATTGTTGCCGACGACAGAAAAGCCGTGCCTGGCAGAGGACAAACTATCGTTCTAACATGTTTCATGTTTTCAGGATGGACCTTCGCAACGTTAGTCAACAATGGCAGATGGAACTATGGTCAATCAATGGCGGGGGTAACAGACATAAACAAGAACACGGCGCGAGACTGGAGCAAGTTAATTTGGTGTTCTCCCCTTTTCACAAAACACTAAAATAAAGCCCGTCCATTCGGACTCGATACCCCTCAGCAGTAAGACGGATAATTTACCCATTTGATATGGAAGGTTCTGACGGGCTGAGCCTCTGAGGGGTGAATCTGAGCCGACGGAGAAGCAGGAGCTAAGAAGCACATGCAAGTCGAAAACAACCCCTCAGAGGCAGAAGCCAAAATGAAACTCTTGGAGAATAATTGACAAATAAACTTGAAACCCAGCAGTCCCAGCAGTATGGCCAGGATCGTGTCTCCCGCGCTAATCTTGACGCCGGTGCGTTGATGTTTAAAGAGGGCGTCCAAAGGGTCGTAAAGCGAAGAATAAGCCATCTATGTTAGTCTGTTAGTCCAGCGAGAAGCCCACCGCTTTATCACATATCACAGTGGCCTTTGTACATGGTCTCAGATGGATTCTTATTAATAAACCAGAAGGTTACAAGGAGAGCAACACCGCATTCAAGCTATTCCAGCATTGTGAAAACAACATATAAACTAGATAAGATACAAAGTCAATGGTACAATACATTCCGCTATACTCTGTAGTCTGTCCTCTAGAGTCTACAGGCTATGGCCCGCCATCTGAGCTCACAGTGGGTCTGCTGAACAGTGTGCTTCGGCCGTTAAGTCCAAGCATGATCATCAGGATCAAAGTAAACGCAAAGCTATAATTGTTTGCCACTCATCCAGTCTAACGAGTGGAAACTTGAGCTATTCTTGTCGACAATACTCCGTAATGATAGCAACAAGAAGAATAAGAAGGGAGATGCAAGTAGCTTCCAGCCAACAGCATGTGAGTTGTGAATATTGACTTACTTGGCCCGTAGCCAGGTAGCCAGTGGCGTCAAGTATTTGTGGGGCTTGCAATTCGCATATAACATTGGCATTTTCGTCTCTCAGTAGTCAGTCTCTCGCGTAGAAAGTCGTTATTATTATGTAGGTCTGCAGAATATACTATTGAGGACATGTGTCAAGACTAAGAAGCATAGGGTGCGAGATGGTAGCGATGATAACACACCAGCCACCAAAAATGGAAGTGTTGGAAAAATAGTCTAGGGATCCGGACGGGCCAGAAATCTAGATCCGCTTTCCGCACCCTTGGGGCGAAGGGGAGAAGAGGAATGATCCGGACCGGTTTGAATGGCGAATGACTCCTGAGTCCAAATACGGAGAAGTGCCATAAATGATAAACCATTCTTGTCGGCCTTGTCCACCTGGCTGTCCGTGCTCATACCGACCCCCCTTGGAAGTTGTCGCTAAACTGTTGTGGGTAAAAGAAAGTGAGATACTAATGGCGGAAGTAGTAAAAGTAACCTAATAAGGTGGACACTGGATACTTACGATGAATACTTACTGTACTACTAGTACTCTGTTGTACTTGTACAGTACCTTCTCTGAGTGAAACTAGGTATTTGGTACAAAGCCATAGATAGTTGTTATAAGTACTACATAGTACCTACCTAGTCACATTATTTTAGGCCGGTACTCCGTACTCAGAAGTAGCAGGTGAATAGCATAATAAAATGGAGTGTAGTGACACTTCCCGCGGGGTTGATTATCCCGACTGTAGTACAATAACAGAGTCAGAAATGCATCAATCATATCAACATCGGAGTCTGCCTACTTCGGACTGGTAGTAAGATTGAATTTAACTTTTATCTACAAAATAACGCGAACGTAAGATTCTGTATCCTTTTGAGTTTCTCCTAAGCATGCACCTTTAACTTGGGTCTTGCGCGGGGCAGAAAAATCACCCCTCTTCCCGTTGACAGTCAAGTAAAAAAGATGAATGAAAAGGATCTGTTTGATCATCAAGAACACTACCCTCAAGCTTCCCTGAACTCTGCTGGATGCCTCCGGAGTTCTTCTTCCTGCCTTACTACCTTTTGCTCTTTTGCAAAATTGCAAAGCTCTCCACCAGTCCACCTCCCAAGTCCCAACTCCCATGGTCGAATATGGTGATTGCACGCTCACAAGTGCTAGTCCTGAATGGTACTAGATAAAATAACAATATCGTACCTAAAGTTCTCCGAGTCCCCTTATTCACGCTAAATTCTCGTTCAGAAAAGGTCCAGTCGCCCACCAGCCCCGCTTGATTATTACTAGTATTATCATTTTTACTCCGTACTCCGTATTTATTTGATATATATTTCCCGGGTCCTCCTGTGCCTTAATTGATCTTATTAGTATTATTATTATTAACTCTATTCCCATACTAATAATATCTGCTTATTTACTGTTACTTTTTCGAAATTGAATTTTCGTTCCTAGGGGAAAAACAGCGAGGGGCCGCAACTCGTCCACCAACTCTCAGACAAACCAGCGACAAGCTCTCAAAACAAACGCTTCCTCCGTGTCTCCAGGTATCGGCCGCAGATCATTATCTTTTCGATGTGCACTGTCTCCTTTCCCCTTCAGTGAAACTTGGCCGATATCTGTCTTGCGCTTTTTACTTTCTCGAAAATCAACCTCTCTCTAGATACTCTCCAGTCTAAATTCCTTTCCACCAGTGTTCGCTCCTCTCTTCTGGAGACGCTAGACGACGACTGTCCGGTTTCCTCATCGGCCATCGACAACCAACCCCGTGTACCTCCCTTCGCCATGGGTCTCTTCAAGCGCAAGGACTCAAAGAACTCCATTCAGAGCGATAAAGATGAGCAGGATTCTTTCGCTTCTGTCAACAGTGCTCGCACCTCGAATGCATCGTTGAGGTCCCCCGGATACAAAGGAAGCGGACTGCCAGCTTCGATCCCAGAGCTTCCAATTGCCAGGCCCCCAGATCCGGCATTGGACCCTGCGGCTTACCTTCGAAGCATTCATGCTGTCCGTGAGCGGTCTCGCATCATTTTCGACAAGGCAAAGAAGAACAGATTGAATCACTTCGATGTCGATATGACCAAATTCAAGGCAACAGCTTCATATATTGTGTCAATCATCAAAGTACGCGCCTTCTCTCCGTCCTCTAAACCTTTGGTGCTTGGATCATAGCTAACATTGACCTTTCTCCAGAGGGACTATGCGCCGGATTATGCGTCCATTCCACCCCACGGTCGCTGGCAGCATTTTGACGTTGGCGGGAGGCCCCGTGTGAATCAATTGCTTCAATCTTGGCCTAGCACAATTGATGCGCAGGAACGGACACGGCGTCTGATCGACCTTTTCGTGGTCTCCGTCCTTCTCGATGCTGGTGCAGGCACGAAGTGGTCGTACAAATCAAAAGAATCTGGCAAGGTTTATTCTCGGAGCGAGGGATTAGCGGTAGCCACTCTGGAGATGTTCAAGAGCGGCTTGTTCAGTAGTGATCCCACGGAACCATGTCAGGTCGACGGTGCTGGCCTAAAGAAGATCACGGTGGAGGTATTGGCTAGAGGAATGCAGCATTCTGAACATAATCAACTAGCAGGGCTTGAAGGACGCGCTGGACTGCTGATGAGGCTGTCTGAGGCCCTGAACAACCAGGAGTTCTTTGGCGTAGACGCTCGGCCAGGGAACATGCTTGGTAAGTTTTCCCGCTGTTCATACCCGTGAGCGAACTATCTGGTAACATTGTGTGCGTCTAGACTACTTGCTTTCTCATCCGTCTACGCTTGCCTCGTCTGTACCCATTGTTCCCATCACCACATTGTGGACGGTCCTTATGGATGGATTCGCATCAATTTGGCCGCCTTCGAGAACCCAAGTTGATGGGGTTTGTCTCGGAGATGCTTGGGTCTGCTCAAGCATGCCCCAATCGCCTCCCGCACAGCCTTGGGAAAGCATCGTACCCTTCCACAAACTTACGCAATGGCTTTGCTACTCAATCATGGTACCCATGGCAAAGTTACTAAACATCCACATCGCTGGCAGCGACCTCCTCACTGGACTTCCTGAATATCGAAATGGCGGCCTCCTCATCGATATGGGGTTGTTGGCTCTCAAAGATGCCGACCTCCAGCGCGGCATCGCAGCATACAAACAGAACGCTCAGATCAAGGGCCAGCCAAACGTGGAGGTAGTCCCACTTTTCGCGGCCGATGATGATGTGGTAGTTGAATGGCGTGCCGTTACGGTCGGATTCTTGGATGACCTTCTCATGGAGGTGAACAATCAACTGGGATTGAGAGGCGATGAACAATTGACCCTTGCACAGATGCTCGAAGCGGGCTCATGGAAGGTACGTACCTTGAAGTTGAAGCCTCCCCTGGCAATTGATTTTCTAACGGATTCTGTACAGGGCGGCCGTGAAATAGCAGAGGTCTCCCGACCAAACACCAAAGAACCTCCGATTATGATTCTCTCCGATGGCACGGTGTTCTGAGCACAAGCATACATTTGCGACCCTTCCCACACCCGCCAGCTTCTAGTCTCCACACCTGATGACTGCGTAGCCTTGACGACTTCTTGATGACCTGACCAGATGCTATATGTCTTCCTATCACCCCCTGACTTGTTTGTGCATACGCACTTTGTTATGTGCGTATGAGCTTCGGTGAAGCTACCTTACCTATATATATTTCTACTTCTCGTCTAGATACATTTCTGACCATGTTATGACTATGTTCTGTGTACCCTTTCTTTTCATGGTGGACATGGGTAAAAGCACTGACGATTTTACGGCCTTTGCCTGGTTTCCTACTCCGTCTTCATATTGAAACTGAATTGGATGCTTCAAGAACCATTGCAATGAGCAGTTAGGCGCTCAGAATTCTTGAGATGTTCAGAGAAAAGGACATCATCAGTCTGTCTTTGAATCCACCAGGATTTTCTTCTCTCGCTCCTATATGGGCACTCTGCGGAGGTGAATTGTGTAGGTGGGAATCTACATCACTCCACTAGTGATTGGAATCCGATTCAATGATCCAATGGAGCAAAGTATATCTCTCTGATCGAGAAAGCTAGACGGTAAAGCCCCAAGGCAGACTGTACCTTATGCTGTTCTCTATTCTCTGTAATTTAAGTGCACGTGACCAACTCGGATCATCGTTGACCCAAACGAAATGACGCCGATGCAATGACGGAGGCTGGCCATCCACCCATCTCCATCAGCCAATAATCCCAAGACCCATTGCCTTGTTCATCCCGTACACAAAATCCAGTCGCACATATGTATATGAGGAACCTGCAGAACCTGCACTCCACACGATAGCGCTGCCGTTCCCCATTCTTCAAGCAAACTCGATACCCTAAATTGCGGGGTACTGGTGCCAACCTAGTGCAGCGCAGCGGAACAGTCCAAGAATCAAGAATGGATCAACGTAAGAAGAAGAGAAAGGTGCTGTTGATGGGGAAGAGTGGTTCGGGGAAATCATCTATGCGTTCCATCATATTCAGCAACTATGTCGCGAAGGATGTACGGCGGCTTGGGGCTACCATTGATGTGGAGCACAGCCATGTCAAGTTCATGGGGAATCTCACGCTGAATCTCTGGGATTGTGGAGGGTGAGTTTACTGTCTTTCCTAGTTTCTCTTAGAGGCTGGCCTGGTGGCTAATGCGCACGTCAATGGGTCAACAGGCAAGATGCATTCATGGAGACCTATCTCGCCTCGCAGCGAGGGAATATCTTCTCCGACGTCGCGGTCCTGATTTATGTGTTCGACATTGAATCGCGGGAGGTCGAACGCGACCTCGACACATACAACGCCATCATCGGTGCCCTGAAAGAGTACAGTCCCAATGCACACGTTTTCTGCCTAGTACACAAGATGGACCTCATCCAGGCCGAGCACCGCCAGCGAATCTACGAGGAACGCTCGGCGCTGATCCGGAGCCGCTCGGAACAGTTCGCAATCGATACCTTTGGCAGCAGCATCTGGGACCAGTCTCTCTACAAGGCATGGGCAGGGATCGTCCACAAGCTCATCCCGAACCTAACCGTTATCGAACGGTTTCTCACCGCGTTCGCGAAGAGAATCGATGCGGAGGAGGTCATCCTCTTCGAGCGCTCGACCTTCCTAACCGTGACCTCTGTCTCATCCGAGATCGGTGACATGAATCCCATCTATGATCGGCACGAGCGCCTCTCAAATATCATGAAGGCTTTCAAGCACTGCGCTGCCCGTAATACGCACACAACACCAGCCACAGCCGGTTTTCTGGTCATGCACACCAAGACCCCGCAGTTCAACGTCTTTCTCGGCCGCTTCACTGACAATACTTATATCTTCATGGTTGTCCCGCCAGGCGAAGCAGCGTACAACTGCGCCGTCCTGAATACCATGTTGGCCCGGGAAGGCTTCTCCAAAGCGGCGGCGGCAGGCTACGGGGATGGGTTCCCGCTCCCAGCATCGGACTCTCCAGAAGCGAGGATGGCCAATGGTGTCGCTGCTTGAGCTAGCACGCTCAATCCGCACACAGCCAGAGTAGGTCTGTAGCTTCTGATACGGAAAACGGTGATCAGCCCTAAATCTGGCTCCGGCCTACGCGCTGCAAAGCGAACAATACAGCTACACCTGGTATGCCCAAAAGAACTGGGATGACGGCGTTCCGGTTGAGAGTGATGCGTTTTCTTTTCTGTATAAGATACCCAAATCGTGGCATTTCTTTCGTAAGAACAATTGCCAATGTTCCTCGAATTTAAATCACATCTATCGTCGGACATTGTTTGCATATTGGTACACCTTTTCTCTTTAGCCTCCAGATGAGACCAGTCGAATGCTCAGCATACGGTCACACGAGCTCATGCTCAAATAGGCTTGAACATCATCTGACACCTGCTGTTTTAGAGGTGGGTAAATAAAATAGTTCGGAGTATAATCATTATTGAGGGTGCAGCAGCTGTACACTGGGGACAGGCTCTACCTGCCACCCGACAACTTGGCCTGGGACAGAAAAGAAAGAAAAAAGTCTATTTGAGCTAACACGACGCTTGAAATCATTGTACATCGGGCATACGGACAGCGATATCGCCAGACTGCGTAATGTATCGAACCCAAGGAAGGGAGGGGTATTGCAACTGCAACAAAAGATCAGATCAGCATTTGATCTCCAACCAACGGGGTGCCAAATCAAGCGGACATACCTTGGGCTCTGTGATCTTCAGGTACCGCACTTGGATACCACTAGTGGTGAAGTAGGGAATTTCGAACTTGACGTTGATGGGCCGCTTGGCTTTACCTTGCCCGGTGCCGCCCATGCTGCCTCCGAAGCCTCCGGTCATGCCTCCGCCGTGCTCGTCGTCGCCCTTGACGGATGGCAGGCCAAGTTCGGCGCGCATGAGGAACTCCTTCCCTCCACCGAATTGCTTGATCTTCCAGATGATCGCTGATTTTTCGGGCGCGTAGTGGACGCTTCCGATGTTGGTGCGGAACCGGGGAGAGTCTGCGTCTTCTGGGACAGGGACAAGAATTTCTACATTGTTTGCAGTGCTGCGACGCTTGAATTGTGCTTTGGCCTTTCGAAGGGAGTCAGTCCAATGCTACTATAGGGCTTTTTGATTTCTGAGGAACCCCTTACCTTCAACATATATTCCATTCGGGAGCCCGAATGTGATTCGACCAGACACTCTACCCAGATTAGAGGCTTGACCTGCGTGTTGAGACGGTAGCTCATAAGCTCGAACTCTCCATCCGGCGGAATAAAGCTGATAGTCCGGTCGTTCTCGAATCTGGAAAGTCGGACGCACTGATGGAATTTGACGTCCTCCATTTCGACCGCCTTTCCTCGTGTAGCGCGGCCAGTCGTTTCGAACATGACCTTGTCGTTGAGACCTAACCGCAGCTCTGGCATACCGCTCAGGTAACACTTCATCTTGATAGCACCCAGGATCTCCGAGCGCAATACGTTTCCAGACGCCGATACCAGGAGATTGAGGGATTCAACAACATCAAGGAAGACTTCGTTCTTGCGATAGCGAATGCCCTCGCTTCGCCAGGAGACGGCATTTGTGACGGCGATAGGCGGTCGGGCTTGAATCTCGAGCTTGTGTGACTCTTGTGTTATATATCTGAGGTGAGGAACGGCATATAATCAGTCTCTGGTCCTGTGCAATCCACAACGGCTGGCCACAGCCACTCACTCTTGCAGGATCTTGCTCTCTGTTGTCTGCGGGTAGCCAAAGTCCATCATCTCGTCCAGCAGCTCGTAAATGATGACGAAGTTGTCGCGAATACTCTCTTCCTCCAGGACCTTGAAATATTCTGTAAAGACTTCCACGATCTTGTGGAGGAAGAGGAGGATCTCGGTAGCATTGGTATTTCTCTTGGTTAGGGCGAGGATGTAGAGATTGCTGTGACGGATGTAGAGGTACTAGAGCGAAGCCACCATGTCTCAGCACTTTTTCACTAGACGATCACAGAGAAATAACACAGCCATATCCGACACTCCCTGTATGTCCTCGAGCCAAAGTCGCTGGTTCGAATAGGGGAGGGGGTGCGTTGCGGGGAGCGGGGAAAGCTCCGAAGGCTAGGCAGTGCAGGTTCGCATGGGTCTCACATACATTGATTCCTTCATGGGAGAAACACGGAGGGACGGCGGAGCTTTCTTCTTCGGCTTCGTTAAGGAGGATGGGGAACTTCTCGACTGCGGACATGGGAATGTCTCCACGGTAGTTGCGGGCTAAAAGGGTCTACTCAAGCGGTCAGTTTTGCGCGTTCCAGGCCTGTCGAGAAATAAGGATACTAAGGCGCATTGCTCACCTTGCCCTTCAGGTCCAAGAAGAATACAGCGGACGCCATTGTGCAGGCAAAGAGGGTGGTGGTTAGGCGATAGTATGTATGCCGATTGTGTCAGGAAATCAGTGGGAGCGGGTTTCAACTGAATAGGCCAGCGAGTCCAATATGCCACATTCTGCTCTCAGGGGTCAAGATTCGGCAAGAGTACGCTTTCAAAGGTCTAAAGCTATAACGGACCAGCCAAGCAGAACAATGAACCTGATAATAGCAGGATTCGAGGGAAAGCCAGGCCAGGAGATCGATGCAAGACAAAGATGATGCCCATTTGGGGTCGTAGTCCAGCCCGTCAACACCTTAATTTTCAGGAACCCAAATCTCAGCCCCACGCCAAGTCCCGAAGAAGCTTAGCGGCCCTCCCGGGGAAAGGGTTTATATTTCGCTTCTTCGAAGTTTTCTTTTTTCTCTTTTCCTTTTTCTTCTCTACGCTCCCAATAGACAGTGCAAGGCAGCACAAATTGCTTCGTGTGATTTCTGCGGCCATTGTAACATTTTGTTCACAATGGTCTGCAGGCCTCCATGGTTGACTTGCGATACAGAGGTGCGAAGACTAGAATCGTAATGAGGGTTCCATAAGAGCTGGCCGGGTATTTTCCTTACTGTTACTCGGGCGGCGTCAGAGGAACCGTACATTCCTTGCATTTTTAATCGATCTTGATGGTTCCTTGGTTCTTTCGTATAACGAAGTATATTCGAGAACGAAGAGCTCTGGTATTTGCAGTGATATAGCACAAGTCGTAATAAAAGTACATATACGGTCGAAGAAAAAGAGCCCCCAACACATTCAAGGAACATCCGAGACGGAGACAGAAAGGAAAACAAAAGGAAACAACGCCCTGATAATGCTCCTGCGGCCATTTCCCAGTAACGAAATCCCGATTTTAAGCTGTCGTCTTAAGACCCAGAGGTTCTAATACCCGCTCTCGTGCCACCTTGTTGGCGACGTGTCCGCCCTTCTCGAGGGCAATAGCACCGATAATTGCATACATGGTATGGGCAAGCACGAGTTCCATTCCAGAGCTGGCGAGGTTGTTTGGCTGGAAGAAATAGCCCGTGTCAGCAGGTACGCGGTCAATTACTCGGAAGGGCGAGTATGAGCAAAAAGTGTAAGAGACGCCAATCTCACCTTTCGAGGACTCCACCTCAGGACCTTCTGTAACTCGTACTTCTGCGCGAGCTCTGCGAGCTTCGGCTTGCTTGTGAGGAAGCTCTTCGTGCTAGGTGAGAGGTTCTTCAGGCCGTCCAAGGCCGGGTGGGCAAAGGGTTCGCGACCGAAGGAATCTGGAGTGGAAGAGCTGCTGGCATTTCCGGGGTTCTGCACTAAAGCCAGAGAGGCCTGTAATTGAACGATCCGTTTCCCTATTGCAACAGCAGAATTAGTCTCCTGCGAACTACCGTCTCACCCGACGGATGGGAATCCAGTATGCGCACCTAGGAAGGCCAAACGATCATTGAAGCCTCTCCGTCCCTGATCGAAGCTCTTATGTGTCACAGCCAGCCACTTTACCTCCTCCGAGAGAACCTTGTCGCCATCGGCGCCCAGCATGCGAATGTAGAATTGGTCGAGAGTTTTCGGGTCCGAATTGACGGGAAATTCTCGTCTCTTGGAGTCGAATCGGAGACTAAACGGAGCCTTTGCGCTTGGAGGGGTATAGGACCATCGCGGCTTATCGGCAATGTCGGCTGGTGCTTGCTCAGTTGCTGTCGACAGTCCGCGCCTGGCGATGACTGTAGCAGGTCCAACGGTCGTGCTGGGACAAGCGAAGCGACATGCAGAGCAAAGAGTGGTCCTGGCCGCTCGGGCGGATGTCAAAGATGCCATTGTCTTTGCAAAATAAACTCCCCGGGTTGTGGAAACTGTAAACTGTAGCAATCCACCTGTCCGGTTCTTTTTTTGTAGCGATAATCCAGCAAGAGTCGGAGTTGCAGATGGAAGAATTCGGAGATATGGCGCTAGTCCCAAAATGGATAGCGCGGGTAGGCACAGTAAATAACGTAATCCACGGCCGAGTGACGAATACGACCGAGTGACGAGTTTTCGTCGCACCCATACTGTTTCTGAAGCTTTCCAACAGCAAAATATAATTAAATTAGATTATATAGTAATTAATTAAAAAGCTATTTATTAGGACAAGTTCTTATTATATGTCCAATGGACCAACAGCCACTACAGCGCGGTGGAGCTCGCTGGCGAGGGGCAGGTGCAGACTCATTAACCTGCTCATTCCGTGGTATATCAAGCTGCTGAACGCAATTTTGACCTTCCTGTACAGATAAAAGGATATCATCACCTAGATTAGCACGCCTTCTTGCCTTCTTTCTGATCTTCCGCTCATTTTCAGCCCGTAGAACCTTAATTTTTTGTTGCAGAAGAAGGTTCATATTCATCGCCATTTGAGCTGCCTTTTCAAGATGTTGAATATGTGATACTAGGCTGCTAGAAAGCTTCCTTTTCTGAAGACTTCTCTGCAGGCTACGGACCTTGTGATCTAGCTGCCGAGGATTCTGAGGTGTTTAGAAAGCAGAAGAGATTGAGCCTTCAACAAGAAGTAGTGGTGTTGGTGTATGAAGTTAAAAAGTAATCTTTTCAAGCACTTAGTCCTGATTAAATGGTTTAAGATCAGCACCTGCAAAGCCACTACATATATTCTTTTAATTAAAGACTTTTTCACGCGCAGGCGGATATAGGTGCAGAAAGTCTTCTTTGTTAATATGGTTATTTCCCGCAACCATCATTCCTTCAACTAACTTCCCATATGCGCGTTTTAGCAGGCCAAAAACGCCAACATCCAGTGGCTGTAGAAGGTGGGAAGTATAAGGTGGCATGCAAAGGCAAATGATTGCATTTTCCTTGCAGAAAGCATCAAATTCTGCAGTCTGGTGGCTAGAATGGCTATTAAGAATAAGCAATCTCTTTACACCAGTTGAACTCTGCCATAAGTATGGCTCAAACACCTCCTTAAGCCAGCGAAGGCCTATTATATCAGTTATCTAGCCATTGTCACTCTTTATAATTAACTAGGTTTGAGGAACTACTGGTTCTTGATACTAGGTAGCCTGTTGCTCCTTCCCCTTCAAGATAACTACTGGTGGTATAGAAACCCCCTTTGAGCTCACACATTCAATGATTGTAACCCATTCACAATTCCCTTGAATAACTGTATGGGGTCTCTCACTGTGATCCACTGCAGTAATAACCTTGGATGTTATATAGAGTCCTATTGCAAAGCTAGTTTCATCAAAGTTCCAGATATTGTCTTTATGGATGCCATGTTCCTGAATAGCTCCATGTACAGTTTCAAACTACTGTTTTATAACTTTTGGATCCTCCTGCTTTGCATGCTGGTATGTAATTCTCTGATTATATCTTGCACGTAATTCAGGACAGCATTTAACAAAGGAATAGGCCCAGTTGACTCCAAGCACTGCGGTAGAATCTTGGGAGCATTCATGAAGTAAAATCTGCGCCATTCCACGCAGAAACTCTGGCTAAATTGAAAAGCCTTGCTTATCTGCATCTAGCACTCTCTTCATAAGGACCTCCTCTTCAATAGCTATTAATTTATGGCTATTAGTGCATGTTTCTACGTGTGGTTTTGTTCCTTTAAGCTGACAGCGAAGGGTAGCCTTAGATACGCCAAATACTTCAGCAGCTTTCAATTTTGATTTAATTTGTTGCGTTTTATAGGCAGAGATAGCCATTTGCATGTGGTTTTCTTGGGATAAGGGCATTTTGTATGAGCATAATGAAAATCTAACACGTTGTTGAATGTTGGTTTGAGTATTTTGATGGGTGCGACGAAAACTCGTCACTCGGTCGTATTCGTCACTCGGCCGTGGATTACGTTAGTTATCGGATCTTTAGTCAAAACCACCCAATGCTATCCCAACTTCCTTGGTGCATTCGCATTGTTCGCTTTGAACTATTGTTATGGAGATGTGAATGATGCAATTAGATGCAGGTTCACGAATTTGTGCAGCTTCCTCCTGGACGAGCGCAGTCGTAAATGAGAAGCTATCCTGGTTCGACATCGAAGCGGTGGTCGACAAGACGTACCCCGTACTTCAGTCGAAGGGGTATTGGCAGCTCAGAAGACGAGTCTGTGGTTGCGCCGCCGTTCTCTCATCGCTCATGTCGACATTTGTGAGGCGCTTGAAAGTACTCCCTTGATTAAAAAAGCAAACAGACTGCCGAAGAGATCCTTCACTACGACACTGAGGGTCTAATAAGCAGTGTGTCCTGTTTCGACAGGTTTGTGTATATGTTTAAGACCTTGTTCAATCCCATCTTACAGGTTCAATGGAACCCTTCACGAAGCAAAGTTATTGTTCTCCCATGTGAAATGACTTGGATCGTTGTTGACAATTAGGCCTTGGCTCCAAATATCTAGGTTAGAATACGATTGACTCGGAAGTCCAGCTTCATATAATGGCTCTTTCACTCCTTAAGAGACTCGTTGTAAGCCAGATCCTGCTTGAAATGCTTCTATTGCTAGATCACAAAATAGTCGAAGACCTTACAATGGGTATATCATCCCAACCAGTCAATGAGACCTCCTGGATCCTATGCGGCGAAGTATCGGGAATAGACGGCGTCAATGTAGGGTGAAAGAGCGGTAAGCACTCAACGGACAAGGAGTACCCAAGTAATCACTCCAAATTACCCGGCGCATCTGATCCGGGTCACACTGCACTCGCAAGTCAAGCAGGACCTTCGGAAGCTGACTCGCAGCCACCCGGGATTTAAACGCTTTTCTAGAACATCATTTGCTTGGTCACACTGCAAAGCCAGAATAAGCTTAAGACATCCAGCTTAATAAATGAGCTAGCATGTCGTGATCTCTGGTGGAATTAACCTGCAGAAGGTAAGGAAATCAGCGGAACTCGTCAACTGGGTTAGCAGACGGCTTCCTGTAAATGGTCCTCTTCCCAGCGGAGTAGAGAACCCGGAACTCAGCCTTCCCACACCAACGCTGTGCGACAAGACCTCACCTTAAGGGCAGTTCTTCAGCCATCATCCAGCCAGCTATTGCTAACAGATCGGTGTGCTGGCTCCAATTGTAAAATGGTTTCAGTGAAGACAATGATCCAACTCGCCTCTTGTTGCTGGACAGAGACTGCTTGATCGTGAGCCCATTTTCTCGCCGGCTTTGCTGAGATTTGTTTCTGACGGGTGTGACCCCAGGGACAATGGAACTTGTCCACGTGCTCAGATGTAGTGATCATGCTATGATTCATGTGTTTTGAGTTGCGCAGTGATTCATTCGTACCCCCAGAACACCGCCATTTTTCAGACAATCCACTTGGGAAGTTGTCACTATGAGCTTGCTCCAGAGCCAGACAGCGAGATATCGCGATCATAAAGGTATGATGCTAATGATGTGTTCTTGTCGAAAAGAAAGGCCCAGCAGATGGTTTGTTTGCCTCAGACGCTAGATCCCTAATGATCGATTCTGGCAGGGGTAGATTGGCTCTACATTCTCTTGCCCAGTAGAAGTAGATCCTAGTACTCTTCAGCCAAGCAGAGTGACCGATTCCGGACCTGCTCAGACATCTGGATAGGGAACTCTTCATCGGGGTAAGGTGCTTCCAGAAGCAATTCCATCACCCCAGCTTGTTCAATTAGAGTATCGGTGTTGATCTGATTGATAACGTTCGGCTCAAAATGCGTTACTGCAACAAGCCGCGACGATCCATATCCCCAAATCCGCTGGTGTCACTACCAAGTCGGGATCTGCAGCCTGGGATTGCCATGGTTCGGGGAAGCAAGAGTGCGCTTTGACATATGCGATGGCGTTGAGCATCTTCTGGTAGCGCCGAAGCTCTGCAGTTGCTCGCCAGCGGAAGCTATGAGGGACGAGGATGATGGAATGTGGGCAAGCTGTCTAACAGATTGGGCTCCCTCGGGCCCTTGCAGAGATGAATGAGGAAGCTTCTAGATTCCCAAGCTCAGATGGAGGCAAGCGCGTACATATTCAGTAGAACTTCCGAAGTGCCAGATCCAAGCGGCCTCTTCCCGCAAGTCCGATCACCAGCGAGATGGCGGTGTACAACCTAACCTGGTAAGGAGAACACATTCGGAGCCGTCAATGGCCGCAGTATTATGAAGTATTAAAAAGCGAGACTGGCCTGGTTACCGATGATGAGCTTCAGCAATTCTCAAGTGGCCTGAATCCAGTCGAAGGAAGTCTTCGCAACACATAAGCTCTGAGAAAGACCTTCCTCTTCAGTCGTGTCCCGCCAATAGCTTCTTGTTGCCTATTTCAAGCTTCACACAACCAAGCGGAGGTCCATAATCGTCCTCAAAGATGGCCGTTCAGCGGAATCCCGGCAACACCCTCCTTGCGAATTTCGAGCCTTTATCGAAATGGGGCTTTCAAAATCATCTTGAGAGCGCTGCGAGGTACTCAATAGGAAGTTTTTCAGTTCAAGATCCACCATCACCGAGACCGTTTCCGCCCAATCCTCCTCCAAGTCCTGCGTGAGTTCGTGATTGGCTTGGCTGTCGACCTTAGTCTGAGATGATATGCAACAATAGGTAAGCCAACCAGGCCTCGACATTCCTTCCATAGCCCTCCATGCAATGGATATAAGTAATAGCCCGAACGGCAAAGGCTGACATGATCTCAAGAATTTCCGAAGCAATTCACCATAATCCCATGAGCGGAAACGGAAGGTCGTGCGAGGAGGCATTAGGAAGGATCCTTATTTTGAGTAGACTTGCATGATGACGTGCGGAATCCATAGATTGTTTCTCGAGGACGGTTGATCAGAGAGGGAAGATAGAGACTGCATGTTATAATTCCATATCATTCTGAGCATCATGGACGCCATGACCTGTAATCAAATCAGTCGGCCGTCGAATACATCACCAAGTTTCTAATGATCTGAGCCTGTTGATCCCCATTGGAGATAGGCACAGTCCGGTCATCGCGAAGCAGAATCGCTTGTCTCTGAAAGACCCTACATTGGTATTTTCCTCAAGTCCCCCCAATGTGGTGTAGCAGGCATGTAGGGGATAGTAGACCAAAAGAGTATCTCAGATATCAGTAATCATTTGAACAGTGTAATATATTGTATGGGAAAACAATTTTTCAGAAAACAACGACTCAAAAGGTATGTAATACAATGAAAATCACAGCAAAGCAAGAGTGAGCGCGCTAACCACAGTCAGCCCCACCACGGTCCAGCCAGACTTGATAACCTGCTGGTTGGAAATTCCACGGCCAAGATCCCAGACCAAGTGACGCACACCGTTCAAGCAGTGGTAGACGAAAGGGAAGGCAGCGGTACCCTTGATGAATACCTTTGCAGCAATGGGTAGAGCGCCAAAAGCGGCAGCGATGGAGGCAGATTCAAGGTGCCAACCGAACAGAGGCGCGGCGAGGTATGCGGTTGCGAAAAGATACAAGGAGCCAGAAAGAGCAATGCCGGTGATACGGTGAGCGCTAGAGCCAATCCAGGTGATTTGCGGACGGTAGATGGAGAGGTGAGGGGAAACGGGGCGATTCAAGCGCTGTTGGGCGAGGATCTTGGAGGCATCGGCTTGGGATGTGGTGGAAGCAGCGTGTCTGGTCATACGCATCAGTATTCGTCAATTCCTCTTCAGTGATGTTCGTTCTTTTGTAACGAGTTGATGCCTCGAAGGTGTATTCCAGATTGTCGCATGACGTAGCGGCCAATGTTGCAAATATGAACCGACGGAGGTATTGGTGCGGAACAACCCGAAAAGCACAATATGAACAGCGATATTGTGGGCTGGCTCACCTCTTCTGTACATTTCTTCCCATAGCAACAGCGGCAGGAGAGGCAGAGTTCATCAAAGACCACCGCATGGCGTAGGGCTGCTGGACGGCAACTGCAGGATGGTTAGTGAGCCTCGACTACCAAACTAAGCAACGGGCTGTACATACGCCGCCGCAGCGATTGCTGAGCAACCTTCTGAGAGATCATAGTGAAGCAAAGGGTCTCAATTCAAGAATGCAAATGATCAAACCCAGGCAAGACGCTGGCCGCCGTCGTCGTCGTCTTGAAGAACCTCTCGATCTTGAGGGTCGGACCTTCTCGTAGCGGTTCGGAATCACGGGATAGTCAACCTCGGGCAAGGCTCAAGTCACGGGATTCGGCCATGCTGCGCCCATTCCAGCCAATCATTCCGACCGTATTACCACACGGAAGATTCTTCTTCCATTCCACCACCGCTCGCAGTTTCCGTGCTTCCCTTTTGTGTGCGAATTTCCCATCCTCTTTCTCTTTCTTTTCCCTCTTCTTCTCAAGGGTCTCAGCCCACGTCATCTACCGTCTGGAATGATGTTGACGTGCCAAGCTGAATCTCACTGGTTTCGGCATTCTGTCGCGACCGCAGAGGTTATTTACGAGATACCTGAGAAGGAGATGTTCGTCCCGTCGTTAATCGCCCATTCTTCTCTGCCCATGAGACTAAAGGGTTTCATATCAGGGTTACATAATACTGTCGCGTAGTTTAGGTTTGCCTAAATTCTCAGTAAGCATGCAGTAGTGATACCGGCGGCGACCCTCCTAAGTCAATTCAGCAGATATGTCTACATTATTTGGCAGCCGTATAGCTCAGCTGTCAGAACCGACGATCCGAGCAAGCATCTGGCTGCAGTACGGTCATGCATTTACTTGCGTCGATCTGATGCGATGTTCCACGATGAACGCCCCAAGGCGTTGTCCCCCTCGGGTATACTTCAACGTTGCTCGGTCAGCCGTACTCCCTTCTTCGTCGGAATGCCTGTCTCGAAGGTGGTTTGGACTGTTCCGCTTATCGTGATGAAGACCAGCAAAGCTGTGTATTAATATCAGCCAACTGGCTTCTAGATGTTGTTCACAGTTATCACGCCCACGTAGGGGAAGATCAACCACGGCTCGTTTATAACAGCACATCAATTAGGAGACATGTACTGACTTGGACACAACTTACAAAGCTTTTGGCCGGGTCAATCTAGCTAGCTCTCCTAACAGAAGCACCAGGTTCAAGTCGATCAAGATGCAAGTTGCAGTGTTACTGCAAGTCAAGCGCGGTTTCGTTCCATGTCATTGCGCTTATTCAACGCCAATTGGCAAGTTTCACGGCATGATTGGTTCACCTGACCTTCAATCTTTAGGTGCTTATATTCCGCAGCCCTATGAGGTAGATAGACGAGAGACCGCTATCCGACATGTGAGGCTGAAGAGACTTGTGGTCCCTGGTTCCAGCAAATGTCGCGAATGATGCCGCTACTTCGTTGTCTGAGTGATCTTCTTGTCATCCGTGATTGTTACCTTTATCTGCGCCTTTTACCCAAGTCCTGGACGGGTAGTTTGCCCTCCGAGCTTACTCTCATCTACAATATGAAGTGGACGATTACATGACTTTCTATGTCCATCCATGGGCCTAGTGCTGAAACTTTCAGGCTATCTATCTCTGTCCCCGACGTCGTAGGCTGTCTGCACAAATTCTATGCGAGGGCTGGCCGGGACCTCATCGCCTCAGTATTGTTATGGAGGGAATTCGACGGGAACAGAATAGGCGCATCCGGGATGATTTATTCAGTCCTTCGCTGCTCCTCTTACGAGTTGTTTTCATGGAAGGGAAGAATTTCTATGGTCTGCAGCAGCTGCAGTGCGGAGGATTGATGGACTGAGTAAGGTTCATGTATATCCGAAAAAGGGAGACTATTTGGCTTGAGTCATTCAACTGTAAAAGAAACTGCCGCGAGGTAGATAGTCTGGAGGCTATACTCACTTAACAGTCCAAAAATATGTCATTACGCCGGTTACTCAAGTTGGCTGAGGGTTCTTCAGCAAGCTGCGTGACTTTCGCTGTGGAGCAACCGATGTTCGTTGGCCAGTCGGTTTAAAGCTTGCGCGACGAACCCCATCGATAGGTACAACTTCGGACATTATTGAAGCGATGTTCTTCGGTCCGAAGTCATGCGCAAACTTGGAAGATAGCTGAGTTGATCGGATAAGTTTCCTTTGTTCTGAGTTGTTGAGAGTTGTTTGTCATGAGGGGAAGCTTCGTGGCACCCCTATTGGTATATATATTCAACAGGCTTTCCCCTCATTTCGATATCCCAAGAATGAAGGCATCGTAAACTCTCAACGTCCTACTCTAGCCTAGCATCCTTCTCTATTTCCAGTGAACATCAACAAGATGGCTACGATGCAAACTGGCTTAGACGTTCTCCGCAGCAGAACCATCGTCGACTGTGACACAATGGATGAACTAGGTACATATATCAGACTGCCCCAGTGAGATGCTTAACTCGGTCTCTGCAGGGCAGTCTATTAACATATAACCAGTTGCCAGAGACTTGGGTCCGTTCCAAGACTGTACTTCAAACCAGGTAGGTTGCACTTGTCATGGTCCATTCTCACAAAGTATCAGGAGTATGACCTGATTTGGAAAACTTGCAACGAAGGCTATTGCGTACGGCGAACTGTCGAAGCCAGAACACCTCGGGTTAATCCGCAATTCTATCTCAGACGCCAATGATCTTTTGCCCAGATTCACTGGCGTCACGCTGGAGGAGTTGGCAGTTGAGATTGCGGTAGGGACACTTTTGCTATAGTACTAAAGGTGCTAAGTAGCTGACAATGATTGTATAGATGGTTAGATTAGCCTTGAAAGTAGCTCCTCATATCCGTGGACACGTTCATGTTCAGACGAACCCGTACTACTCTTACTCCACGGAAAGCACAATTGTGAACGCTTTGAGTATGCCAACAGTTTCTCTGCCGGAATTCCGCTAACGAAGCAATTCTGCTACAGGAATTGTCCAGCTCTTCCAACACCTGCAACCAGGTTTTGAGCAATCTCGTATCTGCATCAAAATTCCGAGTACATGGGAGGGCATGATGGCTTGCCGAGCTCTTGAGATGGCCGGGGTGCGAACGCTAGCCACGACGCTCTTCACAATGTCCCAGGCCATCTTAGCCGCGGAGGTTGGGTGCACGTATATTGCCCCTTATGTCAATCAATTGAAGGTGCACTTCGAACCAGGGTGAGAATGACATCTCCAGCAAATTGCCTGACTTGATCTGAACAAGGTTGCACTGACAGATCGCCAGATTCACGGACCCAAACAAGCTCTTGCCTCTTTGTGTTGCAATTCAGAAGCATTATAAGTCCATCAATGCAAAAACGAAGGTCTTGCCAGCTAGCTTGACATCCACAAACGAGATATATGCTCTGGCAGGAGTCGACCATATCACAATCGCGCCAGACCTCCTGAAACAGCTTTCGCAACCCAGCTCTGCACCTCATATGGAGTCTCTCTTTGACTCTGATGTTGCACCAGCAATCTCTGTGGCACAAGAGTCATTTGTCAACGACGAATCTGCTTACAGGATTGCCTTCACACGGGACTTGCATGGAGCAAGCGAAGAGAAACTCACACAGGCAAGTTTGGATGAAGTTTGACACAACGTGGGGAAGACTAAATGACTGACACCACTGCAGGCAATCAATATCTTCTGCGACATGCAAGATAAACTTGTGCAGCTCATGAGATCAAACATGGGCTAGATACGAAAGTGTGTTTTTGCTGCGCACGAACCAGACGTTGACTTTATAAGAAAGATGGCAAAACATATTCATACACGTAAGACAACGTCTGTACAGGAGAAGTAAATAATATACAGGTCTGTGCAATTCTCTGTAGTCTTGAAAACATCTGGGTATCAAAGAAGAAGACAAGTGGAGGAGTAATTCCGACTAGGATCAACAAAAAGATGGAAGCCGTAAGGCCCATCGGCTGACTTCCAAATCCTAAGTCCCGGTCAGACAAAGACGTAAGAACAAAGCGACGGCACGAACCAGAAAGTTTCAGCCCGAATGGACTCAGCAAAGCTCCTTGTCGCACCATGAGCGTCGCCGCGAAGCTTCGTGGAAACGAACTCGCCTCTTTGAAGGGCCGGAACTCGTAAAGGAGAAAATGAGTTATTGCGTTGGCACGGAAGGTCCGCACACTCAACCAGGCTAGAAGAAGTTCAACTTGCGTCTTGCGGCTCCATCCTTTGGTGGCTCCTGGGTTGACACCCCTTCAGCAGGAACAACGGGATCCTTAGATCGAGACTGCTCCACCTGCTGTTTCTGCTCTTGCTCAGGCGTTATTGGACGACTGGATTCCGAGCCTGCGTTCTTCCGATGCCAGAGAGAATCTTCTTCCTCGATCTCGCGAAGAACTGTGAGACGAGAGAAATGTTAGTCCTCATAAAAGCCATGTATGAAGCGACCAGAGATCCGAACCTTCTTCCCATTCTCTCTCCTTTGCCTCATCTCCGGTGCCGAGCAATTTCTCTACATCCACCTTCTCCCCTCTTTGTACTTTCTCAATCACCTCCCGTAGAAGTCGAATCTTCGCGTCGGTTGATCGAGTATATGCATTATATTCGTTCTTCAAAGCAATCATTCGGATGGCTTGCGACCCGATCAAGATGAATATGACGATGTAGAAACTAGCTGGATTCCATTCTTTCGATTTAGTAGGGGAAGTTTCCGCTTTGGCGCGCCGATTTCGAATGAACTTGGGGATCATGGACTGCCATAACGATGGTTGAGCGATCTTCGGCATATGCTCCGAAGTGGAATACTGGCAGTATCGCGGTGAAACCTGGAGGCGGAGTCTCCCCAGCGTTCGGGGCCCGGGTAGGCCACGGACCATATGGTATAGAGGAGTTATAGACATGTTGTTGATGATGCAGAATGTATTATTTTCTTGGCTGCGACACTTGAACTACGTTAAGATCGGCCAAAAAGGCCTTTGGATCGGAGAGTCGGGGAACCGACGGCGCTATGCCTTGGCGGGAGTAGTGTGCTTCTGTTGCTGCGACAACCACCGCTTGAGGCTTGGCCCGACGCTGAGAGACAGAGTTGACATGAGCTCCGCAGCCTCAATGTGTCTATGGCCGTAACTCATGGTCACATCTAACCTTGCAGGGCTTCAGGTGACTACAGATTGATATGGCAGTTGCAACACTACTTCCTGAATCCTCACTGGATTCGGTGAAGCAAGCCGTGCGCTCAACCTCAACATGCTGCAATGCCACAGTGTTGTCCCTCCAGTCTCTTTTTCGCGGTTCAACGAAACCGGTCCCCGACATCGAGAGCGAATCTATGAAGAAGACGAGTCGGACGAAGAAGGCCGTGTCTGCATCCTCGAGACGGAGTAGAGCGACAATCAAAACAAACGTCTCGGCCAAAGGTGCAACAACAATTGCTGCGGTCGAACATGATGCAGCGCGTTTGTCATGTCAGGAAAAGGTTTCACTGGCGACAGAGATCTTTAACACAACATTGAAGACACTTGCAGATGCATCAAAGTCATCTGAAATTCGTGTACCGACTACGCCTCTTCACCCAGCTTCACCGAATCGCGTCACAAAACCGGCGAGGAGATCGAAGACACCACAATGTGTAAAACCGGATGCAGCCAAAATCGACGGCGGCCTACTCGCAGTCGCTGAGTGTGCTAGTCTGGCACTTGCCTGCTTGAGGAATATGAAAGCCGAACAGAGCAGCCAGGGAAATGGGCCGCTGAATATCCAGCTCGAACAAGGCGCATGTGTCTTAGCAGGAAGATATTTATCTCTGGGACTGAATGACTTGGCCTACAAAGAACTACGGGGTCTTAAGAGGAGGGTCCATCAATACCTGGATTGTCAGGACACTGGCAAAGACGGCACTGTCGGCCGGAAGGACCAGCGAAGCACGGAGGAAGAAGCTGCCAAGGAACGAATGTCCGATCTCATATCCTTTAAGAACCTATCACACGCTCGACCATTGCACAGCTTGATTATTTCCTTCCAGTCCAACGCCCTTCGGCTCATAGCAGCGGAGAAACGGGCCGCGACAGTGCATAAAGTCTTAACTTCCTTGCAATTGACAAATCCAAGCAGCCCAGCGAATCTGATCACTGCAGCGGTTGATTCCCAGACGATAACACGGGACAAGGCGGCTATGCAGCTTCAACTGCTATCTAACACGATATTGTCTATGTGCTCCGCAACACAGAAGCCAAATGATATCAACGCCACCAAAGAATCACTGAAACCGATAACATCATTGACCCTTCAACTATTATCACTTGAGATTCGGTGCATGAGCTGGAAATTGTCTGGTCACGTCTGCGACGATGTCAAAGAGATGTGGGAGCCGCTGGCGCGTTATTTAGCGGCTTTCGTCAACCATTCCAAAGGTATCGAGAAGGCCGAGTTCGCTGCAACATACAAAACAATCGTCCGACTGCAGGCAGCTGTCGCTAACTCACAAAAACGACCTTCATCGAAGTTGAGAAACAATCTTTCGGTAGCCCGAATAGCAACCATCCTCGGACAACTTGCTCAAGAAGCAGGATGTTTCGAGGAGGCATCAACCCTTTTCACCGAGGCCCTCAACCCTCTGGCGGACGAAAATTTACTTTCATCAGCCACTGTACGATGCAAACTCGCGGCACTTCACTTGCAGGCTTTGAAAAGCTCGACCAAAATGCGTCAACCGAGCGTGCCCATGTCTCTCTCTGAAGTTACTGCAGCCATTGGTACGCCTCTTAGGGGAAATGAGAATGACTTAGATGAGCTGCTCGTCGAAGCAGCGAAGTTGAAGAAGATTGCAATGAGCTGGTTAGGGGAGAAGGTGGCCAAGGGACTTGATGCTACTGACGAGGAAAGGGAGGTTTTGCCGAATATTTATGCATATTTGAACGGATTTGTGAGATTCCTGCGACGATATCTTGGGAAGAAACCTGCAGCAGATGAGGACCAAATGGACCTCGAGGTATTCTACAAGCGGCTCGAAACTTGTAGGAGTATCGTGCTGGCCGCGGTAGATTCAGCTCTCGCAGTTGGTAAATTGTCCATCATGTCACAGAGCCCTTCATGGGAGTCACTACTTTCGACATTCTCCGACTGCCAACGCCTCCTGGTGGCGATCGAATGCACAGCAGAAGGGAAGCAGGAGCGATCGGACGAGAATGAGAGTGGCACAGGATTTGTGAAACTGTCCAATCTGTTCTGGTCTCGGTATATCAAAGACAAGGAGTCCGGGAAAGGCTATCGCGAGCTCATGCATGCTTTGAGACAATCAATCAACTTTCTCGAGAATTGCTCGCCGGCCCAACGAAGAACAGGATTCGCAGCATTAAAGTACGAAAGGCTCGCTCATTTATACCTCGAAGCGAACATGGGCGTTGAATGTGCAGAAGCATTCAGAGCTTCCCTCAACGAGCATATTAGCGCAGGGGTCTTGAAGCAACTCGTATCCGATGCTGTCGGTGTCTCTCCACACCGGGCCTGTCAAGACTCGAAGAGCAGCAGCTTTACTTTCAACCGCATACTTTCTGCGTTTTTGAGGACGAGTTTGCGTCTCCGGGATTTAAACCATGCCAAGTTTTTCGATTGCCCTACCCTTGAGTCTCTGCAGAGGGGCCTCCTTCTGGAATGGCAGCTCGGTATTTTGAGCGATTTACCGTCTCAGGCTCATGATGACGAGGGCTTCCGTTCGGCATTTGATACGCTCCTCAGTACAGTCTTGGAAGTATACTCTCCTGAATCGCGGCCCATCCGTCGCCTACGTGTCATCTTGATGGGTTTGCGCTTCTCTTTGGAGCACTCAGGTTCACTAGAACAGCCAACTGTCCGTCGACTTGTCGAGGAAAGCGTCAAATGCCTCGACAACGCTCAAGAAATTGGTAGTGATACTGACGTGGAACTTTACGCGACACACCTGAAGAATTCAGTTTGTCTCACCCTAGGTCTTCATGAGGGGGACCTACGCTCAGATGAATTGGATCGAATACTGCGCTCGTGGAATTCAATGATGCGCAACTGTCCAGACAAAGACACGCTCTCTTCGTGCGTTGACGATGTGGACTATTACTTTCTTCAGGTCAAAGCCATTGTTGATTACACGGAGATTTACGGGCTCTGGAAACTCCAGCTCGTCGCTCTCGAACTGGTCCTACGCATCACGGAGGTCCAAGGGACTAGGGACTTTTCTGCAGCCATCATCATATTGTCACGTTTGGTTTCGCAGTACTGTCGCTTAGGGCATTGCAAGAAGGCTGAAGCTCTTCTTACGCGCGCGGATCGATATCTGAACGAAAATGAAGTCTCTTGCCTGGCAAATCTATCATACCGACTCGCCCGAGTAGAATACCTACTCGAGAGGGGAGAACTTGAGAAGGCAGCAGGCATTCTTTCGACCTCAAGGCTTCTGTACGAGAAAAATCAGAAGAAGGAGGACCTGAGTAACGGCTCTATCTTATCCAAGATAGGATGGGAAAGATTGGTGGCGGATGCGGTCCTCATGAGTTCGCGGCTTTCGTTCGCCCAAGGCTCTGTGACACAGGCTCTTTTCTTTGCCAAATTATGCGTCAAATTGAACTGCAGGATCTGGGCGAAGGTCGAAAGGATATCCCAAAGGAAGCAGGAGAAATCGCTGTCTGCAAGCCGCAGCTCCGATCTTGAGAGTGTTGTTGATAGAGTGGCAAGGCTTGATGTGTCCCAATCAGAGTCAACGACAAATCACACCGTCACTTATTCTCAGGGAGCTCCGTTTTGGCCTCATGTGGGCTCGCACCATACTGCTCTCTTGAATCTTGCATATTTCTCTGCCCATTATGGTCTATTTCAGGACGCTGTCTACTACGGTGAGCAAGCCCTGAAGATCAACAGGACACTTAATGCGAATGTTCGCTTGATCGCTTCCCAAGCCCAACTGGGCTCTTATTGGATATTTGGCGGGCGTCTCTCTGAAGGTCAAGAGCTTCTAGCTGCTGCAGAACAACTGTCTAAACAATTGGAAAGCAGTGTTGAGCTCGCTTCGCTGCAGATGAGCATTGCCTCCCTTCACAGGTTGCAGGGCAACTACCACGACGAATGGCAAGCTCTCCTGAGGGCGGACCGGATAATGGCCGACGTGACAGCATTGGAAACAACCGAACCACTTCCTCTACAATCGACCATTTCTGAGCTGGAAGATGGAATGGACAAACTGAAAATTCGGGGAAGTAGCAGGAGAGCACAACCAAGTACAACAACAGCCCGGAGAACTCGTGCGACTACTGTATCCTCAAGGACGGCACCGAAGCCCTTGACCAGCAAACCGGACGCAAATGGAACAATGTCCCAGTCTGTCTCGTACCTCAGAAGTGGCATCCTCCAACAGCAGGCAGCATGTTCGCGTGCCCTAAGAGAGTTTGAGAAAGCCTCGCGTCTGTTGACTGACGCGCGGAAGTTTGCTACGTCTCGAAACAGCCAAATATCGTTGCATCTGAAAGAAAGTGAACATCACCTTGCCGAGGCCATACGGCAATTCGCGTCGCATGCGGTCTACTGTGTTCTGCCAGAATCGACAATATCCCTCCCTGCTTTACAATCGCCGAGGAAGGTAACGAACGAGACGACCCCTTCCACTAAACAGTCCACTACACGTAAGTCACGAGCGCCTGCCAGAGGAACGCGGTCCAAACATGCGAAACCAAACGAGGATTTCATCGATATTTTGTCCAAGGCTGGTGATTGTCTGAAAGACGTATTTTCGGCTGCAACGGCTCTGGGGTCAACGTTGGACAGTCATATGGCGTCCCGGCTGATGAGTCGCATTTCAATGTTGTCGCATACGACTGCGCCTGGGAGTCCAATGCCATGGTCTCAACCGCCAGCGAATGTGAATGGTGGGTGTTTCCCTAATCGTCAGTACTGGATAGATCACTGACTGAGCTGTCAGAAATTGGCCGCATCGGCGCCTTTTCGCGCGAGCGAATCGCTATCGGTATTGACAGGCAACTTTCCGATTTCAATGATCCGCTGCTTTGGCCAGCTCAGGGGTCTACAGCAGAACCAGATGCAGACCTATGCAGCACCTTTACTGAAGAATATATCGATATTCTACCGTCTAACTGGAACGTACTTTCCTTGTCCCTCAGCGCCGACTGCACGGAATTCATTATCTCGCGGCTACGCAAGGATCACTCGCCCTTCCTCCTTCGACTTCCATTAAAGAGAGGGAACGCCGAGGACGACGAGGATCAGTTCACATTCGAGGACGGAAGAGGAGAGATGCAGGAAATTATCAAGCTGGCGAACGAAAGTGCACACGCCGCGAAGTTACAGAAGGACCGGCACTCCAAGAAGGAGTGGTGGAGAAACCGCGAAGCCCTCGACCAGCGCTTGCAGAACTTGCTGCAGAACATTGAGAACGTATGGTTCGGTGGTTTCCGGGGGATCTTTTCACCGATGTCTCACGAAGAGGCTGCCCTCTCGCGGTTCGCAACGTCATTTCAGAGCATCCTAGACAAGCACCTCCCTTCGAGACAAAAAGGCGGCCGTTCAGCAACTCCGAGGCTATCACTACATCGCAATGTCTTGGAGTTGTTCGTTGGTGTGAACGACCTAGAAGGCCAGGAAGACCCTGAGGAGACATTGATGGATCTTTTGTACTTTGTGGTCGACATCTTGCAATTCCAGGGGGAACGGAATGCCTATGACGAAATCGACTTCGATATGATGGTGGTCGAGACACTTGATGCTGTGCAAGGCTACCATGAAGCGGCGCGGCGCTCACGAGAAGGACAGCGACCGCAGCATACTGTCTTGGTCCTAGATAAGGCACTGCACTTGTTCCCGTGGGAATCACTTCCATGTCTGGAAGGATTGCCGGTATGTCGTGTGCCGTCCTTGGAATGTCTGCGCGAGCGGATTCTCCAGTCTGAGAGCATCATCAAACTAAAGGGCAGCGACATCGGATTTGCTATTGACCGTGGAAATGGCACATATATTCTCAATCCTACAGGAGATCTTCAAACGACGCAAGCCACTTTCGAGGCCGACCTTGGCCGCTTGGCTACTTGGACGGGGATCGCCAAGCGAGAGCCGACCGAAGAGGAGTTCAAAGATGGCTTGGAATCCAAGAGCCTGTTTCTGTATTTTGGCCATGGGAGTGGCGCACAGTATATCCGTGGAAGGACTATCAAACGACTTGACCGATGTGCAGTTACATTCCTCATGGGATGTAGCAGTGGCACACTGACCGAAGCGGGCGAATACGAGCCATACGGGACCCCGATGAATTACTTGCATGCAGGCTGTCCAGCTCTCGTTGCCACCCTGTGGGATGTGACCGACAAAGATATTGATCGCTTCGCCAAGTCCACGTTCGAGAAATGGGGACTGATTGGAGACCGGGATACCAATGGCGAACGAACGACACTCCCAAGCAAGGGACGGTCCCGATCGGCAAAAAAGAGCAGCACTGAATCTTCTGACCCGGTTATGCTGGATGAAGCAGTATCCAAGTCACGAAGTGCCTGTGTGTTGAAGTACCTGAATGGTGCGGCGCCCGTCATCTATGGCATTCCTTCGGTGTTTCTGGAATAGAGCTATACATAATGTGTTTTGGTGTTGGTGTTTGCTAGGCGAAGATGACCTGTTTTGTGCACTGTCGGAGTTTTGGAACTAGATAAATGGTTGATGTCTCAGTTAGTGAAGTTGTTATTGGCGTTGCGCATTTCCATGTGTATATCTATGAGTTCTTAAGGTGATAGCCTGTGAATTTCCTATTTGGGTTGGTGCATCAACACCCCCTCATGACCCAACATAAGGACGTCATTTTCAATAACAAGACCGCACTTTCATTACTCGAACCCCACTTCACTGAACTGCCGAATGCCCTTAACAAAGTCAGCAATAAGCAGGTTGAATGGAGCTACTCCGATGGCGTGTTGCTGCATGACGAGGCGCGAGAGGGAAATCACCTCCTCTAAGGACAACTAGTCTACACTATTGCATGCATTTTTCGACTACTGATATCCTAAGAGATATTTGACTCGTACATATGTTAGATCTTCTTGTGGCCGCTTGTCTACTCGAACTGCTAGAGCATTCCTGACTACAGACTAGATGAAACAATCAACATGACAAGTCTGACTAGAGACTATTCATCATTGTAATCATAGAAACTGTTGGAAATCCAGCCATTGACTGCACTATAATCAGCCAGTGGAGTGATTCCATGCAGCCTCTCATAATGCCTGCGAGGCCCGCACAGCCTTTCCATCGTCGAGTTATAATAGACGCAGCGGCCTTGCAAGAGCGCCGCAATCTGTCGTCCGGCATCAAGACCTTCGAAGTAGGCTCCGTGCAAGAACCCAAAGTAGCTTGGTGATGTGTGCTCTCCTGCAAACCATAGTCTGCCCGTATTGGCGCGCAGATTCTGGTGTTCCTCCAGGCCGGTGCTGGCGGGCCAGTTCGAGTAGCTTCCGTATGACCAGGGCTCGGTACTCCAGCGAGGATACATGAATGCAGTCGGCTCTGGAATGTCCTTGTCTGGGAACATCTTGCGCAGAACCGCCATCACCTCGGCTTTGGTCTCCTCATCGGACTGGTTCTCGACGTGGTAGGAGAACTCGTTGGTGACGGTGACGAAGAGGATGTTGGATCCGGGCAGGAAACCAGGTGTTGACAGTGATTGCCAGATGGGATACCATCCACGCAGCTTAGGGTCCGCATACAAGAAGTACTGTGTGTTTGAGGGCCAGAAGGTTTCGTTGAATTGAAGGAAGATCTTGGTGTAGGTGCCCATGGTAAACTTTTGAATTGCTGTCTGCTTCCAGTATGGCAGCTCCGGCGTGAAGGTGACAGCGTCGTTTTGCAGCACACCCAGAGAAAAAGTGCATAGGGCATATTGGGCTTGAACACAAGTTCCATCGCTGCTGTATACTGTCACCCCTTTGTCGGAATAAGTGATGTTGGTGATTTGCGTGTTCAAACGGAGCCGTGTATCGTTCGCCTTTAGGAATTTCGCAGCCATGCCCTTGATGATGGTGTTGTATCCGCGCTGATCCAATACGAAATTGTCCTCGTCGCTAAAGCCGTTCCAGGTCAAGTTACTCCCGGCGTAGCCGAATACCAGAGAGCTCTCGAGTGGTGAATAAGCGTCCTCGAAGTCTGCGTTGTTAGTTTCATTCCTGTTGAAGGCAGAGCAGACTTACCCCAGTTCCACCATTCAACAGCCTGCGCCTCCATGTCGGTCTTTTTGGGCTTCCAGCCAGCCAAGGCGAGCCCTGTCCGAGCTGTTTGATCTAGTAAATTTTCTAGTAGAATTGTGCCGGCCGCGGCATTGGCGATCTCGTCGGCGGCGTCAAACTCATTGAAGAGATGCGAGTAGTCGGAATATCCGTTCTCATTGTAAGTGGAGACGTTGTCATAGTCGGAAAATGTATTCTTGAGGTTGAACTCTTTGGCTAGTGTCCAGATAGGGTTCTGTGGCCCATCCGGGGTTCCAATGCCTTGGATCTGTTCAATGTCAGAGTGGTTCGACATAAACGAGGAATAACATACCCAGTTGGCACCCAGCTCCACGACATAAGGGTCTCCATTTTCGTCCTTGCCAAAATTCGTGTGCCAGGCGCGGCCTCCAATTGTGTCACGGTATTCTAGAATGACAAAATCATGGATCGATGCATTGGACAAAGTTTCCTGTCACAGTCAGATTTCAATGCATCCAGGCACAGGTTCAACATACAGCAGCCTTGATCCCTGCCATTCCTGCTCCTCTGCGAGAATTAGCAAATATGAATATACAAAAGAAATAAGCGAGCATTTACAAGATTGCAACCGTAGTTTTCTGGCATTTTCCCTCTTGAGATCGTGGCTGCTGAGCTACGTAAGCCGCGACAGATTGAACCGCGCAGCCTACGATGGCAGCCAAACCCAGGTGAAGATGCATCGGTAGGACAAGGTTGAAGCAAGGTGATGGAGCGCAATGCTTGAAGAAAAGCCTGCGCTAGAATGCGGGCGCATGCGGTTTTTATGCCTGACCTGCAGCTTCGACTGCAGACTGCAATTCAGCTCAGAAGCTGCCCCAGACCACTCCACTTCTGCATTAGCTCCAGCTCTCCTTGGATAGATACATGGAGATAAGATGCGGAAATGCAGAAGATCGGCAGGTCCATGCAACGTACTCCACCTGACCATCTCACAACAGGGGGGAGTGCCGCTACGCGAGATTTGGAAGGTCTATGCGGAGGCATCGACGAGTTCTGATAAGCATAATAACCCGCATCTTGGCTGCGACATGAATCACCGCATCTTTATCTCTATGAGAGATTCTCCTGTCGTGTGTTAACTTTGTTGCAAAATGTGGGATAGGGAAAGTTGGTGGCTCGTCTAATGCAGCTATTCCTGCAACTGACAAATAGTTTGCAAGGTTCAGCTGAACAATCGCCAGGACACGAAGAACCATGCCAGAAACTCAAGCTCATCGGGTGGACCTCCTTAAACTTGGTTAGATGCGTCGGTTTCCAAGTCAATGATATCAATGATATCTTGCTAAATCACATGAATGATGGCCATTTTTGTCGCTTGTTGATGCTTTAGTGTGTCTTGCATGCCTCGGGAGTTCTGGCTGTGCTTGGTTGTCTGATGCTTCCCAGATCTGTATATCCCGTTGGTCGACAAAAAAACCTCTGCAATAGATACAGAACTGCTCACTCGCATATTATCAGCAATTGTAAATAACCGTCATTCCTTAAGGCAGTCACTCATGCGCGATTGGAACTTGCATCCTCATTTCGGCTTGCATCCGCTGCAGAACAATGCTCGTAGAAACCTCTCAGAGCAAATGCTGAACAGGACCGCTGGCAGATACCTTCCTCAATAATCTCTTCGATATTAGTCTGTTCCAACCTGTTCTGCATCGAATAAGGAGTAGTGCTGCACGGGGCGAGACCCTTTGTGAGGCTTTGAGGAGGAATGTGCACAAAGCCGCGACCAGGCTTGCAATAGAGCTCTTCTAGTAACTAGATATGTTCCCCTCTAGGATAAGAGTATGAGAACCTTTTCTCTAGAAGAGTGTTGTATTGAGAGGATTGAAACAGACGTGCAAACTATACTGATATAGTCCATGTTGCAAACACAGGTGTAGATGATACAGAGGTGTAGACCAGAAGCAATTGATCCAAGACTATGATGGCTTTATATATGAGCATCTACTAAGTCAGGTGAGGTATAACGGCATACGTATCAAGCAAGGCTGGCGGTTCACTTACATATTCCTTCCTCTCTTTGGTCTTTGCCATTCCCATCAAATGATGGATATTAACTAAGACGGTTGTCAGTGTGAGATGAAACAAATCAACACACCAGACGTGCTGGAAGTACAGCCACTCCCAAGTTGCCTCCTCCTTTCCTGATGTTGAAGCACATTCTTCATCATCAGTAGGGGGAGCCGTCGAAGCAGCGGCAGTCCTACCCTCCTAATGGCAATCAGTAGGGCTATTGTTCGTCATCGTGAAGTCTGAGGAGGGACACTTAAGTTGATAACAAACTTCCTCTTCTACTTTACCATATCTCTCTGTCCTTGACGATGCCTGAGCAAGGTGCCTTAACATCAGAAACAAACGGACTGAGGAACTCCATACCAAATGTGTCTTCGTTCCATCCACAACTGCAAGCTGAAATCACTCCCAATAAAAAGAGAAGACTGCGTTGCTATCCTCAGCTGATCCAGCGAGATCCATTCCTCCCACACTGCGTGTCAGGCAGATCTGTGGGATCATATGGATGGCAATCCACGCGATCCGCAAGGAACACGGACATTACCTCTCCTTGGAAGAATTCGCTGCAGTCCCACGAAATTTATAAAGCTGCGAATATACTCAGTTAAGGTTTCCGGGGCCTTTGAGTACGTGAAGCTGCAGGGTGGCCGAAAGACAAGCCATAGTCTTCCATAAATTATTGGATTAAGACTTCCCCTTTATACATGAGTACGACGAATACTCATCACTAAGGCAATGAGAAGGCTAAGACATACCGCAAGGCTGAAGCCAAGGCCAGAATTGCAAGCAAGGCTAACCCTGCATCCAGACGGTGAAGCGAGACAGACGCCCAGGGTCGACAGCCGACAGCGTATCGCTGCAGCTTTAGTGCTGTCACAGCCACCACTTCACTTACAGTTATAAGATGAAGTATCCACTTCCTCCTTTTCCTCTTTTCTGCGTTTTGTTTAATAGAGTAGAGACTCACAATGGGTGATTATGGAAATGGAAATGAGGAAGTGGATATAGCGACTGTTGTTGAAGAAAGTGGTATGTATGTTCTTTAACCGCTGAGTCTTATTGAGTGTCTAAACGCTTAGCATCGACAGACCAGAATACCTGGACGTCGCGACAGGCAAATCTATGGCAGGAATTAGAGAATTACCAACGTCAACCACCTGCGATAGTTCTATTGTACGTCTTTTCCAGCTTTGACCAGCACAATCTCACACCGGAAAACAGATACGCCAATTACCCCGAGGAAAGCATTGACGACTCGCCCGTCCTAAGACAAAAAAATCCAAATATCTTTTTCCCACCCGACTTCTTCCCCGTCATCAAGGCAGACCTGAACGGGACATTCTTCTGCGACTATGATATTGATGACGAAGGAAAAGTCACCAAGCATTGTCTGTCCAACCTCCAGCCCTCATGCTCAGCCCCATACTGATCTATATAGTATCATGGACCTGCTTCAAGATCAAGCACGTCGTCAAACCAGGCGTATACGCCTGGATCCAAACGGCTGTCTTCGTCCAATGGCACCCGCAAGCAAACCGGCAGCTCGTCTTCTTCCTGAACCTACCGGACGTCATGGCACAGTATCTCGCCGCGCATCGACCCTCCCCAACCCAGCGCGGGAATCCATACATCTGGCACACGCTTTTCGCACAAGGCGTGGTGGAAGAATACGATACGTCAATCTGGTCTCTGCGTCATCTCGTCCGGCCTATCGAAAAGGTAGCCATTCACCCATTCAGCCAATGTTCTGCTTCCCAAAGCTAAAAGCAGCCCAGGCCCGCAACGAACCAAAACCACCCGTGCTTAACTTCCCCAACCTCCACGACATCGCCCGACACATCTTCCACGCGAACGAAACCCTCGCGGTCGCGACGCACACAATGCAATCTCTAATCGACGAGCAGGCGCGCTTCCGCGCCGAGCATCCAGTCTTGATAAACAAAAACAGGGGCAGCTGGATCCACACCGCGCAGCGGGCGCACTTCGTCGCGAAACAGCTGCATTCGCTCCTGACGCGGTCGCAATCGCTGAGTGAGCGGCTGCGCAACGAGATCAATCTGGCGTTTAATCTTGTTTCGCAGAAGGATGGTGCGATGATGAAGACGGTGGCGGTTGTGAGTATGCTTTATTTGCCGGGGACGTTTATATCGGTATGTTCAATGCAAGCCTCGTCGAACTTTGGGTGGCGGACAATGGCTGATATTTGAGGATGTAGGGTCTGTTCGGGACGAACTTCTTCAATCTGTCGAATGATGGTGGGGCGAAGTCGTGGATCATGTCGGGGAATTTCTGGCTGTATTGGGTTATCACGCTGCCGCTGACGTTGGCGACGGTGCTGGTTTGGGCCTCGTGGCATTATTTCCCGCACTATTACCCACGTATGTCTCTTAAGCCGCTGAAGGGCGCTGACTCGGTTGCCTGATGGCTTCTTTTATGACTGATGGAATGACGATAACGATCAACATGTTGACGTGGCGTGTACGCCGGAAACGCTCTGGTTGATGGCAGGATTAATAGACTTATGATGCGAATTCGCGTGACAAGGCTGATAAAGGTTCTGGTTCTGATACCATATGAGTAATTCTAACTCTCCAACGCTGAGGAGGGACAAATCTGGTGCTTGCTAATGTACAGAAAGCCGGGTGCCGAATGTCCATAGCTTGGTAAGTGGGACTAACAGAGTAAAAATCAGGGGCCTCTTCGTCCATATTGCGGCCGAAGCCTAGGCCGCCGCCGAGAGTAGCACAGCACTATGGCAGAAACCGTGCGTAGGCACGTACCGTGCAGACTGGCCACATCATCGGCAAAAATCGAAAGTGCTGGAGATCTCATATCGTCAAGATCGTCCGCTGAACGCATTTAAATCGCTAGCGCCTGTCGTGGTGTCGCATGCGCGGCCGCCTGTTGGATACCGGTGAGGCACCTGAGAGCTCAATCCGACGAAGTGAGAGCACTAGCTATGTAGAAAAGACGTGCACAAGCTGAGTCAAGCCAACGCAGTCTAATCTATTTTCAAGACTTGACTTGATTAATGCAAAGCCGATATACATCACATGTCGGAACCCTCGCCGTCCGAGGTTTCGATCGTGTCGGCCATGGGGAACGGAGACTCATCTGAAGGCTCATTTTCGGGTCGCTTTCCAAAGTCAGCAAATAACGAATCTGTTTCGGTCGGTAGATGAAGGCCATGGATGATAGCCCGCGTGCGGATCCTATCCAGAGCAGCTTTGCTCGAGCTCCACCGTCGAGATGCAGCTTTCGCGGCTATGCTGAGGTTAATGAACGCATCACGGTTTTCGGATACATCCAGCCGTTCGAGCAAGACGAGTAAGGCTATGTTGATCGGCTGGCTGGTGCCTTGTGGCATGCGTTCAACACCCCACGCGGAACGATGAAGGCGCATCAGCTGAGAGATGCTCCTTGCAGATGACAAGCAGGCCTCCTGGTGGCTCTTTGGCATCATGTGGAAAAGTCGGTGGTCCGATTGACCATTCTGCCCAGTGTTGCATAAAAGTTCGTAGACGGTTATAATGAGCGCGTGCTGGTACATGCTACAAATAGTCAGCCTCCACTCCTTGCAAACGTACGCGTCGGGGACGAGAAGCTTACTGAAGACATAAGACGTGCGGAACCTCAATAGCGTCCCTTTCCTTCAGGCAGGGCGGTAGCTCGCTTTGCCACTCTCGCAGTCGTCGTTGCAATTCGTCGGTCTTTTCCGTCTCTGACGAGCTGACTTCCCCGTGCAAATGGGGGTAGGTAATATCGTAGGCGATTTCATTCAGACTGCAGAGGGCTCGGAACGTACACAGCGTATGCGCTTGCAATTTTTCGGACTCGGTTGGATATGGTACCCACAGGTCGGCGTCCGGGCCATGGGTGATGGGCGGGAGGCGTATCTTTCGGGGCGGTTTAATCAAAGGCGCTTTCCTACTCGATACGGCATGGGTCCTGGGTCCAGGGACTGGTCAGTCGTCCCTGGTTCTAGCCGTCCGGCACTGGTAAAAGACACGGCATTGCGTACATCGCGATGTTGAACAAACCCCAAATTGTTACATTGGCCGCTCGGGCCAAGTCAAGCGCCTCACCGTCAGCATCCTTGGGAGCTGTGATGCTCGGAAACAGTTCCTGAACGGCGTACGCAAGTTGGCTCTGATGAATCCAGCCATGTCGATCTTTCCTGGTCATGGAAGCGCTGGGGTATTTCAGCAGAGGCCCGCACTAGCAAGCGATTGAAACATACCATATCCATAAAACTCCCAGTCCTTGGGCAGTCGCAAGGGTGATTCTGCCTTCTTCCTTATCTAGCAATCGTTTGGCCTCGTTGTAGAAGCGCACACCCTGGGCGGCCGCGTCTCTCGAAGAAGCATCCGACTCTAAACTATCCGAGTATGCCTGTCACCTGTCACCAGCAAGTCCAAGTACGTCGAACCGGACTACCTACACACGCATCGGCCAGGATGGCATTCACCAAAAAGGGCGAACAAAATTTCGAGTCCAATGACCCCGACTGCATGTCCCGCAGAAACAACTCCCGATCGATCCAGTGATAGAACGGATGAACCCACGTAAACCACAACGAAATCAGATGCGATACATGCTCGTCATCCGCGGTGACAGTCGTCCACGGGGCCGCCGGCACACGGAACAATGGCTCCACGAGAGCCCTCTGCGCGTCGAGAATACGCCGCCGCGACCGCGACCCCATCTGCTCAAACCGTTGTATCTCATTGCACACTTCGATGAGTTCCGGTGTCTGCTCCAGCTCGGACTTCAGCTGCGTATCTATGTAGAGTTGGATTTCGGCCAGGGAGGCGTTGCTGCGGATGAGGTTGAGGAGCTGGATGGTGCGCCGAGTGCCGCTCTCGCGCAGGGTGCTGACGAGCTGAATCAGGAGGTCCTCTTTCTCTTCGAGCTGGTTGACCTTGCGCTTTAGGGCGCCGCGGCGGCGTTTATCGGCGCTGGCGTCGAAGGTACATTCGACGTTGTTCTTGATACAGTTAGTGCATGGGGAGGTTCCTGAGCACTGAACTGGGGTTAGCACAACGCCGTAGTCTTCTCCGAGTCATAAAGGAGCTGACAACCACACACCTTGAGCTTGCGCGTTTTACAGGCCGAGCACGCTGTACCGACATTTTTCCGCTTTTGCTGAGCTTCATTTGTACCAGAGCCACCAGACGGGGCTGGAGACGGTTTGGACTCGGCCATGGGTGGGGTATTGCTGTGGACTCAGGCCATTCCGGGTAGCTGGAATCAAGGAAGGGCCGATAAGTGAGAGAAGGAGAGAAAGATCAATTAGAACAAGGGGAGGGCGATCGGGGTTTAATGCTAACATGATGGAAGGGGCCAAAAGTGAAGGGGATCTTGATGCGATCAACCCCGAACCAGACCTGTAAGAAACCCCAATGCCCGTGACGGAGCTGGTATTGATTACGCCATCCCAGGCCTGTTCCAAGTAAATTGTCCCATCTGATTGGCGGATGGACCTGTTATGCTTCTCCGCAGTATTGTCTTGTAATCACCCACTGGATATTTCTTGCTGTATGAATTATTAAAGTGATATATAGTGGTATTCCTTTATTACTTGGTAGCTATTATTACCTTCTGGTTCTGTGATGTTTAACTTTATTAAATGGAATATCTCGCAGATGCCGAAGTCAAGTCCCGGCCTTGTCTCCGACTCTTGGCGGGTGGCCGGAATCATGCAGGTAGAATGTACCCATATCAGGCTACTAGGACCTCAGAAGTTGAAATGGATTCTCTCTTTATCGAAAGTAATATTCGCTTTTTATGATTATGAACTAATACGGCATCCGAGTCATCAGCTCGAGATGCAAACTACCTAGGCGTGGTGTGAAAACTACATTATACTATGCTATACCAAGGCTATATATCAAAGGCTTTTGTTCCCTACACCCACTCCACTCTTCTCTCCCTCCGGCCGGTCATGCGAAGAGACAGATCCACCAGGCACGACCCCCATATCCACGGATTCCTCCTCATCCTCGCGCCAGAAGTCCTTCTTGCCCCGAGCGGCCCGTCGCAGCCAGGGAGGGAAAAATCCTCCGGGGACTTTATACGACCATGGGTCTGACTCGTCCTTGTTCGGGGGCACCACCCGACCGACGGAGCCCTTCTCAAGGAGCCAGGCTGTGGCATTGATGAGGACGTAACTAAGAATACCGGCAATCAGACCATAGGCAATGGAGTAGGTGAAGGGCATGATGGCGATGGTCAGGAAGGCGGGAATGGCGTCGCCGTAGTAGCGCCAGTTGATCTCGGCGGCTGCCTTGCACATCAGGGCGCCAACAATCACCAGCGTGCAGCCGGTAGCCCAAGGAGGGATAGAGGCGAAGATCGGGGCGAAGAAGACGGCAATGAAGAAGCAGATACCTGTTACGCAGGAGGTAAGACCCGTCTTTCCGCCCTCAGAGATACCAGCACCACTTTCGACAAATGCGGTCACAGGGGGCGAGCCAAAGAGAGAACCGATAGAGATACTGATCGCGTCGACCATCTGAGATCGTCGTTAGATTGATCGAAAAAATACACTGAAGAGGAGTGAAACATACATAAGCAAGGGCACTACCCTCAAAATCCTGAGTGCGTTCATCGATGGTTCCAGCAAACCGGGCCATAGAGTACAGAGTACCGGTGGTGTCAAGAATATCAACATACTACACGCTGGTCAGTAAAGGATGGCGTATAACTTCAGAACGCGGACTTACCAGGAACGTGATAAAGGCCAGCCCAAACTGCCCACCGTGGCCTGAGAGACTCCAGTCCTGAGCAACCAGGGTATGCTTGATGGGATGGAAGGTCACGACCTGCTTGAAGAAATCAAACATGCTGTCACCGAGCTCCGTATGAGGGAAGTAGGTGACCGGCGTGGGTCGCGGCCAGGAAATGATCGAAACCAGCAAGATACCAATGATCACAGCACCCTTGATCCGATACAGCATCAGCAGCGCGGTGAACACACCGCCGCAAAATATGCCCACCCACATCGCCGGGTTGCGCATCTTAGCATCGCTGGGACACATGCCAGTCGTAGGATCACGCAGAGAAGAAATGCAACCTGCCAATTCTAACGGGGTCTCGGTAGACCCTGTTACTAAGCCAATACCTGCGCTGTAACTCAATCCAATAAGAGTGAGGTATAGACCAATACCCGTGCCCGTGGCGAGCTTGATCGAGGCTGGCAATGCACGCGCCAACCATTGTCGGATACCAAGCAGAGTCAAGCCCAAGAAAACGAAACCCTCGACAAAGACAGCGGTAAGAGCAAGACTATACGGGATCATGCCGGAGCCGTGGTAGCCCACGACAGTGTAAGCGAAATAGGCATTGAGGCCCATACCGGGGGCCAGGGCGACAGGCAAGTTGGAGAAAAGACCCATGCAGAAAGTAGACAATGCAGCAATGGCAGCCGTAGCAGTGACGAGATCGCGCTTGATTTCCTGAACACAGAGCAGGTACTCGGTGTTGCTGTTACACAGATCGGCCTGGCTCTCGGGAGGACACACACAGGTGCCGCCCGATTCGGAGGTGATGTTGGAATTGACACTGATAATGTAGGCCATAGCGAAGAAGGTAGCGAGACCGGCGCGAATTTCGGTGAAGAAGTAGCTGCCTTTGCGTTCTTTCGGCTGTCTCATCGGTAAGCTTTCTTCTGAGCGCTTGACCTAACCCTCCGCAAGTAGAGGTAGAAGTATACTGACATGGCCTGAATTCTCCAGGCGAAACCATCGCCCAACAGGGCTTTGAGCCACCCGGAGATTGATTCTGTCGACCGCCTGAGTGATCCCCATTATGCGACAGTAAATAAGAAAGAAAAAAAGGAGAAAGAGGCACCAGCCTGAAGCCAGACAGATAGTCACGGAGGGAAAAACTCGCGCACAGATTGGAGACGCGATGCGACTTTTATTTCGGTTCCCTTCATGACATGCATGACCAACCACGCGACCGATAAGAAAACGGGAAAAAAAAATGGAGAAAAAATTTCGCCAACGGAAGAATCTGATTCGATCAATGGCTTATCTCTGAGGTCCAGAGCTTGGCAGTCCTTGGCAATCCGTGGTTCTGTCCAGTGTGAGACCTCTGTTCTGTGTGGTAATTGTCGATCGGGACGTTGGTTTCAGCGGGTCGAATCAAAAAGCCTGAAGCACATTGGTCGACGGATATCTCGGGGTCTTGATGGCGAAAAATATGTGGGAATAGAAGGGCTCGAGTCTCCTCCGTGTGTAGCTTCTATGACTGCACAATAACGCAACAAGGAGCTTTGTAAATGGTAAGATATCCAGCGGATATCACCGAGGCAATTGTGCATGGTCTCGTGCTTGACTGACGTCTGAGTGATGATAAGGTAGTAGTAGAATGTACCTAGGCTGAGACTTAGCGTTGTTGTCGTATCGCTCCGAACTCCTATCTCAAGGATGCTGGGGTTATCAGCAATTGATAAGGATTCACTCTGACAGCTCACCATTGATCATATCAGAATAATGTCTATTATTGTCAACTCGCAGTGGAGAGCATGAGTCTAGAGACTCTTCAGACAGACAAGCTATTAATCATGTGCCATAGTGGCCTCAGGAATGGCATCTGCTGCTGATGCATTAATGTTTGTCCTGTTTGTTCTGTTTACCCACGTGATCTCGCTTATTGCTGTATCTAGATGTTGAGATGTTCGTCCACCTCTTTACAATCAGGCATAGCGGAGCTATTGCCGCGTAGTTAGCTAACTAATGCAACTAATCTGTCGACAGATTCCACAATGAGCGGGGTATATCAGCGGAGGCGAGCAAATCGCCCGTGTCATCTTCATCAACCAACAGCACTCCCTGTATCATCTGCGTTGTCGCAGCTTTGGAAGCCCAGAAACACAGAACAAGGGACCCGCTGGATGGCCCTACCTGAGCGAGAATAGCATGAAACCATCACATTCGCCGTGGCGTTGCAGTTCATTAACCAGAGCCCCAACAGGATAGGCAGCTCTGATAGGCACATCATCCGCTCCCACGTCATGCGAGGCAAGAATACGGGCAAGCAGCGCTGATCCACCAAGAAGCAGTAGACTGTCGTAGAGGTCAAGCACCTCTTGAATGCTCCAGGACGTGGATATGTGATGCCGCGTCAGGTGCTCTGGGGCGACCTGTGTCTCACTACGTTCCCCCAAGAGCTCGACTCCGAGTCCACGGCGCTCATGCATCGGCTTATGCTACGTTCATTATTGACTGATTATCCGCATTCCCTTGCCTCTGACATTGGAGTCACAGGGTTCTTTGACAATAGTGACGCGCTGTTTCCGCCGCAATTCTGTACCAAGTTCGACATTATACAGTCAATTTGGGTCAACTACATTCTAGCAAACGAAGCATGTGAGTGACAGCATCGTTGACCATCGGCATGCAGATTTTCATAGCATCTTAGCTATATTCGCGTCTTACGTTGACTCCATCCAGCGGAAACCCGCAATATCGTCCAAAAGTCTTCACCACATCTCCCAGGCGTATGCTTTGGCCAACATTAAGTTGTCGGGCTTCTTCTCCGTTTCCGACAGCGCCATAGCTGCTGTGGTCAGCCTCGCAATCTATCAGCAAGTACATCATCAGCCTGCAACGGAACTGGTCCATCTCCACGGGCTCTATCGCATGATTCAGCTGCGGGGTGAAATTGTCAAGCTGATGCAAGAGAATCGTGCGCTGGCACTGAAGCCGTTGAGGTATGTGAACATACTTGCTCTCAACTTGCCTTCACTTTGCTCATTTTGGCAATGATCCAACGAAAAGCCCGTCTGCATTGGAGGTGCGAATTAGACGGTTGACCCGAAGCTTTGGCGGCGACCATGGCCAGATGCTGTAGATAGTATCACTTTTTCTTATTCAGAGACTCCCAACCACTAAATCCGACATCATCGTACAACCGATGTAAGCCTACGGGGATAAAAGCAGCCGGAGGACAGCTTAAAGCCGGAAGTAAGCAGAGAAGTAAGGCTTAAACTGGGCCAGGGACATAATCCGAATTCAATTCAATGACAGCTGACAGTTCGGCGCCAGCACTGATGATCAGAGTGTCTGCCTCCTGGATCCGATATCATTCTCGTGCCTTGCAGATCCAAGGATGGTTGAGGTGGTCAGCTGTGGTTAGTCTGTTGGAAAATCCATGTCTGTTTGTCTCGTTTGCTCTGTTTATCCATATCTTCTCGCCGGTTGTTGTAAATGCTGAGCTCTTCGTCCAGCTGCCTGTACATTGATCACCCTCTTGCAAAGTTGCAATCAATTCATTGATCCCCTCCTGTTCAGAAACTAACCCGATTTCTCTTCAAACACAACTGGCGATGGAGCAAACCTGCTACGCCGCCTTAGCCTGGGACCAAACTTGATAAAAGCCAACGGTATTGGAATCATAATGAGCGCCAAGCATCCCAATAATGTTCCTGCCCATTGCACTCCGAGGTTCATAAAGAGCTGGCGAGAAAAGAGTGGGAAACCAGCGCCGACAGCTGAGCGAAGGATAGTGTTGGCAGCGAAGACCGATGCCGCACTGGGTACACATTAACACAAACGACCCACACGCAACAGGTATGGACTCACAATTGCAGGTATGAGTCAATCAGATAGTTAAAGCACTGCAGGAAGATAACATAGATTCCGAATCCGGTGAATACCCCAGAAGCCGTGGGAGCCATCCAGTGGATCGAGCGTGTCCATCCTGTCCAGCCGTACCAGAACAAGCCGATTGCGAAGGCGATGCCGCCGACAATGGCCGGTGGTAGTCGCCACTCTGGAATTGGAATGTCGTTGTTATTGCGCAGTTTGCGCCCATAATACTTGGCGTCGATCAAGGAGTAGACTCCGCCAGCGAACTCGCCCACGATCAGGCCGATGAATGGCAGGCCACCCACGCCCAGATTCATTCTGTGGGTGCGTTGGAACACGACCGGGTAGGCTCCGAGCAGTGCATACAGGATCCCGTATATGAAAGACATATAGATTGTGATGAGGAACACGATGGGCTCGGTCAGAAGCATGCGAATCGGCCGGCTGAAGTTGTTTGTGATCAGATCGTTAAGGTCAAGCTCAACCTCGTCCTGCTTTGCGTGGATTCCCCAGTTGTGTGTCTGGCGCCTCAGCGTTGCTGCCTTCTCCATCAGAACCACCGGAGCGTATGTCTCCTTGTAGAAGAAGATCAGGAGGACGACACCGAAGAACCCCATGATGGCGGAAATGTACATGGTCCATCGCCAACCCAGGTAACTCATTGTTATGAAGCCGCCGGTGAAGGGGGATGCGAAGGGGCCGACGAAGACGGCCATTGCAAACATGGCAATCGCTATGCCTCTCTGGCTGTTGTTGTACATGTCGGCAAAGGCAGCCGGCACAATGGCAAAGGGACTGGCGGCGAACAGCCCAGCAAAGAAGCGAGTGATGAAGAGCGTCTGCGTGTCTTTTGCTGTTGCAGTCCCGATCGTGAAGATACTATATCCGAGCATTCCTATCGTGATCGGCCACCGTCGCCCGATCAGCTCTGAGGCAGGGGCCCATATTGTTGGTCCTGCCGAGAATCCGAGGACATACAGAGTGACCCCTAATGTGGCAACTTCTATGCTGATGCTGAACTTCGCCGCAATGGCGCCGATAGCGGATGAGAATATGGCGCTGGCAAATGATGCGGTGAAGGTGATGTAGGCTAGGATGACGGACAGTAGCACCCTTTGGCAAGCAGCCATCAGCATCGCATTCCGACTTGACAGTCTCATGCCAACTTACTTTGTAGACATCGACCAGTTATGCGGGTGCATGGGGTCATCTACTCCGGTGAATCCAACAACGTATTTCTCTGGATCAGGTAGTAGGGGTGGATAGTCCTTCCCGACGCCAAATGGAAGCCATTCTTCTCGAGGCGCTGGCCCTGCCGAGGAGCCGACCGTGGATCTATGTGTCAGACGAAGGCTCTCTACTCGAGCGAGATCGATGTTCGTCTGACGCCGGCTGACAGGCTCCGAGCGGATATCCTCGAAGGTGGGAGCCTCTTCCAAGTCGGAGTTTGCGGGTGAAAGGCTACTGGCTCTTACATTGGGAGATGGCATTTTTTTACAGCCGTGCAGCTTGCAATTATGTGCAGTATCCTGTGTTTAGAAGGTCTACATCGCGATCAAGGTGTTTCGGTCACTCTGAGACTTGATGTCATTGACCCGGAGCATCCATGGTTGAGTACAGCGGCTCGGAATGTTTATCCACACTTCAACAATCAATTTAAGAATGTTGATGAGACTGAATCGATATCTGTTTCAGATGTTGTTTGTAAAGAGATCAAGTGCCCGAAAGTAGTTGGGATGTTCATGAGACATGATGTCATCCAAGTCGACCTCGGATGTTGCAGCATCATGAACAAGCCTCTTGGTATTATTTATGAATGTTGATACTAACTCGCTAACAAGGCTACAACTTGTTTCCGCAGCTACAGTTTTCTCCAATTGTCGCTCCGTGTGCTTCATTTCTATCGGCCTCTCGGTCCTAGCTGGTCTCGTCGGCAAGGATCGAATGTCATGCTTCATGAGCCATCAATCAGGTTCGGTTCTGCGTACACATGGCTCGTGGGTAATATAAGCACTAACCCTGGGCAAACATTCTATTCTAGTCTGCGATGGTCGCAGCTGAAGGCCCACTAGACTCATCATGGCAGCCTACTATCTGCTTGCCAAGGAACTGAACAGCTCTACCCCGCGGTGAGATTCTCTGCCTCATCTCATCCTTCATTTCAACACCAACAACTGCCTCAAAGTCAAATCGCAATGGCACAAGTCCAAGGCACTTGCCATCCGGCCTTCTCTCCCCTCAAAGCCCTCTTTGAGGAGCACCTCGCTTCCGGCGAGGAACTCGGTGCCGACATCTGCGTAAACATCAACGGCGAGACCGTCGTCGACCTCTGGGGCGGCTACGCAGACAATGAGCGCACAAAGCCCTGGACCAGAGACACCATCACCCCCGTCTGGTCCGTCACCAAGATCGTCACTGCCCTTGCCGCACTCACCCTCGTCGACCGCGGCCAGCTCGACCCCTACGCCAAAGTCGCCCAGTACTGGCCCGAGTTCGCCGCGCACGGCAAGCAGGACATCGAGGTCCGCCATCTCCTCAGCCATACCGCCGGCTTACCCGCCTGGGATTCGCCCCTGTCCCTCGAAGAATACTACAACACGCCCCTGGCCACGCAGAAACTCATCCAGCAACAACCCTGGTGGACGCCCGGCTCCGCCTCGGGATACCACCTCTCGGCCCAGGGCTTCCTACTCGGCGAGCTCGTGCGCCGCATCTCAGGCAAGTCGCTGACGCAGTTCATCGCCGACGAGCTTGCGACTCCGCTCGACGCGGATTTCCAGCTCGGCGTCGCGGAGAAGGACTGGCCGCGCACGGCGGATATCGTACCCCCGTCTGCAGCACCGTTTCCTGCCCTCGATCCGCAGAGTATCGCTATGCGCGCATTCCGCGGGACCCCCGCCGACGCAACAGCGAGCATGACGCCTGAGTTCCGCCGCGCGGAGCAAGGCGCGACGGGCGGATTTGGCAACGCGCGAGCGATCAACAAGATTACCTCGATGGTTACGCTGGGCGGGAGCGTAAACGGGAAGCGCTTCCTCTCGCCGCAGACGATCGATCTGATCTTCCAGGAGCAGGTCAGCGGCGTGGATCTGGTGCTGGGGGTCTTTCTCCGGTTTGGGATGGGCATGGGCTTGCCGGTGCCGGAGAATAAGGCGTTGGAGTGGATGCCGCAGGGGAAAGTGTGCTTCTGGGGAGGCTGGGGTGGGTCAATGGCGGTTATGGATCTCGATCGTAAGGTGACGATTACTTATACGTTGAATAAGATGGGGGCTGGGACGCTGGGGAATCCACGGACTGAGAAGTATGTCAGGGCTGTGTATGCGGCGTTGGATGCGTACAAGCCATGATGAATGCCTCTATCTCCTGGAGGCGTATATAGTCGTATCTAGATCCCATATCGTACAGAATGTATCTATCTCTACCGCTGAGTGCTCACGTTCGCGTCCTCCTCCACATTCTCAATAAGATCATGGTTCGACAAGACTCCCACCATCCCGTCTGGAACCTCAGCACTGCATGACCTTGTTAGCGTGAGTCGGTGTCTCGAGGACAGATAGACGAACGTGAAGCCCTTGACCAGTTCAAAGTCCGATTTGATGCTGCCGCCGCTTGAGGTTATGTTGTCTTTCACCCTGGGTTGTCAGGTTGTCAGTGCATGGCATCGCTAGCGTGAAGCGACACTTACTGTTTGATTTGATCGTCGGTCGCACTTGAATTTAGCGTTATCTATATTACCGTGACTGTTAGAAGATAGATTTCGCTCGATGGAGTTGCGAGACTTGCCATAACAGCAGGCATTTTGATAGGTTGTAGTCTGTAGATGACGGATTGGTTCTTTGGGAAGATAACTAGAGGTTGGGATGTCCTGTCTAGATTGCCAGAAAAAGTCCATATCTTGTTGACTTTATAGAGGTGATTGATGTTATGATCTAAAACTGGATCTGATAATGATATCACTCTGCAGATGAGCCGTTCCCCCCACCAATGAAACAGATCGCCCTTCATTCCATCATGCCGCGCGCTTCATCTAGATAATCATCCCAGCCACACAGTCATCGATCGAGAAGCTTCAGAATCTCCTCCGCTATCCGTCGATACCCTGTCATCAGCCCCTCGTCATCCTCCCCGGGCTTCATCGCCAGTAGTCTCGGATGCTGCCCGAGCGCCTCGGAGCACTGCCACGTATGATTCTTGCCTGCAGTCACATCCAGCGCGATTACTGCCCCGTCACGCCGTGCATGAGCCACAAAATCCTCAATGTCGTACAGGAATACCAGCTCCTCCGCCCCGGCTGAGACCCACGTGCGGTCGGGGAGAATCTCCTTCCACGATCCGCGCGCTGCCACGTCGACTGCGAAGTTGCTGTACACGTCGGCGATGTCGGCGGGCGCGTCCCGCATCACCTGCTCGCAGCATTTGTCTAGCGAGCGTTTGAAGAGCCGCTCCTCCCAGTGGAGCGCCAGCGCGCGTGGATGGGACGTGTGTAGATTCAACCAGGGGCTGACCAGGATTGCTCCGGCTGGTCGGTCACACGGGTGATCCGCGTCATGTCCATCGTTCGCTCTGTGATAGCGCTGGTGAAGGCCGGTCAGTAGAGACACGATCAGATGCCCCCCGGCGGAATCGCCGATCACCACGATCTTGGATGCGTCCACGCCTAGCTCCTTGTTGATCCAGTCGTAGGCGGCAATCGCTTCGTCGCGCTGTTTCGGGAACGTCGCTGCCGGGGCGAGGGTGTAGTCCAGGGAGAAGATGGCGACCGTGAGCCCATGCCGTTGGAGAAGCTCCGCCATGAAGAGGTGTTCTGGCGCTCCGGCAGACGGGTGGAAACTCACATATCCGCCGCCGTGGCAGTGGAAGAGCACGAGATCCGCATCGCGGGGGTGGATCGCTTTTGCTGACAGTCCACGACAAAGCCAGAAGCCGCAGAAGTCTGCTCTACGTACGCTCTGGTAGATCTGGCGTTTGAGATGCCCGTAGCGGTTCGAGGTGAGTAGGTTCTGGCCGGTTCGATCGGCAACGTTGTCCCAGAGCGATCCGGGTGTGTTATTTCCCAGGCTACGAGAGAATTGACACCGTATGAACATTGAATGATACAAATCACATAGTCAAGGATTGGTTTTGATGGATACACACCAGGTCATGACATGCCGGAAGACGTGTTCCCTAAGCGGGGGCGGATGATAAGTAGACCAGGGCACCCAGCGCCGCAAGAGAGTAGTCAAGACACTCCATGGCAGTCGAAAACAAACCGTCACGGCAATTTGAAGATATTCAGCAATGGTGAGTTTCTTGACTGGATTAGGTTCTGGGAATGACTCCATTGTCGAATATGTTTCTTTGCGAAAGAACACATTCATGAGAATGATACTGCATTCAATGCTGCCATAATTCTTTATATAGCCTGATATCAACCGGACTGTTTGCATTCAGGCTGAAATCTGTAGATCTGTTCACCGCGACGGTTCGAGAAGCATTTGGCTCGCTTCATATATATAACCACTTACAGAACGGACTGGATTCCGAAACCGTTTTGAATCGCCTGCGTTGGTGTATAAAGCACATATCTGGGTTGCTTTTCCATATCGATCCATGCGATATAGTGACTGATCCGATCGATCCTCGAGACCACGACGGGTCATTTTCCTTGTGATGCTCGCGACATTTGGCCGGTGTTAAACTCGTTCCAAAGCCAGCGGTGGGATCGCACAGCGCCCACACCTTCACTCGCATCGGTGTTTAAGACGCCAGATCGGAGACCACATTGCGAGCTTGTTGGTTCTTCGAACAGATTCAGAAGCGTCGGGGGTTAGCGCTGTCCGTGTTGAGATACCAATATTTAAGACAGCTGCTCAAGGGAGGACGCCATTATTTTTGACATGGAAATCACCGGCACAATTCGCCTGGAGTAAAAGTCTCATGGGACCGCCAACAAATGTACCATTTACGGTCTTCTAGGACAATAGGCCAGCCATTGTTCATCGAGCCAATTTGGCAAATCTATCACCATGTGAATCATAAATGATGTGCACTGACCGTGTTCCTTTCCGACCGGAGATTGTGATTGATCCCACTGCCTCGGTATAGAGCTTGGAGATCTATTGCGGCAGACATGAACACCTGAAAACCAAACATTGGCCGGTGATCCGTTATTCCTCCACATTATTTCGCAAGGATTGCCGATTCAGGAAATATGTTGTGTGAATCATGCCGCCGTCAACCGAGCTCCGAACGTAAGATCGAGATCTCGAGAATCAGTTATAAATATGTCAATGTCAACGTTCTAATATGTTTCACTTGTATGCTGATCGCCTTATGTACCAGAACATCAATTGCGAGCAAGATGACAGCCAAGCTAGTCCTTCCCCTGCTCAGCGTGTTCGCGCTGTATGCCATCTTCTACTTCGCCGAAATCAACGGCCTGAATCATCTGGCACAGGAAGCCATCACTGCAAAGACGCTGCCAGGCACCAATGAGCCACTGCGCACTGTCTATACGGGTATTGCGCCGGTGGATAATGTGCTGGCTGCGTTGACCACCTTTTTCTGGCCTGCCACGGATGGCAGTAATCCTACCCTGACGTTGCATTCCATCGCCTTCTCTGGCACCTTTGGTGCTGCCTGGACGCTCGTGACTCTGGAGTCCTGGAGACGCGGAAATGCCTGGACGATCGCTGCATTGTCTGTAACCCTCAGTCGCATCTATGACAGAAGAAGCTGACAGGAAGACAGTCCCACGATGTTCGGCCTCCTAGCGCAGGTACTCACCTTCGCCTTCGCCACACCCCTGTACTGCGCTTTTCAGCTATACAACTCCGTCACGGCGCGCAAGCCCAATGCTGAGAATATTCGCATTCCTCGCGCAATTCTAAATGCCATCCCTCTGGTCTTTATCCTTGGATTCATGGTTCCTACGTTGCTGATGATTCTGCCTGTTTCGGAGCATGTCACCGTCGACATGAAGCAAATATTTATTGCCTCCTGGCACCCCTGGCCTGCATACGTCGCGATTGCTCTCACCATAATCAACTTTGTCTGCGGTTCCTCTACGAGCAGTGATCAATCGGTTGAGGGTGGACGCGCGAATCTTCGGTCGCTCCGATTCGTGTATGCCTTTGCATTCGCCAACGCTGCGTTGACCCATCTCATCTCGTGGATCGTGTCTCTGGCTACCGTACTTGCACCCGTCATCTTTGAGAAGCGGCTGTTGGCAGTTTTGCATCCGTTCAAGGTGTTCCAGATTGCCTTGCCCTGGACAAAGCCAGCATTGCAAGTGAGCGATATCGGGGAGGGTGTACATGTGTTTCTGCGCTGGGATTATCTGATCGGCTCCGCGGGCGTGTTGGTTTGGGCCTTGAGTCTGTATAAGACTGCTCATCTGGTCGTTTATGGCAAGGTTGGATGGCTTGATCTGCTAAAGAAGGCTGTGTTGTTGGTGACTCTGGTCGGGCCAGTGGGGGCTGCGGTCGAGTTGATGTGGGAGCGCGATGAGTTGATCATCTACGAGACTGGAGGGATCAAGAGAGAGACTTCACGAGAGAAGAAAACTTCTTGAAAGTACCTTGTGTGTTCTGTGGTGGGTTCTTCGACGGTCTGCTCGCCTGTGATGCTCATGAGGTTCATGTTCCGGTTGGACTGAGATATCATCAAGAATTGAAAACAGTAAAAAGTCTTGCTGAATTGGGGCATTTGTCGACGCCTCATCATAAATCATATCTGCTGGTTGATAAAGCAGCTTGCCGCTGTGATGTCGTCGGCGCCCTATTGTGTTCTTGATGGCAACATCGGCGTACATATATATTGAGGAATCGTTTACTTGCCTGAGGCAATCACTTCGTGCCACTCCAACAGGGAATCAAATTTATTTTAGAGGTGATATACGAAGCGGAAGAGGCTGCTATCCTTGACACCAATTATTGCCTACCCTCACAGATCGATCCAATCGATGCGATCACTCTGTACTCCTCTCGCTCTATACATTGCCATTTTATCTCTGACTCCTAATTTATAGAATTATTATCACGCTTGCTTTCATCAATCCCAAGCATGTTAGCTCAGGGGAAGAGCGCCGGGCTCATAACCCGGAGGTCCCTGGATCGAAACCAGGACATGCTATCTGATTCTTTTTTTCGCGGGCCACGTCCATCATCTTCGTATCTGGCCCAATCATCCTTTTTTTTTCCCCCCCTTCCTTCACGTCCGTCTCTTCTTCACTTAGTAATAATTACTCTGATAGCCCCTAAAAAACTTCAGAGACCTATCCGTTGTGTCATGACCATACTAAGGCAGATAGTAGTGTAATAAACCTCAATTTTTAACTAACGTTCCTGCCCATCGCTGACCTCAATCGTACAGGCACCGGGTCATACACCCCACATTCTTTTCGGCAATAAGCAATTTGTAATGATCAGTCGGCTTTTTGAATAAGCCACAAGCCTGAAGATGAGGATGGTTACCCAATTTGGTTTATGTAACCAAAAACAGTCAGAAATATTAATCCCAAGCATGTTAGCTCAGGGGAAGAGCGCCGGGCTCATAACCCGGAGGTCCCTGGATCGAAACCAGGACATGCTATTTGATTTCTTTTTTCCACTTCCCATCGTAGTGCATAACTACCCAATTTTTTTGCCGATATATTTCTGGATAGGCTCATACTAAGGTAAAGGCGGCAGCTCTGTTTCACGGAATATATGCATTAAGAAATAGACTATGACTTTTAATCATGTTCTTGCCCAGAGACTTCCGCACGATTAGCTTGATAACAATGCTGACGTCGCAAAGCTTGCATAGTGATACTCCTTGAGGTCACGAAATCCTAGTTGCACATGCCATACGGCAATTTGTCGTTTGACCCCTGATCAAAGAAGGCTGATCACGTTTCAGCCAGCTGATCGGACCGAAGGTATCAAATGTCTAACACCACCGGCGCAAGTAAGACCACGTCCGCATCGAACCCCATTCGTTCCATATGAACAATATCAGCAATCTTTCCGAAGGCAAGCATGACCAGCGTTGTAGAGACCATGATCGTCTAATGATACCAGCTGGAGCATCGAGAACGCGAAGTGTCAGTGAACCAGATGTCTTTTGTCAGTGAGCGTAGTCCATGTACGACCAAGGCGATTTCCTTCTCTCGTGTCATTTCAACTGCTTATGTTCCAAGGTTTAGCTGGTGACTAGTATAGATCAATCTGCATCGAGTCCCCATTGTAGTTCGTCGTCTGCTTATCACAGATGATTTTTTCGAGGGACACAGAGATAGTTCTTTGTGAACCAACAGCGAAAGGTTATGGTAGAGTTGTTCCAAGTAGGACCGACTTCGACTCCTTCGCCCGGAGAGTCGGCAATCTTTTCAAACTCCATTTTTTTCACTCTCGAGCTTGCCTCACTAGGTGTCGTTTCGCTTTGGTCATCATGTTCGACTGGCGCAAGCCAATGGGCAACTGTAATGTCCATAGTGTGGGTATCACGGCCAAACTTAGACCATCTGGTGCACTTGCACCCTTCCTTCTAGCACATATGGCCCAAATAGCACTTTAGAGAGCGGCATCTGGGACCCCTGGGACACGGCCGCTGCCGCATCATGTAACTCGTGACGGCGAGACAGGCTGGGTCGACATCACTAGTACTGTGGGCGTTGACCTGCTTGGTCGGGGAGTCGTTCGTGCAAAAGTCTTCTAATGGATTCGCTCATGAGTTGAGCAGCAGTGACGCCTCCTTCGTGCCCGCCTCGATCAGATGCTCTTTGAACTTGATACGGTCAGCTCTACGGAGGCTCCACCAGAGTCTAACTACTTACCAGGTATGTCCTCGCGTACGGCGGTACCGATTTGGCCTTCCAAAGCACGAATTTCAGCTTCGCTCAACATTTTCTCGCCCGTCTTGAGAAGAGTTAAGCGATATCTGGCGAAACCGTCAAGACAAGTACATGGGCAATTTGATTTCCCATAGCACGTGAGTCCTTCACCATCTAGAAAGTTGAAGAATTGAGAAGTATGCTGAAGCAGAATGGCATGGGTGAGCAATGGTCTTATGAGAGAAGAATTATGCAGCTTTCTGACCAATTTGACTGATAACAACATTGGGTTGGTGTTGGCAGCAGGTCTATTATATTGCTTAGCTGCAAAAACATAAGTCTACCAAAAACTTTGGGCTCAACTCTAGTATACTCCGTGCCTAGTATGGAGTATGGACTATTGTTGCTATTCTCTTATCAGGCGAAAATGGCTTGAGGAAACATGACGGATAAGACAAGTCATTTCGGTCTCACGATGGATACCTTATCTCGTGGACTGGTTACCATCAAGCGTACAAGGATAGAAGGGAAGAAAATCAAAAAAGAAATCAGATAGCATGTCCTGGTTTCGATCCAGGGACCTCCGGGTTATGAGCCCGGCGCTCTTCCCCTGAGCTAACATGCTGGCTTGTCTTGGCATTTATGTACGCCTTTGAACTCAAGTATGAGATGTACTCAGTCTTCCCTGAACTTCACCCAGTCACACTGTGAGAGAGAAAGTAATGGCATAGAGGACTCCCTTTCCTCTTTACTCCTAATAATATGCATTAGATATACGTAGTACATCGCGCCCTAGTCAATGAGACGACAAGAACACCTAGTCTGCTTTTCGTGCTGGTTCTTCTCTACAACGGTACAACCTAAGCGAAGAGGTAAGTTTCGTATGAGACAGTCATTCCAGCTATGGTCGATTCAGTTCGCACTTCGCTCCTATTGATGGACCATGGAGACGATTCCGCGAGTACTAGACCAGTAAATAGTCTAAACAATTGGTCCTCGGATCATTGAGGCCTAGTCCTATGATAACGAGGTGTTTCGAATATGAAGCAGTCGCAAACCATAACTCCTCACTGGGTTGCGACTTTATCAAATGGCTTCAATATGAGTGGAGGAACCAGCTTGAACATTTCGTGCGAGTTCAAACCCAATTCCACGAGTCTCGGGGCCCCTCCGAATGAGGGACCTGAGCTGACGTGGTAGATGACTGGTAAGACATAATGTTCAACTCATCAAAAGCACAAAGCACTCTCCGCACCGTTTCAGAAAGGAAAAGCCCAAATTAGTTTGAGTAGGAGTCCAACAAGCCACAGCTGTCTCTAACTAATGCAGAGAGTCCAATGAGGCGTAAGATGATTACGCATTCGAATATGCACCATTCAATTCGACACAGGACATGCGTGGACGTTTCTTGGCAGAGAGGGAACGCGCACGCGTTCTGGGTTGTGGACACTTGCAGATTCACAAGTCCAGATTGATGGCTTGGTCTTATGAAGTTGCTTGTTCCAGATTGGCATCCGCAGTTTCGAAGAAGAGTTGGCGATATCGGCAGAGCATCGCCAAGCATCCGGACTGTAGCTCCACTGGGCTGATATCATAGTGCTCCTGCTGTTCAGTCTCCATGACGATGTTGAGCATCAGCACTGTCACATACAATTGAAGGACGATGGTGCAGCTTTTGAGAGTTAGCAAATAGAAGCATTCCTTGACTATCATTCTAAGCTAGAACAATAAAACCTACGATCATTATTCACCCCTCAGTTACTCGAGCATGGAAGCAGTAGATAGATACAGCACAGGGCAGATCCGCCGTCGGAAGGGAGAACTGCCCGCTTTGAGCCGATGGGCCAGTCAGGTCAGCCTGTCAGCACATGTCGGCTTTGGCTCAGCCGGATGCTAACTAGGAGGCTGTGATTCAAAACCATTCTTGAATCTCTTTTTCCCGGTTTCTACCTTCCCAAGATGCTGTGTGTACCTCTACAGAATAACATGTACTAGATAATATTATCCATCAATTATTTTGGAGATACCCCCTCCCAGACATGGGTACAGCCAAGAAGAACACAGTGTCCTGAGCTACCGCAGCCTTCCGAATCAACCCCCAACTAATCTGCTGCCTCTAATTTGTCGTGTGCCTTAAACAGTTAAACTTAACTCCCCCGGGGAGTACGTGCGTCGCCCTGATGCCGCTGACGCAGCCCCTGCGGTGCAGGGCCGGTCGTCCATCACCAACAACACCACCATCAACTTTTGTCCTCCGCCGCCCCGTATTCAGTGGGCGGTCCGGTATCATTTCCACTCCTGGCGCGCGTCTCTTACCCCTGAAGCGAGTCCTTTGTACATCAACGATCCTTCAGCGCCATAAGAGTCCCCTCTTCTCCAATGCTCGGGTCCGCTCCCTTCCACGTCTTTCATTAACACCATCAACAAAGACAATATCTACCCCGAACCTCATAACCACTTCACTCATGGCAACTCAAACCAGAGAACATGGTGGCCATGGGGGTCATTCTCACCATCACCATCATCATCATCACGGAAATGTTTACCTCACCTCTGCGAACAAAAGCGACGCTGGAGTCCGAATCACGCGGATTGGCCTGGTTGCCAACCTCGCTATGGCAATTGGGAAATTCATTGGCGGCTATGTCTTCCATTCGCAAGCTTTGATTGCCGATGCCTATCATGCCCTTGCCGATCTCGTATCCGACTTTCTTACACTAGGAACCGTCGCGTGGTCTTTGAAGCCCCCTACAGAGAGGTTTCCCAACGGTTACGGGAAAATTGAAAGCATCGGTGCACTGGGCGTGAGTGGACTCCTGCTTTGTGGGGGCGTGTTTATGGGCCTGAATTCAGGACAAGTTCTACTGGATCAGTTCTTTCCTGAGGCTGCGGAGGCGATCGCTCACTCCAGAGTTTTGGGTCATGGCCACTCGCATGCTCACGGGGTCCAGGCCCTTGGGCCGAATATCAATGCGGCATGGCTTGCAGGGGGTTCGATTATTGTGAAAGAATGGCTTTACCGTGCCAGTGAGTGCCCACTTCCAATTCCTCCCTACGTTACTGTGGCTATCAGCTAACCGCTGCGGGGTTGCTATTTCTAGCTATGAAAATTGCAAATGAACGCAAATCTTCTGTGCTCGCGTCCAATGCCGTACATCACCGCATCGACTCTCTTACTAGCATCGTCGCCCTGTTCACGATCGGCGGTTCTTACATGTTTCAAGACGCGTCTTGGCTTGATCCCGTCGGTGGCCTTCTCATTTCCCTGATGGTGATTAAGGCTGGGTGGGCCAATACTACAACATCCCTACTCGAACTAGCAGATACTACGGTTGACGACGACATCAAAGACTCCGTGCGCAATGCAGCATCCAAGATCCTTGCCAAACTCGAAGATCCACACGCGATTCAGATCCGGGACGTTCAGGGTATGAAATCTGGACAAAACTACCTCATGGAGATTGAATTAGCGGTGCCGGGGGCTTGGTCACTCAGCCGATCTCGCGAGATTGAGGAGACCGTTCGACACGCCGTCGGGGCGGCTGTGCGCGGGGTCAAGCGGCTCAAGATCCGATTTGTCCCTTCCGAACTGGAGCATTTGGACTTTACAGAGGAGTTTATCGCTCCAGAGGTCATCAGACAAAGTAACCCCGAGCCGCAAGAGGGCGATATTGATGCGGTGCATGAGGCGCATGCGCACGACCATCAACACAAGGAGAATGAGTCCCGCAAGTCCCGTTAAGCAATAGCGCTTGCATCTTTCCTCCTATATAAAGTTCTGAAAATGGGCCACATATTCGTCATGTTAACTTTGCACTTTTCGCTTCCACTTGACCTCCACCGAATAGCATGTGATACCCCGGAGGCAAAGACGAATGGAAGACCGTCCATGTATGCTGAGGATAAGATTAGAAGGATAGACGAGATCAGCTCGGGGCACAACGGGACCAGGAACGTGGTCTTGAAGAGAGGAGATTTTATCGACAATCTACAAACGATGCTTCATTGTTGGCCTATCTGGTCCTTAGAGGTGCTGGAGAGTATATAATTTAGAGACTGGCACGACTGAAGACTTCAAAAACAATTACCCGGCAGTCAACTTTATCAATCATTCTTTTGCCTTTCTTGAAAGTGGAATGATCATCTGATTACTATTTGTACCTTAGTAGATGCCTTTTGTTAGATTCTCGTAATTCTGCCCAGTTCTGGAACCTGGAGATTCTCTGTACTGATCTCGATATTAACCGGGGAAATTCCCGGCGGTGGGGTTATCCTCATATGCTCCCGCCCGCAGTTGAGCTCTCCCGGGTTTTTACATCACTTCGGCATCATAATATAGTAGGTATAATTGCCCTGATGAAGTATTCTGTTTGTCTAGGAATTGGAATGTCATTGGACGAATTGGATTCTTGGATATAAGTACCTATACCTAAATATTGCCTGGTAAATTATGGTCTATGTCACCCAATGTAAAAGGGTTGGTGGGGGACCAGGAGGTTAAAGACCTTTTTCCCCAGGAACCGACTTCTCCTTATCCTGAATTTGCCCGAGAGAGGGATAAATTGGTGAGACAGCTTCCACCTGACATTTTGCCAATTGACCATAAGTCTTATCATAAAACCTTCGTCTTGTCTTCTGATCTTCTTCTATTCCTATTTCTTTAATAATACGTCCATCTTGCTTTCAGTTCCCTCTACCTTTGTCTGTGTTGTCACCGTCTTTTCTTATCCGTATCGACGTCATCTTATCTCCCCGCGGGGTTAGATTCTCAGTCATCCAACACTCACATCATGACTTCTCAGGGCCCTCTATACATTGGGTTCGACCTCTCCACACAGCAGCTCAAAGGCCTGGTGGTCAACTCAGAGCTGAAGGTGGTACACGTCTCGAAATTCGACTTCGATGCCGATTCCCACGGGTTCTCGATCAAAAAGGGCGTGCTCACCAACGAGGCGGAGCATGAGGTCTTCGCACCCGTTGCGCTGTGGCTGCAAGCCCTGGATGGCGTGCTGGACGGTCTGCGCAAACAAGGACTAGATTTTAGCCGTGTCAAGGGAATCAGCGGCGCCGGACAGCAGCATGGTAGCGTTTACTGGGGCGAGAATGCGGAGAGCCTCCTCAAGTCGCTGGATTCAAGCAAGTCGCTAGAGGAACAGCTGAGTGGAGCTTTTTCGCACCCCTTTAGCCCGAACTGGCAGGATGCTAGTACTCAAAAGGAGTGTGATGAGTTTGACGCTTTCTTGGGAGGCCCGGAGCAGTTGGCTGAGGCGACGGGTAGCAAGGCGCATCATGTAAGTTGGTCATGTGCCGTGTCTTCTGTTCAATAGGGCTTGCTGACGGTCGTTTGCTGGCCAGAGATTCACCGGCCCTCAGATTCTCCGAATGCAGAGGAAATATCCCGAGGTGTACAGAAAGACGGCCAGAATCTCGCTTGTGTCTTCGTTTCTTGCGTCCTTGCTCTTGGGTTACATTGCGCCCATGGACATCTCGGACGTCTGCGGCATGAACCTGTGGGATATCAAGAAGGGTGCTTACAATGAGAAACTCCTTGGACTTTGTGCAGGACCATTTGGCGCAGAGGACCTCAAGCGGAAGCTAGGTGACGTCCCGGAAGATGGAGGTCTACGCCTTGGAAAGATCAATCGTTATTTCGTTGAGCGGTATGGATTCAGCTCAAACTGTGAGATCCTTCCTTCGACTGGCGATAACCCGGCTACCATCCTTGCCCTGCCCTTGCGGCCGTCCGATGCTATGGTGTCTCTGGGAACTTCCACTACTTTCCTCATGTCTACTCCAAGCTACAAGCCAGACCCTGCAACACATTTCTTCAACCACCCCACCACCCCTGGACTCTACATGTTCATGCTTTGCTACAAGAACGGCGGCCTTGCACGCGAACATGTTCGTGATGCAATCAATGAGAAATCGGGCAGTGGCGCGTCCCAGTCGTGGGAGAGCTTCGACAAGATCATGCTTGAGACGCCCCCGATGGGCCAGAAGACCGAATCCGGCCCCATGAAGATGGGCCTGTTTTTCCCCAGACCAGAAATCGTGCCAAATGTCCGGTCCGGACAGTGGCGTTTCACCTACGATCCAGCTAGCGATACACTGACTGAAACCGAAGACGGATGGAATAAGCCGTCAGACGAGGCGCGGGCTATTGTGGAGAGCCAGATGCTGTCGCTTCGCTTGCGGTCCCGAGGTCTTACCCAGAGCCCTGGCGACGGACTGCCTCCTCAGCCACGTCGTGTCTACCTCGTTGGAGGAGGTTCGAAGAACAAAGCTATTGCTAAGGTAGCTGGAGAGATCCTGGGAGGAAGTGATGGAGTTTACAAGCTGGATGTCGGAGATAATGCCTGCGCTTTGGGCGCAGCATACAAGGCTGTGTGGGCTATTGAGAGAAAGCCCGGCCAGACCTTCGAAGACCTGATTGGTCAACGGTGGAGAGAGGAAGAGTTCATTGAGAAGATTGCAGATGGATATCAAAAGGGAGTTTTCGAGAAGTACGGCAAGGCTGTTGAGGGATTTGAGAGAATGGAACAGCAGGTGTTGAAACAGGAGGCAGCCAGGAAGTAGATCTACCGCATATATAATAACTATGATGAGAGGATAAATCGAATTAGACTAGTGCATGTGAACATATTCAAAACAAAACCAAGTGTCTGGACTAGTAACATGAGATATAGTATATGAGATATTTAATGGATGCTGCCCAGTTGATGCCAAATATGCCTGAATGTGCGGGCATCAAGGGCCACTTCGGGCGAGGCACGTCGCCCCTTGCCCTTTCTGGGCCAACACCCGTTCAGCTTGACGTCCGCACAAGAAATGATTCATCACAACAATTCTCAATTTCTTTCCCCTCCATCAACGTCACTGGCATCGAGCTCTGAGGCTAGGCTAATCCTTTCGCCCTCTTGTACCCGCCTTTCATTGTCACACTTTATCATTGTATGCATATCAGGATTTTAAGTCCTAGTCAAGAGTTCGCGTGAGTGAAGGCCCGATCTCCACTGAAAGAAATTTTTTTGTCCTTTTCATTTTACCCGAATAATAACTGGGGCTTTTGACAAGCTAAGGCGCCCACAGGCAAAGCCCCCTTCGAAACACCGCCCGATTATTAGTACTATTATCTTTGATGCTGGAACTAAACCTACTATGCATAGTTCGATAGCCTACTGACCCTCCTCTGTGCTATGACTCTCCACCGCCGTTGATTTTGATCCCGACAAACCACTTTTTCTTGAATCACTGCTATTATCGCTTTCAGAGTCCTCACGACTCCGAAGGTAGCCCGGCTGGTCGAAGATGGAAGAGCAGGTGAGAAATCTCATGCCAACCCCTGTGGCTTTTGAGTCCGTCTTCACAGAAAGTGGGAGAATGTGAAAAAAATGGCCACCCCACCACCCTTCCCCTCGCGTGCCCCTCCGTAACCTCCCCAATGTCTACGTATTCCAAAAGCAACGATGATTCTACCGGACGAAACGAGCCTAACAGTGTACTGTCTAAATTAGGTAGCAAATGCAATTGAAATCGCCTCGAATCCGTCCGCAGACCCAGCCCTTAAGACGCAAGCCTTCGAATTCGTGAACCAGCTTCGCTCCGACCCGTCGGGATGGCAGGTCTGCCTTTCACTGTTCACACAAACTCCCCAGCGCTCGGGTATCGTGAGGCATGTGGCTCTGGAAGTGGTCAATAGCGCTGCACAGGGCGGTTTGATAGACTTGCAGGCCCTAGCGTACGTCAAGGATGGCCTGTTGGCGTATCTCCGGCAGGTCTACGGACAGGACGCAGGAGCATCCGACCCTCCGAACATCCAGAACAAAATCGCCCAAACCATCACCTTTCTCTTCTCTGCACTCTACGCCAGCGGGTGGGAATCATTCTTTGATGATCTCCTCAGCCTGACCCACAAAAGCCCCTCGAGCACCACACGCGACAACGCATCCGGAATTATCTTCTACCTTCGGGTTATCAACTCGATCCACGACGAGATTGGTGATGTTTTGGTCTCGCGATCCCGCAATGAACAGGACAAGGCGAATGCGCTCAAGGACCTCATTCGACAGAGGGATATGCAGAAGATCACCAGCTCATGGCAACAGATTTTGTCGGAATGGCGGGACGGCAACGATGTAATTGTGGAGATGTGCTTGAAGGCTGTCGGCAGCTGGGTCAGCTGGATTGATATCGGTCTTGTGGTGAACCAGACAATGCTTGATCTTTTGTTCCAGCAGCTGGGCCGGGCGCAGAAAGAGGATTTGAGACAAGGAGAAGAGAAGGTGCGGGATGCGGCGGTCGATGTCTTCACGGAGATCATCGGCAAGAAGATGAAACCGGAGGACAAGATCGACATGATTATCTTCCTGAATCTCGATACCATTGTTTCTCAACTCTCGAATAGCCCCCCTCTGCACGGAAATAGGTTCACCTTCAAATATGACACGGATCTGGCGGAAACCGTCGCCAAGTTAGTCAATATCACTGTCATTGATATTGTACGGGCATTGGAACAGGAAGGCGTCTCGGCTGAGTGCAAGGAGAAGGCCAATGGGCTGCTTCAGGCTTTCCTGCCACATATCCTGAGATATTTCTCTGATGAATATGACGAAGTCTGCTCAACGGTCATTCCGTGCGTTAGCGACCTCTTGACCTATCTAAGAAGAATCGCCAAAGTCAACCCCGCCCTTGCTTCCCAGCATTCTTCGATCCTCCTTCCGATCCTGAAGGCTATCATTGCCAAGATGCGATACGACGAGACCTCCTCATGGGGCGAGGAAGATGAGCAGACGGACGAGGCAGAATTCCAAGAACTTCGCAAGAGACTTGGTATTCTTCAGCAAATGATTGCTTCGGTCAATGAACAGCTGTACATGGAAGCTGTGTCGGAGATGGTGGCAACGACCTTTGAGAACCTGCGGCAGTCGGGCTCCCAAATGGACTGGCGTGACCTGGATCTTGCCTTGCATGAAATGTTCTTGTTTGGAGATCTCGCCGTCAAGGCCGGAAGTCTCTACACAAAGAGTAATCCCAACAACCAGGCTGCCGAAAGGCTCATCGAAATGATGCTGAGGATGGTCGAGTCCGGTAGGTACATCGAGTGGATAGTCTCGATAATCGAGCTAACGACGTTTAGACATTCGTTCATTCACCCATCCGGCAACGCAATTACAGTATATGGAAATCTGCGTGCGCTATAGCTCATTCTTTCATCACCATACCCATCTAATTCCAGGTGTGTTGGAGAACTTCCTTCAACTGGTTCATCACCCCATTAAGAAGGTGAAGACTCGTTCTTGGTACCTTTTCCAGCGATTGGTCAAGCAACTCAGACAGTACGTTGGCAACGTCGCGCAAACCGTTGTGGAAGCTCTTGGCGACCTTCTGGTAATTCGCGCCGAACTGCCTTCGGAGGTGTCTGAAGGTGATGAGATGTCTTCGGAGGACCACGATTTAGCCGACGCCATCTTTAACAGCCAGCTGTATCTTTTCGAAGCTGTCGGCATCATCTGTTCGACTCCCACCGTCTCACCGGATAAACAGGTCCTCTATGCGCAAGCGGTGCTCAATCCTATATTCCTCGACATGGAAAAGAATCTGGAAGCGGCGAAATCACAGGATGAACGAGCCATTCTGCAGATTCATCATGATATCATGGCGCTGGGAACCCTTGCCCGCGGATTTTCAGACTGGATGCCTGGAACGAACACGCCCGCTACCCTACCTGCACCCGAAGTCTCAGCAGCGTTCAATCAGGTGGCAGAAGCCACGCTGGTGGCCTTGGAGTCCCTTAAGTCCTCATTCAATGTTCGGACAGCTGCCCGGTTTGCGTTCTCGAGGCTCATCGGCGTCCTCGGCTCTCGAATTCTGCCACAGTTGCCAAGGTGGATTGACGGCCTTCTTACTCAGACTTCTTCGCGCGATGAGATGGCCCTGTTCCTACGTCTCCTAGACCAGGTTATTTTCGGATTCAAGGGCGAAATCTATTCCATCCTTGACACACTACTCACCCCCTTCCTGCAACGAGTGTTCTCCGGAATTGCCGATCCCACAACGGGCACGGATGATGAGATTCAACTGGCCGAGCTGAAACGGGAATACCTGAATTTCTTGCTGGCCGTTCTGAACAATGACTTGGGTGCTGTCATCATCAGTGAAAGTGAGTCTCGTAATTAACCAGTCAGTCCTTGTTCTAGTATAAGCTAACCCAGTTCCAGGAAATCAACCCATTTTTGAGACCGTCATCTCCACTATCGAGCATTTCTCCAAAGATATCGATGACTTTACCACAGCGAAGATGGCCTTCTCTGTTCTTTCGAAGATGAGCAGCTCGTGGGGCGGTCCAGATGTGATCGCGGAAGCTTCCAACGGGGCCCCTCTAGCGCAGGCTCCGCTGCCTGGTTTTGGCCAGTTTATGATCACAAGATTCTCGCCGTTATGCTGGGCGCTGCCGTCCACACCTTCTTTCAACTCCAAGGATGCGCAGGCCAAGCAGGTTCTTGCCGAAGCGGGCGGGTTACAGCGTACGATATATGCCAAAACAGGCATGGAGTACCTTACGTATCTCCGTGACCGTGAACTGCCCGGCATGGGTATGGGTGCAGAATTGATTGAAGAGTTTGTGGGTGCTTTGAGCCGGCTGGACTTGAAGGGGTTCCGGCAATTCTTTCCGGTATGTCTTTCAAACTTTCATCATTCTCTCGATCTGAATATGAATAACTGATGTTCGACTGGTACAGTCTTTCATCCAGCGATTGAGCGCATGATATGGTTATGATTTTACCTCGGACGTGGTCATCTCTATTTCTTTTCAGCTTTCTATTCACCCATACTCTTCAGCATTCCTCAGAGTCATTTCACTTCCTTTTAGATTCCCCCACAGTTTGATTTGATGACGGATGTTCTCATGTGGTCCTTTAAAACACTGACTGGTCTGTCCCCGGCACGCGCTTCCTTTCCACTGTCATAACTTCCCTACACCACCGGTACAGAAAAGTATATAGTTGGTGAGGCATTCGTTTGCATGATTAGGCGTTGATATACAGCGTTTTTTGTCATCTCGATTTATTCGGAAGCGACGAGTTGGACAAAAAGGAGACAACCTTGCTACTGAGGCAGAGGCAATGCAGAAAACGGAGAGAGCCGGATGGTCAGGGTGACCACTGCTGGTACGAGGTGAGGACCTGGGTTTTGGCTGGGTTTTGGTTACGTGGGACAGCGGTCTCGGGTGAGTTCTACGACTGGGGCATACTTGCCAGGTGGAGTTGTTGGTATCTTGCGAGCAGTCGACTCTTTTATCAGTCTCATGGCCGATTGCCGATGGTCAGTGGACGATGGATACCCATCAACGAGGGTTTACGTATGTACGGTCTTGAGAACTTAATGATAAATCATGAAAAATATGAGATACAATATCAAGAATATGATTTGGATTATCCATTATCTCTGTGCACAGACGGTAGTAGATACTGAGTATTGGGGAAGATCGTTGCTCTTTCCAAGTTGATGGTGCCGGCCAGACTGCTAACCTCTATATATGTGACTTCGGCGCCCGACGCTCACTTTATCAGTCATCATCATCAGAAGACGCCAGATACATGTACAATTAGGCAGACAGCGACAGCGGTCTCCGAACGAAGTACTCGGATAGCTTTGCATGCTTCACTGAACAAGACAATCACAAATTTTCGAGGGGAAACCCACTAAGCAAAGAGATACTTGGCCGCATGCTCGACATGGTCATCCGAGAACGTCGCCATGGTATAGTAACTATGGTCGTAATCAGGCTGGTAGCGGATATTGACGCCCTCGACGCCAGCCTCCTTGGCAGCCTTCTCGAAGTTCTCCGGGAGAAGCTGGCCCTGCTTGTAGAAGTTGTCGCCGGTACCCTGTGGCATTCTGTCAGTTTTTTTTTCTTCCCAAAGTGAAACAGCGAAGCAAGAAGACGAACCACGTCAATGAGAACATCCAACCGCCCCTTCCACTTCTTCACCAGCTCGGTGGCATCGTGCTCCGCCCATTTCGCTTTCTGGTCTTCGCCGAAGTAGCCCGCGAACGCTTTCTGGCCCCAGGGGCAGTTGATGGGGTTTGCGATGGGCGCAAAGGCAGAGACGGATTTGTATTTGCCGGGGTTACGGAGGAACTGTCACGCGGCACTTTGTCAGTCCAGCTACTCTCGAATTCGCTCTGAACAGGACGTACCAGCGTCAGCGCACCATGTCCACCCATACTGTGTCCCGTGATGCTGACCCTACTCGAATCGAGCTGCGGAAACGCCGCAAAGACCGTCTTGGGGAGTTCCTCGGTGACATAGGTGTACATGTTGTACCCGTTATTGTAGGGGGCTTTTGTCGCGTCGACGTAGAAGCCGGCGCCCGTGCCGAAGTCCCATGAGTCATTCTCGCCTTCAATGTTCAGACCGCCTGTTCTCGGAGCATTTCATCAGAATGTGTGCTATAACTTATCATTGACCGGGGGCGGGGGTGGGCTGTAACGTACGAGGGCTGGTGTCTGGGTAGAGCACCGCAATGCCTTTCTTGCTGGCGCCGTGCTGGAAGAAGCCCTTCTCGGAGCAATTGTCGGCTGTGCAGGTGAGGCCGGACAGGTAGATGAGGACGGGGATCTTCTGGGAGGAGTTCTGGAAGGCCTGGGGGGGCAGGTAGAGGTTGAAGTTCATCTCGCATTTTGTGGAGGTGGCGGCATGGCTCAGCTTCAGTAGCTTGCCGCCAAAGGAGGCGATTGTGGCTTTTGTGGTGACGGACATGATTGTGTGATCTTGTTCTCGGACAGAGTGTCAAGCTGCAAGGTCGTAGTGGAATGACGAGATGGAGCGGATGGTTTTTGTGACGGAGGGTGGGGGAGGGGAATGAGGGGAACCGTGAGGGGCAGTATTGAAATATAATACCACTAGGCCAAAAAGGTGTCCAGTCTAGGGTGCAACAACATCATCTTCCTGTCTTCTCCCCACCACCTCCTCAACGTCAGATGGAGATACTCTATGTAGAGAGGTACTAACTACCAGAGTAGCTTCCTCCAATCAATGGTCTGATCACCTCTTAGCAGAAATAAATACCGAGTCCCCTGTGGATCCTGCATTCCGGAAAACATTGCCCTTTATGGACATGAACTTACATCCAGGATAAGATGTGAGAACTCTATCACTGAGCAGAGATCGTTACCTGGGCGTTACTCTGCATCATCTGCATATCAATTCCCTAGATGAATAGATGGATGGTAAGAGATTACTAAGTAAATATACTGAAGGTGCAGACTAACCTCAGCCCACACAACGGACCCTTGAGGTTCAGTGATGAGCTCTTTATCCATGACCTTCCCGTCGCAGAGCCAGATTGTATGACCGGGTCTAAGAGGCCAAGCTCCTCACTTTGATACATCTGTATGAGGGCCAAAAAGTTTGACTTTTTGGCGTTGCTGGTCAGGATCGTTCAGGACTTCTAACATCCACCTTGCGGAGAAAGATCGTTCCGTCGTATGTGATTATGAAAGCATGCTTATTGTGGCACTTGATGCAGAGCTGCATTCCTTAATGCTCATTAAGATCGAGTCCTTGATCGATAGCCCGGAATGATGGCAGTACTGTGGTGGAAATAAAGTCCATTCTCACCCCGCAAGCCCGGCCAATCTTGCAGTTGGCACACGCCGGTTGTTGCATTAGGCAAAGTAGCTATTTGAGTGCCTCTCCTCTGAAGCCTGTGTCCAGATCCTGGCTAGTCTTGACGATTTGTCATGTTCTGCAATCCGGTGAAGATTAGCTGAAGCTACTGAAGAACGTTAGAAAGTTTCGTTTCTTCGTCAATGACGATCTCCAGTCCCCCATGCAAAGGGCATGTCGGGAAGGAAAACCCGATAGCAGATGGGCCAATGCCCCCGCTGGTTTATCTTGTTCATGTATTGCGGTGCTACCACTGTTGTATGTGTCTGATTGGTGTATGGCAGGCGATCATAATCGTCACCACTGTGACGTCTTGATCGGCGTGTGCGAGACCTCTGTCTCGGAGAACGACGCCGAGAGCTTCTTGACCGACCATTTTGGGTGCGGAACTGGGCAAGTATAGCTAACTGTGGCGAGCCTTAGCCGCACCGGTCGACTGAGCAAAGCACAATACAATGGTACTTCGTATCTGCCGGAGAATAGCCCAAGCAGCTGTCGGATCTTCATCTTATTGGCTTTCTTCTTTTCGATTGCCTTTTGCTCCTTCTGGCGCAGGGCACTGGGTTGGTCATCACCATTCGGTACTTCCATTCGGAAGCACTCCCCGTTGTTGACAGTCACTTGCTGCTATACATCCGGAGATATTGACTTGTAGCCATCGTTGCCATGAGCCGGCTGTGGCAACATGTTAGCTTTCATTCAGAGGAAAAGTGCCTAAAGGTATACTCACCAGATGATGATGGCTATGATAGTGATGGAAGACCACTGAATCATTCAGGGCTTCATGAGCGACAGAGTCCAACCGGCTGGGCACAGTAATGGCAACTTGCCTACTCGGAAACCGAATCTTCACAGGGTTTGCCTGGAAGAGTCTGGCTTGGAGGTGACTGTTGCCCCTCAGGAAGGCACTTTCTAGTCAGTTCCTCGGCGTCTCGACGTAGTCCCACAAGTATCTCAGAAATGAAAAATCAGCGCCCTTTAACTAGTTATTAACTAGTCGGCTAACTTGTTCGATATCTCCCTGGTACGCAAGGAACCATGAGCAAGACCAGCCTGGTCAAATCGCAGTGTATATTTGCCCGGCCGCCCCCATTATGTTCCATTTGTTGCAGTGATGTCTGGTTTTGCGGGGAGTTCTCGACGGCATTGGCTTCGATTCGATAGTCTCATTATCGGCAAGGGGCCAGTCGAGGACGGGGTCACCTTCTTCGGTCGCTGCAAGTAATCCTCCCTTTTTCAAAAACCGGTCTATCCTGGTTAGTTTGCGCAAAGACGAAAGGGAAGGAAGTTCGTACGTATCAAAACGCGGATCCCATCCGCGATTTTTATCGATACAATATGAACAGGAAGCGGCTTTGTTGTTCCACACACAATTTGCGCACGCCGGCAAAGAAAGCTCGATCTTGGCGGTTCACTGTATACTCTGGTGCAGCTACACAACGACGAAAGGTGCCCGCGCCGTGTGCGCAGGACTTGCACGTCTCGCGGTACTCAAGACCACGACGACGTTTGGTTTGCGAGTGGCAGGAATTGGTTTCTGTATATAGTCCTAGCCAGGAACCATGGAAAGTTGCTTGTCAGGTCGTCGAGATCAATCACATCATCTAGGACCTACTATCTCCTCCTCGACCATGGCAAAATTCCGACTCATGTTCGCACCCTCCCCTCAGCGTAGTAGCTTGCCAGGACAAAGGGGGTCATTCGTAGCGCGGCCGTTTTCGACAGGAGTAACCATGCGAAATGCTTGTTTAGCCAGGTAGCTCCGCTATAGAGCTGCTGCATGAATTGGACAATGTGCTTTGGCTTGGGGTTAAGCAAAGCTTTCACGGACTCCAAAGCCAATAATGGTTTTGGAAGAGGCAGAAACAGAGCCTTGTGGCAGATGCGGAGATGGGACTGGCATTTCATCATGGCAGCAAGATATCAATCATGTCCACTGTTCTCCTGCAGCCTTTATAAAGGCGGCCGCCATTGAGTGATTCCATATTGTTTTGTATACCGGGCCACGTGTGGCATTTAGACCAGAATGTTTTTGCGAGAGGCTTCGAAAGAGAACGCTGGATAAAATTTCCCCAGCCGAACAATATGGCTAATGGTGGTGAATGAGTGACAGTGTGAGAGCAAGATCCTCTGGTGGCGAGAAGTTGAAAGTTATATACGAGATGTCGACATACAATAGTCAGGAAGAATCGCAGTGAATAGCTTACTCTATTACTTGGAATAAGTAAATGCAGCAGCTTTCGATGAGTATATTGCTGAGATTCACATGAAGCAGCCAGGGAGAGTGAATACTCAAGACCAGAAGCAGTGGGAAGAGATGCGGGAGTATAATTGAAGTGATATATAGTCTATAGCATTAGGAAAGACGGAAGAGTCTGCAGGGAAGAAGCCTGCTTAAATAATATTTTAGAACAAAGGGCCTAACCCAGTGTCTGGTTATATCTCCATAGCTATTTGTTTGCATTGACTTTCATTATAAAGAGTGTTTGCCACTACAAAAGGAAGGTAAGGCAGTCCTTTATACAAGACCAAAAGCAAGGCTGCTCTATCGACAGGTCAGATCCTAACCCTCAAACTGAGACACGCAAAGTTACACACCTCGATTATTCCTGATTCTTCACAACGCCCTCCAAAACAATGTCCACAGGAAATTTGGGGATTCACTGGTGTTCCACCCGTTCCATCTTCATGTCTGGCACAGCATATCCCCCCTGACTTGAAACTAGACCAATATTAGGTGAGCAAGATACCACGACGAAGTTCAGGTGCATGTCTTACCACTTGCGCGGGGGCTTCTCTCCCAAGTTTCTGCCCGTGCATCTATCACTGCCCTGCCGCTTGCCACTGCAACCGGCACGGGCTTCAAGTATATTCGGTCCATCGACGGATGCGCTCTGGGTACCGGTGATGGAAAGGATGCCGCAAAAGCCGTAATAGAAAGATATATCGCACGCTGTCTCTTCCGTAAGTTGTCGCGGGAGATATCTAAAGAACACTGCAACGGTCCTTTCCGGCTCTACTGCGATGACCTTCGTCCCGACAACATCCTGGCGGATTCAGATCTTGTCGTCACGCGGGTTCTTGACTGGGAGTTTGCCTATGCTGCCCCTGTTGAGTTCACGTATGCTGCTCCTTGGTGGCTCCTGTTAGAGCGCCCAGCGGATTGGGAGCCTGACCTGGACGAGTTCTTGGTGCGCTTGGTGCCAAGATTCTGTTCTTTCCTTGATGTGCTCAGAGACTGTGGAACAAGGATGATTGAGTGTGGTTCTTTGTCAGAATCCCAGCGGCTATTAATCTCCATGGAGAAGTTATTTGACTTAGGGCTGTTTTGGATCTGTCTTGCTTCACGGCACAGCTATATGTTTGATGAAATTTATTAGAAGTACATTGATCAAATGTTTTCGGTCCATTGACAACAATTGAAGATCGACTTCATCTGCTAACCGCAGAAGAGCAGGACCGTGTAGATATTGTCGTGCCGGAGAAAATGAAGGTGAGTGAGGGCAAGTTAGATTCTCATTATAGCATTGATGAACTAGTTTGAACTATAAGAATTTCATCACTCGGGTCTATATTCAGCATCTATTTAATTATAGACCACATTTGGTGAGAAACTAACATCAAAGGTGCTATGGTCTAGGGGTAGGACGCCACGTTGTGGCCGTGTCAGCCCCGGTTCGATTCCGGGTAGCGCCAATATCTTTTTCCTTTTTCAAAATCCGTGCTTCATACGGAGTACTACCTATATTAATCTTTTTACGAACAGGACTTCATGTCAAGGATCAGACCAGCTACATCGTTCTCGCTTGGACTCTACTGGTGCAATGTTACAGTCCAAATCCCAACAAGGCGGAAAAATAGAAATCGCAAAGTGCAGAGGAGTCAAGGAATCTAAGACCCATAGCTATATCAATGCGGATGATAACGCCCGTGGGTTTTCCACAATTATCAATGAGAGTATATTAGATACGATAGATAAGAGCTATATTTTGCAATGCATAGGGAGAAGCAAGGATCCATAAGGTGATGGCTGGCATTGGATATACGCTGATTCTCAGGGAGACTGTTGGTGATACTGAGGAAGAGAGTGGAGGAGAAAAGGATATTCCATTTTTTTGACTCTAAGGGAGAAAAGTGGATCGTTAAATCCTTGGATGGAAATAATAAGCGTTTACTGTTTCACTAGGAACAGGCATTATATGAGACTTAATAATGTCAAAGAACGGATAGAATGTTTTCGTCCTAGTTCTTACTGCATCCGTCATGTAACATTGGCTGTATATAATTGCTGTTGGCTACTGGAAGTACCCAGTATCCCACTTGAGTCCATGTTGCTTGTCTTCAATATAACAATGGCTTTAACTCGGATCTACTGACCCAGTCCTCATAAAGGTGCTTGTTTAGAAGCCATCACAGGGAACCCTCCTGAGCAGTAATCAATATTCAATAATGAAAGGACGCCTTATAGGAGCTTACCAAAGTCAATACAAACATAGCGGGTTGAGAAGCTAAATGCCGCACTCAGATTCCTAAGAATTCTGGGCGCAACTATTCTCATCTCTCAACTGCGGCGCAGGACCCTAACCAAGACTAGGCAAGGTTAACAAGACTAGCTATCTCCGAGTTTATACTAGCTTGCATGGTTTCCTACCTTGGACCAATCAAACTTCAGCGTGATTCACCAATGCTCTCTTGATGTAATTGAATATGGCGACGTGTGTTGAACTAATGGACAGGGATCTCAGTGTCAAGATAAGCCTGAGGAGAAATGAATTCACCCCCTTTTCCCCCCCGGTCTCTGAGTGAAAATTTTGTCTCTTTAGGGTCTGTCCTGCCCACTGCAACGTGCTCAAATAGGGAGCATCCTGGTATAGATAACAATGCAGCCCACTATGGTGGCTGGATTGGACGTCGACGCAGATGTGTTTGTGAATTTATGGCGGAGACTAAAAGGCCTTCTTGGATCTTCACAGAAGGAACGTACGCCGCAGGGAGAGGGTGATAATGTTGACAGTGTCACAGAACGTTGGAGACTGCTCACTCAATACCAAGCAGATATACCACACTGCTCGGTCAGTGCTATAGCCATCTCATTTGGATTTTAATACTAAACAGTTTTCCTCTCCAGCTAAGTTGCATCTACGAACTGGTGCTGGAGTATAATTGTTCTCACACCGACTTTGCTTGCATCTGTACCAGGCTTGAGGTGATCAGTCAGGATGTGAAATTCAGATCCTGCTATGACCAGTGTCCTATCAATCCTGATCAGCGATGTAAGTTATACCAACAAAATCAAGCTTTGAAATGGTTTGTCTTAACGATATGAGCTAGGGACGCCGGGACGGTTGCTTGATTTCTGCGACTTAGTAGGGGTTCAGCCGGCCCTTCCGGACTACATGAGCCAATACACTGGATTACATAGGAGGCAACCTGTCGCAGAAAGGGCTTTCCCCTGGGAGTCGGGGGCGACTGGGCGGGTGAGCGCCCTTACAGTATCTGGTACTGCAACTACGATTTACGCGTCGACTTCAGATGCAGAGGATGTCTCCACGATGACGGTCGGCGCCACACAAACAGTCATAATAACCAGAACAGCGACAGGCTTCTCCACAAGTCAGACCTCCAGTATCAGTACATATTTGCCAACCGCAACACCTGAACCGGTGGATCCGAGCCTCCAATCAACCGGTCTCTCAACGGGAGCAAAAGCGGGAATTGGGGTAGCGATACCCTTGGCAGTGATCTGCATAGCTTCTATCCTGCTATGGTATATACGGCGCAAAAAGAGGAATGGGGGAGACGCCGAGGGACATGATGAAACCCAACTGCCGACAACTGTATCGCCAACTTCACCCGTCGTCAATAACTTGTCTTTCGAGAAAGACGGGAACGCTATTAGTGAATTAGATGGCCAGCAGAAATCGGAGACTGACGCAAAGACCAAGGCACCCATTTTCGAGCTGGATGCGAACCTGACCGGTCCTGAAAAGGATTCAGGAGAGCAAAAACAAGTGATTAATCACTGACTGCTGTCGAAGCCTTCCCACGACCTTGGTCTATCAGGAAGAGATGAGCGGATCAGCGAATATGTCTGGGTTCGATATCCCAGTAGAGTCCCAAGAAGGAATTCCGTCTCAGGCCTACGATGTTATCACGATGATGACCCAGCCTTGTGATGGTGTCAACCTTACTATCACTTGCCTCCACAATAACAATATCCGTGCCGACCCCTATTTATGCCGTTCGTGGGAACTACTTACATGTCGGGAAAAGCTTCCGAATTCTTTCCTTTAGAGAGCAATAGTTCAATATGAGGAATAAGACACATTGAAGCGCTACCCGTAGCACTCTAGATTCTTACTTTCAAGTAAACAGGGATATCACAGCACTAGAGGTTGTGTAGAAGATTTTGTTGTAGGTCAGGGATAAAGGTCCAATAAAATCACACTGTTTACCGCTGCGACGATAAGGTCTCTGACCTCCGCAACAAGTATAGTTAGCTGTACCCAATTTTTGTTCCTCTGCATAAAGAAATAAATGGCCCAAAGCCTTTCTCTGGGCTCGCCGTGGGGTGGCTCAGCCGGAGGACAACTTAATCCCCTGTATCGCTAAGCAGAAACCTCAGGTCCTCAGACGTACAAAAGCCTGCCGAGAAGACGACGATTTCCGGGAAAGATGTCATCGTCCTATACGCAGTGTGATATATGTGACAGCCTTGCATACAAGCGTGACGTGTCAGGTTGTGAACTTGTGCCATTGAAGCTGAAACTTTGGCCTTTGCAGCCACTTATCCTCTCTGGCCTCCCATCGAACGCGTCTCAGCATTTGCAAATCATTTTCCTTTCTAACAGAAGGTGTGTACCTTCCATCTTTCGCATCACGTCTCCTTGTGGATAGCCGCCCCGCCTCCTGTTCCTCAGCTAGAATAAGGCATTGCAATCTTCGGAAGCCCCTCTGAAGTACCACCAATAACCGAAACGGCCTTGTCATTTATCGCCAGAAACTTCTCATCGCGACAAGGACCTCGGCTTCCGTTGGTGGGCTGTCTATACTTGCTCGTGATCGAAAGGAGGCCTCCATCTGGCCCTCTTGGCATTGATATATATTGCTGTGAAATGAGCCATTTCCGAATTTACGATTTGCTTTGATGGTAGGCATTGGAGGAGGCGCCCCGACGCTAGAAAGGGACATTAGACTTGGCGATGTGGTCGTCAGTACACCGCACAATGGGTTGGGCGGCGTGGTACAATACGACATCGGAAAACTTTTACCTGGTGGTCGGTTCAAACAAACAGGTCAGCTGAACGCTCCTCCAGAAGTATTGCTTGGGGTGCTTCCAGAGCTGCAACGCCGTCAAAACGATCCTCGGAAGCCTGACCGACTGGCCGAGCATCTGCAGCGAATGGAAGACATGCGGGACTATCAACGCCCGAACCACGATCGGTTGTATCGTACCGACTACAGCCATCAGGGCGGCGGGAAGAATTGCGACCTGTGTGGAACAGATAAATTGGTACAGCGCCCAGAGCGTCAGGGTCGCCGTGCAGTTACCCTTCATTATGGGACAATTGCTTCCGGCAACTCTGTCATCGAGGACGCGATGGCGCGAGACAGGTACGCCAATGATCCCGAGTTGAATATTCTGTGTTTTGAGATGGAAGCGGCGGGCTTGATGAACAATTTGCCTTGCCTTATTATCCGAGGTGTCTGCGATTATTCGGATTCGCACAAGAACGATGACTGGCACAAATACGCGGCGCTCACAGCGGCGGCATACGCTAGAGAATTGCTTCTCGTTCTGAAGCCCACCAAGGTCGATGTCATGCCTCCATGGGTTGCTAAATTGGATGATGGTACGTAGCTCTGCTTCTACTTCCTACCAGTTTGCCTTCCTGTGACAAATTTGAGCCTTGGCTCTGCCGGACGGATCCTTCTTAGTCTTCCGTCACGAGCAAGCAGACGAATGATAACTGCCTTTTACAGTCGCCGAAACTGTGGTCAGGACAAACGCCATGGTAGAAAGCCTACAGCAACGGCAACGAGTTCGAGAGCATCAAGCCATACTTGACTGGCTTACTCCCATTGATTATTCCTCTCAGCAAGATGATTTCATCGCCAGGCGACAAGAAGGGACCGGGGAATGGCTATTAAGCTCAAATGAATTCAAACTTTGGCTCGAAAAAAGCAACCTGACGCTTTTTTGCCCAGGCATACCGGGAGCGGGCAAGACAATAATCACTTCTATCGTTATCAACCACCTCCATAACGAGTTTCGAAATGACCCTACCATCGGCATTGCATACCTATATTGTAACTACCGGCAACAGCACGAGCAAAAGCCCATTGGATTGGTCCTCAGCTTGCTGAAGCAGTTGCTTCAGGAACAGCGCTCCATACCTGAAGGTGTTAGGAACCTTTACATGTACCATAGCCCAAAGAAAACTCGCCCTTTACCTGATGAAATCTTAAAGGAGCTCCACTCTGTCACTGCTTCTTATTCAAGGGTCTTCATCTTAGTTGATGCGTTAGATGAATGCGGAATTTCCGATGAAGGATGCAGTATTTTCCTGTCACATATCTTCAGTCTTCAGGCCAAGTCCAGGGCAAATATCTTCGCAACCTCGCGGTTCATCCGGACCATCGAAAACGAGTTCGAGGGAAGAAGTATACAACGCGAGATTCGTGCCAGTTACTCAGACGTGCAGAAGTATCTTACAGGAAGGCTGGAGAATTTCCGACCAATGGTCTCAAAGGACCCGTCTCTCCAGGGAGAAATCAAGAGTAGGATTGCAAAGGCAGTTAACGGAATGTAAGTGCCATTTTACAGTAATAAATGGGAATAACAAAGGACTACCTTTAGCTGACGTAAACAAGGTTTCTCCTTGCACGGCTCTACGTCGATTCTCTAGCCTATAAGACAACACCTAAGGCTATAAGACTTGCCCTGAATGATCTGGAGATAGATTCAACAACCACAAGCGACAGCAGGAAATCTAGAGCTCTAGATCGCGCTTATACGCAAGCTATGGATCGAATTAATGCTCAGGCGGCAGAACTCAAAGAACTTGCCCGACAGGTCCTATCATGGATCACCTGCGCCAAAAGGGCCTTAACTTCTTCGGAGCTCCAACATGCTCTAGCGGTTGAGGTTAGTGAGCCTAGGCTCGATAGAGAGAATATCCCTTATATCGAAGATATGGTGTCCGTATGCGCTGGATTGGTCACTGTTGACAAAGAAAGTGACATCGTCCGCTTAGTCCACTATACAACACAGGAATACTTTGAGCGGACCTCTAGTACGTGGTTTCCTAATGCTCACGCCGATATCACGAAAACATGCGTTACCTACCTGTCGTTTGATATTTTTGGAACTGGTCCCAGTCCGTCCGAGACGGATTTTAAGGCAAGAGTACAGTCGAACATTCTCTATCCCTATGCTGCACAAAATTGGGGAGACCATGCGCGCATATCTTCAATTGGGGCGGAAACGTTAATTCTAGATTTTCTTGAGAGTGAGACTAAAGTATCAGCCTGCATCCAGGCTATGACTGCACGTCGAGGTTACTTGGACTATAATTCAACGCAGATAACTGGAATACACTTAGCAGCATTCTTCGGACTGCAGGAATCAATGACAGCTTTACTCGATAGGAAGCATGACCCAAACTGCATGGACATCGCATATCGGACAACACTATCATGGGCTGTGTGGAACAGGCATAAGGGGGTAGTGAAGGTGCTTCTTGACAGGGGTGCCGACATTGAGTCCAAGGACAAGATTAATGGTCAGACGCCGCTTTTATTGGCTGTGAGGAATAGACATGAGGGGGCAGTGAAGCTGCTGCTTGACAAGGGTGCCAACATTGAGTCTAACGATATTTTTGGCCAGACGCCACTGTCATGGGCTGCAGAGAAGGGGCATGAGGAGATAGTGAAGCTGCTTCTTGGCAGGGGTGCCGACATCGAGTCCAAGGACAAGATTGATGGTCAGACGCCACTGTTATCAGCTGCACAGAAGGGGCATGAGGAGATAGTGAAGCTACTGCTTGACAAGGGGGCTGATTTTACAGTTGTTGATTCTTGTAATAGCGACAGGACTGTCATGTCTTGGGCGATGGAGCATCGGTTGAGAACTATTGCCGGACTCCTGATAAACAAAGGCGATGAGGTTGACCAGAGCGACAAGTACGGTAGGAAAGTGATTTCTTGGGCAGCCGCACATGGCCACAGCGATATCGTCAAGTTGCTGCTTGATAAGGGTGTTGACTGTGCGGAGGAAGGGCATCCTGGTGGATCTCCTTTGTGGTGGGCAACAGAGAATGGACATTCACATATTATCAAGCTCCTGATAGGGTAGAGATCTCTCAACAGTCTTCTATCCTTGAACGCCAAATACAAGCTACGAATGATGGCACACGTCTCGGACGACTTTGATATTAGTCTTCGGCTGCAGATGCAGGGAATGGTGGTGCGGCTCGACGCAATGAAGTAGCTCCCCTTCCTGATTATCTACTTTGGCGTGATCAGTCTTGACGGCGCCAAGGCCATTCTGTGCCATGCGTTCAGCATTAACCTCGAGTGGGCGTCGACAGCCGAGGAGATGAGGCCGACGGGGTTCTACATCGGGATGGACAAGATGGTGAGGCGGTTCAAGTGGACGTGGACGATCTGTGCGGTTCTGTCGGGTGGTAAACTAGCTGATGTATGCAGAAACGAGGTAGGCTGACTTCGTATGATGATCTACTTTGCGGTTGGGGCGCCCTGGGGATGGTCAATTACGACGGGGCCGTATTCGACGGCGAATGTGGCGATAGCGCCGTTGGCTTTACAGATCTGCTCGGCGAGTTTTCTTCCATTCTTTTGGTATTGAATCGATACGGGATTCGGGGATGATGGTTAAAGTGTGAATTGAATGCAATTGAGGGTATCATGGAATCTTAGCGTTGTACACAGGATGAGTCAAACAGCGTATAACTGAGTGCCGGTACGATCCAGAAGTAGAGCAAACGTATTGTTAATGGCAGCCAGAGGAGCAATAACCTATGAAAGCTCAGCGATAACAGTCTGCCTATCCCCGAAAATACACTCTACCGGCCACCGGATCCAGCTCCGATGCTCCTCTGGCAGCGAAGCCTGGATCCCCGCCAGAACATGCTCATCCCAGCCCTTCATCAGCCATGATGACTGCATATACTTGAGAAGAATAGCCCAGTAGGCGAGGACAACCAGCGCAAGCGGATCCTTTGCCTCAAGCTGCCCGACAAACCCTTCCGGACGCCGATACAACCACCCAATGACCAAATGCATCAGATTCACCCCGTGCTTCCCAGCAGCTCTCATCCGATATACCTCGTCAAAGGTCTCTCGCAGACCCTCCAGAGCAGAATCGTACATCTCTTTGATTACTCCGTCATCCGTCTCCGCACGGATCAACAGCTGGACATCCCGGATCCGCCCCTTATGACGCTCCAGCTCCTCCGCCAGCTCCTCGCTAACCTGAGCCGCCCCCTCCAGCTCCTCAGGCTCCAACACGCCCGAAAAAATCTCCGCGCGCCTCGACTCCAGAATCGATCTCACCCCGCGCATGAGAACAAGCCACTCTGCCTGCCCTGTCTCGCTGAAAACGAGGAACTCGCCTGTGCGCGGACCATGCCCGAAGTACACGAGGCAGATCAGCACGGCTGAGATGTAGATGTACTGGCAGTTGTCCTCGTTCAGGCTGGCCAGCACGGTGGTCACGGAGCGGACGCCGAAGGTGAAGTGGGCATCTGCCTGGTTCCGGTACTGGGCACGCAGGGCCGGGTGCTGGTGCGCCAGGTGCAGAGCAGAGAGCGCAAGGATGAGATGCAGGATGGATGGGAAGGCGAAGCCCCATTGTGGGACGTGGATGTCCCATAGGTGTTTGTGGTCTTGTCCGTCTGTTACTGTGCTGGCCATGGAGGTGACGTAGTGGTGGAAAAGGTGCAGGTCTGCTAGGGAGATGCTCTCTAGAGGGGGAGGAGGAGTCGGTCCTGGACTGGATGACTGTATGCTGCTGTCTGTGGTTGATGGGTCTACCTGGATTTCATATTTGGACTGTTTGAAGCGATATTGTCCACGCGAAGGTCGTGATGGTGCAGTTGATTCGGTGGCATAATCACAGATGACTGCATGCTGGCGACAATTGGTGCAGGTCGGCTTTTTCTCATCGCACTGCTTGCATGTCAGTTTTTTGGCCATAGTTGTAGTAGAAGTTGAGTTGGATTCAAAGAGTGGCACTGGCAGCTTGAAAGAAGTCATCACTCACTTTGACTCGTCGCTTTTTACAGGTCTTGCACCCTAGCCGGGATTTCTGATGGGTTCTACGCGCGCGAATCCGACGGCCCTGCTCAGTTTCCATCCTGCAGGTGGTGATACAGAAGGATGAGATGGAATTAACACTTCGTATTCGTTTGCTTTTGGCCCCTTTAGGCAGCAGAAAATTTTGCCGAGATACGACGAATCCGGGTTCTCCTCTTTGGCAGAACAGCAGTAGATCATAAACTGAATCTGGACACACTTGCAAATATGTCAGTTAGATTTCAGGAGGTTAATGGTCCTGGTCAACAAGGACACAAAGGGGTAAAAGGTAAAAAAAAAAAAAAAAAAGAAAAAGAAATGATGCGTTAGCTGGGAGTCGAACCCAGATCTATTGCTTGGAAGGCAATAATGCTAACCGCTACACCACTAACGCTGTGGATGAAAAAATATGCCAAATTGTAACAATTGTAACATATATTCTAAAAAAATAAAATTACCAGACAACTGCCAATGCCCTTCTTTGCAACTACTACATAAAAATGATATAGATATACTCAATTGGGGCAAGACAAAATTCCTTTCGCAGCTGTTATATGATTGAAGGCCAACTGGTCTGCGTGACGTATGAACAACATCAGCAGAGTCGTGGAGACCGCAATGGACCAGAAGCTGCGTGAAGAGATTGCCAATGCAATCACAGCGAAAGTGCTTACAATGACAAGGCTACAAGCAATGCTTGCTAAATTTAGTGATCTGCGGCTGTTTGGGTCCCATGTTGAAAGTTTCAGGACAAGCTCAAAAAGACCCACTCGTACTCGTTCAAAAATTTCCCAAATGGGTAATTTGATCTCCCTCTACAGAGACAGCAATCCAGTATATGAGACCACCATGGTCGTCGTGGCTCTTTTCTCCTGATCAAATTCAATTCTCACGATCAAGCCAGCATGGACTTTACATTCCACAACGGAACCAATGGCTCGTCGCCATGGGTCGAATTCTACCCCTACACCCCCTCGGCCACAGCAGGATACGCCTTTATGTCCGTATTCGGCATCGCAACAGTCGCGCACATCATCCTCATGTTCCCATACCGCGCAGCCTACTTCATTCCCCTCATCCTAGGAGGAATCTGTCCGTCCCCCGTCCCATCCCCATCCTCCAATGCCAAATACACCGCTGACTCTGCAGGCGAAACCTTCGGCTACTACGGCCGCGCATGGTCCCACCGAGAAGGCAGAACCGCAATCGGCCCCTGGGCCCTCCAGGAGATTCTCATCCTCTGCGCACCCCCCTTCATCGCCGCAAGCATCTACATGGTCCTCGGACGGATCATCCGCGCCTTCAACGCAGAGCACCACTCCAGCATCCGGACCAAGTGGCTGACACCCATCTTCGTCCTCAACGATGTTATCTGCTTCCTGACGCAGCTTGCTGGCGCAGGGGTGCAGGTTACCGGTGACCCGCACGTCATGGCGATTGGTAAGAAGGCTGTCCTGGTGGGATTGGTCTTTGCGCTGGTGGTGTTCGGGGTGTTTGTTTGGGTGGCGGCGGCGTTTCATCGGAGGTTGGATGCGGAGCCGACGGCTGTGGTGAGGGAGTGTCCGCGGTTGGGGTGGAAGAGGTATATGTGGGCGATTTATGTCTCGTGTGGGATGTTGATGGTGAGGAATCTGGTGAGGACGGTTCAGTTTGGGTCGCGGAAGGGGTCTGCACTGAACACGGAAGAGGCGTTTATATATGTCTTTGATGCGGCGTTGATGGCTGGTTCAATTTTGGTATTGGTTGTTTGGCATCCGGGGAGGTTGGTGCGGAGGGCTCAGAAGGCGACTAAGGCGAGTCAGATGTGTGTGCAGATGGAGGATGCGCCTGATATCCCGTTGACGGGATATAGAGAGGTTTAGTCGACTGCATTCGGTGGACTGATCCTGTATATGCCAGCAGAAACTGCTTCAATATGACCTTGTTTAGATGAATGAACTCGAAAGAACTGAATTCAACGCTATGGATATCTCTATGTACACTCTAGGTTAAACATGCAAACCGTCTACTTTCCAAAAACCTTGTAGCGGTCCTCAATGGGCAAGAAGGTCTTCTCGCCAGCGTCGCTGGTAGGAGTACCAAAGACGAGCTGGGCATCCAGCTTCCACGAGGCAGGGAGGTTCCAGGTCTTCTGCACCTGCTCGTCGATCAGAGGGCTGTAGTGCTGGAGATTGGCACCGAAGCCTTCGGAGCAGAGGGCAGTCCAGACTATTCAGCGTCAGTTACATGCTATCTGTTTATAATGGCAAGAAAACCTACCGAGGTACTGCGACATGGCGTTGGACTCCAGAGCAAAAGGATCGAACTTGTCGGCGTAGATAGCAAACTGCTCCTTGATAGCAGCGAGAGAGTCGTAGTCAACGAAGAAGAGAACCTAGACCGTCAGTACAGACCATCATGTAAGGCAGGAATCAACCTACAGTTCCATAGGCCGCGCGGAAGGCATTCAGCTTGGGCTTGGTGTGGTTCTCAAACATCTCCTTGGGGACCTTGCCGGCAGCCACGAGGCTCTCCATGATGTTGATGGCAATGTCCCAGAGCTTCTGGTGCTCCTCCTTGAGCAGGAGGACCACACGGGAGGTCTGCGTGTTGAAGGAGCTGGGGACGTGCAGGACGGCATCCTGGACGATGCGCTCAATGGCCTCGTCCGAAATGGGGCTCTCGGCCTTGAGGCCGTAATATGTGCGCCGGGCCTTGACCAGCTCCAGCAGAGTGGTGGTGGCGGGGTTCTTGAATTCGGGTTGAGTCGAGCCCATTTTGTCTGTATGCGATTTAGGGTTTGGTATAGAGGTGAATCGGATGATGTTGATGACTTGATAGACGGTGATTGATTCCTCCTTTATCTGTATGGAGTAGGGAAGAGGGTATTTATATTCCCCATCACGCACGGCGCCATCACTTTTCTACAGACTTCTACCTGTGGAGACTCCAGGTACGCATCTAAGGAGAATGGATTAAAAATCGTTCGATCTGAAAATTGTCCACTGAATTTCCGTCATTATTGGCCAATTAGAATGCACATCCATACTTCGGACTATGGGCGTTTAATTTATAAGCGGATATACGGAGAACCAAATTAGCGACTTTACCAACAGACCCCATCATGCTCCACAGCGGAACTTACCAGATAGTGCTGACCAAATGCTTATAAATGAGTACATGCCTAGATTGGTAGATTATGAAGTGTAGTTAATATCATGCCATATTACTTTGGTAATCTGTGTCCCTTGATTAAGCCAAAAATAAGCACTAATAGTCTGATACTGATGTATAAGCGTAAGCACGAGCTGCACGACGCTAAACTTAGCTATCAATAGGAAATGCCTCGTCTTGAAAGCAAGTTACCTCAAGGGCACCTAGGCACGAGGGGATGGCTTTCAATCAGACCGAGGGGAATGAGGCTTCGATCCTGTCAACCATCTCAAACTAAAAAGGCGCCTAGACGACCACCTAGCGTACCGAGTAGATAAGATAGTAATGTAATAATGTGTTTCACGGATTGGTCGATAAAACTCATGTTCGTTCCCCGGTCCCATTTAGTATAGGACAAATGACACAGCCGTGTCATATAACTAGAAGGTGTCCTTTTCAGACTAGAGACGCGTGAGTCGCCCGAGAATGCCTAGAGCTATCCACTTAGATGGGGCATGGCATTCCCCTCCAAGGGAAGGAAAGAAGTAGGGGAAAGAAATAAAAAAGAAGGGTAGAAAAAAAAGAATCAAATGACTGGTGCTGCCCGGAATCGAACCGGGGCTGGCACGGCCACAACGTGACGTCCTACCACTAGACCACAGCACCGGATTTTTGATTTTGCGTTTCTTTTATGCTACATACGCAATATCTGTTCAATACTTAGTCGAGCACACTCAAATTAGGTCTGTACATTCCCAGCATTTTTGTCCAGTGGAAAACTGGTGCTTCATCGACGATGTAATGATAGATGATGGATTTCGCTGTGCCAAATTCTTTTGGGTGTTGCGTTGTTATAGTTCTCCTATTTACATTGCCCCGCGAATAAATATATATACTCTGGTAAGAGACCCAACTTTCAGCAGAGCAAAGGCGATATAAGACAATATGGCGACAGGTCAGGAGCGCAAAACGACAGTACTATCTGCATGGGGATGCCATAGATGCGATGACTGACTTGATCACGCTTTCAGTAAGTGAGTGGTCAACTTTTTATACGCCCTGACACCCTCCAGCAGCTCGTCAACTTCAATCTGCTCATTCTCTCCATGGGCCACGAGGATTGAACCAGGCCCGTATAAGTACTTTTTATGATCCCCCTTGAAACGAGGCACATCAGTTCCATATGACACTGGGGCTGTTTCAAACCCTGTAATCCGTCAGCAGGATTCGGACAAAGGTATGGTTGACAACCTTCGACATCATGATCAAGCAATGTCTCCGGATACTCAAACTTGAACTCCAGTCTGACGTGTGGATGCTTCGCAACAACCTCCGACACAATCCTCTTACACTCGGCCATATCAGTCGCCACACGGACGGCGCATAGTGCTGTGCTCGAAGCTGGGACGATGTTATAGCTCACTCCTCCTTCAATCTTGCCGATATTGAACGTCGACAGGCCCAGTAACGATGACTCGGGGAATTTAGTGCACAAGAACTCATTTAGGACTTCCACCACAGCGGCATTGGCGTTGATACCATGATGGGGATATCCGGAATGACTGCACCATTAGCCTCAGTAGATAGACATCAAAGCAGACATACCAAGCCTTCCCCTGGCCAATCAACTCAAACACCAAATGTCCCTTATGCCCGACAACCAATTTCCCCTCGGTCGGCTCCCCAAACACCACGCCCTCAAACTTCAAATCGTGATCGTTCGCCGCAATCATACCCGGACCTCCCTTCTCCTCGCCCACAACAAACAACAAACCAACGTCACCCTCCTTGACCGCTCCCTCCGCACGCAGCTCCTCAAGCGCACAGATCTGCGCAGCCATGGGACCCTTATCGTCGCAGGCGCCGCGGCCGTAGATAGTCGAGCCCTCAACGCGCAGCGGGATATGCGGCGGGACGGTATCCATGTGCGCGGTGAGACAGGCTCGCACCCTGCGAGTGGAGCCTAGGTACGCGTAGACATTTTCGCGGGTTGAGCCTGGGGCGATGGGAATGCGTTCGACGGTGTAGCCGAGGGTGGAGAGGTGGTTGTCGAGCCAGCGGGCGATGTCTTGCTCATGGTCGCTGGTGCTGGGGACCTGGATGAGAGATTTGAGGAGGGACACCACAGGAGCTTCAGACATTCTGTGTAGCTACCTTTGATTATTGGTGCTCAATATGAGATGTGTCTCTGTTATCGTGGAAGGAAAGGTTGATGCGGGGAGGACATTGCGTGCGGGGAGATTTCGTCATTGCATATGACATGCCCAGGATTAACACGATAATGATACACGATATGATAAAGCATGCCGGAAAGAAGCAGGACACCGTCGGACATTACGTTGTCGGTGGTAAGTAGCAAAATGGAAAAGATGGACACTCGTGGCTGAAACGCGCATTATGCTTGGTGGATTGCTTACTGCTGTAGCCTGTTGATTTACCCCGCCACTATTGCTGATCTCCTGTATTTATTATCTGGCTTCACGACCTCTCATTGCAAATAAACAGGATCAATTGTACAGTTCTCATCATGGCGTCTCTTTCTCTTGAATCTCGAGTTCAACCCAATTCCCCTGAGCAGCATATTTTCAACATCCTCAATGACTATCTTCAGCCTTCTAGCACAACCCCTCCCAGTGAGGCCGCGCAATCTATCCACGCCTTGACACCAAAGGCGGGTTCAACACAAGAAGAGAGCTCTGAGATGGAGGACTTCCTTTGGTACACATGGGGGACTATCATCAAAGTCGCCAAACAGATTCCTCACAATCACCCCTCGCAAGACCGACTGGTTGAGTTGATCCACGCTCTGACCGAGTTACCGCCAACAACGGTGTCAATCTGGGGTGTAAGTGTCTTCTTCCTCTGAAGCAGAATATACTGACTGTGCAGTCCGAAAATTGCCTATGGAAAGACCTGCCCATGCTCGGACCAAGCCTGAGAGAATCCTGGAATGGTACGTACCCCTCTCTGATAATAGTGGCATCATGCTAACAGACCAAGCGCCCACGTATACAAAACCCAACGACCAAGAAATCACCGAATGGATCAACCTACAAGCCTTCACCGCGCGGCTGATGAGCAAATGCGACCCATCCCTTTCTCTCCTTGGTGTCTGGAGTCTGCGGTCGGGATTGGAAGAGGAGCTGTCGGGCAAGGAAGTCGACGGGGAAGCTGCCGCGGCAGCGATGTGGATGGTGTATGGTGGTGCGAACTTGTTCAGTCAACTGGCAGACGCGGTGCCAGACGAGGAGAAGGAGCGCTTGATGAGGCCTGGGAGGCTGTATAGCGGACAGGGACAGTTGAGCCCGGAGAGGTGGCAGTTCTGGAAGCAGCGGTTTGGGGAGATGAGTGAGCAAATCCAGGTCAATGATGAGACAAAGGGGGTGATTCGGCTGGCCAGGGAGAAGATGGAGAGGGTTGAGCAGTAGTCTTTCTTTAAGAGTGGTACCAGGTCGCGTTCATATTAGCACTAGCTCTAGAGTGCGAGATAAACCCAATCTAGTCATTTCGAATCCAGCGCAAGGCTGTACTCGTGTCTCAGTCCAATGCCATACAACGTCATGAGTAGAGACGATAATTCCATCGGATGCTCTAGAAACTATCTATATACTGCTTAGACAATTTGACACGGGATGCATGATGCAATCGCGGAAATTCCCCGCTGTGGGCGCATCATCGCGGAAATACGGATTATAAATTTTCATTGATTATCTCACATCGTCTTTTCTGCATATACATACAGCAAATTCTTATCAATCATTGATATAGATGAGATGGAGCTTCCATTTCCATTCTATCATCAATGGAGCATTGCTTCGACCCAGAGCCAAAAATGAGTGACACCGAGGTAGAGGACGGCCTTGATCTCCAGCAAACGCGGTCGGGCTGGTCCATCGCCGAAAGCCTCTCCCCACTACGGGAAACGGTCTTCATCTTCGTGATATGCATGGCCCAATTCATGACCCAGGCCGGGCTGGGTAGCCAACTGGCCCCGCTGACCATCATCGGGGACTCCTTCCACATCACCGACAGCGGCATCCTCAGCTGGTTCATCGCGGGCTACTCCCTGACAGTGGGCACCTTCATCCTCTTCTTCGGCCGCTGCGGCGACTGCTTCGGCTACCACACCATGTTCGTGATCGGCTTCGTCTGGTTCGGCGTCTGGTCCATGGTCGCCGGCGTCAGCGTCTACAGCAACTACGTGCTGTTCATCTTCGCGCGCACCGCGCAAGGTCTCGGACCCGCGATGCTCCTCCCGAACGGCCTGGCGATTCTGGGAGCGACGTACCGCCCCAGCCCGAAGAAGGACATGATCTTTGCCATCTTCGGCGCGACGGCCCCCAACGGCGCCATCATCGGGGCCATCTTCGCGGCGCTCTTCAGCCAGCTCGCCTGGTGGCCGTGGACGTTCTGGGCGAATGCGATTGTCTGCCTAATCCTGGCCGCGCTGGGGTGGGCCGTGATCCCGCGCATCCACCACGAGCGCGAGAAGCACGGCATGACTCTTGTCGAGTGGATGCAGGAGCTGGACGTCGTGGGGGCGTGTCTGGGTGTCGGGGGTCTGATTCTCGTCAATGTGGCGTGGAACCAGGCGCCCATCGTCGGCTGGCCGACGGCGTATGTGTACGTGCTGCTGATTATCGGGCTGGTTCTGCTAGGGCTTTTCTTCGCGTGGGAGCTGCGCGTCGCGAGCAAACCGCTCATCCCGTTCCATGCGTTGACGCTGGACGTGTCCTTCGTGCTGGGCTGCGTCGCATGCGGCTGGGCCAGCTTCGGCATCTGGACGTACTACCTCTGGTTGTTCCTGGAGCATGTCCGCGGTAAGACACCGTTGATGGCCGCGGCGCAGTTTGTGCCGCCCGGGGTCTCGGGGCTGCTGGCTTCGTTCACGACAGGGTATTTGATGAGTCGGATCCGGCCGGGGTGGATCATGCTGTTTGCCATGGTGGCGTTCACGCTGGGGAATATCTTTGTTGCGATTGCGCCGGTGCATCAGACGTACTGGGCGCTGACCTTTGTTTCGTTGGTGGTCATGCCGTGGGGCATGGACATGTCGTTTCCCGCGAGCACAGTGCTGCTGTCGAATGCGGTCGAGCGCCGGCATCAGGGTATTGCGGCTTCCTTGGTCACGACGGTGGTCAACTATAGTATCTCGCTGGGACTGGGGTTTGCGGGGACGGTCGAGGTACATGTCAACCATGGCGGAAAGACGTTCCATGATAGACTACTGGGATATCGCGGCGCGCTGTACATGGGGATTGGACTGGGAGGGCTGGGAGTGGCCGTGAGTGTGATTTATCTGGTCAAGAGTATCTTGGAAAAGGAGCCACAGGGAGAAGAAAGTAAATAGCTCATAGACATAGATGCAACATTAATCCTAGTGTAATTGACCCATCGCTATGCATACATATCCAGGAACCCTCCTCAGTATAATCTGAGTCAGGCAGCAGATATCTCTTGCATAGGCGTGACTAGACTCAGGTTACAGGCTTGGTTTAACTGTCTAGGGACTAAATTAATAAAAAATAAGTCGAACTGTAGTTGGGTAACGGAAAAAAAAGAAATGAATGACAAGAGTGGGATTCGAACCCACGCCATCATACGATGATGAGGAAACTCTAGGAGTTTGGTATTAAGGTGGACCTTAACCTCACGCCTTGGACCAACTCGGCCATCTTGCCTTAGTTATTGGAAGGTACGCATATTAGGCTATATAAGTTCCCTGAGTCACTGGGGAATTCAACAATATACACTGTAGGAGCATCAGAACCGTTATAGTCGACCTGGATTCTGATGGGTGACTCCGCAGACACTTATGGTTTGACCTGCCGCCACTTCTCCTCCTGTCTCTGGTCTTCGACTGTATATTCAGATCTCGCCGCGAGCACCAAGTCAATCCAGAGTGACTCTGCCACATGCGCGGAAATACTTCCTTGTTAAACAATATTGAAAGGCAGCCGATTGGCATGCCCACTGACAATGCACAAGGGAAATATGCCGTGCAAGTCGCCTGCATGCACTGTCTGATAAGTCATCAGTCCCCCGGATATTGGACTAGTCGTACCCCGCATGTATCATCAGCCTTACCCCAGTACCTCCGTGATGCTGTTCATCTGACTCTGAACGAACCAACTTGAGGATATTCATGTCGATCATCTATATTCCGGGTCCTTGGTCCCGTCATACGATATCGGAGCCTTCAATCCGAGTCTGAGTCTGTCTTTTGCATCATCTGGAGGATGCAGCCTCGGTACCTGGTTTATGGTAGAAATACCAGATTCTGGGCATAACTATTCTATCAAGTTATGAATACACGATTCTATAAGCATAAGGACGACGATCTTTCTACCCCGCAATTATCCTCTGTCCACCATGCCGTGGCAGTGCTCATCGTCATGTGAAGATAGAACCTAGTTCGATCCTGAGAGTTCAGAAGGTGACCTGATAATTTTGGACCGTATCCGAACGAGACATGGCTGAGATAGAGTGAATTGAATTGAAAACCTACATTTGCATGTGCTGGTACAACCAAGTATAAATCAGCTAGCCCTTCATGAGCAGAGTAGATCAGCCTGAGCATCACAACCATCATCCATCATCATGGATAAACTACAGCTCACCCTTGAAGCGCTCCATCATCAAGGCATCCATATCCTCAAACTATACGCTCAACACCCCTGGCTCTCCTTCGCAGCATGCCTCACAGCCTACCTCACTCTCACCCTATCCCTCCGCTTCCAACGCCTCCGCAGCATCAAAGCGAAATACCACAAGTACTCAACCCGGGCATCCTTCGCCAGCATGACCGACCACGACGCCTGGGCTATTCAGAAACAGATCCTCCAGCTCGAGTTCCCATTCACCGCGCTGAAAGCCCTGCAGTTTGCTCTCTTCCGCGTACCCCCTCCCCGCTTCCCCCAGCCGTACAGATCTGATACTAATCGAAGTAGACATACGGCATCCCCACCATCTCCACCCTCCTCCTGCAAACCTCCCAATTCTCCAACCCATCCACCAGCTTCAAACGCTACGCCGACACCGGCGTCCTAATCGGCGAGTTCATGGGCTTCGAGCCCACCTCCGAACGGGCGATCACCGCCCTCGCGCGCACTAAGCTCCTGCATACAGGTTACCGCGCCAGCGGCAAGATCCTGGAGTCTGACATGCTGTACACGCTTAGCCTGTTTGCGCTGGAGCCGGTGCGGTTCGTGGAGCGGTACGAGTGGCGGGGGTTGAGTGCGCTGGAGAAATGCGCGGTGGGCACGTACTGGAAGAGTGTGGGGGATGCGTTGGGGATTAGCTATGCGTTGTTACCTGGTGGGCAGTCGGGGGAGGGGTTCCGGGATGGATTGCAGTGGTTGGAGGAGATAGGGGCTTGGAGTGAGCGGTATGAGGAGGAGAGGATGAAGGCTGAGAAGGCGAATCGGGCGGTGGCGGATAAGACGATGGATGTGTTGGTTTATGGGATGCCCGGGTGGGTGAGGGGGGTTGGGGTGAGTGTTGCGACTTGTGTGATGGATGAGAGGCTGAGGGGGGCTATGATGTTGGTCTTTCTTTCTACTGAGGCTGGATGATGCTGATGCTGTGCTGGTAGGTATGATGCGCCGCCGCGGGTGATCAAGGCCGTGTTTGACGCTGCGGTGGTGATCCGTCGGTTGTGCCTGCGGTATCTTGCTCTCCCGCGGCCGTACTTTATGCGCCGTGATGTGTTTACGGAGAAGCCCAATGAGTACGGGCGACACCATGTGCAGGTGTGGAACGGGATGCCGTACTATGTGCGGCCGACGCTGTGGAACCGATGGGGTCCGTTGGCATGGGTGCAGCGGCTGATGGGATTGCCATTGCCTGGGGACGAGGGAGACAAATACTATCCCCGGGGATACCACACGCCGGATGTTGGGCCCAAGTACTTCGAGGGCAAGGGACGGAAGAGCCTGGAGGAGATGAAGCAGAAGTTGAGGATGCAGAGGACAGGCGAGTCGCCATTCATTAAGCTATAGCATTAGTAGTGGTATGTATAGTTTGTATCAATGCAACATTTCTCAGAGATATATCATCAGAAGTCCAGTTCCCAGCACGATAGACAGAGACAACGCGGTCTCCCATCCAAGCCTGCGGTTTGCATTTGCAGCATTGGAATCACCTCCGGGCCCTCCCATGACCCCATTGACCGAAATGCCAATACCCTCGTTACCGCCACTGCCACCGTCACTGTCAGAATTGTCGTTACTACTGCCATCATCCCCCGACGTAACGATAGTCGGTATGCTGGCCGCCGTCGCATTCGTCGGTTTCACCGGATTCGTCGCACTAGCAGGCGTATAGAAGCTCATCGTAGCCGACAGCCGCGTAAACGAGCTCGAAGCATCCGACCGGTCCGTAGCTTTCACCGAGACAATCGTCGAGGTAGTCGTGACCGTCGACGTGCGAATCGAAGCCGTCGAAGGGGTATAGTACGTGTAAAACGTCACCCAGTACGTCCTGTTCTCATCAGCCATCTTCCATTTTCCTCTTATTTCAAGCGGCGAAGGGGTCATACCAGGTCACCGTCCACGAATACCATCTGTACTCCACCCCGGTATAGGTCGTCGTACGATGCGCCGTGGTATACTGATTCTCCGTGTAATGATTCACCGCGTCCTCCCGCGAGCAATCCCCGTTGGGACAGCAGCCCAGTTTCCCGTTGACGGTCATGCATCGCTCCCCGGATGGACAGTACCCCTTTACGCCGCAGCACTCCGCGCCACGGGGCATGCACCCCGTTCCGCAGCAATGCTCGCCAGAGTTGCAGAAGTAGCTGCCGCAGCAGACGTCGCTGAGGGACCAGACGCAGAGCCCATTCTCGCAGCAGATATTGGTTGAGCAGGTTGATGGACAAGTCCAGCGTTTGGCCAGTGGGTCGGATACGATGTCTGTTGTGGGTTCAGAGACGAGGGTGTTGTTGGGAACGCGGAGTGGGTGGAGGGGATTAAGGGCGAGTGCCCCAGACACGAATAGGAGTATGGACAATGGCCTCATTTTGGCTGCAACGGTTTTGCCATGCAGAGCAGAAGAGAAATCGTAGAGAAAAGGCTGAGAAAAGCAGCTAGGGGTCATCATTCATGTTTATAGGCGGTTGAGCCTCAGCGGTCTCATTGCAGCCATGCAGATTGTTGATGGACATTCAGCCTTCTTGCCTGTAAACCCTCGGCTGATTGGCTCTACAGCTCAGCTAGGACGGACGGTGAAGCAGCTATACGAGACCCTACAAATCAAGTGGCACAAGGATCAAGTTGGACCAATGGTGACCCGCTGTAGATCGTATTTAAGGTGCACTAGACGGTGGAGATGACAGATCGGCACCGTGCAAGGCTGTCGGGCAGATAGATGTCGAACTAGTATCATAGAGCAATTCTCTCAGGAGCTAAGAATTTCGTAGTCCATTGAAAGATAGTTTAGATACTTTGTTTAAGTTAGACTGCATCTGCGGTTGAATTGCTTCAAGGTATGCTATCCAGGACCTAACCCTATATTGATCTACCTATGTACAAGCAACAAGCACAAGCACCAAGCAACAATATATATACAACTCTAACCTACTTATGGTGATATTAATGATCTAACTGGCTAGAACCTTGAGTGTTGCATCATGGCAGTGGCATTTGATTTCCGCATTCGGCTGCAGATCCACAGCCGTGGTATGACGACACCAGTCAGGCCACCGATATAACTCAAATCATACAACACAAAGTGGCTGTCTAAATGGCTAACTGATCAATTCTTGCCTTCGCCTGATTATCCTAACTTGTTACAAAATGTCCCGTCCGCCGTCACGAGCGGCGTCTCTGTTCTCCTCACGCCCATCAACCCCAGCCCCTAGTACGGTCTCTCGCGACCCCGATTCCCTCGATGTCTGGATTCTAGGGAGTGGAATTGCCTCGTTAACCGCGGCCGTACACCTCATCAGAGAAGCCAAGGTGCCTCCGTCGCGAATCCACATCCTCGAAGCATTGAGCGAGCCAGGCGCGGGATCAGTGGGTAAAGGCGATGCCGAGTCGGGCTACCACTTTCGCGCGGAATGTATGCCTCAGTTCTGCGGCAGTCGAATGGAGGAATTACTCGCGCTGGTGCCGTCGGAGAGGCCCGAGAAAAGCGTCTGGGATGATATCCGGCAGTACTTTGAAGAACATGTATCGAAGCAGGCGTCGCGGACGAGGTTCCTGGCTCGGCGGAAGAACGGTCTCGAGCGGATTGGACGACGGAGACTCCATCTGGGGGTCAAGGATAGGATGGATCTGTTCCGGCTGTCGTCCAAGGCGGAGGATGCGCTGGGCCGGTCCCGCATTCAAGACCATTTCTCCGAGGGGTTCTTCAGGACGGAGTACTGGCTGGTGCTGTCGACGCTGTAGGTTTCGTGGATTCAAAAGGAGTCAGCATGTTAACTACGATAGGGTTGGTTTCCGGTCCTGTCACAGCGCTGCCGAGTTCCGCCGTTTCATCCAGCATTTCCCGCATGATATCCAGACGCATCATCCTCGTCCCCTGGACCATTTCCGCTTCAACCTGCATGACTCCGTTGTCGCCCCGGTTGCTCGCTTCCTACAGGCACAGGGAGTTGACTTTCGCTTCAACACCATCACGACTGATATCATCGTCGAGCCAGCACAGGACCCTACTCGCGTGACAACCCTGCGTACAGTATACAAAAGCGAGCGCGAGGTAACCATTGATCTTGGCCCACACGATATTATAATTGTTTCTTTGGGATCCGTCTTGTCCGGCGCTTCCTGCGGGTCAAACACAGAGCCGCCCTCGTTAGAGATGATGGAGATCGAGAAAGACCTCGACGACAACTGGCTGCTGTGGCTGGAACTGGCAACCAAGCATCCCAAATTCGGCAACGCATACAACTTTTGTACGCGACTGCGGGAGTCCCGGGTGGCATACTTTACCGTCACAGTCAAGAATCCGGCTGTTTTCGAGAAGATGCTTGGGATCACCGGCGATGACCCTGCAACGGGCTCGTTGGTCACTCTGAGAGATAGCAGCTGGTTGCTTACCCTGAATTTGCCCCGGCAACCGCTGTTCCCTGATCAACCGGACGGGGTTCGAGTATTCTGGGGGTACGCACTCGACCCAGAGAACGAAGGGGATTTCGTCAAGAAACAGATGCTATCCTGTTCAGGCGAGGAAATACTGACAGAGGTTCTGCGTCAGCTTGATCTTCCAGTCGATGAAATCCTGCCTCAGACAATTACTGTTCCATGTGTGATGCCGCGATTGACGTCCGTCTTACTGCCGAGGAGTAATGGGGATCGGCCGCGGGTGGTTCCCCCAGGAATGACCAACATGGCCCTCATCGGGCAGTTTGTAGATATCCCCGAGGAGATGGTCACCATGGACTATATGGTGCGAGGAGCGCAGATGGCGGTGCACCAGCTGATGGGGCTGGAGAGGGAGATGAAGAAGTCGAAGAAGGGATCTACGGTGAGCCTGCTGGGGTTTCCGAAGGACTAGTAGATCTCCAGAATGCATAGTATAATGCTTAGATCCGAGATATGTCGTATATAGCATGAGACAGTGAATCTCCTGATGCTAAATATTATTCCTTGTGATTGGACCGGGTTAAGTGCGGTTACCGAGTGTCAGATGCCTCGGTCCGTTGTGATACTTAAGTTAAGCCTTTAGTCCCCGCATCCCCAGACACTATTTCGTAACTAATTTCCCCGGATTGTGACAAGCTATTGATAGACGTTATGGATCCAGCAACTTCATCGAAGCCTGCCACCGCGGACCGGGGCTCCTTCACCACGCCTGAGCCGCTGCAAAATACATATACAACCGATGCGAATCTCCATCGCTTGCTTTCATGTGAGTCTGCAACAGATGATAAATACAGACAACTAACGTCAAAGGGTACCTTCCGTCATCAACATATCAATCCATTCAGTCCAACCTCACCCAGCTCGGCGAGGAAGCCATCTCGCCTCAAATCCGCGAATGGAGTGCCGACGCCGAGCGCCACCAGCCCTACGTCAAGGGATATAATGTCTGGGGCCAGCGATACGACTATGACCGATTGATCACCAGCGAGGGCTGGAAGCAGCTGAGCCGATGGGGTGCTCGACATGGGTATTCCCTCTGTTTATTGTCTTACGCCCAGAACTAACGAAAGCAGGGTGGTGGCATTAGGCTACGATCCTAGCTATGGCGCCTCCCGCCGTCTCGTCCAATATACCGTCAATTACCTGTACGGGCCTTCATCAGGGTTGACATCCTGCCCCGTCGCCATGACCGACGGCGCGGCGCTGATTCTCTCCCAGCAACTCCAGCAACACTCCTTCCCAGAAGACCATCCTTTTCGGGTCGTCTTCAACCATCTCACCTCCCGCAACGAAGACTTCTGGACCTCAGGCCAATGGATGACCGAACGCGCCGGCGGCAGCGACGTCCAAAACACCGAAACATGGGCCACCCACGACCCTCTCCCGGCCTCCTCCTCCACCACCAGCAACAACAACCCGCTCGGCACCCTCGGAGAAGGCGAGTACAGCATCAGCGGCTTCAAATTCTTCTCCTCAGCAACAGACGCCAACGTCACCCTCCTCCTCGCCAAAACCGCCCCCTCCGGAAAACTAAGCACCTTCCTCGCGCCCCTCCGACGCACCATCACACCCCCCAACCAAGCCCCCCGCGAAGTAACCAACGGGGTCCGCATCCACCGCCTCAAAACCAAGCTCGGGACCAAGGAACTCCCCACCGCCGAGCTGGAGCTGCGGGATATGCGCGCGCACCTCGTCGGGCAGCGCGATAAGGGCGTCGCGACGATCGCGCCCTTGCTGAACGTTACCCGCACGCACACCTTCATCGGCTCGCTGGGTGCGTGGCGCCGTGCGCTGAGTATCGCCAGGTCTTTCTCCCGCGCGCGCAGCACAGTCGGCGAGCCACTCTGGTTGATTCCGATGCATTTGCGGTTGTTGGCGGAGGTGGAGGTGCGGCAGCGGGCGGCGATGCAGTTGGGGTTTTTTACGGTGGGGGTGATGGGTGTTGTTGAGAATCCTGGGGCTACTGCCGAAGTACCTGGGCATGTGCCGAAAGGTGCTGAAGCGACAGTTGTCTTCCGGGCGTTGACGGCTGTGTCCAAGGCGGTGATTAGCAAGATGGCGATTGTGGGAATCCAGGAGTGTCAGGAGGCGATGGGGGGTGTGGGGTATATGGATGAGCCGGACGAGCCCGAGTTCAATGTCTCGCGGTTGCTGAGGAATACCGCGGTGAATAGTATCTGGGAGGGGACGACGAATGTGCTGGCGAGTGAGATGGTAAGGTTTCTGCTGGCTAGGGATAACTTCGCGGTGTTTGCTGCGTGGGTTGAGCGGGTGTTGGGCATGATACGGGGGGAGAAGCTGGCGCAAGCATTGAGGATGGCCTGGACGGCGTTCAAGGGCAAGGTGGCCAGGGATGTTGCGTCGGTTCTGGCGGATGGTCGTCGAGTCATGTTTACCCTTGCGTGGATTCTGATGGGGGCGTTGCTGGCGCTGGATGCTGAGCGAGATGGGGATGCGGTGGCGGCAGAGGTGGCTCGTCGGTGGATTCTGGCTGGCGAGGGAGGAGTCGGAGACACGGTGCATAGGGATATTGTGAAGCCGTATGAGGCAGACGCGGGTGAGAAAGATCATGCGAGATGGGACTGCCGGATTGTCTGGGGACAGGAATTGCCCGAGGTACAGGTGGCCGGCCATCGTTCTCTGAAGAAGAACAAGCTGTAGTAGCATTCTTTACACATCGTATCATATCATATCATATCATATTACAGGCAATCAAATATCCAACAACCAGGACCCGCTCCAGTCAAAGCCCGACCCCTCCCAGTTCTGATCCAAGATATCCATATACCCATCAAACGGCATCACATCACGCTTTTCCGTCTCCAGACTCGAGACCTGACTAGCAACTATCCCCCCCTGTATGACCCCCCACTGCCGACAAAGCCGCCGATCAATCCCATTAAAGAAATCCACCAACCCAGGGCCCAGACTCGGCACACCCCCCTCAAACAAGGGCTGTCGCCGCACCTGCTCCGTCAACCTGTCCAACGCCCGGATCGGGCCCACCGCCGAGCGCCAGCGCTTCGACAGCGTCTGCAGACACAGCTTGATAGTGGACAACTCATACTCGGCTGTCTCCTTGAGCGGCTCGTATCGATACGCCGAGAGCAGCGACAGCCCAGCGCTGAGCCCGTACAGCGCGAAGATCGGACCGAGATACTGCAGTTGGTTCTTTTGGTGGAAGACCTCGAAGATACCTGCTATGCAGGACGCGGCGACGAGGGACGCAGCAGACGGGACGCTGTTGGGTGTGGGCGAGCGGTGCAGGATGATCAGAATGGCGAGGTAGACGACGAGCAGCTGGTTGACTTCGAACTCGTGCGTCGAGGAGATAGTGTCGGGCGGTGCTGCGGCGCGGAGCGAAGGGAGGGACTGGTTGATCCAACGGTAGAGAGCGTTTTCGAGCTGGCTGCGGCTATCCAGGGACATGGTCTTGCGGAGACAGCCCTCGACTGCGTCGCCCAGCAGCAGGCAGATCGCCGTGTACGCCACAAAAAGCTGGGACTTGTCGTTTTGGATGTCAAAGTCGTCTACGCTGGGTGGGAGGACATCGCTGTCGCTGAGGTTGATGGTCCGCGGGCGTCCGGTGCCGGCGGAGATGATATTATCGCGGACCTATGCGGTCAGTGCATGCTTATTGTAGGCGAATATTACATACGACTAATGCCCACCAGAGCCTCCTCCGCAGCCCCCGGTCCTTTGCATTCGCGGCAGGCTCCTTGTGCAATCCGATCTGAAAGGCCATAGCGCCGGCCGTGCGGATCCAGAACCCGCTCGTGTCGGTTGAGACCTTCTCCGGTCCGACGGGGTTATACCAGTGGAGCAAGCACGCCGACACAATGGAAATAAGCGAATTGTTGCCGCTTCCGAAGAAGTAGAGCAGCTTCGCCTTGCGGTAAAAGTCTTTGCTCGAAACGTCCTCGGATGGCGCAGACACTCGACTCCCCGCTAGCAAGACGGCCTGCAACAATAGTGGTGAGGGGGACTCCGCGGTTAACCATTCCGGCTCAATGATCGGCGTCCATGGCGCACAGTACCGCATGAAGCAGTCGATGAGATGGTCCTGGACGGGCTTGGGTGGGAGATCAAACACCCGCTGGTGCTGGAACAGCTGCATGTCCTCGTGATTGTCGGTGTCGAGGGCATCTTGGCCGGACTGGACCAGGGTCTCGTCAAAGGGGACACTCCCGCTGAGATACTCGCTGCGGCCGCTGTAGCTTTTTTCAGCGGAGATGGCAGCGGCGGGACTGTATGCGGTGCGCGGGTCCTCCCGGGAGGGGGACAAGCTGTTGGTGATTCTCTTCCGTTTGCGGGTGAATGGGCTGATGGGTCAGTAGAGGACGATCTGATAATGGAGAGGCTTACAGGCACTCGGCCTTTGCTTTGACGCAGTTGCTACATGGCTGCTGTTTCTCCAGATCGCATTTCACCTGCTGCGGTTAACAGATGCACGACGTATTTGGGCATACTCCGTACCTTTCTCTTGTGGCAGATAATGCATGCTCTGATGACAGCTGGCATATTCCATATCTAGTCTACCCCGTTCTTCGTTTATCAATTATCTTGATATCAAGGAACAGGAAATGAGGTCCAAATAACCGATCATTGCCGAGGAAACAGGTGGGCCGGATAAGGCACCAATCAGATTGCAGGATCATTCTACAATCTATACAATATCATGGTGACAGTGTTGCTCGAGCAGTCGTACCTGGCAGAAAATGTAATACATGACATAGCCATGCTACAGTTTTACCCTCGCGTTAAATACAGATACGCTTGGTCTTCAAGGCTCGGTTCGAGGTCTGATTTACCACCCAAAACAGTCAAAGCCCTGGCAGCTCTCCTTGACAAAGACAATCACTCGCATGTAGAGAAGGTTTTGAGATTTCAAAGTTGCTTCTACCCTCTCGTACCGAAGCTCAGCCGGCAGGCCCTGAAGAATCTCTTTCAGTGTTGGATAACCCTCGCCTTTGACACGCAGATCTGCTGCTTTTTTGACAAAAGCATGCTGATTATCGATGGTCCGAAAGGGAGGTTTGAACTTGATTTCGGGAGTGACCAGCAAAGAGAGCAGTTCATTGAGGTCATTCGACAGGTGCAGATGGACCTGGGATTTCCTACCGCTGGCACAGGCTCCGATGAACAGTCGCCGGTACCCAGCCAGATCACCCGCAAGCGATCTGCCGACTCTGCGGGGTTTGCAAGCGTCCTCGACTCTCCTCTGGTCTCGGAATGTAAAGCTGGCGTGGTCAGCCGTTTCCCATGCGTCGAACTCACTGGCAGGATCCTCGTTCTTGCTACTATTGCAATTGTCATTCAGGTGTGTCGTTCACCGTAGAGATATTGCCATATCCTCTTGACATGACACCATCTATTCATAGACCTGTGCCGACAACGTCTTTGGAGTAATGACTGCAATCAATGTACCCAACGCACGAGCCGCAATGAGTCAAGAACTGTATATATAAAAGGGAAGGCCCATGCGTGTGATGACCGTGCTGCAGCGCTTATGCATCCCGAGGGCACCAATAGCGGGCATCGCGAAGGCAGATCTATGCTCTATTCATCCTGTCTTTCCTGCAGGACTGAGGGACTACAAGGGCAGTGAAGCTTTACAGGAATTCCAAAGTGGTAAGCGTCACTAAAACGTCTTTAAAAGGCGTTCAAGGATTAAGGGGCAGTGTCAGCGTTAGGATAAGCGAACCCTGCAGTCCAAGAGTCACACGTGCCTCTATTTCCGTCTTGTGTCGAGGCTTGAAGCTTATGCATCCAGGGAACAGATCAACCAAAAAGGACTTGAAAAGCTGAAAGTGGATTGTGCCCAAGGACCGATATCCGCCTAATTACCAACATGCCAAGCCACTACAAAGGGTCTCGACTTTGCGCTTTTGCGGTATCGGAGGAAGAAATGGCTTATGCTTGGTTTAACCGAGTCAGTTTTTAGTGAAGGGTTCAGTGTTTTGCTACGGTTCTAGAAATTAGCGACGGTTTCATAGGCGTGACATAAAATCTGGTCTCTGTAGGCTACGATAGGCACCAGCTCAGCCCGCCAGAGACATTTCTCATCGTTGCCTGTCCCTTATCCCTAATTCAGCAAGAGAAGCCGAGCATTGACTGACGGGAGCAGATTAAGAATAATATTAATAGCTTCTTTTTCCTGGCTTTCTGGCTTATGCATCCAGACTGGGCGGCTTATCCACCTGTTCCTGGGTCAGGTCCACTTGATCCCTGGACTATTGGACTAAGACTGAGTTTTCGCCGTGTTTCCTCCGGGTTTAGTGCAAAAATAGGACCAACGTTCTGACAACATTCACGGCTAATTGGCTCGTGTCCTGCGCGTGAGATGTAACCTCATTTCCCCGAAGAGTGGCGGACTGTCGCCGGATTGGCCGGTAAATGACTAGAGAGTAGTCTGTTTGCCAAGTATTGTGGACTGGACGTGTCTTGTCTTGAATACTGCCGGTGGAAGAGGTTTGAATGTTTACATGTTGTGAGAGTCTGGCTGGCATACTTGTGGTGCAGTCCACCTCCACAAGGCTGGAGTGCCCTGATAACTCCTGATCTAATTGTCTCGGACGGAGATATCCTAGCCTAAATCTCTACTCTGGTGTCTGCGGATCCGGATCCAACTCATCTCGTTTAATAATTAGTCCATCTCGCTAGACATTTCAGGGGATAGTGCCAAAGAGGTCCAAGAGTCAAATTTCCACCATTTCCCTGATGACCATTCAGACAAGCCCAAATCCCCGCTAAACCACTTGGTTTGACTCGATTTCGGGCCAAAATACCAGTCCCATCAACAAGAGCCGCAACATCCACCACTAGACAGAGTCTAGCAGCCATGTCGCTTCAGCCTGGTCAGGTCTGGGGGGGCATAGCCTCCCTCATAAGAGGACGAGTTCGCCTTGTCCGTTGCTTTGAGCTTTCTTCTTTCTAGTCGTCTGATTGTCCATCGCTCGTTTCCCGATCGTATATAGATCGTCCATTCTTTTGCAGCCATATTACCGCAGACCACAGTTTACTCTATAAGCACCATCTTACAGTCCTTCCTTCAGTTACTAATAAAAATGCGTCTCTCAATTGCTTCTGTCGTCTCCTGCCTGGCGGCTCTCGCCATGGCCGCTACCAAGCCCGACTACACCCAGGATCCCACGGGAAATGCCATCCTCAAGCCGGGTCTGAACGAATTGGTCCCTGCTGGAAAGCAGTACACAATCGAATGGGATCCCACTACCACAGGGCCGGTCTCGCTGGTTCTCCTGCGCGGTCCCAGCACCAATGTTGTGCCCATTGAGACGCTGGCCGACAGCATCCCCAACTCGGGCAGCTTTTCCTGGACTCCCAGCACCTCCCTCGAGCCCGACACCACCCACTACGGTCTCATGCTCGTTGTCGAAGGGACCGGCCAGTACCAGTACTCGACGCAGTTTGGTATCTCCAACCCAGACTACTCTGGCTCGACTTCCAAGTCGTCCTCGACTGCCACTACCGCCACCGAGACCAAGTCTTCTTCCGCGACGGAGTCTTCTTCTTCCAAGCCCTCGACCACTGGCACGCCCGAGACTGCTACTACTACCGCGACTTCTGGTTCGGCCAGTGCCGACTCCACCACTACCGCCTCGGAGACCCCCGCGACTACCCTCGTCACCCAGAGCAGCACCACCAACGTGCCCACCTCGACTGTGGTTGTGACTGTTCCTAACAGCTCTGCCGGCTCTTCGTCGGGTGCCTCTGGCTCTCCCCGCCAGTCCAGCACCCCGTCCCCCTCGCCCACTCTCTCGAGCGGAGGAGACCGCAAGGCGATCAGCCTGGGAGCGGTTGTAGTGGGAGCATTCGCCGTGATGGCTTTCTAAGTGATGGGACCGCAGCCCGAGTTGTGCTATGTATGTAGCGTAATAGCTAATGACTTTTCCTGAATATATATACCCCTGGATATGAAATACAAGTATAACTATGCTATGGTTGGCTCGTGCCTTTTATCGTCGTGGGTGGCTGCAGTGACGTCACCACTAGGAATCTTATCTCCACATTCCAATTCTTCATTCTTCATTCTTTCGGTCTTTCATTATATCAAATTGGCCGCGATGAAGGTAGATGATGTGCCAGACTGACCACAGCAGAATACATGGACCCCTCGCAATGCCCTCGCATAGCATCTCCGCACAGCAACTGGCGGACATGCTGCCCACCGGCGTCGCCATCCTCAACCACCGCGACGAAGCCATCTTCACCAACCGCCGCTTCCGCGACCTCATGACGAAGCGCGACCCGCGCTCCTTCGACTGCTGGTCCCAATCCATCCATCCCGACGACTACGACCGCCTCGCGACCGCCTACCACGACGCCTCCCGCGCTCAGCAGCCCCTCCGCATCCAGTACCGCACCCGCGACGAGGACTGTCCCTGGCGCCTACTCACCCTCGCCCCGATGGGCCCCGACGAGCGCGCCCTCTTCGGCCTCACCACCGCCGGCGGCGCCATCTGCACCATCGCCGACATCACCCAGGAAAAGACCGCCGAGCTCTCCCAGCGGAGAATCGCCGAGGAAGCGCAGCAGCGCAAAACACAGCAGGAGCGGTTCATCGACATGATCAGCCACGAGGTGCGGAACCCGCTCTCCGCCATCCTGCACTGCACCGAGGACATTCTCGAAGCGGTGCACCGAACCCGGAAAGGGCAGAGCACGCCTGAGGAGACCCATGCGACGATTGCGGAAGCAGCTGAGACGATCGGGCTGTGCGTCGCGCACCAGAAGAAGATCGTCGACGACGTGCTGACCTTCTCGAAGGTCGATGCGGGGATGTTGACGCTGACGCCGCGCCGGGTGCAGCCCCGCCGCCAGCTGGCTACCTCGCTGACGATGTTCCGGCCCGAGCTGCGCAAGCAGAACATCGAGTTCGAGTATAAGCTGGATCATTCGTATGAGGAGCAGGGGATTGACTGGGTGATGGCGGATTTGGACCGCATGAGCCAGGTGCTTATCAACCTTGTCTCGAACGCGATCAAATTCACGGCCAAGTCTGGCGGCGAGATGAAGGTGCGGGTGTCGATGGGGGCGTCGACAACGCGGCCCCCGTCGTATCCGCCGAACGTGGTGTTCTTCAACTCGGATGCGGCCGCGTTGAGGCTGGATAAGACGCAGCAGGCGGAGTGGGGGGACGGGCCGACGGCGTATATCATGGTTGCGGTGCGGGACACGGGGATTGGGATCAGCGATGAGGCGCAGAAGCGGCTGTTTGAGCGGTTCAACCAGGCGACGCCGCGCACGGAGAGTATATACGGGGGCTCGGGACTGGGGCTGAATGTCAGTCGGCGGTTGTGTCATCTGCACGGGGGCGAGATCGGGGTGAGCTCCAAGGAAGGCGAGGGCAGCACGTTTGGGTTCTTCTTTGCCGTCCGGAAAAGCGACGGCGTCGGAGAGCCGTCTACCAGCCCGACGGCTGAGCAGGACCAGACCTGCCGGAAGATCCTGTCGCTGGGCGACGAGATGACCGACGCGAACCACCAGATGACCTCGCCTGCCATTCCGGAGGACCCCGAGGTGACTTATATCGAGGAGATCAATCCCGCCTGCAATAGCGACGGGAGAAAGGACCACACGGCCAAAATAGCCGAAGAGACTACAGACACTGAGAGTTCCACTGCACCTACACCAGAGAGACGAGATAGCCAACACATCCTCCTCGTCGAAGACAACATCATCAACCAGCGCATCCTCTCCCGGAAACTCCAAGGCCTCGGCTTCAGCGTCACGGAGGCCAGTAACGGCCGTGAGGCGCTGGACGCCGTGAAGAAAGACCACTTTGACTGTATTCTCATGGACCAGGCCATGCCAGTGATGGATGGCAATTCAGCCACCAAGGCGATCCGCGAGCTCGAAAATGAACGATCGGCAGGGCATACCGCTGTGCTAGGGGTGACGGCCAACGTTAGAGCAGAGCAGCAGGAAGAGATGCTGCAGTCCGGCATGGACGATGTGATCCATAAACCCTATAAAATGGATGAGCTGACTGACAAGATTGGGCAGCTGGTTTTTAAAGAGTCGGAGTAGATCCCAGTGGCATTTGTATACATTGATACCAGGCATTAGTCGTTTGTAAATGAGGATTTGTGAATCCCTGATTCCCTTCATGGTTATGACCTTGATATATAAGAGCTACTATATTTCATCCTCCTATTTACCTGATCCTACTCTCCCTGTTTCTTTGGCCATACCCCTGCATTCAAAGAAGAATGAAAGATCCAACCAGACCAGATGGCTCCTTACTTACAGCAGTGAAACAACCATCTTCAAGAGCAGCCCATAGCATCAGATGCCTAATTGCAAGCATCCACTTCGTGGCAGATATGGCCCACAATTTCAGCCAATTCCCATACGACGATTACGTTGTTTTGGAGGAGATAGATCTTCTGGAGCACGCTCAACTAGGAAGCTGGAGGATTGAGCAATGAGACAATCAGAGTCGTCAAGTTAGCAAGGATTATGGGTCATCCCCGCTAAGTTCGTAATATGCTCAAGCGACGGTACCTCATTCGCGTACAGATAGGCACAAGCAGAACAGAGAGTCGTTGGTTTGCCCTGTCGCGATGTCGAGCAATATCAGAACGTGGTGAATAGTGTGTGATCAGGTATATACATTAACCATTGGGTGGATTTTGAAAAGGATTGCGGCGTGGCGAAGATTATCGTACAAAGGAGCCAGGCTTAGGTCTTTTCATCAAAGCCGTCAAACGGAAAGTGGTTCTGAATCTCAATTCTATCTTCATTTGTCTCGGCCGCTTCAAGCATCTTGGCTTTTATCTCACAAGCCATTTCTTTCGAAGCTTCATACTCTTCATTCGGCACCAAGCCCATGATGTCGACACCTAGAGCATTCCGCATATGATCCATCGCATCATCAGCTTCTTTCTGCTGCGCATCTAAAGCAAGAGTATCACGGATGACCGTGTCGGAGTATGTGAGAGGAGGTGTATTGCATGTTTCCAGTCCACGCCCGACAGAGTCTGCCGAAATCAAAGTTGACCAGATTTGTATGGCACGTATCCTGTCAGCCTTTAGACTGATTGAATCCCCTTCCCAAGGACTACCTGCACTTTCCAAAAGACGCTGAGTGATGGCCCCTCTCTCGGTCGAGCATCAGAGCGTGGGTCAAGGACTGAATATGATCATCTATTGACAATCAATGAGCTTCTCAGCCCGTTCCTCTACAATTCAAACAAAGAGGAACATGCGCATTAAGCTTTCTGATGAGAAAGGTGCGTGTATAATATGGCCTATATGGTTTGTCATTCCCATGCAGCTAGGAATATCTAATCACTGAGTGGACCCTAATATGGGCACGGCAGTCTCAGTACTAGCTGCAAGCAGTTCAACATCCTGCTGCTCGCCAAGTGTATACGTTCGGACTTCAGATATAAAGTTCTGACAACAGGAGTATAAGGCAGCTAGTAACTGTTACGTGTAACCATTCTGGTCGATTTCTCCATGGCCCATTGTCACGAGTCGGTTAGGTGCCTCAGGCAGCATTCATCTACCTCGGCAAGGGATTTCCGGCCTGACAATGACAGCAGCACAACCACTCGGTAGCCAAAGGCTCACAGCCTCTGGGCACGGAATCTATATGATATTTAGTCTCGAACATGTCTGGCCGTCGCAATCGTTCTGCAGTTGCATGTCAAGCATGTCGTCGACGCAAAGTCCGGTGCACTGTTACTGTAACCGGCATTCCGTGCATCAATTGTTCCCAAGATGGGCTGGAGTGCACAGTGGTGCAACGACGAGGGACGTACGTACATCCTTACGGCATTAAGTGAAAAGGTATCATACAAAAAGAACTATTCCTGACTGTCACAGTCAGCAGACAAGGAATCAACCCTTGCGCGAGATCCGCGCGGTTCCTCATCCGAGGTCCAGCCCGAGGCTGAACGACAGGACATCTCAAGTCGATTCCGGTGAGACGGTCGGTGGCCGCACGGTTTCGAATCTCGCCAGGAACATGTCTCAGTCCGGACGGGCTGTCTCAGAGCCAACGGCGGCGACAGGAACCACGACCCCGTATTCCGAGCAAAGCCGGATCGAAGACGAAGAGCGCAGTGCGGCTGACTTTGCCACGGCTTCGCTGGCGCCTCGGGATGCCGAAGCAAATGATATGCCTATATACACTGGTCTGCTTGCATGACAGAATGTATTCGAAGAAAGCTAACTGTAGTAGGTGAATCTTTGGGATTCTCTGCGGTTTTGGATGTTTTAGCCACGCAGGCTGTCCCCAGACATGTCTTCCGGCCCTCGTCGCATCCTAGTCTAACTGCTCAAGATGTCGAGTACCTCAAGTTTAAAGGATGCTTGACATTACCATCCAGTGATATATGTCGCGAGCTTCTTCGTGCTTATTTTCACCACGTGCATCCTATTCTACCGGTGGTAGATGCTGCGCAGGTATTGAAATTTGAGCAGCAGCATGACCGACCAGCCGAATGGAATCTGCTGCTTCTGTGGAGCATCTTCTTCGTGGCGGTTAATGTCAGTATCTCCTCACTGGAGTCACATCATCTCGCTAACTGATCAGTTTATTCCTGCCGAGACTTGCACAGTCGCCGGATACCCTTCCCGGAAAGAGATGAAGGAAGCCATGTACTCCCGTGCAAAGGTACTCTCCATTTAGCTCTTCAGGTTCATATACTTATGACCTTGACAGTGTATGTATAACAATGGGGGTGATGATAAAATTACGCAGATGCAATCTGCCCTGCTACTCGGATTCTGGCACTCGGAGATGAACAACCACGCCCAGCCCTGGTACTGGACAGGCATTGCAATCAACCTCGGTCAGATCATGGGTCTCCATCGCGATCCGGACGCAGTCAAATTTAATCCATCCATTACAGGCCGTCGACGAGCTTTATGGCGGCGCCTATGGTGGTCATGTTTTTTTCGAGACCGCTGGCTCGGTCTCACCCTCGGACGTCCGTTGAGGATCAACCTGCTCGATTGTGATCTTCCGATGCCCTCAACAGCGGATGTTCTGAGTGACTTATCCGAGGTGTCGCCATCGGTGGCAAGTCTGTTCATCCCGGAGGACCTGGCGCAGTTAAGCGAGTATTGGATTCTCCTACTGCGGTTGTCCAAGATCCTGGGGGATGCTCTGACCCTGAGCTATCAGCCAAAAAGGCCGAACCCTACTGCTGAGCAAGTTGAAGCAATAGAGTCGGAGCTACTAACTCTCGAGATTCCGCACGAGTGCGCATCTGACCAGAGCGAGTGGGCACGGTTTGCCGTTTACCACTTGCAGTTACATTATCAGTATGTCGACCTCTCACACTCATTACCGCAAACTAACACGAGAAGAGCATTCCTGATTACATTCTATCGCCCTTTCACAAAACGACTACCGGAAGGTGTGCCTTCAATCAATCAGACAACATATCAGTCGGCGATACGCGCCAAAGTAGACGCTGCTGCACTACAAACGAACACCATCCTCGACGCTTTGGCGCGCGAGAAACTTCTCAACTTTGCTGGCCCAATGACGTGAGTTTGCTCTCTACCATGCAATGCTGTTTCTAATCGGATGCAGTCCACCTCTCCTCGTCCCCGCCATGCACATCCACCTACTCAACTGCAAGTCGGACGATCCTCTCACGCGGCAGCTCAGTCTCAACAAACTTGACTTTTGCATGTTGATCCTCAAGGTCATGCAGGATGTACACACGGCCGCGTCGTATTACCGGGGCATATTCTCCGAGGCGATCCGCCATCTTTCGTCCACGACGAGCAAGCCAACCGGGCAGGGACCGGTTGTGGTTGAGACGCCGGCGTCTCTGCCAGGCGAACCCACGATGGAGACGCTGCTGAGCGGTGATTTCCTCGACGGGCTGATGGACGAGGCGTCATTTTTCAATTTCTGGGAGCCGCTCAGTAATATGTGATCTGTCTATTGTAATATAAGTCTATAGTCTATATACAGTTCTCAGGCGAGCACATGCTTCAAAAGGCTGGATAGCTACGCCTCCGACTTGTAAGGCCACTTAACCCTCCTCTCCGCCCTCACATACAGATTATTCGGCCGAATCAACTGAAACATCGGATCATACTCGATGGGACCATCTCCCTCCCGCGTAAACTTATACCGATAGATCAACTTGGGCAGGAAGACCTTGATCTCCTGCAGGGCGAAATTGAACCCGATGCACATGCGCGGTCCCATTGCAAACGGGATATACGCCGCCTTGTGCCGCTGCTTCACCTCGTCCGTGTCCCATCGGTCCGGATTGAAGCGCGCGGGGTTATCCCAGATGGCAGGGTTATTGTGGATGTGATGCAGGGCGGGGATGACGACTGCGTCTTGGGGGATTTTGTATCCGCCTGGTAGGATCAGGTCGAGCTTTGCGGTGCGGCCGGGCTGGAAGGAGGGGTTGTGCCGGCGCTGCGTTTCTTTGATGTATTTGTCCAGGAAGGTGAGTTTATCAGTGAAGTCGGCTGTGATTTCCGTGTTGTCGTCGAAGCCGTGGTCGACGAGTTCCTGGAGCAGACGGTCCTGCATGCCGGGGTAGGTGACCAGGCCGTAGATGAGCCAGGAGAGGAGCGAGCTGGTCGTTGTGAAGCCGGCGCCGGTGGCTACGACGAGGGCCCAGACGAGGCTGGACTTGGGCAGTTTCTCGCCTTTGTTGTCTGTTGCGCGGATGGCATAGTCTGTTGCTGTTAGCGGCGCTCCCTCTGAGGCTCAGGCTGGGTTAGTATACTCACCAACCATGTTCGCCGCTTGCAGCGCGGCATCCTGCAAGGGTAGATCCTCGACGCCTCCCCGCTGCGCCTTCTGCACTGACTCCTCGACCAGCTGCTCGATGCGCGCCTTTGTGTCCTTCAGTCGCTTGGGATCCCCAAACGGCAGGCTAGCGTACCAGTCCCCCTTGGACGTGACCTTCTTGTTCAGCGACAGTACCTCCGCGATCAAGTGCACCATCTCGTGGATCGGCGCATCCGCTGAAGAGAAGTGCTCAAAGTCCAGGCCCAATGTCAATTTACCCACAGCCTGAGACCCCAGCTTCAGCATGTACTGGTACACGTTCCAGGCCTCGCCCTGCGCATCTAGCTGGTCGAATATGGTGCATGCATCCTCAACGGTCTTCTGCATGGTGGGCGCGTAGTGCCGGACGGCCTTGGGTCCTAATGCAGGCGGGAGGAACTTGTGCGCAACCCGCCATTCGGGGGTGTCTGTGTCTCCTAGGAACACGCCAGCAGAGGGGGTCTTGAGCGAGTAGAGCGGGTGCGCCTCGTTGATTTTCTTGGTGAAGAAGTCGGATTCGTTGAGGACGATGGCGGAGAGGACGGGGTCGTTGGTCTGGTAGACTGTGCGGCCGAGAGTGTTGGTCTTGATTAGGGGACCGTACTGCTCGAAGAGACGCTGGTGGTTGCCCAGGTGGTCTGGGAATATCTGGAAGAAGTTGCCGAAGAAGGGGAGGCCGTTGGGGGAGGGGGCGTCCCGGATGGCATGGCCGTCGATGGTGATGGCGACGGGAGTTGTGGATGAGGTGATCTCGTTGAGATCCGTGAGGGATATGTCTTGCCCGGAGAATTCGATGCCTAGGAGAGTCAGTGCTGTCAGTTGAAACCCTGGGATGAGACTCACCACTCGGCTCGACAATGGCAAAATGAGATGCAATCAGGTTCCGCAAGCCCTCAAGATCATTCATGCCGTCAAGCGAGATTGTTCTCGCTGACGAGATCGATTCACCCAGAAGGTAAAACTGTTGTGATGCCATTTGGTAGCTCCTTTTAGGTCTGGTCATTCACTGATAGAGGCGTATGGACGTGTCTCTGATGCTGCTGACAGCTTATATACAAGTATTTGACAGCCAGACATAAAATTACTCACGGATAGCATAGACAGTGTCTGTAAACTTGGCCGGCATGCCGCGGACGCATATATAGAACAGGCATGCCGATTGGCTATATTACCTCGGTATTCATCAGATCGCTCCACTGATCTACTTTGTCATAATTTCCCGGTGACGACGACAGCCACGTTCTCGTTTGACGGCCAATAGGATAAACAGGATAGCACTAGAGTAGGAGACAGCGAGAGCAATGTAATTTGCAGCCGATAGCCGTTGCCGAAGTGGTTGAGGCGAAATGCCGAGAAATGCAATATAATGCACACGACTATATCATTCCTTCCAGCCCGTCTAGGAGCTATTGACTACTTGAAACGAAGAAGTCTTCTTTTCGCATATTGCAGACATTCATGATGACTGAATTTACAGTCGCAGACGTCTCAGGCCATAAGACCCGTGAGGACCTCTGGGTGATCATTCACGGCAAAGGTACGTCCAGGAACTATCTGCTCTGTCAGCAGTGCTAACTTTCCTAGTTTACGATCTCACCCAGTACATTCGGGATCATCCAGGCGGCGCAGATGTGCTGCTGGATGTTGCTGGTACCGATGCGACCGCCGCGTACGAGGACGTTGGACACTCGGAGGATGCGGACGAAATCATGCAGACTTATCTGGTGGGCACGTTAAAAGATGCAACTCAGTTTGTTCGCAAGTCCGCTGTGCGTGTTATTCAGCCGACCTCCGTGCCAGTAGCGAAAGGCAACAGCTCGTCTCGGGCTGGCAAAGTTGCTGCCGCCGGCTCAGTGGCTGGTTTGCTCAGCCTGTTATACTACGTGTCTCCCCGTCATGGATCCTCGCATCTCCCACACGCCCTTCACCAACTCGAGACATATCTCCCTAGTCTGCACCGCCTGTTGCCGTCATCCATGACCAGCATGCGCCTGCCACACGGGGGCTTCGCCAATGGATTCGCAGCCGCAGCCCTACTCTCCGCAATCATCACCGGCGTCGTGGGGATGCAAGTGTCGAAACTGACGCAGATCGATTCCGGCTTTACTCGATACCCCCCCCGTATCAAGAGCAAGCCGAGTCCCAAGGCAGATCCTCACAGCATTCCCGGCTTCCTCAATCCCAAAGACTACAAGACGCTCCCTCTTGTGCAGAAAGACCTCCTAGCGCCCAACGTCTACCGATTCGTCTTCCAACTGCCATCAGCCACAGATATCGTCGGCCTCCCAGTCGGCCAGCACGTCGCCATAAAAGCCACCGTCAACGGCCAGACTGTCTCACGATCCTACACACCAACCTCCAACAACCTCGACCGCGGCTACCTCGAGCTCGTCATCAAATGCTACCCCGACGGTCTTCTGACGGGTCAGTACCTCGCCAACCTGCAAGTCGGCGAGAAAGTACACTTCCGCGGCCCCAAAGGCGCAATGAAGTACAAGCGCAATCTGTGCAAGAGAATCGGCATGATCGCCGGCGGCACGGGCATCACGCCCATGTACCAGCTCATCCGGGCAATCTGCGAAGATGACAAAGATACCACCGAGATCAGCTTGGTGTATGCCAACCGCAGCGAGGGGGATATTCTGCTGCGCGAAGAGCTGGAGGCGTTTGCGCGCAGGTACCCGAAGCAGTTTAAGATGTACTATATGCTCGATGTTGCGCCGGAGAACTGGAAGTATGGCAAGGGGTATGTGACGCCTGAGGTGATGGCTGCCAGGCTGCCTAAGCCAGCGGCTGATACGAAGATCTTCCTGTGTGGGCCGCCGGGGATGATCAATGCTGCGAAGAAGGGGCTTGTCTCGCTGGGCTTCGAGGCGCCGGGCGCTGTGGGAAAGATGACTGATCAGATATTTTGTTTCTAGTTTATTTGTTGGTGGCTTTCTGCATGTGTATAACAGAGGATAGATAGTTTGTCTTTGCAGTATCAGAGCTTGGTCATTATTCACAGTGCAGCATTTAGCTTTACTATAATATGATAACCAAGTCCGTGGGACCACATCTACAAGTTTATGGCCACAGTTGAGATTCATTCATTCGTTATTGAAAGTGCAACAATAAGAAAGCCCGAATACGCACGGCCATATGCTGTCATACATCAAACCACTCAGCCAAAAAGGTGTCCAGACGACCATCCTTAGCTAGTAGGGATGATAGCACAGTAGGGTCAACACAGCAGTGGACACAACATATACTATTCCTAATATTGGTCATTGACACACTCGGAGGCTGAAGACAGATCCAAAGATTCTCTGCGAGTATTCCATGGTTCAGTTGTTCGTCATCTTCCAGAACACCGGCAAAACGGCTAAATACTTGACTTATTCACAAAGTGGATATGATGAGGAGACGCAACATATGGCTCATCGCCACGATATCATTCAAAAGCTCTGTTTCGTCAAGCTTTCCGGCCCGAGAGACAGCATCATCGGCATGCCGAGTACCGCGGCAATCGCACCAATCGGATTTGAGAGCTTATATTGGGGCAGGTATTCTTGGATCGTCCAACCGGTAGCAAGAAAGCATTCCTATTAGTGTCCTTCCAGAATGCGTCATTGGGGACTGCATTGTCTCGACCGTGTAGATCCCGCGGCAGCGGATAGTTCTCACTCTGCAGAATGGATACCGTCCGGTTTGTCATTCGTGAACTGTGGTCGTCATTCGGCATGTCGGAAGATCTGCCGGGGGATATGCCTCGTGGCCGCTGGATCCGGACATAAATGCTTGACAGTCGTACTCCTGTACATCCTCTTCTCATAGAATTCGAACATTCATACTTACCCCTGAGCATACACAGCAACAATGCATTCAACGTGGCAGCCCCCAAAGAACTATCGGCAACGCCCTGTCGCCATTCTCGGTGCAGGCGTGCTCGGTCGTAGACTTGGTATGTCTTCTATGGGATGAAATGTCCAATACCGAACTAACTTGTACAGCATGCGTCTGGGCCTCAGCAGGTTACAATATTCAAGTCCGCGATCCGAGTCCCCAGCAGCGCGAAGACTGCCTCGCCTACGTCAGGGATAACGTGGCCTCATATGCCGAGAGCACAGGACAGAAGCCAGGCACAGTAGAGACAACCGAGAGCCTCAAGGAAGCAGTGGACAATGCCTGGCTGGTCATCGAGGCCGTTCCGGAGAAGATTCAGCTCAAGGTCAACACGTTTGCCGAACTCGATGCTCTCGCGCCGAGTGACTGTATCCTCGCCTCGAACTCCTCGTCGTACAAGTCTTCGGAGATGCTGGAGAAGGTGTCAGAGGCGACAAAATCCCGGATCCTGAATATGCACTACTACATGCCGCCGCAGTGTATGATTGTCGAGCTCATGACGGATGGGCACACCGCGGCTGAGATCTTCCCGTTTATGGTTGAGCGGTCCAAGGAGGCTGCGACGGTTCCGTATGTTGCTCGGAAGGAGTCGACCGGGTTTATCTTCAATCGTCTGTGGGCGGCTGTCAAGCGGGAGGTGCTGACCATCCTGGCGGAGGGGGTGTCGGTACCGGAGGAGATTGACTCGATGTGGCGGGAAATGTTTGTCAAGGGAGGAGTCTTGCCTTGCAGGACTATGGACGGTACGTATGCCCTTTCTTTCTCGCAGACGTGTCTGACATAGGATAGCCGTCGGCCTTGATACCGTCGCGTTTATCGAAGGCCATTACATTGCAGAGCGAGGTCTCTCGTCCGAGAAGACCGTCGACTTCCTCAAGGAGAACTATCTCGACAAGGGTAATCTCGGCAACAAGTGTGCAAATGGTGGTCTTTATCCCGCAGCATTGCCCTCGGCAAATACGGCTGCACAACCCAAAATCATCGCACTCGATATAGGTCTGTCTGCCGCCACACCTGGTTTCACCGCGGGCCAGATTGTGGAATTCTCGGACGACGGAAAGCTTCAGCGAGTACTTGTCAAGGACCAAGCCCTGCCAGACGGCTTGTCAATTGACTCCGCCGCTAAACGCATGTTCTGGACCAACATGGGTGTACCAGGCAAGGACGACGGGGCCGTCTACTCTGCCAACCTTGACGGCTCAGATATAAAGACGCTTGTTGCACCGGGCACAATCAACACCCCAAAGCAACTAGCACTGGATCAGTCCGCTCAGAAGATTTACTTCTCTGACCGGGAAGGACTACGTGTATTCCGATGCAACTACGACGGAAGTGATCTTGAGATCATCGTCCAAACGGGGGATTACCAACGACCGGGAGACATGCAAGACGCTACAAAGTGGTGTGTCGGCATCGCGGTTTCCCCTCGTTTCGGCAAGTTCTACTGGACCCAGAAGGGATTTTCAAAGAGCGGCAAGGGCAGGATCTTCTGTGCGGATATTGACATGCCACAAGGTCAGACTGCGGCAAAACGAGATGATATCCGTTGTCTCTTGGAGGATCTGCCGGAACCCATTGACCTGGAGGTAGACGAGGAATCAGGCAGATTGTACTGGACGGATCGCGGTGAGCTTCCGTTTGGAAACTCATTGAACCGGGTCTCGCTGAAGGAGACCGGTTCGGGGGTCGAACGGACTGGTCGTCTGGGATACGAGATTCTCACACGGAATCTGAACGAGGCAATCGGTTTGAAATTGGATCTGGGACGTGGTCATATCTACTTGACCGATCTCGGGGGCAGCGTCTACCGGACAGACGCGGATGGGAAGCAGAAGGTGAAGTTGTATTCCGATGAGAGCCGTGCTTTTACTGGAATTGCTTTACTATAGACCTTGTCATATCATTTGTAAATATAAGTCTGATAGAGTAGAATTGACTGCCGTTCACATTCTTGAGATATATTTCCATATATGTAGTCAACATGTCCATTTGAATCATTCTGGTTCTCTACGCTATACATGCTATGCTTATTGGCCTTAAGCAAAGCATCCATTGGTGCAATACTATGCTACTCGGCTAAATTAACCAAACCATGGCGAAGCTACAAGCCTACAAAGCCCTGGTCCCTGGAACGAGCATAAATGAATACGAAAGAGCCGCTTTTAGTCCGCTTGTTCCAGTATAGCTCTCTCGGCGGGGATTCTAGCCTCCAATAACGAATATCACGATTCAGCCACCAGTTGCAGCCTACCCTAGTTGTCATTAGACGGTAACAAGACTACATAAGTCTCATTCGACCCAAATCTCACCTCCAAGCCAACGCAACACTTTGATCGTCATGGCAGATGCTTCTCTAGAAACACTTCCAGTTGAGCTCCTGAATCAGATCAGCAGTTATTTATCCTCCCTGCGCTGCGGAAAATATCCCTACAGCGTAAGCCAGAAGCACCTCTCCAGACTCAGTCGCACATGTCGGCGGCTCCGTGATGTCTGCCAACCGCTTCTATTCGAGTACTATTACCATTCCTCCAAGTCCCTGACACCTCTTCTCTCATTCCTCCGGACACTGGATGCGCGCCCTGATCTCGCAAAATGCGTGACTAGTCTGGACTTCCATGGGCAAGGCCAAGCGGATACCCTCAGCGACGGAGATCGACAGCTGGTGGAGAGCTGCATCGCCAAGTTTGGTCTGCCCCCGTTGCCAGCCGACTGGCAAGACTGTCTGGGCGTGGAAAGACGCCTGCTCGCGGCTGAACTTGTGGTCGCGTCGTGTCCGAATATCGAGGTCCTCAAGCTGCCCATGAACCCAGAATGGATGGTGAGCGTGCTCGACTCGCTGCCGAAGGACTTTGTCTTTGCGAAGTTGAGGAAGCTAGATGTTTGGCTTTACTATATCAGCGGCGACCACTATGGTATCGGGTACCAGAAGATTAGCGGGCTGTTGCATGCGTCACCGAACCTGGAGCATCTGTCTCTTCCCTCCATTGAGACGTTTTATCCCGGCGAGGCGGGAGTACCTATCCTGGAGAAGGTGGGGCAACTCGATCTCGGTGAGGGTGCGCCGTCGCCGTATTTCCTCAAGTGTGCTTTAGAGGCGTGTCCGAATCTCCAAAGGTTCGAGCTGCATTGGATTGATTCGGACGGATACGACCAAGACTCCGAAGAGTGGTCGCCTCTGGATGGATGGCGCGCCTTGCAACGCGTTCAAAGCTCTGTCCGCGAGATCATATTCGAGACTATCATTGAGTTCCGGGACGATGACAACCTTGAAGATGGCGTTTCGACGCTGTGCGACTTTCCGCACTTGGAGATCCTCAAAGTCAATGGCATCGCTCTGCAAGCTCTGTATAAAGTCTGGACGCATCATAGCCGCCACGGAACTGTGGAGCAATTCGTATACCAGGTGTTTCCGTCTACGATTAAGGAGCTTACTATCTGGGATCCCGATGCGTCTTTAATCGAGGCTGTCCGCTTTCTCGCTCGAGAGGCTGTTCGCGAGCAGTATCCCCATCTAGCGAGGATAACGATTTCTCGGTCCGGGCATCTGTCGGGACACAGGTTTGATGTGGCGCAATGGGCCAGACGAGAAGCCACTGTCAGGCGCGAGTTTGAGCGTTCAAGCATAGAGTTGTGCATGGACCTGCCGTCAGTCCCAGATTACCCAGATTTCCCCTATGTTTTTAGATAGATGAAGCACTCTTAATATATCGACTATCTGGATATTATAATGCTATTGCCTCATTAACTGCCTCTCAAGGCGACGCAAATATGTTTCTCTTGATCATCTTCAAAGGCTTTTCATTTCGTCTCCCTCCATCCAAGGACCGCAGCCGCCAGAACATCCCCAGCACACTCGCTACAACCATGGCCGCGGACCTGGGATCTGTGCATGGCGGTAGAAGAAGCATACCTTTGCTATGTGACAACCTCGTTGACCCGTGGTGGTAGATTGTATGTATTTCAGCCTTGGTTTCCGTTTCCTCCACCGAGCATACCATACTCATCAGCAGCGTGAGCGCCAGCTGGGCGACAGCAACTGTAGAATGACATGCGCGGAGACCGAGAAACTGCAATGCGAAACCCCCGACCGTGAAGCCAAGAGAGACACCAAGAGCCAGGGTTTTGGATGCGACCCCGTCGTCTTTCCAAGACGTGATGTGTCGGTTGAATTGATTGCTGGGATGACTGTATGGAGCGAGTCAAAGACCTGGTCGCCGATGAACTGGGTACCTGGCTGGACCCAGTAAAGTCACGACGTAGCTGTCGAGCTCGAAGGCCGAGAGAGACGAGTCCTTTCGTGCTCCCTTCCACCAGTTGGGCGCATCGGATCATCCCAGTACTTGAAAGGGCTGTTCCGATGGCGAGCACCGGCACCTCATTAGCGATCCTGGAAATCACACCGGATCCATGCAAGTCGATACCGAGCGATCCCAGCCCATATGAGAATACCAAGCTGCAGAAACACCCCTACTCCAGCCGTAGTAACCAACACCCATGTCGGATAGAATCTTATCCATCATGCACATTCCCCAGACGAGCTTCCCCAAAGTCCGAGAGAAGTGGCATCCCAAAACCGCTCATCCCTTCTTACGACGGAAGGGGCGAGACTGATAGACAGTGTAGTCGCCATCGACCTTTCGCGGGCTTGGGTCGATATTCTCACTGTCATCCCATTCGTCAAAAATCGAATCGTGCTTTGCGCTAATAATAATATTTTTCGCTTGCATATCTAGACAGGACATTAGTTGTTAACAAACAGTAGGTCAAAAAGTCACAAAGCAGTGTGTATTATATGCGCTTCTGAGTGTAGAAAATCAAGGGCAAGTAACAGCTGCTGTAGTGCTCCCTTTAGTAAGTCCTCCGGAAGGCTGGTCGGATCTAAGGTCGCTTGGAAATGCAAAGACTCGATAATAGCGGCTCGTAAACAATACGCTGATGGATACCGCTAGGTCCTGTAAGTTCAAACTCCTCTATTATTTTGCGGACAAGACTGCTGCTGGGATGATCTGTCTTTATCTTTGAAAGATGCTCCAGTACGCGCACCTCCTGATTTGCCTGGGGACTGCTGATGTAAATCTTCAGTGCAATGTACCCATGTTGTCTATCATAAAGGTTAGCCCAGTCTACAAGTCTTAAGAAGCGGTCAAATACTCAAGGTCACAGCAAAACCACACCGTTAAATTTGCACCAAAACCCAACTTGCTGAGAACCTGGTATCTGGAGTGGAACACATCCCCAAGCTTGACTGGGTAATAAAGACCTCGACCATATGCAGGCATTCGTTGTCCTCTACTCTCGTGGTAGAGTCCAGCATGGGAAAGTTGGAGGACTTGAGTCTTCGTGGTGGAGATGATGGCCGTCGAAGGAATCGACTGAGCCGAACGATGAAGGTAATGTGCGAAGAACGGGCAGACGCACTACAGGTGGTCTCCGCCTGTTTAGAGCACTGGTTGACTATAGAAAGAACGTCATTGAGATTGTTTTTGTTCAATGTGAACCCCTGCGGGTCCTCGACGCCTTGGTAGCGGACCTTGATCCGGCCTCGTCGGCAGCATCCATGAGGATTGAACGGGAAATTGCGTACTGAACCATTTCAAATCAGCATTAGTGCTCCTTGTGGGCTGCAGATCATGCATTCGCATTTTGTGAGATATCATAGCACGTAGCAATCCACCAGCGCGTGGACGCCGCTGGAAGACATCGCATCAACGATGGATCAGAGACTGGTAGATCGATCGTCTCGATGATCAAATGATTCTGTCTAGCATATTGCGGGCTCGAACCTATTTAAGTGATGCACGAATCGGTGCTGTTGATCAATTACCTTGTTCCCTGTCGGAGGATCGAGGAATCGAGAGCGCCCGTTATTGATCCTTCGGCGGCGGATCAAGGGTCGCTTTCACTTCATTGAGACGGATGTATTGCTCATTCGCAATGTCGATGCAGCAGGAAAAGCAGCAGAACTTTCTCTTCATGACCCCGGGGGCCATATCTCTGGGAGGGAGGAATGGTATGATTCTGCTTTCAATTCGGGGGCGCCTCAGCTGAGTAATTATTCAGAAACCATTGAGGGTATTAACTACCTCTTTGCTACTATACCCGCATGTGCTTTATTCAGAATCTTCTCCCTCTTTTTGAATCATTTGCACTAAGCCGTGTCATCAGTGTCTACGGCGGTGGCTTTAAGTACTCTATTAACACCTCTGACCTTGACCTTAAGAATAATTTCTCCCTGCTTAACGCCTATAAACACTTTATTACCATAACTTCCCTTAGCATGGAACACCTTGCTAACACCCACCCTGCCATTAGTTTCATTCACGTCTACCCAGGTCTTTGGCACTAATATCTATACCAACAGCTTCCCTGCACTGGTTTCAACATTCTATAACTACGTGATGTGGCCATTCATTTGGCCATTTTCCGTGAATCTCAGCGAGAGTGGTGAGCGCCATCTATTACATCTGAGCTCTGCACGCTACCCGGCTAAGCAGGGCATCCCCCAAGGAGTCCCGGTTGAAACTGGGGACGTGGCTATAGGCACTAATGGAGAAATTGGGAGTGGTGCCTATCTGCTCAACTGGAAGGGAGAGGTTAGGCCAAGTACCAAGGCTCTGGCGCAGTATCGGGAGCAGGGGATACCAGAACGGGTTTGGGGACACACAGAGACTCTTTTGCATGAGGCAGTGCGTCAATAAATACCTAAGAAAGTTTTCTTGATTTCTGTTTGCCATTGTTGGCTGGAAGATGTATTAATGCCATATAGAGAAAACTACATTCGGCGAGGCTGTATAAAGGTAGACGAGGTCGAACAGAAGGGATGGCCTGCGAGAGATTCTGCCTATCTAGACATCAAATGCCCCTAGAACTGTCTTAATGGCATGGAGAGATTGTTGCCAGCCTTTCATACACACAGTACAATAAGCCTCAAGTAGGGCCGTCACAGAGGTTATTTTCCTGCCCATTTAGAGATGGTACTGCATCTTTCTAGTCATGTCAGAGGGGAAGGGACTCAATAGTACCTCAGTATCTTCAAGTATCGAAGTTAGAAATTTGGAGGATCAATTGCCATGCCAGTGTAGCCGCAGGGAACAAGTGACAGATTGGGATGAGCGCCAGGATGGGAAATGGAAGCATGACAGTCGCCATGATACTACATACCAGATAAAGAAATCTAGATATGCTCCTTTGTCTATGGTTACATCGCCATAGTCATAGTAGTATCAAGTTAACATGGATAAGATTTGCTTCAATTTTAGGAGCACAATCCTCATCAGCGCCAAAAGAAACTGGCTCGTTCGCTGATAATTGCGATTATGCAGAGGAGCAAGTTATCATATTTAATTAAAGCGGCATGACCATTAATTGGATAGAAGACTATCTAAAATCACATTCTATTAATAGGTATGAAAATAAGTATTTATTTCTTTACTTACCCATCGTAATGTGTAGACTACAGAATGTAGACAGATGATAATCACCCCTTGTCCCAGCATAACATACCCTATAAGTTGCGAACTGTGTACTCTGAACTTAGGAGGATAGGAAATAAAAAGTATATTTAATTTCATATTTACCCTTGAAAAATGTCCAATTCACAAAATTACTCAAAGAGACATTTGGGCATGTTTATAGCTGTGCTACAAACCTTATAAGGCATGTAATCTAGGTATTTACCCTAGGTAATACTCATTCCAGGACAGCTCTCGTGATGAGATCTACCCAATAGATCTGTCAACTATTTCTCTGTATTGCTAACTCCACTTGTGATCCTCACCACATTCAGTAATGTACCTTAGTCAACCACTGTGATTCTCTTATTCTCTGTCTTTCCTACTAAGTATTAAATGTCAAAGAGCTGCAAAGATCATACTACTTACAAGCTCCAATGGTCACCTCACTTAGTTCGCCCGGCATAAGCAATGAGCACCCGGAGAGAGGGGAACCGGACGACAATACGAAAAATGGAGCCGCGGAAAAGGCAGCAGATGATCTGACGGAAAGGAACAAGAGGTGGGAAATGGCCTTTGCAGCCCGGATGAGGGAGATTGTGCCTGGTCTCTTCCTTGGTAATGTCGAGGCCTCGTACAAGCGAGAAATGCTGCGAGAGAATCGTATCAACGCCATAGTCTCACTGACCGATGCTCGGTGGGTATGGTGGAATAGCACTACCAGAGAAGCTGGGATTCCAGAATATCGTCACAAATGGGTTCAATGCGCCGATTCGTCAACGCAGGACCTTCTAGTTCATATGAGCGACATCTGTGACTTCATCGACCAGATGGCTTCTCCAGTCTTACAATCATCATCTACTTTACCAGTCGAACATGAGCACGGATTGAGTGACAAGCCGCGCGAGACACATTCAGAGGCTGTCTTGGTCCACTGTGATCTGGGAATATCACGTTCCCCCACTGTCATCATTGCATATCTCATGCGCAAGTACGGACTCAAGCGAGAGGATATTCTTGCATTTGTTCAATCCAAGCAGAAAGTCAAGCCAAGTGCCAACTTTACGCGGCAACTTGAAATCTGGGAGCAGACAGGATACGAAGTGTGGGAGGACGAGGAGCGAACAGTCCCGAAAGCGCCATACCGAGCGTTTCTGGAAGGCCGAGCAGCTCTTCTGAAAAGAAAGGGGCTCACAGGCAATGAGCCTCTGGCGCCCCTGAACCTTTAGCTGATCATATGACGTAAAACAGTATGCTCCTGCAGGATTTACCAGCTTGGTTTCCAACGCCAACCACAATTTGCGTCCCTCCATATGTGACTGGACATTAAGAAGAATAGTATCAAGTACTAGTGTCCTTACTAGTGCTAGAAAGTCTTTGTGAGCATCCTCTGGACTAGAATTGCCCTTACTATATTATTTATATCAGCCTTCTAATAGCTACCACAGAGGTACTCAGCGCCATGTTTGTATCCAGCAGGGCCAGTCCTAAGCACAACCACGTGACCCGTGCAAAACATCTGGTACAATAAGACTTTCAGCATCGCCTCGTTCTCATTGAGATCTACATGCAAAATATCATCCGAACCTTTGATCTGTTATCCAGATGTCGGCTGGATGGGGCCATTTGTGGCCCGCTATGATATTAATCACCGTGTTTAGTAGAATGTGGTCATGGTTTGAAAGCGACGACGACAGTCAACAGAGGTTACAGCAGGTAGGATCGTGGCTCACTCGATGGGAATCCAACTTCCCGTCCCAGAACCGAGACGCGCATGACATGAACATGGCCCCAGCTGCCTCTGACGTGGATACTCTGCTCTTTTCCCTTGAACTGCCCCTCGGTACTGATTTCTCGACTGCCATGTCCCGCGTTACAGAGTCCTGTTTCCCTCGAAAGAAGGCCACTGGTTTATGCAGGACAATCACGGTCCACTTGATGCAGTTGGTATTCCCATCATAGAACAGATGGATGACAATGCTTACTTGGGTTTGGACTGGAGCGAAGTTCCAGACATGGGCTTTGACTTGTGCAACTTGGACACGCCATTCTCGCCGGTCCCAATCCCGAATTCGGCTTTGATCCAGATGCAGTTAAAACACAATGAGCTATATCCTCACAAAAAATAGGATAGAGGAGTACTTCACCCTGAGTCTTAAGCAGACCACTACAGCACTGCCTGCTCCTCTGAAGCGTTCCTATCTCAATGTGTGCCTGAGGCATTTGTTGGAGGTGGAACCCCCCCCACTCTGGCCCTGGATAAATGAGCCAATGATATCCAAGGGTTAGTTGGGGTAGATCACCTGACTTTTAGTATTTGCATGTGACAATTGAATCTGTCAACAAAAATCCTTATCGGGTGGTTGTTGATGCGCCTCCAGGGGTATCCATGCGCCTCTGATCAGGCAAAATTCCAACTGCAGTCATTCGCATCACCAGGGGTCTCACGAGCAGTTGCCTTTTCTGTCTCTTCTTCTCTGTACCTGTACCTATAATGTGATATCATGATACAGCGTGATAAGGACCCAGATAAGATGTGGCAGATGTCTCCAGCTTCCCCGCTGATTGGGTCTAGTGGGGAGTCAATAGTTCCCAGTAAATCCAACAGATATTCTCAATGATTCCACTTCCATCCGGCTCTAATTGGTTCTCCCCATAGCTTCCTGAGGCCAGCTTCCCCTGTTCATTATTCATTAAGGTAAGGCAGCTAAGGTACTTACTTGTTCTTCCTCAACAAAAATAAATTTGTCCATTTTGCCTCACTCTTTTTTCCATCCCCAATCCAACCGGTAAGTTTCTCTCATCCCACGTCCCTCCACGCCTCATCGGATTATCATCTCACATTGTCCACTAACAGCTTCCAGATTTCTCTTTGCTTTTTACTCTCTGCCGCCGACACCGCGGTGTCAATTCACTCGTTCTACTCGCTTCTTCTCCACGTTACCGCCTCCCCACCGTCCCACAAATAGTCCTCAACCCCTCGAAACGGAGACCCTCAAAGTGTCAGGACAACGGTCTCAGACTGAATTGAAAGCGGATACACTCAATGTCGATTCTCGATACCACAAAAGACCTCTCGGCCCTGTTCACCAAGCAGGTCCATGCGACTCCCGATGCCCCCGCACTAGAGGATGATTCCACCACATACACCTATGCCGAACTAGATAACGAAGTGGATGCTCTGGCTCAGCGTCTGCGAAGCTATGGAGTCGGACGAGACAGCCTGGTTGGTGTGCTTCTCCCTCGGAGCGCTCATTATGTGGTCGCCTGCCTGGCCGCTCTTCGTGCAGGAGGAGCATTCCTTGTTCTCGAGCTGGCTTATCCTCCTGATCTCCTGTCCGACGTCCTTGAAGACGCGAAGCCAGTGGTCGTGGTGACTCACCGCGCCGAAGCAAAGAAGGTCAAAGCGGATGTGCCGTTGATCGCTCTGGACGAGCCCGCGACACATGCCAACGGACACACCAAGGAACCGTCGACTCCTCTGTCGGCTGAGGATGATCTCGGTCGACTCGCCTTTGTCTCATATTCCTCAGGAACTACAGGCAAACCCAAGGGAATTGCCAACCCACATCGAGCGCCTGTGCTTTCGTATAATCTCCGATTCGGCGTGCAGGATCTGCAGCCTGGCGATCGGGTGGCCTGCAATGTCTTCTTTATCTGGGAGATTCTGCGCCCACTGTTGCGTGGTGCCACTGTCGTGGCGGTTCCGGACGATGTGAGCTACGACCCGGCAGCCCTGGTTGATCTCCTGGCAGCCAAACGCATCACCGAAACTCTCATGACGCCAACGTTGCTGGCCACCGTGCTCGCGCGTCACCCCGATCTCGGTGCTCGGTTGCCCCATCTACGCACATTGTGGTTGAACGGTGAGGTGGTCACGACCGATCTCGCTAGACGGGCCATCAAGGCCCTGCCGTCAACCCGGCTACTGAATTGCTACAGCGCATGCGAAACACATGAGATTGCGTGCGGCGATATTCGAGAAATGCTCGATGATAATGCCCCATATTGTCCCGTCGGCCCCCCTCTCGATCCGAAGCACACCTATATTCTGGGTGAAGATGGCAAGACGGTCCCCGAGGGTGAGAGCGGAGAGCTCTGTGTTGGCGGGCCCCTTCTTGCCCGCGGATACCTCAATCTCCCCGACACTACCGCCAAAGCCTTCACGGCGGATCCGTTCGACTCCACACCCGGTGCGCGCATGTACCGCACCGGCGACCGTGCTCGCATTCTGCCTTCCGGGCTGCTGGAAATCACCGGTCGTGTAGGTGCAATGATCAAGCTGCGTGGCTATTCGGTGGTTCCTGGTAAGGTTGAAAACGAGATCGTCAAACACTTGGCGGTCAGCCATTGTGCCGTGATCGCGCACGGCGAAGGATTGGATCGCAAGCTGGTGGCGTATATTGTCCGAGACCAGGACAGCACCGATCGTCCGGTTGTCGAGATCAACCCCTCCGGTCACAGCCCGGCGGCGCGGCAGACTTTGGCGCCGTACCTGGCTCATTACATGATCCCCGCCCTGTGGGTGGAAATGGACGAGCTGCCGACCCACGAGGTGTCTGGCAAGGTGGACCTGAAACGACTGCCTCCTCCTCCCGCTCCCACTCCGGTGAATGGCAATGGGACCAAGGAGAAGGATCCCATCGGTATTGACCAAGTAGCCGCCATCTGGGCCACAACACTGCGAACCCCCAAGGCGTTGCTGAAGCCGACCGACAATTTCTTCGACCTAGGCGGCCACTCACTTTCTCTGGCGGAACTCGCGTCGAAATTCTCGCGGGAGTTCGGTTTCCGCGTTCCCATCGCGCGTTTGGCCGAGAACTCTACCCTGACCGGTCACCTGGAGACCGTGCGTGCCATCCGAGACGGCCACACCGCTGCCGTGCAGGCTGATCTGCCGGCTGTGCTGCGTGCAGACGCAACGTTGGATGAGGACATCCGACCTTCTGGTGATGTGAAGATCCGATCCGTGACGGATGCGCAAACGGTGCTGTTGACCGGTGTGACTGGATTCTTGGGTGCTTTCCTCCTCCACGACCTGCTGGAAACCACATCCGCGCACATCATCTGCTTGGTGCGTTTCAACGAACCCGCCGACGATGATCAGCCTGGCGGTGTGGCACGTATCCGCCGTAATCTGCTGGATCTGGGTCTTTGGCGCGACTCGATCATGGAACGCGTCGAGATCCTTCCTGGTAACTTGTCCCGCTCGCGCTTTGGTCTGTCTCCTGAGGCGTTTGACGAGCTGGCCGCTCGGGTGGATGTCATCGTCCATGCCGCTGCTACCGTCAACCTGGTGTACCCCTACGCAGCCCTGCGCGGTCCCAATGTCGGAGGAACCAGGGAGATTCTGCGTCTGGCCAGCAAGGGCGGCGCAACAGTACAGTATGTTTCCACCAATGGCGTTTTGCCCCCGTCTGGTGAAAAGGGATGGCCTGAGGACGCCATGCTGCCTGTTGAAGACGTTCCGAGCAAGCTGCTGGACGGATACGGACAGACCAAGTGGGTGGCCGAGCAGCTGGTCCTGGAGGCCGGTCGCCGCGGATTGCCCGTCAAGATTCACCGTGCGGGCACCATCAGCGGTCACAGCGTCACGGGAGCGGCCAATGCCTGGGATCTGTTGTCGGCACTGATAGTCGAATCTATCAAGCTGGGCTACGCGCCCGACGTCGACGGCTGGAGGGCGGAAATGACTCCGGTGGACTTTGTCAGCAAGGCGATTGTCCACCTGGCCACACAGACGCAGGCCGACCAGACGATTTTCCACCTGGGTGACCCGGATCCCGTAGACACGAGACAGGTGTTTGACGCCCTGTCGGAGCTGGGATACCCGACCAAGCGACTCGGATGGGATGAGTGGGTGGCGCTTTGGACCGAGAAACAAGGATCGGTCAAGGGAGGCGACGGCGCATTTACAGTTGACATTCTGCGAAGTGGTATGCCCACAGTGGAGTTCCTGAGGGGAATCGTCGTGCTCGACAACGCGGCTACCAAGCCATTCCGCGCCGTGGTAGAACGGCCCAAGGTCGATCGCGCATTGCTAGAGACCTATACTCGCCATTGGTTCGCTCGTGGATGGCTCCCCAAGGCTCCTGCCCGGTTGGGCAAGCCTCTTGCCGCCATCCGGGGTCCATTGAACGGCCGTGTGGCCGTCATCACCGGCGCGTCATCCGGCATCGGTGCCGCCGTGGCCACCGCCCTCGTTCGCGAAGGATGCCATGTTGCACTGGCGGCTCGCCGTATGGACGCGCTCGAGTCCCTTCAGCGGCGGCTGTCCGGCCAAGGCAGCAAGATCCTCATCCAGCGCACCGACGTCACCGACCGTGCGCAGGTGGAAGCACTGGTGCAGGCCGCCAGCGAACAGCTGGGTCCGGTCGATATCCTGGTCTCCTGCGCCGGTGTCATGTACTACACGATGATGGCCAACGTCAAGACGGATGAATGGGAGCGCACCGTCGACGTCAACTGCAAGGGTCTCCTGCACTGCCTGTCCTCGACGGTGCCAGGCATGCTGGCCCGCGGCAGCGGCCACATCGTCGCCATCTCCTCCGACGCCGGACGCAAGGTTTTCCCCGGCCTGGGTGTATACTCGGCCAGCAAGTTCTTCGTGGAGGCGACGCTGCAGTCGCTGCGGTTGGAGACAGCCGGGATGGGGCTGCGTGTGACAGCAGTCCAGCCGGGGAACACGGCCACCGATCTGCTTGGGATGTCGACGGACGCGGAGGCGATCAAAAAGTACGGCGAGCCGTCGGGGGCGAAGATCTTGGACCCCGAGGATGTGGCCAATTCGATTGTGTATGCGCTGCGCCAGCCGGCGCATGTGGCGGTGAATGAGGTCCTGATTGAACCAAGAGATGAGCCTATTTAGATATAAAGGTGTTATAGCTCACTATACTAGCTTATAGACTAATTGATTCTGTATTACGACCCTGCTGATAAGGAAAGAATATGATAGCAGGTAGCTTGTTATAGGTAAGCATGAACACAATGAGCGCATTGTGCTATACTTAGAATCCGCACATGGCAGTCCTTCCATGTACCTGGGGCCCATGAGGGTGAAGACTGCATCTAACGTTATCAGCAGAGGCTCTGATTGATGGAAATATCGATCAGATAACGAGAGAGATTGATTGAGCCCAACAGCCCATCCCAGAATAATACGCTAGCTATGCTGCAATGGGGTTGGATAAGCGAGGCCGGTGAAACACGGGAAAACGGACAGAAGAACAAACATCTCCTCGACTACGGAGTAGTCCCAACAGGCTAACTAGATCATTGGGCTGACATTGCACCAATTACAGGGGAAATAGACACTGCCAGGTCGGGTATAGAGGCATTGCCAAGGCCGTAGTATCTGTCATTGTCGGAAGAGATGCGAGCGGGTCAGAATATCGAGGCTGAAGGGTCCTGGGTTTTGGTTGTTGTGAGGAACTTCCAGAGACCATTTTCCCGATTCGGCTCGAGCTAAAATACACTGTCTCGACTTATCTGCTAATTGCTGCAGATTGCATGGTCTTGACACGCGGGAGACGGCCGGAGCCCTCAGCCAGTTAATTAAAATTGAATTGGTATAGCCTATTCATTCGATCAGTGACAATGTCATGACCGGCGCAGTGGTGCCGGTGTCACAAGATTATATATGACTGCGTCGTCTGCGCTCTTGTCCGTCGGGCAAATTGAATTGAACTGCTTTCTCAGATCTACAGTGGAAATAAAATGGACATGTACACAAACCCAATCACCCTCCGTCCGCAGCAAGACATGCCCTACGATCTCCGTCCGCGAGCCCTACAATGGGATGAAGTCATGGACAGCGATTCTACCTGCGCCCTGTCCCCGAGTATAAGCAGCGCCGTGCGATTTCCAGCAGCGCATATGACCGCGCCGCAGGAGCTTTTTGTGCTCTCGCCGCAAGCAACGGCCTACCTCGGCTCGAACCAGGATTCGCCGGGCGAGCTGGGCGGTGGCGGTTATCCTGACGTGAATGCTACTTCTAATGTACCTCCCCTCTACCCATCTACAGAGTGGTAGTCAAAGCTAATGAACAGCCAGCCCAACCGCCGACAATCGCAGAACCGCGAAGCGCAGCGCCGATTCCGCGAGCGACGAGAACAGGAACGCATCCAGCTGCGGAAGAGGATGGAGGAGCTGCGGGCGGAAAACGACGCGCTGAGTCGGTTGCTAGCCGAGGCGAAAAATGCGAATCTCAAGCTCGAGGTGGATAATGAGCGGTTAACCAAAGAGCTGGAGACGTTGCGCCGGCGGTGGCAGGATGTGCTACGGTTGATGGCGGATATGGTGCAGCAGGAGGAGGTGGGGGAGGGGGGCTCGCCGTCGAGTTGTTCTAGTAGCTCGTCGTTGTCCTCGTCGTCGTCGTCGTCGCGGAAGGAGGTGCAGGGCCTTAGGAGTTCGATTATGATGCAAATGCTGGTCTTGTTGTTTGATGAAAAGGGGGACTCTCCCTCGCGGACGGTGATGGCTAGATTGGGGGCGTTGTCTGGGGATCCGTGATTATGATTGATTAATTGATGAATGTTGCATGAATGGAGTTTGCTTTTCCTCACAAAGAATGAATTAATTAATTTGAGTCTAGTTCCAGTGTCCAGTTTATGTTAGGTATCTTCGAATATAGGGGCTCTGTATTATGGATCAACCAGTCCCGATTTGGAAATGTGTTTGACTCCTCTAATTGGACTACTTATAGCTCGTCCACAAGCCATCCATTCCATCTATCCAATTGTGACCAAGACCAACAAAGTTGTGCAGCTGTCAGCACGCTAGTCACGCTAACCATGTGCAGGAAAATACTCCCAGTCCCACGTCAGCTTGCTGCTCTGATGATCAGACGGATCCGATCGACCAAGGACCGGTTCCTAGGCAGAGATTGACCACGGCAGAGTGGATTGCCCGCCATGACCCTACGAGGCGGCAAACCTCAGCCCATCCTCTTTGTGGACGGCCCCTCGCTCGGCCGAGGAGGTGACGCTAAATCCCGTAACACACGGTCAGCTCTGATCCGCCGCCGGATCTCGGAGAAACGCAGTACATACCGACAGGAGGAGGAGACCAAGCGAGAGCAATTGATTGCTCAACGTCAGACACGGGACAGGCATTTAGCGGACCAAGGGTGTACCTGTCGAACGGCCAGGGATCTGAACCAGGCCCAGGGATCGTCGGAGGCTCAGACTACAGGGACCAGAACTAGCGTAACTGTACATCAAAATCAAACTCAGACGCAAAACTCAAATAGCGATGGGACTCTTTTCCGCATCTGCGGGACATGTGGAGGGGATTGCGTGTCCAACCAGACGCGAGGCAGCACCCTGTCCCTCTCGCTTGTCCCTGGCAGGTTAGACCCCTTTTCTCCGGTGGTTGCCAATGTTGGACCAAGTGTAGACGATATCCTTCACCATGGTTGGTCTATCTCCTCTGCACAATCCTGCGATAGACTAACATGACTAGCGTTCATGAATCTCTGGCCCAACTTCCGCCGTGCCGATTATGCCGGGAGATGCTACCAATCGCGGCTGGCCCCGAACTGGGAAAGCAATATCCTAATCTATACTACCCTATGGGCTGCCTCGTGTCATCGAGACGTCCTGCGCATCAGCTACGGGTTCAATCCCGTGCTGGACACCCGGGATCAACTGTACTACAAAGGGCGACTTCTGAGGCTACTGCGCGAGCACGTTGCCGACTATACCAACGAAGAATGGCGAGACGGAGTCATCCTAGCCATCTTGCATCTGGCCGTCAACGAGACCACGAGACGAGACCTCAGTCGCGATCCAAGCCCGTTCACGCCCCCGTTTGTGGACATGCAGTCGCTGTCGTTCTATGGCAGCCGGGACTATCACCCCATGCATTGGAACGTCATTTGTCATCTGCTGCGCCAGCTGGGCGGGATCCAGTCGATCAAGCTGTTCGCGCTGGGCTGGTTGATCACAATGTAGGGCCGGCTACACCCTTTCAGCTGCCGAATTGTCCGCTAATTCGTCTAGTGCGGATCTAATGAAGGCGGCCCACGCTCTGACCAAACCGCTTTTCCCCCGGGTCGATGTGGAAGGCAACGAGATCAGCCTGCCGTCTCCCCTGAGCGTCTTTCCCCTCCCAGACGACCTATCCACGATGAAGCAGCTCGGGTTCAGGGATTTGCTATCCGCCTGCCCACCGGTACAAGAGCCCATCGTGGACGTCTTCCTCCACCTCAGCGAATACTCCACCCTTGTGCAATGGTACTACAATCGCCACCTCGATCCATCAGACTGCGACCGTTTCGCCGACGTCCGCAACCAAGTCCATCACGCCATCTTCAGCCTGCCCGACGAGCAGGACCCGGTTGAATCCGTCCTCGATATGTGCAACCTGTCCCCAGATGACTTTTCCGTCTCCCATGGGCTGTACCTCACCTGCCGACTGGCAGCGAATCTGTACGCAACGCACGTTACATTTCCTCTCCCCCGCTCGGCCCTGATCCGCGCCATGATCCTTCCGCTTCTCGCCAGCAAACTTGACCAAATGACGCAGGTCGTGTGCAGTCCGTTGCTTCTGTGGTGTGCCACCGTGGCGGCCATCGCGGCAGAAGAGATGCCAGAACATGCACGGCTAGTCGAACATGTTAGAACCCTAAGTCGGGGGCTGAATGTCACGTCGTACCCAGCCTTCGTTGGGATTTTAGAAACCTTCGCCTGGGTGGAAGTCGCATGCTCGGAGGGATGTCGTCGACTGTGGGAGAGAATGGCAGTGCAGTCAGCAGAGGGGAAGGCCTGGAGTTATACAGACGATAGCCCTTTAGACTAATAATGCCCTAACGATGTAACGAGCTGAGTAATGATTACTTAATGCCTTAGTATATCAGAACCCGGACCGGCATTTGAATCCTGATCTCTTAGCGTCGTGTTATTCCTATTAGGGAAATGTTTTGTAGGAAGGCTATTGGATGTTGTCTGACACTTTTACAAGCTATGGCGTCTACAGGTTATGGCTTTTAAACTAAGATGGGGAAACCTCTGCAAGTCCGGCGAAAGCAAAGATATCCGAAACGGAATATAGCCCCCTAGCAATTAGCACGCGACCTTTTCCCCCACAAGTCGCATTCTATAACCACCAAGATGCAACTGTTTTTCTTAAACGTTGTTCATCTCGAGGAGGTGACTGACTCGGGTCCCCAGTAAGTTTGCTGACCACGGCCATGGTTCAAGACTAGCTGGAGATGTGCAGTTGACAATATACTCTTTCCTCCAATAAGAAGTTCCTCACTCTATGTAAACCAGAATACGATCTTTAGAATAATCCTTGTTACCGATACACCGACAGGCATCTCGTTAAGCCTCTCTAATGGCAAGTAACGTTGAATGATATAAACCCCCGTGGAGCTGTCGAGATTGGCTTGATGAATTCTTAGTGTCATGGATCTAAACGTGGTGGTTGCCGGAGGATCAACTAACGACAGATGATTCCATAACTTCAGAGCTGCGCTTTTAGAAATCTATACGTGGTCCGAGACTTGACCTTGTTCAATCGGTACATGACACGACTGGAGTTTTGTATACACATCTCTCAAACACCCTCTCACCGGCCTGATCGAGCATCAAGTCAACCCACAAAAAGCTCTTGAGAACAGCCCTAGTATCCGCCCATGTTCGCAGACCAAGAGTGTGCACGGTTTGTACCACCAGCGCGCGCAACCATTCCTGATCCTGTTCTTCAAAGATTGATAAGCACGTTACAAACAGGGACCAAAGAAGAAGACTGGCCTGTTCGACCAACGGCGGGGACGTCTGCTCAAGTAAACTGGCTTTGAGCTTCTCTGCCAGGTAAGTCATCTGTCTGCCAATTCCAGGGATTTGGATCAGGAGAGGCTTCAGGAATGCAAGCATAGATAGCCTCAAAAGTTCGTGAAAAGGGTGGGCACATTGCAGAGAGAGCAGTCGGTATGGTGCCGACCTGCTGAACTGTAAGAAAGATGTGACCGCCAGTTTGACCCCGGTGGTCGTGGCTTTGTTGGCGAGTGTAGAAAATTCCCGTATATCGGCCCAAACGTTCAGGAGCCTTGTATCAGGCCGTGGAGACACCATTTTCAGCTCTGGAAAACGGGTAGCCAGTCTACCATGAGCGAGATGCGGACCCCAGGAGATATCCTCGACGAAGCGCAGCTTGCTACCAGTGCCAGCGGCGAGATAAAGATCTATCCTAAAACGGATGTTGATGTTAGCAAGCATAAATTACCCGAACAAGTCCAGTGTATGCTACACTCACGTTTTAGCTTTGTGCTCTATTGTCTCTCGATCGGCGAGTGAGTCCCAGCCCCCACGCAATTCAACCATTCTATGTAGCCCGTCCATATGTTTTGCAGCTGATTCGAGGTCCCCTGCAATAATGCCTGCCAATGACAGGAGCCCGACAACAGTCATGGTGGAACTTTTTGTGGCCTCTGCCCTATTCTCCAGACTTTGCTGGAGATACTGGAGAGTCTTTGCTAGATGAAATCGTGCCAGTAGTCCGTATGAGGCCCCCAGCGACATGTCGTGAAACGCCTGTGCGGTGAACATGATGGAGTGAACCATGGCAGGGTACTGGGAAATATCTGCGAAACAAAGCATTTTGTCCGAGTGGCTATGGTCTGTGACGGTTTCTAAAGCGTGCATTGCCGGTTTGATGACGGTCAACGCTAGGGACGTCAGCAATCAAGCTGTTCCCAAAGGCAACGAATGGGCTCGATAGGTACCCTGGAAAAGGAGACTAAACATGTAAGGCTTCATCTCGGTCATGTAGTTGAAAAGAGACAGCTCCGAGGCCACCTTTCGAGGCGTCGTAAGCACCCACTCCTTTCCACTTGCAGAAGACCATCGTTCAGATGGCGGAACTGCTGCCGCCGCTGGCGACTCGGCCTCCCTGGCGCGTCTGATCTTACATGTGTTCTTCCCACGCATGACATGGCTGCGGATCAACTTCCGGGTCTGCCGGTCTGGCTTGTCGAGCGACGTGGTAATGATAAACGGGTGCATCTGTCAGGTACCGTATCTGATGGATAGCCTCAAGTCGAAAAGGGGCCCCACGAGACCTGCTCTCAATATAAGTCGCGTCTGACGTTTGCTAGCGGAGGAGGGGCGATGCATGCTGACACACATTGCCAAGCTGATATTGTATTCCGTTCTAGGAATGGCCGCTGGCGAGCAAGATCAACCTTTACCCTATTAGGAAAACAATCCAGATGCTTCCAATAGAGTATATCAATAAATCTTAGAGATGCTGGCTCACGAGACGGGCTCAGAGATTACCGTCACTTTTGGGCAAGGGAAGCTGGCATATAAATACTCTCGCCACGCACGCCTTGTGCCCTTCTGTCAACCTGAGTTTCCCTATTCTTTCCCAGATCCATACACTGTGCAGAAATGCCTTTCAACAGCAGCCCTGTCAACTTCAACCCCGAAACCGACATTCCTCCACTGGATGGCAAAGTGATCCTCATTACAGGAGGCACCCATGGCCTGGGCAAACAGTCTGTCCTCGAGTTTGCTCGACACAATCCCCGCGAGATCTGGCTCGCAGCCCGTAACGTGAACCAGGCCAGAACTGTCGCCAGCGAGATCACGCAGACTGTTCCCGGGGCGACTATTCACATCCTCGAATTAGATCTCACCTCATTTCCATCGGTTGAGAAGGCAGCGAAGACATTCCTGTCGGCCTGTGACCGTCTGGACATTCTCATGCTTAACGCCGGCATCATGGCCGTGCCACCAGGAACAACCAACGAAGGCTACGAGATTCAGTTCGGCACCAACCACATGGGCCATGCGCTTCTGAGCAAGCTGTTGTTACCGACCCTCGAAAAGACCGTCAACACCGCCCCCGGTGCAGACGTCCGCATCGTCTCGGTTTCCTCGAAAGGGCACCGTTACCTTCCGCGGGGAGGCTTCCGCTTCGACTCGCTCACCACCACGGGGGATGACCTGGGCGCCTACGGACGGTACTATCAAAGCAAGCTGGCGAATGTGCTGTGGGTGAAACAGATGGCGGAACTATATCCAGAGTTTCGGGTTGCGGCTGTTCATCCGGGCGTTGTACAGACCCAGCTGATGGATGGAGCGACAGCCTCTCCCACCATGGTACGGGCGTTCGCGAAGGTCGCATACAGGCTGTTTAAACCGGTGGAGGAGGGGGTACGGAACCAACTTTGGGCCTCTGTTGCACGGGACGTCCATAGCGGAGAGTACTATGAGCCCGTGGGCGTGAGAGGCCGTGCCAGTGAAGACGGAAAGAATAGGAAGCTGGCGCAGGAACTGTGGGAATGGACGGAGAACGAACTCAACAGGTACCTTGCTAGGTCCGTTAAGTGAATAGTCGGCTTTGTCAATGGCTGTTTCCTGTCTACGACTGATTGCATCACATCAAATTATGGATATACGAGGCTACAATCAGGCTGATAGTTCTTGACTACTCATCTGATGTACGCGCTGGGTGTATGAAAGCGCACCGATATCTGTAACCCAGAAATGACCCTAGAACAAACTGGGCATAGGTAGAACAATAGTTATTACCTAACTACGGAGTAGCTCCTTCATACTCCATACTCTTCGGGCAGTAAGATGTGGGTACAGAGGAACCTGGCCCTGTACTCCGTAACCTCCAAGGCGTTATCCAACTCCTTCGACCATCGACTATCACGGAGCATTTGGTCAGTCAATTCTGACAATCTCTTTTTCCTTTCGGAAACACGGCCAAGGCTGTTTCTGCACAAATCATGGCCGGCAGTGCCTTGGTTCCTGGTACATTCCAAGCATTGCCCGTATCCACACCCGTCACCCATGCTGTCTCACGCCAGGATTATGTTCCGCAAGCTCCGTGGTAGTGGCAGCCGTAGCAGCCGTGGCAGCGAGCCCGCACCATCAGCGCCGGCCACGACAGCCGAGAGCGAAACTGTCGACCCATCCCCTCGCGCCATCCATATCAGCGACCTGAGGCGGCCACACTCACCCACCAAGCTACCCTCTGATTCACAGTTCATGTCCATTATCGTCGTGAATGCCAAAGGTGCCGCCGACTCGTTGCATCTTTACAGGGTACGTACCCAGCGCAATATGCTCCCCAGTACCCCCCCGGCTAAGCTCACGCCGCACGGTTCATTAACTACTCCAGAGAGAGAAGCGTTACGGCGAGTTCGACCTACGGATGACTTCACTACAGATTACTTTTGCGATGGTTACCTCTACAATATCTGCTTCATCCCGTCTAGCAACCTGGGGCAGTGCTCAGCTTACCTCTGCCTCATGAAGCATTTCTGCCTCATCTTCACGTACGACGCTTCATCGAGGGAATCATGGAATGAAATGGTCACTGCCTGCGAGAGGATGCGCAGCCGCTGCGAAGAAGACAGGATCCTCCCCTTTCTTGCGACAATGATCGCCGCCATGGGTGAAGGTGAAGCCACCGTGTCACACGCGGAAGCCAAGGCATTTGCTACCCAGCGGGACTGTCTCTTTGTCAAGGTCTCACCCGCAACTGGGCGCGGCATTTGCGATGCGGTCAGCTCGCTAGTCGAGCTGGCGCACGGCGCTCGTGATCAATATGCTATGGATCAGGAGGGTTATACCCAGAGGTACAAGAGGGCGGAGGCACTTCAGGCATTATTCCCTGCCAGGGATGCCCAGCTCAAGACTGGCATCATCATGGACGAACGTGGTACCGCCGCTAAGACGGTCAGCAAATACAGCAAATATATTTGGTGGGACGCTGCTCACATGCGCTTGGTTCGTCGCCGTAGCCCAGTCACCAGTCTTGCATCCCTGTCTGCCCACTAGATATTCTGCCATCACCACCCACTCTTGTTGTCCTCGGGGCTGCCCACAAGCTGGTGGTTCTACTCCACTGCGGCGGCTACCGAACGGAGGAATTGCAAACGGCCCATCATCACGCGGTCACACGTCTTACACATCCTCGGTCTCTCCTATGAGGGGGATTATTAGGCTGAGGACGCCGCAGATGCCGGCTGTCATCGTTATCCTAGCTTCTCGACAGTGAATGGGCAAGGAAGGGATTATCCACCCATGATTAATGCGGCCAGCTGCATCTCGTGCAGCTTGACAGAGTACGGGCAGCGATATGCTACTGCACGGCCTAGCCAGCCGGTGAACTCGCCGAAGGCACCAGGGAGAAGGCTAGTCCGAGCTAGATGTTTCGATGCTGGAAGGATTGCCATACATGGCCGATTGTCAGCGTGAAGAAGAGGATCGTGAAGATGATTCCGGCCACGAGGGAGGGATGGTGCCGAAGGGGGTGGGGTGTTGGGGTTGTAGGGGAGACAGTCGGCGGTTTCTCCATGTTTCTATTGTAGTAGATGATAATTAGTGGTATGCACAGTGACATATTCCTTTATCCCGACGAGGTACGGAGCTAAATTCGAGAGAAGTGAACTGTACATAAATAGAGCACACCCTGTAGTTAGTACGTCCTTTAAGGCGTCAGCCTGATACTGAGGGACAGGGAGTCATGGCATTCAACAGTATAACCAAATATTATCATTATCAGTTAACAGACTACAGGTAATAACACAGGGGAACTAGCAACTAAGAACTACTGTTAACAAACTGACTATCCTCCTCCAGCCACCTCTCAAAATCCTTCAAACCGGGATGCATATCCCTCAACCTCGGAATATCAGCCCGGTAGCCATGCGCATACAACCACTGAAACATAGCCTTCATATCCTTCACCATCCACAGCACAGCATAGCAAACCACCCGGAACGTCGTCGGCGCCTTTCGCCCCGTCTTCCGCTTCATCGTCTCCTGCATATGCTCATACGTAAGCACATCCCCCGCCAACGACAGGCACCGATTCCGATACTCTGCCGGGTTCAGAAACGCCTGCGCAGCGAAATAGCCAATATCACTGACAGCGATACACTGCAGCGGCTTCCCCTGCAGGTACGCGTCCCATGCTGTCACCACGAACCGCCCGATAAAGTCCGGGGTGATGTTGTCGAAGAAGAAGACTGGCCTCAGAACCGTCCAGGACATTTGGGTACCATGCATCCGCTCAAAGAGATGATGTTCGATGCGGTGCTTGCTGATAAAGTGCGGGATGTTGGTCGCGTTGTCGGTGGATGCGTCCCCGCCGCGGTCGACGGAGGTGTACACGAAGTGCTGGACTTTTTGGGTCAGAGCTTCGTCGATTAGGGCCTTGCCTTGGCGTTCTTCTTTTTCGACGGTTTGGCCTTGGCCCATGGGTAGCTGCTGGTATTAGCTGATATTCTCTCAAAGGGTTGGGGTGACCGGTGAGTACCTGCACGCTGAACACGCCCCAGACGGGCTCGGAAGATACTTGGTGGGCATTTTTGAAGATCCCGGCTGGGTGGTCGAGGTCGCCCTGCACCAGTTTGATCTTGGGGGATTTGTCGGCTAGTTTTTTGGCGCTGCCAGACTGCGGATTGCGGGTGACGGCCAGGATCTCGATGTCGGCGTCTTCGGCTAGGAGGGCGTTGATGACGGCGCCACCTTGTTTGCCTGTTGCGCCGGTAACAAGGATAGACTTCATTTTCTATGTTTAATGTTGGCTCTGACTGGTGAAGTTTCACTAGTTGACATGATGTGGACGGTATATTAAGGTGCTTATGACCGAGTTGTCATTCTGATGTAAGACCCTCCGCAAACCCAACGCGGATGATGAATCAGCCAGCTCTAAAGTCTATATACACAGTAGTATACAAGAACGAATGTAAATATACAGAAGCAATCAATTACACCTTGCCAACACCAGCGTTGGCAACAACCTTGGCAGGCACATCCGCCACAGGATAATGGCCCACCAAGCTGTTCTTGTACGTAGCCGCCTTGGTCTTGACATCCGCATCGGTGCGGTCCTGCCAGGCACCGGATCCCGCCAAGCGGTTCCACTCGCAGATATATCCAAGCTTATCCAGACAGGCGCCGGCCGCATTCACTGTGGAGGTGGTGTACAGCTTGCCGCCAGCCTTGAGGCTGGTATCGGTCAGCGGCGTTTTGACGTTCTCAAAGTAGTTGCCCTCGAGCAGCACCCAGGTGTTGGTGTCGACGTCAAAGGCATGTCCGCCGAGATTCTGGAAGTAGTTGTTCACTCCGTGGAAGAAGATCTGCGACTTGGTGTGGTCGGTTCCCATGTGCGGGGCGCGGCCGGACACGTCGTGCAGCCAGTTGCCTTCGAAGGTGTAGTAGTCCTGCTCGCCGAGGAGGAGTAGAGTCCAGTAGTGCTTGCCGTTGCAGCCGGCGGACCAGGAGGTGCGGCCATCGAATTCGTTGTTGGAGATGGTGACGTGGCCCGCTTTGCCCCAGCCGCTGACGATGAATTGGCGGCCGATGAGGGAGATCTTCCAGTTTCTTGTCAGAGTAATCCTTTACCAGGGGCAGTAAGACATACCTTGTTGTGGTCGATCCAGACCTGGTCCGCGTTGTCGAGGGTGATGGCATCACCGCCCCAGACGTATTGAGGGTTCAGATTCTGCTTGATCAGCTTTGTACCAGTAAGCGCCAAGGGATGCAGATGCACACCGTAATGTGAATATTCTGGATAATGACGTTCTTGTTTCCATTGCGCACACGCAGGCCCTTGCCCTTGATGACACCCTTGTTGCCGACACCCACGATACTCTTGTTCGAGCCCACGTCCATGGGCGTCAGCGCGGCATTGTCGTACTTGCACGACACCCAGGATCCTCCGTCACAGTGATCCTGAATCCAGGCCTGACCCTTGGAGGTTCCGCCGTTGCAGACAGTCGTAGATGGCATGCTGCAGCATTTGCCCGTGGTGGTGCCCTCGGTGCCGATGAAGTCCCAGGTCCGGTCGATGAGGATGACGCGGGGTGTATCGTCGGTGATCCATTGCACCAGTCTATACAGTTAGTTGCGAGCAATCAGTGTCAGAAGGAGCAAGGAGGCGTACTCGTCCAGACTGGAGGGGGCTGCCGGGGTCGCCGAACCACCCCCTGTAGTCCCGGCAGCAAAGCCAGAGGGAGAGCCCGTAACCCGGGCATAGGCCTGGAGAGCCAGTAAAAGAGAAAGAACCGCCGTCTTCATTTTGTGTAGGTCTTGCACCTTGCGTCCACTGTCAAGTATATGAACGACGGATACAGAGCGAACTCCAGTTTTTATAAGCAGAAGTTTTTGCCTATCAGGATGGATCCTCCATCACCCCTTGACAAACAGAGCATGCTGGGATAGGGCAACTCTTCCCAGTTCGGAAGCGGCCTGTTTCAGAGTACTCGGAGGAAATACTTCGAGAAATTGTCTCAGGGGCTGGCCAAGAGTAATACCCGACTTCTGAAACAAGAGAGCCCACATTCATGGTTCATTGGAGGCTTTACAAGCTTGGATGAATCCGACTGCTAACTAATTGAGTCAGGGCTTATCTAGACACTAATCTATCTCATACTGCGGCTATATTGACCTTCTCCACTTGAACACAAACAGCCGAATAAGCGAAGAGCTCGGAATGGACATGTCTCCCACGTGCTGGGCCAAGATATATCTGTCTCAAAGTAATAAGTAGACAGGCAAGCATGTTTGCAAATGGGGGAATATACTCCGCATAAAGTTATGTACTGATTTTGATTGATCTTAGTTGTCCAAGTTGAGCTTCACAAAGCGAGAATATCAAAGATTCAGATATATGTTAAGTAGACAGTATCATATGCAATGCTAAAGCAGGGATAACCCCTCCGCACGTGGTTCACCGCTCGTTTCTTTGTTCTCACATCTCCTGTTGTCCGCGTGCACAAGTCTTCAAATGACCGACATTCAGCTCAGCCTAGCAAAGGGGTAAGAAGTACATAAAGTAAATCGATGAGAGTCATTATAGTAGGCGCAGGAATTGGCGGACTGGCCTGTGCCATTGCTTGTCGCCAGAAGAATCTCGACGTGCTTGTCCTGGAACAATCGGCTGAAATTGTGCCAGTAAGCATCAGCATCCCAAATTACAATACGACTGCTAGACAGAAAATGACCCGATAGGTTGGTGCTGGCATCCAAATCCCTCCGAATGGAGCCCGGATCATGCAGGAACTCGGTCTCTTGTCTCAGACCGAGGAAAAGGGCATGAAACTCGAGGTCATGGATCTGCGACGGTATAAGGACGGGAGGATCATCACATCGATGTCCTGCGGTGAGTCTATAGTGAAGGAATATGGAGCGCCGTGGATGTATGTATCCCTTGTTCTCGCAGTGACCTGCTGACGGGCGTAGCGTCATCCATCGCGCGGATTATCACCAGATTCTCCTCGACAAAGCTAGAGACCTAGGAGTGGAGATTCATCTAGGCGCGCTTGTCGAGAAGGTCCTGGTCGACGAGACTGCAGTCATTGTGGGTAGTGAGACCATCACCGGCGACGTGATCATTGGTGCTGATGGTTCGTTTTCTCTCCAATCCTCACCTCATGCCCAAGCTCATAAGACAGGCCTCTGGTCCAAAATCCGCGAAGCCGTCCTTGATGAACCCCATCCGCCCGAAGAAACAGGGGACCTAGCCTACCGCGCTACCTTTTCGCGAGCGCAGCTCTTAGCCCTGAACGATCCAGAGGTAAAGGCGCTTTGCGAGAAACAAGGTGTAACCGCCTGGCTGGGGCCTAAGAAACACGCCGTCTTCTACCCCGTTCGCGGCGGACAAGAATATAATCTTGTACTACTGCAGCCAGATGATCTGCCGCCGGGAGTGCGTACGACGCAGGGCGATGTGGATGAGATGCGGTATGGGTATAGAGAGTGGGATCCAACGTTCGTCTGTTTTCCCCTGGCCTCTAGTGTCGCGAACTGAAACCAAACAGGCTGGGGAAGATGATCTCCTGTATCCCGACCGTCCTGAAGTGGAAGCTGTGCCATCTTCCTGAGTTGCCGAGGTGGACCAAGGTCTGTTCGAATGATCCCTAGTTGACGACTTGTTAATGTTTCCAGGGCTCTGTTACCCTGCTTGGCGATGCGTGTCATCCGACTCTGCCATATCAAGCTCAGGGGGCCGCCATGGCAGTGGAAGATGGTGCAGTGTTGGGACTGCTACTCCACCACGTAGCATCCTCACAGGACTACAAATCAAAAATCCCACAAGCACTAACACTCTATGAAGATATTCGAAAGTCCCGGACCGCCCGGAACGTCCAAGGAGCCATCCGCAACCGAGGCGGGTTTCACCTCGAAGACGGCATCTTACAACGACTGCGTGACTTGGTTTTGAGCTGGTCAGGCCTGACTTGGGAGACAGACTGGATTGGACTAATGTCTTCGCGACAACGAGCTGTCCTTGGATTTGATGTTCTGCAAGAGGTAGAGCAAAGGATGTCGGAACTATCTGCCTGATGATGACACGACTGACAATGATATTACTGCTTCCTTACACCCATAAACCAGTAAATATGCAGAAACGGCCAGACCATCATGCGATTGCCAGACGTAAACTCCCAGCCAGAAACATCCAGCTCCGGCTGCCGAAGGAGCTCCCTCAACTCCTCCGGGGTCCTACACCGCAACGTAGACACAAACCCATCAAACGAACAGACCACCGAGAACAGCGGCACCACATATGTGAAGAACAGATGCAAAGGCGAACTCCAGTACCGCTGCAGCGTATGGAAAAAAGGATACAGCACCATAACCGGGATATTCAGCAGCGAGGAGAAGTTGCGCTGCGCGAACTCGAAAATACTGCGCAGTCAGCGTCACCACCAGTTCCCCTCAAAAGAAGAGAAAGAAACCTACATGAACGAATCCGCCGACTCAACCGCATTCCTCAAAACACGTCTCGCGACCGGGTCATCAAAATGATGAAAACACAAGTTAAACACCCGACACTCCTTCCCCTCGGCGGCCACCCGCCCACAAGACGTCGCATCCCTGCCGTCCGGAATAAATGATACATGCTCCTGCTTCTTGGCAATAGCGGACCAAGCATCGATCCTCGGATGCAGATCAGTTAGCACGAACCGCGCGGGCCGTTTCCCCTGTTCCTGGAGCTGGAAGTTCAAGAAGCGCTCCATGGTCGACGTGGGCCCTCCTGCACCCGCGCAGCAATCTACAAAGGTGTAGGAAGATGCATCGGGTAGGTTTTCGGTGACGAGCTCGGCGGCTATGCCTGCCGGGGAGGTCCGGCTGAAGGGCGGGATGTGTAGGTTCCAGACGCTGGTGAGGTAGGACTGGATGTAGGCGATGACCCAGTCGGGGCACCAGGGTTGGTCGCCTATTTCGAAGAGGTGGAAACGGGGAGAGAGGAGCATTGTAGTTGTTTATATTGATGGATAGATAGGTAGGGATGAAGACGAGTGAAGGGATCTCGATCAGGGGTGGATGATGAAATATTTTGAAAGAGGAATGCTGATTGGTCGGATGGGTCCACACTCATGCTTGCTTATTCCAGCCTGATTGAATCGCTTATTCCCTTTATTATTGACAAGATGGATCCAACTTGTCACTTTCCTGAGCAGACTCATCTCCTAGAGGCACAGTCACCAAGGAAGCCGTAGCAAGTGTAGCCTCCTGCTGCATTCCCCTCCATCTTTCCTGCGACTTTCTCAACAAGCCATCCAACAATTTCCCCTGTCTCGTCCTCCTCGTCTCCTCCGGCCATCTCCCAAACGCAATATGTGCTACTTCCCAAGCCCGCACAGTGAGCGAATCCCCCATTGACCGCGACGAAAGCTCCGCCGCCACAAACAACAAAGGCTGGAACTGAAGGTATCCCTTGAGCAACCAGCTCCACGCTTTCGCTTGCGGATCTTCATGCACCCGTCGAGGGATATCGATGATGCTAACCGCCGTTGAGAAGAGTTTCGCTCGTTTGCTCTGAGAAGAAATCATGGCGCCAAGCGTAGAGGAACATGCCGCGCTATGGATCTCGAACCACATCTCAGCAATAAGAACACTAGAGACGTGTTTCGCTAACCAATGAATAGGCTGGCGGCCGTCACAGGAGGCCAGATATCGGGACTTTATACGGCTATGGCAGCGCTGGATGAGCTGTTCTTTCTCGTAGAGGGACTGCGCAGTGGCTAGCGAGGACCGCGTTCGAGCAATATCAAGTCGGATGAGAAGGAAGCTTGCTTCCGTCCATCCTCTATCTTGCGTGGTTGAGGATGTATGCCCTAAATTTAATTCTGTGTCGGTGATGTTGCTCGGAAGCGAAACGGTATCCTGATTCGTGTTCAATGAGGTTTTTCCCTGGTCCTCGACGGCTCGTTTGTCCATGTACCATAGCTGCCAATAAAGACGGTGACGAATTTCCCGTGAGACGGGATCATGGCTGCCAGTCGAGTCCGTGGTTAAGAGGCGCTGCGCGATGCCTGTGAGCGGCCAGACTAGCTTCGCCTCGTCGGTGAAGCTGCTCAGCGAGAGAAATAGGGCAAAGGCTTGTAAGACGGCTAGATCATCCGTCACGAGAAAGTTGGCTCGCATTAGCGCATGTTCTGTTGCGGCGCGATAGGTTTTTATTGCGGCGACTTTGTCCATTCCGAGGAGGGCGCTGATATCTTCCGTGGGCATACTCAAGATTGATGCAAAGTATACAGCAAATAGCAATGCTTCCTCGCTTGGAGCGAAAGAAGTACAGTTGGAAATTGCTTTTTTCACCGTAGTAGCTGCCAACGGCGTATGTAGAACCTTGACCAGGGGATCGATGTATTCGGTGTACCTTCGCCAACAGACTTGCACTTGCGTCGAGCAGGGATGCAAGGGAGCTACTTCAACTGAATGGCAGCCAAACGGAATCAATGAAGGCGTAGACGATCTGGTATCAACTCTTCCACGTGCTTGTTTCGAAGACTCTGCTCTCTTCTTCGGTCTGGAACACGTCCGCTTTGGGCTCGGATACGCACATCCTATTGACCATAAAGCGCAGTTCTTACACGGCAATTCCCTGTCGCATTTTACTTTTCGCGTTCGACATCCGATACACGCTTTCCGTTTGACAGGCACTGGGACTGGTGTTGCGCCAGCCGGCTGTAGATGACGTTTTCTATTCATTTTGATGAAATATAGATCTGCAGTTTCGGATTTCTCGGTGACTTACCTGGCCTGCGTCCCGCTTTTAAAGATCTCGTATTGATGACTGGTGCTGTTTGCTCGGTGTGGCTGTGTCCTGCAGCTCGCATTTCTCGGTCTTTGTACATTGTTGGCTGATGATTGGTTGAGATCTACTTGGAATATAGGCACTTGCTCTTGCGACGGTCTGTCCATGAACGATAATATAGTAGACATAAGGCAGAAGAGGACGAGCAAAGTTATAAATATTGATACTCGCTGTTCCTGATCATGGATGGCAAGTAGATCAACCTTGCTTTTCTCCAAGAGCAACGAAGATGGATAGTAAAGTAACTCGTACGGCATATCTGTACTCATTCCTGGGTATGTATTGAGTTTCCATGATACACATACTACTAACGACACTAAAGCAGCGGCATTCGCCAAACCAGCTTCAGCTACCATCCTGTATCAAGATCTCCACCTCGTACCCTCCTACGCCAAAGCACACGGAATCCTGATGAGCGTGGCTTTCATCCTCATCTTCCCTCTCGGCGCTACAGTACTTCGTCTTGTCAAGTCCAAACACGCAGTTTGGATCCATGCCGGCATCCAACTCACAGGATGGGCTCTTATGCTCGGTGGTCTTGCAACCGGTCTTCGTGTGGGGAAGATAATAGACAGAGTAAGTCATACTCTCTGCAATACGTGTCATATCACTAACATTACAGCTACACAACAACGCCCACACGGTTTTCGGAACAGTCATCGTCGTCCTCATGCTCATCCAGCCGTTCCTGGGTGCCATACACCACTGTGTGTATATCCGGAAGAAGACGCGGACGGCTCTGGCCCCGTTGCATGTTTGGATGGGCCGAATCCTGATCATCCTTGGTATGGTGAATGGTGGGCTAGGGCTTCGGCTTGCGGATAATACTCATGGGGGGAAGATCGCCTATGGGGGTAGTTGCTGGTGTATGTGGTGCGATGTACTTGGCTTGGGTTGTCTATCGTCTTAGACGGAGGGGGAATGGGAGGAAGGAGGTTGAGAATGTGGAATTGCAGGGGTCGGTGGAGTAGATGGACGTTGGATTTGTAGTGCTAGGGTTTATTGATTTCGGTGACCTTCATGTTTGAAATCGGTCTCTCCCATGGATTATACAGCGGAATGACAGCAGTTGTCGTCGAGAACTTTGTGAATTCTGTATAGCAAATGTACAAATGCAAAGGGGCCAGACAGGAAAAACAAACCAGCAAAACCAGACAATCAATATCAAAGCAATAAGAACAAACAAACCAGACCAGAGCAAATGAAAGCAGAACTAGCACCATCACTTCCTCTGCATGGCGAAATTCAACCCCTTCAATAGAGCAGCAGCACACCCCGAACCAGAAGCCAAACTCGCACTAAGATCCAGCACCTTACCAGTCGACTTGCCCGCCTCTACCTTCTCTTTCTCTTGCTCTTTCTTCTTCTCCTCCTCATCAACATCTTTAATCAGAATTCGCGGGAAACTCACAAGACCAGGCGATCGCAGTCCCAATTCCTCCTCGTCCGGATAAATACCCGGAAACCCATCAAATATAGGCGACTGCAGGTCCGTCCTCGCATCGAGATAGCCTCCCCTAGATGAAGGCCGAAGGGTCCTAGGCGATCTTTCCGGGGGCTGGCCGGGAAACCCCACGTACAGAGGCAGCGGGTCGGGACAAGGACGGGTACGCGGTGAAATAGGGATATCAGGGCTTCGAGGTGTAGATCGGTAATTTGGGAAAGTAAATCTCTCCAACTGGCGTATGAGGGATTTGCTGTCGTCTTCTATGTCGCCATCTCCCGAGTCCGAGTCGGAGTCAGACAACCACAAGGTGTAGAAGTCATCCTCGTCCTCGTCCTCGTCTCCCTCGTCGCCGGCACGGCTAGTAAGTCGTTCTGCCTGGGTGGTGAGGATGTCAGTACCGATCACCACGTAGTCTTCGGAGATGGAGTCATTACGTTTTTTGGGCGGGTTGGGACAGTGGTCTTCTTCGTCATGTTCAACAGCGTTCTGGTCATGGGCATTGAGCGGAACATCGACAAAGTCGTGCCATAGCTCAGGAGAACTGGTGATTGACGCATTGGCAATGGTGTTGGGCTGAACCGTTGTGTCATTGCTGCTATCAGATTTGTGGTCGCCATCAAGGTCAAGATCAAGAAAGGCCTCGTTGAAATCGCGCTTTCGGGACCTTGGAACCTGCCACTGCATCTTGGTGGTGATGACGGGGTCTGAGCTGTCGATCCCTTCAATTGAAATGTAGTCCGGGTAGTCCGAGATGGTCCGAACAGCTCCTTCAGCTTGAAAGTCAATTTCACACTGCAGACAGTAGACCTCCATCTCAGGAGAGCACAAGTCGTGTTCGACCTTGACGTTGGTACAAATCAGATCGGGTGAGTTCGAGCCTGGCTGAGATAATCCGCGCAGCAGATTAATGACCTCGACGCAGCTACGGAAATCGAAGTTGGCGATGTGGCCGCAGCCGGTATAGTGGTGGAAGATGTATCGACACATTGCGGAAGCGATGGTGATGGTGATGGAATGTCGACGGCATGGTTCGATTCGATGTGCTTTTATACACACAAGTGAGACATGCATCGAAGACATCAGCGCCGCATCGAAAGCAAAGCACTTTTGATGGGCTATTGTCGCGATGAGACTCTTCCCTCAGCGAATACAAAGCCCTTGTACTCCTTTGTTGTTTTTACACTCCCATCAATCAGCTGGCACAGCGGTCATACAGGTATGAGACAACAACAAAGACTACTTGACCAGCTCTTTATCCTCTGTCTCTTCCTCCTCCGGCTCCAACTCCCCATCCAAATCCATCAGATACCGCACCCCCGAATCCAATAACCACCAGGTCATTGTCTCATGGATGAACCGCAACAAGCGATTCTCCCCCGGCATTGGGGTCTCTGTCTCAGTCGGTCGCCAGCTAACTGCCTCACTGCAAAAGACCACGTCCTTGCCCTCCTCCCAGTACCGAAGCACCCACCGCCCGTCACACTCTTCCATGTCCACCTCGAATTCAACACGGTCTGGCTTCCGGACTAGAACCCGGTAGACTTTGCAGACAATGTCGCCTTCGTTAAAATCCAAGGATTGTATATAGGACGAGCGAAAGGTCCTACTCAGTTCCCTGGAGCAGGTGGATCGTTGCTTCCAGGCTTTGGGGAAGTGCGAGAAGACGGTTAAGTTACGGCGGAGAAGCAGAACAAAGAGAGCGGGGAGATCATGTGATGGAAGGAGTTGGCGCGGAACGGATCGTGAGGCAAGATTATAAAGGGAGAAGTATTCTTTTGTATAGACGGCAGGTGGAATGGAAAGGATAGAGGAAGAGACGGAACGGGGGAGAGTGCCGGTATGGATGACGGGGTGGATGCGGGAAGCCAGGGAACGATGGGAGACGTAGAAGTAAGCTGAGGTGAGGATGACACTAAGAACGAGGAGGGATAAGAGGGACATTGTGATATGATGAGTATGGTTATGAAGCTATACCATACTGTGCTGGTGCGATGGGTGGAGGGTAAGAGGCGTAGTCATGGTTCGGGAGAATGTGTCATGGAGCTGTCAGTGGATCAGGATAGACTTCGGGTGGCCAATAATGCATGACAGTTCCGGCCAGCTCATCTTACTAAGATCCATCAACTATTAGTTATCTCGGGGAATATGCTGTCTACATATTCAATAAAGCTGACTGCAGCATCTGACTTTGATGGGTGGGCTTGCGGCCGTTGAAGCTTGAATCAGCCATGTCAGACATGTCAGATATTCGATCCTCGACCAAATGAGTCAGGACACGGATATTCCTATCAATCCGAGTTGATCAACTCTTCTGCCAAGGTTTTCTGACTGTAAGTGAAGGAAAACATCCCTTCTCTGGCGGACAATGATCATCTGCTGACTGTAGTTGCAGCTCACATACGAAGGAGGAGAGTATAAATAAAATCAACACCATGGAGTCAACGACACGACTTCGCTCCCCAACAGATAGGCTTCCTCGGCATCATGTCACAAAGAGCCCTCGTTCTCCAGGCAATCGGCCACCGTCTGGTCGAGGTTGACCGTCCCATCCCCCAACCGGGCAAGGACGAGCTCCTCATCAAACTCACCTCTGTCGGCTGTAGGCCTCCCTCCTCCATTGCACCGCACAAACTAACCTCGGTAGTAAACCCCCATGACCAGAAATCCCGCGATCGCGGTCTCTTCGTAACAGCCACGCCCTACATCCCCGCGCACGACCTCGCCGGCGAAATCATCGCCATCGGACCAGACTCAGCTACTGACTTCACCATCGGCGAGCACATCTTCGCGCAGAGCCGTCTCCCACTCAATCAAGTCCTCAACGACTTCAATGGGCTTCAGCAGTACGCCCTGGTGGACATCAAGTATGCCGCCCGAGTAACCGACACCGGTCTCTCGGACGACGAGGCCGCCACGATCCCCGTCAACGTCGCCACGGGCTTCGTGGTGTTCTTCTCCGAGGGTGGATTCGGCCTGCCTCTGCCCGACAGCGGAGTCGACTTTGACTACGCATCGCAGAAGCTAGTGGTTATCGGCGCGGCGACGAACTGCGGCCGGTATGCGCTCCAGTTTGCCAAGTGGTTGGGCTTTGGGGCTATCGTCGCGGTGGCGGGGCTACGGACGGAGGACGAACTAAGGGAGATTGGAGCTACGCATGTGGTTGATCGGCATGCGGACGACGTGCTCTCACAAGTGCGGGATATTGTGGGCGATGAGCTCGTCTACGCGCTTGATGCGTTCAATTTCGGGCCGAAGCAGGAGCTGGGGGTTGCGGTGCTTTCGGACTCGCGGCGGGGGACGTTGGTGACGCTTGCGCCAGCGGTTGGAGAGGTCGATAGCGCGAAGATTGGGGAGAAGCGGGCGGGATATGAGAGGCGGTTTATCAGGGGTTCATGTGCTACTCATCCGGATGACTTTACGAAGTTGTTCTGGGAGAGGATTACGGGGTGGTTGAAAGAGGGGGTTATCAGGCCGAGTAAGTTTCGGGTTATTGATGGGTTGGATGCGGATGAGATCAATGCTGCGTTGGATGAGTATCGTGATATGGGAGGGATGAAGGTGCAAGTCCATCCCAATGTTTGACAGCTGCTGAGTTGAATTTGATTATGATTATGCTGCCTCTTGCTACCACGACAGTCTTATATGTCTAGCATAGTTCACACTCAGGCAATCGGAGAGGGTATTGTTAGAGATACTGGACATGCCAATCCAGCATCAAAGCAATAAAATGATTGTTTGACTCCTCCATAAGCCATGCCTTCCCCGATGAACTTATTTGGTTTCCTCCACTTCGAGCGATGCCATCTTCGCCTTTCGTGCCATCCATCTTCGATACACAAAGAGACCGATGATTCCGACACCGACAATGAAGACAATGCAGAAGACCAGAACAACACCAGGGTTCTCGCTCGCCCAGTTGTGGCGCCGTTTGGCTAGGTGGTGGATATGCGACTCGCGGAGTGCGATTGCAGCCATTGTCTGCTTTTCTTGTCAGTTTCTTCTTGACCTCGAGCCCAATTGGCCTACTTACGGATTGGCTGGTGTGAAGCTGAGGAAGAGACGGGACAATGACTTTCGGTCACTGTGAGGATGATTCTGCCTCAGATGAAGATGTGACCTGGGGGAACAAAGGCAGTCAATGGGCGAGAGATCGAGAAATGTTAGAGTATCGGGAGCATCGGAAGATGGACAGGTGCAAGGTTAGCAATGACGTGGTGATATCAGGAGTGCAACCTTACTCGGTCTATGAGCAAAGGGACCAGAAAGTTATTTGATAGGAGTCTAACAAGACAACACCTTGCGGTGTCATCCATCATAGTGTCAGTTGGACAAGCTTGACTTCAGTTCAGCTTGAGGTCATTCTCTACATTCAATTGCAGCATCAGATAGACTACAGGACTATATTGTCCTCTATAAAAGATAGAGCTCTATCCGCCAAGCTCCGGCACCCCACAACCCCACGTCGATCTCTCTTATCCATTCATACTCATTCTCCATAGTTCGTAGACAGGCAATATTCTCTGGATAGGGGAAGCTGATTTCCATCAATATCAGCAATATGACAATTCGAGAGGAATATCAACTGTTCTGTTGAGAAAATGTCAATGTACCTCTCTCAATTCGTGCAAAGATTAAGGCACCTCCGTGGATCCAGTTCCACTGCGTCACCACTCGATCATACTCATTATCATGATAATTAAATGACTGATAGGCATTATTAGGTAGGGAAGCAGAAGATAGTATGAATTACAGCTCTTGACGTCAGCACTCGTTTACTCTGTATGTACATCTAAAGGGATCAGGAACCTAGGCAGGAGGAATGCGCCTTCGTTAACTCCGTACTTAGAAATCGTGAACTCGTATTTGGGTCAAGCGATGGATATAAATATCCATCATATGCAGATGCAATTATTCCCAGATATACTGGATAGATCATCCCTCGAAACGGCCCCATTCTCGTCTTGATGGGCTGCACTAAGGGCGCGCCAAGCATTGGCATTCTCACGACGAGAATGTCATCGTTACACTGAATCTACCCGATCATTCCTTGACTCTTCGCTCACTGTCGTTCATTATGAGAAAGTGTCACATCAAACTAACCCTCAAACACCACAATGCATTCTTCTTCGATATCATCTGCCTCAATATTGTCCGTTACCTCTTCAATGAGTCGATGATCGGGATCCACAGCTAAGAAGCTAACCCTGCGCTACGTCCCTGACCTCGTATTCGGGCCATGAGGCACCAATTAACGCGTCCACGGACATTGATCAACAATCCGCTTGTTGAGAATGGAAATGAATGAGTCGGAGCCCAGGCACGCTGGTTACCTTCCATTGGCTGCCTGCCTCAGCTTGATCCTTCCACAGTGTTTCTAATTTGCGCCATTCTGGACTCCCTCAGTCCCGCAGCGTGCCCAAGTTGCACCACAGGCATGGATCTTCAACCCCTGATGGAGTAAACGATCATCTGTATCATGTCTGCACCAGTAAGCATTGCCATCGACTCTTCAATCCCGGCTCTTCGTGGAATCATCCCCGTTGTCATACATTTTATACGAGATCGTCCCCCCTAGCGTCGTGCGGCTCCGATTCACCACACGCACTGCCATGCATTTAAACACACTGCTCCCCACTTGGGGAGAATCACCGTCTTGACTCCATACTCGCCGTGCTGTGTGCTGTGCGACCCTTACATCACCATGGCACCTCTCTCATCGAGGATATTTCCCCTCGCGATCGGTGCTCTCGCCCTCACACCACTGACCTCCGCGTGGACCCTGACATGGCGCAACTCGACCGCCGGTGCCACCATCATCAATGAGAACAAGGCCGAAAACTGCACGCGGATCTGGCACCAGAAAGGCCAACCCTTTGCCTGGGATCCTGAGGGAAAATGGTGCATGCACTTCTACAAGGACACGGCATGCACCCAAGTCGCCGGCTACGCCTGTGACGGCAAGGTCTGGCGCCAGGACGCCAGCCGCGATCTCCCCGCCTTTGACGTCTTCCCCATGCCCCCAGAGTCCGTCAGCGTCATCTACCCGTCGACCTCCTCAACGAGCACCACCTCATCTACATCAACAACTCCCACCTCCACCGCCGTAACAACCACAGCAGCAGAATCCCAATCAGCCACCTCCGCAGCAGCATCAACCACACCGACCCCATCCCCGTCCTCCTCCTCCTCCTCCTCCATCTCCGGCGGCGCCATCGCCGGAATCGTCATCGGCGCAATCGCCGCCGTCGGTATCATAGCCGCCCTCTTCTTCTTCTTCGGAAGACGCAACCGCAAGCCAGCCCAGCCCGAGACCGACCCGCGCTCGACATCCCCGCAAACACCGCAATTCCCGCCGGGTTCACCACTAGGCCTCGTCTCGACGAACGATACCGCTCCAGCACCAGCGCCAGCGTACATCGTCCCGCACAAGCAGGAACTCGCCGAGACGGAGATGTCCCAGGCGTATGCGTATGGGCATGGACATCCGCGGGCGTACGCAGGCTCCAAGTTCGTCGAGTTACCCGGCAACGGGGCGGAGGCGGAACTGAGCAATAGTCGACAGGTGCACGAGATGGATGGGACGAGTGATATTAAGCGGCCGATTTATGAGGCTGCTTGACCGCTTGACTGCATGGTTTTTCTCAACTTGTATATAGTAGCATTCGCATTAATGATACCTGGTGTTGGGTTTGCTTGATAATGCGACACGGTCGCATGATTCGAATTCGAAAAGAAGATAAAACTATGTTTTCTGGCAGCATAAACAAACATACACAGACAAAACACCTAATTCTAACCACATGATTCAATTCGAAAAAAGAAGATAAAAACTACGTTTTCTGGTATCATAAACAACAAATATACACAGACCAAACACCTAATTCCTAACCGCATGATGCACATCCACCCGTCCACTGTTATGCCACGTCGCCAACATCACCCCACACTTCCCACAGTAATGGTCCACATCCTTCAGCGACGACATCAGGTAGGGTATACACCCGAGACAGAAACAGCAGCACAGCACCGCCGCCCATCCACTACATATCCCACATTAGCCCTACGCCCCTACAGAGTAGGTAGGAGGTACTTACTGCGTGGTATTCCCCGAATGCGCCTCTGCGCGCGTCATCTCCCGCTGTCCGCAGACAGGACAATCAACGGGCGTCGGCCCGCGCTGCAGGGCGTGCAGCGGCGTCGCGCTGTTGTACCCGCTTGGGTGGCCCATTCCGGGCGCTGCGGCGTAGTATTCCGGCGCGGGGGGCTGCGCGAATGGCTGCTGCTGGGGATGGTCTTTGGGGAGGGGTGCTTGAGGCTGCATGTGTGCGTTTTGGGGGGCTGGGACTATAGGCGCGGCCTGTGCCTGGTGGGTTTCCGGGCTGGGGTGTTGCTCGTAGGCTGGCACAGGGGCTGATATCATGATTCGTTAGTATAGTTTGTGGTGGTGTGAGAGATCGGATCAGACGTACTGGAGTTGATTTTTTCGGAGTCCATGGTGGGTGGATTTGATCGAGTGGTATGATTGTTTTACCTAGGTGATGTTGCTCAGAGCTGGGGGTAGGAACATCTTTATATGACAGGGAGGGTCTATATATAACTAGGTTCTATCTAACGTCCTCACCCATGTTCCGTAAAGTCATCGGGCGCATTTGGATCGCCGTTAGCCTTGTAGTTGTGGTAGAAGATGAGCGTTCACAATACGAGGCTTGGAGGCTTGGAAGAAGCACTAAATGAGACTGGTCGGCCAATATCATTTGCGGACTGGAGCTTGGACGGAGGCTTTGCGTTGAGGCTGTACGGGATCGGCAAGGCTGTGACTGTGGGCCAGTGAGCGGCGCTTATGTACGGCTGCCTGTTAGTTAAAAGAATGTATGGAGTACCTAACTGATTATTGAAGTTTTACCCTTGTATCCTCTGCCAAAAAGGCATCCCGGACACCGTTTGTGGCTTAGTGGCAATAGTAGTTTAATTTAGTGTTGTATAGGTGTTCAACAATCCATGGATCTTTACCGTTTGTGGAGATTGTGGTGTTCGTGATCCTACCTTAGCAACTAAAAAAGGGATGAGTCCCTTCGTACAGAAGTGGAACATTTCTTGTTAATCTCGGGTTGAGCACAGTAAAAACTTATTATACGAGGAGTTGTCTTGGCTGGTCTGAGCGATTTTCATCATCGTTCGCCTGAATCTTTGGGCCGATGGGGAGGTGCCTGACTATCAATGTCGGGAAGTCATACGTGCAGGACGGCAACAACAGAGATCGAATATGTTATTCCATTTTTGTACTTTCGGTTAAGCTTTGAGAAATTGTCGCTAGTGATTGGTGATAGTAATCTGATGGTCAATGGAGCAGTCACAATCGACTCAGCCCTGCTGGAGAATTTATATATCCTCGTGGGTCTCCGAGAACACGAGGCCTGGACCTAAGTTTCGACTCCGTGTATCACAGACACTATCCCGATACTTTGTTCAAAGGTAAGAGTGAATTGATACAGCAGTAAGGGAGGCATTGATTCGCTTTAGAGCGAATAGGAAGGCCGCTCACGCAGGATATCCTTGGCTAGGGAAGAGCCCTATTTCAGCCTTTTGCAGTCGCATCGTTTGTTCAGCAACGGGGAACATTTGACCAGCAGCTTTAAATACTCCATCCACTGTGAATTTGGGGCATTATGAAAGGAGGTGTTGAATCCAACGTGGTCGCGTCAGAGGCAGTTTTCTCACTGCGAGATGCATTGGCAGCACCAGAGGAAGCCAAAGCCTTATTGCACAAGCTGTGGAGAAAGTCGCAAATAATGATCCCAACGTGGAGGTCGATTTTCGGCTGGGAGGTACGGCGTCAACCGATCTTGATACTGACGTGGACGGGTTCAATGTCGTAACCGTCAACTATGGCGCAGATTCCAAGATTGGCGATTCACGACAGAAAAGACAGGCGTGTGAAACGGTACCTGTACAGACCTGGCAGTATCCTTATTGCGCACGGTGAAAAAACGACGTGTTGATGTCGAAGCGCTTCAAGGGTAGTGGAATTTGATATACCGGGAATTGGCGAGAACCCTGTGATCTGTCTTCCATTGTCTTGTCAGTCTGTATGCTCGACTCAAAATCAGATGGGGGCCCAGTTCGCACCTCATTGCAACGGTATCAGGTAACTGGTTGCTCAGAGCATGTGTTGAGTAAGTCAAGGTTCATTTTGAGGCAGGTGATCAGTGCCTCAGGCGATCAATTTCCATATGGCCTAAGGCCCCCGATGCGCTTGCCATTTCGACGACAAGCCCATTGTGTTGCTTTCTTCTGTTCTCAACTCAACTGGCATCCCCCAAAGACTGACTATTTGGATCCTCAGTCTCCTTTACAAACCAATGGTGGTTTCTAAAGGAGGCCGGGGAACTATATATTGGGAGCTCCATTCATCTTGTTACTCCATTTTGGAAGTCGTGCGTATGAGAAACGTTCCCTCCCGCCTCTGGATCAACTGAGTCCACTGGACCTTCACTTCTCTTGCAGGCAGCATCACTAGATCTGCTCAGTTGGTCTATATACTTGATCATTTTCCCCCAAGAGCCTGGAACAAGCCCATAACTGACGAAGAGCTCAGCCTAGATTGTTAAACCACTATCGTGTACGTCCTTCTGGCCTCTCTAGAAGACTGATCTTGATGATGAAACTGACCCGTTGTTGCCTCATTCAGCCGTGGCCGTTTGCAATCTCCTTCCTGCCAACTCCAAATTGCTACACCACAAAAAGATGCCATGACACATTGACTCAGAGTCAACAGTCACAGTTGACACACGTCGGCGACAGGGTCGCTTCCGCACCCAGAACTACAGCAGTGTGAATCCTATGGCCATCCGTCGTATGTTGGAGGATCCAAAAATGTGTTCCACCGTTGACTTTCGTCGAATATGCGTCACATTGCTTCTGCATCCATCGAGCCCGTGAGCCTTCGTTGGCCCTACTCGCTGGATTATCGAAGTGCACCTGTTCAAGTTTTTTGCTGCAACACGTTGGATCATGGATATGTCGAAGAATTACTGCAGCACGAGGTGAGTGTCACAGGCCTTTTGGCACCTGAGATCAACAAAAGCTGATGGTCATTCGATTCCTCAGTTGCGCGATTTTCAGGGCTGAAACAAATAAACAGGATCAAAGTGTCAAGTTGGTGGGATCGGCAGCGCTCAGCCAGCATTTTCTTTTGTCGAAGAAACAAGGGAAACTATTTTATATTTACAGCTCGCAGTGCATGTACACCCTGATCTTAGAAGTATATGAGGGAAATCTTCGGGAAGCTCGGGTTCCCTGAGCCTTTTATAACCATACATTGACGTGTCCAAGTATCTTCACATGGCTAGAGCGTGAAGGTCAGGCAGCTGTTATCAAGGTTCTTGTTCTATGGCCCCTGTCACACTGATATCATTCTACCTTCTACAACAGTGAGGAAGGTTTGCTGCTCCTACAGAGCGATGCAACAGTACATTCCTTTGAAACATTCAGTCTCAATTTCCACTACGATGTAGATCTTTCTAAGATGCATCATGTTCAATGCAATGATGAGAATAGGAATTATGCTACATACCAGGATGCATAATGGGCAAGAGAATAATGAAAGCCAGAAGTAATTCGAATGTGGAACACGGGTTCTATCATCATAGATGAACATCAAACTATCAATCGCCACATCTAGAATGATCATGGCCCATTTTAGCTACGGCTTGCCGATATTGTTAAATTTAGTTTCGCGGTCGCAGCCCATCACTCAGAGAGCTTTGATAATCGAACCGTATCCCTAATAACAGTAATGATGAGTATGCCAGCGAAGATAATCCCTGGGGCCTTGTAATAGACGGTGGGATGATGATGGCATCTAACGGCTGGAATCCCATGGAACGATCATGTCTTAACCAATACTGTCTGTTAACCCAGGACGCCACAGAAGTACCATATTCTACGCGTATAGATCCAGTACCTGTAGGTACAGCGGCGATGTACCTTCTAGAGGCTTCCAGAGAGGCAAAGTCGAACCCTGACGATGAAATACAATAATGACGTTTCTACGCTTCCGCGAAGGTATATATGCAAGACATATATGCTATCTTGAGATGACAAAGTAGACACCAAAAATCAGCTAAGATGTATTCTCGCAGGCTTTTGAACTTTCCTCTGAAACACTTCGCTACGCGCACTCCAATTGTCCGCTCTCCACGGCCGCGCCAGCCATGGCAGGCCAGGACAATGTCTTTGATGCAAAGGAACCAAAAGAACCCTGGCGCTGGCTTTCCCTCCTTGTCTCGAGCTCTTAATGACCTCGAGTCCTTCCTGAATCGCCCAGTGGGCAGCCATGATGTACTGGGCCACTATCCTCGGTTTGACGTCCGCGAGACAAAAGACAGCTATCGTCTCGACGGAGAGCTTCCGGGAGTGGACAAGAAAGACATTGATATTGAATGGAGCGACGACAACATCCTCACCATCAAGGGGCGTTCGGAGCGAGAGTCAACATCAGAAGATCCCGAACAATCCTGGTGGTGTTCTGAGCGTTCGGTCGGAGAGTTCAGACGGTCGTTTCGGTTTCCCGAGGGTGTTGACCGCGATGGGATCGATGCTAGTTTGAAGGACGGTGTTCTCTCGATTACCATCCCGAAAACAGCGGAATCTTCTGTGAGCAAACGTATCGACATTAAGTGAGAGTGATGCAATGCAACGGAGACTGCAGATTGCATGTCTCGGCTTGTTGGTTACTCGGATCTGCTATTCGTTTGCCAGTCTGCTTACTTCGTTAGGGGCAAGTAGATATGAGTTGGAAACAAGCTTGATTCTCTATACTTAGTTGAGAATGGAATGCACACAAATATTGCATGTGTCATCAGAACTGACTACCACTGAGTACTGATTATATCCCTCATCGTTGACGATCCTTTCAATTTCTATTTGGCTCATCCTTCTATTTGGCTCATCCTTCTAGCACTCTGCTTCGACTCTGCTCTCTAAACCTTGTAGCTAAACTCTTTCATTAGCTGAAAACAGCAAACGTAGGAAATTATACTTTTGAAGCCAAGTTGCAGCGGACGAGAACAAGCCTCCCTATACCTCGACTGTCGGCCTGTCAACGATTCTGCTGCGTAAGGCAATTGTCTCGTGACTCCTCCCAGCTGGGAGATCTCTCGTTCTTCGACGATCAAATTAGCTTGGTTTGTTTCCAACTTCTCCTTTTGTGACACAAGCACCGAGTTCGTGAGATCATGCAGTTTCATCCCCGCGCTGACCTCAAATACGATTCATCTGATTGCATCGTGGAACCAGCATCGTACTCTGTTTGTGCACGTCATCCCATGGTAATCATCTCTAAGTTGAAGACTTTTCATTTTCAGCTCGACATGCGCGTCATGCTATTCCCTGCGGCTCCCCCTTCAGTTCATCACTCCTATGGAACACGATGCCTTTCACTACGAAGCTCAACAGCCTGTTTTCGCGCAGATGGCGTCGCCGAAAGCCCATAAGAAAAGAAGAGGACCCAAAATGCACGTCAAATATACAGATACTTGTTACTTGCCTGTGGAAAAGAGATGGAGAAACTGCTCGGACTTTGACTCCTGGGTGTGAGCAACGTATCCGTACTTTTACTTGGATGGCGCCTCTCCTGACAGAGGCTTTCCTGAATGGTTACAGCACCGAGCAGAGGAGTATATGAGGACTTTTCAGGAATTGCTTCAAAAGGCTGGTATTAAAAATGGTTTGAGTTCCCAGTTGCCGACGAGAGCACGGATAAGCTGATATGGCTTCTCGGATTACTGCTGCGCGAAACCCCACACATGGCTCCCTTGGATTCCCACAGGATCTACCATTGCTATAACATCCTGCGAGACCGCCTTTCTGAGCCAGTCTTGCGGGCCGATCCAAAGATCAATCACTCTGGGAGTTCGGAAAGGAAAAGCCAATTCCTGAACCCTCTAGGCCTCAATTTGGAAGCCAATGGAGGAATTGCAAAACAGTCGACGACTTTGTGAGACTTTTCAATCTGGATGACGATGTGAAGGGCTACATCACTCCACCCGGCTCGAAAATCAAACCCGATCTCCCGGCTTGGCTGAAAGAAGGTGCCAAGGAGTATCTGGATGTTGTACTACGATATCTGAGGAACGGTGGGTGATTGGGAAGGTATTTCGTACGGCTGTACTGTGTACACTGCCCGATTTTCTGAAGACGTCTTGGTCCATACATACGCGGAATAAATGAGAATAAGCCCACACTCCGAGACGCAAAGGCTATCCAGCTACCATGAAGCGCTGCTCAGATTGTTGCAAATTTACTGGCACCGCCTGCCTGTCCATAGATGGAAGGATGGTCTTTTTCCTAGGCGTTTCCTTCACGATGCGACTGGGCCTCTTTACGGGGAGATCCTGCATCAATTTTATGAATTCAATAGCCATGATTTCCACCGGGATGTCGCGCCTTATACTGCTCTTGTGGGGGCTGCAGGGTATGGCAAGAGCTTTTTTGTGCAGCAGATGGCTGTACAAGGCTATACATATGTTGTGCATCTCCAGCCACTGGGGGACAACAGTAGTCCCCAGTGGTATTCAACTGAAAGCTATACTTTGGCGAATTCGGCATCAAAAGGTCTCCGATCGGCAAAGAATACTCGAGTGCTTCATAGCTGTCAGTCGCTAATGTTAAGCTGTGCAGAGATGTTGGCATCGGTCCTCGAGCATTCTTCAACATGCAGACTAGGATCGCGTACCGCTCATCCAACAACACGCTCAGGAAGTTCACAAAGGTCCTATGGAAGGCATTTGCAAGGCACCGGGCTGTCAGGACGAAGACGACAAGTATTGGAACCAAGCTCTGAAATAGAAATGTTGTTTAGGCAAGCACGCGGCACTCATGTGGAGCAAATTCTTCACACTACGTGCAGTATTGCCAATTTACCAGGCGTACCATGACTATCAAGACTCTCCCAGCGGCGATACTGCCCTCAAGGAAGGGAGTCCTGCTATGGTGTTATGCATCGATGAACTGCCCCTGAGCGACGTATGGCTTCCCAGCAAGGCGATTAGGTGTCCGTTGTATAACGAGATGATAAAGGCCATCTCCAGTCGTGTAAGCCATGAATGGGATGCTCCAGAAGACCGTTTCTTTGCTTTGATTCGTCTGATATGCCGCCCAATCCCAATCATCCCTTTCCTGATATTCAGATCGAGCTATTGAAGTAGAACGCTTCTTGTCCTGACACGTCTGAGAGAACCAATTTCATACACGGTCTAACTTGCTATTATTCTGGAATATGCTTCGGTTTCTGCTGGTGCAATGTAAGGCTACCTTTTTACTTAGGAACTGCTCTCAGTTCGCCAGGCGCTTAGCCGTACTTGGTTTCAGCAATCGAGTCCATCATTTGAAATCATCGCCAGGAATTACAGAAGTGTTAACTCCCGCAACGTATCTCATATGTAACAGGATACTCCGCAATAGACAAAGCGTTAGAATAGACAATCGAAAAGTGCATCATATCCTTGTTTGCAGAGCGTCTCCGTTCTTTTTCGCAAAGAAAGTACCCATGCCTGGTAGTTTCCCGGTAAAGCTGCATCGGTTGTGTTTGTAAAAAGAGTTACCTTCTTGAATTTTGAGTCTCGGGCACTGATATGTACATCCTGAGTTCCATTATCCTAAATTCTAAGCCCTGCCCTCACGCTCCCCGAGAACAACGACACACGTGAATTGTCGCTAGGGAGCTGGACCGCGCTCTCGGCAGCTCGTACGCTCGTCGGTAACGAACCCGTTTGTCTGCTAGGTGATTCGTCATCATCAGGATCCAGTATTCTCTTCTGGGACAGTAGCTGGATCCCTGTTGGGTGTTGTTTGGTTGAATCGGGTAGACCCTGGCTTCGAGCTACCATTGCAGGTAGAACTGCTCAAACACGCAGCGCGACGGTAAAAAATGTGAAAGTAAAAGGGATGGCCCGCAACAGATACCTAGACAAGTACGGAGTAACTGTCAGTGACGGTGGAAAGGACTATGGTTGTGCGTACACCTACCTCTTTGGTGGTTTTAAATTATGTTGTATACCGCTTAAAGAAGCCTAACTGTATTGGTGAAATTGTGTAGCTATGCATCTGAAGAGACACCTGTCTAATAAATATTGGTACCCCAGTATCTCAAAACAAATGAGCTTTCTTGCTCCGGCTGCTCCGGCTGCTCCCCCTGCCTTAACTTCTCCCCTTTATCCTTATGGTGAACATATCTGGATCTGGGCAGACTGGACCCCGGATGATTTTTGCGGCTTAGGGAGTTCTCATTGGTAGAAGGATTTGTCTGACCCCTAAATCTAGGGGCCTCCACGACCACTTCGTCCCTAGATTCTTCATCAGGGACACTCAGTAGTTCCTCTTGTTTCTCCGTTTCGTCCACCATTTCTTCCTTAACGTCCTCGTCGGTTGCCTCTAGATTCATCTCCCACGCGTCCCGCCCCCAGAGCAGCTTATCTGAGTCGGGATCAAGATCTTCATCGGTTGCATCGGCGGCACCACTAAGAGCAAGAACTCGATGGAGCCCATTGCATATTTAGTAGCTCCACCGATGGAAAACGACACCACCGCGTTCTGAACAGTCGCTGATGCTCAAAGAAACACTGACAGAAGCTTTCTCTATTGAAAATGTGAGTAAACACCGCCATGAACTTTATGTAGAAGTACATTTAGATTCGGACATACCATTACCCTCTTTAAAGATGGTCATCCCGACTCGATTGTGCATCGCCGGCATCATTGTACAGTCCTTTATAGGAACTATGAAGGGACGGAGGCTAGAGCGTCAAAAGCCCCCTTCGATTGTGACCTTGGCGAATACGACGTTGGCAGAAATATGACGAGTCAGCCACTCTTTCCATTGAGTGGAATTTAGGGTAATCTCTTCTCGACTCCGGGAGAAGCATAAAGAAGAGTAGCAGGTTGCAGATCTGCAGGAACGTCGCGTCATCTTGTATAGTCATTCATTCATCTGTGTTGAGGGTGAGCTCCCCCTTCCAAGTCTCATATAGGAGTATCAAGCCAGACGGCATGCTGTGTCGCAGGAGGTTGGCCGACTGTATCAATGCCATCTCGTTCTCCTCTGGTCTCCAAACACGCAGGTGCTGTACCCATCAGCCTTAATTCGGCCTTATCCGAGACTGCCTTATAGCCGACGATTTCACAATGACAACGACGTTGACGTGCACAATCACTCCAATACGGCAGACATCCTTGTTCATAAGTAGATGTGGATATGACCTTCTTGGCTGTGCATCAGGCACCGGAGTCCTAAATGCCTGTAGTGGGAATCGGCGGAGGAAGGACACCGGGAAAATGTCGACACTAACAGAAGTTCAACCAGCTCTGGTGGTGTCGGCGTATTGCTGATGCATCGATAATTTTCTCGCACGCTCACTGGTCTCTGCGAGCCCGGTAGAATCTCCATTGGCTCCAAACTCCATGTGCCCTCCGAGCTCGCATCCGATATTTCTGAGAGTAGACTGAGATTGCTATTGTCGTGCGCTCTCTTGGTGACCTTCGTGAGGTTTGTTGATTCTTCTGATATTGTGGTTCGTTTTCATCAGCAGACACTAGCAAATTGGTCCTTGTACTAGTAGGTTAGCTTGTACAGAACTTTGCATTGTCGACCAAAAGAGAACTCACCTGGAAGTAACCAATGGCAGAAGTACGACCGTGACGAGGGGGTTTGCCCGTTGGACAACTTCCTGTGCACGCTGGCACTCGATTACCAGGGTCGAGTTTCACGGACTGTGGCCCTTCGTAAGCCATTCTTGAATACAGTCATGGATCCATATTGGCATGACTCTGATTCGCAAGGCCTTGCTCTTAGTGTTGTAGGTTTTTCTGACGGATGGCTGAGACGAGGCGGATCAGACCAGAGAAGGTCGCTCCCTACTCGTATGCCTGAGAGCTATCACAACGAAAGTCATCTCCTAGATGAGTGATGCTTCTGTCAACAGCTGACCAGACGCGGGGCCGTACGGGTCGAGGTGCGTGCATTCAGGTGGGTTCATGAGTGGAGAGGAGAGTATAGCACGCAAAAAAACAATAGAGACTGATCTCAATTGGAACGAATTCATGGTGTACGAACTAGAGATACCAACGTGGAATATGGTCATTCATATCCGCAAAGATGGCTGCTTGACCCAATCCTGTCTACCGTAGTATGCCGATTGCACCACTGAGGCCTTTCCCCGGCCGAGAGCATGGTGTGGAGAACAAAGGAAGAAGATCACAAAAGCGGAAACGGCATGAAAAAGGTCCGAGAAGTATTTTCCCAATCTGATATGGTCACGCTTGACCGCTGAGGAATCGCACAGAGCATCTCCGGAGGTTTGGTTTGCAGTCCGGTGTGAGTGGTATACTGTGGTCTCGATTGGGGCAGCTGTCACAGACCCGCTATTGCAAATATACTTGTTTATAGTCGGTGATCATAGTCGGTGAACCTATTCCCTCGACGAACGCATGCAACAGATTCCGCTCATATAGAGCATGCTCCGCCGGTTTTGATCGACAATAAAGAATCGCAATTGAAATGTTGCCTGTCTTGCAGGTATTTGAAGTGAGGGTAGAATGTATCCGTAACTTTATGTTCATGTTCTAGGCATAAAATCCTTGAGATGGATTATCAAGAATGTTGTGACTTGGAGACAACGAAGTAAGCCAGATGAACTGATTATGTTTTCGGAAATACTCACAAGCTTCGGAAGCCTCTCAATCCCAGAAATATCAAAATCATGCCCAGAACAAGGCGGTTGAGTAGGAGGAAGAGCATCGCGAGCCCAAGACGAACATCACTTGAGGATGATCTCCTCACGTTGAGGAAATACATAAAGATTCCCTTTTCTCCCGAGCGTCCGTACAATGGACGCTGGCTGATCGGGGTTCAGGTAGCTCAACAGAGCTGTCTAAACAGTCTCAAGCCAGAGTTAGGCATGCGAACCCGCTTGTTATAACGGTCATGACATTTTGAGTCATTCTCTGATAACAAGGTAGCTTCACCTTCACACTCCGAAGTTTGGTTTCGGCGCACATTTATAGGGCAGTGATGAAGAACTGCATGGCAGCCATCCATGAAACATACCCGTATTCCCTTCATGAGCGTAGCAAAGCGGCAGACCGGCCATTTTCCGAGGTGGTCAAAGATATGACAGACCAACCAGGAATTGGTCGTATTGAGTGGCCTATTGAACGTCAGTGAAGAGGCCTCAAGATGTACCGAACACAATCCGTCAACGTACCTTGCGTGCCTTTTTGTTTCCAGTTATGCCATGGTGCGAGCGAAGAGCTTGTTCGATGCTGTCAGGCATTGTTCAGAAGCCTCGGTAACGAGGTACTAGATACCCGGGTGAGTTCTAGACATCGCATTAGTATTTCAATCGCCGTGTTTGAAGAGGGCGACCCACGAAATATGCCATACTCCCACGCAGTTCAGTTTCCAGAGGACTGAGTCTCTTACGTCCAGCATCTCATCTGTCAAAGCCTTGCGGCAAGTTGGCGAAGAATACCGAGTGACTTCTCCCTGTATTGATTTGATGCTGGACAGGGACGGGCACGTTGCAAATGCCGCGGGGCAAATGTCAAAGGTGTCTTGTCGTATGTTGGATGAGGGACCCCAAGAATCGGTTGGTCCAAACACCAAGAACATACCATACATTTCGGGACCGTATTCGAAGGGTGAGTGCAGTACTGTCCCTGGAATTGTCATATGTTGTTCCGGTTCAGTCTCGGCTCTCAGGCGATTTCTTGTCTTTTGGACACCTTTCGTTCAGCTTTTGCGAAGGCCCCCGGGCCAAAGTGTACAGATAAATGTTAAATTGTCCTTGAAACGGGGGCAAGCCTTCCGCTGCGGACTCCATGTCGCGCAGCGAGACAAGGCCCGTAGTGCCATAGAAATTCTTTGCTGTTGGCAGTGAGGAGAGTGACATATCAAATCGTAATTGACGTGACCAGTTGATAGTGGAACTGAGACTTGGCTTCTTCGCACCGCGCTCTCTTCCAGGTGCCTTCTTCTGCTGATCACTGGTGTTGGCTTTCGGGCGAAGCACTATCTCCAGGAGGAGGCAATAACTGCCATTGCAAAGTTGTTTGCTGGAGAGACGATACCACTGTCGTCGGTTAGCATCAGATTTTGTTCGCTCCATCGGATAGACTCACCTAAGTTTTCCGTGGGAAGAATAGCTTTAGCTGACAGTGGTCCTGCTGACCGGAACCTCTTCGAACTCCTCAGAAGGGTGCGATGGACGTGTACCCTGCCACGGCTAGCCCTTGTTGTTCAGCGATGTTGTTTCAGTGGGCATTAATGCTCCGCCCCTGCTTAGGCGCATTCTGTTGCCTGTTAGTCGACGACGACTTTAGAACTCCAAGCGCAACATACCTTTTTCTTTTGCAACGTTCAGTTGCTCTCAATCCATTTGGAGCGAGCGCAGGCCGTTTGTCCTAGGCCAGACACCCACTTTGTTGGGTAACCTGGTAATTGCCATGTCCTGGGGAGAAACGCCCCGGGCCAGCTCACAGATTGCAGTCACCTCACGCGGGGATAACCCTTTGTAGACAACTGAAGTGACCAAGCGGGTTGTGTAAGCGGTCGAGTAGCCTTGTTGCTATGAGTCGATGAGCAACCCATCTCAGAGGGGTGATTGTAAGGTCACTCTGAGAACCGACTGAGGGGATAGTAACATGAATTGAAGAAGAGGTATTTCAAAAGTAGATGTGAATATGACTTTATTGAACTTCCAAAGTCAATCGAGAACTGCCTGAGTGATGAGAAGAAGAAGAAGATGTCGAGGAGGGAGAGAAGGGGCTTATATATCTTCTTCTCGGAGGCCTGAAACGTGAACCTGGTCGCGTATTCTCGCTTATTATCCCTTACGTGAATATCAGCAGCTTGATCGCGTGAATATCATCTCACTTTGTCAATTCCGTCACTATTCTTTGCCATAATTTTCTACAATAGTAGAATCGTGAATAATCACTCTGCCATCACCAATTGAGCCTGATGAGTGTATCTCGGACCAACTCCGACAGCTGTCATTCATCCCACTCTCCCCCACCCGCGCTTTATAAACACCTCAATCTCGTCGGATTTTCAAGTAGAGCAATCAAAAATTCAATCCTACATTCAAACTCCATAAATACAGAAAACATCAGATACTCAAAATGTCCAAACCTACCATCGGCTTCGTCGGCCTAGGAGCCATGGGCTTCGGCATGGCCACCAACCTCGTCCGCGAAGGATACCCTGTCGTCGGCTTCGACGTCTTCCCCGCCTCGGTGCAGCGATTCCAGTCTCAGGGCGGAATTCCGGCTTCGTCGCTTCGGGAGTCGGCAGAGGGGAAGGACTTTTACATTTGCATGGTCGCCTCGGCGCCGCAGGTGCAGTCGGTTCTTTTCGGGGATGATGGTGTTGTACAGTGTGCGTTACGCCCATTGAGATTTACCATGAGGAGCAAAGCTGATATTGAGATGAACAGACCTCCCGAAGAATGCTACTCTCCTCCTCTGCTCCACAGTCCCCGCTTCCTATGCGCAGTCCGTAGCCGCAGAGCTGCAATCCCGCGGTCGTGCGGATATCCGCTTCATTGATTGCCCTGTTTCTGGAGGTGCCAAGCGCGCCGCTGACGGGACCTTGTCCATCATGGCGGGTGCGTCGGAGGAGGCGCTGAACAGCGGGCGCGAGATCCTGCAGGTGATGTCTGATACGAATAAGCTGTACCTAGTCCCCGGCGGCGTCGGCGCCGGGAGCAACATGAAGATGGTGCATCAGGTGCTGGCGGGAATCCATATCCTGGGTGCCAGTGAGGCAATGGGATTCGCGGCGCAGTTGGGGCTCGATGCAAAGACTACCGCTGAGAAGATTATCGGCTCTGAGGCGTGGACGTGGATGCATGAGAACCGGCTGCAGCGGATGGTGGAGGAGGATTGGAACCCCGGTGCCAGTGCGCTGACGATTATTCTCAAGGATGTGGTAGGTTGTCTTTACCGTGTGGTTTCTACAGATACTGACTGCCTAGGGCATTATCACGACTTCTGCCCGCCAGCACCACTTCCCGACCCCTCTCTGCTCGACTGCCGAGCAAGTCTACCTTTCAGCGCTGCTGCAGGGCTACGGCCCCAAAGACGACTCCGCCATGGTCCGCCAGTACTATCCGAAGCCACTGGCCGACGTGACCTGCACCGCGGAGGATCCCTCCGCTGCCCTCCAGCTCGTCCTCGATCTGATGCTGGGAGTCAACCTCGTGGCAGCCGCAGAGGCTATTGCGTTTGCGCGGTATTTGAACGTCGATCTCGCCATGTTCCACCGACTAGTCAGCGACGCGGCCGGCGCAAGCAAAGTGTTTATCCACAAGGGGCTGGAGATGATCGAGGGGAGAATTGGGGACAAGGCGCCTGAAGGGTCACAGACGCTCGATGAAGCCGTAGCACAGATGGAGAAGGTGGTGCAAAGGGCGAGGGATCTGCATTGCCCGCTGCATCTTGGGAATGCGGCGTTGGAAAAGTTGCTGATGGCGCGGAGACACGGACTCGGAGGGGAAGCGAGCACGAGCGTGATCAAGATGTTTGGCCAGTAATTGTACAGTTGTACTAGGATCTCTCTATGTAATGCCTTCAATAATGTCTTCATAACCCCTGAAATGCGCGGGATGCCAAATGCCCATTGACGTCAGTCGGACCAACTCCGTGCAGAGAGTGGGGGAGTTATCCTCCGAGTAAACAACCCCATATATAAAGGCACATATCCTGTGCACCTAGAATTCTGTACTGTAATCCTTTCACTCCCATCTTCCTCTCATCTTCACCAATTTCTATCGAAATGGCCTCCAGAATGGCCTCCAACCGCGCCCTCGCCATCCTCGACCACGCCGCCTCAAACCACTACGGCGTGCCCGCCATGTGCTGCTACAACCTCGAAGGCATCCTGGCCACCGTCCGCGCCGCCGAAGCCAAGCGCTCCCCAGCGATGATCCTCCTCTTCCCCTGGGCCATCCACTACGCCGACGGGCTACTCGTGCACGCCGCCGCCGAAGCAGCCCGCAAAGCATCCGTCCCCATCGTCGTACACATGGACCACGCGCAAACCCCCGAGATCATCCGCTACGCCGCAGACCTCGGCGGCTTCGACAGCATCATGGTCGACATGAGCCACTACGAGAAGGAAGAAAACCTGCGTCTTACGCGGGAACTGGTAGCCTACTGCCACGAGCGGGGGATCGCGACGGAGGCGGAGCCCGGCCGGATCGAGGGCGGGGAGGACGGAGTCGCAGACACGGCTGACCTAGAAGGATTACTGACAACTCCTGAGGAGAGCCGCGAGTTTGCCGATACGGGGATTGACTGGCTGGCTCCGGCGTTTGGGAACGTGCATGGCGAGTATGGGCCGCGGGGGATCCGGCTGGAGTATGATCGGTTGAAGAGCATTCAGGAGGCGGTTGGGGATCGGGTCAAGCTTGTGCTGCATGGGGCGGATCCGTTCACGCCGGAGATCTTTGCCAAGTGCATTGAGTGTGGGGTGTCCAAGGTGAATATCAACAAGGTGTTGAATAATGAGTATGTGCGGGTGCAGCGCGAGAAATCGGGGCGGGCGCCCTTGACGGCTGTGCTGGAGGAGGCAACGAATGAGATGCAGAAGGCTGTTGAACGGTGTATGGATATGTTGGGGTCTACTGGGAAAGCTGCTTAATGCTATCAGTATTATTCATAGACTTGAGACATATATTTTCTGTGCAATTCCTCTTTCAATGATATTAACCCCACGTTTCCCCGCACTCGGCGGACGACCGACTCGGCAATCCTCCGTCTCTCTATGCCGCTCTCGGGGCAAACGCCGATATCCATACACAACTTGCGCATATTGACCCTTCTCAAGATACCTCCATCCCCTAGAGTGTTCAATTAAAAGAGGAGACTGCTATACTGCAAGAGGACTGATCTGTTCTTGATGCCCGAAGAATTTTAAAGTATTGGTATACTTGGCCAAAAGCTTCCCTACGGTTCCAATGTTTGAGAAAGTGCCAAATTTTCTCGAGAGTTACTGAGCACACTGCACACAGTGGAGGTAATCTAGCTCGAACATACCACAATGAGTGTTGGCTCAGAGACCAATAAGTACTGTTCATATCATTTCCACTCTGCTGAAACCATGACGCCGCGGCCATAATGCCACAGACTTAAAAGAAGCAGTATCACTTTGAGCTGCCACGTGCCATTATGAAAGGACGTTTCATTTGGGCTTTGAGTTCAACGGATTTAACGAGTATCTGACTATCTGATAATCTTTGAACCAGGAGAAAGTTCTGAAAGTATGTAACTACCTATCATGGCCAGGGAGGACAGAGCCTATATACTATCTTTAACCCTACAGGGACTGTTTTGGGCTACAGCTCCATAGTATGTTGCAGTTTGTAAGACCATGGTGTTGCTATGTACATTTTCCCATCATAGCCTAGTACTGCCCTAGTTTAGAGTGTATAGGACCCACTGATGGGCCCAGAAGGCTTAGAAACAGCCACAAGCTTAGATCCATGATTTACATAGTAGGCAGCAGCCAACAGATTGATAAAATTTGGGCTTCCTCTATCTTAACTTGCACCTCTTGTTTTGATCAGTGTACATTCATCAATTTATAATCAGACAATGCCTCGTTCCACCTCGAATAAGCCCGAACCTCCCCCTCCCCCCAACACCACCCCCGAGCATTTTATGCAAAAAGCCGGATTCTACAACCATCCCTTTTTGTAAGTCAACCAGATCTGACTGCCTCGATCAACGTGCCCTAGATTCCTCGCCTCTGTTGTTGTGTTCCACTTGATGTACTACCGGACCTGTCAGCTTGTATGTGCGGTGGATACATGCTATCTACACACCTTGTTTCTGGGCTTTTCTGTTTCTCTTTTTCTGTCTTTTGCTCTATCGTGGAGAACTGCGAGACGAGATTCTTCGGGATGCTGAGGTATCGGCAATAATGGAGAAGTAGCGGGCTGGTGGAAGCAGTTCGGTGTGGAATTGTCAGATAGCGCGAGGGATATATAGTTCAGTCTATATATTGGCCATTCAGTGCTAGAAATTATGTATAAAGGCTTAATCTAATCTACCAAGTTACTCCTTTTGTACATATTTTCAAAGGCAGAGCGGCTATATAGGTATTGATACTGTTTTGAAAGTTATATAAGAACATACTAGAACAGAATCCAACTAATTAGTCATGCATGATGAGAACCACTTCTTTCAACCATTCACCTCAATCAGCCACATATCCAGATCATGCCATCGCATGACCCTCTGTAAGTCACCAAAATATCTAAACTTATCTGAGAATAGACCACTCACTATAGATACAGACAACCACAATGACGACAACCTGCCCCTGCCCACCCCAAATCAAACACCTCTCCTCCACCCTCCCAACCAAAGGCCCCTTCGACTTCAGCTTCCTCCCCCCCATCACTCAACCCCTCGCCGACCTCTGCAAATTCATCGAAGCATGCACACACCCCTACCACAAATACGACCAAGACCTGAGTACCCCGCTCGTCGATCTCTCCGACGCGGTGCTCTCCCTCTGCCATGCAGCCTGCACGGCCTACGATCTCCTTGATGATGAGCTTGGTATCGCCGCTGGTAAAGGTACCACTACCGCTACTCCTACTTCAACAGGAAATGCAAACTCCCCGTTGACATGCACCAAATCCCCCATGGCGCTGGGCAAACTCACCCTCCAGGCTGAGGAGGAGACCCTCCTCGCGCGACAGGTTGTCTACGCCGTGCTTACGCGCCTGAGTACTCTCCTGCGCGGTGTGTATGCTCGTGGCAAGGACGCGGCGGGTGGTGGTCCGGCGAATGGTGCTACTGCTACTGTTACTGCTACTGTCGTGGTGGACTTTGACTTGGGCATGGCGTTGGGGACGAGGCAGGGCCTGTACGGTCGGGAGGGCGACGAACCTGTCAGTCAGTGCTTGTCTAGGGTGTTGGCGCTGTTGGGGAAATTGTTTTCCGAGTGACTACGCAGAAAATAATATAGACAGATGATTATTAACAAGTGGGTTATGGGATTGTACTTCAAGAAATCAGGAAAGTAGAGATGCTGTCTCAATGCAAGGTTGAGAAATGTAGAGGACTGAGGTGGAATATGTTGAATTGATTGAGGCCCAAGACCGATTGAGAAGAATGAAAGAAGTTCAAGAGATTTGTACTCGCTTCTTCTAACATCGGCGTATACCAGAACATAATGATCGTATCGCTGCATGGGTATCTCAAAGTCATTATCTCGTTACTGGGAAATGAAAACATTCACTCCCACAGTTGAACCTGGCCGCGAAGGTAATCCAATCGTTGCAGAGACTCTGCAAACACCAGTTCGGCAGCACGGTAGATGCAGTCCCCGGGGCGCGTGCTAGTGGTCCGTCGCACATCCTGTACTTTGGCAGCAAGCTTCTTCATCCGCATGAGGATAAGCTGCTTGAGGAAGTACTGCTTGGTATCCTCGTCGAGTTCAGTGTTCCCTACATGTAACGGAATGAGGCACACATACGGCCGGCCGTCGGTACGGTTCCCGGCGGGGGGTAGTTGTGAAGTCCGCGTCCAGGAACTGACTGTTCGCCGGCTGGAGCGCGCGCTTTCGGTGTCAAGTAGGGTCTTCTCCTCAATGATCCAGTCGAGCATCTGGATCACGCGCTCGGTAATCACCGACATGAGGAGAACAGACGAGCGGTTACTGAGACATGTGGCGCAGCTCAAGACTCGGTCGAGAAGACTACGCTCGTGGCTCTCCACCTGCAATATCACGTCGATTGAGGGACGAGTACTCTCGGGAAGCGACTGACGCAAGAACAAGAGTTGTTGAAGAAGCGCTGTGTAACATTTGGCTCTGCAATCCCCACTCTCACTGCTTGTGTTCGAGGCATCCACACTGAGAGGGGGCAGCTGGTCGATGCCGGCTACTACATGCTCCGGATGTGATAGACTAGAGATATTGTAATCGGGCAAGAAAAGGGATAAATCGCCCCACGCATCAGACGGAGAGGCGGTTAGATAGCCCGTATGACAGGAGTTTGAGTTGTTATCTCTGGTGGTCGGATCCTTGTTGAGTGGCGAGCCTGCTAACAACGCTTCGAACGATGGGTCAAAAACGCTGTCGATGGAATTGATGTTGTCCGCAGTAACGCCACCGGCCAGCAAGGGTGTATCATCACCGCGGACATCGGCCATGACGAGGTCCTGGCCGTTGACAGTTGAGCTAGTCGGCTCTGTGATTATTGTTCGATCTATATCGCTCCCTGAACTGACTGCGGAATATAAATTCCCATCGAGTGTCGGCCTCTTTCGCGGCCGTCCAGTGCGTCGCTGCGGGCTGTAGATGCATGGTTGGCGATGACGAAGGCAGCGATGGCACGAGGGCTTGTGTTGACTGCACTTGACCTTGGCTTCCTGGCAAGAATCACACGACTTGCGCAGGCGTTCCCAGCTTGCAGTAACCTCAGCTTGTGTACACAATGGAGATGAAGATGAATGAGTCGAAGGCATGATGAGCTTTGTTGATTGTGGTTGTTTACGATGTTATCGATGGTGCGATGATTGTCTGAGCGTGGAGAGAATTACTAAGCAAACCAATTACCAGTTGGCGGCGCTTCTGTTCATACGAAGACGGACGTTAACTGGCACTTGATGGTACCTCTGGATGATTTCTGTCTTCCGCGAGTCTTTATCAGAGATTGGGATCAGTGCGTAGTCTACAGGTACTTGACAGCAGGGTTCGACTCTATTAGCCCTTCGGCTCATCGACAAGGCCCTCTATAAGATCAACTGTAAACTGTCTGAACTCTGAAGGACAGTAACCATTTTCAATTCAGTAACTTTACATAAATCGCTACGGTAAACGATGTAAAAGTTCCATAACTATACACAACATAACGGTTGATGCTGGCGGTGTTGGATAAGATTCATGCCGCGCACACACCCGCAAACCCCCCAATGTCCGAGACATAGCCAACAGGCAAGGCGTAGATCAAAGTCATCCAGTACGCCGTCCAGACATACCCCAGGCCGCGAACAAAACCTTTGTGAGCCATTAGCAAACATGGCCGAGGTTACGAAAGAGAAAAGAAGACGAGAAGACAAGAACCTACCATTATCCCGGATCCCAGCTTTCTTGCCATAGTGTTTGATTAAATCCTCCGCCGTGATGACAGCAGCATATGCTGGCATCTGCCAGAACATTCCCCAGCCGTAGTGCAGAGACGGGATTAACAGCGGACACGCGTAGTGCTGGACTCCGGAGACCAAGAATCCCACATACAGCTTCGTATATCTGTACATCAGAGTCCCTTTCTCCGCACCCAGGGCTCTAGCCACCACCTCGCCAGACCTCGTGAACATGTGCCGGAAGATCTGATGCCAGACTCTCCCCCAGAAATTCCGAATAGTGTACAAGTCGGCCGGACTGCCGAAGAGGCCTGGCCAACGATCCGGCGTCGAAAGATACAGCCCCACGAAGAGCAGCGAAGCCTTGCGATATTCGCTGTCCAGCATAAGGCCATCTCGGATCAATTGAGCCGCGACCAGTAGATGTTGGTGCAGCATGGGCAATGAACGGAAATCAACACTGGCTGCGTTTGTTTGCTGAGCCGGCCAGAACGCGCAGAACGCATACTTGCGAACGATGTCGGAGATGTACCGGTTCAGAAGGATTCTAGCCGCGTTTGCAATCAGGAAATCCCTACCAAAGCTCTATCAGCAGCTGCACTGGAAACAGTCCGAGACCAGATATACCACCGAGATTGGGTCTGCTCCTCGCCTCGTTTGAGATGCTGGTCAGCAAAGTTCCAACCCTGCCCGCGCCAACACGACCACAACTCCACGCTCCATTTAACCTTGTTCGGGAACTTTGAGCATCGCAGAATCCCGCTGTCCCCGCTGACGCTGTCGAGCTTCGTCGCGGTTTTGCTGTTCTGGTAGTAGTCGATTTCGGGGGTTCCGGTTAGGAACATTAGCATCCAGCGTACCGTGATGGAGACCATAAAGATCGCATCCATAAAGAACGACGGACCTGCTACCCAGTGGGTGAGCACGTAGAGCCACAGACTTGTGAAGGTTGTCATCCCGACGATGACACGTGTGGGACCCGGGGGTGGAATGGTGGTGAAGATCGCGACGGCCATGAAAGTCGGCGTCAACAGCTTGGTGGCCCAGAAGGGCATCTCATCACGCGAGGAATATGCATTTTGCATGTTCTGGAGAGTGATCTCCAAGTTGCGAATCAAGTTATCCACCATGTCGCTGGTCAGTCAAAGTCCTCACGCACTACCTGCTCGCTGGTGGCCAAGAGAGTGGGAGCAGAATTTGGACAAGCTAAGGAATTCCTTGTCTATATTCATCCTAACAGACTTGTATCGATTGAATATATGGAAGTCGAGAGTAGCTTGGCTTCGTGGAGTGACATCGCCAGCAGATATTAGGGCAAGGAAACTGCCCGATCTCGGGGAGTTTTGAGTCAGCACGCATCGGGACCTTTTTGGTCTATGACTACTGAAAACAGTAGCAGGCAGCAAACAATCTTCTTAATAATCATCAAGTGGTAAATCCATAACCTGATGAAGGACTAAGCAATAGCGGATCCGTCTCATGGCTGCGGTGTTGTTCCTGCTGTGAAGTAAAACCACTCTTTTACCCGTTTCGGCAATTCCCCCAGCCCTAATCCCCCGTCAAGCACCCGAACATAGTCTTTAGAGTGAAACCAGTTGATTGTATCAAATGTCCCTCTTTTTTTGCCTGAATGTAATTTCTAATCTGAGTCCCATCATTCCATGGCATTTGTCAGCGTGGTTGATATATGAAGGCGTGAAGTGTCTCTTCCGGAGCTCAAATTAAGTAAGGATACTTCCTGCACGAGCTATTCCATTTAATCGATCGCCTTCGATACTAGGGCATTATCAGTACTCTCCAGATTGTACTTTCTCGATAATGACTGATCTTGCAAACACGGAGATGCGGCCGTCGGGCTCGGACATCCCAAAAGACCCAGAGAAACAAGAGAGTAGCTGTTCGGAAAGCGATCAGAGCAAGAATACTCCGAAAAGCCCACGCAATGTCCATGGCTTCCTATGGGTGACGGTGGTTCTAGCCATCTACAGCTCGACATTCCTCTTCGCCCTCGACAACACCATCGTCGCCAACATCCAGCCCGCCATCATCAAATCGCTGAATGGAGTCGACAAGCTGGCCTGGTCGGGCGTCGCATTCGTGATGGCCTCCAGCGCCACCGTCCTCACCTGGCTGCAGATCTTCAACCAGTTCAATATCAAGTGGATGTACATTTTCTCCATTGCCGTGTTCATGGTGGGCTCCGCCATCTGCGGCGCAGCGCAGTCAATGAACATGCTCATCGGGGGCCGTGTGGTCTGCGGCGTAGGCGGCGTGGGCCAGTACGTCGGCGTCATGAATTTCCTCCCTCGCTTGACATCAATGCAAGAACGTCCGATGTACGTCAGTGCGATGGGCCTAACCTGGGGCGCGGGCACCGTGCTGGGTCCCATCATCGGCGGCGCGTTTACCGATAGCTCAGCGGGCTGGAGGTGGTCATTCTACATCAACCTTTGTGTCGGCGGCCTGTTCACCCCGGTGTACATCTTCTTGCTTCCTTCGCTGCATCCGCAGCCCGTGGGAACGCCCGTTATCGAGCGGCTGAAGCGGATGGATCTACTGGGCTCGCTCACCCTCATGGGTGCCTTTGCGGCGGGAGTCATCGGCGTGAACTTCGCGGGCGCCATGTATCCATGGGACGCACCAGGCATTATCGTCGCACTTGTTCTAGGCGGCGTGCTGTTTATCGTCTTTGGGATCCAGCAAACCTTTTGCATCTTCACCACCGAAGACACTCGCCTCTTCCCCGTCGAACTGGTCTCGTGGCGCAAGCCGCTCCTCACCCTCCTCTTCATCTGCGGCTGCTGCACAGGAGTCTGCGTCACGGTCCCCACGTACATCATCCCCCTGTATTTTCAGTTCACCGCGTCGGACGAGTCCCTTCAGTCAGGTGTCCGGCTACTCCCCTTCGTCTGCCTCCTCGTCTTCAGTTGCGTGGGGGGCGGATTCCTCACCTCCCGTCTGGGATACTACATCCCCTGGTACATCATGGGAGGAGCGTTTTGTCTGGTCGGCTCCGCGCTGATGTACACAATCCATCCTCACAGCAGCGCAGGAGCCATCTACGGCTACAGTGCGCTGATCGGTCTAGGAGCCGGAATGTACCTCCAACTAGGCCACGCCGTGGCGCAAGCCAAAGTCAAGCCTGAAAAGGTCCCGGCCGCCGTTGCTTTTACCACCACCGCGCAGCTGAATGGTCTGACGTTTGCGTTGGTCATTTCACAGTGTGTCTTTGTCAATGAGGCTGCGAAGCGTAAGTCGCTTTCCCTTCGCGTTGTGAGCTGTGCGCTTATGGATTTGTTTCTAGGAATTGCATGGGTGCTCCCGCACGAGGCCCGGTCCACCATCATCGATGCCATTTCTGGGACTGGGTCGACGTTCGTGCAGGACTTGGACCCGGCTACCAAGAGCAGGGTTCTCGCTGCGATTGTGACGGCCATTGATCGGACTTATATTCTATGCATTGTTGCTGGTGCAGTCACCCTGCTTGCAACGTTTGGTATGAAATGGGAGCGGCTGTTCATCGCCGCTACGGCTGCTGCATGAGGGCTTCAAGATATGGTATATATGGTCTGAAGCCGTCAAGGTAATATAGTTAATGTAGTTGCTTCTCTTCCTTCCTTGAAATCCTAGAATCTCAAAGGACCGCATGTGGCACCCTACTTAGTAAGAATCCAACTGCCTCTAGAAACTATAGTGTTGCAATATCACCTTTTACCCTCCTTTGGATATATGTCGATCCGGCGGGACATAAGCCTTCTGGACCCATCCACTGAACTGACCATCGAGATATACTCAATAAACCCAGGGCAATATTCTCCACCTAACGATCCTCCTGTACTCCTTCCAGTCCTCACCATACTTCTTCGCGCACATGGCGTCGTTCTTCCCATCAGACTTTGAAAAGCCTCGGAGGAATCCACACCCTCAGAGTCTAACATCTTGCTGAGTGATTACGGAGAGGCATCCATGCCCTTAACAGAGCATAGGTGTAGCTCAGGCCTTCCCTTCCCAGCTGCCATCTGGAGTCCCGCATGCTCTATATGATAATACTTGGTCAGCGCCCCTTGTTGCGGACATACTTGCCACAACGGATGATTTCACCGCTGAGCAGGTTGATACTCTAGGAAACTTACCTCTACGGTGATGGAAGAAATGGGAGGCGAGACACGAATATTCCTGATGAAAGCAAAAACCCAACCCAAGATCGACAGGTGAGGTCTTGGGATGACCGCTTTGAAAAGCACATTCAACTCCTACGACAGAAGGCTGGAATTTTGGAGTTTCGGCTTTTGATGTAGCTGCTGTTATGTTATGAGTATGTTGCGGTCGATGCTGTCATTCGAGCCAGAGAAGCAGTTAACTGTGCAGGACATCCTGAAATGGGAGTGATTAGAGAAGCGGGCGCTGCTGGTGCTGCGAGAGATCTCGCTCTGGGGAGCACGGAGGTTGCGAATAGTTTTCATAATTCTCATTCATCGGAGATGTGCTGTATGTTGAGGACATGAAGCAACAGTGGTGACGACGATGTTGAAGCTGTCCAATTCTACCAAATTAGGAAGGTGGAAAGCCCTTTTCGCTGGTGGTGATTAGCGTGAGTGCATTTTATAGATGTGGTCCGCGGAGCTCACTTGAGGTGGGGCATGATCTACCAGGTATACTCCGTAGGCTACGTCAGGCATCCTGATTGGATACATGCCTGGATTGCTCGACCCTATCAGGCCTGGGCTGATCTTCGGCGCCAGAGCTATCTCACGTGTCTATAGCATAGCCTCGGAGACAGCAGATTCTCCTGGCGTTGATTTGTATGGAGAAGGCTCTCTGGAGAGAACTGTACACTGCTGCCCGATACCCTCGAAGTTGCCAATTGTCGTTGTTGTCGCTGTGACTCTTCCAGCCTCTGATGTCGTCCTTCCCAATTTAGGGACTGATACTGATCTTGACGGCCATTGAACGGACACTCGCCAAAGTCGATTTCCAACATATCCGAGCAACAAGATGTCGATGGGGCCATGTCGGACCCAGCGGACCATTATTCCGAGGGGAGTTCGGACGTTGCCAGGCTGCCAAACGTAGCCATTTTTATTGGATTGAGCCAGGACAGTATCTTATTGGCCAGTAATGAGGTGAGCTTTTCTTGCTCGCTGTTTTAATGCCAGGTATCACGTGAGCATTAAGTGTTCTGAAAACCAGGCTGATGATCGCTCGAAGCCGTTACAACGATTAGATATGAAAGTATCTTTCCTTTTCTTGCCCTGATGACAGCACAGGCGACATCACGTTCGATTTGACCCAGAGGGATGTTTCGGTGATCCTGCACAGAAATCCTCCGCGCAAAGCCAATCGGTGACGGCTTAAGCTGGATTCGCGATGCTTAGTCTCAGCATACTTCAAGTTACATTGTCTTTTTTGGTTAGCACGGTGAACCAACAATACACTGAATGCAAGTCCATGTTTAGCCTCACTAATGGCAAGCAACATTAAAGGATATAACCTTCAACTTTATTGCAGTGTTGCACCTCTTCTGCCTCCTGTACCTTTGTTTGCATCAGTAGGACCATCTTACATACAACCCCCTCCATCTCGGAGCTCCACACACTGGGCGATTCATACAATGTTCGGGCCAACACTTCATCGCCGACACTTCAGTTTGGGAGAGATACCGCGAGTTTATGTACTTGAACTGCAGAAGGTCACTATGGAATCTACACCTGCCAGGTCCTGTGCATGAATTAAAACTCTGCGCGGGTCAAACGACCAGCCTTTCCAACGCCATCGTTAAAGAAACCCTCCACTGGAACCCCACCTCATCTCATCCCGAAATGAGCTTCAATATCGCCCTCCCTGTGCAATAGTATCCACAAGTTACGCCGAGTCACTATCCCTTTGTTGATTATTTAAAATGTGGAGTGGAAACTCTGCTTTCTTCCTGAACAGGACGGAATGGGAGCAGAAGGTGGAACGAAAGGAGCGACAGGATAATGGTAGTGAAAGGATGATTCTGTAGGGTGTTGGAAAAGATCTCGCTTATACCGGCGCCGTCACTCAATTTCAAAACAATCATAATCTCTTTAAATCCCATGACATAGAAAACAAAGTCTCATGGTAACTACCATTCATTGCTGCATCCCCAAATGCTCACGACAGTCCCCTTTACATGTTGACCGGTGAGTAATGGGTGTTACCGGCCTAGGTCCAGTCCATGACGGATCATCATCCGCATAGCCCAGGTCGGCATTGTAAACTGGTATCTTGCCTGGTTGCACCTTTGGACAGATGTCTCTCATCGAACTTGATGAGCACAACTCTACCGTTAGCCACCAAAGCGTGTCAATCTCAACTCGCATAAACCCATAATAACCCTCAAACTTCCCTGGTATAAACATAGGATCAACCATGGTAATAAATCCCATCCTTGGCCCACCCCCGTGCATGCTCTCCGCTGGCTCCTCAAAAGCATTCATAATTGAATCTAAGCAATGCTGATCAATGACCAGACACACTGTGTACCGAGGCACGACCTCCCCTATCCTAGCACCCCGAGATGCAATAAGGTTCTTAAAATCCTCACGAATCTGCTCAATTGATGCACCATCCCAGCATTCCTTATCCTCAAGGATAACATTTTTGTACCCCTCATGGACAAGCCTCTCAGGAAAGCTATGATCCTCAGCCCCTGCATATCGGTCACCATCAACATGGTCAATTTCCCAGTGGATATAGCGGTCGATTTTCTCCAGACAGGCAGACCAGACCTGATCAGACTCAGGGGTGTAGACCGTGCGGTAGATGAAGAAGCCCCAGGGCCAGCCTTCATCATCAGCTAGACTAACTAGCTGCACAGCAGAGCGATCATCATCTTTATACCAGGGCTGCTGACTCCAGCGCTTGTAACGCTCTGTGTGGCTATCAGTGAATTCTGGGTGCGACCACCGTGCTGGCCAAGAGGAGTGATAAAAGAAATGGTTTTCAGAAGTATTTTCATCTCTGGAGTCTGTTGATTGTGCCATGCTGCGGCACTAGGCTTTGACTGTAAAAGTTCTCCGGCGCTCTGGAGATGAGATGATGGTATTGCCTCGGGTGAATATTAGCGCAGAGCTTGCTGGGTACCGGCTCGTCTTGGCTAATTTGGCCAAGTCTTGCCAAGGAATCGACAGAGTGACTGTTCTCATACATTCATACTTGTTTAGTACATATAAGCGCAGAGATTAGTGCAATGGAAGGTTACATCCAGATAGGGCACGCGTATGGGTCCATGGTCTTTTTGATATATTCACCCATAGTTCTAGACTCCGTACACCCGCCTAAAAATCAGTAACGGGTTAACTTCGTACAACTAGACTGAGTTGAGCCGGCCTACACGGTCAACTCCGGAACTACCATAACTACATGTCAAATGAGTTCGCTATTATATGGGTCGAAAGCGAGCACATTCGAACTAGCGTGCGCATGGTAGGGTTAGCCGATAACGATCTTTCGCCAGGAAGAAAAAGGGGACGAATTTCTCACGTTTAATGGCCCTTGAGCTGGAAAACTCCATGGGCTGTCTTCCTCTTCTCAATATCGGATTGCCGGTCTTGACCCAGATCAACCTTGAATCGGGCCCTGGGGACTTTGGTTATGATATTCAACGCCATCTATCGTCGTCAATCTCAGTGTTACAAAAGCTACCAATCACCCTCGACATCATGCATGATGAGATTTATTTTGATAGTTATTGGCCAAGCGAATTGGATAGCCGAGACCTAGAAACTCTCACCCAACTGATATCTCTGCCGAACGTAAGGCTCGGGGAAGATGGAAACATGATTCTGGACATGTAGAGGGTGGCAGGGAAGATCTGTGGTGTTTGCTATCGTACGTCGACAGCTGCGAAGAACACACAAAAGCCTAGCTATTCTCCAAGATTACAGCCACAACTGATAAGTATGCGCATCCACCAGCGAGTCTTATAGATGCACACCATACAAGAGCAGCCGTCCTTCTTCATGGAATCACGCATTCAAGGTACGCAATGTACCCGGTTGATAGCGTTAAAACCAAAGATTACGCGTACGGATGGGAAGGCTGCAAAGAGCTTGCCGAGGGTACTTTCAACCGAGGTTGTCAGCAATATGCTCTTCTCAAAGGGCCCCTCTGTGAAGATAAAAACAACCCTGGAGAGGATGGGGTGTGTGATGCTGACTTTTCGGCACAAAATGCAGATGCGTTCGCCGTCATTGCAGCTGGCATATTCTTCAGTCACGAGTTGGGGAGACAAATCCCACTCTACCCGCCCAATCATGTGTCTGCAAAAGCTGTTTCTGGGCTGTCCGCTAGAGCTGGGTGTGTACGGCATGATGATATCATGTTTGACTCAGGAAGCAGATTTGTGATCAACGGCTTGGTTTCGTTTGGTGATTCTTTCGCCGCGGGCCTGGGTACCGCCCAGACGACAACGGACGGATGTCGTGTTGGTGGAAACAATTATGGTGATCTGATTCATCAACACCTTGGAGACGATAGAATCTCCATTGAGAAGCAGATCTGCTCTGGTGACACGACAATTGGCCTCCAACGTCAGATCGGAGAATGGACGGGTGCATCTCCTGCAAACATGGCCGGGATGATCTTGGCTAGGGATCAGGGAGAAAGTGGCTTGCGCTACAAGCTCAAACCTCTCTACTAGAGTATTCTGGTCAAGGCAAAAGAATATGACTTTTTTCTGTTTGTCACTGGTTAGTCTGGTTTCTTCAATCATGACACCACTCATTGTGACAAGAGCAGCTTCTATTACTGGTTGGATGGTATTCAGCCTCCTGGTGATGGGTTGGTTAATAAGGTTGTTTATCTTACCACGTCTCTACGTACAGAGCTCAATCAGCTGGTGGGTCAGCTCAACAGCTTGATTGAAGCTGCCATTCAAGCTGCCAATTCCGAGCTAGTATCAACCAAGGTTCACTATGTTGGCGTCTAACCAAAGTTTGACAGGCACCGCTGGTGTGAGCAAGGGATTTATGAGCCCGACGCCGGCGCTCCAAACACCTACTTCTTTTTGAGCGGCTGGTCCGATCTTCCTCTAGACAACAACGCTGTCACATCATCTGATTCCAACGATATTGCCTCCCTTATGCAGACTGGGATCAACCTTCCAGAGGCGTCAACTTGCCAGCAAACGATAGGCTCGGATCCAGATCCATACGAAGAATTCCTGTGTCTGGCTTCCATTGCGATCAAGGAAGACCCGAATGGGCCAGTGGCCTGGTCATATGGGAATGCGACCCAGGCCATCAGAGATGGGGATGTGGACTCGCAGCATATCAACGACTGGTATGCTACTCGACAGATCAAAGCTTTCCACCCGCGGAGTCCTGGAATGGGACTTTACTGTGATGCTATTCTAGAAAAGATTGATGCTATAACGGACATTTGTGCAACTTTGCTCGTCAGCGGTCTTATCCAGACGCCTCCCTCTCTGCCTCTCCTTTTTCTTTTCCTACTTGTCTACTTGATTCATCTGCTTCCTTTACTCGGTAGCTATTCGACCCTTGGACTTCCTACTTTTCTTTTCTTCTCTCTCTGCCATGTTGTCAAATATTTAATCTTTCATATCTTCAGCCTGACCGAGTTCCTCTTGTCCAAATAGTTCGCTCCTCGTGTACTGGTACCCTCATGATAGGTGGAAGCATGCAAGCAGGTTTACCTTCTCTTCTGCGCCTCCGCCTCTACCTAGACTACAACTATTAGTTAACGTAATTAAGTAACCGATTGAGTCATATCAGAGACTTAGCGCGCTACTAGCTACAGGGAACCTATGAGAGAATGATTGACAGGTGACCATTCGGCATGTGACAGGAACTATCCTAGCGCACACCATGATTCATATAAATACCTGCTTAAAAGGCCCCAGTGGCCCAGTCCACCCAACAATCTCCCACACACACGCACACCACTTACTTCATTTGACTCCAGCACAAATGGGTCAGCTCTCGTCTTTCGTAAGATCCTCTGCTGTAGACACATCGTATGATGCTCCCTAATAATCTATACTCCGAGAGGCTAAGCCAGACAGATTTAGGACTCCACGTCTTACTCTTACTTTGGAAGGAAAATCATTTCTTGATCTCTATTTTGATACGTCATACCTCCTCATCATCAGAATCACGCGGGATGAAGATGATCCCCAGACGCAACCATGCATCATCCACTGGGACCCTATTCAGGATGCATTTGGCCAGCCGGGTATAATGCTAGTCCGTTCTAGTTGTGACTTCGCAGAGGGCCTGGGACCCGTTCAAGTCAACCCTAATCAGCTGCAGACAGAATCTCTCCGCCCAAGGAAGGTATCCCAGTCAGACCCGTGCTTTAAACAACTATACCCAGGCTCCAGCGTCTCTTGGGAGCTGGACTTGCCATCTGTCTACTTTGATTCCTTCCAACCAGAAGAACATTACAAAATCCGTTGGATAGGCGGACAAATCTCCCTGTGGGACTGGGGCACATTGGCGCAGCACGACGGCCGCATGCTCGGTCCCAAGTTCCCCGCAGTGGTTTTACCCGGCGGGCCAGAACAGCTACTGAGCATTAACCCTGCTGAAACCGATATAGAAGAAGAGGTACCCCCATTACCGCCTTCACCCGCCCCCATTTTGGCATCTTCCAGGATGAGTGGCGCCCCGGTCTTCAGCCTTACCATCGCAGGACCTGCTACGCTATCAATGAGAGATCGCAATTCACAGGGTCGACTGCGCTATCCGGTCACAATGACGCTCTCGTATGACGCAGCTCCGGATGGCTTAGACGGAAAGCCAGTCACATTTCATACGTTCATATTCAAAGATATTGATGATCGCGACGGGGGTTTCAGGCTCTACTTTAGAAGAAAAGGGGACGACGACTGGAGCTCACATGAACTTCCGGTCATCTTTACATACCACATGTACAGATTTTCCAAGTGCGACCCGGTAAATGTTGGTCGCAACGACCAGGACAAATTTGCGGCCTTGGCGCCTGGCGAGTCATGGTCATTCACGCGGGAGGTGACTGATTTCCCGAAGAATGCAGCGCCTGGTGATGAATTTCGGTACAGGTTTAAGGGTACGCAGCTTGACTGGTGGGACTGGGGACACTTTCGCGATCATGAAAATACTGTGGTGGGGATTGAATACATAGTCCGCGATCCGAAAGATAATGGGGGTCGGCCAGGGCTTCTGGTGCCGGCCAGTAACTGGGTTGAGTTTACAGTGGTTGAATGAGCTCCTTGCTTAAGGCATCGAATTTGAATGCTATAATGATATCTGGACATTCACATCTCTGCGGGATGTCCCAAAAGCGGCTCTGTCTCGGTCCCCCGTTGTATACTCGCTTTGCTCGAAGATGAGCGATGCAAGGCCAGTAACAGAAGCACTGCCTGTCCGAGGGCGAAGACAAAGCTGTCAAAGATGATGAAACCAACAGTCCCGTACCACACAGTAAAGGTATTCCAATTGTAATGACCCTCCAATTTCTCATACGGAAATGGAAGACTCGGTATCCATGTCACTGAGACGAGAGTGAAGATGAGAGCTTGCATAGCCAGACCCTGCACACTCAGCGCATTTGAAAATGGTGCAACCAAGATCTCACGAGCTTGGCAGAAGATCCCCAGAACACCTAGCGCCGTGAGAATTGGGTAAATATACATGGAGTGCACGCCATAAAAAATTGCCAACCAAAGTCTTTGGGGTCCATAGTCGGGGATGGAATTGATAATCACAACAGAAACGATTGAGATAGAGAGAAAGATGGTGTAAGTGGCAACCAAGAGTAACCTCCGGTTGCTATAGATGAGAATTTGTATGAATCTGTGGGGACAAATATGAGCATTTTTCCATATTGCTTCTGGACATTAGGAGGATCTCACAATGCCACAAAAAGGATTGTGACCACAGCACAGTGCCACAAACTAATCCTGTTCCCTGCGCTTGTGGGGAAATGTAAAAAGACAGGGTGGCCTTCTTGTTCATTCACAACAAATAGTAAGAATATATAGATCGAGAGATGCTCAGTGGCGATGATCAGGTTCGACAAGATGGTCATCGAAGAGACCCCATTAATGGTTTGTTTCCTCTGGATGAGCAATATCTGGGGAAGAAATGAACCGACGGCGAGAATCAGCAAGATACTAAAGGCGTTAGTAAAGAGAATTTGGACGACATTTTTCTGCAGTATGTGTACACACGCCACCATATAGGTGGCTCTGCAAGTGAGAGACGCCACCAATCGAACTCAGGTGGCTCTGCAGGTGACATCTTGTGTAGTGAGGGGGGTTGAGAACCTATATATAGAAAGTGGAGGCCAATGGCATCAACTGCCAGTCAGCTAATAGGACGTATAAGCTTAGTCAAAGTATTTATAGAGTGGTTGGCTTTAACTCAGGGTTGGCTGAGTATAGAAGGGAAAATAAAAACAGAACTCAAAACAAGAAAGCGCATAACCCTTATATAAAGCCCAAGGTGCAGCAATGCCAAGATCGGGTGGCCCTAGAATCTGACTTAAAAGAACACCTAGAGGGGTAATTGTCAATACAAACTAAATAAGCTAGCCATAGTACCTCTCTATACAACGACATCGTTAGCGCTGAAAAACTCCGCAGCCCTTGTTGAACCGCCTCTCTTCCTCCGACCACCGCCGAGGGCTATACTACTGCCCCCTGGCCCCTGCGGTCTCGACATATCCATGTCACCTATATAGGCCCGACTCCTCTCCTTCAAATGACCACGTACTGTTTCGCGCTGCTCAGAGACGCTGCGGGCTTACGAGACGTCCGAATCACCCCACAGATACCATTGGGATCATTCTTAATAGGGGACTAGGAGACGCACCGTTCATGTAGTTTGAGGGGTTGAGATAGCCGCAGTCATTATGGGGGTCATCTTGTATAAAAGCTAGCATTCTTGCTATGTACCATATCCGATGTGACACTCAGATAGAGCTCCCGGTGAAGTCCTGACGATCTCGCTTCGGTTCCATAGGCGATATTCTCACTTTATTAGGCATAGACGCCTGGACATCAAAAATAGTATCTGAATCCGTCAAATGCTCCCTCTATGTGATCGCAGCGAGTGAATGAAGCACGTCTGTGGCGATCTTCACGTCCCGTTTACAGTAAGTATACCAAACTCCTCAAGATACGTGAAATCCTCCCTAGTCCGTAGAGTCTGCGCATGAGATGTTTTAGTCTACGAAGCACTGGTCTATAGAGCCCAGAGTACATATAGAGCATAATGTTTGGATGTAACTAATGTAACACTCCTTATGGCTAATTGCTCTGTTTTAGCTAGCTTCCTGCATCATACATGGTGACAAACCCTGGCCGCTGTTCGTCTCACTCTTCTACCCAGCTATTTCTTACCATCGTCCATTTCGCAAAGACTTTGGAGCCCATTTGCTTCTCAATGGCCATGGACGATACTGCTATACTTCGAAATACTTACCTCCCTAGCCTGTGCCGACGCCGTGGATCGTAATCAAGAGCTGATGCAAATTTTTATGACGGCGCTCGAGAGAAATGCTGGGGCCGATTTGATGGCACTCATCCCTGGCTCCTATCTCCAGGAGCGTCGAAGATTACAATTCCAGCGTCTGAAAACAGATGCAGCAAAGCTCAACCGAAGGACCTCGAATCAGCTCTAGTTCTGGGTCAGCGACGATCCGGATATCGACTTAAGTGTCGGTATTCCCTCCGAAGGAAAAGAGTCGAGGACCACACAGACAGCTCAATACTCAGCGTACCTCCTGGGTCTGAACATTTCAGTCATATTACTCCCTATCATGGCAGTAAAACATGCGTCAAATTCTTCCATTCTTTCCTTACTAATCAGGACTCGATGTCTTTTCTCATGGCGATGTCAAGACTTATAATAATAAGGGAAACGGGACCAGAACAATACCGTGTCATGACTGGAATCATTTGACGGGAATATAGCGCGTTTAATCCAAAGTACTATGAATGTACTTCATGAACAAGGACATCGTGTCTGGCGGAGGAGAATGACTGGTATTCCTATTTGCCAAGGAGTATTTCTCCCTCGCAGTTCCCTATACATTGGCTTGTGCTTGTTCATCGGCTCTGGGGCATCCATGTCAAAACAAGCTAACATCATAGAATTTCTCTGCTGCCAAATGACTGTTATTTCCCTTTAGCTGCGGCACGCCACTCAACTAAGTCGCTTGAAAGTTCGATTTCAGATATAACGGTAACTCGCTGAGAACAATAGATTGGATAGGTATCATGCACTGAGTTACATGCCTAATATGAACAATCGGTTTCACGAAACAGGAAGAAATCAATCCAGCTTCTCCAACCGAAGGCAGGCGAAGAAGAGCGTTATGCCAGTCCTTCTTGCTTTCCCGCAATATAAGTCCTCTGCCTCCGATAGACTTCATCTTCACTGTCCATGACTTTCCTTTCTTCCAACTCGTCCAAGAGATCAAGCACATAGTCTTGGCAATTCCAACCGGAGATCTCATTATGAACGGGGATTGTCCTTGCAATATCCCTGATCGTGTTGGCTTTGGCGACATCCACGTCACAAAGGTAGACCAGCTCCACCAGACTTTCGTCATGACGAACATCTCTTCTCTCCGTTTCATAGCGAAAGCCGCCATCGGATCCCCTGGCATTGAGCAAGATTTCGTCCGCTTCGGGCTCGTCAATGAAAAGAGCCCAGTGCTTGTAAACACCGCCGTCGTCGGATATGGCTACATATACCTTGATCGTTGACATCTCGAAGCAAAAGAGGACGTCAGAAGGCTCTGTAGCGGTGTGGGGATATATAGGACGGGATAGAAGGATACTGCGCAAAGAGTATGAGTAAACGAGCAGAGAGGATTCATTCGGAACTTACTTACAGCTACTTGCGTGATTTTGGAGTACTTTGAAAGTCTCTAAAGAAATGGATATTGCTGTCTAACGCAGACCTATTCTTATAGGATAACTATTGGGCTATGTGTAAGCAGCGCCGACATTGCCGCTGATATCCCCAAGCGGCAGCTGCTGCTTGTGATCACTGACTCGGAGAGCCGGATATCGAATCGTTGCATAGCCTTGTGTAACGCATGTCGACACGTTGCGTCGAAACCAATCGATACTTGCTTGAGCGCTAACTCCCTTGCCTATACGCGCATGGTTACTGTGGCCGTGCAAAATGACCAATGATTCTGCTTGCTCCCATCTTTCAGAATTTTGTTAGGGTCTAACTGAAAGGAAAGGCGCTTAGACACTGGCAGCAAAGGAACAAATGAACGAGTGGAACATGGTTATCGAAACTCTCTGGGAAAGACGGAAACGGAAGTAATGTGTGTCCTCAAAGTCCAAATATTCCAGTCAAGATAGTGCTGACGCTTTTGGGCTCCAGAACAAATACACGATCTATTTCAGATCGAAAAAGTTACGGACGGAGTTGGATGAACATACAAAAGACTTCCTTAAACAGAAGTTAGGCCTAGAGGCGGTATGAATACTTTGCTTTCACCTCGGGGGGAATGTTTATTCATAGCAAGCTGCTAACTACAGACAGACCAACAAGCCGGAGCTTCCGAGCAGGAAGGCGAACTTGCCCACTAGCTCATATGCGCACAGTTCCTGGCAGGCCAGTGAAAGCTCTGACAAGGTTGTGTAAGTAGTCCCGAAACCATATCCTTGGAGATAGACCATTACTGAGAGAGGGCAGCCATTCTGCCGATACGACGGAAAAACAATGGGGGATTGTGATGACAAACACTGTGGTTCTTAATCGGCAACATGCAACTCTCGGCGATGGCCAGAACATAGAAAGTGCTCAGAGGCCATATTACACCGGTGTGTGAAGAAAGTAATCCAGTCGCCGTACTGTGGACTGACTCTTTCATTGCCTGTAGTCTTTGCTCTGAAACCGTGAAAGATTCCCTCATACGATATCACATTTGAACGGGAAACGAAAGAGGAAGAGGAAGAGCAACATGACAAGGGGTTTGCTAGACCCACGGTATCTAGGGTGGTTGGGACCCAATGGACAGGTTGTCAAGATCCAAAACGATGGGCCGCTCGGCATTTTCCAGCTCGAATACACTCCAGAAACCCCAGACGTAGCCAGCAGGAGAGCACCCGGAGGACATAAGCCGAATATACCACCCGCACGGAAAACTCTCACTCTAGAACAACAGTGGCCTCCGCCAAGACAAGAACTTCAACAGCCATATTATGGAGGCGCATGGCGGGATGCGCGGAGCAAAGACCGTGAGAAGCTTCAGAGGCTAAGGGAAGCCTTCGTCCCTGGCTCGAGTGGCTATTGAATCTATGTGACTTGCAATGATTCCCTGGATAAACCTGGAAACAAGCAGTCGGATCTACTAAAATCTGTTGCATTACCAGAGAATGTGAAGGGTCACTTGAAGCAATATATGGCCAAACTTACCTTTAACTCGGGGAGATGATCCCGGCAAGCGCAGGGTATCACGTCAACGTTCTGCAATTTGATATAGCCCTGTATGCCAACAGCGACGCAGTTTTTACAAAGTACATTCTGTGGAAATGAAACTGAATATTGCAGCCATTGATCTATTCATTCGTACAATGTGACATCTTTACCGTTTGGATTAGATACACAGCGTGAGGGCGAGCAAGCGTGTCTCCCCAATAGAATGGATAAGCGCTGGCCGCGGCTAATCTCAGACTCTGATAGCCTTCCAAAATGCTGGACTCTCATGACCTTGCACCACATTTGAGATCGGAATCAGATGGACAGCTGGGTTGGTCCGAGCCTCTTGAATCTGTCGGATATAGGATTGGGCAACGTTGAGCCACAGCGCCTTCTCCCGTTTACTCGCCTGCGAGCCCTGCCAGACCCATAGTCTGCTACCGGTGTCGCAAAGAAAAACATCGTTTCCATCCAAATCTGACGGGGAGATCTGCTGCCCGTCTTTGACGAGATCGAACGAAATCGCCCCTGTGGCGTCACTGAGTCGGAATAACTTGAGTGATTGAGACGCGTCACTATCCCGATCGCCTCCTGCAGGGAACGAGACAGGCCGCGGCGCCTGGAAAGACGACTGCTGGTATCCTTGCCGCCGAGGAGGTCCACGATGATTTTGGATCGCGACTCCAGCTGGGAAAGAACCTCGACGTCGAGATGTTTAGCAAGAGTCATATCGTTGACCACCTGAGCGGCTTTTGCCTTTTCCATCGGGCTGCAGTTCTTGCCCTGCCAGACCCAGATTTTCTGGCCCTGATCCAAGACAAAGACGTCATGGTCGTCGAGACTCTCCCAGGTCGGCTCGACCTCGTGCACGATGACTGAATCCGCTCGCGCAGCAGCAGGGTGCTTGAAGATCCGAAGCAGCGTGATGGCCTCCTTCGATGATTGTTCATTTGTCTCGACGTGGTTGAAGCCCGACCGCACGCCCCCAGACCGAACGCAGAGCCGGCGGAATAGCGCCATGAACTCCGGCGAGGGGTGCGCCTGCACCTCGCGATGCTGCGTCGCAGTCCCACGCAGGAACTCATCGAGCTCGACGGTCTTGTACGCGGCCGTGCCCGCCTCGTCCTGCGTGGTCTTGCTTCCCAGCCAGAAGAAGATATCGTGGCACAGCTTGTCCTCGACCTTGTAGGAGTGCAGGACGATATAGCTGTCGCCGTCGTAGAACTCGCCTGTTCGTTCCTTGGGCCAGGGGACGACCTCGAAGTTCTCAATGCGCCAGATGAAGAGGCCGCATTCTTGGCCTACCAGTCCGTTGTTCCAGGCTGGTTCGGATGCGGCTGAGTTGTATTTGACGCGGTGGTCGATGTCTGAACCGATCAGTTCCACATTGCTGTCTTTGATGTCGTACTCTTTGAGATGGACCAATCCTTCGTGCGGAGGCATTTTTGGCAATAGTTGATGAAGTTAGAAGTTGAGAAGAGGAAAGAAACAATGTGGACCGGTGGTGGGGTTAATGCCTAGGAGTGAGCTGAGAGGATCTACAGTGATAGTGGAGATCTCCTTTATAAATAGTATTGTGTTCCAACTTACTGTCCTTGGTCGGATCTCAGCTTACTTATAGGTAAAATCATATAAATACAAGTCAAAAAAGTATACTGGATATCCGAGAGCATTCCCAGAGACATGAACATAAGTGTCAAAATCAATAACGGTGCTAATAAGACTGTGCTGCACTGTACATATACCAGACAAGACATGAAAGATTGATGCTTGTTATATATATGTGACTATATCCATTAATCCTTGATAACCACCCTAAGGGCAGTCATGATGCAGTAAATTAAATGCTGATAGGCCTAAGAATTCCCGCTCTAGTACAGACATTATAACGGGCTTTCTAGGAAATGGTTTGCTAGGTAAGTATAGGTATATATGAAGTTGTAGATGGTCTGAAGATAATGCACCCCAATACAAACAAGATACTATCCAACAAGCTTTTCCGCACTATAAGCATGATAACAATGACAGCATGCAAAAACAATAACAAGGAAGAGAAGAGGAAGCTGTGAATAGAAGCAAAAATGGACCATGTGGGAATCGAACCCACGACCTCCCGCATGCGAAGCGGGCGCACTACCACTGTGCTAACAGCCCAGTGATGATATCGCCACCCAAATTTTGCCTCTATAAACAGAATCGAACCAACGCCGAAGAATTCCCGATCATGCTCCAGGCTTATTGCTGACATACACATGGAGACACAGCACAGATGTTGCTCTAAGTGCGGATAGATTGAATTCCATGACTATGGACCATGATTTTCCTCTAAATAAACTGCCCCAAAAGGAAACGATTTAAAGATGAATATCGCCACTATATTGCTTGAATCAAATACTCAATTTACACCTATGAAAACATCCGACATGAATAACCTCGAAATCGAGGGAAAAAGTAATGCAACAACATGACACAAAAGGTGAAAGGAAATATAGGCGCACAGGGAAATTGGACACGAGAGAAGCACATTTCTTTTATTGTGAATACATCACCTAATGAGCAGCGAGCATCTTCTTGATCTCAGCAATAGCCCGAGCGGGGTTCAGGCCCTTGGGGCAAGTCCGCGAGCAGTTGAGGATAGTGTGGCAACGGTAGACGCTCATGCTGTTGTCGAGAGCGTGCTTGCGCTCGGCGGTCTTCTCGTCACGAGAATCGGCCAGCCAACGGTAAGACTGAAGCAGGATGGCGGGACCCAGGTACTCCTCGCTGTTCCACCAGTACGAAGGGCAAGAGGTCGAGCAGCAGGCGCACAAGATGCATTCGTAAAGACCGTCGAGCTTCTTGCGGTCCTCGGGGCTTTGGCGGTGCTCGAGACCCTATTCTTGAATTAGCTGGGCTACATAATCACAGAATCTGAGAAGTACTCACATCCTCGGTCTTGGTGTCACGCTGCAGGTAAGGCTTGATGGACTTGTATTGCTTGTAGAAGTAGGTCAGATCGGGGACCAAGTCCTTGACGACGTAGGTGTGAGGCAACGGGTAGATACGCGACTCCTGCTTGGTGTCGGTGGGAATACGGCCTAACGGGATGTTAGCAACCACGCTCAATGTCCTGAATCCGTTCCAGATGGGGCCGAACATACACAAGCAAGCCAGAGTGTTGATTCCGTCAATGTTCATGGCGCAGCTACCGCAGATACCCTCTCTGCAACTTCTCCGGAAGGTCAAGGTGGGGTCGATCTCGTTCTTGATTCTGATGAGCGCATCCAGCATCATAGGACCGGTCTTGTTCAGATCCAGGCTGTAGGTCTGCATCTTGGGCTTCTCGGTAGGCTGGTCTGGGTTCCAGCGATAGACATGGAACTTCTTGATTCTCGGAGACTGGGACGGGTTGGGATCTTGAACATCGGAAGTCCTGGTCTCGGGGGTAACCTTGGCCTCCGCACTGCCAGTGCGACCGACACCAGTAGCGGGATCAACAGTGGCATACGAGCGAGCAAAGACGGCAGGACGGAACAGAGGCCTTGTGGATGCGACGAGGCGCGAGGTCGAACGAAGAGCAGCCATGGTGGGCGGACGAGAGGAAGGTCGTTTCAATCACGCGAGCGCTGAACAGAATGGTGGACGAGCCGAAAGCGGTCGATTAAATAGTGTAAAGTGGCAGTGAGGCAGAGAGGAGATGTAGAGGTAGTAGATATAGCACCAGCCTGCCAGCGGCGACGACGAGATGAGGTTCAAGGAGTCCGGAAGACGGTTCAGACGCCGCTGGAGATGTTTTGTCGCTTCTGGGAGCTAAGGTAACCTCGGGTCTGGCGGTCGGCAATTTGCTGACTCAGCCCGTCCCCGCCAATCACACATTCGCTAATTGCAAGCGTCGGGGACACACGGCGAAAGCTCGCTGCCATGCAGGAAATATAATTCCCTGCAGCCACTCCGTCGTTCTGGGTAGAGGCTTCTGTTTTAATCGAGAGGCGAATCTTCTATCAGTGTCTATGATATACAGCCACCTGGTTCATGAAGTCGATAGGCATGATGGAGTGCTAAGGGTGGCCATGCTGAAGGGGGAACGGAACTGCCGTCCCGACGACCGAACGTCATGTGAAATAAGCCTGAGGCAGCAAGGCATGAATACTATCCCTTCTTAGGTACGGAGTAGTGGCAATCCATTATCCCAAAGATCAACAAGCTTTGCCAATCACATCCGCCTCAGTCTGCTCTCGAACCACCGATCTGATAGACCGAATCTGGAGATCTGTTTGAGTAATCAGACTGCTATGACACCCACCGACCGGACCGATTGCCGATCGTTTCTATTCAGGCATCCTGGTTTAAGTGAAGAAGATCGAGACGATCGTGACCATAACTGATGTGCAAACAAATATACAGCTCTAATTGAAACCAGAGCAAATATGTTGGATGCCAAGGTCATGCTCATCTGCTCTTCTTTACGATCGTGCCTGACTGTCCAACTGCCGTTTATCTGCATTGTCATCGGGCTCTCAGTCATTTCAATGGTCAATTGTCCAGTATTCTCTTATTTCTTCCATGAAATGAGATGTTAGGACAATTGGGTATAAGTTACCACTGACATCTGGTTTGACTCAGTCTTTGACAGAACCGCCTTCCGCATGTGCGCTCGACTTCCAATGAGCAAGCTTCACGGAGAAGACTCGGGCGTGCTCCGGACCTCCCGCAGAATCACTATGGGCAGGAAAATCCATATTCTGCCGACAAGAGCTTTATGACCTTATACTGACGCTTACCTTTGTTGAAGCTGACCTCGAGGTCTTTCCCGTATAACCGTGGCCACTGGGCTTTCGAGGTCGCGGCAATACTGCATTTTTCAGTAAGGCAACACCATCAGGGGCTTTCCGGACTCTGGATGTTATGACCAGATGGGCCAGACAGACCTCTCCATCGCTTTGCAACGAGGTTGCTGCGGCGAAGGATTCGACTATTGGGATACGGAAATTGCCCTTCTATACTAGTCTTGAAGTAGAGTACTAACGCCTTACGTCGTACGATATATTTCTTGATCTTCCAAGCATTGGTCGACTAAAGTAGCAATATAAGACAGGAGCTGGCGTATGGCCCAGATAACAGCTATTCTACAAGCATATCCAACCTGTTGATGAGCATTGCTCTGAGGAACTAAAGAAAAGGACTTGGCGGTAATTCCGACCTCCTTGGTATGGCAGCTTAATATGCTTGCAATTTGACAATATGCTAAGCAGGCGCTAGAGCCTGATGGCCTTCGGGCAATTTCCTACAGTTAAGACAACTGCTCCGTACGGCTTATTTGCGCAGTTCAGACCACGTTGAAGGCAAGGCTATGCTCGGCATTTCGGATGTTGCCCTATGTGGATCTGCAGAGTATGGGGAATGGAGTCAGTTTGTATATGCAGGGGTGATCATTTTATTCCCTAAGAGGGTATCTCAACACATGGTTTATGAACTTATGACGTCCAGGAGTATCCCCTGAGGTCCCTGACAAAGACACTAGTCATGATAATGGAGACTGACCATGTGGTCGAAGAATCAGTCGCGGTGATCCACTGTGGATCGTGTCTCTCAGTTTGATTTCTACCACAACCACATGGTGCACACTACAATGAAACTTGAATCTTGAGAACCATGGTCGATGTCAATCCAAAGATCCAAAAAGAAGCCACATTGTTATAGTTTCGTATTCGCATAGATGCAGCGTCGTAAGTCTCAAGTTTGAATCTCTGGATACATCAACTCACACCCGCCAAGACGGAGAATTTCTCAAGAAGCGCAACAACATCCGGCAGCTAAGATGTTAGCCGGTTTCCCTGACTCAGTGCAGAGAGGCTAAGATATTACATATTTCCTAAGTAGGACTATGAAACACTTTAAACTAGACTCGACAGCCCTTGCCCCTCTTTGATGAACTATCCACTATCCACTATGTATCAGTTAACGGCTGACAAGCAGTTACTCCGTACTACCGATGCTTGAGAAGAAAATTCGGCCGACATTTGAACCCTCATACACTGACCTCCGTACTCAAGACATTATTATTGTGGTGGACTATGCAACAGACGTTCTTAGCGCTAGTGGGCTGGGAACTGGTGTTTTACTGGTGCTTTTAGGGCTGGCTTAGTCTGGTACGTTTCATGTAATAGGTCTCTATTTAGCCTGGCCCTGCATTATTGATTCGGATAGATGAACCGAATCTGATAATAGGGGTTTGCATATCTTGAAGTCTCCATTTGGTCCATGTCCGGATCCCGGGATGAAGTGTTTATAAGAAGGCTTCCCCCGTGAGGAATGCTTGTTTGAGACAACCCATTCTTTCCTTTGCTCTTCACTTTAGTCCTTACTTCAATACTTCATTCATTCATTCATTCATTCATTCTTTCTCTTGTCATTTCTCTCACTATGAGATATACCTCTCTCTTCACCGCCGTCACGGCTGCCCTGGCCAGCACTGCCGCGGCCATTGGCGTCTCTGGAGCCGCCGAGGGCTTCGCAAAGGGCGTAACAGGAGGTGGAAATGCCTCCCCCGTCTATCCCAAAACAACCGATGAGCTGGTCTCATACCTCGGTGACAGCCAGCCCCGCGTCATCGTCCTCACCAAGACGTACTCAACCCAATGCCCCGACAGATGAAGATGAACGGGAACGCTAACATGTGGCCACAGATTCGACTTCCGCGGCACTGAAGGAACCACGAGCGGAACGGGCTGCGCCCCCTGGGGCACCAATGCCAAGTGCCAGGTGGCCATCAACCAGAACTCGTGGTGCGACAACTACCAGCCCAACGCCCCCAAGGTCGGCGTCAGCTACGACAACGCCGGCGTGCTCGGCATCACTGTCAATTCGAACAAATCTTTGATCGGCCAGGGCAGCGCCGGCGTCATCAAGGGCAAGGGTCTGCGCATCGTCAGCGGCGCAAAGAACATCATCATCCAGAACATCGCTATCACGGACATCAACCCCAAGTACGTCTGGGGTGGAGACGCCATCACTATCAACAACTCTGACCTCGTCTGGATCGACCACGTCACTGTAAGTCTCTCAAACGTGCTCAGCGAGACAATGCTGATATTGACGGGATAGACCGCCCGGATTGGTCGCCAGCACATCGTCCTCGGCACCCAGGCCGACAACCGCATCACCATCTCCAACTGCTACATCGACGGTGTCACCGACTACTCGGCCACCTGCAACGGCTACCACTACTGGGGCATCTACCTCGACGGCTCCAACGACATGGTCACCATGAAGGGCAACTACATCTACCACACCAGCGGCCGCTCCCCCAAGGTCCAGGGCAACACCCTGCTGCACGCTGTACGTTCCTTCCCTCATCCCTAATCACCCCAACTAATAGATGAATCAGGTCAACAACTACTGGTACGACAACGCCGGCCACGCCTTCGAGATCGGCTCCGGCGCCTACGTCGTCGCCGAAGGAAACGTCTTCCAGAACGTCAAGGCCGTCGCCGAGTCCCCCATCTCCGGCAAGGTCTTCACCTCCCCCGACGCCTCCACCAACAAGGCCTGCTCCTCTTACCTGGGCCACACCTGCCAGATCAACGGCTTTGGAAGCTCCGGCGCCTTCAGCCAGGCTGATACGGACATCCTCTCGAAGTTCAAGGGCAAGAATATTGCTTCCGCTGCTGCCTACAACACCGTTGTTTCCAGCGTTACTGCTAATGCTGGCAACGGTAAGCTGTAAGCGGCTTGCACATTTCGTTGAATCATAACACAAGGTGAGCGGGACAGCAGAGGAGAGAGGAGATAGAAGGGAGAGCTATCTGGTAACACCGTTTAATTTTTCTCGTACTTAAGTACCATAACCATATCAGGCAATCACTGGTGATTCGCCACAGACCTACAGCTAATTCAGGTTCTGAAGTCCACCAAACAAGCATGGCCAGCATAGGAAGAGTAGTATCTTTGACCTTAATTAACAACAATCAAACCAGGTTTAGCACTGTAGCCCAAGCCACTGCATCCATCCAAGAAGCGGGCAGGTAGATACACAAGCTTCACGATACGTATTCTGCACTCTGCCCCTCCTCAGAACTCTCATAGCTCCAAACGGTTGCGGATTAGGAAACCAGTGCCTGGGTACTGACGAGCCCCTTGCCTCATATTAACCTGTATGAGACACCGGCTGATATAGTCCGGGTCTTTCACATAGTGGCGAAGTTTTCGCACGTAACATGACAGTCGTAGTCGACAGGGGCAGCAACGATAAAGAGAGCTACGTATGCGCTATCCTCTGATTGATTCAGAATGCCATCTCTCATGGTTTCAATGATGACTTTGTCTGGGGAACCTTGGACTTTGCGGATGCTCAATTTGTGGTATCTTCGACTCATGCGCAGGATGATGCATTGATGAGGCAGGAAAATATGACATCGCCTCTTATCATAGGACACTCACACACAACACTACGGAGTAACTCGGGTTGACTGTGGAAAGACCATGGTTCCGCGTGGTCTTTGGTTTTCAAAGCATGTCCTTTCCACGCGGCACATCGCTGCCTCACGGAGTAAGTCGAATTTGAAACCAGTAGAGGCTGTGCCGTAGAATCTTCTTTCTCTGCACAACAAGAGTCGTGCCTGGGGTGTGCGTCTGCCTACCACAGTAGTGGTAACTAAGTTGGAAAGCTACAGGTCGACAAAAGACTTATCTTATAACTTGCTCAATACCATGCATCTGAGTTCAAAACGATGTTGAAAACCGGCATTGAATATCACACATGAAATATCAAAAGATTTCACAAGCAGCGCACTATCGTAATGACTATAATAATTGAGAAAGCAGAGGTTCGTGGTGATCTACTGTGGCGGCGTCTCTCCGGACCACCAACCTTTCAATCTTTCCCACACATCCGTAGCCACCGACTCCATATATTCAGTATACTTGGTGTGTCCAGTTCTCTGAAAGCCCCAGAAAGTCCACGCCACCTGTTTTGCAATTTCCCACCATTTCCATGTCGAACTCTCAGCTGCTTGCTGCTCCGGCGAAGTGTCTGCAGCAGCAGCCTCTTCCTCTTTCACTTTTGGCGAGATTTTTTCGTCGAGGTCCAAATATGTAGTTTTGTATCGTAAATTGCATATCAATGGATGTTCGACCGAATCAAAGAGAGATTTTGCCGCCTCAGTTTCATAGAGTCCCCAGCCTTGAGCCAGCTCTTCAAGAACCTGGAGTCTCGCAACCTTACCGCAGCGGCCATACTGGTTAAGTATAAAATCTGCGGCCATTCGGGATCGCTCTTGCCTTTTTTTCTTTCTTGATAAAGTAACCCATTCGCTTTTGTTTTCCAGGCGCACTCCGTGGTTGTAGACACAGCCACCTTTGACGTGTTTCGGGAAGAGAACGTCGTCAAACGCCGAGAATTCCAGCTCATTAGCAATATCGCGAACTTGATCCATGTCATCTTCAGTAATCCTGTCCCACTGGGTTTGAACAATAGTGACATTTCGGAAAAACTGAGGACCGCAAAAGCATTGCAGCCAGCGAATCGTTCTCATTTCACTGAAGGTCAGTCTTTGCGATCTGACGTCGTGAACGAACATGATTCCGGCAATAGTCACCCACTGTCCCAGAGTACACACACAGCTCATTATATCCTCATAAACGTCCTTGTCCTTCAAGTCCTCTGCCCCAAACCCTGGTGTATCGACAAAGAGATACTGCTTGCCGTGGACAATTGCTGGGAGTACCTGGTAACCAAGAGTCCCTGTGTCAAAAATATTTAGCTAAGTGGCCTCCGAGTTCGAGTTGAAAGGTAAAAGGCCCATACCAGATTTGGCTGAATGCCCAACCTTCAGGTCTTGACTGGTTATCTCTTCTAGCAGGCTCGTCTTACCAGACCCGGTCTGGCCCACCACGAATATGAGCCTTGTGCCTTGGAGACTAGAGAGAAGTTCGCATCAAAACGATGTCGACGAACATATCACGTAATGGGTAATCCTAAAATCACGACGACTTACTGTGTCTTTATGAAGTTGATCATGCTCCTGTTCACTCTCCCCTTGGCCATCTTTGCAATATTCAAGAGTGTTTTGAAGGGCCAAGTGGAGGTATCATTGCTTGAAACGATTGCACCATTCTCTGGTGGAATGTTGTCGCGTTGTCCAAGATCTGGAAAGAGGGTTTCGTCGGACGAATACTCTCCAACTGGTGCAGTGGGAGAGCTGTCATTCTGGGGAGAGGATCTCATTTCGATCTGCGCTCAGCGCTGAATCGTAAAGTCAACAGCCGTTCGAGAAGAAGGGAGTTGCGAACTCCGAACAAGATATGTACGTATACAACTAATGCTCGCGAGTGAACGAAGTCAATGACCTCCGGTGCAGCATTGAATAGTAGTCATAGCAACCTTTTAAAGTTGAAGAAGATGAGTATCAAGTTTCAACTACGCGCTGAACAGCAGCCTTGAAACGCCAGGCCATGGCGAGGGCGTGCCCTAGACTGCTGGCCACGTCATAAAAGCGCGTATGCAGCAATTGAAGTCAGCGGTTATAGACGAGTGTTGCGACCAAGTCAAGCTTGAACAAGGCAATATACTAATTAAACTGTGCCTGGTTCACGCAAGGCTGCATTTTCCATCATGTTAAGGTAACGAACGTACATCGTCAGATGAACCTCTCTTTGGGAATCCACCGTTGTGACTTTGCCCCTCGAGACTCCAGTTTCAGTAAAGGATCCCACCAATATAGACTTGTATCCGAACGCGTTACTATTACCGCATATATTTTGGCTTTCTAAAATTATCCAGTCAAAGCCAAATTCGTCAACATGTACCTTCGAAAACAAAGGGAATGGAGACGGCGGCTGGATAAAATATGCTGTCGGCCTCGTGTGAAATGGCAACTCTCTGACAGGCCGTTAGCCTGCAAGTTCAGCCTTTCGCAACTCTCAGCCTCGGCCTATTTCAAGCGGATTATTGGATATTAGGTGACCGGCTGCAACCCTGGTCAGCAAACGGCGAAATATTGATTCCTCAAGGCAAAATCCACACAGAGTATTCAACTACATTGTGCACCTGTGAGCTCTAAATCCGTTTGTGCGCAGATGCCAACCTGCTGCGGAGCTTTGAAAGGCATAAGATTAGTAGTTAACTAGTTAGTTACGAAGGAGACTGCTGAAGAGTTAATCTGATAATGTTGAAATAATCAGTCCCGTTTAGCGAAATGCCCTTGTTGGCCTCTCCTTATGTTCTAACCTACGCCAAGATTAGCAGAAGCGAGATGCCATCCCGTGGCGTACAGTTGGAATCGCCGAAAAAGAGTACCGAACAGCCCCGGGTCCACGAAGAACTTCGTGGAGGTGGCCGCGCCGCCGCTACAGTTGGTCTAGCACTCAAATAGTCTACAGATTACTCGGCCTGTGTACAACATGCAGTCTGGAGAGATTGTACTGCCGGTCGACATTGACAGCCGTTCGGTTTCGATGGAGGTAATGTTCGTTGGATCGTACAACACAACATGAGAGGGAAGCTGAAGAGACAGAAGAGAGAGCTATCTGGTAATCCAACTTAATTTTTTTGTACCTAACTACCTATCAGGCAATCACTGGTGATTTGCCATAGAGCTAAAGCTAATCCGGTTTTCCAAAGTCCCAAACAACCAAGCGTGATGGCAGCATAGGAGGATGAGAAGACAGGAGCCTTAAACAATAATAATGGAAGAATGAAAAGCACGATCTATAACAAGACCTCAATTGACAATGATCAAACCCGGTCCGGCCACTGTCGCCCGCGCCACGTCATTCGCATTGCGGAACGGACCACTGCTGTTGGTCACAGCAGCAATGGTCAGTCCGTTCATCAGGAACTGGTCGTACGGGAAAAGGACCTCTGCGACCACCGTCCGGTTTTCGGTGGAGATGATGTTCATTGATTCCACTATTGGTAGATTCTGTTGGTTGATATAGGTCATCCACAAGCGCTGCTCCATGTGTCTTCCGGGCCTGAAGGCCACTTGGATGATCTGTGTCCGGTTTTCGGGTGGTGTCAGGATCGCCAAGGGGTGAAACCTTTGCAGTGGAATCTCATGGATATTCGGGCAGCTGCCGGGGACGACAAAGGCATTGAGTATGGCGGAGAAAGCAAAGTTGAGATCGCTGGTGGTGAGGAAGGGAAGCTCGCTGGGAATCTTGTCCTGCAGCACGCGGAACCAGCCCTCTTGTTCGCCTTCGTTTCCAATCACCGACGAGATGATTCGAGTGAAGTTGAAGTCACCCCCGACGGCAAAGCGCTCCACCACGTCTTGCAGGGTTCCAAGGACAAGATCGGTGAAATTGGCGGCGAGGACGATCGCGGAATTAAAGTCGGAGACAGGGAAGTGATACCTGCAAGGAAGGATGGGCGAAACGTTGAAGTGTTGAAGGGCCATATTGGCGCTCAATTCATGCAACTCTTCTTGCTAAAGTCAAATGTTAGTCAAGCTCGTTGATTGGTGTGTCTACCGAGGAGGCTTACCGCGAGAATTGCAGTTAGACTTCGGATGACCATATCCCGGTCTTCTTCATCTTCTTTGCCTTCGTCATCGTCACTGGGTATCTCGTAGCCCGTCACATTGTTGGTGACATTGTGAAGAAGGCTGTTGAAGAAAGCCACCTCGAAGTTCTCGTTGAAAGCGATCCATTGTAGGTTGACAATACCCTGTCGGCTGATGTTGTTTGGAGGAGGTGTGTTTGGCAGCGTTCCGTGTGCTCTCAGCTCTATTTCCCGTACCTGGCCAGGAGAAGGAAAGGGCAGGTTATCTGGCAGCGAAGATTCATTGTGCGCTGCCCGGTGTGGAGCAGCGAGACTGGGATTCGCTATGAAGAGGAGAAAAACAATAAGAAGGAACTGCATGATGACAGTGGTGATGCAACTCGGAAGGTTGAGCGGTAAGAGAAATGGTGGACAGTAAGAGAATATGAGACTGAAAGGCGTAATGAGTGGAATGTATATAAGAGATGGAGTGTAAGCTGGCAGAGGATGCAGAAAGAGAGAGAATTTCGAAGGTGCCAGAGGGGAATTGCCTCCATATAGACAAACAGTGGCTAGCTGTATCGAGCGTAGATGCTCCTTCCATTGCCTTTTGCAGGAAGGCGCAGAGCAGCATCAACAGTGTCCCCGTCGCCAATACCCTCGGAGGCCCTCAGGCAGGAGGTGACCGACTAACTCCAGTCCCTCAAGCCCAAGGACTTTGCAGAGCTCCTGCGAACGACGGGCTCTACTCTAAAATCCGCGTCCATAAGGCGATGCCCGTCTCTTTCCTTAGTTCACACAGTCTGAAGTACATAATTTTGGCTCTTACAAGGCGTTCGGTGTATCTAGGGCTAGAAAGTAGGACGTTAGCTCACGGAGACGACTACGGCGGCTAATACTAAGGTACTACTACTGCTGCTGCCATTGCACTTTCCTGAAAAATCTATGATGAGAATGTCAATTACAGTGAGCCTTAAGTGTAAACTACGAATCTGAAAGTGCCAGTTCTTCTTCAGCCCATTTCAAAAAGATCGATTGCCAGTATCCGGATGCCTCATGCGATATAGCTCAGCATCATTCTGACGACCAACACTGCCGTCTGACTTCTTCGAATCGTAATATATGTCCAGCCCCAAGCCAAAGCGCACTATTCTTGAGTCATCTGAGTCAACTTCCACAGCTCATGGCATCACTCTGTTGTCATTTTCCTTCAGTTTTCTCTGGAACGGTATCTATTCTTAGACAGCCGAAGGAGTATAACCTTCCCTCCTGCTTTCTTCTTCCTTTCTCTTTCTTCTATCCCTCGTCCTTCCTCCAAGAACACTCTGCCAGACAGCAAAATTTTTTATTTCGACTCCTAAAACTTCTTTACCTTTACTCGATCATGGCCAAGGGAAGCTCCAACCTCCTCAAGCACTACCTCAAGCTCGTCAACGAGCTCCGCGAACCCAAGCCAGCAAACGACTCCAAAGAGTCCTCGCTCAAGGAGCGAGTCAGTTCATTCAAACTGAAAATAACGCCCTCAAAGGCGGACGAGCACTCTGGCTATGGCCTGAAGCGAGTGCCAACTCCTTATCCGCTCATGACCAGGAATTGAGAAGATGTCTTCTCACTTCTGTCTCTTCTCTCGCCTTGCTCTCATTCCGTCCTGTTTATTTCACTTGCCCGATACCAGCAGCTCTGAGCTGCCTTGCTATTGCCTTTACGCAATGTTTGTGTCATTGTGAATGAATACAATGGATGATGCTTGTGTTTATTGTCATGTGCTTCGACCGTCTGTATACTACGCTGGGTCAGTCAAACAACCAGTCAATCAATCGATCAATCAATCAATCAACCCGTTGATACAGCCTTTATAATTCTGTACCGCATTGTAAGACAAGAAAAATAGACTGAACATATGACTGTATTGTGTTACGTACTTTCTATCTTGCATGATGACAGGCAACCCCGCGGACCACTTAGAACTAGGCGAGGTCATGATGGAATCTAGTGCAGACTGCCTTTATTTACACCTTAGTTGTGCTTGATTCTTCCAGATCTATGTCTACTTGACATTCAACTCTTTCTGATATCCAAGAATTATGCGAACAAACTTGCTCCGAGTCTTTGTTGCTTCAAGCATCCAAACAGCAAAGTGCTAAGTAACTGCCCAAGTTCAACCCAAAATCCTCCCACGGGGAAGTAGGAAAGTGCGAATCCAAAAAGGCAATACTAAAAACCAAACAGATTCTTGTCCTCGTCATATCCCCACTTCTTCAATACCGGCAAGACCGCTTTCTGAATCATAGCCGGCGGACCGCACAGAAGCGCAACACTCTTCTCTCCCGGCTCAAAAGCATGCTTGTGGAGGATTTCCTCGTTCACATGCCCCTTTTCCCCCTTCCAGTCGTCCGCCGGATGAGAAAGCACGTACGTAATTTGAAACTGGTCCGGATGTTCTTTCGCGTACTTGTCGAGTTCCCCGCGCATCAAAATATCTTCCTCGGACTTGTTGGCATCGATGGCCCTGATCTTGGGTCCTTTCCCCTGCTCTGTCCTCAGAATTCGTGCAATGAGCTGATACCCCGGTGTGATGCCCGATCCTCCCAGAATCAAAGTGATGTGATCGAAATGATATGTCTTGTCGTCGACGCGGAATTCGCCGTTCCCGCGGTATCGGATCTCGCCTGCGGGACCTTTTACTTCGACCTCCTCGCCTTCCTGAAGACAGTCAAGGATATTACTCATTGTGCCGCCTGGTTGTGCCGAATTGGGGAAGTACGTTTTGACGACAAGGTCGAATGTGCCGTCTTCTTCGGACTCCAGGATGGGCCGGGTAGGGGTGTATGGACGAACGACGAGCCGGTCCTTGAAGTGGAAGCCGATCTGGAGATGCTGCCCTGTTTCCAAACCGAGCTTCTTGTCTTTGGAAGGGAGCTCAAAGGTGTAGCACTTCGTGTCTTCCGATAATGGTCGTTTGCCGAGAAATTTGACCGCGGTCCATCTGCGATCGAGGTGAGCTTTTGATAGTCATGGCTTGAAGGATAGAGAACGTACTTGTGACGCTTGAGAGCGACCTCGTTTTCCTCCTTTGCTGATTTCGCTTTTTCCTTAGCTTTTTCTTCGGCGTCATGCTTGATGAACTCTTGCGTCTTCTGGGTGACGGATCCCAGGAGGCACTCTATTCACTACGTTAGCACGTTAAGATGGGCGCGGAGAGGGATGGTATACCCTCTAATTTCTGAACAGCATAATCGTCGTGAATACTTTCGAATTCCTCCGACGTGTCTTGATGAACTCGACCGGCGTGGGCCATAATGGGCGCTTTTCCTCCTGGATGCCAGCTCAGGACGCTGGTGGCATCGTATACTTTACCGTTGATAATGATCCAGCAGTCATCATCCGTGGTGTGCTTTTCGATCTCCTCACGGGTGAACTGCTTCTCGGGAACGGCTGCTGATCGTCGGATATCTTCCTTCTGGATATCGATCGAGGGTTTCATCCACCCGTTCTCGCCTGTGCCAGCTTCAGCGGGGTGACGGAACAGCAGGTACGGCTTATTGTTCGTCGGCTCCACGGAAGTTTCCGACTTGACGACATAGTGGCAGTTGTTCATCATGCTGCTTGTATTCAGCAAGCTATACCTCCGATTTACTTTCATGGCTCGACACTCACCCTTCGAGATTCCACGTCGGATTTTCCGGCTGGGTGTTCTTGTTCACATCCCAGCAACGGACAGTGATCTGCTCAGCGCGAAGGAGCTGCGTGATGTCGATGTCCACATGCCAGTGCAACCAAGTCCAGAATTTCCTGCCATGTCGCAGCGGTGCCTCGGGAAACTGTTCCATATCAAGAGGCGTCAGAAAGCATCACTACCCATCGCAAACATGGCTATCGACATACCTTGCGAACGCAATACAGCCAGTTGACACCGCCATCGAGACTAACTTCAACCCTCTGTACCTCGTTGCCCCCTCCATTATACGCATAGCCCATGATTCGATATTTCCTGCCCTTTCTTATTTCCGTGAGATCTATCCTCTCTCCCTGCGCCGGCCTCGCGATGACCGAGTTCAGCATCTGTTCGTTGCATGCCGTGCTCGGGAGACGATACATGGTCTGACCTATTTCGTCAAACCGGTCGGTCACAAAGGGCGGGACGACCCGGTTATCGAAGATATGGTAATAGGTGTCATTCTCACGGTCCGTCACCCAGATCTTCTCCAGCCACTTCACGCACCGTCCCCCCACGTACCCGGGAATCACCAAGCGCAGTGGGTAGCCATGGTCTGGAGGTATGGGCGAGTCATTCATCTCATAGGCAAGGATCACATCATTGCATGGATCCATGCAGTAGTCCAGAGGGATGGAGGTCTCGTATTTTCCTTCGCTGAGAATTTCGGCACCTCCAAAGTTGACCCAAAGAGGCACATCCTTGTATTCGTCCATCAGCTGCAGGATATCCGCCATGAGCAGGACGTCTCGCACGAGCACGCCCTTCCAATAGGCACAACCTACGGCGGCCGGGCCCCAGTTGAACCCTTTGCTGCGCTTGATCAGATTGAGCTCCTTTCTCCGGGTTCCGTCGCACGCCATCACGGCGGGGATGTTAATGCTCTCGAACTTATCCTTCAAATCGTCCATTAACAAGGTCAACGACTTGCCGGCTGAGATCTCCAGCTTGTGGTTCTCCCAGAGGAGGTGAGGCACTGGGCCGTGACTGCGCACATAGTGTAGGTAATTGGGGGTGATGAGACCTGCGTCGACGAGCTCAACCAGATCTGGCTCGCCATTCAGCGGATGCTTTCCAGTTAATCGGATCAAGTGGTCCGTCCGAGGAACCCAGTTGTCTGGGGTGAATTGATCGGCTTCATCGATCTCTCCCGGCACAAAGGAACTCCCCGCAGGCGATCGGCCCTTGCCGTCGTTCGATTTCAACGACTGCATATACTCTGCCTCTTGCTTTAGATACGCTAGGAGTGCTTGTTGCTCCGGGGTATACTTTGGTTTCGAGTCTTCCTCGTCGTCCTGATCTAGTCCTTCCTGACCTGATTCGGCAGGCTTCTTCTCCGAGCCGTCACTCCCACCCTCCTCCTGCTGCTGCTGCTGTTGTTGTTGTTGTTGTTGCTGCTGCTGCTGCTCCCCTCCTTTTTCTTGCTGCTTTTTCTTCTCCTTCTCCTTCTCCTGCTCTTCCATGTCTTTCTTCTTCTCGTTTATCAACCATGGCTGGTCTTCCTTGATGAACTCCTCCGTCGTATGCAGCACATATCGCCAATGCTTCGGATGCACATCCGGCCTCCTCAAATGAAAGTCCTACAAAGATAAGCCTCACTCCATTTCTAGGTACTGACATGGAAAACGGGATATGGATATGCTCACCTCCTGCTGTTGCAAAAAGTCCCGCACAGTTAGCAGTTCCCCCCTCTTGGCCTTGGCTCGCAGCTCCTCCGCCCGTCTCTCGGCCTCCTTCTCGAGCTCATAGCGCCAGTCGTCTCCCTCGTGCGTCAGACCCGGGAAGCGATCATCGCGGTTGCGCACACCGACCCGGTGACTGTGCGATTGCGTCCAGTCCGGCTCGTTCAGGACTTCAAGGTCGGTTGCGCCGGTGGGTTTGGGCATGTTTGGTTGACTACTCCGGGCACCAATTACTTATAATTTCCTGGATGGCTGGGAATAGTGATTGTCAGTCTACGAGTTACAATGTATTTAATGATCTGGCTTCCGCGGAGATGTGTTGTATGGGGAATTCCCCATGAGAAGCGGATGACATCACGCAGGACAATAGAGTTCTGGAGTCCGATACTGCGGTTCCAATGGGCTGGTGGATGGGATTCCATGACACAACGAAATGCATTTTAGTGTCCCTGTTATGCGGGATAGCTTGGAGGGATGGTGTTTAAGACTGGGCCAAGCCTTACTACCTCCCCGCTGGAACGAACTAAAGCTGCGGGAATCAAGGCACAGAAGCAGATGGTCTACACTAAAGGAAACTAATTCCGCTGATGTCATTTAACTGGGAAATGCTTGATTAATTTCCATTCATCCCACGGCCCTAGTAAACACCGAAGAAACACCCCCTAGACTGGCGACCCCAGTCAGCACCAACCACAGAAATTCCAGGCTGGCTGCACAGGTGCTCCTGAACCGATCTTCCGGGATGCGGGCCCAAGCAGCTGTCCTCGTCGTCTGTCCCTGGGCGCTTTCAAACGACTGACCCCCTAGTTCCACCGCAACACGACCTAAAAACAGCGTCCCGCTAACAGTAACAGCAAGACACATCCCCACCGTCCGAAAAAGCGCGCACATCAGCAGCGCACTCGTCGGGTTAACGCTTCTCTCCTCCTGCTCGCCATAATCCCTTGGCACGGGCGCCGGCCGAAGACACTTTTTGAATCCCGCCATAAGACAGCCGTGCCCTGTGCCTGTCGCGACGAGGACAAGGATCCATCCTGCGGTTGGAGTGGTCGCGTCCAGAGTTACGAGACACCCCGTGCACAGGATGAGAAGCATCCATCCGACGCGGACCAGCCAGAAACAGTGTTGCCGGTTGTCGAGGACTGCGAGCTTCTCTGTTAAAGTTAGGGTGAGGAGGGCGAGGGCTAGTATCGAGGCGAGGCTGGCGGCGGTTAACGGGAGGGGGAGCACTCGGACGAAGATGAAGTATATGGTTAGGTTCTGTAAGTGGTAGAAGAGCTATGCAATTGCAATTAGCGATGGGTTAGTTCGGAGATGGGAGACTAACCGTGAACCCGTGCAGGAAGCTGCCGGCGTACATCATCAGCACGGGGAGAGTGCGGAAATCGTTCCTGTGGAAGAATGGCCGAAAGGCCCAGTTCGTTTCGTTTACGGCTAGCACGAGGATCGAGGATATCCCGATAGCGAGGGGTGTCAGAACCCGCCAGTCGCTCCAGGGGTAGCTTGTTCCGCCCCAGCTGATTCCTATAAGCAGCGAGCAGAGGCCCAGGAGAGTCAGCACGCCGCCTAGCCAGTCCATCTTTAACAATGTCCGCGAGGAGATCCCCCTGTGGCCGCGCAGCTCAATGGCAAAGGGGATGACGAGCATGCCGAGCGCACAGAAGAAGAAGCTTGAGTAGAAGGCGCCGCGCCAGGCGATGTACTCGTATAACAAGCTGCCTATGACTAAGCCGAGGATGGCGCCCGCCAGGCGGACCCGGGAGACATAGTTTGAGAAGCGTATGAGGTGTTTGTCGGGGATGTTCTCGGCCAGGCAGAGCAGCGAAACGGATACCACGCCCCCTCCGCCGAGTCCTTGTATGAATCGGCCGGCGACGAGGTCGGATAATTGCAGGGAGCCACCGCATACTCCTGTCCCGACTGTTGAGAGGACCGCTGCCGCGACCAGAAGAGGGCCGTGTCCGATGACCTCGGCGAGTATCGAAAAGAAGATCTGTCCCGTGGCGCTGGCGAGAAGATAGCATGAGTTGAGCCATAGGGTGCTGCTGAGGGGTTCTCCAAACGTGAGTGATAAGCCCTGGCCATCGTTTAGAGGGGAGTCACTGGGTTGTCTTGGAGCCCTTACCGGGATGAATGGTATGACCATTGTCGCATCAAATGCGACCAGCATCGTCAAGATCGATATACAGATCAGAACGAGCCACTCCTTGACTCGGGGCCGCCATTCTCTACTCCCTGGGTTTGCCACCGCCACAGACAGCTCGACCGTGTCAGTATAGGAAAACGTATCGTCATCGTAGCTGTGGAATGCGGTGCCAGACTTGAAGTGGTCTCTGGTGGTGTCCGCAGTGTAGTCTGTGTCAATGGATTCTACACCCATTTGGTGTGGTTGCGCAGGTCAAGACATAGATGGCGCCGGTGTCAGTAGACAAGTGTTCTGGAGAATGATGAGAGAACTGTCCGAGGGGAATACAGTCGAAAGGCAGATTTATCAACGACACAATCGAAAAAGACCCGGTTTCCTCATGGTGGCTTACTGCAAAATCATGATTAATTCTCCGCAAGGGATGCACTGATGATAGACCCTCGACATGGAAAGTCGTGCGCACTGATGCTCACATGGTGGAGTCAGGAGTATCTATGCCAGGAATAGAGCAGGCAGGAGTTGAAACTGGTGTCCAGGTTGAGCCCTTGATTCAAGCTCCAGTGGAGTCGTCGTCCGCATACTCTCCTGCATTCCTGATGCGTCATGCCATTGAGTGTTCAACCACGCACGACTTGTCGATTGGCGCACTGATCGTGCAAGGAGTTCCTAGATGACCTAATGATCTTGTTTAACTCGAGTCTGGAATGTAGGAGGCTCAATGTTCGCTGTTTCAAAGCATCCGTGCAACTGCCAAGTTCAGTCGCTACTGCAGTTGGTATTGTTGGAGTCACAACGTCCTGTTGATCAAGAGCATGAACGATGAGCTTTTCGGTCGCGGATTTAATGAGGAAATTGACTTTCCATTCTCACTTTGCACCTATGAGGGGGTTAGGAAAGCAGCTGGAAAAGATAGCTAGCACAACAGAGAACGAGATGGGCTTTTCGGCTACCCTATCCGCAATCAAGACATATATCCAAGAAATTGCGATACACGACATTCGTGTTCTATGAATAACTATGTACAGTCAATGACGAACAAGTCGAGAATTGATAACCTCAAATAAGTATAAACAAAATGGTAATCTCTTCAATCGAACTTCTCGCGAGATGGTGGTCTCGAGAGACGCGATTGATCTAGAGACGACTTCGTGCTATGTGCTGTGCTGACAGCATGGAAGGAAAAGTCAAGCTCTCCCACGAGAGCCTTCACATTTCTATCAAACTTGTGTTAGCATGTTATCGACATGGATGATGGCCGACTCACCTCATCAATCTCTCTACATCTCCAACAATGCATCTGGTCGAGATCTGCAGTACGGAAAACGTGGCGAATCCCGGCTCTGCGATGTGCTTGATGCTGAGAATGTCTTTGTCGAGCGCTTCTAATCTCCTTGTGAAACTGTACGGTCGAGGAGTCTTCAGGTAAGGCGGCAGAGGCTGTCGGTTCGTAATACTCGCAGAGAGCAGGCACAGAACCGAGGTCACCTCGTGAGTCGTGACGCGCGCACTGGACACCAGTCTTTTGAAGTCGTGAAGCCAGTCCGAATTCGATGCGTGGGGGTTATCGCCTATCTGCAAGAGAGTGTCCGAGGCATAGCCTAGCAAACTCAGATAATTTACGATACTATCGAGTGTTAGTGGTGACGCACTGGCAAAGAAAGTGAGATGGGGCTGTACTTCTCAATCGATGTTATGATAGCCTGGTACCGCTTCTTGGGAAACCGACCTCCGATGGGTACCTCCCATTTCAGAAACTCCGACGATGTGCGCAAGCCATTTAACATCAACATCTGCTTAGAAAACACTTTGCCTCGCGCTTTTTGCAACCTTCGCCCTGCTGACGTTTTCAAAGCCAGATCACCTTCGTCATCCCGCAAACGCGCAGACACGGACTCGTGGATAATAGAATAATAATTCGCCAGTAGATAAAGCGAAGCTCCAAGGCTCTGGCGAAGAACTCCATGCTCGGAGATTGGGAATGGGAAAAACGTCCAGAAAAATGCCACCGCGATACCTGCGGCCACGATGGCCAGACGATATGGAGCAAGAAGATAAATCGGATAATAGGCCTGGCCGTTAGAGGTCGCAACCTGTTGCCCAACCTTGCGCACCTGAAGTTCATAGCCGATGATCATGGAAGTGGTGATGATGACGATAATCCCGACGACTCGAAAGCGGAAAAGCTTGATAGGGACATAAAACCCACAGGCGACAAAGAGCCAGAAGAAGACAATGATGCCGGGTGTCTTTTCGTCTGGAACATACCAGGCCAAAAGACTGAGAACCATGGCTATCACCGTGCCAATCAGACGAAGTACAAAGCCGAAAATGCTCTGTCCCGCGGTCGGTGACATGCTGATGTTGACCATGATCATGGCCCAGACCAGACGTTGATGGATGAAGAAGGTCTGAGTCTGATGAAGTAGGCCAATCACGTAGATAGTCATAGTAGCGCAAGCCACTCGAAATCCGTAAGCTGACTCTGATGAACGCAGCAGCCAGGGTATTACCCTGATTTTGTCACCGATCTTCTGAATGGCGGTTTCAGGGGGCAAATGCTCAGGATCCTTCCTGTGCCTGTACGCTTCACCAAGCTGAAGAATATGGCTCTGCGTGTGGATATCGCCCAAGTGATCGTCTTCATGAGTATCCTCCGCCTGAAGTATACTGCGTAACCACTTCAGTAAGCGTTTAGCACCAGGAATGATCAGACGTGATCTTGACAGCTTTCCGCTTTTGACTTTCTCATCGGCGAAATGAATAAAATCTAGTACTGTATGGCCTGTCGAGTAGAGTAGTTGTTCCATCTAATTTAAGGTGTTAACACGGAAATGCGAGCAAGTTGCCTTGGCACCTACATAAAGAAAAAGATAGAGCTGTCGACGGCTCCTATCGCGACCGACCCCGGATTTGTCTAGTAGGAATTCGTCCAGATCGGGCAAGTCAGAAGAAGGACGCTCAAAGAAGTCCGGAGGTAAGGTGATGCCCTTCTCCTCACTCCAGGTCCTCAGAGCGAGTCGTTTTGCCACCTTGAAGTCGCTGAGCTTTCGCTCATAATAAGCCGCGAACCCTGCTTCTCCTGGGGACGGGGGTTTCTCTGCGGATGCTTCCAGATCCGCGGCCCCCTCCCTCGGAGCATTTTTCTTTCCGAGAGAGGTTTTGGGTGGTTTTGTCAGTTGCAACGATAAAGAAATGTGTTCTAGGCCGCTATCGATAGTCTCGATAATGGAGGCAAAAGGGTCATGCACAGCCTTCATGATTTCGTTCCATTCGTGTACAACACGACTGCGGATGGTGGTCGCCATGTCCGCTGCGAGTGGGTCAATAGGCTCGTTCCATTTGTTATAATCCGACAGACGCTGGAAAATGTCTACGATGAAGCTGAGACCGACAACTGGAATCATCACCTGGCGTAAATGTCTGAAGATGGTTTGGAGATCGTCAGGACCGAGCTTTCCAATGGCGAACTCGCGCTTCGCGAAGGTCAGGTCCGCGTGCAGTTTGCCATGAAGGTCCGTAATCTTCTGGACCGCAGTTCGAATAGCTTCTGCTTCTGGGCTATAAACCTTGCCCTTCTTGGAAAATTTCTCGACTGTCTCGTCATATGTCTCGGCCCGGCCAAACATGTCATCGCGCTCCAGACTCTCAAAGTACTTTGTATGAGCCTTGAGACCTGCGCGAAGACCTCCGATATAGCTTGCCATCTCTTTGAATACAATGTGTCTTGAGGTCACAGGAAAGAGAAAGAGGGAGACACCCGTGCAGATTCCCAAACCGATCAAACATGCCTCGAGCAAGGTCCTCACCAAAGCAATACCAGCGGCCATGGTTGGGAGCCGAGGGGCATATGACGAGGTGATATTGGCAATTATGGCATAGATGATCACCGGAAACTGGAACTGTTGATAGTGGGCGCGAAACGAGTGCACCAGGTATATCTGGAAAAACAGCAGCACACCACTCACGGCGGAGGCGGATGAATTGTACTCGTTGGCTGTAGGATCCGTACTCGATATAGAGGCCGCATCCGCAGCAGACTGTGTGTTCTGTCGTGCTTTAACACTGCAGAACATCATAAGCAGAGCAAAGGCCGTTGCGACGCAGACCGCCAGCAAGTCCAGGAGCATCATCTGGATGAATTTGGCCCGTGGCATGATGGCGAATCCGAGAACAGAGATGATTGCTATGAGATAACCTGTAGTGGGGAACCGTGCCGCAATTGAATCGGCTTGATACCTGTTCGTTGTTAGAGCGGTGTAATGTGAGGAACTGAGGGCATCTTACATGGCTATGGCAATAGCAGGTGGTAGAGCACCCCTAATATCTTGTGAGTTTTCAACAGGTAGAGTCAGTTGTCATTACTCACTTCATCATCAAGATCACCGTTCGTCGATCCAGGTCCAACCTGGACCATCCATTCTTGATCATGCGGAAAAGGTTCCATTTCTCCTGCTGTTTCTTGTTGCCTGGCTCATCATTCTGCGAGTACTGCGACGAACTTGTCGACTGGCGCGAACTGACTCTCGACGCCATGGTAGGGTCAAGAGTTCAGTGGCACCCCGCGTTTGTCAATCCGTGGACTGTCAGTCGAGGTCTCACTCTCCCAGTAGACTGGGGCGGATCATCGGCATGTCCAAGTGATCAACGGATACGTCTCCCGACGCTGGTCAATATACGCGGGACGAGCTGAGGTCAATCCGTGAGTAACAATTACACGACTCTTGCAGAGATCCTTCTGAAAGTGACAGGACGTGGATTAAGGTTTTGGTTAGAACTCGGAGCGGGAAATGCAACATCCCCAGCCTTAGATAGTGGGCCGTGTAGCTTCACAAATGCCTCGGATCTGCGGTCCTGCAGAGAATCGCTTGGCTTTGTCAGAACCTTCTTTTTTTTTCGATTTAGACGGCGATCAATATCATAGTACTTTGTCACATAGATCACTGATGATTGAGAGACATGACCTTTGATTATTAGATAGATGTTGGTCAGTGGTTGATGGTAGCATCCAGGCAATGATGCAAGGAACAAATACTGCTCTGTGGGTCGGCACTCGTGGCTTAGTAGTTTCTCTCCCTGAAAAGTGGAAACAGATGATGTTATCATCCTATATCTCTGTTTGAAGTCCTTATTTAGATCATCTTCTTCTGTAATGATGAATTGGGACTGCAGTTTAGACTTCTCTTCAGCCTTATCGAGGAGAATTCTCCGATCGGAGAATGTAAGCAGCATTAAGCAAGGGAACTCGTGAGAGACAACTGGCAACCACGAGGTCTGTCATCAAAACGATCTCGAGACTTTTATCGGAATGTGAATGTGAATATCAATTATTTATTGAGACCACTATGATGCTCACATTCTCCTGAATGCATACTATCTCGAGATTCTATTACCAATGAAGATGCTCTAAATCCAACAGAAAATGCAGCCAATCAATTGGCGTCTCTTTCATTAACCCCTTAATTTTGATCTTCAGAGTTCAGAGACAGCAAGCGGCTATCGCGTATCTCCATCACCATGACAGTCTTCGATCTGAATAACCCCATGAAAGAATCAGTCAACGTCTCGGTCATGTCTACAGACGGGGAGAAACCTCCCCCGCAATTGTGTCAGGATGCTTCGCATCTCCCCTTTGCGGCAGTCCCAAAGCGGAAGCCCGTCCCTATCGGGGTGGACGAGCCAGCAGCCATTGCGACGAAAGAACCTGGCGCGCATCTCCCCACCAAAGCTGCTTGGTGGTGGAACTTGAACAGGAATTGGCAACAGTTCTCGAGAAAGAAGCGCATGGTTATCACCGCAATTGCAGTCGCGGTCGTCTGTCTCCTTGCGCTGGTCATCGGCCTTGCTGTGGGATTGACCAGGGGAAAAGGGTGAGTAGTTTTGCGCGAGTGTCGCATATCACTCGCATTCTATCTCTTCAGGTGTATCAACTGACCAAGGCTAAGCCACTCAAATCTTCCTCTTCCCACCTCTCATGGTGGTCCCTATTCAGGAGATTTGACCTACTACAACCCCGGCCTCGGCTCCTGCGGCATCACCAGCACAGACTCGGACATGATCTGTGCCGTCTCGCATGTTCTGTTTGATGCTGCTTCCACGGGCTCGAATCCGAATGCGAATCCGCTGTGTGGGCTCAAATTGAGGCTTCATCGGGGTGAATCGAGCGCTGATGTCAAGATTGTTGATCGATGTATGTCTTTGTCGCTGCCATATCTAATCCCTTCTTAGCTATGCAATACTATGTGGGCGATCTGCTGACATGATCCAGGCGTCGGATGTAAAGCAAAAGACTTGGACGTTTCGCCCGCTGTATTTCAGAAACTTGCTGATATGGATCTTGGTCGGGTCACCGTCGAGTGGTCGTGGCTGGAAGACTCCCCTGTTGCTTCATTACCGTCATGAGAGATGAGCATTTCGGCTTTTTTTACCCTTTTTCTTCGTTGCTCTACTTTTGATATACCCATTACGACGGCTGTACATAACTGTCTTTTTATTCACATTATTGATCTATTGCTTCTACTCAGTATTCTGGCCAGTCAGGATCAATTTGTTCACGCCACGCGCGTAGCCCTCCTTGTATATCACCGACGTATCTCTGTCCACCCCGATCAAGACCCAGCTCTTTCAACCTCCGAACTGCGATCTGCGAGTCATTCCCGTGACGACACACAACATATATCGGATTCGTCGAGTCGGCAGAGGCTAGTTCTCTCGGAAGCCAGGATGGTAGCGAAGGTTGCGCATTGGCGTCTGCGTTCGCAGCATTTGACGCTGACGACAAAATGGTCGAGATGGGGATGTTGACGCTGTGTTCCAAATTACAAATATCGAATTGGACCTTCTCTCTCACGTCGATGATCGTGGGCTCCTTGCTTATGCTGCCTCCGTCTTGTGGCACCTCCTTCGGATGCCTCTTTCTGAGCTCAAGGGGCGAAATACGTTCCTCCGGCGAAAGTGTCGCTTCCAGGCCTGCAACACCACAAAAGAAGACATAATCAGTAGATCCTATTTTGAGCGTCTCTAGCGTCACGCTGGCATCGGCAGAGCACACCGCGCAATTCGCACGCCGAGCGCGGAGTCTAATAGTTCGAAACGGAGGCGTCGAGTATGCGGAGAATATAAGCAGAGATGGAGGTGATGCGCTCGGATTCACAGCCGGAGAAGTGATGACCTTGATTGCCTCCAGTGCTTGAAGAACCCCCATTGTGCCTACAACCGGGCCCAGAATCCCGCCGTCAGCACAGCTGACAACGCTGTTCGCCGGTGGCGGTTTCGGAAACACGCATCGATAGCATGGTCCTCCGCTCTTGTCTCCGACCGGCCGAGGAGGGTAGTTCAACACCATGAGCTGTCCTTCCGTCCGCAATGCGGAAGCAGAGACCAGAGGCTTCCCAAGCAGCACCGCTGTATCCGAGATCAAATACCGCGTTGCGGGATTGTCCGTGCAATCAAGAATGATATCGTAGTCTTTGAAAATACTCGGAGCTTCTTGAGGCGTGAGGTGTGCTCTATATGGTACGTATGTAGGGTGGGGGTTCAGCCTGAGACGCGGGAAGCGACTAGTCAGTACCCGAACACGTTCGATGGGGGTCGTCATGAACTGACTCTCGGAGATATTCGATCGCGCTGTCTACTTTGAACTTTCCAACATTCTTGCTCCTATGCAGAACTTGCCGGTGCAGGTTCGAGTTTTCCACAGTGTCTCCGTCGACCAGGCCCAAGGTGCCCACACCCGCTCCAGCAAGGTACAGCGCTGCAGGACATCCCAGTCCACCTGCTCCGACAATGAGGACTCGTGCGGAGCGAAGTTTCAATTGGCCTATTCAAGTGACCAGAAGATTAGCAACGTCATAGTCACCAAGCCGACGCAGAGGATTGTTGTTTTCTTGGAGTAGCTCAATGCACATACCTTGCAATCCAACTTGGGGTACAATCATTTGTCTTCCATACCGTTTGTATTCCTCGCTGAGCAGCGGCCACGTCCTTGTCCCGTTGATTCTCCCTTCGTCTGCAGTGATTGTTATCGTGGTATCTTGAGCCTTGACGTCGGCGGCTGCTTGCTCAGCTATTTCGAGCTCGCGTTTCAGACCTGCAAGCTGGGCCTCGGTGGCAGCGATTTGAGCGCGTAAGGACGCGCATGTCTGCTCTAGATTCTCCATAAAAAGCCAATAATTAATGTATAGAAATAACACTTCAAACTCCGGCGCTTTTCCGGCGTCTTTGAAGTCTTGACTTGGCGCATCAAATTAAAACCCCGCGAGAGGAGCTAATCTTATCGTGCCGACCGAGAATTACGCTATTCCTTTCTGGGTATTCTCCAACATCTCCAGTGCACGTGCCCTGCAGCATCTATGATGTCTATTGTTCATAATCATGGATTTTGTCCATTGTTCTTTGCATTGTCCTTTTCAATGGTCTGAATCTACCGATATTCCTTTTTGCGATAACTCTCTATTAATTACGGATGAATATACTCTGTTCCTGGCTGAAAACTAATTACAACAACATGCTCAGGTCACTTCTCGGTTCGATATATCTTTGCAGCTTCTTCCTCACCAGCGTCCGCTGTTCGAATGCATAGGCCATGCCTATCAAGCTCTCCTCGCTCCATCTGGGTCCAAGAAAGCTGATTCCAAAGGGGATGCCAGGCGCCTTTTCAACCAAGTTGCCCCGTTCATTGTACTCAATGGGTGTTCCCGCAGGGAAAGAACCAAGAGGGACTGTGACCGCTGGTGCCCCGATGATTGCCGGTATCTCGTAAGCGAGAGCTGTTGGAAGAATGACGGCGTCAAGCTTGTGGCGGGACAAAGCACCTGTCAACCCTCCCTCTTCTCCGTAGTACAGGCTCTGCAAGTGCAATGGCCAGAACTCTGGCGAAGTGTTGTTGATACCGCTAGCAAGCGCGAGATGCCAGATGCCTGTGTCACGAGATGGATAGTCTTCCAGTGGCGACTGCTGAGTGAAGCGCCGAATATCTTCCAGATTGTGAAGATTGTTCGGGTTGGTCTTCAATTTCGAGAGATATGATGCGATATCGCTTATGAAATCGGCAGCCACAACAGCCTGTGGGATCGAAGTGTTGAGGTACTCGTCGTAGCCTGTGAAGTCCGCATCCTCAACGATTGTCGCGCCTGCTTTGGAAATCACGGAGACAGCGGCCTCAAAGGCAGACACTATCGGCTCACTTGACGCGTCCAACGTGTTGATGACGTTACGGGGTATACCGATTCGTTTCCCTTTCAACCCGGACAACTTGCAAGCGGCGACGTAATTCGGGAGGTGACTGCCAAATGGAGACGCCAGGGTATAGTTGTCATGTTTGTCTGGACCCGCAATTGCTTGAAGAATAATTGCTGCGTCTTTGACAGTCCTGGCCATCGGTCCGATCGTATCCTGGCGCTGGCTTATGGGAATGACCATATACCGAGAGGTAAGACCGACGGTGGGCTTTATGCCCACAATATTGTTATTCTCACTCGGAGATAGAATGCTTCCACTTGTCTGATCAATCCACGGAGTTAGCACACAATAGCATAGGAACTATGTGAATGAAAGTCATTTACCTCGGTACCTAGGGCTGCAAGAGCAAGGCCCAAATCAGCTGCGACACCGCTGCCGCTTGAACTACCGCTGGGATCCTGCTTTGGGTAGTAAGCTGCATATGTCTGGCCTCCCTGGGCGTTCCAGCCGGAGGATCCATTCAGTGACCTGAAGTTCGCCCACTCTGACAGGCTGGTCTTGCCGAGGATGATGACGCCTGCTTGTCTGAGCTTCTTTGCAACAGTTGAATCCGCAGCCACCTTGGCGCCAACAAGCGCATAAGAGCCGGCTGGGTAATCTTAGTCAGTTTTGAGTTGGGGTGTCACCGCATACAAGCTTACCAGCTGTTTCCATCTTGTCCTCGGTGCCGATGTTGCCTTTGACAAGGATGGGAAGACCGTGCAAAGGTCTGCCAGCTGTCAGTGAACAGTTTTCTCATGAAGATCCTAACTTCTGTATGTCTCACCCTCGTACCAGTCCATATTTTCTCTCCAAGTCAAGCTGCCGAGCTATGTCCCATGCGTCGGGATTGACCTCGAGGACCATATGAAGTGTCGAGTTGACCTCATGTATCCGCGTCACATACGCCTACCCCCCTATTATTATCAATGTTTGTTTATGGGAGAGGGGATGCACCAACATTGACCAGGTCGACACTGGAGAAGCAGCCTTTAGTGAGCCCCTCCTGGAGCTCAGCCGTCGTTGCTTCAATCAGGGAGGGGAATACACATTGACGAGCTGTTGCACCATTCGGCGAACTTTTAGAACTTGATGCAGTGGTTGCAACATACAAAAAGGGCACCAGAAACCATTTGCTCCAATGTAACATGGTTGTTGGAATATAGGCTAGCACAACCCCGAATGCTGCGATGGACAATACTGCTGCGATCAGGAACACATTTCCTTTCCGCTTACTTATATATTCTGTGGAGATCATCTTCCAGGTTGGGCCGACTGCCGAGTCAGGCAGACAACAGGGGCTATGTATCGCTCGTCCTACTGCAAGGGGTGTAAGTGCGTATGCTGTCGCTGAGTCAGAATGTCACACCCATTGGATGCGGCAATTCAGAATCCAACCGCAGTCATAACAAGTTTCAATCTCTGACGAGACACCTCAAAGAACCAAGGCTCTCCAGGAACGTGATGTTTGTCCTGTTTTGAAATATGCGACATTCCCTGGTTCCGGGCAATTATTAAATCGAACTTTTGAAAGACCGTTCTCTTCTGCACAAATACTAGCGCCCACGCCTTTCATGCAGCCGAGTGACAATCCAGCTTCCTATTGCATGGGTATGGTAACGGCTCAAAAGAATCAACCAATACTGTGTAATTCGACACAAGTCCAAACTACGTCCCTGGAAGAAAGAAACTGGCAATCAGTCGCCCTGACTCACAGATTGTATACACATTAGGCCCAGCTAGGAAGGTGGTATATGACCCCGCTCCATGATAAGACCATCTTCATGGAACTTTCTGTCTCGGCCGACTACTGCGTTCGCGAGATTGCTCTGAGTCATGAGTTAGATCTTGTCTTTCTTCGCCTGGCTTGCAGCTTCGCGTAATCTCGGTTACGACAAACTGAAAGCCACTGACGCGTGGCTCCGAGACCAACGCCGTATACACGAAGTCTGTTGGGGACAGCATATGCGCTTGAGCAACAGAAACGTGCAGAGGTCATCTTATCTCGCCAATATAGTTCAATGGACAGGTTCCTAGCCCGAATAGCCGATGACGACTATGGTGAATGGAAGCCTGGGATCGCGGATGCGTGGCTAAGACAGCCCAAATGAGACATCATGGTCGCCATGCAGGCAGCAACGCCAACAAGACTTGGCGTCAGCCACCCAGTGAACAAGAAAATCTCTGTGGCGACAACCTTGGCTGTTCCATAGACGCGAAGCCGAGAGGGATGAACTGTCCCACTCTGGCATTGATGACTGAGGAGCATATAACCGATTGAGTTTGTGCTGCTGAGCTGCTACCAGGACAAGAGCACAGCTGCGAAGAGTAAGCGATTCCGGCTACTCTTTTGCAGGAATTCTTTCCGGGTCAACCTCTTGGTGTTCTGATCTCAGCTGTCTGTTTTCTACTTCCTCGTGGGTCGCGCCTTTGTTTCGGATGTAAACTAGGTACTGGGGGTCTTCCTCATAGTTACCCTTGCTCGTCAGCCAGCGAGGTGATTCTTCGAGGAAGAAGAGTCCGGTAAAGATCAGTCCATCGGAGATGAGCTGAATAGCGACCAGGCCACCCCATTGCCTGTACTGGTCGGGATGGGCAGAGAAACCCCGTAGTCAAGGCAGTATGCGAACGTCTTTCCGATCCACCGGAAATTCCCGAAAGAGACCCGCAACAGGCCATATGGGATTTCTATCCACCCGAGCCTGTTGCTTTCTCTGCACGATGCCGCTAACAGCTATGAACTATAGAAGAAGCGATCGAAAGGATGCCTGTTTTGCAGGAGTACCGGCTAAGCATTCATCATGATGTTACGGGTGTCCTATATTCAAGCTTACATCTCGGCTATTAGCCCTAAGCCAGGTAGGTCCCTATCTGGCTGGCAACTGCGCCATCAGAACGATACCAGCAAGCAATGTCTGGCCATTCATTCCAAACGACAACGATCTTGACATCCCCATGTAGAATAGCAGAGGAAACACTACCACTAATCCCCGCTAGTCCAACTCGTGAACCCGAGGACCTTCACAGAACCCCCCAAAGCCTTGGTAGCAAAATTGAATATCGCAAAGCGATAACCCATAAAATATTGCCAGCCACTATCAGAAGTAAATGCACCACCAAGCTGGGAATACGTGCTCCCGTCAACACTATAATAGAACGTCGACTGCTTCGGACCGTCCGCACGCGCATCCATCCGAATCTGGAGATAGATCTGGCGTGTTGAAATAGGTACACTCCCGACGACGCTTCCGGTACTCGTCGTAGCCCAGTTATTGCTGGCATCTTGCGTGAGTCCTTGGACAGCAGTCACGGTGTAGCTGTTACCGCTGCGGACGATCCCAATCCAGGCACTTTGATCCTTGAAGACGGCCAGCCCGCATTGATCGCCATCGGCCATGTTGGTGAAGTCAAGCAGGAGCGTTCCAACAGGAAACTGGCCATGGGGTCGATGAGTGAGGGTGTTTCTCGCGTGGTACAGGTCGTTGGTGACGGTTGCTGTTTGCAGCGTCAGGCCGGGAGAGTTAAAGGAGAATTTGCTCGTGTCGGGGTTATGGTTCCACTCCCACATTGGGCCCAGCGAGGTACCCCAGAACTGGTCGCCGCCGATCCACGACGGCACACTGTTGTTCTTGGGAAGAGGGTACGGGTAGGACTCGCCCCAGGCGTTGTTCACTGTCTGGAGGCTGGGGAAGCCGTCGGACCCCCATGTCACCGGGGCGAGGACCGGCAGTCGGCCGAGGGGATAGGCCCACGCAAACGACATAAAGTACCACTGCCCGTTGGGCGTCTCGATGAGACTGCCTTGGACGGGTGGTCCCGAGCCAGGAACTGGAGAGGGGGTGTTATTGCTGAGGATCTTCCGTTCATAAGGTCCGAACGGGCTGGAGGCTTTCCAGACCTCGGTGATTCCGTTCGCGGGGCAGTCATCGAGGATGTAATACAACCCGTTAACCTTGTACATGCGATTTCCCTCGATTCCCCCCGGGCACTCGGGCGGGTAGCTGAATACCTGCTGCGTCCTGACGACGCTCAGCCCGTCCGGAGCGAGTTGCGCCACGGAGACGTTATTACTCCCGTAGGCCACGTACATTGTATCGTCGTCGTCAATCAAGAGTCCGCAGTCGTAGAAGCAGGGTTGGAAACTAGCGGATCGCTGCCAGGGGCCCTTGACGTCCGGGGCTGTGTAGACGTAAGTAGTCCAGAAGTTGATGCAGCCGATCCAGTACCATTTGTCGTTGCTCTTGCGGTGGCGTAAGGTGGAAGCCCAGGTTCCGCCGTTGTAGGCTGCCTGGCCGTTTTCCATGTTGTAGTTGGAGCCAAAGTCCAGAGTTGGCACGGAATGGCCGATGAGCTCCCAGTTTACCAGGTCGGTAGACTGGAGGATTGGGGCGCCGGGGGAGTAGTGGAAATTGGAGCTGGACCAGTAGAATGTCTTTCCATCAGGGCCAAGGAAGATGTCATTGTCAGGAAAATCTTCATAGATGACGGGATTGGTGAATGTCTGTTGAGTTTGGGCTATCAGCCCAAGCCCTAGAAACAAACCAGCACTCAAGCACAACATGACAAGAACAATGCAGAGGTTTTATTTTGACAATCTCAGGGTACTGCAGAAGTGCGGGTTTATAACCGTGTCACCCTGGTAATAGCCTAATTCATCAGGAGTGATACGAGGATTATTAGCCAAAAGACTTTCCCCGCTTCTTCTTGATGAGGATGGGGAGATTGATAGCTGGGTGTTGATTGAAGGAATAATAATCTGCAGTTCAATCTGGCTTGGTAAATGCCTATTTGTCAGATATCCTGGCCAAGCTTTCTGTCACCGGCAATTGACCAGAATGCAGAGTAATGTCTAGTAGTCAGGGAGCTCAGGGGGAAAAGCTTGATGAACTCAAGGGTACACAGATACACTGCCCATAGCATTATGAAAGCAGAAATGCCAGCAAGTGTTTTTGACCGGCAGTAGGGATTGTTTTACCGCAGGTCTAGTTCTGATACAGTCCTAGAGTGGGCGTTGTGGTACTTAAGTTAATATTGAACATATTGTTTTAACGGGTGGTAGTAGACGAAGCCCTAATCTAAACTTGAGAACATATATCACGTAACTCAAATCACTCCAGTAATCTCTTCTTCCTCAGGATCTCCCTAACTGTCTCCTCCAGATCCTCCTTCGGAAGGCCCAGGACGCCATTCCACTTCTCTGCTTGCTCTCCAAATCCCAAGAATCCCCATGGCCCATATGCCACCGCCGTCACCACCTCCGGATATCCATGCTCATAGTCTCCCTCCTCGAGATGATCCACTCCCCTCTGCGCAATCTCCTCCGTCGTCAAATGCTTCACCTCGAACTTCGTCCCTGACAACCGCTCAATCAACCCCAGGAGCTGATTCTGCGTCACCTCAAACGACTTCACATACACATACGCATTCCTCGTCTCCTCCTCATGTCGAAGGACGGAGATGATCGCCCTCGTCACCTGCCCAAGCGTACTCACGACAAACGGCCGATTGCCAGAATCGAAGAGACTGACTTTGCGCGCAGATAGATCCCAGCCCATTGCTGCGTTTCCCAACTCGAGTAGCTGTATTAGTTGTCAACGTCAGCGTCCGTTTTAGTGCGGAAACAGGAAGACATACCCAATTGATGAACGAACCCGTGCAGATCGCCGTCCACGTTATCCCCTCCTTTGAATCCAGATACTCGACGATCTCCCGCTTGGCCTGCGGGAATCGGGCAAAGCTGACGGCCTCCGGCTGCGACGTGTCGCCTCCGTACTCGCTTGGGATGAACCGCTTGACACTAGGCACGGCAGCAGCGGCGTCGATGGCTGTGCGCTGGATGGCGGCGTCGAAGGTCCCCACGGCTGAGATGATGGCGTCCTGGCCCTGGAAGGCGGCAGTGAGGGCTGCGAGGTCATCGTAGTTGGCGCGGTGAACGGCCACAGACGCTGGGAAGGTAGCCTTTGATGAGGGACGGAGGACCACGGAGACGGTGAAGTTGGAGGCGAGCAGAGCATCGACCAGGAGGGTCCCGACGGCTCCGGATGCCTGATAGTGGATTCGTTAGTATGGTCGTGATAGAACATATGCTACGGCGGAAACGTGGACGATACCCCGAGAACAGCGACGTTCTGGATAGGAGACATGTCACTATATAGCTAACGGAACTTATGCGCTTTGGCTTTAGTTAAGAAACCGTTGCCAGGAGGTTATCTTTATAGTTTGCTGTCTTCGAAGTATAAGTATATTCTATATAGTTCGAGGTACGATGCTGACAAATTGTCTCGTATTCGAGCCCATTAAGAATATAGAGCAGCTTTCCGGACATTTCGAAAATGAGTCTTCAAGATCAGTAACTTATGGCCTGTAGATCATCCAGAGATGTCTGTCTTCTTCAACGTTTCTAAATTGGCAGTGGAAGATTCCAGATGTCCAGAATATACGTACCTCCGCCTAAGCTTCATCAGCTTAATGCAGGGCTTTTACTAGTTCGACTACATAAAAGCTAAACCAATATTCTTATTTAAAATACCTGAGCCTAATCCTTTGGCCGGATTTTGGAACATCACAGACATCATGTCAAATAAACGTCAAGAAAAGACTGTCGTCTGCAGCAATCTGGTAACACCTTTGAGCTACGTCTGCCTACACACATGCAGCGAGACAATTACAAATATGACTGACTCCAACTATTATCTGCATACTCCTTCCGCAGAATTTTAACGAGTATGCAAATCCAGAATTTCTCACCCTCGGCTCTGAGACGAAGAGCATGTCCTAATCCGGTGCCCGACAATCTGATCCTTGCAGAAATCCTGATGCCTGGAATGGTCCAGTCAGATCTTGACTCATCACGAGTACCCATCTCGGCACTTCTTTGGTTCATATTTGACTTTCTCGACTCGGTTTTTCTGCAAATTCTTAGAGTGAATCGTCGGTCTCACGCCAATGTCTCTGCCGACCCTCATCCCCTCCGTAGGGGCGTCAGCGATCCTGCTCCTATCAATCCCTCATGTTCGTCAGCTTGCCACGGATTGTGGAAGCAAGAAAGCATACAGATTAATCAAATCGAGCAACAACGATGAGTCTATTACCAGCGGCAAGTCGCCACAATCAGTCTGGCAGCGCGCCACTCTAGTTGTGGTGGCAGTAGCAGCCACCATTGCGGCACTCTGGTCATGCTTTAGCATACAACCAGTGCTTGCGTCAAATGTCCTTCATTTCGCGACGTGGGTAAGAGGCGCCGCTCCTGAGCGCTTTCGAGCTCTAGAGATGACGATATTTGCAGCTCATGATCCTAGTCCAAGAATTAGTCCTCATAAGCCGTCAAAATCCAGAAGCCAGGTATCGCCTAGGCTACTACAGCGCCTTGGCTAGTCTGGCCATAGGCATCTGTCTGGCCTGGCCATATGCTTCGTCGTTGCACAGCAAACCTGACTTCAAATTGACTTCCCGAGATGCATCGAGCATTGTTCAACTGGTCGCCGCGCTCGTTCTTGTCTTCGTGAACCTCGCCTTCCCAAGAGGACCTACACTCTACCGCAACGGCCGTCCAGTCGATTCACAGAAATCTGTCTCGTTCCTAAACCGATACACCTTCTCCTGGGCGTATAGAACCCTTTCCATCGCGGCAAAGAATAAACGACTCAACATTGATGACCTCCCAGTCATTGGAGACGAAGTTCGTGCAAAGACGCTCTCCGACTCCTTCTTTGCAGTCAGCTCAGCCTCAGCGCGATGGAGGAGGTGGCTTAAGCTGTACTGGGCAGAGATCACCTTTCAGGTAATCTTGCAGCTCGTCGCCAATGCTGTCAACTTCCTCCCTCACTTCCTCCTCCTTACCATCCTTCGCCTCTTTGAGGACCGTGATGCGGGAGCAAGCAACCAGTTGCAACTATGGTTGGCTGCCCTAGGTCTTGGGCTATCGATGGTGGTCACCTCATGGTCCATATCCCTGAGAGACTTTGTAGCTGATATGAAGCTTTCTCTGCCGATCAATGAACAGCTGCTCGCGGTCATTTCCAAGAAAGCCATGAGCTTGAAGGATGTAGTGATCTCCGCCGACGATAGCGAGGATGAGGATGCTGCGAGCGACGATGATGATGGTGACGATGACGATGCTACACCCAGGACAAAACATTCTGTCCTCAATCTCCTCGGCGTAGACGTGGAAAGAGTCTCCGAGTTCGTCGCCTACAGCCATCTGCTCCTCGACTGCGTACTTGAACTTGGCATCGCCATCGCCTTCCTCGTATACCTGATGGGATGGAAACCCATAGCGGCTGGCTGCGCTATTCCCGTTCTTCTGATACCTTTCTACTATCATTTAACGAATCGGTACAGCGAACAGGAACAAGCCCTCATGGACCGCCGGGACGACAAATCCGCGACTCTGACGGTCTTGATGCGCGGCATGCGGCAGATCAAGTTCAGCGCGCTCGAAACCCAATGGTACGACAAGATCCTGGGGTTACGCGAAAAAGAGCTGCGTAACCAGTACACTGTCTTCCAACTCGACGTCTACCTAACGGCCATCTGGACGCTAGGCCCGCTGTGCATGAGCTGTCTCTCAATCGCGACACATATCTACCTGAATGGCTCAATTGCCGTCTCAGTTGCGTTTACCGCGCTGTCGCTCTTTGAAAATCTACAGAGCGTACTCAGTATGTTCCCGGAGATGTTTACCGATCTACTAGATGCCAGGGTCAGCCTTCGGAGAATCGAGGGCTTCCTGGATCTGGAAGAACACGAGGACAAGAGGGTGCGGGGTGACGCTATCTCATTTCGCGACGCAACCATTGCATGGCCGTCAGCTACGTCAGAAGACGCAACAGGGCAGTTCCAGCTCACGGGTCTCAATCTGGACCTTCCTCCACGTGAGCTCACAGTTATTTCCGGACGGAGCGGTGCTGGCAAGTCACTACTCCTTCAAGCACTCATTGGCGAAGCAGACATCGTAAAGGGGACTGCGATCGTCCCTCACTCATCAGCCGCCAACCGGCCAGCCGGCGAGGAAAACTGGATAGTGGATGGTCTGGTTGCCTATGTCTCCCAGGATCCGTGGATCGAGAACGCAACGATCCGTGATGCTGTCTTGTTCGGGCTGCCGTTCAACCCAGAGCGATATGAGAAGGTCATTCACGCCTGCGCGCTCTCGCATGATCTTCAGTCGTTTCCCGACGGAGATAGAACGGATATTGGTGCTAACGGGATCAATCTGAGCGGGGGGCAGAAGTGGCGGCTAGCGTTGGCGAGGGCGCTGTATAGTCGCGCGAGTACTCTCGTTTTGGATGATATCTTTAGTGCGGTTGATTCTCATGTTGGGCGGCATCTATATGACCATGCTTTGACTGGCGCTCTTGCGAAAGAGAGAACTAGGGTCTTGGCCACTCACCATGTTCGATTGTGTCTGGGAGGGGCTGCGTACCTGGTGACGCTGGAGAATGGCAGCGTTGTGCAAGCAGGGCATCCATCTAGTCTCGTCCAAGACGAAACTCCCGAGCAAAGACTCGATGACAGCACATCAGACCCGTCGGATAGCAAACCTACGCCATTGAAGCTTGTTCAGCGAACAAACGCTACTCCGCGTTCAGATGCCCAGCCCAAAAAGTACTACGACGAGGAGAAGCGAGAGCGTGGCGTGGTCAGAGCAGAGGTGTACAAGGCTTATATGAAAGCCTCCGGGGGCTACTCTCGCTGGATTCTCGTCGTCGTCCTTTGTATCTTAACGCTGATACTGAACCTGGCAGCTCCTTACTGGGTTTCGGTTTGGACCCGAGCATACAATGAAAGTCCTCCGCGGTCGATCCTCACACAGTCTGGCGATCATCCAGATTTCAGGACTGGTGGGCTGCATCTGGACCATCGCCTTGTTTACTATAGCTCGATTTACTTCGCCTTGGCATTTGCATCGTGGATCCTGGACATCATCAGAATCCAGATGATCCTGCGCGGCTCCATTAAAGCTTCCAAGGTGATGTTCGAACAGTTCACCAAGACCATCCTCAGGGCCCCTCTCCGTTTCCTCGATATGACACCGGTTGGGCAGATCCTGAACCGGTTCACGTCGGATTTCGGTACCTTCGACTCGGACCTTGCTCTGGATCTCTCGTATCTCCTGCATAGCGGGATCATGATCCTCGGGGTCATTGTCGCGGCTTCGGTCACTTCTCCTCTCATCGTCGGACTTGGCCTGCTGACTCTCTTGGCGTCATGGGCAGTCGCATTCTTCTATGTAACCGGTGCCCGCGAGGCAAAACGGCTAGAAAGTACCGCTCGATCGCCCATCTTCGAGCTGGTCGGGTCTCTTCTGGCTGGGCTACCTACCATCCGTGCATTCGGCAGGGAGAACGCGTACCTGAACCGAATGTACGATCTGATTGATATACACTGCCAGGCACTCTGGCACAAGCGGTTATTCTCCTGCTGGATGTCGTTTTGGATGAGCATGGTCGGAGCAATTGTACTCCCCCTTCCCCCCTCACACCACTGCTAGTGCTAACTATCCAGTTTGTCGCCTCCGTGACCATGACCTTCGTCACCATCCGCACCCTCGACGCCCCCCTCGCCGGATTCGCCCTCAGCTTTGCCCTCGAACTCTCCGACCACATCTCCTGGCTCCTCTCGCAGTACGCCAAACTCGAACTCGACGCCAACGCCGCCGAGCGCATAGTCGAGTACACGCAGCTCGACCAGGAACCCCAATCCGGCATCCCCGTACCAGCATACTGGCCCAGCAACGGTGAAATACAGGTTACCGATCTCTGCGTGGCCTACGGGCCAGACCTCCCACCTGTCCTGCAGGGCCTCACCTTCACCCTGCGCCCCGGCGAGCGAGTCGGGATCGTGGGTCGAACAGGCGCAGGCAAATCCTCGCTCTCCCTGGCGCTCCTCCGCTGCCTGGACGCGCGGTCCGGGTCCATCCGCATCGACGGGATCGATATCGCGCAGGTGCGACTACACGATCTCCGCTCGCGCGTGGGCATCATCCCGCAGGACCCGGTTGTGTTTGCCGGTACGGTGCGCGAGGTTCTGGATCCGTTTGGCCAGCATGATGATAGCGAGTTGCTAGACGCTCTAACTGAAGTTGGGCTGCTCCGGTCCGAAGACGGTTCTTCAGGACTTTGCAATGGCGGATTCTCCCTCGATGCAACTATAATAGAAGGAGGACGAAACCTCTCGCAGGGCCAAAAGCAACTACTCTGTCTTGCGCGTGCGCTGGTCTCGCGGCCGAAGATCCTGATCATGGACGAGGCGACAGCGTCAATCGATATGGAGTCGGATATTCGGATCCAGCGCACGCTGCGGCAGGTGGTTCGTGGGTGTACGTTGCTGGTTATTGCGCATCGACTGTCGACGATTGCGGACTTTGATAGGATTATTGTTCTGGATGGCGGGAGGGTGGTGGAGATGGGGCCACCGGGGGAGCTGGTGATGATTGAGAATGGGGTTTTCCGGGGGTTAGTGGAGGAGAGTGGTGAGAGGACGGTGATTGAGAGGATGATCCGTGGCAATACTATAGAACTATGACTGAGTTGGCTACATCATCGATGAGCACTGGCGGAGACTATTTACAACCATGTGGCATGTGGATTTCAGTCAGTGGTAGTTTGGATGGCCAGGGCATCATACAAACTATGACTGTGCGAATTGCTCAAAGATATGAAAACTGATACAATATCAAATACAAACAGTTGACCATGAGGTAAAAATAAAAACAAAAAAAAAGCCGAACGCGGGGGTCGAACCCGCAACCTTGAGATTAAGAGTCTCACGCTCTACCGATTGAGCTAGCCCGGCGAGCTGATATCTGCGGTTACTTTTAGAGCTTTATCAGGTAATATTTACTGCACAACCAATCAGTGTGGCTTGCCTAGCATGTGGGCGGATCATTTGCTCTGGGCACAGCTTAGTGCTTAGTCTAAGGTACGGAGTTGCCCATTTTCTGGACACCCGCATGTGCTCATCCAGCCTTGTGACTGGATTGGCTGATGCTTATATCCATGGTTGAGTCGCCCATGTGTCAGATCAGGGGTAATCAAGATAATGAAGAAATGCTGCATTCTTTGCAGTCATTTCAAGTATGAGCAAATGAGCACTGTTATATTGATCAGATGCACTATTGAGGAATGTATAATGTGATTGGTCATCTATTGATTGCCAAATAATAGTCAAGAATTCACGTCGATCCCTTACTTCTGGTCTATCTATTTTCTGGTCTAGTTTAGGGACTCCCGATGGAGACAAAAAGGAGTCTAAATCCTGCAGCTAGTCAGGCTAGTGCTTACCACTCTTTGCCTGTGTTGTCGCATGTGTCAAGTCCTCATGCCTCCACTGGTCGCCTAACAAGTCTTTTCTTTGGATGTCCACCATCCGTCCATTCATTCATTGCTTACTGTTGTAGCAGTTAATCCCTGTAGCGGTTTACTCCGCCAGCAATTGAGGGGAACCCAGTCACTCGTTTGTCTTGCTTATATGTTTAGAACCGTGATCCATGGTCGTGTGGTAGACTATCCATTCGCTTGAGTAGACTGTTCTTAGATTTATATCAGAGACGCCAACACATGGACACAGAGGCAAGACTACATCCATCGTATTCATGAAAGGCAATACTGACTCTCCCCCCGCCAGGCCTCATCTTCGCTCACTTATCCTATCTGCAATAGTAGCCGCCTTACTAACGATGCCCTGCCTGAGCGTCCTCCTAGTCGTAACCCTGTTACATCCCGCCGTCAAAGCCACCGACCTAACATCCCACGTTAACCTCTTGTAACCTCCCCCGCCTGTCCCTGGTTTCCCCTTCTATGCTAATGCAGCCACAGCACCGGCACCCAAAATGGCGGGAACAACTTCCCCGGCGTCGCCCGCCCCTTCGGCATGGTCAAACTCGGCCCGGACCTGCTCAACCCAGGCACAGACGCCTACTCAGGCTACCTCCCCACCGGCGCCTTCTCGGGCTTCAGCATGATGCACGAGCAAGGCACCGGCGGAGCCCCCAAGTACGGCACCGTCGCGCAGTTACCGCTCGTCGGCGAGGTTCGCGACCCGCTGTCGAATAAGACGGTGGCGCGGGCCGGCGCCGACGAGGCTGAGGTCGGATACTACCGCGCGCGCACGGCGGACGGCGTGGCTGTTGAATTGGCTGCTAGCGCGCGCGCGGGCATGTATCGGTATACGTTCCCGGCGGGGAAGACGGGGAATGTGCTGGTGGATGTGTCGCATGTCCTGCCGTCGTTTCGGGGGCAGGGGCTTGGCCAGGGGTATAAGGGGGGGGATTTGAGTATTTTTGCCGATGGGCATTATGAGGGGCATGGGGTGTATGATAATGGGTGGAATCGGGCTCCGGATTGGGCTATTTACTTTTGTTAGTTGCATTTTTTGGCCTCTTGGATGCTTGCTAATGCTTGCGTCGCAGGTGGGTACTTTGATGCTGAGCCGGTCAGCAACGCGACGTATATTGGGACGGATGCGCAGGGTAGTGTCAAGCAGGAGAGCGGCTCCGCGTCTTCGACTTCGGGATCGACGCGGGTTGGAGGACTCTTCTCCTTCCAGGACGACGTGGTGACGTCTCGCGTTGGGATTTCGTGGATCTCCACGCAGAAAGCCTGCAAGCATGTCCAGGATGAAATACCCCACGGGACAGAGTTCACCTCTGTTGTTGATGCCACCAAGGCTGAATGGAACACCACCGTCTTGTCCAAGGTGACCACTACAAACAAAAACGACACCAGCCTCGAGCTGCTCTACACCTCGCTGTACTTTATGCACTTGATTCCGACGAACCAGACAGGCGAGAATCCCAGCTGGACATCCTCAGAGCCCTACTACCAGGATATCTTCACATACTGGGTACTCTTCCCTTTCCCTTACATGCAACACCAAACTGACGAAGCAGGACCTCTTCCGCTGCTCCACAGCCCTCATGCAAGTCCTCCAACCCACCGCCTACGAAGAGCAAATCCGCTCCCTGATCGACATCTGGCGGTTTGAAGGCTACCTGCCCGACGCCCGCTCCTCTAACTACAACGGCCGCACCCAGGGCGGCTCCAACGCAGACAACATCCTCGCCGACGCCTACGTCAAGGGCGTCCGCGGCTCCGTCAACTGGGAAGACGGGTACAAAGCCCTGGTGAAAGACGCCGAGGTCGCGCCCCCCAACGACCCCATCGACCCTATGGCCCCGGACTCATCAACAAAAGAAGGCCGCGGCGCGCTCCCCGACTGGTTGCGTCTGGGGTTCATCACGCCAAAGTACACCCGCGCCGTGACGCGCGCGGTCGAGTACGCCTGTAATGACTTCGGGGTGTACCAGGTTGCATCAGGACTAAAGAAGCAGGCCGACGCGGACAAGTTCCTCAACCGCTCGCGGAACTGGCGCAACCACTGGAATCCGGAGCAGACGTCGCTGGGGTTCTCGGGGTTTGTGGTCCCGCGAAGTACCTCCGGATTCCTTGAGACGGATCCCCTGGCGGACAGCGGGTACTGGGGGGATCCGTACTACGAGGCGAGCTCGTGGGCGTACTCGTGGGCGAGCGTGCATGATATGAAGGAGATGGTTGAGCGCATGGGAGGCGAGAAAACAGTTGTCGATCGGCTGAATACCATGTTTACGGAGGGGGCGAGCGGGTCCAGTGGGATGATTTTTGATCCTACGAATGAGCCGTAAGTCCTCATCTTCTGCTTCTGGTCCAAGGTAAAAAGGTTGCTGACAAGTTAGCATGTTCAACATCCCATATCTATACAATTACGTCAACCGACAGGATCTCTCCGTCGCGCAATCTCGCAAGGTCGCCAAAAAGTTCTTCAATACCGGCGTCGCAGGCCTACCTGGTAACAGCGACGCTGGGGCTATGCAGACATGGCTGCTCTGGAACATGATCGGGCTGTATCCGATTACAGGGCAGACGACGTTCCTCATCCACTCGCCGTGGTTTGAGTCTCTGGCTATCGATCTAGGGCGTGGGAAGCAGCTGCGCGTCACGGCAACCGGGGGTGACGGCAACGGTGACAGCAAAATTTATGTGCAAAGTCTCAAGGTTAATGGGAAACAGTGGCGGAAGAACTGGCTGACATGGGGTGATGTCTTTGAGAATGGAGGGACGCTCGAGTTTGAGCTGGGGGAGAGCCCGAGTGACTGGTTCACGGGTGAGCTTCCTCCCAGCCCTGCGTCGTAACCTGCAGGCCGGGTGAGTACATTTTTATGGTCATAAATAGATATTGTGGCAGGAACAATAAGATAGGATGGCTGTAGCGGCTCCCAAAAAAAATGGTAAGAGTGGGGTTCGAACCCACGCGACTTTCGTCAAGTGAATTTGAGCAGACCGTACAGCTTATGTAAAAGTGCTGTACAGCACTAGAGCACTTAAGTCACTCGCCTTAACCACTCGGCCATCTTACCTCCTTAGTTTTTAGAGATATTAGATTCGTTTCATCCGATTTTCCGCTGTTAAATAACCATCTCCGCAGATAGCCAGCCAGCAGGAATCTCGCGATTGAAGAGCTTTCATATTAGAGCGACCCAAGGACACATCCTCATCTGGTCCTCATCAGAGTCAGACTCAATCCCTGTGTCAGACACGAAGTCTGTAACAATGTCGCTGCTGCCTCGCTACCAGCCGCCCATGCGTGATATACTCAACACCGGCCGACCCGGCTAGAATTCGCTGCCAAGAGAACCGTCGCAGCAAGTTCGAGGAACGGTGGGTTAAGCAGTGGAAGATTGGCCAAGGCCCGGCAATGAGTGACTCGAAGAGGAAGACAAAGGACGACCATACTCTCTGGCAAAGTAATCAGCCGGCGAGGTTTTGCTTGATAACTGGTAGATTGGCGTAGACGTCCTGTATATTTGAGAATGGAACAAAAAGGATGGCTGTCAGTAGCCATGAGGCTGACTAGAGGAAAGAGAAGAAGAATAAAGAGAGGAAGAAGTAGAAAGAGAGGAAGAGGCAGAAAGAGAGGAAGGGGGCTGGATCGGCAAGCAGTGAATAGCGAAAGGGAGGGAGGGTGAGCATGCATTCACTTCACTGCTTGATTCGGAAATCTCCGGATCTCAACAAATCAGTGAAGGCTGAGGCGGTGCACCCGCTAAATTCATTGAAGTGGATGAAAGAGGATTGTCTGTGGCCATGTGACTGGATCTGCTCATTCTGAGAAAGATTCACTGGACTCGTGAGGTTTCTTTGTCCGCCTTGTTAGATAGATGTATGGCCTCGTCTAAAGCACAGTCCTCTTCCCATATCTTTAGACCCAAGCTGCAAAGCCAAGCAAATGCAGTATGGCCTTCTGCGGCGAGCAAGAAGATTGTCGCAAATAGGGTCCCTTCCAAAGGGAATCCGCATCTTCCCGGACAAGCAAAGAGGACGAGGCAAAACAGGTTTGTCAAACATTTCCTGCTCAGCGTCTTTGATGACCTGCAACAAAGGACTAACGGCCAGAAAGAAGAAACATTCCATTATAAATACTCTCTGATACCCTGCGGAGACCAAGAGCAGAAGCATGGCCGCATACGGAATACACTGTTCCAGGCAAGCGGACTGCGACCTCTGTTACAAGGGGACGACGTTAGGAAGGTAGGCCGGAGTCATATCCGTCTCCCATTATTGAAGATAGCTAAATGCTTCTAGGACGGGGAAAGGGCACATATACAGTGCCGTTTCCCCCTCCAAAGGAGAAGAAACGCGGTTTCGTAACAGCACTGTCTATGTGCAACGACGCTTTGACGTCCCTAGCCCAAAACGTGCGGAACTGTCGCAGCCGTCCTTGGCCAGATACCATCTCGTCCACTTCCTGGGCGCTCATACCAGTATGCTCTCTAGGAAGTCTAGAATAAATGATCCGTGTTGCGAAGGAGAACCCTGTACCGCACTTTTGACCGATAACACCTTCGCCTCTGCCGCTTCGACGTATTCTCCGGCAGGGGAACCAGCCTGGCTTTATTCTTCTCTGGCCGTTGACAAACGCTATCTGATGCAAGACGGACTTCTGTGAACAATTTTCAATGTCCATTATGACGGAACGGCGGGGCTATGTACATGTAGGTCTAAGCCAGGAGGCAATGTCCAATTTACTGACATATACAGGACAAAGAGACAGACATTAAGATACTTGGTCAACATGCCACTGAGTCAATCTTCTTCCACGAGTTTCCCGGATGGGAGTCACTAAACTGGCTTCCATCACCGTCAAAACGGATTACTCTACAGCCATTGCCCATAACTTAAAAAGCAAAGATTTTGAGATTGTGCTTGCTGCAGGGCGGTCACCTGCAACGACGTTTCAGATGGAGACAGCAACCACTTCGGTGAGTGTTTCCCTGTTGACCCGGTGCTTTTCGTCGTCATTGTCAACGTATACGTAGACTGATGAGGTCGCTGTCACTTCGGTGACCGAGGACAAAGAGTCTTCGCGGGCGACTGGGCGAATGACTCTCCCGAGGATAACGAGGAGAATGATTCATGCCTTCTATGCGCTGCCGTGTCCCCCGAGGCACCGTATTGCCAGGCATTCAAGATGCCCCGTCCTGTTGTGAACTACCATACCGATCTGTCCTGCCTTCTTCAGAGGTTTGGGCTCACTCGTCGCCCTTCTCTCGCTTCGACCAACAGCCTCTCCGTTGGTCAAGCCATGCTGCTTCGCACCCTGCTCGTCACTCCGATGAACCGTACCCTCGCACGATTGCCGCATCTCCGTTACAACCCAGTTGGAAATCTTTGCTGTTATCGACCAGCTAAAGCGCCGCATCCACGAATCCAATGCCATTGCTCTGTTTGCTGCCTTTGGTCTGACTCATAATGCGAACATGACTCATCTTGCTGCCATGGATCTGATCTCTCTGGAGACCTTCCATGATACGGGCAAGTGCGCTCTCCTGATGAATCAGTCTATGGACTCCATCAGTCGCCTGTGCAGTGATACAACCCCATGCATAGTTTCCTAATTTCAATTTACAGAAGTTTCGGATTGCCAACGTGAAACGTCTGCATTTATCCGACAATGGGCACGGCATAGTGTCATGCTGGCAACAAATTAGTGCGCTACTGCAGCTTACCTGCTGGACGCCGTCACCAACTCGCATGCGAAGGCGTTGTTTGCAGAAGTCTTTGAACGTGCAGCACATCCAGCTTTGAGCTCCTGAGGACTTGAAGGTCCGACTCGCCAGATCTTCCAACTACATTTCTCTGCTAATGCAAGGGATACATGTATCCAATGTGCATATGCGCCCGGACACTACATGCACAGCAGATTGCCTCTTATACGTCTTATCCACCTGGCTCGATATCTCCACCCGACTTCTACAATCTCAGTGATTAACATGCCAGCGCAATTGCAGCCGCTGATTCGATACCGGACCTCTGCGAGCAAAAGACTAACTAAACTAGGACGTCCTCGATGGCCAGCCAGCCTTTGCCATTGGCCTTAATATAGCAACATCTCAGAGGTTCTGCCTCGGCTCAGACGGCCCTACGTCGTTCCAGATATTATCAACGTGTTATTGCCCAGGTCATGCGAATTGCCCGTGCGACCTTTGGTCAGGAGCCAATGGTGACTGACATCCAGGTCATAGCAGGGGACCTTCAATGAAAGGCTAAGATGAATGACCTAGTGGTCATTAGGGTTTGGAACACCTCGCTATGATCTATCTATGTATACTGCACTCTTGCAGCGCCAGTCAGGGGAATCTAAAGGAGGAAGGGGGATCCACGTACCTAGAGTCCAGACTTTAAGGTTCCTGTCTTCTGTTTACAGATCGGGACTTCGTGGGTGAATGTGCGCTCATGAACGGTGGTCCTCTTCTGCGTCTCATGGAAGATGGCTTTCAGGGAGTTCGTTCAATGGCATCATGCCAGTTCTACAAGCTTGCAACGATATGGAAGATAAAATAGGGAAGTTGAAGATATTCACACACTAAATTCTGACACACTCGGGCAAACTCGGGAATATTTCACTGCGGGCCTACCGCATCGGCCAGGCTGAATACAGAAGGCCTGGATCCGTGTTCCAGGAGCACTCGATCTCCCGGTGGGTAGAATGCAACAACGTTGTGAAGACCCTCCCGCAGTTGTCAGCACAGCTACACGACCTAATCAAGCCGATGGTGCTTGCGGCATGCTGAGCGTGTACTATAATGTGTGATATAGCTCATATCGATATGAAAGAAGCTCTAGATCCTCGCGACTAGGCAGTAGTTATGCGGACATGCTACCATTTTGTTATGGTAGACGGTGAGGCCTGGTAAAGCAATGTATTCAATGAGATCTCTCTAAGATACATGATGAGGTGGAAGTACCACCAGTCACTCACGTTGTACAACATATTGCCGCCCCCGAAAAAATAACAGCGTCCTCACTGTATATCTTGCGCAGCCCATTAACATGACAGTCTAATAACATGCTAGACAGGCATGGCAACCTATTTTGCAGCTTTCTTGCCACGGAGCTGCTCAGGCTCAGCCTCAGACTGATCGCTGTCAGCTCTTGTGCGCTTTTCTGCAGTAGATGACGGTATTTTCTTGGACCATGAACCGTCATCCAGGATATAGGCACCACCCAGGAAGAATTTTAGGTCCTCAGCAACATTGATATTAGTTGGGTTGATAAAGATATGTCGTCTGCATCGGGTTTTCAAGGTACTAATTGTAGCACCATGTAGCCAGTCAACCAAGCTGTTCACTTTGAATATGGCTTCGAGAGTGGGCGGTGATGTCGGATAGACCACCTGTTGATCCCCCTTTTCATCCTTCAAAGTTACCCGAAAAGGCAAACAGGATGCTGGGTCATCCGTTCTTTCAGATATAACATACGCATTGGGATGTCTTTCTCCAGGTCGTGCAAACTCAACTTGGACTATGATTCCATCCTCGTTATCCCTGAGGTAGAAGCCCCGAATTCTGGGCCAAATAACAGAATGAACGAGTAAACAAAGGTCATATATCTGCCGCTGTTCTTTATCCCGGTGGCTGGACCACCAATGCTGCCCTTTATAAATGCACCCGTTCAGAAGGCTCGTCTGTGTCTGTATCTCGAGTTGTGTCAGTTCTCCATAAGCAGGATCATGCTGAGCTGCAATCATCTGCTTTCTGGTAGGATTACCGACACACTCGGACACTTGGAAGGCTTTAATCTGAGCCTTCCCACTCCAGCTGCACCGCAAGGTATTGTTAAAGAAAGTAATAATCTTGGTATTACTGCAAAAAGTACTTCTTCTAAGTGTGATATGGGGGTAGCAACGAAATGTACAGAAATCTGGAGGGAGGATAGATTGAGGATCTGGGGATTAAGGGAAAGCAAGAGTAGGAGTTGAGTCTCATGTGCTTGTTGTTTATATAGAGGAAGGAGCCTGTGGTGGCCGGATAATCAAGCCCATAGATGGAAGACAGTGAATCTGGCACCACTAGGTATCTTTGGCAACTATTGATCCGGTGCTTGAAACTCTCAAAGCCATGTCTCATCCATTGAGAGGAATGAAAGAAAAAGAAAAGAAAGAAAGAAGCAGGCCCCCATGAAAGCAACACCATGTTGGACTTCATGACTTCAGATTACATTTTGCTGCTGATCACGACCATCTATGTCGTTTTTATGGCATTCTTTAACAGTATATGGTCACAATGTTGCAAAAACCTGCTGGAAAGGCTACATGGTCTTAAGTGGTCAACCCGCCCGACCACAAGAGACCAGAATTTGGGCGTTCAAGCACACGCCCTTCTAGAGAACATCAACAATTCAATTCAGTTCCGTTGAACGGCTGTTTCACTATGCAGGTGCTCCACAGTCTGAAACAAGAATATGACCCGGAAACGCCGTAATTCCTCAACCCCAAGTAGAACTCGCAGAATGACACAAACATATGAAGCAACGCAAAGCCACGTACGTAGGAAACGTCGATAACGCAGCAAGATACACAACCGAACAAAAAATAAATGAGTGTCGCAACTGATCAGTGAGTTTGCCTGCGGAGTCACCATCCTCTGCTGTCGTTTCTAGTCACCCCCTGCTTCCTACCTGTGTTCCTTCGTCGGCTTGGTACGCGCGTCAGCCCGTTCGGAGGTATTCCGTGTAGACCTAAGCTTCGCCAATTGATCGGTGGAGAAACCATCGAGAGTGAGAAGCCTTCCAGAAGAATAATTTGAAGGTATCTATTCGCTAGCCATAACCACAGCAAGCCTCATTCTCCATATATCCACTCGTCCCCTGAGTTTCACCTTTTAGATGTGGAGATTACCCAGGAGGCGTAGTCCAGGTAAAGCTCCGACTTTGGAGTCGAGACAGTTTCAAACAAGTCGGCTTCATAAATGTAGTTTAGCACTCCCGAGATACTCTTCAGACCTCACATTCCTTTCGTTTTGCTTCTGAGAAGCTCTGAGCGACAATGCGTCTTCACGCCTTTACTTTGCTCTCCCTTCTAGGGCTGGTACCTAGCTTTGCTGCTGCATCACTCTCCGGCTCTGTCGGACCTCTGACCTCAGCGTCTGCAAAGGCGGCCAAGAAGACATGCAATGTGCTCGACTATGGAGCAAAAGCAGACAAGAAGACCGATCTGGGACCACCTCTCGCGGCGGCATTTGCGGCCTGTAAGTCGGGTGGACTGGTGTATATCCCCGCCGGGAACTATGCCATGTCCACCTGGGTCAAGCTGGCAAATGGTAAAGCATGGGCGCTGCAGATTGACGGAGTCATCTACCGGACCGGCACGGATGGTGGCAACATGATCATGATCGAGCATACCAGCGACTTTGAGCTCTACAGCAGTACGTCGTCGGGTGCCATGCAGGGCCTGGGATATGAATTGCACGCCGCCAACAACTGGAGTGGGCCTCGTCTACTTCGACTGTGGGATGTCTCGGACTTCTCGGTTCATGACTTGATTCTCGTCGATTCCCCCTCTTTTCACTTCTCTATCGACACTTGCTCCAATGGGGAGGTCTATAATATGGCGATCCGTGGTGGAAACCATGGTGGACTGGATGGTGTCGATGTGTGGAGCACCAACATTTGGATTCATGATGTGAGGATTGGCTTCCGTTCCCGGATACGATCAAGATACTTTGAATCACAAGGCTGATTGATCGATAGGTCGAGGTGACGAACAAGGACGAATGTGTAACGGTCAAGGTATGACTGGAACATAAATCCTCTAGTATGTTTGGTGCTAACGCAAGACTTAAGAGTCCCGCAAAAAACATCCTCGTGGAGAACATCTACTGTAACCTGAGCGGTGGTTGCGGCATGGGCTCCCTCGGGGCAGACACGGATATCAGCGACATCACCTACAAGAACATCTACACCTGGAACTCGAACCAGATGATGATGATCAAGAGCAATGGTGGCAGCGGCACTGTTTCGAATGTCGTTCTTGAAAATTTCATCGGTAAGCAGCAAGCACTTTCCTTTGTCATTCAACGTACAGGCGGGCTGACCGAGGATTCAAAACGACCATAGGTCACGGCAACGCTTACTCCTTGGACATCGACAGCTACTGGAGCAGCATGAGCGCCGTGTCAGGAGATGGTGTCGAACTGAGCAACATTACGATCAAGAATTGGAAGGGAACCGAGGCGAACGGCGCACAACGCGGGCCCATCAAGATCATCTGTCCTGACAAAGTGCCCTGTTACAACATCCTCATTGAAGACTTTGCCATGTGGACCGAGACCGGCAGCAAGCAGTGGTACTCGTGCCAAAGTGCCTATGGTTCGGGATTCTGCCTAAAGTCAGGATCTCATCACACCTCTTACGCAGTGACCACAACCACCGTCAGCAGTGCTCCGTCAGGCTATTCGGCGGCGAAGATGCCTTTAGATTTGTCGACTGATTTCGGCAGCACCCAGTCAATTCCGATCCCGACCATTCCCACATCTTTCTATCCGGGTGCAACTCCTTACAGCGCTTTGATGTCTAAGCAGTCTACCAAAGCTGCCAAGGCACGCGCGGTTGACATGAGCGTGGAGACACCTGCAGCCGCATCCCGGTCAGAGCAAGTGGTGCAGGGCGCTTCACAGGAAACTAGTCAGCCAGCTCCTGAGAGTGCTGGTCCTGTTCGTTCGGTACCCACAGGCGGCAATCGACCATCGAGACACCGTCATGGTCACCACCACTTCTGGATTGCAGCATAATTCTGCCTCTTAAATGGTATTGTATCCCCCATCTTGAGCTCGATGATACGATTCGAGCTTCATGCAGTTTCCCGAGTCTTTTGTGTAACATTCTAATCGAATACCGGACCAGCTCCGGGTTCAGTTCTGTTCGACAAAATTCCATTAGCTTGACATATTTTCATTCTGCATGATTAGCTAAGCTTCAACTAGTTTAAATCTGGAAAATGAAAACATCCAAGTCACTGAAGTCACTGAAGTCACTGAAGTCATTGAAGTCACTGCACGTCTGCGAGACGTCACTAAGCGATTTGTTGCCACTCTTGTCTCATAGGGGCATCCGCGAATTTTGGGGCGGGGTCACGCTCCAATTCGAGTAGTGGCTCATAAAGCAACATTCATAGCATCAGATCGTGCCGGGAATAATGTAGCTGAGTTTTCGTCGCTTTTTAAAATCATGCCTTTCTCGATGCGGGCACGACCATAGTCTCATGGAGGGGTCTGGTCCGGCGGTTCGAGCTGCAAAGTGGAGAGCTCCAGACCGGCCCGCAAGGAACAGAAAGGGGAGGTTGTGCGTTGCAACAGCTTGTTCCACCTTAGTGGTCGAATCAATTGCATCGTCCCTTATCAGTCAGTGGCAATTGACTTTAGAACGTATTAGGCAGGGGTCGTCCAAGCGTTGAGAGTAATGAAAATTGGGCCCGGTCAGTAGAGAAAGGAAAGGTTGAGAAAGGTGATGTCACAGTGTTGGGAGCTTTGGCCTTCGAATCTCTGCCTTAGGCTAGCCTATCTAGATGCTCCTCCCCCGCAATGGGCTTGGGCTTGCTCAGTGACAAAAGCAGGTTTCCCTCCTCCCGGTCCCTTGCAATCGTTACATTTTGTAGAAAGAAAAATTTCTTCATCTCTCGTTACCGTCCTCTTTCTAGATATTTTCAAACTGGACGTTGTTGGTTGAGCTGAGTATATCCTCCGTCAACTTTCTTGCGACGCTCCATCATCCGCAGAGAGCTTATCGCTGCTATCTTCTGTAACCATGGCTTCAACTGAAGCTTCAAACATCGCTCAGTCAGCGCCTCCAGATGGCACAGGTCAGAGGACTCGACATCCAGCTCATTTATCTGCCAGGCAACTGAAACATTACAGGTGTTATCCAGTTAGATCCTTGGCTTGAACCTTTCCGCGACGCTCTACGACACAGATTCGGGTTGGTCGAAAACTGGATCAAGACAATCAACGAAAACGAGGGTGGTCTAGATAAGTTTAGCAAGGTTAGTATACTTCATATCTCCTCTAGTCGTGTAGTTTGATGTTTAGCGTTCAAGGAATTCATTCTCATGGTGGAATTGATATCTGAGCTAACGAAACTGCATTCCCGATCATAGGGCTACGAGAAATTTGGATTCAATGTCAATGCCAATGGAGACATCACATATCGGGAGTGGGCTCCCAATGCTGTGCGAGCTTACTTAGTCGGTGATTTCAGTACGTCACACGCCATAGTCTAGCGATCGTTTGAGCGCATACTGATTTGAGCAGACAACTGGGATGTAACAGCGCATCCCATGACAAAAGACGGCTTTGGCGTGTGGGAAGTTACGGTGCCCTCGAAGGACGGCGTGCCAGCCATCCCGCATGATAGCAAGGTCAAGGTAATTTTTCGTGATAAGCACAAACCGGAGCCCTGTGTTGCTTACATATCGTCTAGATTGCGATGGACATTCCCAGCGGAGAGCGAATTTACCGGATACCTGCGTGGATCAAGCGTGTGGTCCAGGACCTCGAAGTGTCCCCCATTTATGAGTCCGTGTTTTGGAATCCTCCCGAGTCTGAACGGTACAAATTCAAACATTCCCGCCCGAAGAAACCGGAGAGCCTCCGCATCTATGAGGCCCATGTGGGTATCTCATCCCCCGAGACCCGGGTTGCGACATACAAAGAGTTTACGAAGAACATGCTGCCTCGGATAAAGTACTTGGGGTACAATGCGATCCAGCTCATGGCCATTATGGAACATGCCTACTACGCCAGTTTCGGATACCAGGTCAACAACTTCTTCGCAGCGAGCAGTCGTTACGGCACACCTGACGAGCTGAAGGAGCTTATCGATACAGCACACAGTATGGGCTTGACAGTGCTTCTCGACGTTGTCCACAGCCATGCGTCAAAAAATGTCGATGATGGACTGAACATGTTTGATGGAACAGACCACCTCTATTTCCATGAAGGAGGAAAGGGCCGACATGACCTGTGGGACAGTCGGCTGTTTAACTACGGCCATCACGAGGTCCTGCGCTTCCTTCTGAGCAACCTTCGTTTCTGGATGGAAGAATACGGCTTCGATGGCTTCCGTTTCGACGGAGTCACGAGTATGCTTTATGTACACCATGGTATTGGAACGTGAGTAGACCCTGGCTTAAATACTTGACTCATCCACTAACTTTCGTCAAGCGGATTTTCAGGCGGATACCACGAATACTTTGGCCCTTCTGTTGATGACGAGGGTGTGATGTACCTCACTCTTGCCAATGAGATGCTCCATACTTTGTATCCCGACTGCATCACCGTGGCAGAAGACGTCTCCGGAATGCCGGCTCTCTGTTTACCTCACTCCCTCGGTGGCGTTGGGTTCGATTACCGCCTCGCAATGGCCATCCCAGACATGTACATCAAACTCCTGAAGGAAAAGTCCGACAGTGAGTGGGAAATGGGTAATCTCGCCTTCACCCTGACCAATAGACGTCACGGCGAGAAGACAATCGCCTATGCAGAAAGTCATGATCAAGCGTTAGTTCCCTCCCGAGATCTGCAATGTCATCTGTAGCAACTAACTTCTTCAGCCTGGTCGGCGATAAAACGCTCATGATGTGGCTCTGCGACAAGGAAATGTACACCCACATGTCCGTGCTGACCGAATTCACCCCCACCATCGAACGAGGCATGGCCCTGCACAAGATGATCCGACTGGTCACCCACGGCCTGGGAGGAGAGGGCTACCTCAACTTCGAAGGCAACGAGTTCGGCCACCCAGAATGGCTCGATTTCCCCCGTGCCGGAAACAACAATTCCTTCTGGTATGCCCGCCGCCAACTCAACCTCACCGAAGACCATCTCCTCCGCTACAAGTTCCTCAACGAGTTCGACCGCGGCATGCAGTTGACCGAGGAGAAGTACGGCTGGCTGCACTCTCCACAAGCCTACGTGAGCCTCAAGCACGAGATCGACAAGGTCCTCGCCTTCGAGCGCGCAGGTCTGCTCTGGATCTTCAACTTCCACCCCACAGAAAGCTTCACCGACTACCGTGTCGGTGTCGAGCAAGCAGGTACCTACCGCATCGTCCTGGACACGGATGATCCGGAATTTGGTGGCTTCGGCCGCAATCTCAAGGAGACCCGCTTCTTCACCACCGATATGCCCTGGAACGGCCGTAGTAATTACCTGCAGGTCTATCTTCCTACCCGAACAGCGCTGGTATGTACTCCATCCACCTTTTCCCCTCCGTTGGCGATTCACGAGCTAACAGAAGCTTCAATGCAGGTCTTCGCCCTGGAAGAAACACTGTAGTCATCTTAATGGATTCATGCCACGTTTGGGTCGCGGTCAATACTAGTCATTACATATCGATATCAAATATATTGCGCTATCTAATAAGCACGAACGCACAAAAGCTTCGTTTATATAAAATTTACCCTATTCATCTCAATAACCTATTTGTGTATTTGCGCAGTGCAATGTACATATTGTCCGTACTTCACGAATCATGTTGTCTTGCAACCTATATATTTTGTCGTCCATGACTGGGAATACCAGCAGCATGCTCACTGCTCCATGAACTCGAACTCTCATCATGTTGTGCCGAATAACTGGAATTCTGTGACTGACCTGATTATATTTGCACCGAGTCCGTCTCTTTATCCACCTACCTTTAGTTGATCGCATCATCGCAAGAAGCAACGCCGTACGGAAACAACATTCATAGGAATAAATTACTCGAAGTACTCTGATAGATCATGGCTACGATTGCAAGGAATCAACTACGCGAAGACTCTTTCAATCCAACAAAAGAAATGGTACAATTGTCCCAGCCCAGTGGGTATTCAGGCTGGCTGTGGTCATTTTAAACTTACTTACATGAGCACATAGTGTAACACAAGCCCGGAAGTTTCCATCCAGACTTACAAGGGTAGATGCAAGTGCTCCTTTTCCTTTTTCATGGAAACTTTCTTTCTTTCGAATCCCTTTCCTTAATTCGAGTACTGTACATGCATCGAAAGAAAACGGAATACTGAAGGAAGAGATCCCATGTCTAACAACCATAAAAAGAAAAGGGCGCTTAAAAAACAATATTACATTTAGGCCTTGCCCTCGAGGTCAGCCAGGATCTTCTCACCCTTGGCGCGGGCAGACTCGAAGTCACCAACCATGTAGAAGGCAGCTAAAAGAATGACGTTAGCATTCTATTTCGAATTATAGACGATAGATCATGTTCAAACTTACCCTCAGGAAGATCATCACCTTCACCGTTGATGATGGCCTTGAAACTGCGGATGGTGTCCTTGAGGTCGACCAGCTTACCCTCGATACCAGTGAAGACCTGGGCGACAGTGAAAGGCTGGCTCAGGAAACGCTGGAGCTTACGAGCACGCTCGACGGTGAGCTTGTCAGCTTCAGAAAGTTCGTCCATACCCAGAATGGCAATGATATCCTGGAGGGACTTGTACTCCTGGAGCATCTGCTGGACACGGGTAGCGACGGCGTAGTGCTCCTCACCGACGATACGGGGGTCGAGCATACGAGACTTGGAGTCGAGAGGGTCGACAGCAGGGTAGATACCCAACTCAGAGATACCACGGGACAAGACAGTGGTGGCGTCCAAGTGAGCGAAGGTGGTGGCGGGGGCAGGGTCAGTCAGATCGTCAGCGGGCACGTAGACGGCCTGGACGGAGGTAATGGAACCCTTCTTGGTGGTGGTGATACGCTCCTGCATACCACCCATGTCGACGGCCAGGGTGGGCTGGTAACCGACGGCAGAGGGGATACGACCGAGAAGGGCAGACACCTCAGAACCGGCCTGGGTGAAACGGAAAATGTTGTCAATAAAGAGCAGCACGTCCTGACCCTCCTCGTCACGGAAGTACTCGGCAATGGTCAGACCGGTAAGGGCGACACGGGCACGGGCACCGGGGGGCTCGTTCATCTGTCCGAACACCAGGGCGACCTTGGATTCACCCTCGAGCTGAATGACACCAGTCTCCTGCATTTCGTGGTACAGATCGTTACCCTCACGAGTACGCTCACCGACACCAGTGAAGACGGAGTAACCACCGTGGGCCTTGGCAATGTTGTTCTACATGGGATGCGTTAGTGAAAAGATCGAGCGAGAATTAGCGGAACATGAGGAACAACTCACAATCAACTCCTGAATGAAGACAGTCTTGCCGACACCGGCACCACCGAAGAGACCAATCTTACCACCACGGGCGTAGGGGGCGAGAAGGTCGACGACCTTGATACCAGTGACCAGAATCTCGGCGGAGGTCGACTGCTCAATGAACTCGGGGGCCTCGGCGTGGATAGGAGCGAATTTGGTGGCCTTGATAGGACCACGCTCGTCAATGGGGTCACCAGTGACGTTGACGATACGGCCAAGGGTGGCAGGGCCGACGGGGATCTTGATGGGAGCACCAGTGTCGCGGGCGGGAGCACCACGGGTCAGACCCTCGGTACCTGAAAGCCGGAGACATGTCAGTCGATTCGATGGAAAAGCAGCGCCGATATCGCCAAGAAAAATCTAGGTGTCACGCCGGCGATGAGCAGAGAGGGTGAGAGCTTACCATCCATAGCAATGGTACGGACGACATTCTCACCCAAGTGTTGCTGTTACTCGGTTAGCCAAGGCACGATTGATGTCATCGAGGTTCGATATCAGGTATCAAATACATACAGAGACCTCAAGGACGAGCTTCTGGCCGTTGTTCTCGGTCTCAATGGCGTTGAGAATGGCAGGGAGGTTGTCACCGTCGAACTTCACTGTAGTCGAGAGTCAGATATCGTGTTTTGACATTGCTATTGACCCCATTTTGATGGCTGTTGAGATAGGTCTGACGCCAGGAAAAGATTTTCGCGGCGGCTGCCAGCAGGGTTTTCAACGGGGATATTCGCACGTACCGTCGACGACGGCACCAATGACCTGGTGAATCTTTCCGACGGAACCAGCCTCAGAGCTGGCGAACCTGGCCAGGGAAGGAAGGCCATTGTATCTGAGGGGCTGGATTGCGCGACGAGCGACGGGCGAAGGTCGGGCAAAAGCAGCCCTCCCGAAGGTCCGGGCAAGACCGCTAAATCATCCAAAAAACCGAGGTTAGCGGGCGAAAAAATGGGAAAAAAGGCGATTCAGCGAGAATTGGCGGTGCAACAAACCTCTTGAACATTTTGATGGTGTTTAAGAGCGAAAATGGGGTTTAAGAGGTCAAAGGGACAAGAAGATGGGGAGAGGGAAGAAAGAGGGAAGGGAAGGGAAGAGGTTGAGGTTGAGGTGGACACGGGCGACTGTGTCCGGCTTAGCCTTTCCGGGGCGGTTTTGCCGACGATCCCGTGATGTACCGAGCAATGCGCAAGAAACCCAGTGCGCAACGAGCCTCATTTTCTTGAGAATAAGACAGGCACCGCTATCTCGAATTTCATCTTTTTTTTTATCTTGAATGTCTCACGGTCAGACGCTGTGTTCTCTGGCCGTCGAGCCCAACTTGTCCGGGTTTCCACATCTCCATACTTGCCCTGTTGTGGTCACCTAGGGGAATTCGCACACACAAAACGGGAGACTTCTTGGCGCCCGGATGCAGGGAGCTTTGGATACCTGTACAGCTGTACCTCTCTACACCAGCCCCATCAAAATTTGATACTCGTTTACAACATGATGCATATAGCTTATCCCCAAATCAACATATCATTACTTATCCGACTTCCTCAAATGAACCGCTCAATTCATTTCATCCTCTTTTATCTGCCTTTTTAATACCGGTTGCTCCGAGAACAATCTCCGCTCCTCTCCTCGGACGAACGCTGTTCTGGAAATTTCTGACGTGTTCTTGTAATCGGCTTGTACTGCGTATTACCCACGCCGGATAGCAAAGGCCAATATTGTACTCAATATAGGAAACCGAACTGGGAACTACCTGCAACTTCAAGTATAGGGAGCTGTCGTTTAGCATACACTGCATTAGCATGGCCAACACGGAGACAGGCCCATTGCCAGTATACAGCCTTTCGATCGTATATCTCCATGGAAGCAGCTCTTGAAGCTGTATGAATAGGCACAGCGTTAGAGAATTGCCCATTGGATGTGCGTACTGTGGTGTATAAGTCTCTCTAAGAGCGAATTCTACGTCATCAATACCAGTAACAAAGTAGGAAGACAATGCAACAAATGATCTATGGCTACAAAGGAGATACATTGATTATTGCACAGTACGAGATACACAAGGTTTTTCGGAAGTCGAATTGTCAAGATTGGAAGACAAGGGCGAAGTCAAAATTGTCCAATGGACCTAAGCACGCAGCCAAGGTCAACAGAAAGGACGAGGGGACGGGCACTCAACTCCAGCACTGCCTACCCAGCGTGTCTGAATGCCACACCTGTTCCTCCCAGATACTTATCCTTCAATTTACTTCTCGGCAGGAGGGCTCTGAACGAAGCCCTTGCCCTCGTAGCCCTCACTGCTAATACCGTAGAGAGGGTTGATGTTCTCGCGCTGTTGTAAAACCATGTCAATAACTATTCAACCGCACAAGAGTACAAAAAGCTTCCATGTAGAAGCTTCCCATAACAGCGATATATACGTACCTTGGCGTACTCGTTGGAGGCTTCCTGCCACTCCTTGGACATGGTCTTAGGCTGGGGCTTGGCGAACAGATGGATCACGTAGAAGACGGCGAAGGAGGCCAGGGTCAGCTGAGCGACCTTCCAGAAGATCCGCATGCCCTCGCCCTTGGGAGGAACCGCACGGGGGCCGTGAGGACCGAAAGCAATCCAGTAGGCTAGAGTCGCTGGTCAGCAAAAATTCTGACCACCGGGGAATGTCTGGTATGCGCGCCAAAGAGAGATACATACCAGCCTTCTTCTCCTGCAGAGTCATCTGGTGCCAGTCAACCTTCATACGATCCCTCAGCTGCATCCACAGTTCGGCCTGTTCCTGGGGAGGCATGGCCTCCCAGCGCTTCTCGATACCGGCGAGTGTGGGATTCGAGATGGCGTGCTCGGAAGAGGCGCGGGACTGCTGGGAAGCAATCGACTTCTGCTGAGGCTGAGGACGAGCGTTCAGGCAAGCAATTGGGCTAGGAACAGTGCGGTAGGAGCGAGTGGCCGTGGTGGGCATGGCAGAGCTGCGAGCAGCAGCCCGAGAAACGGACCGGAGGAACATTATTTGTGTGAGGGCGCAAAGACGACGAAAAACGTGTCAATTGAGTAGAGGATACTCTCCGGAATAAAAGAGCGTCAATTCCCCGGATTGGAGGCTGTTTGAGGCTGGTCAGTGGGTGGAGGAGGAGACAGAGACGACGTTCGACTGTGGTTTGAGGTGGAAAGTCGAGTTTCCGAACGACAAGCTTAGTCCGTTTTGGCGGCGCTCTGATTGGTCGACAGCCACGCCTGTCTTGAGACAACCCGGCCGTTCCCTCATCAAGGACATCATAAGTTTATCGAGATCGCACATCCATTCGCCAAAGACTCTTTCATTTTTCAGTACCTAGACTGCCTTATCCGCTACAATGGAGATATCCGATTCCGACCGGGCGACTTGCCGTTTTGGCTCATCCTCACTATTACTCATATCTACAACGGCCACCCCTGCGAAATGAAAGAGGGATGATTTGTGGAGGTGATATCGTGTATTCTACTCTACAAAGAACCGTCGAAATCACAACCCCATAGCAAGGCAGCAATAATCTGTACAGGCAAACGCTGACTCATGAAAGAAAGAAAATCCCCCTCCCAATCGTTTTGTTCACGATGACAATCGCAATAAGATGGTACGGTCACTATAGGGGCGGTCAAGTCGTAACAATCTCATATTGAAACTATGTGTGTGTGCTGAAAGGGCCATCGAGTCGGTCGCTTGGAGGTACTCTCAACCCTCGTATGAGATTAGTGCGATAACTAGCACACACACACTAGGTCAACTGGCCCGGACCCAGCCGGTGCCGTTGTCTATTTACCGGCCTTACCACCGCTGGCCTCGGCCAGAACAGTCTTCCACTCAATGTCGCCCTTGTCGTCGGCGTGGATGGAGGTGTGGATGTTGAGAGCGTTCTTCAAGTTCTCCCGTGTGCTGGCGTAGATCATGGACCACTAGAATGGTGACCGTCAGAATGTGAAACTTTGAGGAAAATAATAGAAGACCCAAATCATACCAGAGTAGGTGTGTCTGAGGGAACCCAGGAGATGAAAACAATCTTGCTTCTACAATTCGGTCAGCCACAGAAGTCCACCTCATTTCAGAGCGAAGCAAGCAATCGTACCTCTTGCCCTCACCGCCACCGAGATCATACTCGACATCGTAGACTGCATAACGAGGAGCGGGATTACCCTTGCTATCCTTGGCAGCCTCGAGCCTGCTACGGAAGACCTCGTAGTCCTCTTCTTGCGAGACCTCGTCGATGACAACCTCCTTCTTGTTATCGGCGATCTTGAAGATAATGAACTTGGTCTTGTTGGCCTTGTTGCCGCTCATGCGGAACTCGTTGAATGCAGTGATGCACTCATCTGCGATAGAGACACTATAGCAGAAAAGGTGGCCGTCAGTATGAATGCGCAATCGGTTTGGCTAGTGCCGAGCCGCCGTAGGAAGCGGAAAAGGTACAACCGTCAACATACCCGGATGCGAGCTGCGAGGCAAGAAATACCATTAGTAAGTGTGCCCCTACGGGGAGGAGTAAACCGAATAATTATGACATACCGACATGGTTGCCTGTGTGATATAAACCCCGAGGCTGATTTAGGAGATGATAAGCTGTATTCGCACGCGATGTTAGTGATCCCACTTGAATGTTGTTGATATTTTGAGATTTGCTAATCAGTCAATTCTCACTTACACTAAAAAGGGTCCCAAGATATTTTACCAATACTGGCAGTTTGGGGCAAAAGGGGGGTGGGTGAAATAATAGAGGGTGGAGGATTGCGAAACGGAGATGGAGATAGAGGGGCTTTCCTGTTGTGCTTGCGTTGTTGATGTGATGGTGGGGGTGGGTTCCTGCACGTGACCTTCAGTCGCACCACAAGCACAGCCCGTCCTTTTCTTGTTTTTGCCCCCTGAATGGATGATTTTCTTTCTCCTTTTTCGCTTGCTTGTGGGAATATCAGAGCTACTGTATATAGATAGTGTCTGGGAAGCCCTGGGGTTGCAAGGTCGATTATATACACACTGTTTTCTTTCTGATCGATGATTACAGATAACTCATATCTGTACCCATTACTTTGCTGCCTGTATGTTAACAAATTAATATATATTTCTTATAGACATATGATATAGAAGGCCTGAACGGCTGTATACAGCCAGGCAACATAGTTATCACGTTTACTATCTTTAGGACAACGTTGCCATATTTTGACTACACGGGTCTGCCTACATCATAGCTCCATATTATCATTCATTGATGGAACTCAACCATGGGACCCGACGACGACTAGCCCCTAGCGAGCCATCTACGCCAAGTAATCCACAGTAGGCTTACGGTTGTCATCTCTGTCTCACACTCGAAGACAGCTTCCTATGTTTCCGAAACTTAGCTCTGATCGGAGTTAGTATGATGAGCAAATCTTAAGCCTAGGGCAACTGTGAATTTTTGGGTATAATTGGATCAGATAAATTGGAGGATTGTAGATGCTATTGCTCGCAGTGCCATAAGGCAGACGCGAAAAGGGCTCTTATTTATGTACATCTATCAATATGTATTGGAATGGTCAACGATCGTGCTCAACCCACAGCTGCCTGATCTTGCGATAGTCTGAGAGGAGCCAGAAGGGAACGTGAACTACCATAGAATAGAAAGGCATCAAGGTCCAAACAAGAAATGGCTCACAGGCGTAAAATGGGGTATATCAATATGAACCGTTAAAAGTCGTTTCACAAGCATCCGTCGAGCCGCTTCGCGACCATTATAAAATGATGGTCCAGTAGCTGCATTGTATGCTCGCGACAGCGAAGGAAATGAGGGAGGTTTCGGATGGAAGAAGTCATCATGTCTTTGGTACATCAGAATGACAGGAGGGAGGGCGTAGAGCCATAACTGTTAGGATCCCCCTACTTCTCCATATTGGAGAACCCCGACGGGTGCGATGCTGATGAGAGAAGGACAAGGATGCTGTGTCATGAAAGCATAAGACCTCCGGAAGGTGCAGAGAATCGTAAGGTTGTGACAATCTTTGAGTCAAAAAGTCAGGCTGGAGATCACGAAACATCTTCATCCTGCCCGCCTTCGATGATCTTTCTCCAATGCTGTGGAAGACAGACACAGACCAGCGGGAATGCCTTGATATCCCCAGTAGGCGATGGAGAGGCAGCCAATCTCTGTGATCCATTAGATACACCACTGTCACGCTGCTCGCGGTGCCTGGCGTCATAGTCTTCTGCAGTTTCCGGCACGCGAATGCCGGTCGCCCATCCGTCGTCCCAAATGCCAATCACCTTCAACATCTCTCCGCGTTCCAAGGCAAACTCATCCCCTGCCCGCGGCTGATAGGCCCAGAGGACAGCTACCTTATCACCGGGGCGTATGTCATCAGGTGAGTAATAATCTTGGAACGAAGACAATTGCTCCGACTGCCCACTCGCAACGCCTTCGGGTGAAGAGAATTGGCCATTAGTTCCTGAGCGAGGCGAGGAGTCACTATAAGCGCCAGCCAGTGCGGAGTTGCTGGAGAGAGATCCATGGCGTCTTCCAGTGACCGGCGGAATCCTCTTTGACATTGCGCCCGGGCTCGCCCCGTAACCTTCCGAGTCGGACGTATCGCTGTGCTTGGCGCTTCCAAAGCGAGCCGGAGAGTTACGAGAGCGCGCGGGAGACAAGCTTGGGACCTCGCGCAGAGCAGACATCCTGGCCACCCGTCCGCCTGGCACCGAGGGTAAGCCTTGCTGGTTTTTATCCTGTTGCATCGACGGAAACCCTTTCCGTTGCGGATTGGGCTTATTGAGAGCACTATAATCCCGTGACTTGCGTCTGCGCCGTACACAAAGGAGGACCAAAAAGATAAGAGCTGCCAGGAGGGCGGCTCCCGCAACAGATCCGATGACGATGCCTGCGATTTGCCCTCCCGATAGACCGTCATGAGCACCTGCATCTGCTGTCGAGTTGGAGGTTGAGGTGAATATTGGTCGCAAAGTCACAGTTGGGGTGGGAATCGTAACGCCTTCGCATCGGCTCGCGGCATTCGCATTGACACAGCATGAATCAGTTGAGTTGGGTGAACTGGCTCCACAATATCCACATAGTCCGATTAAATTCGACCTATAGCCGCACTCGTGGGGTTCGTTATCCGCGCCGGAAATGCAAGTACCAGTGAGTGAGTCGGCAGGCAAGGAGCATATGGTAAAGTCTGACCGGATTTGACTCATATAATTACTGCCTGTTGTCCGGCAAAGGTCAGCATTGACGACGATTTCCTCCTCGCTCGTGGCCATCAAGGCGCAAGTGTCGGCACAAAGCGGCCTTGACTGCTGGTCAGAAAGATTGCAGTAGGTCTTTGAGCTTTGAACGAGTCCGCTGCATATTGTACTGGTGGTATAGCGGGCATAGTAGTTATTCGCGTGGGTGAGATTGACTCCCTGGCATCCCAGATAGTCGATATACCTAAATACGATCATGACGCTTTAGTCGAAGCTATGAGTGACCCGGGTCGGAGTTAAGCACTTACTTTTGCTTGACATACGAGCCGTTCACGTAGTTGCTCAATTCTCGATCAAAATCGTCCAGATTCGAAACATATTGCATGAACGGACTACCAGAAGGTCAGCACGCAGCGAGCAGGTGGATACATTGGATATGGCCTACAAATCTGTGTAGAGACTCGAGCTGGTTGATATGGATGAGCCATTGAAAGCAGGGCACTGCGTGGACCCCGATAGAGAGATGCAGGTGCCTGCCATCTCGCTCCTGACCCCACAGGATAACCTCGAAAGAATGAAAATGAAAGTTGAGGAGCGCGGATGTAGACAATGGCGAATTTCAGATGCGTTATCAAGCGAAGTAACCGAACTCGGTTCTCATGGTGTTGTCTCTCCCCCGAAATGATTATCGCAACTCAATTGGCGGGAATTTGCGAAAGGCAACAGAGACGGGAGCACAACGCGTCAACCTGGAGGAATGGACGGAAAAGAGTATCGCAAATGATGAATGGCGACGAACAGTGGTGCAAAAGTGAAGGCGAACGAGTGACTTGGGTTCCGAGGAAAATTAGGACTAAGACGTCCGCGAAAAACGGCGTACCAAAGATGGGATAAAAAGAGTCAGAGAGACAGAGACAATGGGGCCGGAAAGAAAACAACTGGGAGAGTATTGGCCCTAAGGATGAGTAGCGTCAGAAAGAGAAAGTAACAAACGGTTTGGCCGCTCCGAAACGGACGTGGAGAAAGAGAGGATGGGCTTATTTCAATTATAATATAACATTAATATCTGGAAGACAGGACTTCGTAGCACAGATCACAGAAAAGCTTTTCAAAGTTTCAAGGGTCAAAGTAAGGTCTCGAACCCCGAGTCGAACTCGATTATCGCAGATTCGCAGTCTGCAGAGGGCAGGCAGTCTGCATCCGAGGCGCGGTGCAGAAGAATAATAATAAAAGGGGGCAACGGCCGCTTAGCCTGTAGATAGACAGATAGTCAGGTACGGCACAATAACTTAGGTAGTTCTGCTGCACATTGCCGGTCACTTTAGCCTCGAAAGTTTGTGATAGGTAATTAAACAGACTCCACTAAAACGAGGCTAGAACTAACCTAACCTTGGCGATTTGCGGTTTGCGGTGCCGGAAGCTGTTAGCATCCGGATGTGAGAAATGATAACTGATAATAAGGGTCGAGATCCACTGGTGCTAATCTTATACGGAAGTAGTGGGTAAATATTCGATGCAAAAGAAAAGTACCTTAAGGCGGCTACCTTACCTTAGGGAGCGAGCGCAACAGGTGGACTGCTCGAGTGCGACAGTGCGACAGTGCTACATAAATACTCCGTACTCGAACAAAGGCAGGTACAATGAAGCTTCGATGTTGTCAATTGACGTGGCAGCCCTTCTCAGTGTACACTTGGGGCTTGGGAGACCATCTGCTATCAAGCCAACTCACATCATCTATTACTGTCATTGTCATGTGGTGTTTTAAGGTCGTCAACCCTTACGTTATCTCAATTTTGATATAGGTGATATTTTGATGTTTCCTGTTTGGTTGTTCGACTTGGATTCGTTGTGGAACACGGGAGAATCCACCGCCCCCAGTGTTCCTTGGTCCCTTACTGATCAAGGTCGAACTAATAAGATTCTTCTTTTCTTACCGGGGTGTCGGTATGAAGAGAGTGAAGTAGGGAGCACTACGAGTATGAGCGTGAGACAGAGATCTCTTGACAATTGGAGTCATATCTCCATGTTTTTCAATTTAACCTGTCGTTTCAGATTTGCCAGCGAGTCCTCCTCATGTACAATGTATATTGAGTTGTCAGTGCTTGGCTGATCCCTATCTCATGTCGCTCGGGTATTCATCTAGGGCTCGGCTGTAAAGCAACATCACAATGTCGGCCATGCGAATCATTCATGATGTGGATCATGAGGTCTCTTGGTGCGATAGAGCAGATCCAGATCAGACACAGAACGATTAAATTTGTCTTGAAGACCAATAGAACTCCCCTCTACTTGACTGTCCATATGCTCTTCGCGCTTTGTCGCATTTCTTGTCCGTAACAAGTCATTTGAGTTTATATACATCGCAACATGCAAAGACTGCATGAATTCGGATGGGTCGGGCTCTTCAAACTGGCTTTTCGAAGCCCCTAGAAGATGGTCAAGGTGATATGACCTCCATGCGATGTCAGAAGTGCCTAGAATGACTCGATTGGTAAAGTCACCTTAGGTATTCCGTTGGCTGAATCTGACAACCAGGTTCATGTCCCATCAGAGATATGAAGCCTGAATATTATGGCATCAACGTCCCTCAAAATCAGGTGACATGTACCGACGTCATATGACGGACGCACAGGCTGAGGCAGGCTTCCATCCTACTTATCATTGAGAGAACCATCAGTTGTCGTCACATTTATCTGAGCCTCATATCTGTAAAACTACTCATTCTTTGTGGCATTTTGCTGCTCAGTGTAGAACGTTGGCAAATCCTTCATTCACCCGAGGCTGTTGTACAGTCAGACACTTCGTTTAGTTAAATATCCCATTCCCTCTTCGAACGCAACCATGTGCGGTTCAGACATCTTTCTTGGGATTCTCGCAATTTTCTTTCCACCAGTTGCAGGTGAGAAGTTCATTTTGACGTGATTTTCTTCATGTTTATCTGGCACCAGCTAACATATCCTCTCAGTGTGGATTAAAGTAGGCATCTGCACAGCCGACTCGATCATCAACCTTGCACTTTGCTGCCTAGGCTACGTCCCAGGTCTTCTACACGCATGGTACATCATACTCAAGTACCCCGAACCAGACTATGATGATCCGAACTACGAGCCCATTCCTGGCCATGTCGACCGGAGACGGGACACTGAAAGTGGTCGTGTGACATACTACTACGTCTCTCATCAGCCCATCCAGCATCCATCCCAGAGAGGTTATGGCACTGTAGCACCGCAAAACCAACCAGCGCCGAGTCCTGCTCCTCACCCTCAGCAGCAAGCTCCCAAGCCGCAACATGAGGAAGGACAGGGAGGAAGCAGTGGCCATGCTCAGGGTGACTCCCGGCCACCACCAACCTATGCCGAAGCTGTCAAGGGAGACCACAAGGTGCAGACGCACGATTGAATGCTTGTGAATATTTACGGCAGCAGCTTATTGCCGAACGGTGGACCGTTTTCGTCGAGGGCTCTGTTTCATCTAACTTGCAAGGCATCTACTGCGTCTGAGTAAGATGGATATGCTTTAATGTCATGCTTCATGAGGACTTAACGAATAAGGGTTGTTATGTTATGAATTGATACCACCACGTTGAAACGAGAGAACAGGAAGGAAAACAATATATCACATCGTCGTCTATTTTACACAGTCTACTCCGTACTTAGCTTGCACAGTTTATTCTGGAGAGGACGAGGGTCGCTGCACTCAAGTACATGCATTTCTTAAAGAATTGTACCATTCATCATAATATTATAACGTCCCCAGAGGTATATCAACTGCGATATCGTTTGTGGTGCAAGTTAGTAGCGACAGATCGGAGAGGAGAGGGCTGCCTTTCCCGCATGTTCTCCGTTCCGCCTTTTGTTCCGATCCAAGGGTCAGCTCAAAGACATTGAGTTTCCACCACAACAATCCAACAAGAACTTGCTTGGATTCAAGGTTACCATTAATTGGCCATGCAGCCCATGCCACTGCTTCTGAGGCAGTCGCTTAGGTCATCTGCCAATTTTGCGAGGACTTCGCTCCCGATACGGCCACAATTTTTACCTGCCGCTGGGCCGAACATTCGACCTGCGAGAGATATACAGCGGAGCTTCTCGGTTTGTGTACGATGCCAATTCAGGTCGCAATCACCATCATATTCATCTCCTGAGAAAGACACATTAAAAGACGACGCAGCTACTCGGCAATCAAAGGATGCAAGTTCAACGCTGACGCCCCGCGATGAATCGCCAAAGGTAGAGCCGGATGCAGAAACCCAACGGCCTTCTCCGGCCGCGGGAGAGCAGGACACTCTACAAGGGTTCGACCAAGATGCAAAGAACGAACCGAAACGTGAACCAGCAGAGAAGAAGGGACTACCTTCGTACCTGGAAGAACGCCGGTCACAATTGTCCAAACAATTTACCGAGATGATGGACAACCTCCAATCCAACATTTTCGTGGCTGGCCAGCGATTGAACGATTTGACAGGCTACTCTGCCATTGAGGCACTCAAGAAAGATATACAATTGCAAGGTGTGTTTTGAAAATGATTGGAACTTCGGATTCTTCCTCCCTGACCATTAATTCTTCGGACGAACAGAGGAACGACTCCGAGAAGCCCGTCAACGGGTCCGAGAAGCGAAAGATGCCTACGCAGCAGCGATAAACCGACGCTCTGCCTCGCAGCGCGAAGTCAACGAGCTCCTCCAGCGGAAACACGCCTGGTCTGCCGCAGACCTCGAGAGATTCACCCACCTTTACCGCAACGATCACACCAACGAGGTGGCTGAGATGGAGACACAGGATGCCCTGTCGGCCGCAGAACGAGAGTCCGAAGAGGCGGCGGCGCAGTTGAGCAAGAGCATCCTCTCCCGCTATCACGAGGAACAAGTCTGGTCGGATAAGATTCGCCGAATGAGTACGTGGGGTACTTGGGGCCTGATGGGTGTTAACGTTCTCCTCTTTCTTGTCTTCCAAATTGCCGTCGAGCCATGGCGTCGCAAACGACTCGTGAAGGGCTTCGAAGAGAAGGTCATCGAGGCTATCGAGAAGGAGAAAGCCATCAATCACATCGAGATATTGAAACCTCAGCCTGCTCTTACATCGACATCGCCCTCGTCCAAGGAGGAAGCAGCGGAGCCAACACCTACTTCAACCGCTACTAAAGACACTCCAACCACCGATGAAAACACCCCAGCCGCCACGGATGAAGCCATCACATCCGAACCTGTTGTCTGGGACTCCGATCCTACACCCACCATCGTCACAAACATAACCCCTGAAACCGCAACAGAAACGACAGAGGACAGCGCTCCCAAGAGCGCAACGATCAATCTCGTTGAGCCCCGCAAACCTCACCT